>NC_135533.1:7399321-8854321 GCF_045843805.1 Urocitellus parryii
GTGGTTTATAGACACAATGGAATATTACTCAGCCTTAAAGAAGGATGAACATTTGTTGGTAAATGAATAGATCTGGAGACTAAATTCCCAAGTGAACTATCATCCCAATCCCCCTCATAATGAATCTCTTTCTGCGTGTCTGTGTGTATCCTGTTGGCTCTGCTGCCTGGGGAACTCAGACTGATTCACCTCCATTAAGGAAGGGCTGTTCTGCTCTACTGGCGAGGGAACCGAGGTTCATGGGGTGGTCTGTGCCCAGCACCTGGTGCTTCATTGCAGCTGAAGGCTGGAGGTGAGAGAGCTGGTGCTGGTGGGCTGCCCTGGCCCAGGGGTGGGAGGGAGAAGTGGGTGCTGCCTGCAGCGGCCCCGAGTGCATTACCAGCAAGCCCCACCCCCGGCAGCCGTCTCTTCCTCAGCTGTCCCTTCTCCTGGTGGGGACAGGAGTCCTCTTTGGGTTATGTGAGCATTCTCCAGCAGGCTAAAAAAAAATACCTCCAATTGGGTTGAAGTGATTCATTTCACATCCCAAGAACAGGCAAGATCTTAGAGTCAGAACTTCTCGTCTGCCTCCTGGTTGGTCTGCATCCTGGGCCCTTCTTGCTGTTCTCAGAGCTCTTCCTGGTATGATCAGAATGGGGGGGGGACTGAAGCTATGCAAGGGCCGGAACTAGGGCCAGGATGAGGTCAGAGGGGAACCCAGACGCAGCACCTGGGGCAGCACTGGCCCTCGGGCACTGCCCCTGACTGCACAACCCTGCCCATCCGTGTCTCCTTGGGTTTGGACCCTGGGTCCTAGGTTTTGCTTGCCACCTCCTGGTCCTGGCCTGGCTATGCCTGAGTGACACAGGGGTGGGAAACAGTCATGAAGCGTGGCCGCGTGTCTTGAGTGCTTTCCAATGGTGGAGGATCACTCCCACAGGCTGCCATTAACCCTTCCCTGACCAGTGCCTCTGGGTGGCGCTCAGGGCAGGAGGCTCCCAAGGGTGAAGATTGGACTCAGTTCTTTTGTCCAGTTGTCTTAAACTTCTCCAGGTGGGACCTCCTCATCTCATCAGCGCCCCATGCCCCTTCCTATAGAGTTGTTCCAGGGCAACTGAGATGGGCTCCAACCTTTCTAAGAACCACTAGATGTGAATTCTTACAAGGCAGCCCACACCCTTCATGCAAGTGAATCTTGGAAAGGATTTCTAGAAGATTCTTTGAATCACAGGACTCAAGAGCAGAGCAGCATTTGGATGGGTTTTGAGATCCTCCTACAGGCCCTGGGTTCTGCACAGAGCAGGTGGCAGGGGAGGAGAGTGGGGAGGGAGGGAGCGGGCGGGTGACTCTGTCCTCCTGCCTTTGAGGCCTGGACTGAGGAGTGAGGCCATATTTTAATAGAGTTCTTTATTCACATTGCCCTCTATGTTCTACCTTTTCTGGGCCACTGTCATGGACACAGCCTTCAGACTGTAAGTTTGGGTAAGTTTCTATGGCACAGGAGCTCCTCTGCCACAGAGTGAATTCTGCGTACCCAGAGCTCTGGGGTCTTCCTAAGGCATGTTTAACAAGTTGGAATGTAATTTCTCAAAGCGAATCTGAATCTCATGGCTGCATTATTGAACATCTTGCTGATGGAGCGTTTTCTGCGGGCTTCGTCCTGCCAGACACCCAGGGAGAGATGCTGGCGCCCACGGTGTCTGCGGGGCTAAGTGAGACAAACAGGGCGGTTATTCAAATGATATTAAATATTAAGGCCGACACTCTCCGAGGCTGCGTGTGTCATAGATCATGTGGGCTCCATCTGTCATCCTGAATCCCTGCGGACCGAGTGAGAGCCAGGAACACCTGCTTGCCCATGTCTGCTGGTGGGAGGGGTTTCCTTTGGTTGTGTGAGGAACCCGCCGAGGCCGAGGGGCCCTCTGCTCTCTGATGGCTACAGGTGGGAGGAAGCCCCGGGCCAGGGGAAGGCTGAGGGTACGACTGTGTGGGTCGTGGCCGGGACGGACGCTCTGCCTCTCCTGAACGTCCCTGCCGAGCCCCTTCAGCCCCGGGACCAGTCAGCCGGGCCAGTTTGGTTTTATAAGGACAAAGCCACAGGGAAATGGAACATTTGCAGGTAGAGCTGGGAAGGAGGCCTTTGTCCATGACATTTCTCAACTCTGGGACCAGAAAACTGTTGAGGCTGTCCAGTCTGAAAAAGCCCAAGTTCCACTGCCGGGTTTTAACCGGTTTTCATAGAAAAGGCTGTCTCTCTGGCCGTCTGTCCGCGGGCTCCCCTGTCACTTGAGACCTGCTCCAGCCACCCGAGTTGGGGACTTCTTTCTTGGGACTTCAATATAGCCCTTATGGAGGTGTGAGCTATGTATGTGTGTGTGTGTGTGTGTGTGTGTGTGTGTGCGCGCGCACACACACATGCACCCGTGAGTTCTGTTTTCTTTTCTGTGTCCATTTTCTTTTCAACCAGAAATCTGGCACACTATTAGATTCTTGGGATGCCGTTATCCTTAGTGAATTGAAGGTCATGTACCTTTATGGGACCAGCGTCCCTGGAGACCAGTCTCATGTCCAGATAATTGGCGGGGCCCTGGAGGGCATTGGTATTAATTTAGCAACTCCTAACAGAATAATCATACCAGCAGCCGCTCTTGTGAACGCAGTGCCCACATCCACGTATTTCACTTCTCACTCACCGTGTCATTTTGTTCTTGCACCAGCCTCCTAAGGGGAACATGATGAGCTCCATTTCTTGGTTGAAGAAAGGGGCCATGGGGTAGGAAGTACGGTGGACTGCAATGGTCATCATTACCCCAAGAACATGTATGAAGACATGCATGGTGTGACTCTGCGTCGTGTGCAGCCAGGGATGGGGAAAACTGTGCTCTATCTGTGTACTATGAATTGTAATGCATTCTGCTGTCATATACTCCGAATTGAAATTAAAAAAAAAAAAAGACCCTGCATGCCACACAAAAAAAGAAATAGACATAGAAAATTAAGTAACCTGTCTGAAGACACACCATTGAGTAAACAATGAGTCTGATATTCAAACATTTGATCAGCTCTAAGGTTGAGACGCTTTCTGCTGTATCATGCTACCTTCACTTTTAGATCAAACTGGGAATTTAAAAAAGAATATGCCTGAGAATAACTCAGTCATCTTATTATTGGTAAAAATGTTGATTGAATTTGCAAAATAGTCCAATATCAGTTGTTTTCAAATAGTCGATTCCAATAGCCTTCTGCTCTTGGCTCCCCTGGAGAGGTAGTGCCAGGTTCTCTCATGCTGGTCTGGCTGGTGTGGGTCTCGGGTCTGAGGTCCAATTTTTAAAACATTTTTTATTTGTTCTTTTCAGTTGTATATGACAGTAAAATATATTTTGATATATTCTATACTCATGGAGTATAACTTCCCATTCTTGTGGTTGTACATGATGTGGAGTTACACTGGTTGTGTATTCATTATGAACATAGGAAAGTGATGTCGGATTCATTCTACTATCTTTCCTATTTCCATCTCCACTCCCTTGTCTTCATTCCCCTTTATTCCAATGAGCTTATATTCTCCCACCCCATTATGTGTTAGCATCCTCATATCGAAGAGAGCATCTGACCTTTAATTTTTGGGGATTGGCTTATTTCATTTAGTGTGATTGTCTCCAGTTCCATCCATTTGCTGGCAAATGCCATAATTTCATTTCTATTTATGGTTGAGTAATATTCCATTGTATTTATATACCACACTTCCTTTATCCATTCATCTGTTGAAAGGCATCTTGTTTGGTTCCATAGCTTAGCTTTTGTGAATTGAGCTGCTATGAACATTGATATAGAAGCTCCACTATGGTATGTTATGTTGATTTTAAGTCCTTTGGGTATATGTCGAAGAGTGGAATAACTAGGTCAAATGGTGGTTTCATTCCAGGTTTTCTGAGGAATCTCCATACTGCTTTCCAGAGGGGTTGAACCAATTTGCAGTTCCACCAGCTATGTACGAGTGGGACTTCCCCCCATATCCTCGCAACATTTATTGTCACTTGTTTTCTTTTTTTTTTTTAAATCTATTTATTTTTTTTTTAAAGAAAGAGTGAGAGAGAATGAGAAAGAGGGAGAGAGAGAGAGAACTTTAATATTTATTTTTCAGTATTTGGTGGACACAGCATCTTTGTCGGTATGTGGTGCTGAGGATCAAACCTGGACCGCACGCAGGCCAGGCGAGCGCGCTACCACTTGAGCCACATCCCCAGCCCGTCACTTGTTTTCTTGATGATTGCTTTTCGGATTGATTGGGATGGAATCTCAGTCTAGTTTTGATTTGCATTTCTCTAATTTGCTAGGGAGGTTGAATGTTTTTCATATATTTGTTCTGAGGTCCCAGTTTGTTGGACTCTTTGTCATCATCACCAGCCAGAATTTCTCCACAGCAGCACTACGGACGTTTCCTTCTGGATGAGTCTGTGTTTCAGGGCTGTCCTGTGCATCCCCAGATCCCAGTTCTGGTCAACAATGTCTCCAGCCATGTCCTAAAGTCCTCTGGGGACACGGTTGTCCCAGTGGGGGAACAAGTGGTGGGAAACTGCCCTCTGCAGGTTTTGTCTGGAACCCACTGCAGCTGGCTTCTTTTACTGCCTGTGCTGCTTCTCCTGCTCTTACGGACCCTCTTACTGACCCTCCCTGGAGGGCGTCCTCAACATCCTGCCCTCTGCCTGCTCCCCGGGGAGCCCAGCCCATAGTGCATGCTCACTGGCAACGGAAAGGAAGCCTCGGAGAGAACGGATGCTTCTAGGCGAACCAAATGTTAACTTCTCAGACACCAGGTTAACCATTTGAAGAAGGAAGTCCCCTTCCATTCTGATACTTTGTGATATATAAAGAGGACAGACTGGGGTGCTGTTACTTATCTAGAATTTACTGTTAATACCAGAGGAGAACTCCTGATAATAAATATTTGTTGGCAGAAGGAGGAAGGAGCTTCTAGGAAAAAGGCTAAGTATTGAGAAATGGGCCTCATCCCACTCTGTCCCAGCAAGCTGTCCCAAGTTGTCCCTGTTCCTATAAAACTAAGAGCCTATATAAATGTATTGGACTATCCCATGGTTCCCACAAGCATGTACAAAACCACAGCAACAACAGAATATAAACAAGAGCCTAATGATAGGAACCCAATTTATTGAAATGAGAGCTTTCTGGACTCAGTGGAGAGAAAAATCTGCTTCCCACTCCCCACGGGGAAGGTCAGGATTTTGGATCAAGTCACGCAGCTCTGAGATCTAAGTGGCTGCTGCAGCAGTTTAGAAGGGATTCCACCTGCCCACACGTGAACCATGTCCAGTGTGCAGGAGGCTGTTGCTGAGGGTGGGTGGGTGGCTCTGCGCTCCCCTTGTTGGGGCCCCAGGTCTTCTGCTTCTCTCTCCAACACTTTCTGCCCGAGCTGTTGCCATTTGGGCCTGGTCTTGCTGGGGGCTCCTGGTCGTATCGGTAGTCGGTTTTGGTGAGCTTCTGCCTGCTTTCTCTGTGTAGACGTGTGGTTCTCCTGTGACTGGAGAGTCTCTGTCTCCCATATGGCCTTTTGGTGGCTGGGGACACAGCCCACAGCACTGGCCTTTCTTGCAATTAGCTTCCTCGTGGATTCACTGAAACACAAAGGCTCTGCCAGTCCCAATCAGGGGGTTCAAATTCTGATCCCCCCACTCGCTAGAAATGTGTGACCTTGGCAGCCTGGGCTTCAGTTTCTTTGTAAATAGGAGCAGCTGGGGAGTGGGCTGCTGTGGACCTGGAGGTCAGGCCAGGAACACAGTAGGATGCACTGAAGGCTTGGTTTAGGGGCTTCGCTCAGGGTGAGGGATATCTTGAGAATTCAGACTTCCCTGTTTCCTGTCCCCACATCATACGCAAGCTCTTTCCTATATTCACCTGGCTAAATGCTGCCAGTGCTTCAAGGATCCATTAAAAATCCCCTTTTCTGGCCTGGAACTCAGGGGTAGGGCACTTGCCTGCCATGCAAGAGGCCCTGGGCTTGATCCCTAGCAAATGAAACCAAATAAAGCAAATCCCACAGAAACCCTACTTCTTTTTCTATGAAATCTTTCCTGATCCTTCTACCTGGAGAAAATGCCCTTTTCCTGTGAAGTCCTGCATCTCCCTCATGGGACTCCAGGAGTTTATTTTGAATACAAATAGTGACTAATATTTACTGGATCATTACTACCTGTGGAGAGTCACTTTACGTGTACCCTTGTGTCAGATAAGAGCAGTGGCCCAAGAGGTGGAGTGAGGCCCCGGTCACATGGCTAATCCAGGGCAGGCAGAACACAGAACCCTTGAGACATTTTCATTTCGGAGTCCCAGTCTCATCTTCTAGTAGCAGGCACTCAGCATCTGGGTGAACACGCTGACCCACAGCTCTGGTTACAGGGTCCCCTGACTCTGCAGCTCTCCTTTATCTGAGACCAGCGCAGCTGCCCGCTCTGCATGGGTGTCCAGTAGGCGGCCTCCTCCTTTTTCCAGGATGCTCTTTTGTTCAGCTCCAACTTTGGAAATGAGGCTCTCTGGCCATGGAAGGAAGAGGAAGGGAAGAGAAGGGAAGAAGCAGAGCAGACAGTGTTTACAGATCACAGAGCCCCGGAGCCACACACGCCCAGACCCCCAGTCTCCCTGCACCGTCTGTCTTCAGGGCAGCTCTCGATCTCTAATGGAGACCTTGAGAGAAGCTGCTGCCATCCTCAAGTTAGTGTCCTGGGAGACGGAGCCGGAGTTCTGGCTGCGTTTGGAACCTCTGGTTGTGTCGCCACCTCGCGGACCTGCTCTCTGCGTCTCCCCCGCTGCCTGGAGAGAGGGTCTCTCAATATGAGCAGACCACCTTCTATTAGGTGGGAAGCTGGAGCGAGGGGCCGGGAGCTCTTTGCACAGAACTGGATGTGCTTGGTGGCCCCAGAGAGACAACTGTGCTCCTCCTCTTGACAAGGATGACTTGACTGTCAGGGCCCTCTGGCTTCCAACTGGAGAGTGTCTGGGTAAAAGACAGAGAAGAAGGAAGAACTTTGAACAAAATTAAAAAAGGATTCTGAAGCTATCAGCCGTTAAGTGGGAGGGAGCTACAATTTACCACCATCCACCTTTTACTAGGAATTTACAACCTCTTATGAGTATTATTTATAAGTTAGTCTCCATACATAGAACTAAAAATAAAATTATGCTGGGCTGTGGGCCCAGGGGATGGTGACTAGGAATCCGGCTTTTGGAAGGGATGACATAGGTCCCGGAGAAACTCAGGCTGAATAATGAAGATCAGGGAAAGTCAGCAATGCAATCAGGGACCTTGTGTGAACTTCCATCCTGAGGCAGACTCCAGGGGAACCCTAGGCCCCTGGCTCTGCCTAGGAAGCCTCTCCAGCATTCGGGAAAGACAATTTGGTGCCACGTGGTCTTCTGGGGACAGCCTATCACCCTGTCATGTCCCCATAGTGATTCCACCTTGGATGGAGCAACTAGGAACCCAGGGAGCCAGAGGGTGTCCCTTTCTTCACAGAAGGTGACAAAGTCAAGGATGGAGGACAGACGCAGCCCTCCAGGACTCATCCGAGGAGTTGCAGGCCAGCTTAGCGAGTCCTCTGGAGGCCTCGTTTTGTTTGCAGGTTCAGTGACTCACAGCAGCACTCCCTCCAGTAGGGCGGGCAAGTTGGCTTCCAAAGCAAGTGGAAGGCCTCATTACTTTCCCCTGTCAGTCAATTATCAGAAACATGTTTGTTGTTATCTAGATGCCAGTCATTTGTCCAAATTACTAAGACAAGTTTCCTAAGAAGGCCTGGAATCAGATACCTCCCCCCACTCTTTTAGAATAAACACACACACAATTATTCTGCCGCCGCCGGGTCCAGTTCTCACGGCATATGTGACTTGACACGTTGTGTGAAAATGGTTTTCAGAAATTAAATCTCTGTTTTAATTGCACCAAATGTTAGAGAAGCTGTAACGTTGGAATGCCAGACTCTGTAAGGGGTTGCGGAGACTCGGCACTTTTCCAGGGCTCCACGAGGTCTGGGTGGCTGTGGGTGTGGTGGGGCTGTCCAAAGGCATGTGATGAACTTGAACCTGACCCCAGTGCAGCTTCAAGTTCAAGTTGGGACTTGGACATTGAGTGTGGTGTTTGGAAGCACAGACCTCCCCGATCCTGGGGGTCCCATTCTTTAGAAGCAGGACTCCAGTTAACTGTTTGGGGATGAGGAGGGGAACAGTGACCAGCTCCCTGCAGGCAGGACTCAGGATCCCCGCCGGGCAGGCTGCAGGGCAGAGCCCGCCTCAGACGAGGGGTTAAGGTGCTGGGCGGGAATACGGTGGACGGCGACGTCGCCAAATCACAATCTTCCCTGGAAGTTCTCTCAGGAACAGCGACAGCCAAGTGGTTGCTTGGAATGGGGCTCTGGGTGTAGGAAGGTCAGTTTGAACTTGGTCAGGTATGGCGACTAACCATGAGCCAGCAGGTAGATAGCGTGGATGGTCTCTTCTCCCCACGGCCTGGCCCCTGGCTAACTCAGCCCTGCTTCTTACTTCTGCTGCAGTGGGAAGGACACACTCATAGACCCTTTATTCAGAGAGGCATTTGGAAGTTTCCTTCCCCCTCTTTGTTGTCTTCTAGTCGCCGGGGGCCTTGCCGCAGGGAATCTTTCTCCTTAGTGTAACTTCAGGATTCTGCCCCTCAGTCTGTGGGGCTCTGGGCATGGGCTCTTTGGGAAGCAACAACTTTTGTAAGACTGTACCCTAAAAACCACAGATCTCCCCTTTCCCTGAGAATTTGTGCTCTCAGACCTAAATTAACTTCAGGAGTTTTGTGAGTTTCTTCCTTCCATTACTCAGCCTCTCGTATTTTCTAAAAGTTAGTAAAACACAGCAGTGACCTCAAAGCAATTTCTCTAATATTTGCGAGGACGAATTTAGCTACAGATAAAGAGGAGATGACCTTGGTGCCTGGAGGGGAGTTGAGAGGAAACTGTTGCCAAGGACCAGATTGAGTGGCTTTGAACATGGAGCAGAATTGATGATCCAAGGAAATAGGACAGTGTTTCATTGGCTGGAGCTCAGCCTCCACAGCCTGCTGATGTCTTACAGACCCAATCCAAGGAGCTGAAATACTGCAATTTCCTGCTCTTGAGACATATTGTGTGGTACTCTTATTTTTCACTCCAGAGAATTAAGCTTTACAGGTATTACTCAGAGATTTTATCATTAAAACATGATGTTGTTATAGTTTAATGGTTACTGTTGGACTTAAAATGGATTAAACCTTTGTAGGTAAGAATGATGAATAAGATCTGTATCAGTTACCCGTGGGAAGGACACACTCACGGGCAGGTGTTCCTCTTTCGGTTTCTACCACGTACTACTCTTACAAAAGAAATCTTTGGGTGAAGGGTAGGTGAGAACTCCTTGCATTATTTTTGCAATTTTTTTATGAGTCTTACCGAATAAAGATTCAAAGTAGAATCTTGAATTCAAAATAAAAAAAAATCATTTAAAAAATGTGAGTTTACAAATTCATAGGGGCTTTGAAGCAGGAGAAGGTTATGGGTTGAATCGAGCCACTCCCACCCCCATTCATATGTTGAAGTTACACTCTCCAGGACCTCAGAACATGGCCTTATTGGAAACTGGGCTGTTGGGAATGTAATTAGTTACATTACGGTGAGCCCTCGTCCAGCGTGACGGGTGTCCTTATAAAAGTGGAAATATGGCTGGGCATGGTGGTGTACGCCTGTAATCTCAGAGATTCAGGAGGTGGAGGCAGGAGGATCACAAGTTCAAAGCCAGCCTCAGCAGCTTAGGGAGCCCCTGTGTCAGAAAAAAAAAAAAGGGTGGTGGGATATGGACCAGACATACCCACAGAAAATGCCAAGTCCAGGACTGGATCAGAGGTCAGGGCTGCACTTCTTCAACCCCTGGTCACTCTGCCAGTGACCTCTAGGAGAGGAGAACAGCCTGAAGAGACGCCCCCAGGCCCATGGCTCCAGAAGAAATGTTGCCATCAAAATCTGAGGGTCAGCTTAGGATTAAATTCAAATAGCTCCATGCTAATCCACCAAGAGAAAGTTCTAATCAGTATGTACTTTTGTTTTTTTTAAAGAGAATTTTGGGAAAAAAGGGGAAATATGGAAATTCACAATTAGAATTGGATCTCAGGATCAAGTGGCCTCCAGAATCTGAGGTCCTGCGGTGGCCCAACCTCAGCACACACCAGCAGCAAGTTACTTAGGATGCCTCAGCTTTGAGTGCCAGATCCACGAGTCTCTACAGTGATGTCCACTCACAAATGGAAAATCGTCACTGTGGGAAGCCATTCTAACACGTGATTGGGTGACTCCCATTAAGGGTCTGAGGCGCTTTGGCTGTGTCGAAGTTTTCCCGGCCCTTTCCTGATGAGAGAGCCCATCCGTGTGGGGGTGTGCCTGACCACTGACCCCGGGGGCCCAATCACTGACCCTGACCTTGGAGTGCAGCCCCCCTCAACCTTCATTGGATGGAATTCTCCCCTGAATCTCTTGTTCCCCAATAAAAGGCTACTCCCTGGCGTGTTCACTGTCTCTCTCTCCTGCTAGCCCTGAGTAATCCTTGCTGCCCTGCTGGGCGGCTAGAGGAGCGAACCAGAGAGGGGAGCCGTCTCGGACCTAGCAATAGAAATAAGGTAACTGAGTCTGTGTGTTTTATTTCGATCTCTTCTAACTAACTTTATGCCTAGAACCTCATTAATGAAACCATTGCGCAGGCTGCGTGGTAGAATTGGCGCCCACGAGGGGGGCATTCTAGATTAGTTAGATTGAGTGGGAGCGTGCTATAAAGATAAGGATAAGAATAAAGATAAAGGAAGAGGTGACATTTGGGTCACAAAAATACCTGGAGTTATTGAAGGAAAGAGACGTTAAATTAATTAAAATGGGAAATTCAACTTCTATGTATAAGGAAATGTACCTGACTATTTTAGACAGTATAATTAATCAGAAAGGAAAACAGATAAAGAAAACTCAGTTATTACAATTCTTAAAGATTGTAGGTGAATATTGTCCTTGGTTTTGTGAACAGGAATCTCCAAATTTACTTACTTGGGAGAAATTAGGAAGGAAGTTACAGAGAGTTTGTCTTTCTAGTGAACTACCTGGAGGCATAGAAAATATACAGAAAACTTGGACGGCTCTAGAAGTTTGTCTTTTTGAATATATGGGCCAGAGTTCTAGAAGTTTGTCTTTTTGAATATATGGGCCAGAGTTCGTGGCCCCCTGAGGACCTTTTAAAAGGCATTCAACGAGCTGTTAGGTCTATTCAAATGGAGAATCAGCCTGAGGCTAAGTTAATTCCCTTTCCCTTAAGCCGTTTAAAAACAAAGGCACTAGGGGCCAAGCCAAAGGTTAAAAATGTGAACTTAAACTCGCAAGATCAGGCTAGCCCACAAGATCAGGCTAGCCTGCAGGCAGATTGTACAGAACAACATCATAGAGGAGAAACCTCCCAAATCCTAGAAAGCCCTCTGGAAGACGATCTTGCTAGAGAGGAAAATACGGAAAAGAAGACTCCTAGAGGGGCTCAGGGTTCTTCTCAACCACGTGGTTTAGAAACCCAAATTCAAAATGGCGATAGTTCAGATTCGGACCGTGGCTCACAGTCTGAGGAAGAAGAATCAGATGTTGAAATTCAGGACTTAGAGAGAAATTTTAATAGGCAGCATTTAACACCGCCTGCCCAAGCTATTCGAATTCGGCCGGTACCTGCTAGAGGGACCAAATTTAACAGGTATGCTGAATTAAAAATGACTTTTCTTACCCCAGTCCAGTGAGGTATTAAGAAGGCTCAAGAAATGGGAGAGGATACTAGTGGGTTTCACCTCTTTCCAGTTTTTGAGCAAGTTAATGAACAAGATCAGAGAGTTAGAGTTCATGCTGTAATCCCATTTAAAACTATTAAAGAATTAAAAAGTGCATGTGAGACGTATGGTCCAAATTCCCCTTTTGTACCGAGTCTGATAGAAAATATTTGCTCACAATCCCTTCCTCCTAGCGATTGGATTTTTTTTAGCCAGATCTTGTCTGAGCGGGGGAGATTACTTGCTTTGGAAGACTTATTGGACTGATTTTTGTAATGAACAGGCAGAAAGAAACAGAAGACAGGGCATAGAAACGCCAGTAATGATGTTTTTAGGGACTGAAGATTTCGCTGATTTAGAAAGATAGTTAAATTATGATTTTGTAGTATACAATCAAATAACTGATTGTGCAAAACGTGCTTGGAAACAGATTGTCCCCAAGGACCAGTCCAATTTAGTTCTTACCAAAATCAGACAAGGTGCCAATGAAACTTATTCAGATTTCGTAGCCCGACTGTATCGGGCTGCAAACAGGTCCATAGGGGACTCAGGAGCAAGCAAATTTATTGTTAGACAGTTGGCTTTTGAGAATGCAAATAAAATTTGTCAGGATGTTCTCCGACCGCATCGTAAAAAAGGAACAGTTTCTGAGTATATTCGCCTGTGTTCTGACTTAGATTCCACACAATTGCAAACAGTAGCTTTAGCGGCTGCATTAAAAGAAACTTTGGGGCCGCAAAATTTAGGTCAAAAGTACCGCAGGAGATGTTACGTTTGTGGAAAGAACAATGATTTTGCCCGCGAGTGTTGCATGCGCGGTTTTAAGTTCAGAGCTCCATTTACTAAAGATAATAGATATTGCAGGACTCAGACCCACGCGGTGGATCCAGATGGTGCGGATGAGCCCTCCTTCTTGTCATCATTTCCGCCTAGCCGGAACACAAACTTCCGGTCGGCCTGCCCCCGGGACGAAAATGAGGAAGTAGGTGGTTGCGCAATGTGACGTCATCGCGCCGACCATGGGGGCCGCCATCTTTAAATTTACCGGAGTGGAACAAACAGTTTCCATACAAACCTCTAATGATTTTCAAGGCTTTTAAGAGAGATTAATTGGCAGAAGCCATCCTTAAAACTAACTACTTCTAAATTAAGTCCTTTATTTCAGATATTACAAGGAAATCCTTCTCCAACCTCTCCACGTCAGCTAACTTTGGAAGCTAAAACAGCCTTAAGAAAAGTTGAAGTTGCAATTAAAAATACACAGCTTACTAGAATAGATCCTAAAGAAATAGTGTATTTATTAATATTTCCAACTGAGCATACCCCAACAGGAGCCATATGGCAAAGATTAGGAGTTATTGAGTGGATTTATTTATCCCACTCCCCTCAAAAAACATTAATTCCTTTTCATGATTCTATGGCTCAATTAGTAATTAAAGGTAGAACTAGGATTTTACAATTAATTGGATCTGAGCCTGATATCATAATTATTCCATTTTCTGTTCAACAGACTAATTGGCTTTCTCAAACTTCTAGCTCATGGCAGATAGCTTTTGCTGATTTTCCTGGGCAGATAGATAGCCATTATCCTCGTGATAAGATTGTACAATTTGCATCATTAACATCACTTATTTTTCCAAAAATTGTACGAGCTCATCCAATAGAGGAAGCTTTATCGGTGTTCACGGATGGTTCCAATTCAGGTAAGGCAGTTTTTTTCAATTGTGTTCACACAGAGGTAATACAAACTTCTTATACTTCTGCCCAAAGAGCAGAGCTTCAAGCTCTGATTTGTGCCTTAGATTACTTTTCAAATGATCCTATTAATATCTATTCTGACAGCTTATATGCAGTCCGAGTTACCAAAAATATTGAAACCTCAATGATTGGGTTTACTTCATCACAGGAGTTATTTGAATTATTTCATAATTTACAAAAGACAGTGCTAATGCGAAAGTACCCATGTTTCATAGGACACATACATGCCCATACGAATCTTCCTGGACCTCTAGTTTCAGGTAATGACAAAATTGATAAGTTAGTAGCTTTTTGTCAACAGATGTCTTTGTATGACTGTGCACTAGCTTCCCATTCCTTGCATCATCAAAATGCTTCTAGCTTACGTAAAAAATTTAGTATTACCAGAGAACAAGCTCGTCAGATTGTAAGCCAATGCCCTAAGTGTGTTATTCACACTCCATCTCTGCCATCAGGGGTAAATCCCCGTGGATTAAAACCAAATCAGATATGGCAGATGGATGTAACTCATATTCCTCAATTTGGTAAGCAATGCTATGTGCATGTCATAGTGGACACTTATTCTAGATTTATTTTTGCCACAGCACGTACTAAGGAAAATGCTCAACATGTAATTTCTCATTGCTTAGCAGCTTTTTCCGTTTTAGGGTGCCCTATGCAGATTAAAACAGATAATGCTCCAGCTTACATAAGCTCTTCTTTTCAACAATTTTGCCAAGAGTTTAAAATTAATCATAAAACAGGGATTCCTCATAACCCCCAAGGTCAAGCCATTGTGGAACGAGCTCATTTATCTATTAAGCTTCAATTACAAAAATTAAAAGGGGGGAATAGGGTTGTGACTCCCCCAAATAGCCTTAATCATGCCTTGTTTGTTTTACATTTTTTAAACTGTGACACAGAAGGTCACACTGCTGCTGAGAGACAAATGTCTCCCTCAGTAACAGGCCCTTTAGGCAGAGTTCTGTGGAAAGATTTACAGACTGGTCAATGGAAGGGTCCGGACCCAGTGATAATGTGGGGCAGAGGTCATGCTTGTATCTTCCCAGAAGGTGCTTTCCGTCCTATTTGGGTGCCTGAACGTGCTATCAGACATGGAGGAGATAGAACCCAGATTCGAGCAACTGAGGATCGACCCGGAGGAGCCACTACCCAGAAGGAGGAGATTTCGGAAAAAGATGAAGAAAGACCAGATTGAACCAGCCGAAAATCTGATTTCGTGGAAAGACGTGAAGAAGCTAACAACCCAGGCTTCCCGAATACTTCGACGCCTAGGAAAGAACTGGACCCCAGTCTTGATGGTAGTGACAGTAATTGCCCTACTGGGCTGTCAGGTAAAAGGGAATCAAGTAGACACTTATTGGACATATTTCCCAGATCCATCCCTGGTACACCCAGCTGTGTGGACTGGAGAATCTATTCCAGTATTTACTAATGACTCATTCATGACGGGAGGATTTACAGATACTCATATTACTCCCAATCATGTGACTAGATTTAATTATTCTGGCTACAGTGCCCAATTACCTTTGTGTTGGTCACATGATAAACATGCTGGCTGTCTGAAAGTATCATTTGAAGAAAAGACAGTGATTGGTAGACCTAGACTGACAAATAATTCTATTTATGGGGACTTAAAACCTAATACTAGATCAGTAATTAAGATGGGACTTTCCCATAACAAGCCAGTCATTTCTGCAAAACCTCCACCGATACCCCACTGTCCAAATAGTTCTATAATTGAGATCGGCACCTTTCCTAAATGGATGGATTGTGTAAATGCCTTTCCTGTACAACATAAGGTGTCTAAAGATAGTGGGTATATTTTAGACTGGTCTCCAAAAAGTGATAAGAGACAATTACGAAGAAATTCTGCTATGGCACCTGCAGGATTTGTTAGTAATATTTTGACTTATAGTAAAGGAGGTGTTCAAAAAGATATTTGGCGTTTAATCGCTGCCTCAGAATATTTACATTTTACAGATAAACCTTTACCAAAATTTGTCTGCAAGAACTGTAAAGAGGGATCTTGCTATGGCTTACGAGCTTGTGTCCAATCTCCTTATGTTTTAATTATTGGAAATGTAAAAGTTAAATGGATAGATGACAGATATATTGTTACTTGTAATAAGTGCAACCTAACCAATTGTATTACTAGGTATAATGGAGGAAAAGGAGTGCTGATACTTCATCAGCCCTCTTTCATTTTATTACCTGCTAATATTTCAGAGCCATGGTATGCTGATGCTGGTTTACAAGTCTTGCAGCAAATTCATGCCCAGCTAACAAGACCTAAACGTGCTATTGGAGTCATAATTGTTGGTGTGTTAGCACTGGTCTCATTTATTGCCTCAACTGTCTCTGCGTCTCTGACATTGTCTCAAAATATTCAGCATGCAAAATTTCTTAATAATTTAGCTCAAAATACTTCTAAGGCTCTGTGTAATCAAGTAAATATTGATGAAAGGATTGAAAGTAAATTAAACGCCTTAGAGGCGACTGTTATAGACATAGGTAATGAACTTTCAGCCTTAAAATTTAAGGAGAGGCTTAAATGCCATGCTAATTATAAGTATGTGTGTGTTACAGCTGCCAAGTACAATGCTTCTCTCTGGGATTGGGAGAAGGTTAAAAACCATTTATTAGGTATTTGGCAAAATAGTAATAACAGCTTGGATATTCTGGAACTTCATCACCATATCCAAGACATTCAAAATAATAGAGCTGATTTTTCAGATCCTTCTTCTTTGGCTAACCAAATATTGAAGGAGTTAAATGGATTCAACCCTGGAAATATTCTTAAACACTCCGCTTGGTACATTATTGGATTATTCTCTTTGCTGTTAATTCTCTTTTGTATTGTAACTATAGGATGGCGAGTCTTCCAATCAAGAATCCAGAAACTCCAGAAAGTTAACCGCCGCCTCATTGTTAAGAAAAGAAAGGGGTGATATGTGGGAAGCCATTCTAACACGTGATTGGGTGACTCCCATTAAGGGCCTGAGGCACTTTGGCTGTGTCGAAGTTTTTCCCGACCCTTTCCTGATGAGAGAGCCCATCCGTGTGGGGGTGTGCCTGACCACTGACCCAAGGGACCCAATCACTGACCCTGACCTTGGAGTGCAGCCCCCCCTCAACCTTCATTGGATGGAATTCTCCCCTGAATCTCTTGTTCCCCAATAAAAGGCTACTCCCTGGCGTGTTCACTGTCTCTCTCTCCTGCTAGCCCTGAGTAATCCTTGCTGCCCTGCTGGGCGGTTAGAGGAGCGAACTAGAGAGGGGAGCCGTCTCGGACCTGGCAATAGAAATAAGGTAACTGAGTCTGTGTGTTTTATTTCAATCTCATCTAGCTAACTTTATGCCTAGAACCTCATTAATGAAACCATTGCGCAGGCCGCGTGGTAGAGTCACTCTTTCTAGTTGTTATGAATTTCACAGAATTTACTTCAGAATTGCTGAGCCAGAAGTGTTACCGGAGATATCTTGCAGATGGGTTTGAGGTCCTGAGGGCCACATGATGTCACAGGGCCTCTGAGGAGCAGTGTGTGCAGGAGCTCCGGTACCTGGCCTGCCACCTGGAAGTGTTCTGCTTTACAAGGGGCCTTCTCTCCTGGCACTTGATTATTATTATTTAAAAAATATTTTTATTAGTTATTGGTGAACTTTTATTTATTTGTATGTGGTGCTGAGGATTGAACCCAGTGCCTGGCACGTGGCTTGGCAAGCGCTCTACCACTGAGCCACAATCCCATCCCAACTTGATTAATATTAACCAAATATGCTCTGTGATAATCTCACCTTTTCCTGGACTTACCAGAAAAACATGAAAAGCACCTTTTATAGAAACCCACTCATCGCCTTTAGAGACTAACAGAAACCTTAAGGAAAAGTCCCCAGTAGTCCATCCCTTGGAGGGGCTTTCTTTTTGACCCAGTTATTTTGCATTGGAGCAATGGCTTTGTAGAAAAGTTACCCTGAGGGGAGATGTGCTCCTCTTTCAGATGGAGGCTACCCTTGCACTGGGTTCCTCCAGAGGAGCAGAACCTCTAGGGTGCATACATGTGGAAAGAGAGTCACCATGAGCAATTGGCAGACAGTCAAGGAGGCTGGCAGACCTGAGACCCGCAGGGTGGGTGGCAGGCTGGAGTCCTGAGAAAGTCGACGGCATACTGCAGGCTCAAGACCCAAGAAAGCCGATGCTTCAGTTCAAGTCCAAAGGCAGGAAAAGGCAGATGTCCCAGTTCAAAGGTCATTAGGCAACAGAAATCCTCTTAGCCTCTATGTTCTCTCCAGGCCTCCACTTAGATGGTGCCCACAGAGAGGGAGGGCCATCTGGTCCACTTAGACCAGCAGCTCAGACGTCAACCTCGTCCAGAAGCACCCTCACAGAAGCACCTGCAATAATGTTTGACCAAATGCAAGGTCGCTCCCTAGGTGGTCTGTCACTGTAGAGTAGCACACTTCCCCAGTCTTCTCACGAGAACAAGTGGCTGGCTGGAGTTGGACCTCGGAACCACATTTGTCAGAAGCAGAAAGGCCTCTTTGTAGCTTTCCTGGGCTACAGGAAAGACATAAATATGAAAAATGTGCTTTTAATACTATTTCTTGGACCATTAACAGCAATCTAGCCAGTGTTGAGACAACAGTAAGGGCCTGTGATTCAGTGCTGTGGGAGACCAAGAGCAGGTGGGTGATTGAGTCAGTTTCCAGGAAACAGGCCAACAAGTTGCTTTGTTGTTTAAAACAAAAATTCTGATTAAATAAACAAATCTCCAGAGCCCTCTTTGTCCAAAGCCTGATTCAACTGCCTTCGAACTAAGATGCTTCAATTCAATTCTGCAAACATTTATTGAGCACCTGCTGTGGGCCAAGCACCATGCTGGGCCTTTGGAAATGAAAACAGGTGATGGAGTTTCTTCTGTCTAGAAGCATCCTGGCAGGTAGACAGGATACTCAGGCAAAGAGCTCTTATACTTGGGATATGTAGCAGGTGCTAATTTAACGTTCCAACCAGGGACACAATGGAGAAGGGCATAGCTTTCTTTTCTCTGTTGCAATTCCCCTTTGACATTTCTCTGGAGTTCTTTTTGAAATCAGAAAGCTCCCCCACTTCCCAGGGAAAAGGAAATCCTTGGTGTAAAAAAGATAAATGTTGATCCTTTCTTGGAGAGGGCATTGCCTCGCACACCAGTGGACCCCACGTTGACCTTGGCATGGAGACACTGTGTCCATTTAATGCTGGATTTGGGGGTCCCTGAAAGACCTCCAGGAGCCGAATCCGATGCAATCACACAAGAGTCTTTATTGCAAGCTCGAACCTGGACTCACAACCGTTTCCGACCCAGGGGTCCTGAGGAGTGAGTCCTAGTCCTTTGTTCAGTGAGATTTTATAGGTTTTTTGGGGATACTTTAAGCATTACACAGCAAATCATTCCATACCGAGGGAAAATCAAACAACAACTCTTAGCATTGATTAATACATTCATTGGCAAGAACAAGTTGGGTAAGGGTGATTGGTTAGTACAAGAGGGGGATTCATTTGAACTGATCAGTTTAATCTGCGAGGGGTGTACATGCTAAATTACATGGTTTCCTAACATGTTATCAATCCACCGAAACTACTGGGGCGGGGTCACCTGGCATTCCAAGTATTTTCCCTGTCTCATGCTGATTGGTGGTTGCTAAGGGGTTGCTATGGGTCATCAGGGTCAGGCCTTAGGCCTCAAACATTCTTTGGTCTTTCCAGGAACTAGCCTTGCTGAGTCAGGGACACCTGACACCAAAGACCTCTCCTGTTATTTACAGACAAACGACTCAGCAGGGTAGCTCTTTGGACAGGCCCTGCTCTGAGGTTGAGGCTGGAGTCACATCGGTTTCTCATCCACACTAAGTCATTTATCCTACAAGTGTTGATCAAGAATTTACCATGTGGCACTTTTGTGTTAGAGGAGATGTAGAGGTGAGAGACAGATGTCTGAGCCTTTCCTTGATGAAACCTTACTCAGAAGGCTCACACAACTACTTGGGGCCAGGAGGTCATACAATGATTGAGTTTCTCCTTTGCATTTACCTTTTGGCTTAATAATTCACAAAATAGTCATACAAATATAATAATCAACCAATGTCAAAGATTTTTCAACTTCATAATTGATGAGAGAACTAGGTAGATATTGTCACCTGTCCAAAGGAAAAGTCTTAACAACCACGTACTTACCCATGCAATAATTTTTAATATTTTTTTGACAAAAATCCTACTTTTCACAAATACATACATTACTTTTGGATCAGTCTTTTTCTCTTTGTTCAATTTTTGGTGTGCATTTAAAGCTCAGGGGTCACAGGGGATCTCATGACAGGAGGCTATGCATCCTGGCTTCCTCCTGAAAAGCAGAACCTGAGGCCAGGGTTTGTGTGCAGAAACTAATTTTGGGGAGTCAAGGAACAGGAGTTGGGGAGGGAGTTTGGAAGAATGAAACAAAGCAGAGAAAGCCATCAAGAATTCAAGAGTGCATGCTGAGGTAGTCACTGTTGTCCCGTTGCAATGAGACCCTCCTGGGAACTATGTAGACCGCATCCTGAAATGATTCCAAGATGGAAACACTTTTGAATGTTCCTCATGAATTAAAAATGCCCCATGGGGCCTTAATCCCTTTACTCCAGAAGGTGGGCTGTTCCTGGCAGGTGGCCCACTCTTTGGCTTAGAGAAACCCTGGAACAGCAATCAAGAGAAATAGAAGCATGGGGGTGAGTTACTTGGGCAAAAGGGGGCTAAGAGCATGCAGGGCTGACCCAGCAAGGGTCAGAAAGCCTTTGAGGGGTTCACTTAGGGCTCATGCCTAGAGCAGAGCAGGGTCTTTTTCTAGTTCTAGGTGGAAGAAGGCATTTTGTAGGTTCTGAGTTAGAAGATGACCTTGGACCTGACTCTTGCAAACTAGAAGTAGCTAGCGTTTTAAGGGTTAAATTTGTTTTAAATGGGAACTGCTCTTCAAGTAACAATCACAGGCTCCGTTTTGGATCAGAATTTTATGAATGCCCAAGCAGGAAGCACCCCAAAGAGAAAGAGACTTCACCCCAGCAGCCCCTGCATCTCCTTCTTCCACTTCTGGGCATCTCCGAGGCTGAGCCGATGAGTGGAGGACTGTTTGGAAAGGAGAGGTGCTTACAGACGGACTGTCAATCATGCCACTTAGCTTTTTCTTTTCTCCACATTTTTTATTGGTGCCTCAGAGTTGTGCCTGGTGATGGTTTGCACACACCCCCTGGTTCCCTTCCTCCACTCTACTGATCTCTCTCTGCTTTTCCGGTGATCACCCTGCACCTTTCTTTTCCTTTTTCCTCTCCAGCTTCTGCATATGAGAGAAAACCCACAACCCTTGACCTTCTGATTTGACTTACTCCACGTAACATAGGGTCTCTAGCACCATCCATTTCTTGCAAATTACAGGGATCAGCGGACGTTTTAGGAGCAGAATGTGGGGAGGCCCCAAAGCCCAGGAGCCCTGGTGTCTCTGATGGGCCCTCAGCGCCTGAAGAGTCTTTTTCTTATGATATCTTCTTGTTTATCAAAAGGCCTTCCTTAGACGCCCGGGCAGTAGGTGCTGGAGACGCCGATTGGATGCTTCTGTCAGCTAGACCCACGCTCTGGTGAAGATCCGCCTGCTCGGAGGTGACCCAAAGAAACCACATTGGTTTTCTCATCCTCCTTCTCCTCCTTCTCTTCTTCCATTTTCATTCAGGAGGTGGGTTTGGGATGTTATAGGGATGGAAAATGATTTGGGGTTAGTTTGGGAAAATGGGCTCAGTGATTGTAAAATGGAACAGGGTACCTTTTTTTAAAAAAAATAAGAAAAACATTTAGAGTTATTCGTTAAGTAAATTTGAGATTTAAAAGGAACAATGAAGTGCAAAGATTATGCAGGCCCCAAGTTAGAGGACCGAGGCACAAAGAGAAGACTAGGCCTCGTGAGGTGGGAAAGGAATTTGTTTCTCATGAGAAGTTTCGGGTGTTGGCAGTGGAAGGGCTCGTTTCTCTTTGTCTCCCTTTCCAAGGATTCTCCCTCTCCTTGCTGGTTACTATCTTTTGATTTTTATGCTTTTTGTTGGAGATTTCACTACTTACAATGACCCCAGGCACAGTGCTGGAAGTGCTCGCTGTCTATTGAGCACAGAAAGGCTGTGATGTGCCCTGTGGGGAAGTGTTGGGGTTAGCCTTTAGTCCAGTGTGGATGAACCCACAGAATGTGTTAAGTAAGATCTCTTCGTGCAGAACACACAGAAATCTAGGTTACGTTTTGGTCAGTAGATCCACTCACCAAGCAGGGGCCCATGGGATCCTAACCCTGTGTTCCCCCTA
Organism: Urocitellus parryii; assembly: GCF_045843805.1. Lineage (NCBI taxonomy): Eukaryota > Metazoa > Chordata > Mammalia > Rodentia > Sciuridae > Urocitellus > Urocitellus parryii. The sequence continues at coordinate 7,421,257 of NC_135533.1, forward strand.
GAGCCACAGGCCAGGACTTGCTAATTCAATGTTCAGGGTGACTTTAGGGAACATCACCACCTCAAAAAATGAAAATCAATGATATTTATTTTAAAATGTAACCATAAATCTCTTCTGATACTGTTTGATCTCAGTTGTTCTCTCCTGTGGGTCCTGTTTCTGAATCTTTCCAATGGGCCTGGTAATTCCTGACCAACAGCTTGCAGGAGACTGTATGCAGAGTTCTCTGTGTAAATCCAAAGCCTCTAATGATTTTAATCAGATGGGCCGAATAAATGGTCTAAAAGGACAAATATTTTACTTCTGGCTTCTGTTTGTTAGCCTTTATTGTTTTATAGGGAGAATTCTTTAGGGTTAGCTCCTGAGGTGAATAAAATACATAGCATTTCTAATATGAATTAAAGAATAAGACTTACATGCACAGACACCTAGATCTCTAGATTTGGTATGGTCATTGTTGATAGCCCTGCGTACTTCCACTGGGATGACATTGACTTTTTCTTTTCTTTCTTTCTAAAATATTTTTATTAGTTGTTGATGGGCCGCAGTCTGGCTGGGCACAAAATCACGAGCCACTCAAGCAGGAACAAACTTTATTTTTGAAACTGCTGCCAATGCCACGTATGCTCCCGGGAAGATTGTGACCGACCCACGTGGCGTTCTCCCGGACCCCAACAGGAAGTCCCTCCTCCGGAATTCCCTCCTACCGCACTTCCCCAACCAATGGGAACTCTCCAGGAGTCCTGTAGCAGGCCAAGGTGGACAGCAGGAGTCCAATATCCATATGAATGCAGATCTTAACATAATCATATCATCTCAATGGCTTGCTGGCGTCACCTTTCAACCAAAAATGCCATGCATCATATTACTTGGCTGTGGCTCTTAGCATCTCCCCCCTTCTGTTTAATTAAGCAACAAGCAATGTGGCTAGGGACCGTGCCTGTTAGGTTTGTCCAATTCAACATATGGTTCTTACCCATCATCGGATGAACTGACCTCTAGGCGTCACCCTCCTGTCTTAGGTTGATACCACTGTAATTGGATCATACCCGTCACTGACTACTGGTCCAGCATAGAGCCATACTTGTGGATAGGCCTATGCACTAGTGGGGGTGCTGAGGTTCTTTGCCTCACCTCTGTTCGCCCCCAAATTTGGCCTTGGTGCCAGTGGGGGGGTGAGGTTCTTTGCCTCACCTCTGTTGGCCCCCCAAAATTAGACCATCACTAGTAGAAGGGAGGAGGATACAGAAATGCCATGACACCAAGCCAATTGACGGCTTCTTTGGAAAAATTGCATCACTGGTGACACATCAGCAAAGATATGCCAGCACTACCACAATTCGCTGCACCAAACAATAGTTCACAATGCATACAAGTGATACATAGTCCAGGCAAGTTCTGCAAGCAGTTCAAAGCGGAGGAATCTATCAATATGTCCATTTCCTCCCAAAATAAATCGACTCCTTGAATGAACATTACTTGTTGAGTTATTATTCATTGATGCATCAGTTTATACAGCTTGTTGTGATAACTATCGAAGAAACTGTAGTTTGGTTTCATCTTTGTCTTCACTGGCACTGGGATGAAGATAGGAATTCTGGCAATGATGCTAGAAAAAAATTATGTAACATTCCAACAGTCACTAAGAAAACAATTTTTTGAACAATTTATATTATCCTGAACAGAATTATTAAATATAATGAAAAGGAAAGGTGAAAGTAAACAAACAGATCTGTTAACCTGCTTATTTGTACACATATTAAAACAATCCTCGACAGTTGTTTATCCAATTTAAATTAAACCAATAAAATCACGTGAATAATAAAAAAATTCGGATCCATTTATTCATGAGCGCTCCTCATATATGATATATGGACATACACACACACAGACATACAACACAAAACACAAGAGTGCACACAAACGTACAACACATAAGACAATAGTAAAGGCCTTGTAGCTTTACATAGGTGAAATCTCCATTGCAATGTTTAAAAACTCCACAGTCAAAAAATAAAACTGATCAGAAAAACATTAACCTAGGTCTGTATGAGCTCAAAAATAAAATAGAGCTTTATGATGTGGGAAAAAGCAAATAATAAAATAGATATTGAAAAAAGCATCCTGGTTAATCACTGTCGCAGATGTAAGAATAGCCAAGCTGGAGTTCTGGATATCAGCTGTTATGGATTTGAGTCAAATAATCTTCTTTTTGGTCTGAAGAAATTGTTTTGGTTAGTCTCTCTGGAATCCAAATTGGCTGCTGTTCTCCCTGTGGAAACACACAAACAGAACCCTGACTCCAGACAATCACTGGGTCTGAACTTTTCCATTGTCCTGTTAGAATATCCTTCCAAAGTACCTTAGGCTTATATACATTTTTTGGATACAAATGTCTTTCGGCAGCACTAAGCCCTGATGAATCCAAATTTAAAAAGTTTAGAGTAAAAAAGGTTATTTTAAGTTTATCTTTGGGGGATATATACCCCTTTCCAATTCCCTCCTTTTGTTTTAATAAGTTTGATGAGCTCTTTAAACTATGCCTTGTCCCTGTGGATTGTATGGGATTCCTGTTATGTGAGTAATGCCGAATGATGAGCAAAATTGTTTAAAAGAGGTAGAAGTATAGCCAGGACCATTATCTGTTTTTAACTGTTTTGGAACGCCCACAGTGGCAAAATTTTGTAAGCAATGAGCTATAACATCTTTAGTTTTTTCTCTGGCATGAAGGGAGCCCATCAAAAATCTGGAAGAAGTATCAACTGTAACATGCAAATATTTTAATTTTCCAAATTCTGGCAAGTGTGTGACATCCATCTGCCAAATATGGTTAGGTATCAATCCTCTAGGATTGACTCTAAGATTAACTTGTGGTAAAAATGTCACACAATTTTGACATTGTTTTATTATATGTCTGGCTTGTTCTTTAATTATTTTAAAATGCTTTTGTAAAGTATTAGCATTGACATGGAACCTTTTATGAAAATTTATAGCTTCTTCTATTGTGGAGAAAATATGTATGTCATGTGTAGATTTATCTGCTAATTCATTGCCCAAACTAAGGGCTCCAGGCAATCCTGTATGTGCCCTGATATGACCTATAAAGAATGGATCTTTTCTGTCCCAGATTAGACTTTGTATAGTAGAAAACAAAGAGAAAACAGTAGAGGAAGGGGAAATCCTACCAGCATCTTCAAGGGATACTATAGTATTAACTACATACTGACTATCAGAAAATAAATTAAATACAGAATCTTTAAACATCACAAAAGCTTGTAATACTGCATTAAGCTCTACCTTTTGAGCTGATTGTTTGGGTACTAAAAATGTAAAAGTTTGATCAGGGGTAGCTACTGCTGCTGTACTGTTATTTGACCCATCAGTGAATATATTTGGAGCATTCATGATAGAGGTTTTTCTTGTCATTTTTGGAAAAACTACAGGATGCTTAGACCAAAAAGACAACAAAGGATTAGATGATAAGTGATTATCAAATGAAACATTAGATTTACACATGATTATTGCCCAAGTATTTAAATCATTAGCTAACTCATCAACTTGATCCATAGTATATGGAGTAATAATTTTATTGGGAGAAATCCCAAACACTCCCTTTGCTGCTCTTATTCCTTTGAGTATTAATTGTCCTACAGCCTCAGGATACCTAGTAAAAATAGTCTTAGAAGAATAAGATAAATGTATCCATAATAATGGACCTTCTTGCCAAAATACTCCTGTAGGAATATTTTTTGTTGGTAGTACAATAAATAATAAAAGCAAACTTATATCAATTCTATCCAAATACATATTTTCCATATATGTTTCAATGATTTTTAACGCCTTTCTTGCTTCAGGCGTTAACATGTGGGGTGAATTTGGATCTGATGGACCTTTTAGGATATCAAATAAAGGTCCTAGCTCTCCTGTTGGTATGCCTAGATAAGGCCTTATCCAATTTATGTCTCCCAATAACTTTTGAAAGTCATTAAGTGATTTGTGTTGATCTACTCGTATTTGAATTTTTGGTGGACAGACCATGGTTGAGGATAATAGAACTCCTAAATAATTAATTGGAAGATTTAATTGTACTTTATCTATTGCTATCTCCAGATTAATAAATTAATAAATTTATTAATAAAGTTATTAATAACTTTTTAATAAATTTGTAAGTGTGGCATAACATTCTAGCAATGTGTTTTTATCTTTATGTGCCAATAACACATCATCCATATAGTGAAATATTTGTAGTTCAGGATTTTGATTTCTAAGTGGCTAGATTGCTTTGTTAACATAAATTTGACACATAGTTGGACTATTAGCCATCCCTTGAGGGAGTACTTTCCATTCATATCTCTGATCAGGACCTTCATGATTTAGTGCAGGGATAGTAAATGCAAAACGTGGACTATCCTCAGGATGAATTAGAATTGAAAAAAACCAATCTTTAATATCTATAGCTAAAACATACCAGGTTTTTGGCAAAGCAGACAATTGAGGAATCCCTGATTGAGCAGGTCCCATAATAACCATCTCATTATTAATGGCTCTTAAATCTTGCAATAATCTCCATTTACCAGATTTCTTTTTAATGACAAAAATGGGAGTATTATGGGGAGATACAGAAGGTTGTATATGTCCCTCCGCTAATTGTTGTTTGACCAGGTCATGGGCTATTTGTATCTTTTCTTTAGTCAGGGGCCACTGAGGAACCCACACTGGTCTTTCTGATTTCCAAGTAATTTTGATTGTCTCAGTGGCCCTTTCTGAAAACCCAGTCCATGTCTATTTATTCCTTGATCTATTTGAATTGGTGCTGTCATACCTTGTTCTGGTTTTCTTAATCTTTTTTCTTTTCTAAAGCCTTGTCTAGCCCTAGTAGTGGGCGCGTTAGGATTGATGTTATTTGTTAATGTCAAACCTAATTGATCTAGGACATCTCGTCCCCATAAATTTATAGGAAGATGATCCAATACATATGGCTGTATAGTTCCTTTACATCCTTCAGGATCCTTCCAATCTAATACCATTGCACTTCTATGTGGATTAGTTGCCACTCCTAGGCCTTGAAGCGTTTGAGTGGCTTGTTGTAATGGCCAATATTTTGGCCATTCTTGATGAGATATGATGCTAAGGTCAGCATCTGTGTCCAGTAGCCCATTAAATTCATGTCCTTGAATATTTAGTTTTAGCATTGGGCGAGAATCTAAATTTAAAGACAGCATAGCCCAATCCACACCTGTAGAGCCTAATCCCCTGGAACCTCTTTCTACAGAACGATTGGAAAATTTATCATGCAGGCTTGGTATTATTAATAACTGTGCTATTCTATCTCCTGGTGAAATTACTGATATACCTCTTGGAGAACTAGCTATAATTTTTATTTCACCTTCATAATCAGGATCAATTACCCCAGAACTTATCATAAGTCCTTTTAGTGTAGAAGAACTGCGTCCCAATAATAAGCCTACTGTTCCTTGGGGAAGAGGTCCTTTTACTCCTGTGGGAATGATTTGAATTCCTGTCTCTGGAGTTAGTACTGCTCTGGCAGAGGGGCAGATGTCCAACCCTGCGCTCCCTCTAGTTTGTCTGATGAGGGATCTGATGGACAATGTGTCCTGGGCACCACCCTGATGGTGTTGCTGGTTTCCTCCATTGCCCTGTATATTTGTGGTTGTGGGCCTCGGAGCATTGGGCCCCCCAGTCCATTTTTTGGCAATGGAGCCTGATGCCTTTCTCCATGATATCGTGGGTAAACACTTGGTCCTTGTCCATTTTTTGATAATGGAGTACCCTCTATGGTGGTTTGAAAACGGCATTCATTAGCCCAATGTCTCCCTCTACGGCATCGTGGGCAAATACCTGGTATTCTATTCCTTTGATACCTAGCTTTGTTAAACCCTCCTCCTATGGGGCAACTCCTTTTAAAATGTCCTGTTTGTTCACAATTGTAGCATGTTCTTGGCCTGGCATCTAAAGTCTGTTGTACTGCTGTGAAGACTTGCCCTTGTTCATTAATGTCTCTACATAATTTAATATATGTGTTTAAATCTTCTTGTCTCCATGGTCTAATGACCTCTCTGCAGCAACAATTTGCTTGGTCATAAGCCAGTTGTTTTATAAATGGCATTGCTTGTTCTGTATCCCCCAAAATTCTGGAAGCCGTTTGAATAAGCCTGTCTACAAATTCAGCGTAAGGTTCATTAGTTCCTTGTATTACCCTAGATAATTGTCCTTGTAAATCTCCATGTCCCTGTAAAGTTTTCCATGCCCTAACAGCATCTATAGCAATTTGTGCTTATACGCCAGGATCATATTCAATTTGTTGCCATTGACCCTCATAAGGTCCTTTTCCTAACAACATATCTAGATTTCTTTGAGGGTAACCAGCTGCTGCATTTTGCCTAGCTGTCTCCATGCATAATTCCTCATTGGCAACCTTCCATAACAAATATTGTCCTCCATTTAGCACAGATCAACACATGTTAGCCCAATCTGCTGGCGTCATGTCCAAGTTGGTAATGTATTCGACCATGCTCACTGTGAAGGGTGCTTGCAGGCCATAGGTTGTTACAGCCTCCTTTAATTGTTTCACTGTTTTGAAATCTAAAACATGGTGAATTCGTTGCCCTCCTGCCTGCTCAAGTACAGGGCATGCTAATCTTTGGGGTCCTGCCTCAGGATTCCGTCCATTAATTACGGGAGTTGAGGGCCACTCAGCTGTAGATGGAGCTGTTGGTTGAATTACACCCTCTGGTGATAGAACAGAGTTAGTAGCAGCCTCCTGTTGTAGCTCCCCCCGATGGTTGTTTGTCCTCTAAGCTTTCTTCCTTTAAATTTTCCTCTGTCTGAGTAGCTCAAGAGACCTTCTCTTTTGCTTGTCCCAACATGTTTTCTACCATGGTCTGGACCTCTAACAATTTACTTAACAGTCTTTCGGTTTGTTTTTTACTAATTTCTAATCTACTATAAAGGTAACGCAACCCAATAAGATAACATAAAACAAAACCGAAACAGAATGAAACAAAAACGGAACAAAAAATCGTTGTATCAATTTTCTCTTTCTCAGGGCTGAACAACTTCCAACCTTGAGCCAACCATTTTTCCCAGTTTGCCTGAGAAAGTTCTAGGGATAGACAGAAACAAAAACAAAACAAATAAAAACAAGAGCACATTGTTTTTTGAAATGGTCACCCATTCTCTCGCATTCCCTCAGGGGCAAGCAATTTTACTCACCTCCAAGCTTCAGGCGTCCCCCGCACGGGCCACCAATTGCCGCAGTCTGGCTGGGCACAAAATCACGAGCCACTCTAGCAGGAACAAACTTTATTTTTGAAACTGCCGCCAATGCCCCGTACACTCCCGGGAAGATTGCCGACTGACCCACGCGGCATTCTCCCGGACCCCAACAGGAATTCCCTCCTCCGGAATTCCCTCCTACCGCACTTCCCCAACCAATGGGAACTCTCCAGGAGTCCCGTAGCAGGCTGAGGTGGACAGCAGGAGTCCAATATCCATATGAATGCAGATCTTAACATAATCATATCATCGTAATGGCTTGCTGGTGTCACCTTTCAACCAAAAATGCCATGCATCATATTACTTGGCTGTGGCTCTTAGCAACTTATTTATATGTGGTGCTGAGAATCAAACCCAGTGCCTCACACACACTAGGCAAGTGCTCTACCACTGAGCCACCACCCCAGCCCCAACATTGACTTTTTCAATAATTTTTTTCTTGGTTTGTAGAAATACTAAGAACTCTTTATGGAACATTAATGGGTTAATAGTTGTTATCGGGGAGATTGGGAAGGCAAGATCTGTATTTTTTTTAGTGCTCAAAGTCTTGAAGTGTTTATTGGCACAGAAAGAAAAAAGGTGTATATGCAGAGAGAAAAATATGGCTCTCTTTTGGTGGGCAAAGGGTTCCTGGTCTCAGTTACTAATATAAACATGGGTAAGAGAAAGTCGAGCAAAAGCAGCTCTTTAGATCAACCCTGCCAGTCACAGAGCAGCATGGGACTGATTGTGCATGTGGCTGCCTGGAGAGCTCACCTCTCCTTTCAAGAACTCTGGAGTGGAAGCCAGAGGAATCTCTCCTAAGAAACAAGGGTGGTCTCCACCAGGCCCTATGTTGGCAAAGCCTGGGAGGGTCCTAGTGATGCCCTGCAGGGAAGGGGGAGCTGGGCTGGGGGTTCTATCTCCACACAAGGGCTTTGGTAGACCCTGGGCGGAAATTGAAAGTCCCCTGGGACCCAGTCAACCAGGGATCATTGCCACTTTGGGAGGCCAAGTGTAGGCATCACTGTGACCAGAAGAGAACTGGACCAGCAAAGCCTGGGAGGGGCCTGCAACGGAAAAACTTGGTTAACTTTTTGGGGGGCTAATAAAAAAATTTTAACAAAAAATTCTGAATGTGTGCAAAAGGGGAGAAAATAATATAATAAAACTCCATATACCTCATCACTCAGACTCAGTAATTATCAATGAAAACATTTTCTTTATTTATCTTCTTTCTTTTTTAAGTATTTTTACAATAAAATGAAGGCATGATGTAATTAATTTTACCCCTGTATTTTTAGTGTGTGAACTTTTTTTTTTTTTGGTACCAGGGATGGAACCCAGGGGTGCTTAACCACAGAGCCACATCCCCATTTTATTTTGAGAAAGGGCCTTGCTAAGTTGCTGAGGCTGGCTTTGAACTTACAATTCTCCTGTCTCAGCCTCCTGAGCCACTGGGATTACAGGTGTGTGCCACTGCATCTGGCTTTGCCAGTCATGTTATCACATCCCGTCTCGGGAAGGGAGGACTTGGAGTTGTTGACAGTGTACTGACTAAGGGTGCTGAGAGTGTCTGGGAGAGGTCTGGGGTACCCCCGGGCAGTGAGCTGGGGCTGTCTGGAGCCAGGCTTGGTCTGTTTCTTCAGAGAAGTAGTAAAAATAGCTGTCACCTACTGGAAGCCCACTGTGTGCCAAAAATTGTAGTTGCCTCCAATGTCAGTCAACCCTTGCTTTGCCCTGAAGCTGAGGAATAGTACCCCAGGTTTCACAGATAAGGACACAGAGACTGTGACTTTCCCAAGGGCACACAGCTGGCAGAGAAGCTTCTCTTTGCCCACATCAGCATTTTCCTGAGCATAAATGGAGGAGTTCTGATGTTCAAAAACCAAACAACCCCCTCCGCCCCCCCAAAAAAACCCCTCATTTCATGGTCAAATAAATTTGGGGAACACTGGGTTCAGACACTCAAACAGGCCTCTTTGCTGAGTGACTTTAACACGGGGATGAGCAGGCCCCTCCCCCCTTCCCGATGGAGGATGGTGCTGAAGGGCTTCTCCTCTGTGGCCGAGGCCATTCTGCTTGCTGGAAAAGACCACATTGGAAGTGATTTAGGGATTTCACATCAGGAAGAAAAGAGGCAGATTTCTCACCAATCTAAGGGAAGAAACCTGGTGAGGAGAGACTTTCTATTGGCTGCAGTTTATCCATTTTAACCTGGAGTCAAAGACAAAATTCACCTCAGCAGCTTTACTTAGGGGATACAGTTGGTCTTTGTGATTCCTGAAGGAGGGAGCATCTCCTCTGAGAGCAGAGGGGCTCAGCTGGGTCTCTCCGAACAGTGGGGGGTTCAGGCAGCTCGAGTGGGGCCAAGAGTGCAGGACCTGATTTGGACAATGGGTTTTCCATACTGATGCTTTCTTTGTGAGGGTAAAGCAGGGGGACTTCCTTATTGTGCCACCCACACGGGTCTGTTTGGGATTTTGGCTGTTATCTCTTTCCAAAGGTCAGATTGTTTTACTTGGTCTTGCTTTGGTGAACTTCCCCATGAATGACTCTATTGGACTTGGTCTGTCGGGCCTGGTGTTAATCAGTGGGCTCCATCCAATCAACGGGCCCTTGTGAATTGTTTTTTTTTTTTAACACTGGTAAACTGTTTAACACAAATTTTGGCACACACAAAGCACTCATAAATGCTAGTTATTATTACTACTACTATTGTCTGTTTTGAAACAATCTGATTTTTAAACTTGTCTCTTTGTGTTACCCAGTCTGGCCTTGAACTCTGGGCTCAAGGGATCCTCCTGCCTCAGCCTCCTGAGTAGCAGGGATAGCAGGTGTAGCCACCTCACCGGGCTCAACTTTTAACCTTTTTTGGTGCTCACTGGGTCCTGGTTGGTCGTGGGGACACCAGGACTCTTCTTTCCTTCTGGAGGTCCCCCTCATCCCGATGACCTTCACTCTCTCTCTTGAGGCTCGTGGGTTTTCAGGTGCAGCTGGGGCCCAGCAGTTCTGGGGAGCACAGGGCTCCTCTCTCCCTCTTCTAGCCCTGGGTTAAAGCCCCGGGTGCTCCCACTGGGGAGGAGGTAGCGGGTGGGTGGATAGAAGCAGTTTACACTGAAAAGGGACTTGAAGCCCGACGTTTCCCTTTCCTGCTATGTGGGAGGGACTTGCAGGGGACAGTGGCAGCACCCATGGCTCCTTCTCGACTTGATGGGCTTCTAGGCTCAGGATGAGCAGTGACCCCTCTCCCCAGGATGACAGAGTCCAGGGCGAGTCCCACAGGTGAAGGACAGGTGGAGGGAAAGGTGCTGGAGGAGGCCAGGGAGTTGTGAGGTCGGGGAGCTGTGGTCGCCCGTGGCGGGTGTGGGCATGCTCCCACCCCCGAGGAGCCCTGCACTCAGGGTTTCCTGCTGGCCCCGTAGAATTCTTCCTAATTTGATTTTAGTAAATGTGTTTGCAACTGAGGGCTGGTGGGCAGTGGGGTATGGCCAGGGCTTGGAGTCTCAGGATCTACACAGTCTGCCTCCTGTGGCCTCAGAGTGGCTCTCGGCTGCTCCTAGTGCTAAGTCCCACTGGGTTCTACCTGTGTTCCCTCCGCCAGGGTCCAGAAATAAGGTGCATGGGGTGGGAGTGTTGTCTCTGTTCTGCTCTGTCTGCCTCAAAGGGGGACGTAGGGCCAGGCGGCTCCCTGTGGCATCTCTGGGGAAGGCCAAGTGACACCTTCCTGGTTGAGTCATGGTCACGCTGTACTTGACAGTGGATCAGGAAGGGCCCTGTTGCCCTCTCCCTGATTCAGGTACCCAGGGAGGCCGGTGCAGAGGTGGCAATCTCCTGAAGGCTCCCGTCCAGGTGGCAGGCTCTGGGACGGGGAGATCCACTCCCCCCAGTTTTCAATCAGTTCTCTAGCCAGGCCCAGGCCTGCTTAGCATCGAGGAGGCCAGTGCCCGGGGCTCCTGTAGAGGAGCCGTGGAGGCCTGTGGGAGATGGAAACTGGGGAGAGGCGAAGGGCAGGGCCCAGGAGGCTGGGGCTGCCTGCTCTTGAGCTCCAGGTCCAGGGAAAGAACCTTCTGTGTGGGAGGTGCTGAGGGCAGCCCTAGGGAGAAAGGCTGCAGGCGGGCCGCAGACCTCCGAGGGCTCTTCAGTAGCCGCCAACACGCTTCAGGTCTCCACTCGCAGCTGGAGAGCAGCGCGCGTGTCAGGGGACAGAACAGATGAGCATGGGCCGTCTGGGCGGGTTGGGTGGCTCCTCAGGGTCCCCATGGTCATGGTCCCGGCAGATGAGGGAGGGAGGCCAAGAGCAGACAGAACAGCAAGTGCCAGGCCACACTTCCGCATGGCACTTTAGTGGGACTTTTTTGGGGGGCAGCCCAGTCCTTCTCCCTGGTGGTGGCTGGCGCAGGCCTGATGGGAGCAGGATAGTCACTGTGAGCCCTCGACAAGGGAGGGCTCCCTTTCCAAAGGGAGGACAGACCTCCTGCCCATCCAAACAGTCCCCCTCCTGGTGGTAGGCACGGGAATGTGACGGCATTGTTAAAGGTCGGGCTAATTTAAGGAGGACTTGGCCCCCCTGGTCCCCAAGTATATCTGTGAGATAATTGGGATGCTCTCTACTCGCATTTTAAGCTCATGTCACAGAGGACAGCTGGTTTCTCCAGGGGGACATCCCTCAGGCATCCAGGGACCACCACTGCAGGAATCCTTGTTTCTGAGTAACCTCTTCGCATGACCCCAAGTCTGCTACTCGTTCCTTCTCCTGCATTGTCCCAGAACTTGAGAAGAACGGATAAATATTTCCCCAAATGAATCACACAATACCGTGCAGGCGCCAAGGCAAGCAACTCTGATTCAGAACCAGTTCAGCTGTCTGCTTTGCTCTCTCGGTGGGTTTTTGTGTTTTGAAGATGATTCACATTAACTCGTTTTTCTTTCCCATATGTCCTGGACTTGTATTTTACAACACCAGACGGGGATACTAATTAAAATTCAGAGTTCTCTCCAGCAGGGCTCAAACTGAGATCCTAATGATGGTCCTGGCAGTGACCAACGTCTCTGCTACACTTGCCATGATTTAAAGCCCATGCCCTGGTCACTGCTTGGGATGAAAGCGAATGAGCTCTGCAAATTGAATTTAGAGGAGTGATAACTTGATCACCCAGAAATAGATTACAGAAGCTTCTTGTGTTTTTACCAAAGCCCAGGGCATGCTTCTAGCAAGATCTGTGATTTAGCCAGAAACATTTTATCTACAATGAGGTAAGTAATCGGTGACCTGTGCCCACTCGCCTGGCTTCAGGAACAGCCTCCACCAGCAGACGTGCTGCTCGGGCTTCACAGGACACTGGTTAAAAATGATTATTTCACATCAGAGGCCTGTGATGCCATCCAGGACCAGGAGTGGGGCCATTGGCAGAGTCCTCTTCAGGCCAGGGTGGAGTAGGGAGGAGAAATGAGGGTCATCTTCCCTGGAGGGCTTGGTGGGTGTGTATCTGCAGAATGGGGGGCCACTCGGGGCCTCTCACTCTGTGATATGAGGATGATCTGCAGTCTGCTGTCAGACCCTCCTTTCACGTCACCTTGGCCCGAGCCTCAGTGCTGGGTGGGCTGTGCGAGCTGTTGCATGTGGTGCTGCACGTCCCGAGCCACCCTCTGCAGTCTGCTCTCCTCCGTTTCACTGTGCCCCCTGCAGTGTCTCCCTCCTGCCCCGCTCCCTCCCTCCTGCTGGTTCCGTTTCTCTGGAGCACCCTGACTGACACTCCCTGTAAAACCTCCAGTCAGTGGAGTCTGCTCCCCTGAGTTTGGTTTTTAGGTGGGAACATCCTCTCTGGAGCCGCTGGTGCATCTACCCGGTCCCTCCCTCCCACCCCCAGTGCACTGACCCTCTCTGGGTTGGTTGGAGCCTCCAAAGCTCCTCCTCTCCTCGGCCTGTGCAGCAGCCACGACTGTGATTCCCTTGGTTCTCAGCCACCACGTCTTCTGCAGAGAAGCATCTCCTGTCCCCCACCTCGTCCTGTCTGCCGTCACATCGTCATTCCAATGCTCTGTCTAGAGGCTGTCTGAGGTCCTCTTGCATGTTATCTATATCTGATGTTTCTCCTCCCTCTGAAATATCAGTCTCCAGTGAGCTGGGATGTGACCCTCTCGTGGGGTCCCTGGGGAGTCTAGCGCAGTGCCATCCACACAGTTAATAAATAAATCCATAGTCCTGATTGCCCTTGACAGCCCACGTGGTGAGGCATTATTGAAATGATCTGTTATTCGGACAGATAATCATATTTATGTTTATGTATATGAATTTACCTTCAGTGATTCTTACGAGCTGCAACGGGAAGCATTTCTTCTCTTTGTCCCACTTTCTGTGTGCAGAGCTCTCAGGGACAAGCTTGTCCTTCCCCTGTCCAAGTTTCATGATGTTCCAGGTTGCCCTCCATCTCAGTTCTTTCCTTCCTGGACTTGAGGTGTTCAACTTCTCACTCTCCATTCGTGAACATGGAGTAAGTTCACCTCTCAGTTTCCACGCCGTCACATCTTCATTTAAGGCTTACAGTTTTGGATTCCCAGTTGTAGAGGAAATGGAGAACCTCAAGCTTTAGTTCAGATGATTTTTAAAACGTTTGTTTCTGTCTTTTGATGAAAACTTGGTGTGAGAGTTTACTTGCTGTCCCAAGAGACTGACCGACTTGCTGTACACCCAGAGGGGGACTTAAGATGAGGGAGAGATTGTGGACACGGGATCAGAAAGGAAACTTCCATTTTTCCCCAAGTAAAACCAGTTTGGCCCTGGACCTCTGCAGCGTGTTGAGTGTGTGGGAGGAAGGGATTCTGGATAAGAGGAATGTTCTGGTACAGGGATTCTTTCACTGAACTGGCGGTTCTCAGAGTGATCAGTGAGCACATACTAAGGTTGCTCATCTAGAACCTTCCAGTGGGAGCTAGCTTTCACATACAGGCTCATCTGGGAGGACATAAGCCACTTCTCAAAAAATAACAGCACAGCCAGGCTCCGTGGCACACGCCAGTAATCTTAGCAGCTCGGGAGGCTGAGGCAGGAGGATCATGAATTCGAAGCCAGCCTCAGCAACAGTGAGGTGCTAAGCAATTCAGTGAGACCCTGTCTCTAAATAAAACACAAAATAGGGCTGGGATGTGGCTCAATGGTCGAGTGCCCCTGGGTTCAATCCCCAGTGCCCAAACAAAACAAAAAACAGTGCAATTCTCTCCTCTCTTCTGAACCCTGGTAAGTCCATCATGCCACATCACAACAGCAAACTAAAACTAGCAATGTTTTCTTCATTGTACCTCTCTCTCCCTGCAACTCTCCTTCCTATTCTTTTCCATCTGCCACCACATTTACCTAGCAAGTATTGTCTTGTACAGAACAAAATTTTTGACAACCTGGAATTTATGGATCTCTATAGCTCCGTGAGTGCATGGCTTGTGGGGGTGGGGCTGGGGAAGGAAACAAGCATTATGTGGCTCGAAAACTCTTCCTGTGGATGTGAAGCCCTAAACTTGCCAGTTTTTTGTTTTTTTGTTTTGCCAATTCTTTTGGAATGTGTTTGTTATGAACTTCTCTAGGGCTGTCATGTTGTACCCCTGCCCCCAACTGCCCCGCTGCCAAGGGACTCTCTGACATTCTGTCTGCACCTGCTGGATCATTTGCAAAGTAGAGCCATGACAAAGAGTCTTGTGGTGCCATGCTTTCTGAATCTGCTGAGCACTGAGGCTCTGGATTGGCCTTGGGGATCCCTGAGGGAGCAGAGGAGTCGGCTTTTAGCTGGAATTCACACTTAACTTGGTGGACATCTACATGTGCACTGACAATTGATTAAAAGGAAATGGCTTCCCAAAGGTAATCGAAGACCAGAGAGTGAGAGCAATCGTAGCTCTTAATGCACATGGAATGCACTTGGAAAGATATGCTTCTCCAGATGCATCCCAAGTCCCTTTTATCACTGGCGTGGATTCATTTGCCCACTGCTAGTGGCCACTCCCCTCCTCCAACAAATGGTCTGAATAGATTCTGGAGACCACTTAACTCTGACCACATTTTATCAAGCTGTGTGTAAATTAATCCCAACTGTAAAGTCAATATCCATTGAGCTACTTCAAGAAACACAGTGGGGTGGGGATATGTGGCAAAAAGAGGTTAACCATGGATGTATCCAAGTATGACCTGTCCTTGAGGAGGGAGTCCATCCCCGAGATTTCAGGAGGGTAATTCTTGTAGCGGTCTGCTTCAGTGCCTGGTGCTGACATGTGCTGAAGGTTAAAAATCACTTCCAAAAGAACCAAGTGGTACAAAACACAAAGAATCGCTTTTTGGATAATTAAAACTATTTTGCATTTTTTATTTATCAATCTGGCTGCTAATATAATTTTAGTTAAATGAAAGACATTCACAAAGAATAATAGGCATACATACATAATTTCCTTCTCTCATTCTAGTTTACATGCTGTTGCTTGTAGAGAGTGAAATTTTGTGTAATTTCACAGGGATGGAGTCCTAACTGACTTCACAGAAAGAATACTTAGCCCAGTTTTTCTCAGCTCTGATCTCTGCAGTCACTTAAAAAGTTAAAAAGAAAATCAAGAAAACAAAACTTAGAATCAGTAACACCAAGAATGGTTTCTTGGTCTACTGGGGAGGAACTTCCATATTTCACAGCCATCTCAGAAGCCAGCAGGAACATCTAGTAAGTCACCGAGCCTTGGACATGGTCAGACTGCCTGAGGAGACCTGTTTTTGCAGCACATTTTCATCTGGAAAAGAAGCCTGTGAATATGTGTCGTTTGTCAACACACATTCATAATTGCCTTCTGACAGTTTTTCCTCAGTGCGAGATTTCACTGATAATGAGTTTAGATACCACTTGTATGCCAAAAATATTCTGTAAAAGAAACGCACTTTTAAAATTTCCAACATTACCATTCAAGGCAAGTGTGGTGTAGGCACAGAGCCACCAGGTTACATAAAAATTCTGTTTTTGTATTTTGTATTTACTTACTCAAAAGCCAATCTAACCACATTGGGTCGGGGGATGAGTAAGGTGAGCTGTCAGCCACATCCAGGTGAAAACTCAGGGTTGATGCACAAAAAATGCCACTTTTTTTCTGGTGTTTGGCTGTGGTGCATTTCCAGTGTTGACCCGTTGGCTCTCTGGAAGTCTACACAATTGATAATTTGGCTGTTGAAGAGCACACCCTCTAAGCTTCCACATTCCTGGACATGGCCACGTGGTTCTTTTGATGTGACTTACAACCTCAAGAAGTTGGTCATCAGTAGCTCTGTTGGCCTTGGCCTTTATATTTGGATTTCAAAGTGTTTCATAGTTAAGAATCAATGGCATCTCACAAATGCTTACGAAGTAGGTAAAATAGCTCCATCTTAAATACAGAGCAAAGAGGGACAGAAATTCAGGGACTTGGAGATTAAGGATTGGGGCTCTATTAGCTGATTCTCGGGGTCTGCTCTCACCAGGTGTTTGTTGATTTTTAGTCCAATGGTTGGGTGCACTATTGTTGGTTTCTCACCCATTTCAGGACCAGGTGTTTCTACTAGGAGAAGCAATTTAGGACCTATTATTGGTTGGCTAATTTAAAGTTAATGTAATAATTGTAGTCTTCCTTTTAAAAACTGCTTAACAGGATAGCTAAAGGCAAAAAATATGAAGTGGTTCAAATCAGGTGGGAATTGTCTGGAGATGTGAGATATAAAGGGGCCGTTAGGTTTCAGACTGTGACGAGGTTGTGATATGGGCAGAGGAGGGAGAGGACCAAGTGGAGGGAGGGAAAAGAAGAGATCCTGTCGCAGAAGTAAGGAAGCTTCTTCTGACACTGCCTCAGCCTCTCATCTCCACAGCCCACACCCGTTGGCTTCGTCCTGAAGTGCTGCAATGTGTCTGTCTGCGCTGGGCGGCTGCGTAACAGATGTTTAACAATAACCCTAAGACCTCCTCTCTGGCCCGGGCCAGCTCTTTCTCTGATGGCTCTGAATTCCTGCTCCTTTGCTAAGGAATGCTTGCTTGTCAAATGTAGGGCAACAGGAGAATGTCTAACACTAGCCCTTTAAATTCTTGTTCCCAGCCCTTCAATAAAATCATTCTTAAATGTTAAGAAGGGCCAGAGAATAATTCAGCAATGAGCTAGTGCCTTCTTCCTGAGCTAACTTTCTTGAGCTCTAGGGAATAAGCTATTTTGAGGACGTCGCATTCATTCAAAGGCCCCTGTTCCTGGCTTCTCAAAAGATGTTTGCTTCCTATGCCGATGACGTTTCTTGTACATCAAACCTAAGTCATCCATCAATGTTCCCCGAGACTTTAAAACAGTCTCTTGGTATGTGTGTGTGTGTATGTGTGTGTGTGTGTGTGTGTGTGTGTATGCGTGTATGCGTGTGCGTGTATACTCATCACTTACAGAAGAGGCTCCTACTAGCCTGTTTGCTAGTGGTGTATGGGATGTCAGACGTCGAGACCTGGAATATGAATGACCAGGTAAGCCCAGCACTGAGTATGGGTCATGTTACAGCTACGAGGCTGCCACGTACTAAGCTGTCAAGGGAAGGAATTGGAAGAAAAGTTATTTGATTTTCTTCACGTTAACAAGTTGCCATTTAGAATGTACGAGATAAGGCCTTCATCAACAAAGCTAGGTGTTTTTGTTGAGCCCATAATCCCAACAAGAGGCGAGGATTTCCAGGGCCTGTTTGGTAGTTAACTTGGTGATTCAAAACCTCATCCACCTTCATGGATCTCAGTGGTCTCTGTGTCCTGTTTGATGGGAATGTGGGAGAACACCTGACCCTTGCAGTCATTCAGTATCCTAGGTTTGCAAATTTGGGTTGGATCTTATTTTTCACCTTTTGTGGCAGAAAGAGGAAAGAAGACAGGAAAGAGAAAGAAAGGGTGAGAACATTTTAATACCAGGGGCTAATTTTGATGACTTTTACCTCCTAACCATTTGGGGAGGAAAGGACAAGCACTGAGATGATGCATAAAGTATATGATAATTATGGGAAATGCAAGAAACAATAAATTTCCACCTGGAAATTTATTTTTAAGTGCCAAAGAAGTACTTAAAATAGGTTTAAAAATCAGAAGCAATTTTAAATCATAATGTTGAAGATTTGTTTTTCCATATGAGAATCCATAAAGGAAACCTTAATGGTAGTCATCTTGGTGAAATAAAATGGCCTTTGCTTTCAGTATGTCATTTGTCAATGCTGTATTGCTTTAATATTTAGTCAGATTAAATACTTTTCCATTTTCAATGTATTTTATAGAGGACTGATCAAGCCTTCCTGAAATTTAAGTGTTTGTCTGAGGTCAACAAAAAGCCATGAAAGGGCCTCAAGATTGACTCCCTTTTGTCCCGTTACCTTGGCTCTCAGGGGAATGGACTGGTCCACTGTCTCCTTTGTATTGGGTCACTACTTGCATAATGTGTCGTTGGCAGCTCTGAACCAGGTTTTCCATGATTCAATCAATTCATGTCCTTTAATAAGTTGGGCCTTACAGAATCTAACCAACTAGAATCTCCATTTTACTGAGCCAGACCATGGGAAATAGTGTCCACACCTTTTACACCTCACCGTAGGCTCCTTCATGGAGGAGCAGGAAAGAGTGAGCATAAGTAATTTTTCAAAATGTCGGGGTCTGCAAATTTTTTTAAGAAGAGCTTATTAAGTACAAGAGGCTTGAATGGTAATCATTCTAGAAATAACTTTTGCATCATCTTTTTAAAGAAATAAATATATTAAATTCTGTTTTGGGTACTGCAACAGGAAGCATTATCCCATCTGTTTACATGAAGTCTATTATTTCAAAGAAAATCAATGAGCTATTTGTTGGGATAAGTTAAGCTAAGAGGTGTGATAGATTTGACATATCCATTCTCTGAGAAGCAACCAGGCTTGTAATGAACTTGAGCTTCAAATGTGTCCGTCATAGAAGAGCTCTGAATCATGGCAGTGTGTCTATTTTGGATGGAATAACACGTGGTGCAGTTGATTAAAAAATATGGCAGTGTTTCCCACACGATTCCAGAGTAACAGCGATAATAACTTGGCTTTATTGTGTTGTGTCATTCAGAGGGCTCTATCTGCTAGGATTTTATCACAGGGGTTTAAAAACTTGAGATTTAAAGCAAAGTAAGAAAAGCAACCTAATATATGCATTCGCTAGGAAGTGTCCATACTTTTGCTACAACTATAAAAGAAAAACAGAGCAAACAAATCATACGATCTGGCTCTAATTCCCCACGGAGGTGTGTCTACATATATAATGTGCTGCAGGTAAAACAAGAAAGATCTTTTGTAACAGGTGGTCACCACAGTATTGTAGCTGATAGTTACAGATATTGAGTAGATCTACGACTACATACATGGGACAGTATTATCTCATAGAATTCAATGAAAAATCAAACCCACCACCCAAGGTGCACGCCTTTCCCTGTTCTTCCTCGCTCTCTCCGGTTGTGTTGATCACATCCATCTTTCTTCCAGCCGCCTGTGTGGGCTGGAGCCCTCAGAGAAGTGACAGAGAGTGGGGTCTCTGAAAACTGGAAAACTGGTTCTCTTTGCCCTTTTCTTCCCTTTTCCAATTTACAGGACACAAAAAGAAATATCATATGAACACAAACTAGTTACTACGACAGCCCATTAAAAGTTGACTCTATGCAAAAGGAAGAGGATGTTGGAGGCCATATGGATGGATGGAATTCAGTTTTTTTTTTCTCAAGAAAAAATATCCACATTCTAAGGGCTCTTAAAAATGTAAAAAACTTGCCCTGTTATCACGGGATTTTAGAACACCTCTAAACACGCACAAAATAAGACAGATATTACCTACAAATTCAACCATTGCTTAAACTCTAAAAGCATTTTCTGTATTATTTCATTTTGATACGGAAGGGGGAACTCAGCTATAAAGAAATATTAAAAAGTATTTTTATAGTGATCAGTCTCAAGAATATTCTGTCGCTTGCCTTCCCCAACTTGTGCTGATATTTGAAGGATGTGCTCAGGAGTATGAAGCGGGGTGCTCTTGTCCCTTTCCCTTCTCTCTACAAGTCCCCCCTCCCTATCCCACGGCCAAATTGCCACCCCTCAAATGAGCCATTCCTTTTTGCTCTCGTCAATGGTCTCTGTGAAATTGGGGTCGTTGTTCATGATGGCAGCGTCGGCGCTCTCCGCGGACTCGGCTCCCTTGGCTTCGTTGGTGTGGTAGGTGCCCTTGTGACGGAACATGTACCGGATGAGGAAGACCAAGGTGCAGAGGATGGTGAAAATCACCACGGCAATGACCCCTGTGGAGGCGGGAGAGGGACCAGAGGTTAAGCACATCTCGCTGCCCTCTCCCACATACAGCAGACTCTCAAACAGCAATCTCCATGACGATGACAGAAGGGAAACGTGGCTCATTTGGGGCCACAGGTGGGTAACAGGAACAACCAAGGCCACCCAAAGTGACAAGGATAGTCGACAAATCATAGGAAGCTTCAGCTTTCATACCCTGGACAACAGGTGGTGCCTGAGGACACAGAGCCCCAAAGATGATTTTTTTTTATGCTTTTCCTAGTTTTCTGGCTGGTAGTAATTTCTGGACAGCAGTGTAGGGAGGGGTTGTATGAGACAAACACAGTGTTCCCCCTGATGGATGGGAGAGGAGAGAGAGGATGTGTTCTGCCTAGCAAGAGCTCTGTGGTCTGCACGGAAGTCTCTGGATCTGTGGCTCAATAGTGACTCAGGAGCAATAGGCCAAACAGGGCTGGAGATGCTCATGTCTCCACCAGGCACAGTGGAGGGACACCACTGAATGACCAGAGCATTTTCTATAGATTAGGAAGATGTTTTGCTGAAATAGCCTTCAGTAGAGGCGACTCAGAATTTCCCCTTAAAAACCTTTGAAATGGACTTTGAAATCAAGCTGCCTAAAACTGAATTGCCTGCCCAAACAAACCTCAAAATTCATTACACTAAGATAATAAAACCCCCAAACTTAGTGTAATGTTAACAATGTTAGCACCCAATAGAAAATTACTAAGCAAGCAAAGAAAAAATGAAAAGGTGGGAAAACATCCCTCAACCAGGAGAAAAATCAGTCAATCAGGAGGAGATACAGAAATGACAGAGACAATGGAGGTAGCAGATAAGGACCTAAGCAGACACTTACAGTGACAAAGTGGAGTAGCTACACTAACACGAGAGAACAGAGAAGGTTATTCAAAAGAACAAAGAGCATTTGATAATGACAAGTCAGTTATCCAAGACACAGGACTTCAACTGTGTGCATGCCTGAGAGAACTCTACAGTGAGTGAAATGAAGACGGGAGGGAGCCTGAGACAATCCACCATTATGGCTGGAGATGCCAACACTCATCCGTTTGTAATCGATGGAACAATTAAAACCAGTAAGAATCTGCAACACCTGAACAACACCAAGTTTCACAAGCTGCAGATTGGGAGGAAATATTTATAATACCTATGTCTGACCAGGAACTTGTATCCAGGATATAAAAAGACCACTTATAAGTCAATAGAAGTCAGCCAATCTAATTTAAAAAAATGGAGAAAGATTTTAACAGACACTTCATGAGAGATTTACACATGGCGACAGGCTCATGAAAAGATGCTCAACAGAAGTGATCAGATGGAGGTGCACTTAAAAGCACAGAGACACAACGACTCATCCACAAGAGTGGATGGATAAGAGGATTGACAATACCAAGAGTTGGCAAGACGGTGGAGCCACTTGAGCTCTCAGGTACTGATTGTGGGACTGTGAAATGGTTCAGTCACACTGGAAAACTATATGGCAGTGTCATGGTTTGGAGGTGTCCCTCCATAGCTCCTGTGTTAATGTAGAAGGTGAAATGATTAGACTACGAGAGCTGTAGCCCCATCAGTGGATTAACCCATTTGATGGATTAATAATTTAAATGGACTGAATGATAAGTGTAGGCAGGTTGGGCATGACTGGATGAAATGGGTCCCTGTGGGTGTGCCTGGGGAATTATATATTTTGTCCTTGGCTTCTCAAACTCTCTCTCTCTGCTTGCTGGTTACCACGACGAGGTAAGCAGATTCACTCTGCCATGATGTTCTGCCTCATCTCAGGCCCAGACCCATGGAGTGGGGTGATCATGAACTGAACCTCTGAAACTGTGAGCCCCAAATAAATCTTTCCTCCTCTTCTTGCCTTCAGTGGAAAGCTAGCACTGGCTGTTTTTATGAAGTTAAATATCCACTTTCCATAATATCCAGTGATCGCAGGGCTAGGAATTACCAAAGAGAAATGAAAACTTATGTTCCCTTAAGACTTGTGCAAAGAACATTCATGGCAGCTTTATTCATCATAGCCCAGGTCTGGAAACGAACCAACAAGTGATCAGCAGGTAAGTGGATAAAACAAATTATGGTATATCCATTTGATGGAACACAACTTGGCAAGAAAAATAAATGAACTATTGATAGACCCAGCAATGTGGGTAGATCTCAAAAACATTATGCCTGTTGAACAAAGAAAGGACACATGAAACATTACATGCTCTCAGATTCCAGTTATGGAGTGCTAAGGGAGAAAAAACTCATCTATGGTGACAAATGGCAAACCAGAGGTTGCCTGGGCTGGGAGTGGGGAAGGGAGGGTGGCGTGTGCACACAGGGCAGTGAGGTCTGCTCAGGAGGGTGGGATGTTCTGCTGCTGTGCTGGTGGATGTGAGGGTTCCCAGTGGTCACAAGCCATCCCACTGCTGCACTGACAGGTGAACATTACGCTTTAATTAAGTAGATGATTAAAAAAGCCAAAGAGCAAAAAACAATCAGGATGGGGACTTTGATGACATTGTTCCTGAGCTTTGGACAATGTGATGTGAGCACCTTTTTGAATAAATTTTAATTTCATGGTTGTATATGTTTCTTAAAGCTGTCTACTCTCTTCCCTTGGGAAGAAACGGGCTGGGTTTAAAGTCCCTGATATGCTTACGTTGTTGGCTGTACTCAGAGAGGCAGGAATCAGGAGCAGCAGGGAGAGAAGCAGACAGTGGCACCTTATGAGCCCTCAATGCTGATCCAAGCCCGAGGGCCTGTGCTAGGGGAGTCAGTGACTCAGCAGCTGCCCATGGTTAGAAGACAGACTGGAATATTTCATGTACTCGGGGTGTTGGATTTTTCAAAGTTTTTGTTAAGATTCCTGAAGTCAAATGGCGAATTCCTTCGCATTTTTCTAGTGAGCTGTTCTGGAACATTTGGAATGTGAGAGGGTGAAGAGTGAAAGGAGAAGGGACTAAAGAAATGTCTTGGGTATTGTCATTGCTGCTTACCTAAGTCCTCTGATTCTGTCTGGCTCACCCTAACATTCTCATTTTTACAATCCAGCATTAAAAAGTAGCTGAGTTATATTTATCACCATTTCTCAATCTTATTTCATAACTTTATGTCATATTTAAATGACAAATGAATGATATAAAAATCTAGAAAATTCTTCCTCCCTCTTCCTGGGCTACTATTATTATTGAGAATCATTGCTCTCCACAGGGGAATAGGCACACAGACACCTGTTCTCGGTCACCCACCTCCAATGATAGCTGAGTTTCTGTTGACTCCATTTCTTATAGCTTGTCCTTGTCCTGGATTATATGGGAAATCAGCACTCGCTGTAAGAGAGAAAAGAAGAGTCAAGTAAGTGTAAGAGTCAAGTGTACCATTAATCCCAAATAGTTGGATAGCTATTTCTTTATATGACTTTTTGACATCTCTTACTTTCCCAAATGAAATCTCCATTTCAGATGGCCCCATCTTTTTTTTTTTTTTTTCCTCCTGAAAGAATCCAAGAAATCCCCACCCCTGTTCTTGCTGTTCTTCTTTGCACAGGCCTAGGTAAACACTGGCTCATTGGAGGAATACTAGAGAATTCTAGATCCTCCAGGGGCTGGTTGCAGGACCCCTCGACCCCTACGGTACCAGATTCATGGCTGTTCTAGTCCCTCGTGTACTCTGTTGTATATGACCTTCATAATCCTTTAGTATGATTTTAGTAATCTCTAAATGACTTATAATCCCTAACACAGTTTAATGCCATGCAAACAGCTGTTTATGTAATACTGTTATGCAAGGGAAAAATGGCAAGAAAACGCAGGTGTGTTTTTTATTTTGGTGGCGGGTACCAGGGGTTGAACCCAGAGGCACTTAACCTCTGAGCCACATCCCAGCCCTTTAAAAATATTTTCTTTAGAGACAGGGTCTTGCTGAGTTGCTTAAGGCCTTGCTAAGTTTCTGAGGTTGGCTTTGAACACACAATCCTCCTGCCCCACCCTCCAGGGCTGCTGGGATTACAGTGCACTGCTGTGCCTGGCAGTGCAGATGCAATTTTAAAAAATGCTTTCAATCTGCGTTGGCTGAGCCTGCAGCTGCAGAAACCTCAGGCATGGAAGGCTGACTATGTTTTCTTTTTTTTTTTTTTTTTTTTTTTTTTATTGTTGGTCATTCAAAACATTACATAGTTCCTCATACATCATATTTCACAGTTTGATTCAAATGAGTTATGAACTCCCAATTTTATCCCGTATACAGATTGCTGTATCACATCAGTTACCCTTCCATTGATTGACATATTGCCTTTCTAGTGTCTGATGTATTCTGCTGTCTGTATTATTCTCTACTATCCCCCCTCCCCTCCCCTCCCCTCCCCTTTTCTCTCTCTACCCCTTCTACTGTAAATCACTTCTTCCATTTGAATTATCTTGTCTTACCCCTCCTTTCCTCTTATATGTCATTTTGTATAACCCTGAGGATCGCCTTCCATTTCCATGCGATTCCCCTTCTCGTTTCCTTTCCCTCCCACCTCTCAACCCTGTTAATGAAAATCTTCGTCTCAAGCTCTTCGTCCCTACCCTGTCCTTGTTTCCTCCCCTTATATCAGAGGAGTCATTTGGTATTTGTTTTTTAAAGATTGACTAGCTTCACTTAGCATAATCTGCTCTAATGCCATCCATTTCCCTCCAAATTCTATGATTTTATCATTTTTAAATGCAGAGTAATACTCCATTGTGTATAAATGCCACATTTTTTAATCCATTCATCTATTGAAGGGCATCTAGGCTGATTCCACAATCTTGCTATCGTGAATTGTGCTGCTATGAACATCGATGTAGCAGTGTCCCTGTAGCATGCTCTTATTAGGTCTTTAGGGAATAGACCGAGAAGGGGAATAGCTGGATCAAATGGTGGTTCCATTCCCAGCTTTCCAAGAAATCTCCATACTGCTTTCCAAATTGGCTGCACCAATTTGCAGTCCCACCAGCAATGAACAAGAGTGCCCTTTTCCCCACATCCTCTCCAGCACTTATTGTTGTTTGACTTCCTAATGGCTGCCAATCTTACTGGAGTGAGATGGTATCTTAGGGTAGTTTTGATTTGCATTTCTCTGACTGCTAGCGATGGTGAGCATTTTTTCATGTACTTATTGATTGATTGTATGTCCTCTTCTGAGAAGTGTCTGTTCAGGTCCTTTGCCCATTTATTGATTGGGTTACTTGTTGTCTTATTGTCTAATTTTTTGAGTTCTTTGTATATTCTGGTTATTAGGGCTCTATCTGAAGTGTGTGGAGTAAAGATTTGTTCCCAGGATGTAGGCTCCCTGTTTATCTCTCTTATTGTTTCTTTTGCTGAGAAAAAACTTTTTAGTTTGAGTAAGTCCCATTTGTTGATTCTAGTTGTTAACTCTTGCGCTATGGGTGTCCTATTGAGGAATTTGGAGCCTGCTCCCACAGTATGTAGATCATAACCAACTTTTTCTTCTATCAGATGCCGTGTCTCTGATTTAATATCAAGCTCCTTGATCCATTTTGAGTTAACTTTTGTGCAAGGCGAGAGATAGGGATTCAGATTCATTTTGATGCAAATGGATTTCCAGTTTTCCCAGCACCATTTGTTGAAGATGCTATCCTTCCTCCATTGCATGCTTTTAGCCCCTTTATCAAATATAAGATAGTTGTAGTTTTGTGGATTGGTTACTGTGTCCTCTATTCTATACCATTGGTCCACCCGCCTGTTTTGGTACCAGTACCATGCTGTTTTCGTTACTATTGCTCTGTAGTATAGTTTGAAGTCTGGTATCGCTATACCGCCTGATTCACACTTCCTGCTTAGTATTGTTTTTGCTATTCTGGGTCTTTTATTATTCCATATGAATTTCATGATTCTTTTATCTATTTCTACAAGAAATGCAGCTGGGATTTTGATTGGCATTGCATTGAACTTATAGAGAACTTTTGGTAATATCGCCATTTTGATGATGTTGGATCTGCCTATCCATGAGCAGGGTATATTTTTCCATCTTCTAAGGTCTTCTTCTATGTCTTTCTTTAGGGTTTTGTAATTTTCATTGTATAAATCTTTCACCTCTTTTGTTAGGTTGATTCCCAAGTATTTTATTTTTTGGGGGGATATTGTGAATGGAGTAGTTGTCCTCATTTCCGTTTCAGAGGATTTGTCGCTGATATACAGGAATGCCTTTGATTTATGCGTGTTGATTTTATATCCTGCCACTTTGCTGAATTCATTTATTAGCTCTAATAGCTTCTCTGTAGACCCTTTTGGGTCTGCTAGGTATAGAATCATATCATCTGCAAATAGTGATAATTTAAGTTCTTCTTTTCCAATTTTTATCCCTTTAATTTCTTTCGTCTGTCTAATTGCTCTTGCCAGTGTTTCGAGGACTATGTTGAACAGAAGTGGTGAGAGAGGGCATCCCTGTCTTGTACCAGATCTTAGAGGGAATGCCTTCAATTTTTCTCCATTCAGAATGATGCTGGCCTGTGGCTTATCATATATTGCTTTTACAATGTTGAGGTATGATCCTGTTATCCCTAATTTTTCTAGAGTTTTGAACATAAAGGGATGCTGTACTTTGTCGAATGCTTTTTCTGCGTCTATCGAGACTATCATATGGTTCTTATTTTTTAGTCTATTGATGTGGTGGATAACATTTATTGATTTCCGTATATTGAACCAGCCTTGCATCCCATGGATGAATCCTACTTGATCATGGTGTATAATTTTTTTGATATGTATTTGAATCCGGTTCGCCAGAATTTTATTGAGAATTTTTGCGTCAAGGTTCATTAGAGATATTGGTCTGTAGTTTTCTTTCTTTGAAGTGTCTTTGTCTGGTTTCGGAATCAGGGTGATGTTGGCCTCGTAGAATGAATTTGGAAGTTCTCCCTCTTTTTCTATTTCCTGAAATAGCTTGAAAAGTATTGGTGTTAGTTCCTCTTTAAAGGTTTTGTAAAACTCTGCTGTATACCCATCCGGTCCTGGGCTTTTCTTAGTTGGTAGTCTTTTGATGGTTTCTTCTATTTCTTCTATTGTTATTGGTCTGTTTAGATTGTCTATATCCTCCTGGTTCAATCTGGGCAGATCGTAAGACTTAAGGAATTTATCTATGCCTTCACTATCTTCTATTTTATTGGAGTATAAGGCTTCAAAATAGTCTCTGATTATCTTCTGTATTTCTGAAGTGTCTGTTGTGATATTGCCTTTTTCATCCCGTATGCTAGTAATCTGGGTTCTCTCTCTTCTTCTCTTCGTTAGCATGGCTAAGGGTCTGTCAATTTTATTTATTTTTTCAAAGAACCAGCTTTTAGTTTTGTCAATTTTTTCAATTGTTTCTTTTGTTTCAATTTCATTAATTTCAGCTCTGATTTTGATTATTTCTTGCCTTCTACTTCTTTTGCTGTTGTTTTGCTCCTCTTTTTCTAGGATTTTGAGATGGAGTATGAGATCATTTATTTGTTGGTTTTTTCTTTTTTTGAGGAATGAACTCCAAGCAATGAATTTTCCTCTTAGGACTGCTTTCAATGTGTCCCATAGATTCCGATATGTTGTGTCCGTGTTTTCATTTAACTCTAGGAATTTTTTAATTTCCTCCTTGATGTCTTCAATAACCCATATGTCACTCAGCAACCTGTTGTTCATTCTCCAAGTGATGCTTGATTTTTCCTTTCTTCTTTTATCATTGATTTTCAGTTTCATTCCATTATGATCAGATAAGATGCATGGTATTATCTCTACCCCTTTATATTGTCTAAGAGTTGCCCTGTGACATAATATATGGTCTATTTTTGAGAAGGTTCCATGTGCTGCTGAAAAAAAAGGTGTAACTACTTGATGTTGGGTGGTAAAGTCTATATATGTCAATTAAGTCTAGGTTATTAATTGTGTTGTTGAGTTCTATAGTTTCCTTGTTTAACTTTTGTTTGGAAGATCTGTCCAGTGGTGAGAGAGGTGTGTTGAAGTCTCCCATGATGATTGTATGGTGGTCTATCAGACTCTTGAACTTGAGAAGAGTTTGCTGGATGAACACCGCTGCACCATTATTTGGGGCATATATATTTATGATTGTTATGTCTTGTTGGTTTATGGTTCCCTTGAGCAGTATGAAGTGTCCTTCTTTATCCCTTTTGATTAGCTTTGGCTTGAAATCTATTTTATTAGATATGAGTATGGACACGCCTGCTTGTTTCCGCTGTCCATATGAGTGGTATGATTTTTCCCAACCTTTCACCTTCAGTCTATGGATATCTTTTTCTATCAGATGCGTCTCCTGTAGACAGCATATTGTTGGGTCTTGTTTTGTGATCCATTCTACTAGCCTGTGTCTCTTAATTGGTGAGTTTAAGCCATTGACATTTAGGGTTATTATTGAGATATGGTTTGTACTTCTATCCATATTTGTTTGTTAATGTTACTAAACCTGGTTTGTTATCCTCTTTGACTACTTTCCCCCCTTTACTGTCCTACCTCCCATTGTTGGTTTTCAATGTTATTTTCCATTTCCTCTTCCTGCAATGTTTTGCCAAGGATTTTTTGAAGAGATGGTTTTCTAGCTGCGAATTCTTTTAACTTTTGTTTATCATGGAAGGTTTTAATTTCATCTTCTAACCTGAAGCTTAATTTTGCCGGATACACGATTCTTGGTTGGAACCCATTTTCTTTCAGTGTTTGAAATATGTTATTCCAGGATCTTCTAGCTTTCAGAGTCTGTGTTGAGAGATCAGCTGTTATCCTGATTGGTTTACCCCTAAATGTAATCTGCTTCCTTTCCCTTGTAGCTTTTAAAATTCTTTCCTTATTCTGTATGTTGGACATCTTCACTATAATGTGTCTAGGTGTGGATCTCTTATGGTTTTGTACATTCGGCGTCCTGTAGGCTTCTAGGATTTGGGATTCTGTCTCATTCTTCAAGTCTGGGAAGTTTTCTCGTATTATTTCATTGAATAGGCTGTGTATTCCTCTGGTTTGGAGCTCTGTGCCTTCCTGTATCCCAATGACTCTTAAATTTGGTCTTTTGATATTGTCCCATATTTCTTGGATGTTCTGTTCATGGTTTCTTAGCAGACTTGCTGAGCTGTCTATGTTCTTTTCCAGTTGAAATACTTTGTCTTCATTGTCTGATGTTCTCTCTTCTAAGTGATCTACTCTGCTGGTAGTATTCTCAATTGAGTTTTTAAGTTGGTTTATTTTTTCCTGCAATTCTAGTATTTCTATTTGTTTGTTTTTTATTTCCTCTATCTCCCTGTGAAATTGATCTTTTACTTCCTGGATTTGTTTGTCAATGTGATCTTTCATTATCTGATTTTGCTGTCTCATGTCTTCCTTGAGACTCCAGATCATCTGAAGCATGTATATCCTGATCTCTCTATCTGACATTCCATCTGTTGCACCTATTACCTCTTCTAAAGTTGAGTTGACCTGCATTGCCTGTGGTCCTTTCTTTCCTTGTCTTTTCATACTGCTGGCGTTTCTTTCTGCTTGGTGAAACTGTTGTGTTTTGAAATTTTCCCTCTATTTATTTATATTGCTCTTGTATAGTTGAATAATCACCCTTGCAGGGCATGTAGTGGCTGTGATCCTCCTCCAATTGGTGTGATCCGTCTACCACGCTGGGAGGCCCTAGGTCTGCTCTGCTGGTCGGTCAAAGGTCCGCCTACCCAGCAGGTACGAGGGGCACCTCTATCACTCCGCAGGTTGCTGGGCCTAACCTCCCGATGGGTCAAAGGTTCCCCTAGCTTGCAGGGGGCTGCTCCCGGAGCGAGAGCTAGGCCTCCCGGGGGAGCCCGGATGGTGGAGGCCGACTGCCGGTTCAGGCGGGGTGGGCCAAGCCGCACTGGGTGCCGGCGGCCTGCAAACGCGGCTGGTATCAGCAGGACTTAACTCCTGCACCCGCTGCGGGGGCACCTTTATCGCCGAGTAGCTGCGGTCGCGTGGTTGGGACCCGGGCGGGTGGGGCCGCTTCTCCCAGGGCGAGAGCTGGGCCTCCCGGGGGAGCCCGGATGGCGGAGGACTGCCGGTTCAGGCGGGGTGGGCCAAGCCGCTCCGGGATCCCGCGGGTTGCAAAGGTGGCTGGCGTCTGCAGGACTTAACTTCTGCACCCGCCGCCGGTTCGGGCGGGGCGGGCCAAGCCGCTCAGGGTTCCCGCGAGTTGCAAAGGTGGCTGGCGTCTGCAGGACTTAACTTCTGCACCCACCACGAGGGCACCTTTATTGCCGAGTAGCTGTGGCTGCCTGGTTAGGAACCGGGCGGGTGGGGCCGCTTTTCCCAGGGCGAGAGCTAGGCCTCCCGGGGGAGCCTGTATGTCGGAGGACTGCCGGTTCCGGCGGGGCGGGCCAAGCCACTCAGGGATCCCGCGGGTTGCAAAGGTGGCTGGCGTCTGCAGGACTTAACTTCTGCACCCACCACGAGGGCACCTTTATCTCCAAGTAGCTGAGGCCACCTGGTTAGAAACCGGGCGGGTGGGGCCGCTTCTCCCGGGGCGAGAGCTAGGCCTCCCGGGGGAGCCCGTATGGCGGAGGACTGCCGGTTCGGGCGGGGCGGGCCAAGCCGCCCAGGGATCCCGCGGGTTGCAAAGGCGGTTGGCGTCCGCAGGACTTAACTTCTGCACCCGCCGGTTCGGGCGGGGCGGGCTAAGCCGCTCAGGGTTCCCGCGGGTTGCAAAGGCGGCTGGCGTCTACAGGACTTAACTTCTGCACTCGCCACGTGGGCACCTTTATTGCCGAGTAGCTGTGGCTGCCTGGTTAGGAACCGGGCGGGTGGGGCCGCTTCTCCCAGGGCGAGAGCTAGGCCTCCCGGGGGAGCCCGTATGGCGGAGGACTGCCGGTTCGGGCGGGGCGGGCCAAGCCGCTCAGGGTTCCCGGGGGTTGCAAAGGTGGCTGGCGTCTACAGGACTTAACTTCTGCACCCGCCACGTGGGCACCTTTATCGCTGAGTAGCTGTGGCTGCCAGGTTAGGAAGCGGGCGGGTGGGGCCGCTTCTCCCAGGGCGAGAGCTAGGCCTCCAGGGGGAGCCGCCTGCCGGAGCGGCTGATGGCTGGGGGACTAGACCTCTGTGCCCGCGTGGCCTTCCAAGATCCACTTCTCTGGGGCAACCTGTCACTTCGAGTAAACCTACCAGTTCACGGCAGCTCTCCTCTTAAGGAAGTTATGGTAGAAGTTCCTCCGTAGCTAGGCTGCAGCTGTTTCGATGAGTCTTTCATATCCCGTTAAAGTGGAGACGTTGGAGACGCTGCTTCCTCGCCGGCCGCCATGTTGGATCTCCTATGTTTTCTTATGTTTGCCTGAAATTTGTTTCCCGTCCACTTTGATGCCAGACACAATTGGAAAGGTAGATGAGCTTTTTACAGCATCTGCTTGAAATGTAATAACTTTCTGAAACTAATATTTTACATGGGTCTAATAAGACACCATACACTTCATGAATTTGTAAAGGGGCAAAATTTCATAAAAGAAGAATTAATATTCTTCTCTTTTTGAGAATATTAATGGCTGAATCAATTTTCTATATCTCTGTTACAAAAAACCAAGAAACCATTTTGTTAAATTGAAATGTTTCTCTAAGATAAAACAAATTCCAAGTACCCCCAAAGCAAATAGATCCTGAAGTATTTCTGTAGGTCAGTGGAGCATCTATTATAATTCATACAAGCAAATTCAACTTCAAAAACTACTCTGCATTGTGGGATTTCAGTTTGGGAAGTTAATTCTTCCATTGAAGGCAGCTTTTCCCTGAGCCAAATAGAAACAACCACCTTGTTCTCAGGCAGACCTATGGTTGCTGGACGGCACCAAATTAGTGCAAAAAGAATATTTGAAAAGTAGATGTTTGGTGTAATATAGTGTGTATACACCAATAATAAAGGGAGTTGTTATGATTAACTTAGTTTTCTAAGGCTAATTTATTCCCGGCTAGAGACTTCCAAGAACCTCCAAGATAAAGAAACAAAGTGGGTAGGCCCCTTCTCCTCCTGGTCCCCGGAAACGTGGCGACCAAAGAGGGAGACTTCAGATTCCACCAGCAAGTGTGACTGAGCCCTTTCTCTTTTAGATTGGATATTCTTCCCAGGAAAATTATTCTTTCCTAGATGTATATGGTCCATACTATCTCAGAAGGCTCTTGACCTTGTACAGGTGGACACGAGCCTTCCAACATGAACCTTCAAAATATTTTGGGTATGGTTACAGAAATGCCATATGGTGGTTTTTATTCTATAATATGATATTCATGACACCAGGAAACGATTTGCTTTTCTGCCCCAGATAACACAACCCACAAACCTTAGCATGGCTTCTCTCTGCTCCAAAACCCATCTTGCCTCCTTGGCCCTAAACTTCAGAAAAACATAGATATTTAGAGACATTGGTGGCCTCTCCCCAGTTCAGTTCCCTTGAGGTATATAAACAATGGTGGAAAGTATGGAAATAGTGGCAGAGGTGACCTGAGATGACTCCAGGAGAGTGACAATAGCTAGAGGACAGGATTGTGAGGGGTCTGAATTCCATGGCAGGGGGAAGGGGGCCTCCATGGGCTGCATTTCTCTCCTGGCTCTTCCCCGAGGGGCCACTTTTCCCACTCAATATTCTGGGTTAACAGATCCCGATGCTTCAGGCCAGTGTGTCTTTACTTACCCAGATGATGGACACCTGGTCTACCTTTCCTCTCTTTGTCCATCAGATTTTACCTCTTTCCTAAATGCATCCTCAGCCACCTCAGATTAAGTGGCTGACCCTCTTTGATGGCTATAATCTTCATTCTTATCACTCCTTACTGGGTAGATGTCCTGCTAAAGGCAGGGGCCAACCTTAATGATGTTTGCAGTTTCAATGAATAATAATGTGCTAGCGGGAGCTAAATGGATGTTCATTGACTTGTATAATTACCATCAGTCCATTAAGTGTGGGTAAACATTTGTGTAGCCTCTCCAATAATCACCCTCCATGCAAGTGCAATTTAAAAAGTGAGCTTCCTACTCTCAACTAAAATCTTAAAACAAGCCAGCATTCTTATTCTTCCCAACAAAGGAAATGAACATGTTGGGTACAGAAAAGATATTAATGATTCTTTGTCCACTAGACTTTGGTAATTGTTAGAAAACCATTAATGGAAAACCCTCAGGTCGAAAGAAAACCCTTATGAAATTCAAAGGCAGAATTCTGTTGTGTTTTTTTTTTCCAGGAGCATCCCTGTTTTCATGGCTTTATTTATAACTTAAGCCTGGTTGTCTTAATGCATGGGAATGCTCAGTCCCTTGAGGCAAAGCTACTTTATTCTGGCAAGCAGAGCAATTGCTATTTTGATAGATATATTTCATTGTAACTGTCCTTTCCCCTGAGTTACCAAGAGCCTCTTGGGAATGCATGTAGAGAAAAATCGTGGCCAAGAAATACGGCTGAGATGGATGACAAAGTTCCTTTATGGCACATGCTCTGTTCTGCTAACTTCCATGTCCCCCACCCCGCCACCATTTGCTGGAGAACTAAGGAATTTTAGGGTATTGGAGCATTAAGGAATATATATTTTGAGAAACATAGCGAATAGGTCTGAATTTAGAATGTTAATTCAAAGTAGACTAGATGGATATTAACCATATCAGGACCCGACTTGCATCCTGTAAGCACAGACGGAATTCGACACACTCTTTTTCTGGATTGCCCAGTGGAACCAAATGATGATAACCAACCACCAACACCAAGCAGGGCGCCCTCCCAGCACTGACTTAATTTCTAACAGAAGTGTGTGTATTTCTGCATATTTCCCTTGCTCATGTCCTTGTTCATCTGGTCATCATGGCCACAGACCATGTTCCCTTTGCATCTCCCAAGGATTGGCTTTCTTCCCCTTCTCTACCCAGCACAGGCCAGCAGGCACGATTTTGGAGGAATTGATGATGGGAGATTCTGCTCCCAGGAGCAGGCTTAGTGAACAGCCTGGCTGAGGCTTCAGAGCCCACCCACAGATGCATTGCTACCCTTCTCACCCAGAGAAGGCATATATGTTATGGGTCCCCAGACATATTTAGACATGGTCACGTTTAGCACACAGATGTTCTTTTTCACTGTCTCTGTCTTGCACGTGTGAAGCAATCAGAGAGCTCACCACTGGCACATTTCCCCCTTTCCCTTCCTCCATTTCCAGGTTGCAAAAAACCCAAGAAGTAACAACCAAGCCTACTTGGTGAGAGCAAGTCTAGTGCAAGTGGTTCCTCATAATCACACAGATAGAGTAGGACGCTTATGGATTGAAAGTAGGTGAGAAAGAGCCTTCTTTCCTTCCCTCCAAAGAGTAGAAGATATGACTGTTGGATCCCTCTTCTAAAGTTGTTTTGCTCTTCCTTCTACTACATTCTCAAAAGGCCTCATCACAAAAGCAGGAGGGCAGTCCTGCTACACGTCCTTTGCTGTGTGCTGGGTAGGGTCCAGTGTGGTGTCCTTCTCTCAGCAGCTGACACACCAGGACTCTCCAAGGCAAGGGACAAGCTCCAAACTCCAGCAAAGACCCCAAGTTACCGCACAGGTAGTTTATATGTGCTGAGTGACAGGACTCGAAATTCTAAGAATATCTGAAGAGAGTCATTGCTTGGGCTGCAGTTTCCTCGCCCATCCCGCCCTCTAGGGCCCAGTCTACACCTAAGGTTCTGTGACCGTGGAACAACTCTCAAAGCAAAATGTTGTAAGAATGGCAAAATACCAAGAGGTTTGTTACAGTGGACTTCACCTAGAAGCATTTTCCTTTTATTTTATTTATTGATTGCATGTTGCTGGGCTTTGAACCCAGGGCCTTATGCATGTTAGGCAAGTTCTCTACCATTGAGACCCATCCCCAGCCCCATCATTTTCCTTTTATTGTGGAGCACCAAATATAAGTTAACATTGAGCCGGGCATGGTGGTTCACACCTGTGATCCCAGAGGCTTGGGAGGCTGAGGCAGGAGGATTGCGAGTTCAAAGCCAGCTTCAGCAAAAGCAAAGTGCTAAGCAACTCAGTGAGACCCTGTCTCTAAATCATAATATATATAGATGCCTCTTTTTCCAGGTTGCTGTCTACACTGTCTCTATGCAATAATCAGCATGGTTGCATGGTCAAGGAAATCTGCTAAGCCAGGTTGTTTTCCTGCTGTGCATGGGGTGAATGTGGAGGCAGACAAAAGCCTTTTGACATCAGTAAGCTTCTGACTGCACCTGTCTTTCAGCTGCTGAGTGGGAGAACATTCCACATGATGGCAGCATCGGTTGAGCTGTGTGCCAGTCTAAGAATTCAGAACCAATGTGGTGGAAGAGGAGGAACGTCAGTTTCATCTGAACCCCTGTGGGGTTATTATCATAACAGAAGCACAATACTACGGCTAGAATAGGAGCAGGAATAGTGCTAATTGTGCTTTCAAACAGCATTGTCAGAATATAAATTTGGATGGCATTTATAGAATGTGAGAAATTAATCAAAGAGCTTTCAAGGCAGACGCTTGAGTACTAGAAACATCTTAAAAGGCCTTTGTAAGATCAGAATATTAAAAAGAGATTTGAATTCTTTAGCTTCCAATTTCTTGTTGATCCTTGTGAAAGGGTGGGAGGAAGGATGGAGTAAATCGTTTTTTACTACAGAAGATAATTTCGGCGGTTGTTGTTCTTATTTACTAAGTCTCAAAATACAGAAAATTGTAGACTTTAGGCTCAGAAACCAATTGCAAATAAAACACATTTAAGTGCACATAAAAATAAATTGAGATTATCTACCATAAAAACCTCCCCAAATGAAAGGCACTAAAAGCTTCAGGTTGTCACATATCAGAGATGAAACAATTAGATGGGATCTGACATCTCCTAGAGAAGAGATCTCCATGGAAACCACTGGTGCTTTAGCATCAAAAGTGATAATTTGAAGCACTTCAACACAACTGCTGCTATTAATTATAATTTAATTTAAATTGCAACATTAGTTTTGCAGCAGGGCAGGCTGGATGATGAATCTACCCCCTTATTCTTCTCAGCTTCTTTCTTTTATTTTCATTTTCTCTTTTCAAATCTGAGTTATATGGCAGAAAATGATTTTTTTTCTCAATTAATTTGTCTGGCCATTCACTATTGACAGATATTTCAGAAACAGGAAAACAAATGGCTATTCGCTAAGATGCAGAAGGTACAAGAAACATTCTTTTATTTTAAAGAGATACTGCTGATCCTGCTTTGGGGAGGAGAGGTTTCTCAGTGTCAGCAGGTTTTTACGTAGGCTGAACCACATGGGGATTGTACCTGTGTGGCCTGATGTCATTTGATATCTTTATCCTTCACTTCAGCTTCTCAAGAAAGCTAGCTACCAGAATTTCCTATGTCAAGGGGTGAAGGAATTTTGCATCTTTGACTTCTAACTTGAGAATTTAAGAAGCCAGACATCACCAGTTTCTTAAATGAGAGAGGAATGGCAGCCACTGGCATGATTGTCTAAGATCCAGTGACCAAAAGAGGTTAATTGAGTGAAATGAAACAGCCTAAATGAACTTGTCACCATTTGCTACTTGTCATAATTATTTAGAAAATACTAGCTTTTATGTGAAAAGGACTGAAAGAGCAATCCGTTTTGTAATCTTTCCTCCTGGCATCTGTTTCTCAGTGAAATTCTGACTCTTCTTAATTGCCTTTCAAAAAAAAAAAAAAAAAAAAGATTACTGCTGTGCCCAGACAAGGGTGACATTGCATTCTTCTGTCAGATTAACTATAATCAGGTATTTTAATTGGATATAGCTCATTATTGATAGACACGCAGACTTTGTGTTTCGGAAAATAAGCCAAGATAAGATAGACAGTATCTATTTTCATATTAGACAAATAGGTCTTGCTATTTCTCAGGTGGGCAGATTGTTCATCCTTTCATGTTTGGTTATAATTATTTATAAATCAATTGTCAAAGTTATTGCTGGATAATGTGATGGGCACTTGCAGATGATCGATTGTTACTGCTAGCGTTGACAGATTGCACCTCTTTCTGTATCGGAGCAGGTGAAAACCAGAATAGAGAGTGACTAACTCAAAGCCCCGTGGCTGGCAGGTGCTGGAGTCACCAGGGCCTGGAGATGTCATTGGATTTCTCATTCTGGCATTTTCCTGTAGCTCTTGGACATCTTGCACATCGAGATAGGAGCCCCAGAGCATGGGGCCACGGGGCGGCTGCATGGTGCAGGGCTGCCCTTACTGACCCTAGCATGCTCCTCTTGTTTGAGGTTGGTTGTCACTTCTGTCCCTATCTGCCTTGGGGTGTTTCTAAATTCCTGTGGACCTTAACAGGAGTGTGGGAATGAAGACATCCCAAATCTGGGGGGGGGGATATGTGATAAATTTGTGAATTACCATTCAGACCCCATCTAGGAAGATGCTATTTCTCCTGCTCTGTGGATTTTGGGCCACACTAGAGGACAGGGGTGGGGGGCGGTGGGGAGGACAGCAAATAATTCCTTTCAGGATGAGTCTTTGCCCCTGTTGCCTGGTGTTCCTTGGCCTTGGGAAAGTTACTATGCCTCGTTAGGCCTTTTCTGATGTATCTTGGGGGAAAGCAAATTGATTTGAAAGCGCTCTGGTTCAGAACTTTCAAACAAGCAGGCGCATGCAAATCACCGGGATCTCTTTAAAATGCAGATTCTGACTGAGCTGGTCTGGCTGGGGCCTGGGGGTCTGTATTTCTAATGGACTCCCTGAGTGCTTGAATACCTAGCTCCCTTTGAATCATAGAACTTTAATTGAGACCCTTGGTGGTCCCTATCTCCAGCTGTTCTTTGTGTGCATGTATTTTAATTTAATGTGGTGCCTGAGAGGGAATGGAAATAATTCCTTCTGAGAATCTTGTCCTTTTCTTCTTCTCGGATGAGTCATTTGTGCTTTTAATGATCTGGATGCCAGAATGCCCTACGGTTCCATTTCCTTCAGCTCTATTTCTTTTCAGTGTTGTGAAAGTTAGAAAGGGAATACTGCTTTAGCTTCTGACTGTAGTCTTTCATGTAAGGGTGAAAGTCTATTACTAATCCACGTTAAGATGAGTTTAAAGCTAAACGGGTAAGGAGTTTAATAAACAGTCATCTTAGGTATGTCTGTGAACACCTTCCCTGGTTCAAAACAAAAATACAAGATGGTTTTCTAAAGCAAGTGCAAAATATCTGGACAATGGAACTCAGGTTCTCGATGCATTCAAAGGCATAAATGAGAAGAATGAATTATTAACAATCCTGCGTCATTGTTTTTCTGGAGTTTATGGATTTGGTTTCTGAAAAGCATTCTTGTTTCCTTGCTGATTCTTGCCTGGGTATGGGGTGGTGCAGTGATGGAGCATGCCAACTCGGGGTGGAAAAGGCATATTATGGTGGGTTAAATATCCCAGTGCACCAGAGTGACTGACCATGGCTTTATGAAATGTTGGCCAGGGATCTGGATGTTCACCAGGCCTGGTGGGCACACCTGTTCTACGAGAGTCTCAGCTAAGACCATCTGTGGTTTCCCTTATCAGCAAAGCTGTGTAGGCCAGAATTGGCAGAATCATATAAATGGCCTCAGTTTCCAAGAAGGTGGTTGAGAAAATACTGATAGAAGCAGGGGGAAAGCAACTGGTCATAGTGAGGAACCACAAATGGACATTTTAAGGAATTCCCTGATATCCTTCATCCTTGGCATGGCTCTCAGATGGGAATCTTCAGGAGACCCTGGGTCAGTCCTCTTCAGGATTCTGCTAAGAGACACCCATGGGGCAAGTATTAGAGAAGCTTTGGACATCTGGGATTTATGACGTGGGAACTTGAGAAGAACCACTTTTCTGTCATCTGAGACCTGATTAGGA
The DNA here is from genome assembly GCF_045843805.1 of Urocitellus parryii. NCBI lineage: Eukaryota > Metazoa > Chordata > Mammalia > Rodentia > Sciuridae > Urocitellus > Urocitellus parryii. The sequence continues at coordinate 7,460,674 of NC_135533.1, forward strand.
GATGAGTTCCATCACTGTGGGAACCGACAGGCACATGACATCATTTTGGGAATCAGGCGAGGAGGAGGGTCCTTCTATTGCCCCTCTGTGCAGGTTCCTAATCAATTCAAAGGCCACAATTTATAGATGGCTCTCTTGGAAATGGCTGGATGCTACCGGTTGGCTTTTGTCACCATCATATGTCTTTTAAAGGAGTAGAGTGAAGAATAAAATGCATTTTAAAAAGACTTGATCTTCTGCTGAAGCCCCTGCCTCTCATTTGTAGAGGCTGCAGCATCCAGCTTGGGGTGCCTAACACGCTCCTGCTCTTTGGACAGGCTCTGCCCATATTTATGGAATGTCTGCATGACAGCTGCTATTTCATCAGAATGTGAAACTGGCCCTTTTTATTCCTAAATTTCCAGAAACTGGTACCTGGAGGAGGAGGGTGCTGAGAACACAGTGGAGCAGGCCCAGATGGCAGACGCGGGCAGACCCTGCTCCACCGAGTGGTCTACGGGGGGGAAGGGGAGTGAGCAAACCTAAAGCGCTTTTAAAAATTAATTCTGCACATATATTAAGTCTTTTATCAATGCCCCTCTGGGCCCTTGGTTTTGAAATACTCTTTTTAGCTGCATTAGCACCCCAATCCCAAGACAATGCCTCTTTTTCTAAGACAGCTGACTTCAGAAAGTGAATATAAAAGCAACATGCTCAATCTATTTCCATTACCGTTTGAACTATTTTCTTCTCGAATTAACTGTAGACCTCAGAAGACAAATGTCTTTGCTTGTTGGTCTGTGGAAGGGCTAATGGTCATTAGAGGAGCCGGTAAAACAAACTCTCCTTGGTTATTAAGCTGCCCAGTGCTTCCCCACAAACAGATCCCCTGGTGCTGGCTCATGTTGTTACAAAGATAATATGATAAGCTCCTAGCACAAGCCACGGCTCTGTCACAGCTTTTCTTCTCCTCCTGTCAACAGAGTGTGAAAAAATATTTAATTGGCTCTAGCAGCCTTGAGGATGATTTAGTCCATATTGGAGGGGGGGGGAGAAAAATGGAAAAAAAAGAGATGTGTGTTTAGCAGTAGTGATTTCACCTTCATGTATTCAAATTATACACCATTCTAGAAACACCAGGGATTTTTACCTCCATGTATGCAAGTTATGCACCATTCTAGACTTCCGTATCACAGTTAAAGGGTGGGAAAAGGAGATAGTAAAATAGATCAGAATAAACAAGTGGAATTCTTTATGTTTAAATTCAAAATTTTCATTAGGAGGGCTGGGCATGCAGCTCAGGGGTAGAGCCCCTGCCCAGCATGTGTGAGGCCCTGAGTTCCATCCCCAGCACTGGGGGGAAAGCTGGAAAAAGCTCTAACTCAGCAAGGGCCACTGAACTTTAGACCTGACTGTGCTACTCTCTGTACACTTTTGAGCAAGAATCTCTGGGGATGGAAACCAGGTAGCAGGATTTCTACAAAGCTCCCTAGGTAGCTCTGCCGCTCAGGCAGGTAGATCACACCATTGCTGCTTATTCAATATTTGCAGAGGAAACAGATTGCATTTATTTTCTCTGGGAGGCATTTTTTTTCCTTATCTTTAAATTATGGCTAAAAATGTCCAGTTAGCCTACGTTTTTGGGGTTACTGCATTGAAAGCACTTTGGCAATTGAAGGCATTTTACAAAATCATCATTACTTTTGTTTGTATCCTTTCCAGTTTTCTAAAAGTTAAAATTCCTAAGTAAATGACTGAGACCATTTTTAGCTTTTTCTAAGGAGGATTTCCCAAAGCGATTCATCTTCTCTCATCAAAATAACTGCATCCCACATTCTTATGGATTTTAATGTACATTTATACTTTAACGTAAAATAGATTCAATTTTTTTAAAAGCCTTTCATAGTTGCTCCTTGGTTGCTCCTAGGCAAAAACTCGAGAGCAGAATCAGAATCTGACTGTGTCTTTAGACATTTCTGAACAGTATGGTAACAGGTGAAATCATCCATAGATCTCAGAGGAATGAATCACCTTATCATTTATTCATGATCTGCATCTACACAGCGACTTTCCTGTGAAAATCTGGTGACTGTGGCTCAAAAAGATAATGTGGATAATGTTCCTGCCACTTTTGAGCCCACAGGCCTAGAGACACGAGGTCCTGATTTGCCAGCACATGTGGAACTGGCATTTATTTCCAAGTGGGACAGGCGGGGACTCCCTGGGGACAGGGAGAACTCACCCAGGGATTCTACCACAGTGTTTTTTAAAGTGATGAATTGGCAAAAGAGGTGATGCTCATCATTTGGAGAGTTTTGTGCGACCCTGAATGTCCCTGTAGCCCCGTGATGGGAGGCCAGAGAGTTGCCTATGTGAGATGAGAAGGTACTCAGAAGTGGGGTACAGGAGGAGGCCTCAAGGTGGGGGAACAGGAACCACTGAGCTTAACATTCTTGGGGCCCAAGAAAGGAGTCAAAAATGAAGGCTGTAACCTGCTGGAGTCAGTGGTTCTGCCATCAACCGAGAAGTCACCATGGCAACGGGTACCACTGGGTCACCCTGTACTTAGCCAGCCCCACGTGACGAGGTTCACAGCTGAAAAGACTGTCAGGCAGAGACCTCGGAAATGCATCTCTGAGTGCTCTGCCGGGTGGAGTGGGGGTTGGGGGGCTGATGGTCTGGAGAGAAGGGGATAGGATCCTCAGCTGAATAGGGCGCACACTCTATGGCAGTGCAGGAAGGGAAAGAAAGCTAGAAAGAGTGGCCGAGGAAAAGTGCCAATGAAGAAAAATCCACAGAAAGGCGGAAACCATGGCTTTCGACAGTGTACCAAAGCTGGATGTTCATGCCCTTTGAATTTTTAACGGTGGTGTTGCAGAGAGCTGGAGGCTGGTTAGAAAGGAACCGAAGGCAGCCCCCTGGCCCAGGAAGTAGCACCTGGGAGTTGCCGGAGAGGAGGACCCTGCTTCCCTTTGTTTTTAGTCATGTTTTTGACGTCATTTCCGTAATGTGGCTGAGCCCTGGAAGAACACATTCCCCCACTGCTTCTCAGAACTCAGGCCTGCCAATCTGCCCTTTCAGGCATGGGGGGAGCCTGTGGCAACTCAAGCCAGTCTCTCTGCTCTTCCCAGGTCCCTCAGATGAAAGCCTAGTTAACACCTCCACATCAGGACAGTGCACCTGGAGTGACAGTGCACCGGTAGGTGGGGTTGGGACAGCAGAAGTGTCCTTAGTGGGAACATTTGGCTTGGAGCTCAGATGTGCTGACTTTGGTTCATATTCCTGTACAAGAGAACACACACACACACACACACACGCACACTTACAGACACACAGCAATAATGAAAATAAGAGAACTAAACATTCAAATCACAAAGTTAAAAAGAGCAAATATAAATTTAAAGAAATAAAGATAAAAGTACATGATAAGAATAAAACAAAAATCATAAAACTAATAAGGAAATTCAGGAGCTGCTTCTTGGAAAGAAAATGGAAAAAAAGAAGATAACCTAATCAAGAAGAAAAAGGTGTGTGTGGGTGCAGGGAATGACATAAATATTCAATATGAAAAACTAATAAGAAAATTTCTAGAATTAAAATTAAATTATTATAAAAGCTTATTTTGTTCAACTCGATGTAAATGAATTTGAAAACCTATTAAAATGCATGAATTTCTAGAAAAACATAAAGTCACAGAAATGATCTGAGATAAGAAAGGGAATCTAATTAGATCAATTATCATAAAAGAAATTAAGAGGGTTGTCAAAGACTGACTCAAACACAAAGCACCGAGCTCAAGTGGTTGTGCAGGTAAAATCTACCAGTTAATGTGTCAAGGCCAAGTTTATCATTGTCAATCAGTGTGGCCCAAGGAGCAGCAGCAACATATCACCTGGGAGCATTCTGGAAACATACTACCTCAAATCCTCATCCTGATCAGCTGAGCCTGCCTTCTTCACTAATTCCCCACATAATTCTAAACATATTAGTTTCAATGGCAATGACTCGAATCAACATACTTGGAAAAGGACAAAGAAGTTCAGCATGGTGCGATGGGGAGTCACAGGTAATCAAATTATGCATAGTCAACCCCAATAAAAATTCTAGACAATCCTAATAAAGAGACAGGAATTCTTAAGTTCACATGGAAAAGTAAATGTGCAAAGATGGAGTGGAAAATTCCGAACAAACAGAATCATAGGAAATGCCATCATAAAACCTCAGTGAGCGCTCAAAGCCTGCTTCCGTCTCATGAAGAGCCAGACCCAGTGTCACAGACCGGGAAGTCCAGAAGAAAGCTCACGCGTGAACGGCAAGTTAAACAGGAAAAAAGGTGCAGGGAGAAGGCTCAGCCAACGGTGCCTGAACGACTGGTCCCACTGCTTCCCTCTGCAGGGCCAGGGAGAAGGCCCCAGAGGCCTCTCACTATCAGACACTCCTGGCTCTAGGCACAGGTCCACCAAGGGGGAAAAATTAAGCTAAATTTACTGAATATGTAAAGAATCCTTATTAATCAATTAGCAAACGACCAGCAAAACAATAGGAAAGGATATAAATATATAAATAACTCTTTGGACAAAGAATATAATAGATAGCTCATGGAAAAATGAATGCATATGCTATATACACATATACAAAGGTACTTGATCTCACTTGTAGTTTAGGAAGTACCAATTAAAGAAACAATTTTATCTTTCAAATAAAAATTAACAAAATGTAAAAGAACATTATGATGCGCTGTGTGGATGGAGGTGGGAGAAGGCAATTGTTGGACAGTTGATGGGAATGTGCCATTGGAAGGTGATCTGTAATAGCGGTCAAAGTTAAAAACGCATTTGTCCTTGGCTTGGGAGGATGAGACAAGAGGATCACAAGTTCAAAGCCATCCTTAGCAACTTAGCGTGGCCAGAAGCAACTTAGCAAGACCCTACCTCTAAGTAAAGAAATAAAAGGGCTGGGGATGTAGCTTAGTAGTTAAGGGCCCCTGGGTTCAATGCCCAGTACCAAAAAATAGAAAAATAAATCCTTTGACTCAATAAAACCATGGGTATAAAGCTATTTGCCATGAAAACATTGTTATTTAAAAAAAAAAGATGAGCACAATGAAAATGATCATTAGACCCAATTCTGTAACTCTTATCTGACTTGAGATACAAATGTGCTTGGTGCTTTTGCAGGAAAAGCAGAATTTGGAACATTTGTAAGAAAATGCACATTAGCAAGTGGCTAGCAATAACTTTTCTTTACACTGGAGTAAGTGTGTGTTGTGTTGTGTTGGTTACTGGAGAGGAAAAAAGACAAATAGGATAATAAAGAAGTTGAGTGTAAGAGATAAAATGCATTAATTATGCAATCTTAGCACAAGGATGAGAAAAGAGGTCTGCTCAGAAATAAAGATGTAATTATGAGAGCCGGAAAGATTATTTTTAACTGTTCGCAGGTGGTAAAGAAAGCAAGCTACAAGCTCATATTTATGAAGGAAACAGAACAGATATGCGCAGTTTCTAAATGTTCGTCATATCCATAACTCTTTTTGCACATGAAGATATAAAAATATTTTATCTTCAGATGGTAGAAAGGAAATTTGGAATACAGACAATAAATCAACTCATTAAAAGTCATAGCAATGGGGTGGGATGGCTTCAGAAACCAGAGGCACTGTTCAGTGGCAGGGCTTTGGTGGGGTGAGTAGACAGCTGGGCTCCCAGTTCCCAGTGCCTGACAGAAATGTCCAGGAACCCGTGGGGCATGGGGAGGTGGAGTGGCCTCGAGGACCGTGTTCCCCGTGGTTCCCCGTGACAGCTAGGAACCTGAGTGACTCCCCGGGAGGAGTTTGACTTCGGATCCTCCACCCAGCACTCCTGACACCTCTGACCGTGGGCCTGGGTGAGAGGAGAGCTGTGTGGGGTTAACCACCTTGCACTTGGCTGGTCCCACCGCTTCCCTCTGCAGGGCAGGGAGCATTCCCCGTGGGCCTCTCACTATCCGACACTCCTGGCTCTAGGGCCCGGAGCCAGAGACTGAGCCCAACAGTGGCCACAGCTTCAGAGGCCTGTTCTCTGGGGGTCCTCCTGGGATGAGATGTACCAAGTCACATGCCTTCTGGGGTCCTCCTGGGGTGAGATGTAGCACGTCACATGCCTGGTGACCTGTGCGACAAGTCCTGTGGGACAGCGGCAGGCATCCTCTTCATAACGGGAAGGTCCCCGGGGGCTGAAGCCTGGTCCTGGCGCCCCTGGCCTCTGCTAATGATGTTCTGAACAAGGTTCCAGGAGGGGGCTGTGGTGTGACGTGTCCGTATCAAGTGCCACGAATGTGAGAACGCAGCCGAGGCCCAGCAGGGACGCCCGTGGGGCAGCCGTGCAGCCTGCGGTCGCTCCTTGGCGCAGGGATGGGCGGCCCCACACACTCCTGGGTCCGTTTTTTCTGGTGTTTGTTTGTACCTTTTACAGAATGTGCGAGGCCATCTGCACTTGGCTTCCTGCTGGCCGCTCCCTCCCCTTCCACGGAAATGAGAGTCCCTGAATTTGATAAAGAGAAACTGGAGCTGGAGAGAGTCTGAGAGGGGAACCGCAGCCACGGCCCTGTGTTCTGTGTCCCTTTGAATGGACCAGAACTCAGTGCGGGTGGCTTTCCCTGCTGGTGACCACTGTTCTGAAGGGCTGCTAAGGGCCATAGACTGAGGCGGTGAAGGACCAGATTATTATCAAGGGGGAAGCAGGAAAGCAGATGTTTCTGAGGAGCAGGGCGGGGTGGCTCGAATCCACCTAAGCCCCCACGTGGGAGGGTTTGTGTAGTCTCCCCCGAGGGGTGTGTTCCGGAGCCTCCGCTAGGCCTTGGTCACAAACCACTCCTCTGTCTTCCGAGCTCCAGTCGTGTGGGGATCACCTTCTCTTTTTCTTTCTTTCGTGACCATGCACAGCTCCAGTGGTTCATCTCCTCATTTCCACGGAGAGGAGCCCATTTGTCGTTTACCCCAATGCATTGGTACCAGGTCACATCTGCAGGCAGCTCGGTTGCCTGAGGAGGCTCTAACCTGCCCTCTCTCTATTGAAGGATGACGAGCAAGCACCGGGGAATGTGAAGTGGCCCAGAGCCACGGGGGACTTTGGCCTGGACAGAATCAGGACTGAGAGAGGAATGAGCAGGAAACAACTTTCCTTTTCCACAATGGTTTGGTGGCCCGCTATCAAGGCCACCACACGGTCACAGACTACAGTGTGGATCGCATCTCTTGGAGCTGGGTGGTGCACAGCCTGACTAACCATAAATGTCCCTCATGTTTGGAAACACTGACGGAGCCCCAAAGCACTGGAGAGGTGGTGAGCAACTCAGCGGTCTTCCCGAAGAGAAAATGGATATTGCCCTGGACTACATTTCCCTTTTAATCCTTTGATATCAGCTAAGACACAAGAAAAATAAGTGTATGGGAACAGGAAGACGGCAAGACCTTAGGGTAGATGTCTGGAATTCTAATTTCCACTCCAACACCAGGTTTCTGCAACAACAGATATCCTGGTAGAAGTGTGAATTGGGTGGCCCCAGTGGGTCACTTGGACTGCGAGACCCTCTCTTCTTCCCAGCAAGGTTCATTTTCAGAAATGTACACACTTCATTTTAAAGCAGCATCTTTTGTGAGAGTCTTCAAATGAGGTTTGCAGCCAATTCCAAACGCTGAAGGGCAACTTCACAACTTCCTCAAACCCCGAGCCTGGCTTTCCTCGGAGCTCGGGGTCTGGCCCTCTCCGGAGCGTTTTTTCTTTCTCTCTCTCTCTCTCTCTCTCTCTCTCTATATATATATATATATATATATATAGATATATATAGATATAGATATATAGATATATATATAGATATATAGATATAGATATAGATATATAGATAGATATTATTTATTTTTTTTTGGTTGTTGTTGTTGTTGTTGTTTGTTTGTTTGTTTCACATCTGCTTTTCCAGTTTCAAAAAGGCAGGGGAGGTCTCCTGGAATTTCCATAAACAGCTCTTCTCTCTGGAGAGCTTCCTTATGAAATGCTCGGAGGAGCCCCCAGCTCATTGCATTGGCCCTTTTATTTGTGGGTGCGCCACCTAACGGCCCCATTGTTTTGGGGTGTTTTTTTTTAAAGGGGGTGTTTAATTTTTTTATTTTGGTAGCCTTCCTTCGAGGGCTTGCCAGTGGCCCCTCTTACTTGGTGAGTGATTCTCAACCTTGGCTACAGGCAGGAGTCAGGGGAAGGTTTAATATCTGCGGATAACAGCGCCCCTGCCCAGAGGGTCTGATTTGATGGCTCAGAGATGCAGACTTCAGTGGAGACCTTTCAAGAGCTCCTGGCTGATTAATTCTAAAGTGCTGCAGAGACGGAGGTCGGCCCTAGATTAGCACTTTCAGACTTCCCTGTGCCAGGGGCGACTCACCTGGGAGTCCCCTAGGATGGAGCTAGGCCAGTGCCTCTGGGGGCGGCAGGGGGGGGGTTCTGAGGTTCTTCTTCTCTAACCAGCTCCCAGCTGAGCAGAACTTGTTGGAGAGCCCCTGTCCGAGTCCACTTCTCCCCATCCCCAGGTCCAGCCAGCTCTGGCCCCTCTCACCCTTGTTCTCCTCCTGTCCTCACCCTGCGCAGACCTCACGGTACTGATTGGAAGAAATGGGGCCTTGGGGGATGGGCGGTGGTTTTGTTTCTGAATATCTAAAAGCAAGGACCCCGATTCTACTCTGATATCAAAGATGATCTGGAAAAAGCAAAAGGCTTAGCTCAGCACCGGGTGTGATGCTGCTGTGCGGGCCCAGAGTAGGTATGAAAGTCACTTAAAACCAAAGATATTTAAGACTCAATAGATGGAGAAAGAGATGTAATTTGAACTCGCCTTATCTGACAAAAGGCAGAAAGTTCTAGAAAGTGAAGCCACCATCTCTCTTCAGGGTGAGTTCTTCTCCCAGGCAGAACAAGAATAAACCTACCATCCATGTCCTAACCAGGAGTGCTTTATGTTCATGAAGGAGGGATCAGGACCCGTTGTGCCTGCATAACAAGCACATCATAAACTTTATAATCTCTCATTTGTTCTGGAAACCCCTGTGTTCTTATATAAACTTTTCCTTTCCCTTCCCTTCTCCCTGTAAGTTAGGTACATAGGTCTTTTGTTTTAAGCATTTATTAAGTAACTACTTTTGTAAGTTCCTCTATGCACACAAATTAAGTTTTTTTTTCCTTCCTGTTACTCTTTCTCTCATCAGTTTAATTTGCAGGCCTCTAGCACAGAATTTAAGAGGGTAGAGGAGGAGTTTTTGTCTTTGATTCTGGGCCAGTGGAGGCTCTCTTAAGCACTTCCCACATGTCTACATAAGTTCTCTGCCCCTTTTAGCCCTTCACCCTACATTGCCCCTTATATTACCGTTTACCTAAGTGAAAAAGAAAAAAAAAAAAAACATCAAATCACGTTATTTAGATGAATCTCTGCCTTGGTTTGTAAGCTGCTTTCTGTCCTTTTAATAAGAGTTCACAGACACTTAAAAGTTTTTTTTTTGTGTGTGTGTGTGTGTGTGTGAGCATTTCCCCAATTACTGAAGTGGTTAATGACTGGATCAATACTGAAACTGATGGACCCCAGTAAGAACCCTCTGTCAAGAGCAAGTGGCAATTTTCCTGCAAATATCACTCACATCACACAACAGGCCAACCTTACATGTGGGCAACAGAATCCTCATCTGATCATCGCATCCTAACTGAAATGTGTCCGATCAAAAGAGGGAAGTCGTCTTGCCTGAATCATGACTTTTTAAAAAAATACATGAAATAAAATTGTTCAGCCCTGAGGTATGTCTCACCTACCTAAGAGCCAATGATTGTCTAATCAAGTCATAATGCACAGCTGCTTGTGTTGGCCAGGGGTAGCATCCAGATGTTTCTTTTTCTTTCTTTTTTTTTAAAAAAATTATTTATTTAGATATTTCTGAATCCAGTTTCTTGGCAGCATCTACCTGCAGCAGCCAGAACCTCCATCAGCTGGTCCACTCCTGGGTTTGGAGGAATTTATCTGAGAAACCTCTGTGTCTTTTCTCCTTTCCTCTCTTCCTTCTGCAGCGAGAGTGTTTTCCTTTGTTCCAGCTGGCCCTCGAGGAAAGCCGGCCTGTGTGGATGCCCCGCAGCAGTCACACAAGGAGATTCTTCCAGTGCCCTTGGCCCCTGGCGCCCCCCTCCTGTCACAGGAATCCTTGTGCGGGGAACAAAGAGGGCTGTGGAGCCTGCAAATTGGCTATTCCCACCATGGCAGGATCTGGCTTTTGTCTGGCTTCAGGAAGGTTCCAGGCACAGCGAGGGCTGACCGTGCTGGAGCTGATAGAAACTAGCCAGGGCTGGAGCAGGACCGAAGCTACCCCACGCCCACTGTTTATATGACCAACTGTCCCCAGTGGGAAGTCTGCGTCAGGGGAGGGTTAGAAAGGCTGCACTGGACCTTGAGGCTTTCGAGTAAATTGTGTCTAATCGAATAGTAACCACCATGATTGTTGACGTAATCGCAGCTAAGTGTGCTAAGTGTTTTAAGCACATCACCTCACTGGGATTCTGCACTCTAGAGGTGGGGAGACTAGTATGGAAGTTTGCTCTGGGGGTGCTCCGCAGTGGTGGGCTGGGCCTCCTCCCTAGTTCTCTTCCTGTCTTTAGGGCACACCCTTGGAGACCTGCTGGATGTTAGGCTTGGAGGTCACTTAGGGATTGATGTCCCCTATACATTTTTGGTGGTGGGACTGCAAATTAGCACAACTTTCACTCTGGAAAGTAGTGTGGAGATTCCGTGAAAGACTAGGAACAGAATCATCACACGACCCTCCTGTGTCTCGGGATTTATCCAAGAGAACTGACCCCCGCACACTATAGAGACCCAGGTGCACCAGTGTTGACGGCAGCACGGTTCACAGCAGCCAAGTCGGGGCACCAGCTAGGTGCCTGCGGACGGATGGACGGACACTGAAAATGTGGTCTGTATGCACAGTGGAGTTCTACTCGGTCATAAAGAAGGGTGAAATTGTGTCATTTGCTGGTAAGTGGATGGAACTGGAGAACAAACCTCATTCTAAGTGACCCACGCCAGACTCAGAAAGTCAAATGTTGAATGTTTTCTTTCACATGTGAAAAGTTAGAGAGAAAAATAAAAGAAAAAAGGGGTCTCATGAAAGTCGAAGGGAGGTTAGTAGTTCACAGGTAGGACATGAAGGGGAGGGAGGGACTGGGGGGTGAAATCCATCACGTCTTGCTCTGTGCACAGGCGAAGATGGCACAGTGACGTCACTGCTGTTTGACTCTAATGCGCCGATTAAAAATGATTAAGTAAATAGAAGGGAGACCTGTAGGATAGCGGAAGGGGACTGCGGAGGGGAGGAGAGGAAGAGGGGAAGCACTAGGGGATGAGACGAAGCAAGTTATGTTCTCTGCCTACATTAATGTCATAGTGAACCCCACTATTACGTATAATCATGAAAAACCCCTAAGATGAAAGATACCACATGTTGTATAGGATGTGGAGAAAGGGTGACCTCATATACTGTTGGGGGATTTAGTGGAGTCATATGTAAAGTTACGTGGACTTTCCTCAGAAATTCACACATAAAACTACCATATAATATAGGGGGAAAAATGCAGAGGCTTAGAAAGGTTACCCAGGTCCGCCCACGGTCGACTCGGGAAGAACCAGGAGTGGAAATGCAACTTAATAAGTCTCTCCAGCGCTCCGGGTTAGGTAGACGTCGGATTTTCCTCCAATTAATTTTGCATCCAACAGCTACACCCTTTCACTTTAAATGCCTGTGCTTTCAGATGACCTTGTCACCTGCAGACGTGGGGCCACGTCCACTGAGTTCTGTTAGCCTAAACACACCTCTTAAACTCTGGACGCCTGTGGTATGAATTGAATAAAGAAGGGGAAAGGAATCTCTGTGGGCAAATCACTTCTGACATTGGAACACGGACTCATTCAGATTCAGAAGGTGCCAAAGTGAGAAAAAGATGTGACCAGATCATCCCGTGGTGGCCCCGTGGCTACCCGTTGAGGCAGCCCATAGTTTAAGAGAGGGTCCTAATTCCTGCAGTCTTCACCCCTCCCTTCTTCACTCTGGCAGAGCAGGAGTGGCCCCCGTGGTCTGAGCACCCTGCCTGTGATGAGAGAACTCTTGCTTTTCCATATCTTCAAGTCAGGTTCGCTATGAGCCATATTATGGTTACGGGAACAGAGACGTTTTTCCCCCTTTTTAAACTCTGTTCTAGTTAGTTCGACAGGACAGCAGGATGCATTTCAATTCCCCGTACGCACGTGGAGCACCACTTTTCATTTCTCTGGTTGTACACGGTGCAGAGCTCAGCACAGTGCAGTCATACCTGTACCTCGGGCAGTGAGGTCCGTCCCCTGCCACCATCTCCTGCCTCCACGCCCCCTTTCCACCCCCCACCCCAGGAACAGAAGTTTCTAAAGGAATAAAGCAACCAGCCTAAGAAGGCTCTGCGCTTTACCTGAATCCAAGTGGTCGAGGTGCCAAGGGTCGGTGGCGGACGACATGGGGGACAGCGTCAGCGGGGAGGCCCCGCAGTTGGACTCGACCAGCTCGCCCTGGATGTGCACCTGGGCCGAGGCGTTGGTCTGCCTCAGGGCGGCCTTGAGCGGGGCGATGTGGTTGAACTGGACCCTGGAGAGGCAGCCTGTGAACCCCGGGGTGTTGTACTTGTGGATCTCCTGGTCGATCTTCCCTGTTTCTAAAAGGAAAAAGGAGAGAGAGGGTTTCCATTGAATTCCAGCGGCACAGTAGACTTGTCCCACGATGCCGTGCCCAGTCTGACTTTGGGGTTTCAGCTGTAGAAGAAACGTTAATGGACGAAAGCCTCTGAAAGCAAACCTGAGGAACACTTTGACAAAGCAGAGGGCAAGTAACGTGGCTTTGCTTAACGTACATTTTGATATAAATCATGATCTGGACTTAATGGTAGCCACCTATATCACACTGACCATCCAGAAACTGTTGAAAATACCTGAAAGACTTTCAAAATGGGCTTTCTCTTACATTTGATATTTGGAAGAAAAGCCATAAGATACATGGAGGTCACTTATCACCGAATATCGTGGCCTACAGGCCTCTCGTGAACACAGGAGCCATTGGGGAGCTGCCTGTGTACCTGGCTCCTGTTCTTGCTCTCATGCTGTGAAAACTTGTCTGTGCTTCCAGAAGACCCCATTGGAAGCACCAATTTCCCCTCTGCATGACCTCTGCTACTAGCACTCTGGAATTGTTTTAGTTGAGTCTTTTAGATTATAAAACGTATTATTACCATGGATCCAGTTGTCAGGTATTATTATCAATTTTGAAGAAATAAATTTTGAGGAGGTATAAGAAAGGAATGCATCTTATGAAATGTGACCGTGAAGCCTACTGTGGACCTTTGACTACTAGGAGCTTTAAGTGTGTCAAAATCTGTGATGGATAATTAAGGGAATTAACTAGAGTTGTGAGCTCACCAAACAGAATTCAGTACAGATCTTGTCTTTATCAAGTGAACTGAAAGAACAAGTTACAGTTACAGTTTGAGAGGAAGAGCCGGCCGCGGTGGTTCCACGTCTGGCTGTTGCTGTTACACCCCTTTGTTGAGCCTACACCTTCCCAAGCCTACACCTTCATTTTAGCAGGTAAATGTTGAACACTTCTGCTTCATGGTCAAGACAGATCAGAGGCCGTTTGTTGAGAGCCACAGCCAAAGGGGCCCCAGCAAACTTCCAGCTGCCAGCAAACTTCCAGCTGCCGGCTGATGATTGGCTCACAGTGGCCCCAGCAACATCTAGCTGATTGGCTCCTCTGCAGTCATGTTCATTGGGCTGTTTCCCTGCCCTTCAAGCTGCTAGCTGATGATTGGCTCACAGTGGCCCCAGCAACATCTAGCTGATTGGCTCCTCTGCGGTCATGTTCATTGGGCTGTTTCCCTGCCCTTCAGACTACGGAACTGCTCATTGGGGGACTTCTTTGGCTCCGCCCACGCGACCTAGCCAATCGGCCTCAAGAGCAGGAGGATTGGGGGAGGTGGTGGTTGGTGTGTGGGAGAGGCTTGTGGAAGCCGGTGGTGGCAGTTGGGCTCTGAGGGTTTTTCCTGAGGAGCTGTTTTGTTTGGCGTTTGTAGTTTTAAAAATAAAGTTTGTTTCTTTTGACAAGTGGCTCCTGAATTGTGCCCAGCCAGACTGCGGCAGCCGTTGATATGGGCAACTTGTCTGTTTTCTTTCTCCATGACTCTATCTACTGCCTCGTCAAACCTACAAAACAAATGTTTTGCGGTTTATCTGGAAATAATACAGAAAATATTGCTGTTATTTCTGGTGAAGAAAATCGATTTTGTATAGTTTATTTCAATCTACATAAAATGTGAATTTTGTTAAAAAAAATGTTAATGACCAGTTAAACCTTAAGGATGGGGACTTCTCTGGGAGGCTGAAGCAGGAGAATTGCAAGATCAAAGCCAGCCTCGGCAACTTAGCGAGGCCCTAAGCAACTTAGAAAGACTGTGTCTCAAAAAAAAAAAATGGGCTGGGGAGGTGGCTCAGTGGTTAAGCACCCCTGGGTTCAATCCCTGGTTCCAAAGGGCAGGTGGGGGTGTCGGGTGTGGGGGGGTAAAACTTCAGTGATAATGATCAGAATTTTGCATTACTATAGAACATGGGAGGGTGAGAATAATAACAATATCTGGATAAAGCAAATAAATACCTTCCTATGACCTTTTAGCTGCTTTGAGATACTGCTGACACTAGCAGCACTCACTTGTTTTTTTTTTCACTGCAACAAATTATATTTTGTTAAATAAATAAAATATATATTTAAAGTACATGAAAAGACCTTTGTACCCACTTTTGTGGTGTATGAAGCAGACTCCTTTTTAAAAATTCATTCAAATTTGTTATATATGAGAGCATAATGCATTAGAATTCATAGTACACATAGGGAGTACAGTTTTTCCTATCTCTGGTTGTACACAAAGTAGAGTCGCACCATTCGGGTCTTCATACATGTACTTAGGTAATGATGTCCTTCTCACTCTGCCGTCTTTCCTACCCCCACGCTCTCGGCACCCCCACCACACATCCCCATTAGGGATCAGCATCCTTTTATCAGAGAAAACATTCAACATTTGGTTTCTTGGGATTGGCTTACTTCACTTAGCCAACTCCCTCCCTTTACCTGCAAATGCCATAATTTTATTCTCTTTTAATGTTAATGTTCCACTGTGTATATAAGCCACTGTGTATATAACCATTCATCTACTGAAGGGCATCTAGGTTGGCTCCGCAGTTTAGCTATTGTGAATTGGGCTGCTATAAACACTGATGTGGCTGCGTCCCTGTAGTACGCTGTTTTTTAAGTCCCACTCACTTGGTTTGGATTGATTTTTCTCCTTGATTTCCCCCCGTCTTCCCCGACCCTCTTAGACGTCTTCAACAAGGCCCCCTGCTCAGACATCCTGTTAATTAATACTTCTTTCTTATTTTCTCCTTCAAAATTCTTTATTTCCTTTTCAAAGAAAAAGAATTCCTGTGGCTTATAATTGGGCACATTCCTTTTTCACTGTCCAATTTTCTAGGAATTCTGAGGTTTACAGAGTCCCTGCTGATATCCGATGGAGGATTTGGAGTCGGGAAACCTTCCCAATCCAATCCCAAGCCTCTGTGTGCACTGAGGACTCACCCGCGCACCCCCTGCCGTCTGTCTGAGAGGTCATCCTTCTCCCAAACTAACCCTTAGTTCAAGGGTGGCCTAAGTAGAGGCCGTCCAGGGTCCTGGTGCCCAAAAGCCACGTGCTGTTCTGCCAATTAAATCAGGGACCTCTTTTTTTTTTCTCTCTGCCCTAGTTTCAGAACCCAACAGAAACTAATGGAGGAATCTGTAAATGCTGAAGGTGTGTCAGCCCGTGAGCCAGGCAGACGGGCCCCAGAGCCTCGCGCCCAGTGCGGCTCTGGGAGCTGAGAAACTGTTTGGTAGGAGTATCGCAGTCTGTGGGGAGCCAGGGCAGCGCATTTACCTGGACAACCAGGGACCAGCCTTGGAACTAGGTATTGAGGAGAAGGAAGGAGCGTTCGCGGCTGACCTGACCGTCATGGGGTTTGTGGTGCTGAGGGAACCGTGGGAGTCTCTTGGGTCCCCAAACAGCACTAGACGGGGAGGGGCCCCGACTGCCACATGAAGATGTATTCAGTCGGAAACTCAACACGCTCAGGCTGCAGAGCTCGGTGATGAGAACCGTATTTTGAAGACGTCTCCAGTTATCTTTCTAACATAGCAACGGCTCTGCCCAAGGGCTGGCATCAGCCGCCCAGGCTCCTGCAAACTACTGGGCCAAAGATTCTTCCTCTGGTCCCAGGGCTGAGATGGGGTGATGTCGAGGAGCTGGATGAAGTGCCCAGTTGTCTTCCCACTTCCTCTTGCACTTGCTCGCCCAGTACCAAAGCCACGGTCACTTCTGTCGTGAGCGGCTTGGTTTGGTTCGCCCTGCTAGAGATGCGGGCAGGGAGCTTCTGATGCCAGCTCTGTTTCACAGGGTCTCTGCAGTTTCCCAGCCTTGAAGGAGGCCAGCTTTCCCTGTCTGTTTTAGTCAGCTTTTTCACTGCTGGGACCAAAGTCCCTGACAAGAACAATTTTAGAGGAGGAAAAGGTGATTTGTTACTCAGGGTTTCAGAGGCCTCGGTCCATAGATGGCCGGCTCCTTGGCTCTGGGCCCAAGGTGTGGCAGAACAGTGTGGCGGAAGGGCGTGGTGGAGGAAAGCTGCTCAGGACGTGGCCACCAGGAAGCAGAGAGAGAGCTCTCCTCACTCGAGGCACACTCCCAGGGAGCCACCTCCTCCAGCCTCACCCGCCCGCCTACAGACACCACCCAGTTAACCCCTACCTGGGGATGAATTCCCTGATTGGGTAAGGCTCTCACAGCCCC
The DNA here is from genome assembly GCF_045843805.1 of Urocitellus parryii. NCBI lineage: Eukaryota > Metazoa > Chordata > Mammalia > Rodentia > Sciuridae > Urocitellus > Urocitellus parryii. Next base: position 7,477,593 of record NC_135533.1, read on the forward strand.
ATATGTCACCTCTAAACCTCTTGCTTTTGGAGGACCCCTCCTATCCAAACCCAGACACTGCCGCATCACTGAAAGTGAGCGGTTTCAAAGGCACATCTATCCACGGGTTCTCCATTTAACATGGGGTTCCCACTGCTTCAAGAGATGGCCCCAGGAGAGGGACACGAGACACAGGACGGTCGTGGAGGTTCAGGAAATGGGCTTCGGATGGTGGATCGGGCACCAGGAAAACAGTGGTGGCAACAGGGGCCTTCCGTGTCAGGATGTGGGGTTGGGACCTTGGCGGGAATGTCAACAGTGTGGGCAGAAGGCTGGGGCGGAGGGCGGGAGCCAGCCCTGGGTGGATATCTGCTCGGGCTTTCCCGTCGTCTTTGAGGATCTTTCACTCTCTTCTGTGCCTTTTCTTCTTTCTGGGTTTTCGGTATTTCCACATCTGGATGTAGTTTCAAATCTGGCTGTTGGGACGCTTTACTAAAGAATCCGGGCTGGAACTGGTTCCCCTGGGGGACAAATGGGCCATAAATGCTTCTGATCCTTCAGGACCTGAGGGTTACCATGTGGGCCATGGGCTGGGCAGTGTCAGAGCATCTGCTCCACATCTAGCTCAGCCCATGTGTGGGTGCTGGGCCAAGTCCTCTGTATGCAGTGCTGCAGGGCGCCTCCAACAACCTGTTAGAGTTTCAATCTCTCCCTTTATTTTCTTCTGATTGAACCCTGAGGTACTCTATCACTGAGCTAGATCCCCAGTCATTTTTACTCTTTACTTTGAGACCACAAAACATATCTTCAAATGATAGTGCAGTTGTAGGATACTCTTGAACTTGCAATCCTCCTGCTTCAGCCTCCTGAGTCCCTGAGATTCCTGGCGTGCACCACCGTGCCTGGCTATCATTTGGATCTTGAGTGTCCCACAAAGCCCTGTGTGCTCAAGTCCTGTCCCCAGGGAGGTGGAGGGACCTTGAAGAGGTGAAGCCCAGTGAAAGGAACCGAGGTCATTGGTAGCATGCGGTTGAATACCGGGCTCTAAGACTCCCTTTCTCTCCCTCTGGCTTCCCAGCTGCTATGAGGTGAATGGGCCTTTCCTACCCTGGGCTCTTGCTACTGTGGGCTGTGCTGCCACAGGCTCAACACAACAGGGCCAAGTAACCAGGAGCTGAAATTTCTGAAACTGTGAACCAAAACAAATCTTTCCTCTTCTTAAGTTGTTTTATCTCTTGTTATTTGTTACAGTGTTGGAAAGCTGACAGACACAAACTCTCTGAGCTGTATAGGATTAATCCCACCTCCCAGAGGAGCAAACTGAGTCTCATTTGAAAGGGAAGTCAAACATTTTGCATTAGCTACAATTTCTCTCCGAAAAAGACTATCTTATATTGTCTTTTATATCTTGTGGATTTTTGTTTGTTTTGGTTAGTAAGTCTATAGAAATGACACAGAGAGGTTTTTAGAAGAATTTTTTTGTGGTTATTAGAATGCTTTAAGACCATGTTTCATTAGAGCTGGAGCCAAACATATGGTTTTCAAAAATGTAGTGAACTGATGTCAAACTTGGCCAGTGTCATTGGAAATGCTCATCTGGAACAAGATTCCTGATTTCTTAAGGACATTTTCAGGGCTGGGAAGTGGCTCACGGCTGGCCTGGCATGTGTGAGGCCCGGATCTTCAGCAAACAACAAGCTGACATCTTCACAAGATGGCACAGTAGAGCTCTCCTGTTAGTACACTTGAGCTTATTACAATGAAGTTATGTTCATCTGTAAAATGGACGAGACTATTCTCAAACTGAAACCAAATATTAAAATACCACTTACTGTCAGAAAATGCTTTCTGCGCTGAGGTGTCTGGGCCAGGGCATTATGTGGGGACACCTGTCTACAGAATGTGGATTTTAGAAATGTAGTGCAGTCACTCTGGCAATTAAATTCTCAAACTGCAACGAGTCCTTTCATGTCATACATCCATAGTGATACGGGGTGTGGAAAATAGCCCACTTAAAATACGGGCACGATTCTGGGTGAAACCTTGCAGAAAGGCTCCAGGGACCATCCCCGGGGGAGAGGCGGCGATGGCATTTCCAGTGCATTAGCGAGCTCTCCTGCTCACTCTCGTTCCAAAGCTGCGTGCCAAGTGACAGGCAGGAGTGTTGTGAGAAATGAAGTGAAGAGGAGATGAGGGTGCGGAGGGGCGGTGGCAGAGAGGGCAGAATTGTGCTGGAGGCTCCCGCCCATGCCTGAGCGCCCTCTTCACACCCGAGCAAACAGGTCCTGATTTCTCCCAAGAGCTTTCTCGTTTCCCTTTGAGGCTAATTTCACATCCATATCCTTCCTGGAAACCCGTGGGGTCTACTCACCAGCTGATTTGGTTAGCTTTCATACATTTTAGACGTAGGAAAGTCCCAAATACCATTCTTTTTTTTTTTTTCCTTGAGAGAGAGGGATGTGATATGATGAAACACAGAATATCATTGTAAATTTATTTATTTAATTTTTATGAAATGGAGTCAACAGGTCTTAGGAGTCTATGGGCCCTGAGTCTGGTGAGCATCCACTGTGTGAGCGTCCCTGGGTGACAGGTGGGGAAGTCACCCGTCTTAGAATCTGTGGGGTCTGCAGAGATGGCCGCTCCAGACCCAGTCCTAATGGGGCTCATGGATGCTCCTCAGACTATAGGTACAACTGGCCTCGAAGCACTGCCCACCCTCTGTCCCTGCCCTCTGCTCTGGAGTATGTCCCAGGTGACACCACGGTGGCTTCAGGTAGCTCACAGACTGGGGGTGAAGTAGCATCCACTCATAGGTGGGGTAGTTACTCCTGCCTCCATTCCCTCTCAGTCCTTCAGTGACAGTCCCAGGTTGGCTCAGTGTGGGGCCGGGCTGCGCTTTGCACCCGCCTGGACTGGCTATTTCCCCTTTCAACCAAGAGAGAGAGCAGACCTCAGATCCAAGGCCTCCAGACTGTGTCACTCCTCCCAGTGCCTCAGCATGGCAGCGTGTGACACTGTCTTTTATATCATGGTCCTGTTGCAACATTTCCCTTTGACATAAACTTTTCCCTTTTAACAGGAATTTATTTAAGTAAAATGGTGAGTCCACTTAAGGGAGAATGTAAAGTCGACCAGTAATAGTAAAGGAGTCACTGGAAATGGAAGCCACGTAACAGAAATGGCAAAAATCATGCCCACAGCCCAGTGGTTTCCTTATTTAGACATAAGGAAAAAGGAAATTAAGAAAAGGGATGGAACTAGAGACCAGTGTGTTGAGTGAAAGAAGCCAAACTCAGAGGTCAGGGGTCACATGTTTTCCTTCCTATGTAGACGCCAGAGAGGAAAGAGGACAAGGAAGGTGGTACCCAGCGCCAGCAGGAATGGGTATCACCAAACCGTACGTTTTTCTCATGAAAATCAAAGGGAGATCAGTAGAGGAAAGGAACCAGGGGATGGGAGGGAGGTGGGGAGGGGGAAAGTCCTGGGGAGTGGTAGAGTTATTCTGTGTGCATGTACGAATATGTAACCACAAATTCCATCAATTTGTACGACTATAAAGCACCAATAAAAATGTGGAAAATCTGGCCGATTCTCAAAAGACTGTTTGGGGGAACATTTTTGGGAGGAACTTGATGCTCCTCTGAACTGCTTGAGATCTCCCTTAAAGAGCCTCTGTTGATTCTCACGGAGCCCACCCTCTGCCCCTCCATTCACACGGTACCAGGCAGGTATCACCCTAGAGCAGCAGGGGTTCCAGTTCATGAAGAGAGGCTTCCTCTGGATTCTCTGCTCTAGCCACCTGGCCTGTGTCTTCCTTCCCTCCTCAGATGCCTGCCTTTATGCCCCTACTGGAGTCATCTAGGACCAGCAGGAACAGATATAACCAAACCATACATTTAACAGTCACTGAGGGTTTGCTTGCACAGGATGGGAGCAAGTGCTGGAAATTCAGACACAGCCAGTTCACTGTGGTCAGAGTCTGTTTGTGAGCCTCCTGGGGCAAACAGGTATGGAGCGTGAAAGAGGAGGGGGTCGGATAGGTCACTGTCTGTTATCTCCAGGAGTACGATTCCCTGGAAATCTGCCTGTCTCACTGAAAATGGGTATGGTCATAACGTATTGCTCTGAAATGGACACTGTTGAAGCTGAGAGGCCACCTGTCCACACCTCCCAGGTCCCAGCTATGGAGCAGGGCTTTCACGGCACGACAGAAGGGGTAGGGAGTGGGTTTGAAATCACTGCAGGGTGATGTTCTAGATAGTTCTTGGAAACTCAGACTGAAATGGGATTGGTGAGGAGTCTCCTGATGTGCACCTGCAATCATGGTGTGGAGTGCTGGGCAGAAGCACCCAAACCCTGGCTCCCAGGGTCAGGGCTGCGCATCTGGGCCTCCACTGGGAAAAGAGCTGGGTGTGGGTTCATTGGGCTGAACATAGTTTTCTATCCCATTTCCATTTGGCTATAGCTGTATGGATAGGAGCCTGAGTGGATCAGGGGAATAAATAAATGGGAAACACACACACACACACACACACACACACACACACAAGAGCATAATCTGAAAAAAGCAAAATAAATTAAACTTCATCCTCAGTTCTAAAGTGATCAGATGAGAAGCAGCAGGGATGTTGGTTCCATAGGAGCCCCTGTTCTTACAGGCTTCAGTTTTTGACCAGCTGACTATCGAAAGGTACACAGCTGGAATTAAATCCATATACATAGGTGATGTTTACCATTAGGTAGGAAGACATTTTATTAATCTCTTAGGGAAAGACACTAATGAAATTTCATTGTTGTCATTGGATACTTTTCTCTCTTATAAAGGCAGGTGCGGCTAAAATATGCAGGTGTAATTTAAATGGCTCTTGACCTTCAGCAGGGGCTAACTCAATTACAAAGGGGCAGGAGAAACAGAATCTTTGCTCCTTGACAAATGTATCAGTTGTTTTTACTTGTAAGTCTTTTCCTAAGGATTGCTAAAATAAAACTGGATGGTTTGTTTGAGATGACAATATAAGGAACCATCTTCACGTGAACGTTCTAGCCTACTGTAACATTTTGCAAAAAGGTAGGGCATGACATTTTTATTGGTACCAACTTATCACCATTCCAGAGTTTTTAGGGGATACAAAATAGGCTGAAATTGTCATTCCTATTCCTAAAATCTAGTTTGAATACAGAAAGCTTATTATGATCGCAGGTTAATCTTATAATACAGTTGTAATTACATAGCATCAAGAACATTGCTAAAAAGAGAAGTCAGAGTCCCTTAGATGTTTCCCAAACACTAGAAATTTTGCATTGTGCAGAACACATATCTAAAATATTATTTTCCCATTTTTTTTCTGTATATTTCAAGTTGTCAGACAGAAGACTGAAAGTCTGGAAGGAGCTGGTGCCCCATTCTGCAGCCTAAGGTGCCCTGTTACATTGCAGGATTTTTCAGGGCTAAGAATAACAGGCTTTGCTGAAAATAATGTGATCTCTCAGAAAAATCGGGCGTACCTGTCAGTCAAATCCAGAGCTCAGAGCTGTGACTTACTTCATGGGAAGTGTAGGGCTGATTGAGCTCTGAGCATCAGGGTAGAAGTGCGCTCTGGGTCCTAGCTATTTGCTACGGCAAGGCAGAACGCACATGTGAGGACGGAGTTTCCTGTGAGCTAAAAATGAACCGAATTACTCACTGGGGCTTATTCCACTTTTGTTTTTGCATTTTAAAAATTATTAGTACCAGAAAATTGTCAAACTGAAGTGTAATACAGAAAATAATTTCTTTGTGTGTGTGCCCTGTTTCTACGGAAGTGTTTCCTTTGTTGCTGTTTTAGGTTTGCAAAGTCAGGTTCAGCTGTAGCTAGAACCTAAGAAAGAGTGGTCTAGCTTTCAAGCCTTTCCTTAATTTCTCTCCAAGCCACTAGCGGGTTTCCAGCCAGGGCTAGCAGGGGCTCAGCTAACTCCCTGAGCTGCGAGGAGCTTGGGTAAGGAGAAAAGGCCCAGAGGAGGGCGTTGACCCATACATTTTCTAGCACCTAAAGAAACGTGGGCTAGAACAGAGTGCTAGCGGACTCCTGAGTTTCCAGGTAACGTCAAATGGAATGATTTGATGAAATGAAGAGTCCTTTCCTTCCTTTGTTCTCACTTGTGTTGTCACCCCTGCCCTAGGAGGTCTCTCGAGCTGTCTCACCCAAGAGGAAAAGGTCCTCTGAGGACTAAAGTGTCTCGGAAGCATGAAGATCGGAGCTTCAGGAAATGGGTGTCGAGGTATCAATAGAAAGTGGTGCTTTTCCCAGGACGAGGAGACCTCCTGGCACCCCTAGAAAGAGGGGGAGAACAGTTTCCATGGAGTGCGCTGGGGTTCCCTTAATTGGCTCTCTGTGCTGCATAAATGGCACAGAGTCCAACTCTTGGGACCATGCCGATCGAAATGGTGTTCTGGAGACAAAGTCTAAATACTCGGGGCTGAACCTGAAGCCCCCGTGTGTGGATCTGTACATAAATTTGAACTCACAGTTGCAACCACCCTGGATGCCACCACAGGACAGAGTCCAGAGTTGGACTTCAGGGCTTTGGGGACATAAAAGATGTATTTCTCCCTGCAACACCTTGTTCTCTTCCTCTGAAGCCAACTCATCATTTCAGATTGGGATAAGAGCTGATAGGTTGGGGGACACTGCAGAGGCCATGGAAATTCAGCAGAGCATCCTGTGAAGTTTCCTGTGACGTTTTTGCGTGAAGACAGGGACATGTGAGCTCATGACAGCATGAGTTGTATTTTGAAGATCGAGGCAGTAGGAGATGAACAGTGGGTGGAGTTGGATCAATGGGGTGGAATCCACTCCAACAGAACTTTTATTATCTTATTAATATGGATAAAAACATCAATGGTACATGGACCAATGTGCCGCGTGGTATCTGGTGGGAAGGAGTGCCTATGCAGGAAATGACGGAATCACGTGCCAAAGGGACTTTGAAAGGCAGAAAGGATGGTCTAGGTTTAACAAGGCAAAGTTTAGCAGAAACAAATACCTAGTTTTTTAATAGTTGAAAATGTCTCCCCCGGCCACCCCCGCCCCTTCCCATAACCTTCAATAACAGTGGTAACCGCATGTAATCTTCTATATCCCCAGGACTAGGGCCATCCAATTAACTAGAAGTAATTCAGGAGTCAAGCGTGACAGATCGTTAAATGAAGAAAAGAAGGGAGTGTCGATTCTAATCTGAGAAGTGGTTCCTGAGGCTGTCCCTGGGGTTAGTTCCAGAGTGGCATCACCATGGGCCAAGATGGCAGTGAGAAACTAGAATGTGCGCAGTGGTCGGCCTGTCAAGAGAGTTGAAGGAACCGCAGACATTTAGTGTGGAGCAGACGCAGGAAGCTCACCATCTCTGCTGTCAAACACTGGGAAGGTCGCCACGGGGGACAGGGTTTACCCTTGTTCTGAGGCATGAATCTGGAGAACCAGCTGGGATGTGGGACCAGAGGGGAAGTGTGAGATCAGAGATCAGCCCAGCCAGGGTGGGCGTTGGGGGGCAGCCCTGGAAGCGAGGTGGTGCTGAGTTGGGCGTGAGGGGTGTCATTCCAGTGGGGGTGATGGTGGGGAACTTAGGAAATAGAGGGGGACAAGCCATTAAAAGGAGAAGGACAAGCCAGTTCCTTACAGTTCTAGGTAGCACTGTAAGGAAAGGGAAGGGTTCTGACTTCACCCTCTGTGCTGGCCACCAAAAATCTAGGTGAGGGTTCAGTGACTTCTGTTGTCCAGAAAAGAATGCTGAGCGCGAGGGGCTAAGTGACCTGGCTGAAGCCACTCAGCTGGAAGGTGGGGCAGGAGCCCCAACCCTGAGGACTGCTCAGACGCTGGACTCGGCTCTGTGCAGGAGGATTTGGAGGAGGAATGTTTAGGCTGCAGCCAGCCAGAGAGCAGTGTTCCCTTTCTGGGTCCCACCTCAAAGACAGCAGGTCACAAAAGCTGATGGACCCAGAAGCATCCTGGGGAGCCAGAGAGCCTTGGGAATGGGCATCCCAGGTCCTTCTGACGGGACTAGAAGGGGGGTTTCGGGGAGGAGCAGTGAGCTCGGGCAGAGTCTTACAAACCAGCTTCATTGTATTATCCCCCGCGGAGTCTGCTATTTCCTCGGCCATATTATTTTTTACTTATTTTTATTTAAATCTTGGGTCACCAAATGGGATTTAAAGACAGCTGAGCAAATCTTTATATATCTTGTACCTTAAAGCTTTTTCTTTCACAGAATTCAGAATCCTCTAAAGAGGAGGCTATCTTACAACAAACCACATTTAAAATTAGGTTCTGGACGGTGTGGTGAGTTAGCAGAAAGACGCTCAGGTCAACGCCAACCTCTCTCAGAGGTTGGAAGCCCTGTCTGCATGCTTAGGGACTGGAGCCTGGAGTGGCCATTCTGTGTCCTGGGCTTCCTCCTGCCAAGTCTTGCCCCTCTGGGCTTTTCCTGAAATGTGACTGTTAGACCATAGTGAAGGTAGAAGCAAAGATAATGATAATGAAAGAAAAGAACAGCAACATTTTTCTCGAACCCTGACTATGAGATCTTGGTTGTCCTCAGGTCTTAGCCTAAGTGATACTTAATGGCAAGGCTGAAGGGTCATGGAGCTATTGTCATGTGTTAGATGCCTGCTGAGCATTTTAAACACAGCCTCTTATTAATATCTGCAGCAATTTGCTGTGGCAGGTACCATTTCCCACCCATTTTTGACAGATGCTCTCTGAAGTTAAGTGCCTTACCCAGAATTAGCTAGAAAGTGCTAGATGTGAACCCAGGAAATGTGCCCTCAAATCTCAACTTCTTAACCATCATTCTGCCAGTGAAGGCCTTAACCCAGCTGCTGAGAGAGGACCAGAGGAGGCCTTCTGAGGATTGTCACCCCTCACAAGTTAGGAGCTTCCTAGGTCTCCAAAGAACCCCTCTGATATTTGCATTTAATACTTATTACTAACTTAGCTACAACCGCTGCCCCCCATCCCAACTTTCAGACATTCCACTTTAGCTGAACTGTTAATTGCTCAGAACTATTCAAAGTGCAAAAGATAAGAAAGGAGGAAGCAATCTGAGCCGGGCACTGAACCTGCCACTGCCAGAGGCTTCCAGGGCTGAGGGCTTAGAAGTCTGTGGGTTTTATTTTATTTTCAACCAAAGACAAGGCTCTTTCTGAAATGCTTTCTCGGGTCTTTATTTTCAGCTCCCAGGGTGCGAGCTGCTTGCTTATTTCCCCAGCAGGGTGCCTCCTCTGGGCCTGTCATTAGCTCCACTCTTCTAGCTGCCTGAGCACGTTGACAGCGGCTTCTATCTTCACCTCAGAAGGTGCAAATTACAGAGGCCCGGGCACCTTGAAGAAATGCCTTTTCTGAGCACTGATTGTCATTTTCTCTCCCTGTGTGCTTTGTTTCCAAGTGGATCAGAGCTTAAAAGATCTTATGGGGCAATCACACGACTCTCTCTTCTAAAATGTGTCACCATGAATCCTCGGTGTCTTGGGGAAAAGACATTTCTCTGGATAACCGAGGGCTTCATTCACTTTCATCGCAGTATTCTAGCTGAACACATGTCTAAAATGCTTTCTCAGTGAAGCAGACGCCACCCAACCTCAGGGTCACAGGGTGGCTTTTGTGGGTCTGCGTGTTTTTGCTTCCAAGGGCTCCTTCCTCCATGACAAATTATCAAAAATGGTATGTGAGGACCGTATTCATATAATGATGAATACAAGGATATTTTATGTCAAAACATAACTTCCTTCCACCTAACTGTTCATTTTTTCAAAATCTGATTTTAAAAGAAATTAAAACATTTTTGTGGGGCTTTAAAAGTACCATGGGCCCTCGGCATTGCCCCCTGAGCGTAAAGGATGTGTTGGCCCTGCCAAATGTATTTCATGGATTTTCTTGTGACTTGGGGCCTTGCTGGGATACTGTTTTTATCACACGATGGAGACAGCAGGAGAGTGGACCTTATTTGGTGAGGTCATCTTGGACAAGGGTGGGCTCGGGCATCAGGACTAGGGTCCTTGTGGGAAGAGAGGAAGACACCCTGGCACCAACACGGGGAGAAGGCCAAGGGACAACAGAGGCGGGGACTGGAGCGATGCTGCCCCCAGCCAAGACCAACAAGGACCGCCAGCAAGTCAGAGGCTGGAGGAGAAGGAGTTTGTCCCTCTGAGTCCCCAAAAAGGAACGAAGGGTGCTAGAGGAGCCAGGGGCCTCCTCGTGTCCTCCTCCTTCCTCCCCAGTGGGTCAGTGCAGGAAGACAGCACCGACGGTGTCAGCCGAGGTCCTGTGCACATGTTTTAGGCAGGGCTGACACCGAGGGAAAACCCAAGTCAACCCCTGGCTTCACCTGCTTTCAGCTGACTTTTAAAAAGTAACTGATGTTGGAGGCCACACAGATGAGCGATTTGTTTTTCCTACTAACCTTTGCTCAGGAAGACTCCACTCACTTGGGGTTCTATGTGTAGTAGTCTTGGGGACTGCTTTTGGAACTACAGCTTGGGCCTGCACAGGGTCTGACCTGTTGGCATCGAGGGGCCCCAAACACCACCTATGCTGCTTTTTCGGAACACGCATCCCACGAGGAGCCAGGAAGATTTACACATGCGCAGACCACTCACCACCTCACCTCCATGGCCCTTCCCCAGGCCTGGGACCACCGGTTTTTACATCTAATACAGATCCCCAAACTCTACCCCTGGGGGGCTGGATTTGGACCTGGGTCTCCCACCTCCACGCCTGGCCACCTTGTGAACACACTCTTTTGTTTACGACCTGCGTGGGGAGGGAGTGTGTAACCGTTGGAGGTGTGGGCTGGCTGCAAAATAAAAACTAAGAAAGTCGTCCCACAAAATAAACCCAGAAGACCAGAAATATAGACATTAAGAGCAAGGGCAATGATGGGTTGAGCAGATCTGATGGGTCTGACCCTCATGAGAGGAAAAATCCCGAGCTTGGTTTATTTCTGGTGGTACAGGGATTGGTAGGGAGCCTTTCAGGGGAAACCGGATCGAGTGGGGAAAAACAGGTTGTTTGGTGCTTGGCAGGTTCTGCCCATCTCTGGACGGCTGTGTTGGAACCTGAGGCTGTGAGCTAAGGCAGGGTGCCTGTAAGATCTGGGCTTTTTGAACCAGGGAGTCTCACCCAGGAGTTCCCAGAAAAGCCGCTTCCCTGCCTGAATGGCTCAACAATATCCCTAGTTCATACACGGCTCCCAACCAAGCTCTCTTGAAAAACTCCTTGTTTCAGCGTTGCAGGACCTGGGGAGAACCGGCCTGGTTGGGCCACAGGGTGGCACGCGGTGCCAGGACCTCTGACACCCCTCAGCGCCTCTGGGACACAGGCGCTGTTATTAACATCCTCATTTCCCCCTGGAGACACCTGCAGCCGCTAAATATCCCCGCTCTTCCCCGACTCTGACTGCCCCTTTCCAAGGTGCTCCTCATCAGGTTTTGAAAGTAGAATACCAGGAGGCTGAATCCAGAGTATAAAGGGGTTCAGTTCTATTTCCAGAAAGTTCAACCAGAGTATGGAGCCCCTGCTGGGCCCCTCTCCAGCCAGGACAACCTGTTGGCCTGTGACCCCCCCAGGGGATGCCCTGCTGGGACAAGGTGCAGGCCAGCTACCTGGTCTGGCAAGAGCCGTCCTCCTTACACACTGGACCTCCAAGTCCTCCAATGCTCTCCTCCTGCTTCCACTTGGGTCCACTCCTCCGGCCTGTGGATTCTCACCCTAGCCTCCTGGTGGCTGTGGTCTTGCCCTCCTTCCCCTGCCTACCTCAGGAGGGAAGCACGTGCTCCTCTGAGTGACCAGCCTCCAGCCCCCGGCCCCCGCCACTCTGTGTCTGTCCCCTGGATGGTCCTCAGGCTGAGCCAGGCACTTCCATTTGACCCTCCCCACAAGAGGCAGGAGGAGCAGGGCTTGCTGTACCGATGTGGTCACAGGTTTTCTCCCCCCTAGACTGCAAACTTCTTGAAGAAGGCACCACGGCCTCTCATACCTTCCTCACGTAGGGCACCTGGAACGTGGCCTCCACAGGCCGGGGGGTGAACGGGGACGCGCTTTTCCTGTTGATACAACATCCTGCTTCTCTGCATAGTCGTTTTAATTTTTCCTCATACTCACGCTGTCTGGAAAGTAACTGACTTGATTCTGTGTGCACATTTAGTCCTGCTTCCTGCCCGTGCCCACATTTAGTTGAGATTGGGAGTGTTTACTAATATTTCCTAGACAAAAGGTACTGTGAGGCGCCGAGAGACAGCTAAAGTACAAGCTGCTGCAGGGACCTCATAGTCAAGAAAGGCTTTAAACCTGGGGAGACACAATAAAGGCCGGGATGCGCATTGCCACGGCGACAAGACGGCGACGGATACCTGGTGGAGCGGGGGATCAGGTTGTACAGAAAACTGAAACCGTCCTGGAACCAGGCTACAACTTGAAAAGAGAAGGGAGGGGGACAGACGGACACACCCCACTCCAACACTCCAAGGAAACCACTGGGCACGTTGGGCAGAGCTGGATAAAGCTGGAAGGTGTCCTGGGATATGTGTGCACAGTGCCTCATCTTTCGGACCAGCTTATCCTGGACTTGGTGAGCCCTGGACCCTCTTAAGATTCGTTTTTTTGTTTTTTTTTTTTCATGCTGGGGATCGAACCCAGGACCTTGTGCATGCAAGTCAAGCACTCTACCGACTGAGCTATATCCCCAGCCCTAGATTTGTTATTAATTGTGGTTAAACCCCAAATTTTCAAGCATGGGAAGAGTTTAATTTGAGATGTGTAAGTCAGATCTGTTGACACTGATGAGTCAGATCGGGGATGATGCAGAAAGTGGAGGGTCAGGCTGGGAGATTTCGGCAGCTGCCTTGAGTGAGGGGAGAGGGTCTGACTGAGGTGATGGGGGAAGGGATAGACGAGAAGGTAGGGTGTCAGCAAAGACTTCATTTATAAATGAGGATTTTGTCAAATCTGACTTTCCATTTGTCTATGGGTTGGCAAAGAGGAGGAGATGCTGATACATGTCAGGAAATACCAGACTGGAAAGATAAACGTCATAGAAGTCACTGCTTGTTCAATAGGCAGCAGACGTTGGGGCTCTCTCGAGGGGGCTCTGTTGCTTCCGTATGCACCTCTTGGATCTTGGGTAAGCTGGAAAAGAGCCAAGGGGCATCAGCTGCCAGGAGCCGGGTGCTGCAGGGTGACCTGCCTGGAACCATGGCTTTCCGTGCCTGTCACTCATCCTGATGATGAAGCTCTGGGTCGCTGTGAGTTCATGGCTGAAGGCAGCTTGGCAATTTGGGGGGGCACATGGCCTTTTTTATGATACACTCCTCTTTCAGTCCTTCACAGCTGACTTTATGAGCGGGAAGGTCGTATGCTGAGTGAAGTGGAAGAAAGTCTAGATGGAAGGAAGTTGATGGTGTGTTTGAAACAGGAAAAGTGTTGAAAGGTTCAAACGATGAATACAAGGAAAACACAAGTGTCATTACAGTGTGCAAACCATGTACACACCTAGTTATCCCTTCAAAATAAATAATAACGGAAAGCATTAATTCTTCTAGTTTATAGATGAGGACACCCAATACTTAACTTAGCTCTGTTAAGTATTGTTTCAGGGTGTAGAGAGTGGAATCAAAGCTACCAACACCCATCGCTGGTCCTAAGGGCCCTTCTAGGTCTCTCTTTTTTTTTTTTTGGTACCAGGGATTCCCTTTTTATTTTGTATTTTGAGACAGGGCCTCACTAAGTTGCTGAGGTTGGCTTTGAACTTGTGATCCTCTTGCCTCAGCCTCCCGAGCTGCTGGGATTGCAGACCTGTGCCACTGTGTCCGTGGGCTCTATGGCTTTATAGCCACAAATAATGGCTCTTTGTGTGGTTCTCTGTAGTGACGCAGACAGTCCTGTGTTAGATCCCGTTCCCCTCTAATTGTACAACACAGTACTTCATTATCCAAGTATGTAAGCTTCTTCTGGAAGCAAAGTGATATGAGTCCAGATAAATTGATGTTGATTTGCAGCCCCTGGGAACGCCAAAGGGATCATAAACTTTGAGTCAGAATATTTACTAGTGGTTTCCACCTGTGGGAGCTCTGTGCTGTGTCATCTGTATTGTGCTCTTAGGTTTAGAAAGCCCACGAATAACTGGGAGCAGATGGGTAAATATTGGCAACAAGCTTATTTCTTAGTAGAGGGGGAATCATGGTGTGGGCTTACATTGAATCACAGACATGAAATGCAATTAACACTTAGAAGGGAACATAGAAAAAGATGCCAGAGGAAATGATCTTGTAATGAAATCTCTTAATGCTCCAAATACCGAAAGACCATCGGGAGGGTCTGGGCAGTGTGTGTCCACAATGAGCAGCTGGGGCTGACGGAGGAAGGCATCGGCGTGGTTCTAGAAGTCGGGATCGTGGGGATGAACCCTGAGGCTACTGATGCCAGGATCTGTTAACTACCTATCAGCCAGAGCTGACCAGAACGGCTTTACAGGAGTCTCCTTGAAGCCACACCTTCCTCCTTTCTGTCAGTCTTGAGCTTTTGGAGTTCTGTCCCGTCTTGTCCTGTCAGTAATGAAGTCCCTGCCTCCATATCCACGTGGGACTGAAATCTGCATGTGATGAGCCTGGGGCCAGGGCCACTGTAGGAGTCCAGGGTGGGGGTTAGCCTGTGGTCCACGCTGACAAGATGACCGTCTCTCCGGTCGGGTAGGCTGGTGATTCTGGGGGCTTGCGGTGGCATTGGAAAGAAAGGGACATAAGGAAGACGTGGCTGTTTTCAGAACTTGGTGGGTCTGACTTTGGAGGAGCTTGGGTAAAAAGAAGCTGCCTGGGAGGTTGTCCAGGGAAGGGAGGGGAGGACAGACTCCCCTCACCCAGGGCCAAGCTGAGGCGGCCGGACGTCTCTTCTTTTGGACTCACGAGCACAGCTCCAGGGGACATGGGGATGGTGCACAGGCAGGATGCTGTCTCCCACGCCCCAGCGGATCTCAGTGTTCATGCTGTGTCCCGGAGCAGCCGCCTAAGTGCTGCCCAGAATGATTTCCTGGGCTGCTTCTGGGATGGTCTCTGTCCCACCTGAGCTAGACGATTTGGCCCTGTCTGGAACTTGTCTAGACAAATAGTTCAAAAAAGAGCGTGCCTTCGTCATGAAGAGAAACCAGAAAAAAAAAATGTGACAGAAAAGACATACTTGGAACTAAGGTTTGCTTCAAAATGTTGGATGATAGTATTTGCATGACAGGCTTAAAATCTTTGATTTTAGTCTTTGATTTTATGTTTTTAGTTTCTGAGAAGACACACTAGCCTCCTTGAATACGTCTCAGCACCTGCTAGGTTGGCCACCAAGTGCTTGGGTTTCCTGGGTTTGCCTGACTTTTCAAATGGTTCAAGGCTATGGGTTATACAATTGGCTTATGCTGAGGTGTGCACTGCTTTTATCTCAAAATAACATGAAATTAAGGTTAAAAGTCAATTTCCTAGCCACACTTTAGTTCCAGTATAGGAAATTATGAAAATTCTTGGTAATAGCAATACCAGAAGCTTCACAAAAATACTAATGGAGTATAAAACCGGAATTTTCAGCTTACTTTTGATTGTTTGCATCAACTTCCCTGAGGCATAACTTATATACAAAAGTAACCTGTTTTAAGTGTCCAGTTTGATGAGTCTTGCTGAATATGTACACCTGTGTAATCGCTATCTCAGTTAAAATATAAAACATTTACATTTGAAGTTTGTACAGATTTGTTTTTTGTTTCCTGATGTGTGTGTATATGAGAGAGAGAGAGAGAGAGAGAGAGAGAGAGAGAGAGAGAGAGAGAGAGGAGAATTTTCATTATCTCTGAAAATGAGGATACTTAAAAGAAACTCCCACCTCTTCAATGAACCTTCTCAGAGGAACTGCCAATTACCTACAGATGTCACAATGGTTCCTCTTGCTGGGGGCCTTCCTGCTGACTGCCTGGGCTCAGAGGAGGGCCCCAGGCTCTCCTGAAGGTCTTTATTAATATTTACTTTCAAAATTCACATTGTCTTTGAACAACTCTCTTTATATTGCAAAACATTTTTGGGAACTTGAATCACAGGTCCTCAAAATCACTTCTCTTCCCTTGGAATCCGGACAGTTCCTGCTCAGAGGACAAGGGGACTGATGTAATGGCAGGTGGCCCTAAGATGTAGGGCAGGTGACCTGGAGAAAGGGAGCTGAGGGAGATACTGGCGAGGAGCCCGCGTCTTTGCCCGTGTGTGTGTGATGCAGGAGAAAGCCCAGGATGGAGGGGCATCCTCTGGACATGAGCCACAGGGCTGCCTTCCTGTCCTGACTCTGCAGCTACCTGAACTCTGCAGTTGACCTTAGGTGAGCTACGGACCCTCCCCCAGCTCCCAGGACCAGTTTCTCCCCCAGAACAGTGGGGTTGAGTGGATGAGCAGGACGCCCTCCAGCTCTGCCCCAGACACGGATCCCACCCAGGCTCTAGCCTTCCAGCTGCTTCCCTGTACTTTCTGTAGGCTGAAGACTCCCCCTACCCGCTGCCCCCACCCCAGCAAAACCAGATCTAGTGTGTCTGCATATTCACACCAGATAGTTCAAGTCCATTTTCTATGGTTCACAATCTTCTAAACCCCTTTTCTGTAAGTTGTCCCTGCAGAGGATTGCCCCTGTTTTACAGAAGCACCCCAACAGGTCTTCGTTCATCGTCTCCTGAAATGACTGACCAACAATGTGACGTCATGCCTGAGTCCACCTTGTTCCTTAAGACGGTCCAGAGCCACAGTCTCCCTCATGGTCTTCCATTTCTACTTGTTCCTTCCCATCCACTGTCCACTTGCAGCCAGAGTGCTCTTTTACAAACATGCATGGACCTTGTCACTCCACCGTTTAGAGCCTGTGGGTAGCATCTGGATGCTCTTAGATGAAACTCACAGTCCTTCCATGGTCTGCGTGGTCTCCTGCACATTCTTGAACATACCAACTGGGGCTGTCTCCTGAAGTCCACTCTTCCCTTGACAGAAGTTAAAGTGGCTCATGACCATCCACATGTGGGCAACTCTCCCACCCTCCTGTGCAGCTGGGAGCGGGAAGGAGCTGAGCCCCCCGAGGGAGGTTTGCACAGTTCTGGGTCTTGTGGCTTGGCGAAAGGAGGAGGCACGCTGTCTCTGGCACATTCTGGGAACTCGCAAGTGTTTATGGGATGAGCAAATATAGCCACAACAATGGGATCCATGTTTCTCATTTTGTTCCCTCTCCAGTTCTCAGGCCTGTTATAAAAGGGGTGGAGATATCTCACGGTTCAGAGGTGACAGGATCCTTCTGAGTGACTTAGCCAATCTGCAGGGGAACCAGATCTAAATTCATCGCATTCACGGCTCACAGAGAGACTTCAGAGAACACCTGGTCTACACACACCAGTTAAATGAAACTGGAACGTGTTACTGCACGGAGAGCCCTTACAGGAGACCGGCTTGATCTGCTGTCTGGGGCCGCTGTAATAATTCATGATATGACTAGAGAATATCGGTTCTGAAAATTAGACAGCCTTTGAAAGGAACTGGGCTGAAGTGCACTTTGTGGTTAGAAATACCGAGTGTCAGAGAGCCTATCGACCCTGCTGAATACAGTGACAGTTCCAAGTAACCACAAATTGGCTGGCTGGTTGAACAGACGTGAGACACTGTCTCCTACAGAGCAACCTCACAGAATCACGAGATCTACACCAGAAGACCAGATGCTCGGGAGGCTATCCTTTCTTCCTTCAGAAAAGAGAAGCATCCTTTGGAATTACAGAGTCAGACTGCAGTCCGGGTGCAGCTTTACGACCCGAGGCAAAATTCCTGAGTCTCTGAGCCTCAGCTTTAACACATAAATGGGGCATCTGTGCCTTTTTCCACACTCCCCACATCTAATCCATCAGTAGGTGCATTAGCTATGCCTCCAAAAGACATCCCAGATCTGCTTTTTTTTTTTTTTTTTTTTCCCATCTCCTTTAACTTTCCTCTGGCTCAAGCCACCACACCTCTCCAGCAGACTCTGGTGGAGGCCCCCCTTCTGGCCTCCTTGCCTCCACTTATACTTTTCCCATTTCTTAACGACACAGAGTCCAGGTGAGATTTTAAAACCCTCCACTGACTTCTCATTCAACTCGTAATAAAATCCAAACTTCCTGCCATGCCAAGGTCCGCGAGGTCCTTCCTTTATAAACTGCCTGCTCCCTGCTCTCCGACCTCAGCCTTTTCCCCATATTCCGTCTCTTCAGGAAAACACTGGCCTTGTCGGGCCTCAGCTCCTCGCTGCTGCTCTTCCTTTTAAACTAACGCCCTCTTCTTACACCCTTCAAGTCCTTTTAGAGAGCTCACCTCCTCCTTCCCTCGCTGCCTGTCATCCTGGGTTTTATTTTCTTCAGTGTATCTATCAACGATTTAAACCATTTACGTGTTTTCTCCTCTTTGTTTGCTTTTTTCTCTCACCATCAGAGGGAGGACTTGGATCCTTATTCACGGGGAAAGGGGCTGGCATCGATGTGCAGAAGAGCGTCTGACCCCTCTGGGGGGAAACAGGTTCAGACTTCAAGTGCTGAAGGGTGTGGGGACTGAACTAGCCACCTGGTCACTATTCTCAGATATGCTCCCTTGGGGGTTTGCAAGGAGACCCGAGAGAGTTCCTAAAGTTTACCCAGAACATAAATGCACTGAATAGCACAGGGGAGAACAAAAAGCTGGGAGTGAGGTTTGAATCAGTGAACACTCCAGGGTGTTTGCAGCAAGTAGCCGGGGGCCTAAGGGAGAGCTGGGCGCGACCTCAGTGTGCCTGGCTCTCTCCAGAGGGCACCGAGGCTCTGACAGCCAAGCCACCGAAAGTTCTGGTAACTCGGGGGGAAAATGTGGACAATTTCCTATATTTCAAAGAGGCCTTGGTTTAGGTGGATAGAGGTGGGGTATGGAGGGCAGGAAAGCAACGGGCAGGGGTCAGTTCTCGCTGCACAGCCTGGAGGCTCCACCCACCTTTTGGGTGATCCGGTTTAGTTTGGGCAGTTTTGCTCTCATCACTTACTCATCTCCTCCCAAAGGTCTTTCAGAGGAAGTTTTCCACCATTTTACCTTGGGTGGCTGATTTTCTCTCTTTGTCACTTTTGGGAGAGAAACTGGGTGAAGCATAATTGGATTTTACCCTGATTTCCATGAAACCTGAAAATTAGTGGTGGCCATCCAGTATTATCAGATCTGTGCAAGACAGTCCATGAAAGTGGATTCTCAGGGACCAGACTTCCTTCATTCACAGATGTGTCTGCAGTCACAGGTGGGACAGGCTATGAGGGATCACAATCTTCTTATGCGTCCCATTAAAAGGGAAATGAGAACTTCCATGTATTCTGAATAAGTTGAAATTCTGAGGTGCAGAAGAGACAATAAGGGGATGCCTTACCAAACATACCGAAGTTGCACTTTAAACGTGTTCTTTCCATTTTTTTTTTTTTTAGGGAACATGTGGTCACTTGACACTCAGTGTTTAGGTGCCATTCGAGTCTGTGGGAGAGCTCAGACTCACCAGCAAACCATGAGAGGTGAGGAAGACTCTGTTCACAGCACAGAGCTGGGGGAGAGTTGGGGGGCTTTCTGAGTGCCCTCATGCTCTGCGTTAGGCGGAGGGCAGATTGACAGGGATGGGAGGGAATTACTAAATTAACAATAATAAGGGGCCCCCAAAGCCCAGCAGAGTTGATACAGGGGCTGCTAAGCATGCTAAGTATCGTTTCAACCTGATGTCAGACCCAGTGGAAAATCCAGGCAGGATAGAATGAGACTACTCAAGCTTAAAGCAGAGGAGCAACGTTAGAGCTGGAGTAACAGACGGGTTGGGTCAGCTTCTAACCCAAAGTCAGGTCCATGTCACTGCTGAGTTCTTGGCCCAATGGCCAACAAGCTCATCTTCAAATACCTCTAGGGACAGCGAGCTCAGAACCTGCCTAGGCACAAAGCTACTAGATCCTGACTCCGGGCTCCAGTCATTACCCTAATCTCCAGTGAAAACCTGTGCCCACCACCTTCCCCAGGGCAGCGGGTCCAACTGAGCCCAGATGTGCAGGGCACTTCTCCAGTGCCCGCTGCTACAGGAGGTTAAAGGCAGCCATCTCGTCCTAGGTCCCTTTGCCTGCAGGCTATGCCCATTCCAATTGCTGTTCTCCAAGGGTGACCGTCCACTGGCCACCTCACAACATGACATGGCATCTCCAACAGATGACATTCCAAGGATGCCTAGCATTGGCTCAGCCACTGGGGACCCTGTGTTCCCCCCCCCCCCTGGCAGTCCAAGGATCACCCTCTCCTGGCTCTGGCCAGTGCTGAAGCCTCTTCATCTTGGACTTGTGTGATTGATTTTTTGAGCCTAAACGCATGAGTTTATATTTAACCTTGATAATTCCATTTTATAGGTTTTGGCTTGGATTTATAGCCACTTAAAATAATGATGATAGCTTACATTTAATTACAATTTTCTGATCATCAGAGTGCTTTCCCATATGCTGTTACTGCCCGGTTGGATTCCCTTATTCCCATGTCAGCTGGCCCTCCTAACTTCCCACCTGGAAATATGATTAGCAGGAATGGCATCGATCGCCACCGACGGACTCACAGCAAAGAGCCGGAGACTCAATCTTGGGAGAGGCTCTCTTTATTCTCAGCACATTCTCAGGAGGAAAGGACAAAAGGCACACCTCGAAAACTACTTGAAAATATGACTGCAAAGGGTGAGGAGTGCGAGGAGGAAAAATAAAGCAGCCCAAGGAAAGAGAAGAAAACTGGGGGAGGTTTCTGTAACAGGAAGGGGGGTCAGAGAAGGCCCCCAGAGACCTGGACACACGTGGACTCATCAATCAACTGACTTCCTGCTGTTCCAAAGACAATTTCAGACAACCAATTTTTGACTTGGCTCTGTTCTCTCCGCTGTCGACTAACTCAGGATTTGCTTTTGAGTCACAAAGAAGCATACAACATGTGGCACCCGACACACACTTGAAATAATTGTTCAACAAATGAAAAAATATACCATAACAGACTGTTTCAGAGATATGTTGACACCAAGAAATGCTGTATCCAAGCCACTTGATGAGGTTTTACGACGTTTGCCCTGGGACACCACTCTTGCCCCTGACACTCCTGGGGGGTACAATTAGATTCGAATCAATTGTCTGTAGCTCAGTTTAGATCAATTGTCTGTAGCCTGCTATGTGCAGTTTCTGCTCTGTAAGCTACAACTCCAGACGGATCACAACACACCCCGAGTCACAAATCTCTAATCTTGAGTATTCCCCACGGCACTAGTTTTGGAACCTGCATATGAAAAGAGAGAAGTCGTTCCCTTGGGATGGCTTGATACTGGGGAACTCATGTTGGGCTGCACACATCACGAGATTCTTTCCCCAACTCTTTCTATCCTCTTTTCAGGAATCTACTTCAGAATTTTGTTAGTCGTCATTTTACCAGTCGGTGCTTTTTTGGAAAGTATTTTTTTAAAAAAATGTATTTTAGAAGTTATCATTTCATGGTCTCCAATGAAATGGAGACAAGTGTGTGCCTCTGCAGACTTAACACCATTTCCCCACAGTACCTGAGAGTCGCATCTAAAAGGGCTTTTAGCACTCTGAGTTATGGTTTATATAAACCTGGGGAAAGAAATCCTGGTAGTTAAATTAATTAATTACTGATTCATAGAGCAACTGCTGTGTGCTAGGACATGCTCAGATAGAAGAAGGGAGCTGGTGGGGAAGGATGGCAAGTGAGCATGGCCGGTCCCTGTGCCGAGGAAGAAGGTGACACTGGAACATAAGTGAAACCTGATACCCGAGGCTGGGATGCTGTGTGCAGGCAGGTGGTGGTCAGGGAGAGAGAGGAGGAGGCCATGGTTGCTAGGGACAGTAAGGTCGTTGACCACTGAAGAATGGAAGGAAGGATGAGATAAGATGGCAGTGTACTGTGGGACCTGGCTGGGAGGGCTCTGGCGGAGATGGGGAGATGGTTGGGAAACAGGCCCGACCGTGGACAGCCCAGCTGAGGAGTAGAGTCCAGAGACCTCACTCCACCCAGCCAGGCCTCTGTCCCCACAGGTTCTCAAGTAGGGAGGACGTGGCCAGCGTGGCTTCAGCAGAACAGTGCACCTTTGGGAGAACTCACTGGGGGTGAAGGTGGGCGGGGCTGGAGTCAGGGGGCTCCCAGGCTACCTTCCCCAGAAGAGGTTTTCTCTGTACCTTTCTCATTCAAGTTAAATCTCCACTCTTAAGGAAACTCACTCTGGTGGCCTCTAAAGGGATTCACCTGGGAAAGGTTTAGAATTAACATTTTGATGGAAACAGTTTTTGTATCTAAATGTGCTGACTTCAGTGCTTAAGACCTCCCTTTCCTCTACCACCCTGACTGCGGTGTTCATGTCCTTCCCAGGATGCAACTAAGGTCAGCAGGAGCTTTTATTTAGTGCCTGTTGGAATGATCACCACTTCTGCTTGGGTGAAAGATGAAAACAGAGCTAGAAGACAAAAATGCACTCGACTGTAATTATTTGTAGAGAGCGGTGTAGTCATCGAGCTCCTCGTGCATGTCTGCACAGACACAAAGGTTTCAGAATAGGAAATGCATGATGGAGGCTGCATCCCGATCCTCTGAAGCCACAGAACTTGCCTCACTATGAAGTCAGGAGGTACTAATGAATGAGGACATGTTAAATATTAAAGAATTTTTAAAAGTTCAGACATGTTGGCCTTCAGCTGGCCTCTCACTCCCCAAACCACCCCTTGGATTAGAGAGAAAGGAAGTGGAGGCCGGTTTTCAGAAACATGGAGTTTAAAATGATGAAAGTGGCGGGAAGGTAGTGACTTCCCACTGTTTCCCATTTGCGATGTCCCCTTGGGAGGCTGGTGGAGTCCGTTTTGAAGGCAGGATAAACCACTGCACAGAGCAGCTGAAGGGCCACTGAAGGGCCATTCCATGGGGGGCCCAGCCTCCTCACACAGAAATAACCTGGAGGTTTGATTGCCTCCAAGGAGGAGAAGAAATTAAAAACATAAAACACCCTTCCCTATCAAATGTGTGGGTTAGACTGCTCCATCAACCCCTGCTCTCCTTGCAGTTCTCTGGAACACAGACTCCCTGTTTGGGGGCCCTGGGGACATTCTCCTCTTGCCCCTTCTCATCCTCCTGGGCCGTCTCTCACTAAACCAGACACTCCAATGAACGTGTGGTGAAGTTCTGGGGAGTTGGTGTTTCCTGGCAGCAAACAGGTTTCATCTAATTCCGACGCGCTTTGTCTAGGCTGCCGTACACCCCTTCACTAGCAAGACAACATCCAGGCTGCACATTTTATTTCAAACTTATCCTGAGCCCTGAAGTCTTGGCAATGAAAAGGTTAGGGCAAGAGCATTAACATGGAAAGACCAGGAGATTAATAGACCCACAGGCTTCCTCTCCCTACTTGGTGGGTACATGATATTGGGCTAGTTAACTGCATCTTTCTGAGGAAGCTGGTTGTTTTGATCTGTAAGATGGGGGTGATATTAGGTAATGCTTAAGAGTGGAGTGAGAATTAATGGGGACACTATGGACAATTAATAGCAAACAATAAACTTTTGATAAAAGTTTGCTATTATTAGCTCTTTTGTTGATTTTCAGCAGCTGCACATAAAAAAAGTCTTTCAAATAATTGGGGCTAGATAGCACAGCTCAGATATTGATTAAAAGGAAAGAAATCCTTCTGAGTAGATTACATGCAGTGAACTTGAGCATTTCAAACGAGTGGGTGTGGTCTGGTCAGGGTACCCAGGGAGTGGACCTGGAGAGAACCTGGAGGGAGCCCTTCCCAAGTTAGGTTGTGCTCCTTCCCATCCTGATTGGCCACCGGGTACATGTCTTCAGGGTGGGGACTGAGCAATGTGATGCTCACACAATTCCTGGATCAGACGTGACTGAGGGCTAGAAACCAGAGCTTGGTGGGCGGAAAGATTCAGAAGAAAGGACCACTGGAGGGGTGCCCATGCTCCTGTTTGTGACAGGAACTTGATGGTACTGGGGAGCTTCCGGTTTCCACACAACCTTACAAAGGGTGGCCGACTGCTCTGGGCCTGGGAGGAGGGAAGGTGGTGTGGAGTCGAAGCTGAGTACCCTTCCTGTGTCCCTGCCTCCCTCCCACCCAGCACAGCCCAGATCAGGTGGAGAAGCCCCTGGTGATCTAGAGAATCGTGAATTCCTGATTCTCAGCCTTCTTTGTTGGGAGAGCGGCCTTTCTGTGGTTAATGATGCCAATCAATGGAGGGTGTGGGAAGAAACGCACTGACTCAGAAGGCTGTGGACTTCTGAGGTGCTGAGGGTGAGGGTTCGCTATTAGGCACAGAGAAAGCGGGAATCAATTCTGTTCTCCACTGACTGCCAGTGGGATCCAGTCACCAAGGGGGAAAGCAAGTCCTGGGAGCCATCTGCCAAATAGGAAGGCGGAAAAATGACAGCTTTCTTCAGGGAAAACCGAGCAGTGTGCTAAGTTTCAAAAGGGGAAAAACCAAACCAGCCACTTGATGCTACTTTTCCTCCTTGAAAACAGGCAAAAAAAACTAGGACCAATTACTTTAAATTTAACCTTATGTTCCTAGGAGCCCTCATGCTTTCTCTTCCTTCAAGACTCTTCCTTCAAGATATGAGTCACGCTGTTTTATTGAAGAGATGGTATATTTTGAAGGAGAGTGAAAGCAGGCTCCTCCTTTTGGGGGGTACTTTCCTGTTTGGGGTGTGTGTCTGAACTTCTGGAAAGCACTTACTATCATTTGTTACCATCCTCGTTATTGCAGCAAACTTGGTCCAAATTCAAAAGAAAGCCCTTACTTTTCAGCAAGGATAAAAAACCCTTCTAGCACGTTTCACAGTTCACACCACGAAACTCTCAGCTTGGCTCTGGCACACACTCATGCGCACCCACGCTGCATGGAGCAGGTTTCCCTTCCCTGGCTCCCTGCTGGGCGACCCTGCGATGTAGCATTGGTGGTTCTGCTACTGGGAACCCCAATACTCTAAGTGACTCAGTCCTGCTGCCTGGAGAACACCCAAGCTTGCAGAGATGACATGGAGCATCCGAGGTCTCCTAACCCAGAGAGTGCTGGCAGAGAGCTACCATCCAGTCCCAGCACCCGTCCATCACACCACAGCGCTCTCCCTCTTTCTCCCATCTGGGTGGGAGCCCGCCGGCATGCAGTACTTGCCTCTGCCTGTCAGCCCTGGCTCAGGTGTGCCCCTCGCCCTTGCGTTGCAGGTGGATTTCCCACGGGCCAGTCAGACTTCAGAAGCTCCTAGTACCCTCCTTTGTCGCCTGCAGCTGGAATTCCTGCAGGCTGCTCCGACCTCCCAGGATCAAACTCTGGACTACTGAAAGGCAGGTGAAGGGAGGGTGGAAAACACGGAGCGGAGTCCTGGGCTCTGGCAGCAGATCTGACTGTACAGAGGCAGCCAGGCTACAGTATCTGGGGAGAAGCCTAATACATGGACTGGAGTTTTATTTGGCTTTTGAAATATGATTGAACCTGCAGACCCCCACCCAGCACACAAGAGAGTGCCTCTTCGGATGTTTGCCTCATATGCCCCCCGGGTTCGATGCAGTGAGACTGCTGATCTCCAAGGAGGGCCATGCACCCTGACCTTTTGGGAAGAAACTTTATTCACGGTTCATTTTTCACTCCCAGGAAGATGCCGTCTCTCCTGGATGGCATTCAGAGTGGCATTAGCTGGGAATGGGTTGCTGTACTGCTGGTGCAGGTGGGGAAGAGGCTCAGAGATGGTTCCACAGGGATTGTTCCTGAGTGGAACATTTGGCTCTGCAATTGGGAAAAAGCAGAATGTTTGCTGATTTTCCTTGAACTCAGACTGACCTCTCAGCCTCTCAGTCTTGCTCAACAGCTGGGTGGTCCCCTTTCCCCAGGGCACTGGCTACCTCCAACACTCCACTTCTGGTGTTTGCTGTTCTCTTTCTTCTTCCCCTTCCTCCTGCACTCTCCTTTGGGAAGGTTCAGTCAGCCCACACTCTCCAGAAGCATCTGAATATTCTGGCATCCTATACAATCAAGTCGCTTTCTGTCATCTCTGTGTTGCTTCTCAAAGCGAGAGGAGGCAGGGGTGGTGGGAAGGAGCCGAGGGGAGACGAGCAGAGGCTGTGCCTTGGGGTCCAGTAGCAATGACTTCTTCCCCTGCTCCCCACCAAATTACCAGGCAATATCAGAGACAGGAGTTTGCAAAGTCTAAGGGGTGATTGGTGGGGGCGGGGGCGGGGAGGGACATTTGGAGTGTTGACTACAGAGGTGCCAGGGGCGGATGGGATTGTTCTGGGTTGGTTACAGGGGTGGCACTGAATATGTGTGTTTGTCAAAATTAATATAACTCTACATTAAAAAGGGTGAGTTTTACTGTCTGTAAACTTTAAGGGCATGCTGAAGCTGTATAATAAAGAGATTAAATTAATCAAGTTTAAGGACTTTTTAAGTCCCTGAGGTCAGTTGAGCCTCTTTCTCCTTCATCTCAGAAGGCCCTGCAGGGGCGTGAACAAGCTTATTCACTGCAGAGAAACCAGCCATGAGCTTGGGATTTAACAGGAAAGTGTCCAGTGGAAGGCATCCTCTGCATGGTGCAGGGTCAGCAGCTGCCTCGCAATACATAGAGACCCATTCCCTCTCTGTTCTCCATGGTGGAGAGTATGGATTCCATGCAGGAGACCAGAAAGATCTGTAGCAAGGCTGTGGGCCAGAAGCAGGCAAGAAGGGCCAGGTCATAGACAAAGCAGCAAAGAAAAACACCTGTGGTTCTGAGAGCAGGACAGATCTGGTAGCTGAAAGCAGTGTTCCCAATCTGGCTCCACAGTAGGCCCAGAGCTGGGTCAGACAGTCTGCATGCCTGAGGAGCTTCCCTGGCCATTCTTTGAAGAAGACAAGGGTCAGTGATGGGAAGATGGCTTTGGGGACCACAAACCCACAGCGCAACACTGTTTCTAGGACAGGAAAGTTCTACAGGTGCAGGGAGGAAGTGGCCTGGTGCCCCTTGTTGGGAGGCAGGCTGGCAGGCCACCAGGGTCAGAGGAAGCTGCTTGGGTTTGTGAGGGCTCTCCCTGGGCGCTCCAGTCAAGCCCGGGAGACTCAGGGGCAGAGGGGGATGGGTAGTGAGCACAGGAGAGCATCCATCTGGTCAGGGGCCCTGGGCTGTCTGGGCAGCAGTGTTGGAATGAAGGAGGGGCAATGCCCAGTGTTTTTCTCATGATATCTTCCAGCATCTCCCTAGCACCTAGCCCAATGCCCTAGTCCAATGCCCAGGCGCTGCAGCCAATCAATGAGTGAATAAGGGATGGCTACTCAGCCGGCCTCCTTCACGGGTATTACCTAGTTTTACCCTTAGAGCCACCTGTGGGAGAGAGACTGATCCTTTTTGTCGGGGGCAACTTCAATGCTCAGAGAAGTGAATTTTCCTGGTCTCATGATTGACAAATGCAAAGGATATTTAGCAAGGGGTGAGCAAAGATAAGCCCAGCAGGTTTCTTTCCTCACTATTGGAATTCTGGCAATGGACTTGAGTGTTTTATATTGGAAAGTGTAGAAAAGATTTATTTTCTAAAAAATGATTAAATTTTAAGGTCAAACCAGTAACTCTTACATGTTCCATTTTGGATACTGGTTCTATGAGAGTCAGGAGTAAGTAGTAGGTCTTTAATGATGGTTCCACTTGAGGGACAATAGAAAATGTGTCTGCATTTTCTTGGAAATTATTTAAATGACCTAACACTGTTCACATTATTATTTTGGATATTTTTTTCTCCTTCATGCATCAAACAGGAAGTGTGGATCTATAGAATCCATTCGGTACTTGCAGACTTCCCATTGAATAATCTCTTCTTAAAGCAATTGGCCCTTCAAGACAAAACCAAACCTGTCACCAGTACCACTTATTAACAAGAGAGGCCTGCTAGCCCCCGCACATCTGCAGCCTCTGCCACTACCGTCGTGGGTTCTCCACTCTTTTGGATCCTTCCTACGTATTTATTTAGATGAAATTAGATCAAACTGTATCATATTATTTCATGAATATCACCATTTTAACAAGACCGAGATTAAGCTATTATCTTACATAAAATTATATTTATTTCCCAAGTTCATGAAATCTTAACCTCAGACATGTGAAATAATATAGAACCACTTAGAGGCAATTCTGACACTGGTTTCATATCTGATATTGATATTCTTTAAGTTTTTGAAGACTGAACAGAATAAATGAAGCGAGTGTCTTAATGAAAGGTAACATTTAAACCAAACAACACAGTGATGCCTGAGATAGAGATGTTAGAGCAGGGGATGGACACCAGTGTCCATGTGCAGGAGGAGAGGGGAGCAGACGACACCCTCCCAGACTCTGAGTTTCAGCAGCTGCATGAAAGATACAGACAGGGAGTCTCCGGTCAGGGGGAGTGAGTACTCATTTGTTAAGGCCACGAAAATAAAAAAAGGCAAAATAATTGAAAAATTTAGAGAATAGTACAGTTGAATGTATCAAAAAGGCTAACTTAATGTTAAGTCAATAAAAATCAATAGAGCTTAGCAAATAGTCTCTAAATACAAATGTTAAGTCACTAGAGAGAGAGAAAGGGCCAATTAAACGCATCAGGAGGTGATTTTTTCCCGCATTTCCTTTGGAAGGAGATTAGCTGGGAGCTGGCTGGGGACCATACCTGCCCTCGCAATCCAATTCTTGGAGGTTACTAGTTTCTGCCTGATCTGTCTCTTGACATGTAATTATAAGCTGATATGATATAGCAGGTGGCTTCCTTCCTTCCTGGTGGCCGGGAGGTCTCCTGTCTCTGCTAGAAGGTGTGTTCCGGGTGCTGTGTCTATCCCTTGCTGGGGAAGGTGTAGCAGGGATTGGCAGAATTTGGCAGCAGGAGGTAGGAAGCTCTTGCGTGGCCTGCAAGAGTCCCAGGCTCACTCCTAGGGGCGACAGGTTCTTTTTAATGGCCCGATGGCCAGGTTTCCTGGTCTTTTCCCTTTATTTAATTATGAGCCTTAGAGAGGGGCCCATCTTGGGACTGGAGAGCAGTGGCCTTTGCTGTGCTGACATCACCTTGAGCTGCAGCAGCCCTTTCCCCCTGGGACTTTCCCAGGGGCTCTGCTGAGCCCGGCTTGGTGTTAATTATATTTTCCCTTAGTTGGCAGAATACAAATCAGCTTGGTCATGCTTCTATTTCCTCCAGAAACCACGCAGCTGGGAGGGAATTTGGCAAAGTGCAGACACAAAGAGAAGGTTCCTGGCTCCTGATTGTTTGTTCTACCCAAATTTGAGCGCTTCCACCCCAGACAAGGACCAAGGGATGGTGCTGGCGTCTGCAGACACTGGCCCCAGGTTAAGTAGGAATCTTGGTATTGATAAGGCAGGTCTTCCCTGATGTCTTTTCAGGAACTCCCTTCCCATTCCTCCTGATCTGCCCCATGACTGGGGGTGGGGGTGTCCGTGGGCCGGCCTTGCAGGGGTACCCCTCCCTTCTAGCATTAAGCACCTGTTGATCTCTTCTCCCCGGAGAATCCAGGTGGTGGTGATACTTCTGGGGGCTGGCAAAGGTGCGCTGGCCCTGGGGCCTCTCTGCTGGTACCTAGTGTCCCAGCCTGGGCACTTGGCTGGCGCAGCCAAAGTGGCTGGTACGGACTGTGACCCTTGCGGAAGTTTCTTGAACTCTCTCGGGGCTGCAGGACTCTGGGCCCACAGGCATGCCCCTGCTCTCAACTCCCCTGCTCTCATGTCCCTGACCTTTCTTACCAGGGTCCACTGTACTCCCCACTCTTCCTTTGCCCAGTTACCGTGCAGCAGTTTCTCTCTGGGCCAATCGCCCGCTTTCCCCATGATTCCATCACTGTGTGTTAGGCCACTTGATTGACTGTGGCCACGCTGCTCCTGAAGCCCCTGCTGCCCTCAACCCAACAAAGCCTCTGCCCTCCCTTGAAGAGTTCTTCCCAAGAGCTCAGGGAGCCCTTGACCCTGGATCTTCCTTTCTCTTGACATGGCTGAATCCCAGGTTAGGCACAAAGTGATCAAATGAGAACTTCAGCTAAATAAGAAGCCTGATCATGGTCCCAGTACCGTCAATGCCTTCAAATAAGTCACTAGAACTTCTGCAGTGGGTCATCAGACCCATTGTTTTGAAAGATTCATGAACTCCTGCAAACGGTTTTTGGGCTGAAAAGAATACTTGAACAATCGTCGTTCAAGGATGAAGAAGACTGATAGAGTTCAGAATGTTCTGGAGCTGATATCAGGGTGACCTTGGACACTAACCAGTCACAGGAACTGAGAAAATCAATTCTTTCTGGGGGCCCAGGGTGTCGACTAAAGCCCTCTCTGCTTCTGCCTGTTTCTTCTGTGGCCATGACTGTTCCCACAGTGAGGAGCCCGTCCTCACCGCCCTTCACCACCCGAGTTCCCTGCGGACTCTCACGGACTTCGAAACTAGACGAGCACAGACTTTTGTACGGCCTATAAACAGGTCCCCCAAGAGCTGGAGGCCTGACTTCCTGGTGTGTCTTCTGGCTGCTGGGAAAGCCTTTCCTGTGTCGGTCAGTGTACTCACAACCTTCTCCATGGGAATCACCTCCCCCTCCTCTGGTGGACTCAGTGACATTGTTGAACTGAATTTCTGGAATCAAATGTGAGTTTCCCCGTGGTAGGTGATGCTGTGTAAGGCTCTTTGGCATTTCTGGCAGCCTTGCAGAGTGACAGTGTGAGTTTACCTCTGCCCTCCTACAAATCCCAGTCCTAGGACAAGACACCAAAATGTTCCTGAAACCCCCCCTTGACCCTTAATCTCACCTGAAAAACGAGAGGCTTGGTGCCATGAGCTCTACCTCTCTATTCTGAGTCAAATGCAAGCTGATGAGTATCAGTAGCTAAGGTACAATATATGTGTTAAATATGTCCACAGTTCACACACAGACACGTGCACGCACACGCGCGTATACACATACACACCTGTGCAGGTGACTAACCCATACTGACCTAGAGCCAAGATACTCTGGACAGGAGTTAGGGTCTAGATTCTAGTCACTGATCTGGCATTCATTATTGCTTCACTCTCTAAGCCTCAACATTTTTCTGCTCATGTGATGCACTAGAGCCAAGGTCGGCCCCATTCCCAACCTTCAACTTCCCTTGGTTGCAGAGGATGGTTGCATACCCTGTATCTTCATATCCCCCAAGAGATCATCTTTTGGATGTCAGGGGACTGCTCTCCTACCACGCTAGGCAGCCCTCTTCCTCCAAACAAAGCAGCCTGGAGAGAAATGCCAGTCACAGCGATGATTACAAAAGAATATGGAACCCCCAGGAATGCACAGAGATAAACGTTAAGGAAATTATGTCCACCTGATGGGATATTGTACATGCAAATATCAGAGTGTAGAAGGATAATTTCAGGTTGGCTTAATGCATCCATTTAGCAAACACTGATGGGATGTTGTCACGTGCCATGTGCTGCCTTCTGTCCTGCAGGACAAGGGTATGTGACATAGACACTGTGCGTGCTGGGGAGTTTGCTGGTCATTACTCTACCCTGCTCCACCTGCTACACATGCTACCCTCTTCTTTCTGTTTAATTTCCTCCACAGCCCAGTCAGGCAGGTCTGTTATCATTCCTCCTTTTATGGATTAGGACACCCAGGACCAAACCCAGAGCCAACAGTAGCTCTTCCTGTTTTTTTCTGACCCTAGAAATCCATGCTGCTTCCTCAACTAATTTAATGATTTCATTACGTTTTTAAAAAGGAACATGTTAAACGTAAGTAATTGTAAATGCACAATTTTACCAAGGTTCTGTGGTTTCGCACTTGATTTAGGCCCCATTTCTTTTTCTGCAGATGTGCGGTACCACAGTTATTCCAACAAACTGTTCTACATCTGCCTCCCTCAAGATGCCCTGAAGCATCATTGAAAAAGGACCAACAGACCAGGAGGAAGATCAGTGGACGGCCTGGTTCAGTTCTAAAGGACAGGAATAACAGTGCTTCTCTCTTCCCCTGTGAACGTATTTCAATGTCTGATTGACGATAATAATGTGTGCATTTTTTCTTAGATGGCAGGGAGAGTTTGTTTTAGTATCCAAAACACATCTCTGTATTTTGCTGCCAGCTAAGTCCAGTCTTAAATATGTCACCATATATAGACGTGGTGGGAATTCAGAAAAGCCTGATTTTGGATTAAGATTTTTATGAAACAAAGGGGGACTTGATTCATTTTTCTACCGCCAGAGGCCCCCGCCCTGGCCAAGCACATAGTCCTTTCCCTCTGCACTGCCTGTTCATGTCAATGCTCCCTGATCGTGAGCAAAGCATGGCATCATATCCTATTATCTCAAGAACAGAATGTGAAGGTGAGATAGACAAGAACTAGAACTTTATGTCATAAAAAATAACACGTGGCTTAAATGCACTCCATGCTATGCTGTGGTTACACGGTTAAAAATAACCATAGCAATTACTTTGATTTTTACTCAGTTGAACCAAATGTTCAACAGGGCTTTTCTCCTCTAAGAACCTGTCATGGTTTTACCAGGTCAAATGTGATCCTATTGCATGTGTATTTTAAAACACAGAGTCCCTGGATCTGACAACGATGACGGCAACAAATACTCCTCACCTTGTCACACACGCTGAGAGACACTGTCAGCCCCTTCCGTGGTCGGGGAGGAGGAAGGGAGGCGGGGTGCATGAGCGACTGTGGCTGAAATTCTCAAAGGCTGCCCAGGAGGCAGGCAGGCGGCAGTTCCACTTTGTCCGTCCCCCTCCTGCCCCAGGTATGGAACGCTGTCACATACAGGCAGGGCGAGGTTGCTGGGGACTTTGTACCTACCGGGAGTTTTGTTTTTTTTTTTTTTTTTTTTTTTTACATACAGCAGTTTATTGTTAATGTACACATTTTCACAAGTAGGTCACATACATTGTAGAAAAGTGCATAATGAGAAAAATATTACTCATGATATAGCAACAAGAGGACTAAAAAAATTCTTCAAATATAACCCACCATCTGTTGTCTACTGAGGAACCTTTATTAGAACTCTTTGAATTAAGAACATGGCTCCACGTTTGTTGCTGTTCTTTTGGTTTTTACCTTAATTCACACTAGTACATTTAGGAGGAACACTTTCACTCCTCACTAGATATTATTTATTTCTCACATGCCTAATCCACTAGTTCATCAAATTCTGAAGGATAACTTGATGTCATCTTCATTAGCCAACCAACTTCATAGCAAGGCTTGTTGAATAGCTCTGAATTTTTTGCAAATATTTCATTCACTTAAGTTACTTTTTTTTTTTCTTTTTTTTTTTTTTATTGGTCGTTCATAACATTACATAGTTCTTAATACATCATATTACATGGTTTGATTCAAGTGGATTATGAACTCCCGCTTTTACCCCGTATACAAATTGCTGTATCACATCAGTTACCCTTCCATTGATTGACATATTGCCTTTCTAGTGTCTGATGTATTCTGCTGTCCGTCCTATTGTCTACTATCCCCCCTCCCCTCCCATTCAGCCATTTTCAGTCTGTTGCTGAGTCCCTGTGGGGTGGCGCTGGCTGGCCCCTGAGTGTGGTGGCTCCTTGACCAACGTGGCTTCCCCAGGAAGGGGCAAGAGCTTCCACCATGGACGGTGGGGAGCTCCAAGGAATCCCTTGCCCTACTTTGGAGCACTAGGGAAGACTTCCTGGGTGAAGTGTTGTCTAGTTACTTCACAGACGAGTCGGAATTAGGTATAAAATTGGATGAAGAGTGTCCCGGTCAAGGGCTCAGCCGTTCTGGGTGAGAATGAGCACAGCATCCTCCATCTGCTGGCTCTGAGAACCCCATGGACGGTGGAACTGCTGAGTCAGACTATTAAGCACCACAGGCCCACCAGGCGCTCTGCCTGGACCCTCCCCTTCATCTCCCTTCTAGGTCCACTTGGCTTCCCACACCCGATCCTGGACTGTCTACTCCCGAGTCCTGGGTCATCTTCCACTGCTGCCGTCTCCTTCGGTACCGTGACCTGATGCCTGCAGTGTTTTCCAGGTCTTCAAGACCCCAACAGTGGCTGGCTGCCTCCACTTGCCACACTGCCTGGACCACGGTGCGCTCTTGATGGCTGTTTGTGGAGTGAACAGCACGGGAACGTGCTCAAATACCCAGGGACTCTCTCACAGTTCTAACTTCCTGCTAGACATTTTCTTGAGTTTCTGGTTCTTCTAGAATTTCTCTTTCAATGTAGAATGTATAGAAATGAAGTTTTAAGTTTTTAACCAGCAAATAACTTAGAAGCTTCCAGTCGTTTCTAGGAACACCAGAGAATCCTGGAGATCAGTCAGAATCCAGGTTCCTAGGGAACCTGTAGGTTTTCTGGTCCTGGCTCCAGGTTCTTGGAACAACAGTGTCAGGGTGACCTACTAACATAGCTGGAGGACACAGTGTGACCTGCTAACATAGCTGGAGTTAACCTGCTAACATAACACGGGGGTGCAGAAAACCCATGGATGGTTTGGGTCTTTCTAGAGCCACTGACCCTGGGCTAGGGACCTGGAATATTTGAATGAAATCCCTCTGATCCAGCCCTGTTTGAAGGTAGGTGACCTCTGGGTATCACAATGCCGCTTCCACTACCCAGGTCCTGTGAAAATGCTGCCTGTTAGTTCTTGGCCCAAGGGCCATTGAACAATGAGGGGCTGAACAGACACACGGCCAACAGCCAGACCATAGGTGACAATGGGACACCCATCACAACCTGCAGCAACCCGTCCAGGAAGCCAAGACACAACCTGTACAGCAATCAGCCCCAAATGGTGAGGACTTCATCAATAAGATTCCGTACGTTTTGTACAAGTTTTGGCAATTTCAGACCAACCAGAGAAAGCCCATTATACCCCCACCCCCCACACCCTGGCCAACTGCACGAGGCAGGGGCTGGCAGTTTTAGCCACCTCCATTTTCTCCAGGCCAAGAGCCTCCCCTGAGGGCGCATCTGAGAGGTCCCTCGCTTTCCCACTCCCCAGCTTGCCTTTGACTTCTTGCCAAACCCCAGTGCTGGTGGCTGGCCGTGCTATGGTTTGTTCTCAGCCGGTGGTCTTTGTTTAGTGTCACACTTGTGCTCGGTGATAGGATGTTAAGGAAGGTACGCCACTCCTGCACAATGTCCCAAGGCCCTAGATACCTCCTGTCCACACAGAAGCAGGTGTCCTCCAACAGGTATTTCACCCTGCGACTCTGGACCAGTGTCAGAAGGTCCATGTGGGTGGATCCCGGAGAAGGAGAGGTGGGAGGCAGCACAGGGACTGTGGGACTCTGTGGTCCAGAGGTCAGATTCTCTAATTCTGCTGTGATTCTTGAGTTTCCAGCCTGCCATCGTGTCTATAAGTGTCCCCCAAAGGTTGACGGCCCATGCATTAAAGACTGTGTGCCTAGGGTGGCGGTATTGGGAGATGGTGGAACCATTAGGAGGTGGGGCTCAGTAGATCCTTAGGTCAGATGGGGCATGTCCTGTAAGGGGATTGTGGGAAGCCAGTTTCTTCCTCTTTCTCTTTGGCTTCTTGGCCATGAAGCGAGCAGTTTGCTCTGCTACACAGTCCTCATCCTTGGAATCTGTTCTACCTCACCGAGAACCAAAGCAATGGATCCACAAGATCTTGGAGAACCCAAATTATCCTTTTCTCTTTCTAAGTTGATTGTCTCAGGTATTTCATTATGGTAACAGAAAGCTGACCAACACACAGACAATGGAAACCCACAAACCTTGAGAGGCAATAAATACAAAATATTCTGCTTGGATTAGGAGCAATTTGCCAAACAGAAGCAAATGCAGTGAGCATGTGTTCTAACAGCATTCCAGGAGGCACCAGTCCCCTTTGGGGCTTGGGATAGTGGTGATTCTTGGGACCCAGCATCTGGATTTGCTGTAAAGGGAGGCATCCTTTGTGTGCTTATGTGGGGGTGTGACTGGATGGCTATGAAGTGGAGGAGCCATGAAGCAACTTATCTGGGAGCTTCACTAAACAAGTGTCTTGAGTACCACTGTATATTTTTGTTCTCTAATTACACGGTGATAGCAGGAAGGACATTCAGAGGGTGTCTGAAAGGGACATGCTTAGGGGGGTGGCAGCAGGCAGAGAGCAGCCCACAGTCATTGTGGTGGAATTGTGAAGTCCTAAAACAGCCCTCCGGAAGCCAACAGGCCAGTGCTTTTTCATGCCCGATCTCTGTGGATGTCAAGGTAGGGCGTGAAGCACCATGAGGAATCCCTGAGGTCAGCTGAGCAGACCAGGCCTGCTGCCCCGGGCCCTAGGGGAAGGGCGACCGCCCTCCTCCAGGCTCTCCTCCTCCTCAGCATTAGATCCTTCATTCATGTCAATGGAAGATGATCAGGATCCAGCAAGGTCCCTGAGAGACAGGCCCCACAGGGAAAGAGAAGAATGGGAGGAGGGTCTGAGGTGATGGTCCCTGAACCAAAGACGTCCCTGACATCTGACCAGATGGTGGAGGCTGATGTAGACACATTGCAGCAACCCCTGGGTCCCAGACAAAACCATGAGGGACAGGCCCAGGGACAACTCGGAGGGAAGTCCATTTCTTTGCCATCCAGTTTTAGAATTATAATAAAATCACTTCCCAAACTGCGGTCCTGGGGAGGTCAGAAGCAGGCCTGTGCTTATGTCTATGTTACGCCCCAAACCTGGCAGGCGCGGGCTGCGTGCGCCTGCAGGAACGCTCTGACTGCTCTTGTTCCCGGGGCCTCCCTCCAAGCTCACAGGGGGTGAAATGCCTCGAGTGGCAAAACTGAGTACTGATGGCGGGTTGGCCTGGGTCTCAGGCTTGGGGTTGGCACTTGGTCGCCAGGCTTAGGCCTTTCTTTAGTGACGGCTTCCCCTGAAAGTCAAGAATTTGGAGTTCTCCTGCTGACTGTCAGCTGGAATTCCACTGGGGTCCATACAGGATTACCTTTATTTTTCTTCCCTTCTTTCATTGAAAAGCCATGAGTCCAGAGTGACATACTGCCTCTGTAAACCAGGGAGGTTCACTCTCAGCCTGTCGAGATAACGGTGGGTGACCACTTGCAGGCAGATTGTGCTGGACACATCCTGTGAGTGCCCAAGTCCCCCACCTAGGAAGTCAAGTGATGTGGCCCCTTTGCTGGGAGAATGGGCCCAACTTACGCATCAGCCCAACTTTGCCTCACGGAGAGATTCTGGGCACAGTGTGTGTACTGCTTCCTTTAAATGGGAGATGTTTGTTGTTGAGGGAATACTTTCTTCTTAACCTGAGGCTTTTTCTGTAAAAGTCCACCTAGAGTTTGTCTTGGTGGTAGGCAAAGGAGGATTCATAAAATTCAAGTCCATTTATGAAAATGCACATTTCTAAGAATGGTGCTTTGTCAAGGCCTTCTCATTAGGGCAGAAAGATAACGGATGGGTTTAAGATGCTATAAAAGGTAAAATGCACGAATTTTCTGAATGTTTATTGCTGCTACCATTCCATCTATAACCAGAGCAATCAACAACATTTTCATCTCAACTGAGGGTTTCAGGCCAAATCAATGATTTCCCAATTTAAAGCCTGCAGGCAAGAGAAGTCAGGCTATGCAGGCAGGGGTGACCGAGAAATGAGTCCTGTCTGATGGCTGTGTGGGGCTGAGTGTGGACCAGAGGCAGCAGGCCTCTCACCATCGCTCCTTGTCCTGGTTTGGATCTGAGGTGTCCCTCCCAAAGCTCCTGTATTAATGCAGAAATACTCAGAGGTGAAGAGATTGGATTACGAGAGCTGAGACCTATCAGTTCATCCTGATTTGAATGGACTAACTGGGTGCTAAGTGTAGACAGGAGGGCATCGCTGGAGGAGGGGGTCACTGGGCGTCATGCCCTAGAAAGGGACATCTTCTCTGAGGCCCCTTCCCTGTTGGTCACCGTGAGCTGAGTGGTGTTCCTTTGCCATGCCCTCCCACCATGAAGTTCTGCTTCACCTTGGGCCCAGAGCAATGGAGTCAGGCAGCCTGGACTGAATCGCTAAGCCCAGGAGCCTCCCTTTCCACCCCAAGTTTTCCTCCTCTAAGTTGTCCTTGTCAGGTGTTTTGGTCAAAGTGATAAAAACTGACTAAGCTCTTCAACAGATATGATAAAAGAATAAATGCACCTCAACCCTTTATTGCAATGTTTCCCTTTGTATATCAGAACTCTTCTAGAAAATCTAGGCCTATGTGTCATCTATATTAAAAATTGGGTCTATCTGAAAATTTTAATGTCAAAGTAACTCAGATGCATAGGTGTGTCAGTTCTTCACTGCGCATGTATAACATGAGCAACGTTAAAACTGTTAGGGTTTCTGTGATTGTTGGCAAATAGCTGCTTTTCAAGCTTCTCTTATACTTTTTATTTTTTCCAAGTTTTCTGCAATGAAGATGCATTAATTTTTTATAATTATATTTATGGATAATCCTATGCCATATAATTCATATACAACTATATATAATTTTATGTTCTATCCTGAACTTAGCACAAAGAAAATTCACTCTGGGGGAGGAAGACAAAAACCACACAGTTTTAAAGCTTATTTTAAATAGCAAGTGACTTCACTATTTGAAAATCTTCTTCATCAAGTCCTTAATTAACTGATTATTCCTTTTGAAAATCAAGTTAAAAATAATGCTGTGTATGTTGGCATCGGTTAGATACTCAATAAACTGTTCTCATTTGAAAAAAATAATGCTATAGCTTCCAGTTTTAACACATTGGAATATCTTAAAATGAGTCTGGTACATTTCAAACTTCCCCTAAAATGGAAGTGTGGGGAGCTTCTAGTTAAAGACGGCAGATTGAACACATCTATCACAACTTCCCCACAAATCCCGTGAAAAGAAGAGCAAAGTGTTAAAACATATTGAAACCCAAGTTCAAAGAATGGTGGAGAGGATGGGGACAGATGAAAAATGAAGATGAAAAATGAAGGGACCGTCTCAGAGCGGCAGCATCTCCAAGGACCCAGAAATCGTAGCCTTGGTGGAGAGAGCCCAGAAGCCCAGTTTCCACTGCCCCCTGCCCCCATCCCAGTTAGGTAGCTGATGGCAAGAGGAAGCCCTGGGTGTGGGCACAACAGGGAGCTCAGCACAGGAAACTTGGAAGGTGGTTGAGAACCGTTTCATGCCCTGATGCCCACCCAGACAATTGCCCTCCCCCACTCTGGCAGGAAATGAAGACCACTTCTCCGGGGAAGATCTAACAGAGCGCCTCTCATCTGGCAGGCTGCAGGTGCAGGGAAGGCAGGCGTTCTGGTGTAAGCAGCGATATTATCTCAACGCTGACACACTCAATGTTGAAATCCCGCCGCAGCCTTCTTCTTTAGCTATGACAAAAATGGCAGCCAGGTGTCTACCCTCCAGGCAAGAGAGTAGAAAATTCCTGCCTGGAGCTTTTATCAGCCCCTAAGAAAAAGCTCAATGGTGCTGGTGCCAGGGGCTCCTTGGTGGAACGCCTCAGCCAGGGAAGCCCACAGGTGACAGCCCCTCTGTGTGCACGAAGCGGCATTCAACCTTTAGGGCCTCTCTTAAATGGGTGTGCCAGCTCCAGGGTCACCGGGCATGACAGGGAATGTCTCAAACACAGGAAAAGTCCACAGAAAAAGTTGCACACAAATAAAAGAGAGGCTGAATAGGGAAAAGACACCCAGAAAACCATTATTATCATAGTACGAGATATAACACATGGCTTGCACAAAACAAGAAACAAACAAACAAACAAAGGAACCTTCAAAGAATAAACACAGAGCTCTTGGAAATTCAGATCATAGCAAAAAAAAAAAAACAAGAACAAAAAAACTCAATGAGAATTTTCAAAATGTAAATTTGAGGACATGGTTCAGAATTGGAGGGAAACAACAAAAGAAATGGAGCAAATGAGAGAGAAGATAAGACCATTCGAGGGCCAGTTCACGGTGTCTGACATCAGAATAGCGTCCGTTCTGGAAAGAGGAACAGAAAATGAAATAGGGAACCCCAAAAATGAACTCAAGGAAAGGTCCTGAGCTAAGGACAGGTTTTCCAGAGGGAAAGGCCATCGGTGCCCCAAAGTAAATAGTGCTCTAGGGACAAACAGACCCACGACCATAAGACTCACGAGCTCACGAGGATTCAGGACGTGAGGGAGGAGCACAAGAACCTAAATGCTTCCAGGAGAAAAACACGGTGCTGGAAGGAAGGGGCGAGAATCAGAGAGGCACGGAAATTCTCAAGAGCAACACTCCTGGCACCCGAAAAACCCCTGTGATTGGTGAAGGGAAATGGTTTCCACCCAAGAACTCTGCACTCAGCCCCATCTCAATGGAGCCTGAGGGAGAAGAAAGCCATTTCAGACGTGAGAGTTTTCAGAAAGTTCATTCCATGCCCCCTTCCTCAGGAAGCTATGGGAGGATGGTGGATGTTTTCAAAAAGGGACGAGAGCTGGAAGGAGGTCACAGAAGCCAGGAAGGAGGGGCTTTCACACCTCCGAAGGCCCAGGACGCTGTGAGGGGGAGACCAAGCATGACGGCTTCAGAATGTTCTGGGGTGAGGCCTCTAGGAAAGCAAAAAGGGAGGCCCTCTTCTCTGCAGGGTAACGCGTGGAGTGAAGATTTTAAAAGTTGGGAGAGAATTTGGGTCTGAGTTTATAATCAGCTTCCAGAAAACTCAGCAAGTGGAAAAGAAAGATAATGACTACCTCTAAGGGAAATCAAAAAGAAAAACTGTGCAGGGAGGGAAAGGAGACTCTATCGTCTGCTTCAGTCTCAGCAGCATGCATAAGGCGGGGACGATGGGAACACAGGGTACTGGTCTACCCAGAGTTCGTCCCCTGTCCTCCTGGAAAGCTGGCAGTCGGGCAGAACCTGGAGGACAGGGCCGTGTGGAGGGGAGTTGCTGGCTGGGGAAGCACTCATCATCATCTTCCTCAGGAAGAAGTCAGCGGACAGTGACTGATGAAAAGTCAGAACTCAAGGAGGAGCACAGCAAACCGTGGCCCTCAGTCAGTCACCTGTGTGTAAATAAAGTTTTATTGGAACACGGCCCTGCCCACTTGTTTACAGATAGCTTCTTCTATGCTGCAGCAGCTGAGATGGGAAATTGCAGCAGAGACCACATGGCCCTCAGAGTCTAAAATATTTACTATCTCACTCTTTACATTTGAAACATTTGCTGGATGCCTCAAGTAGACAGTGAGCTTCTTTAAAGGTTTAAGAGACAAAACACCAGCGGAGAAAAATTCTGAAAATTGAGAGGCTATTTTTCCTAATAAGCCAAATCAGATGACTTGACATTTTAAACAAGGTATTGAGTTACTTCGATAAAAACAAAAGCAAATTAAAAAGAAAAAAGAAGTGTTAATACGAACCATCAAAGGTGCCAGACAATTTTTTTTCAAGGTGACAACAAAAGTATTAAAAAATTAACCCATGCTTTGATGTTCTCCCTTGATTTTTTTGGACAACTTATTTGTTTACGGACCAACTCCCTTCTTTAAGTCAATTTTACTCTCTTATCTTTTTTATTTTCAGTTGTAGTAAGGAACTAAGGCAAGTGCAATATTTTAAATGATTTTTCTATTCTATAAATATGTCTGGGGGGAGGAGGATTACAGATTCCCAGGTTATCCATAACTCCAAGGGATCCAAACAGATTTTATTTCACTCAACCAAAAGTGGTCTCCAATTATCTTCAGACCTCAACTTACTTATTTTAAAAGGATGCAGTGAAGATTCACATCCCTCCCATTGATCACAGCCGGTGACACGCTTCCTTCCTAATGTGATCTTGAAATGGCAGAGCATCCATAATTAATCTGAAGTACACCGTCTTAGCCATTGAACAGGTTTCCAATTTAGTAGCACTTTGGGGCATTGTCCTAGCAATCTGAAAGGTCATTTTCTAGCCACTGCTTCGAGAAAAACAATACGAACACTTTCCGGAAAATGAGCTTTTCTTATATGCACAATGTCTAATAATATATTGATATTATACTGTAGATGTGATGGCAAATATATCTGCTCCTGGGTTTGGGATGTGGAGAAGGCGCCACTTTCACTATTATATTCTCAGGTTAATATTTATGACCTTACTTAGCAGAATTTAAGTTGCAACACTGCCAATTACTGAAGCTGATAGGCCCAGAGGGACTGTGTGCTCGGAGGGCCTGAGCTCAGTCAGCTGGCCAGCTCTCCTGGCCCCAGAAGGATGCACTTTCCTCCAATGCCCGCGGTCTGTTGGCTGTCCTCCCCCACTCTGCCTGGCTATATCACATACAGATATTAGGCATTTATTGAGGACCTACTATGTGCTCGGCTCTGCATGAGTTCCTGTGGAGAACACAGAGATGGCATGTTGGGAATACACGTCAAGTACACATGGAAATGTTGTGTGAAAACTGCAGGGACGCAGAGTCTCGAGA
Source organism: Urocitellus parryii (assembly GCF_045843805.1). Taxonomy (NCBI): domain Eukaryota; kingdom Metazoa; phylum Chordata; class Mammalia; order Rodentia; family Sciuridae; genus Urocitellus; species Urocitellus parryii. The sequence continues at coordinate 7,520,046 of NC_135533.1, forward strand.
TGGCACAAGTGGTTGAGAGGCACGTGCTCTAAGAGTGAGCAGTGGCTGAGGAAGGTGAGGAACTCCAGGGCGGGAGCTGAAGCCCAGGCCAGCCTACTGGAGGGACAGAGAAGAGTGGGGAGCTGAGTTCCATGGAGACGTGAGGCGCAGAGGCAGTGTTGAGCCCGGTTGTGCCTGAAGATGCGCAAGTCGTGGCTGGGGAAGGAGGCCTGGGATTCTAACCACGGGGTCTAGATACTGTGGCCTGGGGGTGTGTCCCCTCAAAACTCATGATGAACATCTATGTGTTAGGAGCTGGGCCTTTGGGTCAGGAGGCTCCACCCTCACAATGGGCTGAGTGTTCTCATAAGAGGCCAGAGATGCCCCTTACCCTTTCCTGTATGTGAGGACTCAGCAAGGGACATTCTATCTATGAGGAAATGGACCCTCACAGACACTGAACCTCAGGTGCCTTGATCTTGGACTTCGAGGCCTCTGGAGCTGAGAAACACATTTCTGTGGATCGTCGTCACCCAGTCTGTAGGATTTGGCTACAACAGCACAAATGGACTAAACCAAAGGCAATTGGCCTTTTCCCCAAGTTTCACAGTGAGTGGCAGAGTTTGAACCTCAGTCAAGGTCCTCTGGTGTATGTAACACACAGAGGCATCCGCGGTGGAAGATGTGCCAGTTCACATACCACCCAGCTTCTCTAACAGAAAGCTCACTGGCTTCCAAATATTGCAATTAATATGTGAGATTATTCCAGCGTTTGCTACAGTATCAGGAAGTGCATGACCTCACGGATAAGCTGGCTGTGTTGATCTCTATTAGTAAATCGACCACCAAACATGGGGATAATTTGCAAATGTTTCTCCCAAGGGCAAAAGGATATGATGCCTCTGAGGTTGAGCCGTTCCTGCAGTCTCTTGGCACCGGGGTTTAGGTGGATGCAGGATAGAGGTGCCTAGAAAAGCCAGGACCAGGGGTTTGCTGAGAGGCCTGGCAGGCATCCTAGGACCAGCAGGAAAAGGAAGGATTCAGAGAAGTGCACAGAGCAGGAAGGGCCGGGGGAAAGCCCCAGGGAAGAAGGCAGAGCCTCGTCAAGGGGCCACTGTATGTCAGTGCAGCAGTGTTCCTCCCACCCACCACACTCCAGCAAGGGGGGCTTTGTTACCCAGGAGTGAACAAACAAGTTAGGAAAGAAACCTGGAGAAGCCAAGCGACTTGTCCAGGGTTACACAGCTTACAAAGCAAGAAGCGGGGTTAAAACATGCTCGGGTGGCCACAGCCACCATGTCATTTATGTGGTTCAGTGCAGCCTTTCAGGGTGATAGGTAAAAGGAGATCCTAGGGGCCAGCCCAGAAAATGGCCTGACAGGGTCAAGGAAGGCTTCTCGGAAGAGGTGGACTTGGAGTGGGCCTCAGAGGATGAGCAGGATTTGCACGGTCACAGGAGGAGAGAACCTATGTTTTCACCGACCAGATCACACGAACAAGCAATGAAGAACAAGCACCTCCAGCTACCAGTCCTCGCTTCAACACCTCCATCTTCATCCACTTTCCCATTTTCTTCTGTTAGCGCATTTGTCTGTTCAAGTGCCCATTTATTTACTTACCAAATATATACTGAGTGTCCACGACATGCAAAGTTTTGCATAGAATAAAGCAAAGGATGAAGCAGTGGGAGACGTGGGGCTCTGTGTCAGCAGCTTTCAGACACGTGCTATAACACTGTGCTGACTGGTCAGTGAGAGTGCTGTGGAGGGTTTCCAGAGGGGTGACGCTGAGATCTGGGAAATAGTTTGGGACAGCTGAAGTAGAGGTGGGGACCGCTGTGGGGAAGGCTGGAGAAGCGGACAAGGGCCAGACCTTGTAGGTTTTCATTAAGGGCAACGAAGCAGCAGCAAAATACTTTAGGGAGAGAGGCGACAGGATCAGATTCATTTTTAGAAAAACTACCCTAACAGCCGTGTGGAGGATGTGATGGACAGGAATGGGACCAGGGGATTATCAGGTGGGAGACCAAAATAATCCAGGCAAGAAATCAATGGTCCCTAGACTGAGAAGACAGGGCAGACTGAAGAGCAACCACAGAGATGACACCAATTCCCCATTATGGACGGGGAACAGGCCTAGAGAAGGCAAGTGACATTTCCAAGGTCACAGAGGGAGTAGAGGTGGCTCAGGTCTGTCCGACATCAACGCCATTGTCTCTCTTCTTCCACCACCATTCACTGTCCAGGACGCTGCCCAGGTCTCCGACCCACATGACCAGGTAAAGGGTGGTGCACTGACCAGGAAAGGTGAGTTTGGAGGAGTAGCAGTGTGGTAGTAAAAGCAAATGTGACCCCATTTTGTTTTGTGACTCCATCCTGTAAAACAGCCGTGCCAAGGACAAGGGTCACGACCAGGGCAAGATGTTCTCTTCCTTTTGCTATAGAAACCTTTAAGAACACGGAACTACCTAACGGGGCATTGTTTCTGTAACTAGGGTCACGGGGCTCTGTTTCTGTAACTGGGGTGACTGGGCTATCTGTGATGGGTTAGGCTTCCCTCTGCCTGACTGCACTGTCCCGCTTCTGTAACCTGGCTGGCTTGCATTGGCTGGACCCCCAAACATCCCTTTTGCAGTTTTCAGGCTTATAAGGAGTGCCCTTGCTATTGTTTGGGGCTGATCAGGAGAATAGCTTTATGTTCTGGTCAGCTGCCACTGGTGTGCTTCAATAAAGGCTTGATTCGATTATACGTGAGTGGTCTGGAAGTCAGTTTATACAACCCCGGGGAGAAGCTTTAACTATAACAGCAGGTTCTGGAGAGGAAGAAAAGTTCAGTTCTGGTTGAGTGTAAGGAAGGTCTGCATCTGTGGATTTCAGAGTCAGAGGATGAGGGAGCTCTGAACGGTGGCTTTCACTGTATGAGAGAGGCCAGCATTGGAGGTAAGTACTGGGGAGGTTCCATGGTGCAGGCAGGGCAGGAGGTGGCTGAGGCCATTGGTGGGCAGGGATTGTGCAGAAGAACGAGAAGAGAGCCACGGAGGGAGTCCATGGTCAGCCCATGCTCTAAGGAAGAGGACTTTGGGCAGAGGCTCAGAAGGGGCAAAGAGATGCGAAGAAACCAGAGAAGATGGAGGAGGAGATGCTTTCAGGATGTACGGAGGTCCCACCAGAAGTCAGAGTGTACAACTCCTGGGGGCCCCAGTGGGGTCCGAATCCCCCGGAGTCATCCAACATGGTGGCGTGGGGCCCACAGAGCCCAGCGCTGACAAGAGGCAAAGATAAGAAAGGGTGGAAGGTGTTCATTTAGTCTAGATCCTGGGGAGGTTACTGAGGTCATTTCCGTGGAGTGACAGGGACAGAAAAGTGTCGAGGACTGGAGCGTGACTGGAGGAGGGAAGCACAGAGGGCTCTCATGAAGCTGGTGCCTGAGGAGGCAGTGATGGGAATAGATTTGGGGTCTGGGGAGAAACTGCTGCGGGGAAAGAGCCAGAGGATGTGGCCATGGAGGAGTAACTGATGGAGAGGGGTGGGGTGGGGTGGGCAGGGCAGTCTCCATCCTGAGGATTTGATGGGAAAGGTCGTGGAGGAAAACTGTCCAAGGCGTCTCTGGCAGCTCTTCTTTCTGTGGGAAGAAGTGGATGGAGTCATCTGATCGTGGGAAGGGACAGCGGTGGATATAGGGTCTGAGAGAAATGGTGGGAGTGAGAGATAGTGTGGCCTGGGAGTGGGAAGGGGAGTCAGAACACTGGAGGCCACGCCAGGCTGACTTGAGAGAGTTGTCCTGGCTGGGGCCGGGGGACCGCAGGGTGAAGGAGCAGCTGTGAGCAGGTTTAAAGATCCAAAGAGGAGAGAGAATATTCAGACAGGTGGGGATGACCATAGCAGGAGGCAGATTGTTAGCCGTCAGACGCTGTGAGCCTCAACAGAGGAAATGTTTTTATGTTGTAAAGGGAAAACTTACCAGGAAAAATACCAACCTACCTCCATCATCTCCCTGGAAGATAAAACAAACCTATGTATGAGCTTGGGAAATTTTCCATCCTCAGGGTCACACAGCTAGTGCGCGGGGGCTCCAGCCTGTGTCCACTCCCTTCCATTCAGAGTCCCTCTGACACCTGAGCCTCCGCCACCTCCAATCTCATCCTCTGGCTTCCCCATGCCCCCCACTGCGCTGCGAACTGCCCCGCTTCCAGGATTGTCCCCTTGACAAGGACCTTGTCTAACTCTGAGGCTTTTTAAAAGTGGGTGTTGTCCAGTTCTGTCCACAAAACGAGCCTTGACATTTCTGCTCTATCCCTTCTGGAAAAGAAGATGTTCCCCCTCTTGATCCTTCATTGAGCACCTAGAAAACTAGCTGGCATCATTTCACCTTTATGCCCAGGCATCTCCTCTCCCCACTCGAAGGCAAACTCCCTGAGGGAGGAGGGACCCTGAGACACACAGACCCGCAGAGCTGAGGTCATCCTGGGAACCCACAGTTTCCAACATGCTTAGGCCCGGATGAGGTCACTGAGGGCCAGAGGAGGGAGGCCACTTGCCTGTGGTCTTTTTAAAAATATTGTGGGGAAAAGTACAGAACATGAAATTGATCATTTTGGCCACTTTTAAGTGTCCAGTTCAGAGGTGTTTGGTATATCCACACTGCGTATACCAGCACATCTAGAGAACTTTCTCAACTTGCAGGACAGAAACCCTGACAATGAAGTCTTGGTCATTTCCACTTTTTGGCTCTTGTGACTGCTGCTGCTATGAGTAGGGGTACACACTGGTATAAAAAGCCTGCAGCTTTTTAATGATTTTTTTCCCCTTGCTGAGTATAGCGGCCTTCACATGGTAGAAATTCAGGGGGAAAAAATTGATGATGATTATCATCTTAGCTAGACCCTTAATCTTATTGGAGAGAGAAGATTTAAGCCCATGAAACAAAAAGACTGCTCATTCTGTGATTTAGTTGAAGATGCTGATGTCTCTGAATGCAATCAATATTTAATCAAAACACAAGAAAGCAAGAAAGATGGGGTCTTCCTTTTACACACTCATTTATCTTCTCTCCTGCTTATTCCCGAGAGTAGGAAATCTGATTCAGTACTTCACGTCTCCTTAAAGTAAGGCCATTCCTGGAAAACCCTAGGAACACGGCCACATTATGAAACTATAAAGTTTTTAAAACACTAAGGTCAAGGATTTCCTTTGGCAAAGCCCAACCTCATGCTGGTTAAAGAAAGAGGAATTCAGCAAACATAAGAGGAGTAGCTCTTCCCTTTCTCTAGAGATGCTTGTCCTTGAAAAAAATCCTTTATTCTTATGCAACTGCCTCAAGGTGAATTCAAGGACAGAGGCCTTTCAGCAAGAGCATTAAGTTCAGGGAAAACTGTTCATCTCTTCAGCGTGTGTTCAGCATCAAATCGATTCCTTAAGTGGTTATTATTATTTAGTGTTTGTGCTCCAAAATGTGTTTAAATCTTGTTTTTTGATTAATAAATGGAAAAGCGTTCCTTTTCTCCTTGCTCACAATGACTTCTGTATTTATCAGGAAATGGTTAAAGCGAAATAAAACTCAACCAGACAAAGACTGCCAATTCTTTTGAGCATTTCTAGAGCTCCTTAAACTTTTCAAATCATGGCTTACAATCATCATGTCTTTTGATCTGTGAAAAAATTTCATCAGGGAAATAAGGCAGAGATCATTATTAGGCCCAAGGAATGCTGCAGACACTGATTGCCTCAGAGGGTGGGAAAAAAAATCTTTGATTGTATTTGTGTGTATTTTACTATAAACAATCTAGAAACCTGTGGCCACTGGAGATACTCCTGTCCTGTGTGAAATCCCTGCCCGGTCTGGGCTGGGTCTGCCTCCACTTCCTGGTTCATCAGGCCTTGCTAGGGTCCAGGAAAGTAGCCTCCTTAATTCTTACTGCAACATTCCTTTCCCCAGCTGCGCTCCTATTTCCTTACCTCCCTCACCTGGCTACTTCAGCTCACTTAAGGGTTTTTTTAAAAGTGCTTGATTTTTAATGTTTTCACCGAGGTTGAACATGTACAATTAAAACAGTTCTTCAAGAGTGATCTGGAGGAGTTACCCTCTTCTCTGCTCTGCCCTTCGATTTCCCTTCCGGGAGCATTTGCATCCCTTTAGTCTGTTTGGAAATTTTTCCTTCATGGGGTAAGGCAGATGGGAGCTCTCACCATCACCCCACAGTCATGTCTCAGCACGGACACAGGGAAATTGTCCAGGCCGCCAAAAGGACACAGCAGACCCCGTTCTAGGTGCAGGGCTGACTCCTTGACCAACCTCAGCTTCAGTTCTGGTTCCTTCCACCACCTTCTAGTTGAGAAACACAGAGACATCTGCTCACAGTCATAGAAGCATCCCTGCTCCCCAGCCCAGAGCAGACCTAGAACCTTCCCTCAAATCACCCAACGCTGTATTTACAATGTTCTTAGTCGCTGTCATCACAAGGTAAGAGAAACCTTAGTTTCAAGAGAAAAGAAGACTCTTAAACTTTAGTGTCTCATATAAGAACGATATAAGAATAATACTTGGGCTTGTACAAGATCAAGGTTAAAGTCCTCAGTTCCTAAATGGTCTACATTACTTTTATGCATTGAATGGAACATTACTGTTTAATAACTTGTTTAAAATGTATACACACACGTACATATAATTACATTACTAAATGAAAAGGTAACAGTGGAGGTTTAAAGGAAGTTCTTTCGTGAAAATTTCGAATGTTGTATGTCAGATGATTCATTATGTTAGTGAAAACTGTAATTTCTCCATCCTTAATTAACTTTAAGGCCTTAGACAGATGGCTAATTACTTAATTAGTTAATAATCTTCCATACCCAATTTGTAAGAATGAAACAGATACAAAATAGATGCTAGTTGCTAAACAAAATTTTAATTTGCCCTTATGTCTTAGAATGGCAATAAATTAACAAAATATGCAAACACCTTTGGATGAGATAATATGTATATGTTTACTTTTGTCACCTCAAATTTGTTAGAATGACATGAAATTAGTGTTCTTAAAGAGAAGAAATTGCACTGTACAGATTCAATGCAATTCCTATTAAGGTTCTGATGATATTCTTCATGAAAATAGAAAAAAGCAGTCATGAAATTCATTTGGAAAAGTAAGAGGCCCAGAATAGCCAAAGGAATTCTCAGCAAGAAAAGTGAAGCAGGAGGCATCATAACACCAGATCTTAAATTATACTTCAGAGCTATAGTAACAAAGATGGCATGGTATTGGCACCAAAATAGACAAGAAGACCAATGGTACATAATAGAAGACACAGAGACAAACCCACATAGATACAGTTATCTCATTCTAGCCAAAGGAGCCATAAATATACATTGGAGAAAAGATAGGCTCTTCAACAAATGGTGCTGGAAATCCATATGTAGCAAAATGAAATTAGACCTCTATTTCTCATCCTGCACAAATCTCAACTCAAAGTGGGTCAAAGACCTAAGCATTAGACCAGATACCCTGTGCCTACTAGAAGAAAAATAGGCCCAAATCACCATCATGTCAGCTTAAGAACCAAATTCCTCAACAAGACTTTTAAAGTACAAGAAGTAAAATCAAGAATCAATAAATGGGATGGATTCAAACTAAAAAGCTTCTTCACAGCAAAAGAAACAATCAAGAACATAAAGAGAGAGCCTAAAAAATGGGAGAAAAATCTTTGCCACCTGCACCAAAAATGCAGCATTAATCTCCAGGATATATAAAGAACTCAAAAAACGTAACACCAAAAAAACCCAAGTAACCCAATCAATAAATGGGCCAAGGAAATGAACAGACCTTCACAGAAGAAGAAATACAAATGACCAACAAATATATGAAAAAATGTTCAACATCACTAGTGATTAGAGAAATGCAAATTAAAACTACAATGAGATTCCATCTCCCTCCAGTCAGAATGGAAATTATCAAGAATACAAGTAACAATAAATGTTAGTGAGGATGTGGGGGAAAACGCACACTCATATACTGCTGGTGGGACTGCAGATTGGTGCAACCACTATGGAAAGCAGTAGGGAGATTCCTCAGGAAACTATAAATGAAACCACCATTTGATCCAGTTATCCCACTCCTCAGCATATACCCAAAGGACTTATAATCAGTATGTATAATGATGGAGCCACATCAATGTTTATAGCAGCTCAATTCACAGTGGCTAAGCTATAGAACCGACCTAGGTTCCGTCAACAGATGAATGAATAAAGAAAATGTGTTACATCCACACAAGGGAATATTAGCCATAAGAATGAAATTATGGCATTGGCCAGTAAATGGATAGAACTAGAGACTACCATGTTAAGTGAAATAAGCCAATCCCCCCCAAACCAAAGACCAAATGTTCTCTCTGATTTATGTGGATGCTGACTCACAATAAGCTGGGGGAAGGGAGGAGTGGAGATTCACCAAATTGGACGGGGGATAGGAGGAAGGGAGAGGAGATGGGAATAGGAAAGACAGTAGAATTAATCAGACTTAACTTTCCTATGTTCATATATGAAGATACCACAAGTGTAACTTCACATCATGTACAACCACAAGAAGTTATTCTAATTAATCAAGATAGTAAAGTTAATATAATGTATACAGTTTCACTTAAACATACTAATAAATTATATTTCAAAGTCATAGTTAAAATATAAAATATCCAACCCAGGTGCCCTTCAACAGATGAATGGATAGAGAAAATGTTCTGCATATACGCAATAGAGTATTACTCAGCAATAAAAAAGAATGACTTTATGACATTTGCCAGCACATGGATGGATCTGGAGAATATCATGCTAAGTGAAATAAGCTGATCCCTCCCAAACCAAAGGTTAAACGTTTTCTCTGATTTGTGGAAGCTAATCCACAACAACGGGGGAGGTGGGGGAAGATAGAAGTTCAGGAGATTAGACAATGGAGAATGGAGGGAAGGGTGGGGGGATGGGAAAAGGAAAGACAGAAGAATGAATCTGATGTGATTCTCCCATGTAGGTACATGAAAACAACACAGTGAATTCCACCGTCATGTACATCCTGAGAATGGGGTCCTAACTAGAATAAGATATATTCCATCCTTGTGTAATTATATCAAAATTGATTTTGCTTTCATTTATATTTAAAAAGAACAAATAAAGATATATATATATATATATAATTTTTGTTATTTATATATATTTATGTATCAATATTTATATATGTAAACATTTTATCTATTTATTTATATACCCGTGTATTCTTATCTCTGGTATATTTACATATCCACATATCCAAATGCATATAAAAATGTTATAAATTCATATACTGTAAATCGTTGCATGAATAATGTCCAAAAGGAGTAAAATTAGAATTTGGGTTTTTATCTGTAAAATGATTAAATTGGCTGGAAGTGGAGACACATGCCTGTGATCCCAGCAGCTCAGGAGGATGAGGCAGGTGGATTGAAAGTTCAAGGCCAGCTTTCAGCAACTTAGCGAGGCCTTAAGTAACTGAGCAAGACCCTGTCTCCAAAATAAAAAGGGCTGGGGATGTGGCTCAGTGGCTAAGCATTCCTCGGTTCAATCCCCACTACCAATAAATATAAATAAGTAATAAATAAATAAAGATTAAATTATTTTGTACCCAATAAAGCATAAGTTCCTCTTGTCACCAGTATAGCCCATTAAATCTGTACTGGACATATTCTTAAGACATTTTTAGAGAAGATCTTTAATTTTGAAAAAATTTAATATGGTGTTTTAAATGGTTCCTAATAATCACTGTTGTTTTTTATGATGTTCTTTTGTAGTAATTTGCCTGTGAATGGCTCTTTGTCTTTACATACTTATGACTTCTTTCTTGTCTCCTGTAATAACTATTTTTTGATATTACCTTACCAGGATTTAGGTCTCAAATTCAGAATACTGACGCTGTTGAGATCTCTTTTATGCCTAAACTGTCTTTAACACAAAGCTTTTCTCCTTTATCTTAAAAAGGGAAGGATAATAGATCTATATAGAATTCTCCAATTTTTAATGAATTCAAAATTGTTACAGCAGCTCTTGTTTTCCAAAATTGATAATTAGGAACTGAGTTCATTAGCTAGGTTAATTGTACATAAAAGTAGTAATGCCTAATTATTATTTTGAGGTTAATTATGCAAAAGATTAGAAGTGTTTAATTATATAGATGCTTAAAGAGTATACTCTGAATCAATGGATAATAGACATTAGCATTTTTTTTAAAGTTAAAAACTATTTTTATGGATTTCTTGCAGTGGGGTAGCAGTGTGCCTTCTGAGAATGGAGAGATCAAGTGATATCCTCATCTGGATGAGAAACCTGTTTCAGGTGATCTGGGTGCAAACCACCTGTGCTCTGCCATTCTGCATCTGAGCCACAGGGGCCTAGATCCTGGGCCTGAGCTTGCTGGCTGGGAATGTCAACATGACCTTCACTCAGGTCAAGCCACGACTCCTCTTTCACCAACATTTAGTCTTCCTTTGGGGTTTTTAAAAAGCATATATCGGGATTAATAGGATGAATAATGTTATCTGGAAGTCCTTATCTGTCTTGCCAGTAATACTTGGTATTTTGAATGAATCACTGTCCTTTAATTTGGGGGATCACATACTAAGAGTTGATAAAGCATGTCTGAGATTGGCTGAAGGCCAGTTCCTAACCCACCTCCTTGTTTATCCTCAATTTGTTGAGTACTTTGACCACTCAACTAGGCCCAGTTTTCTACATCTGCAAACCATTAATTTGATAACAAATCCCTAAAACTCAGAGACACAGCCATCTACCACAAGTCATCCAAGTGGTTAGACAGTTGACTTGCAAGTCAAACCAAGGGCTGTCTAACTTTAATACTGCAACCTGTCCCCCATCATACAGATTTCAATGCCACAGAGAAAAATACCATGTTCAAGACAGGTCCGTGGGGCCAGGATTGTGGCTCAGTGGAAGAGCACTCACTGTGAGGCACTGGGTTTGAGCCTCAGCACCACATAAAAATAAATAAATAAATAAATGTCTAAACAACATCAACAAAGAAGCTTAAAAAAAGACAATTCTGTGTTTGGAGCCCACACGTGTGCGGGTACTCATGTTTGCAGGTATGCACGTGTGGGCACACATATTGAGATGGCGAAGAGTGAGAAGAAGGAATTAGAAGAATTGATTTAAATTCAGTTGGCAGATTTTCATAATTTCTGTTAGATATTTTTGATAATCTTAGTGACTATACAACTGTGCTCCTTCCATAAACCTCTACTCACACTATAATTTAACGCCAGGAGAAACTTCACTCACATGCAAATAGTCTGCCAGTGTGGAAGGCTCAGAATCCCAGCCATCTGCTACTAGTGAGCCAACAGGTCCCATCTGGTGCACGGTTCAGAACAATGAAAGAGGGGACTCCAGGCTACTGTTGCCAGGTGGCTGAGACCAGAGGTCGGGATGGGGAGAGAGGGATGCGAAGCGGCTAGACTGTTTCCTCTGGTCCCTGACTTTGGTGACTGCTGACGGGGTGGTCTGAGGGCTGGCACATTCCCTGCTTTACCAGCTGGGTCACCCTCCGGTGAAGTGGAGCCTCCCTGGGGTCCCCAGGGAAGAGTCTCATAAAAAGTTGATCGATGACAGTGACCAGCCAGAGCTGAAATTCTCTTTTCACTCTGGAACCGGTCTGTGGTCACTGAAGCTGTGCCAGCGACTCCGACATGATGCACGTTTCAACTTTGGCATCCAAATTGAGCTCTGCAAACATTTTCAAAATCAGAGGTGCATGTTTTCCTCAGCTAAAACCCATCAGTTTCAAACTATCTCGGGCTTCTAACGAAATGTATACCTTGTAGAAATTTGTCTTTTCTACACTGTGTCCACAATCTATTTTTTGTTTGTTTGTTTAAAAACAAAAACTAGCAGTTTCATTCTGGTGCATGTATTTGGTAAACTCCATCTTTCCTTTTCTCTCCTGGGCAACTTGCTGACATGTGGAATTTGGAACTTTCTTTTGTGAAAACCTGTTATTGATAAGAAAATAACTTGGCTTCTGGGTTTCCTGGTTCCAACTGCTGCTAATCTGCTACATGAGTGTTTTTCTTTTCTTCTAGGGATAGAAGACAAGGACCCTTCCTTCCTCCCTTCACCAGGGACTGAATCCAGGTCCTTACATGTGCTAGGCAAGCACCTTACAATTTAGTCCTTAGTTACAACCCAATCCCTTTTTAAAATTTTATTTTGAACTGGGTCTTGCTAAATTGCTGCAATTGGCCTTGAAATTTCAATCCTCCTGCCTTAGCCTCCCCAGTAGCTGAGGTTACGGTATGTGCCACCACCCCAGCTATCTTTCTTTTCTTTGCCCTTTCCCTAGCCCTTGGAATCCTACCTGAACTCAAAGTTATTTACACAATTCTTTAAAACACACCTTTTTTTACATTAACAAGTTCAAATTGTATATATGGTGTACATCGTGAGGTTTTGGTATACAATATTGAGGAATAGCGCAATCAAGCCATTTAACATATTAAATACATCACCTATTTATCAGTTACCTAGTTCTTTTGTGACTTTGAAGTCCCCCATGCTATGTTAACATTGGAGGTATGGCCTCTTTATCTCCAGCCACAGCTCCCTGCAGATTGTGAAGGTCTCTAAACACAAGGCAGTCTCAAACCCTCATCTCTACGGGACTCAGCACCTTCAGAATATTTATGCCCCAGGGTTCACATTCATACACCTATAAAACCTGTCCAGTGCTGGTCAGTTTTATGAAAAGAAGCTAAAAAAGCACCAAGGACACACCAAAGTCAGCCTTTCACAAAAACCATTTCAAGTAATAATTCTCCTTTGTGAAGTCACAAAAATAATATCCTCATAGCTGTGAACCTGAGAAGGCTGCTGGAAAAGGTTCCTTGGACTTCAGTGATTGACGGCCCTCAGAGACAGGAAAGCACCCCAAGCCGATGTGTTTATAGCCTGCATTTGGAGCCACTGCAGATCAGCCAGAGCGATGGGTTTGACAGCAAGGGCGGAGGCGGGAGGCCTGATTACAGTGGAACTGGACGGGTACTCTAATGGGTCTACAGCAGGACTTTGGGGCCATGGGCACCATCGCATGCAAGATGGGTGGCCTCAGGCTGTCTCTCACACCTGCACAGAGCGCTCTTTCAAATCTGATCAAGTGATGGCACAAAGATGGCCCGGCTCATCTTTGGAAATTGGATTAGTTTTCATATTCCTGACCTTCTCAATGGGGATCAAAATAAAGCAAGCTTTTCAAATAATTAAAAATATTTGCAAATATCTTTTCTTTCCTGAAAGCATTATAGAGAAATAGTTTAAGGCTGGAATTTGCACAGGACAGAGTAATAAACCTGATCTTCCATTCAGCTGACTGCTGTGTGAGCCAGGGTTGGGCTCTGATTTCTATGAGTGGGGGGAGGGGACTCTAATACAATGACTTTTTAAAAAAATGGGCAACATTTTTATCTTGGTTAAAATAATTTTTCCTGTAATTTTACTTGAAGCTTAAACATATTTTATCCCCTGGAATATGAAAACCAGATGCATCAAAATATCATATTATTCAATTATGTTGTCATTTAAAAATATCTGGGATGCTGTGAATATTTAAATATGGTATGCCATTTCTATTGATTGAGAAAAGAAATCGGTTAGTATTCTGCATTTCCCACTGGAAATAGATTCCGACTGTAATATGTAATCACTTTATCAACACTACCCATCCCCCGAGCCGCCCCGGGCGGATGTCAGAAGGACCAGCTCCCGTGGCCCAGTGGTGTTTGCTGAGGGAGTTCTGTCCTCTGGACCACTCCTGGTGTGAGTTTCTTCATCTAATCTGTCACTTTGCTTCTTGGACACGGTACAAAGGAATGTCTGGAGGTGAGCAAAGGCACAAGGTTATGAGCTGGGGCCAGTGGGGGGGGGGTGACAGCCCGCCACTGGTGTTCCTTGGCTCCACTCTGAGGACAGTGTCGAGCTCTCTGCTATGTCACCTGGGGGTAGGGATAGGTAGTTCTGTTGCCAGGACTGTGCCTGTGCCTATGTCCCAGTGACGTGAGACTTGTCACTCAGGTCACCCCTCGTGCGTGCACAGACCAGACTTGTTCTGCTCTTGAAAGTCACTTTCGGGTCAGCATCCACCTACCTGCTCCCCCATCTTCAGGCCCTCCACCTTGTTTTCATGGAAGAAGACTCATTGTCTCTCCTCCAGATCCACCACAATGGCCCTTCAAGTACAGCCCTGGGGGTCACCGTGACCTTCTAGAAGCTGAGTGACAGCAAGAAAAGAATTGCAAGTGTTGGGCTCTTGGGTCCTGTTAAACACCTGGAAGAGCAAACCTGCCCCCTAGGAGAAGGGTGCTCCCAGGTGAAGCTTCCCAGGGATGCTGCCACCCTGAGGTCTATTTTCTTGTCCAGTGTCTTCAATACGCACAATTGGCAGCCCTTTGTCCTGCCCTCCCTCCCTCTTTCCTTCCTTCCTTTTCGTCTCCTCTTCCTCCTTTATGCAGAGGAAGATGTTTTAATCTGTTCTTATTAAAAACTCAAAATAAAATGATCAGGAAATTGGAAAACAGATCCTGGAGCCAAGCTCAAGCACACAGTGGTGGTATAAGAAATATTTGCTAAATTGAATTGAATTGTGGCTTCTGAGTCACTTCTCTGAACCTTAAAAGCCTTGTGGGAAAGGTTTTGCAGCTACCTCAAATGAACCAGGAACACTAGACTCTTCCGGAAAGGAAACGGACGAAGCAATCACAGCCATTTTCCAAGGTAACATAATCAGAACAGACTCACAGAACATGCAAAAGCAAACTAAGTTAATGGTGTGATTTCTCCCTCATAATCTAATTTAATAGCATTGTATATTTTTAAAGAGGGTATATGAACATCAGCAAACAACAGTTACTGTGGGATTAAGTCGATCATCAGTGTGAGTCAGGAAAGAGCCAACAGCCTGAAATGAAAGTCACTGAATCTGGAGACCCCAGCTAGCCATGGCCATTGATGTGACCAGTCCAAGGACCGAGGGGCAGAGTTACCAGCAAAGGTGGACATTGTTTCCTTTATTGATTTCCACCTTTTTTCTCTAATGGTTGCTGAAACTTAGCTTTTTTTTTTTTCTCTTTAGAAAAACAAGGCTGCAATATATTACCTTGTAATAGAAGGAAACAAGATGTCAAGGACAAAAGGGCACGAGAGGGGCTTGCTCCTCACTCAGTGAAAGAAGCCAGTCTTGAAGGGCTACATACTGCGTGATTTTAACTGTACCACATTCTGGAAAAGGCGAAGATATGGAGACAGTCAAACATTAGTGGTTGCCAGGGGCTTGGGGGCAAGAAGGGATGAACAGGAAGAGCTCGGGACTTTGAGGCAGGCAAGTATCCTGCATATTACTGTGGTGGTAGGTAAATGTCACTATGTCACTATGTCACTATGTCACTGTACACCCATAGGATGTACAACCTCATATAACAAACGTACAGTGTGTGGAAAGTATAAGTTTTAGTCAACTTTGTTGTAGCCAAAAGAACTGAAGAGAACAACTTAGAGGAAGAACAGTATATCTGGGCTCATGGTTTCAGAGGTTCAGTCCATGGTGGGCTGACTCCATAGCTCTGGGCCCAAGATGAGGCGGAACCTCATGGTGTCAGGGCATGCCAAGGAGGCAGCTCAGGACATGGCAACCGGCAGGCGAGAGAGATAGCTTCACTCACCAGGGACAAAATATAAACCCCAAAGGCTCAGTGATCCATTTCCTCCAACCACACCCTACCTGCCTACAGTTAATTCTTATGTTGTTCACACATGAACTTTTGGGGGAATCCCGCTTATCTAAACCATAACAGCGTATAAGCCCCAAAGAGCTACGATGCAGCAAGCTGTTAATAATAGGGGGAAATGTATGCCCTATGAGGAGGGGGAAAGCAAACTGGAATTCTGTGCTTTTGGCTCAATTTTTCTATTTTCCACAAAATACATATTTTGTAGAAAGCAGTGACGTGGTTCAGGGTCTTTGACTGCCTCGTGGCTGTGGCTGAACTCGCTCTGGGCACTTTCTGTGCAGAGTGTAGAACAAGATTGCCCAGTTGCTATGGTGATGCCCTGCCTGAGGAGGTTCTGTGCAAGGCATGGAACCATCTGTCAGTCTCGACCCTGAGTTCAGACACCAGTGGCCAGGGATAGGGAAGTGTGAGCACAAGTAGATAACTATAATTGCTTGCAAGTTCTTTGACCTTCAAGCCTGACTGCTTTGAAGAAACTTTCTCACAGAAAACCTTTTGATGATAAAACTTATATAATAAATGTGTTAGAGCTGGCTCTGGGTCATTGTCCCTTCATTAGAGGATGGTGTCCCATCTAGTCTCAGCTTTCTCTCTATGAGCATTTGTCTGTCTTTCTTAACCCCCCAGTTCCCCTCAGGAAGACCCACTCTGGCCTGCTGGTTCCATCTCTTACAAGCTAAATAGCTTGGCACATGTCACTTTGGATTCTCCAAGCCTCTTTCCTCCACATATCAAGTGAGGACCTTGTAGGCATTTGCCTGTAGCTGGGCTTTGTGACAATTAATGCTAGGAAAGTGCTTCGACTTAGTAGGCACTCGACACACACGGTCCTCCGGTCTACCAGTTTTGTTACTGCAGGTGATACTGAAGGACAGTCAGCTAAACACAGTTGACCCTAGTGACCAAGGAGAGAATGCAATATCTTACTTCGGATTTGTGACTTTGCTTCATCCTCTGAATTTGTGCCTTGAATGCTATTGTTCTCATAGGCAACAAAAATGAAATGAATGAATTTACCTTGGAGTAGAATGAATTATGAATCAGGAATTATTGGAAGTTTACAGGATTAGCTTCCTTAGATAAATACACTTTGTTGTTCTTAACAGCTACGTGGGAGAGCAGAAATACATATCCTTCCTTTCACAGTGGAGTCTGTCTTACTACCAGAGCATAAGGGTGTTACATTCAAAATCCAACCACCCTTGCTGCCAGAAAGCCTGTCACGTGAAACAACTGTCAAAAACATTTAATGCTTTTTTAAAAAGGAGGATTATTCACACTCTGATTTTTTAAGAACTGAGTAACTCTTATAAGCAAGCAGTATTTTTTTTTTTAATGTGGCTGCTCTATTTTTCCTTCCAACCATTGTAGAAGAGCCTGTGGCAGGCTTTGTCTTGCCAAACGTGGCCACGGTCCATTCGACACCCCAAGGTGTTGTCTGACTCAGCTTCTCCTGTCTTCCTTTCACTGTGGTTTTCTATTGGGGCCTTCAGAGTATTCAAATTCAGGGCCATCTGACTTCTTTTCACTCCCATTTGTTAAACTTCAAGGTCCCTAAGGTTTAAATTCTAGGCTTAAATTGTAGGATTTCGCCAAGGGTCTTTGTAGCCCCAGTCTTTTCCTCTAAACGTGCCCTGTTCTCCTCTCCTGGGTCCTAAGATGCAGGGGCGCTTAGTGACAGCTCATCTTTGTGCTTCAAGAGACACCTGAGATGTCACAAACCAGGAGAAGGTCAGATTCTACGTAGACCTTGATTAGACTTCTTATTCTACCTCACTGGGCAGTAACAATGCTCCTTCTATTTCAGTGGGTATCATATGTGATAATAGTTTCTTAGACTGCAAAGTAATGCACAAATATAATGTACCATATTTGCGTGATGGGAGTTAAAAATAATATTCAATTCTTATCATCTGAAGCTATCATTAGTAGTTATTTTCCACATCATTGCTGCTAACACCGAATTTGTGAATACTGAATATACTGTGGCAGGAAGTACAGAGTTAGGTTCCTACAAGCTTCTGGTTATAAGATTGCACCAACAATCAATATATAAGCTTGTTTTTATGTGTGTTTTGTTTAAGGACACCTTATTGACTATATTTTGCTGATTCATTGACTTTGAACTCAAGGCCAACAATATCATAACTCACGGTGTAACAAAGCTTATCTAACACACGTATTTTCTCTGTAGGGCACATCACGGCTTTCTTGTGTTTAGGGGAAATAGAGAGCATCTCATTACTCCATCTTAAGATAGGAGCCATCTTAAACAGCCAAATCACCAATAAAAATCACAGAAACCATGGCATTACATAGGTCCCTAAATGTCTGGTTAACAGAGCTGAAGCAAGAGGGCAGGGCGTGGCCTCATTTTACCTCAGCTGAGAATGTATACATTGGTGACAAACTTTTCACTGCTCTGTCCATGTCTGTAAATGACTACACAAGCACTGCTTTTGGGGTTATAGACAAGTTTTAGTGAGTAGGCAAATTTGAAAATATGAAATCTACAACAATGATAATTGTATATACATAAAAAATTTAAAAACTTTCTATGTTCCGGAACATTCCTGAATGATTACAATGAAGAAAGTTCTTGGCTTTCAAAATGTTTATTTCAAAACAATTGAGTATACAAACGTATGCCGCTTGTTGAAGACAGGTGAGTCAGAAATTTGGAACAGAAATCGGTTCCCAGCTTTTGACAATCTGGTGTAGCCGAACACTAGATATGTCATTAAAGCAGAGCTTCTGTTCCCTCACTGCATTTCCACAATAAAAAAAAATGTCTTTTTTTTTTTTGGTTTGCTTTTGTTAGTGAAAAATAATTTAATTTTGGATCACAAAGTGGAGAGACGATGGCATCACTTTGTGTTTAGCTAAAAGCTTCCTAAGTTTTTCATTGTTTGCTTGACTCTTCTTTTTATGAGTGACCAGTATTGGGATCAGTTCTTCCATTGTGTAAATTAAAAGCCAAAGGTTAGGTGAAATGACACTGCTTAAGAGGTATCGAGCACCTCCTGCCTGGTACCCCGATGAGCACTTTACACACGGTGCCATTTGTCACCTTCATGAAGCTTATGATACTGGCACAACTGCTGTTGACGTTTCACAGCTAAGGAAACAAACTCAGTTATGAAAACACCTGCCCAGTCTCCTGGGCATGCAGGACAGTTGGAGTTTTCCAGGTGGTTGAACACAAGATCACGTGCCTGAGCCTCACCCTCAGTTTACAGAATTTCCTCTTTCAGCCTTAGCTTCATGAAAAGATTTTCTTTTGAAGCTATGTGATCTAGTTGTTGAGATGTTTTTGGTCATGGTGCTATAATTGCACTTGTTAAACATACATTTGGGTATGCATTTGGGTGACACGCAAAGATGATTACGACAGTGACAGTGGATTATGTTGGAAGCCATATTGAAGTACAGCTATGTGACCTTGGCTGGGTGCTTTGACCTTTGTGGGCCTTGTTCTCCTTAGTTGTAATATGATGAGGTTTCAAGAAATTATTTCTTAGGGCTTCCTATGTTTATATGAGGTAATAATAAATGTCTGAGAGTGAAAGTTAATGCAATTGAAAAATCATGAGAAGCCAACCTTGAACGACCACTTACCGGGACAGTTCTTCCTAAACAGGCTTCCTCCAGCCTTGGGAAGATTTTGGACATGAAGACTATGCTACATTTTCTTTAGGATATGAGAAACCAGACTTAATTTCTTCCCTTACATTTTAATATTATTTCTTGCCTATCACTTGGAAAAGATGTTTGCTCGGAGTTTCACTCCTGCCTTGCCATTGCGGTAGAACCCGAAGGTAACTAACTAGAGATTGCAATTAACTCAAAGCCATGTGATCATTCACCAGTTTTGCCACCCTCCACTCTTGGAGGTTGAGGTAAATACCAGCTGTGAGTTGCCATCAGGGTCTCCTCTGAAAGTTCAATCTACAGTGTTTCCTCCAGCTCCACCTTTAGAAATACATTAATATTCTCTCCAATAACAACTTTAAGAGAATGACAAAATTCTAAGCTGTAGATGGATATCTAATTCCCATATATTTCTTAATCTCCAATGGCTCAGACGGAAGGTGAAGAGCGAGTGGGGCAGAGTTGGAGGGTCAGTCATGTTTCTCGTTCATCACATGCCTCCAGTCTTGGGAGACACTTACTAGATATCATCCCATGAATAAATGACTCCAGAGAATAGGGTGGACAAGATCTCTTACTATATCACTTTTCCTCATTGAAAGTTTTATTGGGGCAATTGTAGGCTCACATGCAGTTTTAAGATGTCTTACGGATGGAGCCCTTGCATACTTTACTCAGCTTCCCCCAGTGGAAGCATTCTGAGGGTCTTTAGAATGGTATCACAATCAGGAAATTGACATTGTCACAATCTACTGATTTTATTCAGATGTGTGATGCTCATTGTGTCTACACTTAATTCCCGGAGCGTCACGGGGAACAGGCCATGCCTAGCCCTGAGTTACTCCACGTTGAGCCTAAGTACTGAGGTGGAATGATCTCCACCTTGTGTGTGTAAGTAAACAATCACTTTCTTCCTAGCACAACCATCAGGCCCAAACTGATAAATACATCAATCATGCTAATAAAAATGACCAATTGTGGACCTACTGAATTAATCAGAGGCACAGGGATGCAAGGGTATATCAAATTCATATCGGAAAAACCAGGCCCATGAGCTAATTGAACACACCAGACCACCAAATGAAGCAACACACTCACCCAAGACACGCAGGGTAGTCTAAGCACCCCCAGCCCGTGCACACGGACCTTGTCACCTGTCACTCCTTATGAGCCTTGCCCAGGAAAATCATTACAGTGACGAACCTCTGATCCTCTATCCTTGGTCTTCAGCACGGCATGGTTTCTCCTGCCCCTGACCAGCACACACAGCTCCTTCCAAGCTGACATCTCAAGATGACACTGTGAAACTCTTGTCCATCTAGACCCTGGTCTAGAATAAGTTCTGTGCTTTGACAGCTCTGCACCCTGAGCAAGTTCTTTGGCTGGTTCCTCATCTTATCTGACCACCTGCCTTGATTCTTTGCATTTAGCCTTCTAAACCCCAGTGGCCAATTTAACCCTTTCTTAGCCTTTCTGTAATACACACACACACACACACACACACACATATTTGTGTAAAGTGTGATGTGTGACTTGAGTGTCATAGATATTAGTAGTTAAGATTGGAATAAAAGAATCTGTGACTTCCTGCTTATGGCTATCAGGTGATCCGGAGTATATGGAAAACTGTCACTGCTGGGAGTGGTGTAGCCTGACTTCATTGTTATTCAATACATTCTGAGTTTGTAGAAAGACACAAACATGTTTGTGTTAATGGCCCAGCTTGCTCATGACTGTGTATCCACTGAAGATCATGAACAACCCAATGGCACCAGAGTCCCCCCTTGCCCTGTGATCATCGCGCCTCTCTTCCTTCCCACACTCACCCCTGACAACCCTTAATTTGTCCTCCAAGTCTAAAGTCTGATCATTTCAAA
The DNA here is from genome assembly GCF_045843805.1 of Urocitellus parryii. NCBI lineage: Eukaryota > Metazoa > Chordata > Mammalia > Rodentia > Sciuridae > Urocitellus > Urocitellus parryii. Next base: position 7,541,356 of record NC_135533.1, read on the forward strand.
CATAAATGGGATCATTAGGTATGGAATCTTTGGGACTTCCTTTAGCATAATTCTCTAGAGACTCTCTCTGTTATTTCTCTCTGTTAGTTTGTTCCTTACTGAGAATTATTCCACAGTTATGGCTGTCCCACTTGGGGGACCCTAGCGGAACCACACTCAGAAACTGACATGCTTTTCTCTTTTGCTTTTCTGAGGAAGGACCAAGGTTCAGGTTGCCCAAAGACATTCACCTTCTTGAGGAAGGAATGAGGGAGAGAGATGGGAGAGGACAACTCCTGGCAGGTGGGACTGGGTTCCTGGTGTGTCGGGTTGCTCATCCAAGGAACAGTCTTGAATGTGTCCAAACAGGATGTTCTAAGTTTAGTCCCCCAGTCCCTACACTACTTCTCCCCCAGGCTCCCTCGTCCCCGTAAACGGCACCACCTTTTACACAGCTACTTGGGCCCAAGCCTTGGGCAATCGTTTTCGGTTCTCTTTCTGCCACCACACCCAACCGACAACAGGCCCTGGGCTCCTGTCTGTTCCACCTACTTCTCCATCGGCTCCTCTGCTCTGGCTCTGGCTGGAGCACCATTCTCTCACTTCAGCATTGCACCCGCTTTTAACTGGTCTCTGTGTCCATCCTGCCCTTACATCTGCCCACTCCTACAGTTAACACAGCATGAGCAGCTGGCATCACCCTGCGAGTACGAAAGTCAGATTGTGTCACTTGTGTGCTCACAGCCTTCTGCTGTGTCCCATCTCCCTCAGCATAAAAGGCAGACCTCCACGGGTTCACAGCTGCATGTGGCTGGGCTCACGCTCTACCCCCCTCTGCCTCCTCCCACGCTGTGCCCTGACCACGGGCCTTCTTGCTGTCCTGGTTCTAGCCAAGCCTGCCTCTTCCTCATGCTGCAGGACTGCCATTCTCTCTCCCTGGAAGACTCCTCTCCCATCTCCTCCCTCGCTTCGCTCAGGCCAGCCCTTGAACGCTCCTTCTCAGAGAGGGCTGCCCTGGCTGTCTGGACCTCTCTGTGCCCTACTCCTCCCTTGTTTTCTTCTTGGCTCTTATCTCCAGCCAGAATTTGTGCTGCACAACTCTTTTCTCACTCTTTGTCTACGCTGGTTAGAGTGTGGGCTTCCAAGGCCAGAGCTGCTTCTGTTGGGCTGACTCAGCCCCATCGCCTGACACGAGAGCCCCCGACACACTTCTCGGTGAATAGATGATTTCCCCCAATTCCCTCCCTCACCTGGTATTAAATCAAGGACCCAGCATGGAGGGCCTGGTCACAGAGTCCTGGGATGTAGAGACGGTGCCCACTTTCTACCCAACTCGGGGAGGACAGAGGTGTCACTCAGCCGCAGGGGAACTGATGGCAGCCCAGTAGGCCAGATTGCATCGACAGCCTGCTTCCTCACCCCTCCCTGTAACTGTACCTTGCCGTGTGACTTTGCTGTTCCTCCCATGAAAACAGGAGGGTCCATTTCCCTTCTCCTTGACCCTGGATTTGGCCACAAGACCAAATCTGCAGGTGGTGGTACCTGTCTACAGTGTCAATCTGATCAGGTTATTCTCTGGATAAAAAGTTGCCTCCAGGATATTGTGAAAGCCTTAACAAGGCTTTGAGTGAATCCACTACACAGCAGATTGTGTGAGAGCACTACATCGGCTTTGCCTGGCTCCGAACAGCATGGACTGTGATTCCTGTCATCTGCATGTTCTGGCCTTGGGAGCATGGTGCGAGTGGATGGAGGCAAGCCCAAAGTGCCCCTGGAAGCAGTGCTCACCAACGTGAGATGGGGAGGTAGAGAGAGGCCCCACTCCCTCTAGCCTCAGCTTGAGGTGCATCATCTGCACCATCTCCTAGGGGCTGCCTTAGAATCACACTCCAGTTGTCCACATGGGGAGAGCCTGGTAATGCCCCCTTCCTCCTGTTTCATTGCTTTGCTCCCCTACTTGAATGTTGTGGGGTCATCTCCCCAGTGAACTTCTTGTATTCCAATTCATTTTCCAAGGGGTTCTCTTAGGAGTGCTCATAACAAGTTAGGGGACCACATAATTGATCAACCCACGCAGGGTCACATTTTTAAAGTGAAAATAAGTCCTGCTAATCATTTGCTCCTGCCTGGCTGTAGTAAACTGGGACTGTCCCTGCAAATCAGGACACGGGACCCTGCTTCTAGAGGCTGCTTGGATGAGAGCCTTGCTCTCTGCTGCTCTTTTTCAGCCCTTGCTTTTCCATACCCTGGTTGCCACCATTCTGAATGAAGCCTGTGGTGCCTCAAGTTTCCCTCCGAGCAGATATGTTTCCAGAGACGGTCAAAGTGCACCTCCCACCCCACTGTTCCTCTGTGATGCAGCCTTGTCACCATGCCACTGAGAGATACGCCTATCCCCCTGTGTAGAAATGTGGGTTGGAGCCCAGATTTTGACAAACAGCCAGCAGTGGAAGTGGTGCATGTCACTTCTGGAGCTGGGTCTTTGAGACCTTGAGCTGCCACCTTTGCTTTTCAGAATGCTCCTTCTTGGAGCTCAGCCTCTCTGCCTTAAGGTAGAGGTAGAGGAAGGATGTGGTTCCATGGGGGAGAACTCATGGGGCCTTTGTTGTCAGCCCCAACTACTGGGCAGCTGGCACATGCTGCTAGTCATGTGGATGAGGTCACTTTGGACATCCAGTTGTCCACCACCCTGTTGGCCCACAGAATTGAAAGAAATAAGGAATGTTGTTTTGGGTGGTTTGACGTGTAGCAATGGATTCTGAAAACTCCTCTTCCCAACCTCTACTTCACCTTGCCCCTTTGCCCACACACTTCTAACTCATCCTTCAAGTCTCTGCTTATAGGTGACTCTCTGGTATGCCTTCTCTCAATCCTAGACTGTGTTAAGTGCCCAAAGAACCCTATTATACAGATTCAGCTTGGCATGACTGCAGCCATCTTGCATCATAGCTGCCATGATTGCCCAAGAGTAGCCCCCCTTGCTTTTCCCTGCCTTTCCCCAGCATACTCAGAATAGGCCAAACCATTAGAGTGGTGTGTGGAGCTTTACTATTGGTCCCTGGCCCCAGGAATGCAACAACTCTGATATTAGCTTAAGACAAATCAGGTACATCCCAGCTTGGATGAAGTCCCTTTTTTCCTGACCAATATGTACACCTCTCCTTCTGACCAGAATTTTAGGAATCTATTTGGTCTTGCTGCTGTCCATGACCCCACTTCTGTCAGTAAGCCCTCCAATAAACGGCACTCTATACAACCCTGGACCTGACCACCTCTTTTATTTGTTTACTAATTTAGTGACCTCCTGGTCCTTTGGGGAGGGTTCTCTTACATGGGGCCAGGTTTTCTGGAAGACCTATACTTCCATCTTCCATTTGTACTGCCGCTTATCCTTCTACTCTTAATAATTGCCGTTCACCATCTTTTCTTCTAGCTAGGACTGAAGTTCTCCAAAGGCAGAAATGTGGCTGTCTTGGACGCCATTGACACCCACCCCACTGCCTTATGTAATGCGTGGCAGCTGACATATGATGAATACACACTTGTTTGATTATGATGGAATAAAAAACAACTGATATTTATTTCACACATTTGTGGAAGACATCATGCCACCTTTAAACATGTACTATGTTGCAGAATCTTGTGAAATAAAGCCCATAACTATACTACTTTATACATGAAGAAACAGATGCAAGAGATGAGAAGTAACTTCCCAAAGTCATAGACTTGACAAGTGGCAGAAGGAAGCCTGAAATCTGAAACCCAAGTGGAGGACCGAAAAGTCTCTTCTTATCTGGAAACTTTATGTATCAGTCAGGACAGGTTAGGTTGTGCTCCAGTAACCAAAAGCCTTGTAATTTTGGTGATTTCACAAAGCAAAGCTATTTTTCTTTTGCATGTGATACATTCATTACGAGTCAACAGTGTTCTTTGTTTATTGTGGTCACAGAAGGACCCCTGTTGGATAGAACAACCACATTTGAGGTTTGACAGTCACCCTGTCAAAGCAATAGAAGAACTCTAGAGGGTCTTGAACCAGGTCTTGAGTGTTATAGCCCCAAAGTCACACATATTTTTTCCAATTATCACTTTTTGTTCAGAAATATTCAGCAAGCAGTATAATACCTTCTGCAATATGCCACTTCCCCATGGATAAAGAACAAAATATATTCTTTTCTGTTATGTAAGGAGGCATTGCCTGAGTTCCAGAAGATTCTGAAAAACCCTTGAATAAGAGCTTTTATCAATAGAAAATAGTTTGGGATCATAATAGTCACAATTTGGATTATGACTGAAATGATGTAATGGCTACCATATAATAGCAGATACATCTTCTATCAGAGTTGCTTTGTATAGTGAAGTAGTTTGGAAAATATTAGGACCTGGGACCAGTATGACTTGCAAGCTATATTAAATTCAAATGAATAGAAGTTTACCTTTAATTTCACTACCCTAGACTCTGCACTGGTAAGTAGCAATATTATTTTGCATTAGTATCCAACTTCTTTCCAAGCATAGCCTTCCAAATCAATGTAGAGTAGTGCCATTTTATAAATAAATAAGTCTACTTCATTACAATTTTATGCCATTATCAGTTTTAGTAATGGCACAAATAGTTAATTATAAAAAATTAATAAAAGAGGGCTTAATGATAACTTTCTAAAATGAAAATGAAAACACATACTTCCATTCTGAACACATTGGTTGCCTATTTAATAACATAATTTATAGTGATGTGATAAGCACCATGCATTGACATTCTTCTAAATTCATATCTGTAAAACATCCATACAGTGTATGATATAAAGGAATCCTGAATGCAATTATTCTTTCTGTTATGGTTTAGATATAAGGTTTCCCCAAAAGCTCATATATAAGACAATGAAAAGGGTTCAGAGATGAAATGATTAGATTATAAGAGGTGTAACCCAATCGGTGGAACAATCCACTTGAATGGATTAACTGGGTGGTAAGTGTAGGCAGGTAGCATGAGGCTGGAGAAATTGGGTCACGGGGAGCATGCCTGAGAGGTTTACATTTTGCCCCTGGTGAGCAGAGCAGTCTCTCTGCTTCCTGGTGGCCACATCCTGAGTTGTTTTCCTCTGCCCTGCCCTTCCACCATGAAGTTCAGTCTCACCTTGGCCCTAGAGCTATGGAATGGGCCGACCATGCACTGAACCTCTGAAACCATGAGCAAAAATGAGCTTTCCTTCCTGCAAGTTGTTCTGGTCAGGTATGTGGGTCACAGCAATGCAAAGGCTGACAAACACATTTTAGATGTTAAGTGGAACAGGAGCAGGAGACCCTTTCTACATTAATATTGTGTTTCTCACTTTTCAAAAAAACATGGCTCCCCCCACCTGTCCTGACATTTCAAGGGTATTTAGGGCTTCTCTAAGCTGTTTTTGCTCAACCCAGAAAGCTCCTTAGCGTGGAGGGCTAATTTCCATTTAGCCGTTGTTGAATGCTCTCCATAAAGAGGCCACTCATTTGTGAGGAGCCCCGGTTATTGGGAAGCTCTTCCTTAAATGGAGCAAAATTCTTCCCCTTCACAAGCTCCTTCCTCTCAGTTGGCTTTGCTGAAGCCTCAAGGACTCAGGTCCTGGACCAAGCTCATCCTTCCTTCATGGAGCAGTCCCCAAACTGAAAATTATCTCGCTTCTCTCAAGTCACACATTTTCTGGGTAAATATTTCCAGACCTTTTGGATTTTCTTTAATGGGTCTCGTGTCTACTTGGTCTTCTCATAAAACTGATGTTCTTGGTCTGGACACAGTTCTCCTATTAACATGGCTCAGTGTTAGTTTCATTTAAGAATCAGTGAGTCTTACAGGAGAATTTCAAGTAGTAAATGAAAAGGAGAAGAAAGCAACAGAAAATTACTATTGAATAAACACTATAGGAAGAACTGTTAGAGAGAAGATCAAAAAAAAAAAAAAAGAATCAGTGAGGACAAAACACTAGTTCATGCTAAACACTCCACCAAACCAGCCCCCTGAGTTTGCTTTCCCGACACTGGGAGTCTCCCCGCTTCGACCTAAGTGCTCACGTTTATTTTTATTATTACTTTATTTTGTCCAAGTGTAGGAATTAAGCTTATGCCTATTTTTTTCATCTCATTATTTTATCTTGTCTTTCTAGCCTGTCGAGATACTTCTGAAGTGTTTTTTATCATCTGACATATTAAACCATCCCTCTCAGCTTTGTGTCATTCACAAACTCACTAAACACACAATCAGTGTCTTAACCCAGGGCACTGATTGAAATGTTGGGAGGGATGAGCAAATAGAGGACCCCCTTTCAGGTTTCAAATTATGCTTCTCTTCATTGGCTTAAAGATTTATTGAGAGACTATTAAACCCTCTGATGAAAGCCAGATACATCAAGTCTAGAGTATCATTTGGGTGGTAAGTGATAAAAATAGACAAAATTTGGTCTGATGAAATTTCCACTTTACAAACCTCTGCTTTCTGCCAGTGATCCTGACTTCCTGCTGGAAGGACCCAGGTTGTGTGAGAATCCACTCTAAGACTCTGTGCTGGGTCGACAGTGGTCTCACTTTTATTTCCCTTCCCCTGTGGAGCACATGTGTGTCCGGGTTAGCGCCCCTCTTCATTCTCACGAGTCCTTTCCAAGCAGTGCTCATCCTAGAGCTCAGGGCAAAGTCACATTATTTATTTAGATCTTTTATGGGATGGCTTCTGATTAGCAGCTGACCTGACGAAGCAACAACTGATAGCTTTGATGTCTGGGGGTGTCCAGACGTCTCCTGCGAGTTCAAGTCATCTTCCTAGATGGATATTTTCAGAGCTGGGGATGCAAATGGGTCGTATCTCACTGAAGCACATGTCACTTTGGAAAGGGGAATTTACGAATGCTTCTCCCCGACCTGTACCTGCTAAGTGACCTTGCACTGAAGGACAGCCAGTCTCCCTGGTACCCACATGGCTTTTGTTTTTGGTCTTCAGTGTAATCGTTTTGAGGTTTCCCTTGCTTCTTCATCATCCTGAAAGACGCAGCCATCATCAGCAGGGCTGGCTGGTGCCACATCAGGCTTCCCCAACACCAACATCACAAAACCAACTGGGTGACCTTAAGCCTGTGGCTCTCAAAATCACTGGTGGTGATTTTGCACCACTGGGGGTCCTCGGGCAATGTCTGGAGCCTTCTTTGGTCGTCACGACTTGAAGTGTTACTTGTAACTTGTGAGCATGCTATAGCTCCATGGCAAAGAATTTTCTGACCCCAAATGTCAACAGGGCCACTGTTGGGGAGCCCTGCTTTCCTGCCTTCAGAGAGGCCCTGACCATTCTGAGCCTTGGTGCTTCTGTTGTACAGTGAGGGTAAAGATGGGCTGGGCTGGCTTGGGGTGGGGGGAATGTGGACAGTCCCAGAGGCACTGGCACACGGTGAGCAGCAAAGGACAGCAAGGATTTTCATTATTTAGTACCAAGCATTGTACTGGATAAATCCCACGATGTTATTACCTTAATATTGATCATTTCCTCCACAAACATTTTTTTGAGGACTTCCTGTATGCTAGGTACTAATCTGGTTACTGCAAGTAAACCATCCAACCAACCAACCAACCAACCAACCCAGCAAACACACAAACAAAAACACAGAGGACATCTCTACCCTGAGGGAGCCAGAGCCTGCAGGGGGCCTCAGATTCCTCCACTTTGCATTAGAGAAGATCCAGCCTCTAAGAGGTTAAAATATCAACGTAGTAAAGTAACAGGCCCCAGGTTTCAATGGAGACGAGTCTGCATTCAAGTCTAATCAGCTCTGCCTGTTTCCCAAGCCCACATTCTTTCTACTCCATTAATGTGGGTGTTGGATCCCTGATTTAAAATACAAACCAAAAACCAGGTGGCAGGATGTGTGAGGACTGCAGATCTCACCCCACCCCCACTCTTAGGGATGGCATCAGAGCCTTGGCCTGAATAGTCTCACCCTCCAGTGTGCATCTGCAAATGATACTCTTTCTGATTCTTTCCTCATTACTCTTTACTAATTCTGCAAATATCTATTGAGTGTTGCTCCCAGTTAGGATGCAGTGGAACTGTGCAATACTATCCTGGTCTACAGGGAGGTCACTGGCTAGTAGGGATGAGGGGCCGTACGTAGCGCAGCCCTAACCTACTCTCCTGTGAAGGAGGCCATCTCCATCCCAGGACCACAGACTTCCTTACAGGCAATCACATGTTCTTCCCATGACTCATTGACACCTGTGTGGTTCGTTTCCATGCTCAGAGAAATCTTTCTTTGATGCACAAAAATTTGTAGGTGTGACATCCATACATCTGAGGCTTGTTAAACTTTCAGCTTGATTCAGATTTATGGCCCAGTGAATTCTTAGCCGTAAAGGATGTCACCTTTACAATGTTATTTGTTCATGACCTTGAAGGTCCGTATCGTCCATGGCAATTTTGTTGAAGTATGAATTGAGCCCCATGAGCTGAAATACTGATGAGCCAGAGAGTGTTAGACAAGGGAACCTAGCCATCACTCAACATTCCATCAAAACTCGACTTCATGGGTCTCAGGAAGTAATAAAGTCCTTAGGATCATGGTTGAGGTTACCTCAGGGTATCATAAAGCAGCATTTTTAGGAATACAACAGTGTCATAGTGCAGAGTTTATTTTGATGGAATCACTAAGTCCCTGAAGGACCACTTAACACTTTCAACTATTCTTAATGGAAATGTAGGAATATACATGGCAGCATTTGGGCACGTGCCAACAGCTCAGGATGGACAATGAAAGAATACCAAGGCCAATCCACCCACTTTTTTTTTTTTTTTGCTGGTTATTGGCATCACTTAACCTTTGTCTGCAACACTTTCTGGAGCTTGGCAAGTTCTTCTTGTCCACCTAAGACTGTGGACTGTCCTCAGGGAGACCTCACCTCCATACTCTCCAGCCAACTGACTAGTGGACTCACCTTTGTCTAATGACCTCCCTCAGCTTCAGTTTCCTCATCTGAAGGGCAATAATCATAGGTTTTGTTTTACTGGATCGTTGTGACACTTAGTTGTCGTATTTATATGTGTAATATGTAATGTCATGACGTCTCTGTCTTCCATTCTTGTTATAGGTAATAAAATCGAGGGTATGTTCTTCAAAACATAGCGACTTTAGGAAATGCTGGACAGGGTTCAGATGAGGGCTTTGTAGTTAGGTCCTGCAGAGTGACCCTGAGACCATGCCTGGTGCTACTTGTAGGATGCAAGGGAATAAGAAGTAGCTGTTGATCTGGCCCAGTGATCAGTAAGTCTCAGCCTCATTCTTTTTCCACTCCCACCCTTGGATCCATCAGCCACCTCTCCCCACTGACTTACCCACCGACTACGGGCTCTCCCTCTGGGCTTTACCCTGCTCTCTTCTGGACCCTCACTCACCAGCAGATCTGTGTGCTCCTGGTCCTAAGCCCAGGGACACTCTTTGCTGGTGGCCCCTTTCTGGTTTGGGGTGCAGACCCAGCCCTTATGTCTCCTGCCCAAGCCTTCCTCTGTGTCTTCCTCCTCTTCGTCCTCGGTAGCCACCACAGAGACTCCAGCCCAGCAGTTCAGAGCCACCTCCAAGTGTTGGTTCTGCTACCTGTTAGCCAGTGGCCCAGGGCCTCTCATTCACCTCTTTGTGTTCCAGTCTCCTCATCAATAAAGTGGGGATAATAAGCCACTACCTCACGGAGGTGTTATGAGGTTAAATGGTTAATATATCCATAGGGCTTCAAACGGAGCCTGGCCTGCAGGAGATCCCAGGGAAGAGCACACCTGCCCCTATTACAGGTTCTCGCTCCTCCCACTCCTCATTTTCTACAGCCACCCCCCCCATCTTTATAAATGAGCACTTTTACTGTTGATGCTCTTCTGATCATTGTCACAGGCCTCTGGTGAGAATAAAATTAATAAATTCTTTCCTCTTGTAAGAGGTTTGAGCTGCTCTCCCTTCCTCACTAAAGTTTAAACCCAAAGTGTCCTCTGAGCCCCAGGGAAAACCTGGATGAACCCTCTTGCTTCACTTGCTCTTAGTTGACGTCAGAATCACCAACTTCGGAGGACACAGTAATACACTTTTAGTCTCCCCCTAGCTCTGCTGCAGATCACACCTCTGACTAGTGGGTTCGGAGGATAATGGTTGTCTAGGTGACTTTTCAGGAATGGGAAGGCTGCTTTTGCTAAAAACACTGACTGTCACTGGGGCCTGCGGATGTCTCATGGGTGACTGGAACAGGGTGAGTAACTCCGCCTCTCCATCTTCATATTCTGTCCCTCTCCTGTGCTGCCTTAACCTTGGGGTCAGACTCCACTCAGCTCTGCACGGAGACACGTGGATCATCTGAGACATGCTTGGTCCAGAGCTATCAGAGCTATAATGCAGGGTTCACGAGACTTGCCCAGTCTCTCTCCTCCCTCTTCGAGGTTAAGGACACCACCATCAGTCATCGTGACGGGAACACTGGAGTACGAACGAATGAAAAGAGGTGGCGCCCGACTTTCTGGAAGATCTCAACCAATTCCAAGAAAAGGCGTGAATATGCCTGGCCTTCACTAGCCTTGTCCCTCTCCCTTGTCATCCCTGTTCTGCGTCTGGAACCCCTCAGCTCCCAGGAGAGGAGCGGCTGATTTGTGAGCAGAGCTCTGGCATGCTTCTCCCTTCTTTGGTCACTGAATAAAACCTTTCATTCTCTCCAAAACTTGTCTTTCAGCTGGTCTCTCTGGGATGGGCTTCCAGACCTGGGTTGATCCAAAGTTTTAGAAGTTGCTTGGCTAAACAGTGAAGTAATAGATCCTGCTGGCTCTCCTAGAGTTAGCACTTCTGATGCATGGTCACCTGGGGGATGGTGGTGTAAGTACTTTTTTGGGGGGATTTGGAGGCAACCGTGTCTACTTCAAACTGGCTGAAGACCATCCTCACACTGCCTTGCTCTGACATCCTGTGAAGAGCCGTGGAGATGGATTGCACCTGTGCAGACCGCCTACTGCTCACCTCCCTCTCCTGCCAGTCACCTTTCCCACACCTCAGATCAGCCTGTTTCTTTACCCCATAAATACCCCTCACCCCTACCTTTGGGGAAGTGGACTTGAGCCTGGGGGCTCCCCCTCCTCTCATTTGGCTGCTGTGGGAACAAACTCTTTCTCTTTTCTACAACTCATTGCTTCAGGGATTAGGCATTGCTTCGGTAACATCACCACTACCCACTGGGCACAAAAAGTGACCTCTCCCCCAGCCTGTGCGTTACCACCATCTTGCTATTTCCAATGTGCTTATATGAAGAAAAAGTTCAATTAAATATTGCTCAAAGGTAGAGGTCTTCAGTTAACCAAAGAATAAATTTTACATGCGGAAGTAAATTTTACATTGGACAGTTGAGTTCTCAATTATGATACCCATCAAATGACATTTGTTTCATTTCTGTCACAGACTCAGATGCCCCCAGCACCAGTCACAGTGTGTTTCAAGGGAGAATTAGTGGAATGAGCTTTAGAATGTGTCACAGGAGCAATTACCCCAGAGATGATTTGATGACACTTGTCTTGTGCATCACTGAGAAAAACAGCACAGCTTTTCTTGTGTGGAGCAGGTATTTGTGACTGACCCCAATGAGAGAAAATTACCTGGTAATTTAAAAATGCAAATTCACATTACCTAGTGTATTCTTATACCCAGTGTGTTCTTAACATATATCTATACCCAAAGAACCAAATTCTTACCTATAACTTTTCCAAGAAAGAGCGCCTTGGGGGAATTGAAGAGTGTGTCCGATGAACTTGGCAGATGGTAACTCACAGAAGGATAATGATCGAGCTGTAGGAGGAAACGAGACACTGTTAGAAGAAGGTGACTTTCCTGCACCAGAATCAAATCTTCCCTGCAGGCGATGGCATGTTTCTTTGAATTCTGGTTTCCAGATATCTTATTTTATCAGCGTGGACTCTGAAATATAGCCCAGGAAAATGAAAGTCATCTCTTCCTTCACACAGGTTATCTGAAAACAATTTGAACTAGTTAAATGAAGAATTGTTCTGATTTGATCTGTGGGTGCACATTTTCTATGGATAATTTGCCTGTTGGACTAAGATTCTTGCATGCTTTAATGGAGTAAGAACTGCTCCATCTAATCTCTAGTATTGAGCTCTGAAATAGACAAAGTTGTGCCTATAGCTTTGAGTTTTCTTTGTGCCCTTTCACGGAGCTATTATGTTCACTGTTTGGTGTATCTGCTACAGAGCAAGTTGGTCTTCAGATGGGAGAGCTTGCACACACATTTACACCCGGGCCCCAAATGCTGCAGTTCGACATTGTTTTCTTGCTTTTCACCCAGAGGATGACTCTTTGCCTCAGGCAGGGGGCGTCAGAGCCTAAGGGAGTTGGGGAGCCTCTGCTCAGGCAGAGCTTGTTCTTCTGGAAGGAAGGGGAGTTGGTAGCAGAGGGAGAGAACTGAAGCAGATGGAAAGAGCCTTCTGAGAATGGCTGGCACATGCACACTGAACAAGGCCCGCTTTGGGTCACATTTCCCATGTGCAAAATACCAAGGGTGGAGTCACACATCAAAGGCCTTGACTCGCCTTTGTGTCCCCGCATAACAACTTCTTCTGAGTTGCTTTTTAAAATAGATGCAGTCTAATCCCAGCAACTCAGAGGCTGAGGCAGGAGAATCTCAAGTTTGAGGCCGGCCTGGACAACTTCATGAGACCCTGCGTCAAAATAAAAAATTAAGAGGATGGAGATGTCTGTGGAGGAGAGCCTCTGGGTTCCATTTCCAGTCCTGACCACAGGCCAACAAAGAGAGACGAAGCCTAGTGTGTTTCCCCAGAGCTTCCTGGGTCCACCAGCGGAAAACCTCTTTGGATCCATTCATTCTTTTCCTGTGAGTTCCACACCTGCCAAGTCATTGTCATGGAAGGGGAGGGTCATAAGAACACAGGCCTGGGTCCCCTGCGGAGCACTCCTGTGGGAACTCTGGGGACCAGGTGGAGGAGGGAGCTAGAACAAGCAGCCACTTGGAAAACTTGGGAAATGATAGCCAGTCACTGGTAACAATGGGACTGACTAGGCCAAGAGGCAGGAGGCCTGCCATGCTGGGGGAAGGAAGGTGAGGTGCCAGGAAGAAAGAGTGCAGGGCAGTGGGCATCATTCCCTCCACGCTGGGAACTAGCTCTGTAGACGAATGAGCGCTCATTATTAACAACTCTCTATAGCCAAAACATGAAACTGCTCACTACAGACTTGGAAACCATTGAAAGTTCAGGGTTCAGGGTCAAAGCATCATCACATTTCAGGAATTTTTGAGTCGTGATCTGCCAAAGTGCTACTGTGAGTTTTTGTGCATTAGAAATATGATAATAAAAGTCTGGGGGGAAAAAAGGGAAAAGAACCCTATTAAAGCAAACATATGCGTGTTTCACTATCATTTTCAAAATGTTATATACCACCAAATACATCTTGACAAAACATTTTTTCCAGCCAGAGAATCTTAAATATTTTAAATCTTAGAAAATTTCTTCAGAGCAAAGGCTACCTTTTCTGCTAATACTAGCTGGCTCCTTTGGTGCCACCTGTTGGCAGGCCTTGGTAACGGCCGCTGCTTTCACTTGTCACAGTCCCTAACTGCCAGATGGGGAGGGAACCAAGGCCTCACCGAGATGGTGGGCTGCAGTACTTCTTATGATTCAATTTCTTTGTTGAAGAACTTAAAAAAATGGATACAAACAATATGTATCCATTATAGAAAAATAGTAGTGCATATTTTCAGGAAAAGACTCAACTGGTGATAATTAATACTAATTTAAAAATGTATATTATTCGTTTTCACAAAAAATGGGTGGAATCCTACAGATATCTGATTTCGTTTTTTAAAACTTAGCAATGCATTATAAACTTTTTCCTGTGTCAATAAATATAAAACTGAATTGCATCTTCTGGATGACTAGTATTCTGTTGCATGCAAAATACAGTATGGCACAGTCTTTAAAAGGTATCAAATCTTTGTGTTCACACATCTGTCCTTTTTGCGTCCTCAGGTCCAGTGCTGGGTCAAGCACATGGTAGGCTCTCAATGAAAATGTGCTGGTCTTTGCTAATACCACCCTTAAAGCCTGTGCTCAGAGGTGCCTTACCACATAGTGGCCCCTTGCCCTCCTGTTCTCTGGTGATCACTTTCTATAATTTGAACTGAGCTCCCAGTGAAAATCCTGGTTTATCTCCCTAAGTTTGCCCCCTTTCTGTATCTGCATGGTGGATGGCTTGAATCCTGATACTGAAATTTACATTTATTTATACGAAATTTTACTTCTTTTGTTTTGAAATACAACAATGGTCTGCTCAAAAGTTTTGAATCTTGATTCTGTCATCTGACATATTAGTGATCCTGCTTGGTTTTATATCTAAAAATATGATGAACACTCTTATTCTTAACTCATTAATAAAGTCATTACTTAAAAACACACAGAAGTGGGCAGTGACAAATGATTCTAATCCAAATGACCTGTTCAGTTAGGAAAACATTTTATAGAAATTAAAATGGAAAATATGATAAATGTTAAAGGCCCTCAGAAAGCCTTAGCTGTCAAGGACGAGGCTGGAGCTCAGGAGGAAGCTCCCAATAAGAGAGGCAGAGAGGGTGGCGTGGGGGGAAAACAGAAGAGAAGAACATGGTCCATGTTTCCTCGTCCCCGGGGACGGGGACGGGAATCTCATTCCTTCTCCCTCACACTCCTGCCTGCTCTGTGCCTGAGAGGGAGGGTGTGGGCAGATGAGGATGTTGTGGGGGATGAATTGACATGGACAGGTCAGGGAAGGGAAGTGGGCAGCTGATGGCTTGCCTGGCATGACCAGGAGGCGGTGCTGTTCCCCTGCTGAGCACAAAGACCTCAGAATAGTGACATCAGACAAGGCTTGTCTGTGACTGCGGCCACAAGTGCATAAGACCACTCTGGAATTCCTGAACAGAGATGCAGTGGACAGGATAACGACACCTACCCTCCTAAAATATTCATGTTCTAAATCCCAGGACCTGAGAGTGTACTGTCCTGCACAGCAGGAGGGACTCTGCAGATATAATTAAGATGAGGATCTTGAGACCCTGAGACGGTGGTGGAGGGTGATTATTTCTGGTTATCTGGAGGGGCCTTGTGGAATCACAAGGGTCCTTACAGGAAGGTGAAGAGGAGGAAAGTTCCTTACGGAAGATGAAGAGAGTAAAGAGGAGGAGAATTGACCACGGAGTTGAGCATCTGGTTGCATGAGGAGGTGACTGAGGAATGCAGGTGACTTCTGGGAACAGGAAAAGGCCAGGAAACAGATTCTCAGCCCCTCCAGAGGCAACCGGCCTTCCTGGACCCTGATTTCAGTCCATGCAGACTCCTGACCTCCAGAAGGGTAAGGTAATAATTTGTGTTGTTTCAGCCTCTAAGTGATGCTAATTTATTACAGCAGCAGTAAGAAACTTAGACACACAAAAAGACCCCGTGAAACAACAAACAGCAATGAAAGAGAGCATATTCCCTCTCCGGGCCATTTCTCCAGTGCCAATGTATACATCTTGATTCTGTCATCAACTTATCAGTGATCCTGTTTGGTTGTGATTTGTCTAAGAATATAATAAACACTCCTCGTCTTAATTCATTCATAGAGCCGTTAACTTGAAAACATGGAGCAGGAATCTCAGTTGGCAATGGTAAATAATTTGAATCCAAATCCACCCCACCTGCTGCTCAGATGCAATTTATCAAGAGACCCAGTCGCCAACCTGCATTTGGAGAGCAGAGACCCCTGCCTCCCGGGACCCTCACCAGGAGCCTGTTCCTAAAGTGAGCTCCTCCTGAGTGTCTCCTGCCCCAATCCTACCATTCTTCAAGGTGTACAGGTCCCCTTCTCTCAACGACCAATTTACTGCCTCCCAGCCCCAAATGCACCCTTCAACACACACCTTAAGATCCACCCCGCTTCCTGCACACAGCTGTCCTTTAAAGTGGGCACCGTGTAGAGAGTGTGCAGGGGCGTCACAGGAGGGAGGGCTTCCTGTGGGGGAAGCAGAGGGCCCAGTGGTGCCTGCTGGAGTCATAGACTAGAAGTGAGCCCTCTGTGCCCTCCACACCCACCCCGCAGGGTGCTGCCACCTGCCCCACCTGCACTTGGGGGTGGTTTGCTGCTCCCCAACACGCCAGACCCCTCCAACCTGGGCTGAGCCTACCTTTACCAGCAAGGTCTTGAGGGGTTCAGAACACAACACCCCAAAAGTGCTGGTCTGGCAAATCGACTGCTTCGAGGGTAAGATGCTTAGAGACCACAGATGTAGGAAGGGCACTTGGGCCACTGCTTTTCTTGGGGAAGGCAAGGCTCAAACTCCCCTGTGAAAGACGCCTTCCCTCAACAAGAGGCAAGGGACATTCTTATCTCCAGAAAAGGGGAGTCAAGGCTGAGGGAAATCTGTGCCCCAAACTTCATTAAAGTCACCCCCCACTGCCTTTGCCCCAGCCCCACCTGAGCTACTTCTTCACCATCACTGCTGAGTTCACCTCTATGTGAGGACCCAGGCCCGCCACCTGGGGGGTCCTCCCCCTGACAGCTCTCAGGTCCAGGTGGCAATCTGCATGGTTTTCGTGCAAATCCCTCACAGGTCAGCTTAATCCTCGGGGCAGCTGGAGAGCCTAAGAATGAAGAACGTGGCCTGCCCCACCGTCAGGAACCCTCCTCACTTGTCCTTGCCCATGTGCTCGCTCAGCCCCGGTGCCTGTGGGAAGCTGAGCTGGGGTCCCTAGGTTTTACAGACAGCCTCCGTCACGGCTGCTTCTCTTCTTACCCGGCCCTGTGGGCTCGGTCCCCACACTGATCTAGACTGCCACACACGGGCCTTTCTTGGAGGAAGACAGGGTTCGGTGGTCTCGGCTGGAGGGCACCACTACAGGAGAAAGGAGGGAGTCCAAAGTCAAAGAGGGGGAGGAAGGATTGGCCTTCCTAGCCATACCCCGTCACAGAGAAAGAATGGCCAGCTGCAGGGACAGTCCCTCTCACTGAACTAGCCTGGTCCTGACAATTAGGAAGGCAGAGGATCAGCTACATTTTAAGTATTTACATTCAAAAGAGAAAATGCATTAAACCCGATAAGGCAAGAGAAGTTCTACCTGAGAAGCCTAAGGAAGTAAATGACATATGATGTCATTTCACTCCCATTGCCAGGTGGCCCCTCTTCTCAAATGAACCCTGGTGCATTTGCCACGGTGAAGTGTAATAATTTCAAGGTAATTTCTTTGGGGTCCTAGTGAGCTATTTGGCTGTCCATTTAGCTGGTGGTCATTTCCCTGGCAGTTAAGAGGCGATAAGAGATCATGTAATAGAGTCTCATTAAAATTAAAGACTGTGACTCCATGTTCCCCAGGACAACCTTAAGGGGACACTAATTTGTTCAACATTTACCATTAAGCCATTAAAAGCATACTGATGCAGGCTGGGACGCAGGTCCTACACCGGGAGTTAAAGCTTTAATGCCGTTCAGGTATTATTTTGCAATTTCAGTTCATTTCCATTTTAAAGCTATAGTTTGCATTGGCAGACTTAGAAGGGACTTCACCAGCCTGTTTGTTTTGGGAATGAAATGGAGAAGCTAGAGGAGGAGCACAGAAGAACCTAGACAGCCTGGATTATTTTGGATGAAGGGAGGGGCGGGACACCCTCTCCTGAGATGAAAGCACCCAGTTCCACATGGGCCCTGCCTACGTGGTGGAAAAGTATTTCAGGGTTCAGTGGTTTCTTGAAGGTCTGTGATTTCTTGTAGCCTTTCCCAGTCCCTAATTGAGGGTAATACTTGGAATTAGCTCAGAGACGTGGCATTTAGAACATTCCATCTTGATGAATGTTTTTATTCCAAGTTGAATCTGTTGGCCGAACCTGGGCAGAGGCCAATGCAGACAGATGTTAGGTGAGAGAAACAATGACCAGCTCAGCTAGCGTCCCTGATCCACAGCCACCGTCCCTTCCAGACCTGGAACTCCTACAGACTTCAGAGAAGAGGGAGTTTGAAGAGCAGAGACCACACCTCCCTGCCATCCTAGTCTCCATTCCACCTGGGAACAGGAGAGGGGACATCTGTAGGCCTAGGGCCATTCCCAGTGTTGAATAGGAAAGAACAGGACAGCTCCAGGGTCAAGGGTAGATTCACCTAAATGTTTTCTGCCTCTTCTGATTCTAGACCACTCTATGTTAGTGGAGAGGACACAGAACAACTGTGGGTTGGAGTGAAAGGCAACAAGGTGAGGTTAGTTGTGGGTCTGTCACCAGCCTGGTGGGGCAGCCCTGTCTCTGTTCCTCTTCTAGGGACCATAATTCAGGGAGAACCTGTTACCTGTTACCACAGATGCCTGTTAAACATTGATCACTGGGTAGACAGGTGACAGACTTGGGTGGCTGGGCCTAGGGACAGCACCTGACCCCTGGACTTGTTTGCCTGCTTCTTTTCCTGCAGCACCTTCGGTCAACTTATGATCCATGTGAAATGGCCTGTAACACGTTAGGTGCTCTCGTGACCTTTATAAACTGGTCACCGCTGGCTGAGCCATCTGGGTACATGTGTCTCTGGGTGTGTGTGCAAGCTTTGGGGACCCTGACTCTGACTTCCATTAGAACTTCCGTTCTCAGAGGAATAGCGCTCTCTGAATGACTCAGGTGGCTGAACCCGCATAGACTTTATGGCCACCAGGCTGCGTGAGCCGCCTGGCTCCAGCTTGTACCACATGCAGGAGACCTGCCAAATGTTCATCTGGACGTGATTTCTCATGCCTGGGGGTATTCCCCACTTACCTGGAGTCCTGAGTTCAGCCTAGCCCATTTTGGGGACCATGTGGCAGAAAACCCCCAGCCCATCACTGTGGATCAACATGCCAGCCTCTGGCCAACTCCTAAGCCATGTGACAAGAACAACCAAGGATGCAGACCACAGGTGCCCATCTGAAGACTGACTAGCCCCCGCTGGGCTAGACTACGTGGAGGACTTTGATTCAATATTTAATTATTTTTAAGAGAGGCCAGAGGTGGGCTACCCTCCAGTGAAAGCAGACAAATCCATCTCCTGAGCCCATCTCCTGCCTTCACCTGGGTCTGGGGGCTTTGCATCCAAAGACCAGCAAAAGGAAACTTGGCCTGCATAGCTAGGAAGGACTTGGCTCAGTCCTTTTTAGGACAGAATATACTTTGCACAGGGGAACGGGGGCTCTCTTCACATCTGGATCAGCTGGCCTTGAGAATGCAAAACAAAGAAAAGGAGGTCAGTCTCAATCTAGGCATTTCCTCTTATTGCCACTGCACTGTCCAGCGGCAAAGGTGGCTTGAAGGGCCACCTTTCCCTTCTTTGGAGGCAAGGGCAGGACTTTGTGCTTTCTTGCTCTCCTTGCGAGGGTCACTAGGGAGCTCCTACAAACCAGTGCCTAGGAGATGGGTGTAAGGAGCATGGGCAGGCTGGGGTGGGGGACAGGGAGAATAGCCTGGCTCTGCCCTGAACATCCGAGTCATGTTCTCAAGTCACCAGGCCTCCTTGGACTCCAGTTTCCTCACCTGTGAAGTGAGGAGGTTGGACCAGATCATATTCAAAGTTTCTTTGAAAATGCAGCTGCGGACCTCAGGAGTAGTGTTATCCCAGGTTCCTGGGGTTTTGAGCAGGATCTTCTTGTGCTAAGAACCAGCTGTAGGGTACCACTTGGAAGAGGTCCTTGTGGGACCTTTCTCCTAATAGTGGTGATGGGGATGGGGAAGAGGAGTTACGGCCCCACAAGTCTGCAGTTCTCCCAGGTTCTGTCTTGAGGCCAAGACCACATAGAAACTGTCATCTTTGCTACATGAACCTAAATATCTCAGCAAATCTGGCTCCTGACATTTGGCTGTTAAGGGAAATACTTATATACAGGTCAGGCAAGTCAGGGGTTCTCAAGCAGGGAGGGGCCTGAGAGAGATCTAGTTTATCACCTTTCCATAAATGTAGGGAGGGAGAGGAGTCCCTGGGAGAACTGGTGACCCACTCAGGGTCCCATGCGAGAAATGGCGGCATTGGCCTTGACTCGATATTAAACTTGACGCTCTTTTCCACAAAGGTGTAAACCTCAAGAAATAAAGGATTTAGGAGCCAGACAGATCTTTCTTGGCTCTACATGTGCATAATTTCTCTTTTAGAGACGCTGGAAGGCTTCATGTATGGCTTGATAAGCAATTTTAAATGAGAGGTATTATAAAAATACCCATTACCATTGTCACTATGCCATCATTATTACGGTAATGTGATAAGTAAAATATAGTTGGCTGTAAGGCTGAGTGCAACTGGAGTCCTGCCGTATTGGTGTGATTAAAAGAATTAGTGACTCCATTAGGTGCTTCATGGTATATATATGAAAAATTCCTCAAAATAGTAGAAAGAAACAAATTTGCTTTCACACATTGATCTACTTTTTCTAGTCTGATACGCCACCTACTGGAAAAAACACCAAATATGATTTAAAGTGTATGATTTAAAAAAAAAATCAAGAAAACTGATTTTATATCAATAACTCCCTGAGTTTTTCTAAACACCCGTGACCGGGTACAGACATTCTCATTCCAGAACGGGTGCAGCTGTTCTTTAATAGTATTGATTTCAGAGATGTTTGCAGCAGGAATGGCTACGACACTATGTTGTCATTGTTTCAAAGAATCTACTCAGAGAAAACTCAGCAGTCTTAGGTTTGTGTCTTTGATTTCAAGTTTCCTTTTTAGCAATAGATATGGTACGAGGATAATTCATGGTTGTGATATACTCTGTATTTAAAATCACAGTAATAACCATCACCCGTGGTCTGCATAGGTGTCGGGAGCTTTAGGTAATCATGTACATAATAAGCACCAGTGGATTCGTTAGGGTACATGTTCCCTGATGACCTCAAGGTAATGAGATTTTAGGAATAAAGGAAAACATACATGTGGGAAAGGGGAGGAAGAAAACAAGAAGAGGGATGAAAAACCAAGTTCGAGCGCTTTTGAAAACAGCTGCTAATAACTAATGTTGCTCACGTGGCTCATGTTACGGCTCAATCTTTATGGATCAGATGAAAAGAATACAGAAGTTTGAGTGAGAGGATTTTGAGAAGCGGAGCTTGACGGAACCGCGAGGCCTCCTGGCTTCGTCTTTCTTCACTGTGACTGTGGGTTTTCCAGCACCTGCTTCCAGGACTTGTAGCAGTGGGATCCTGTGAGTTCTGAGGAGCCTCGTGCCAGGGAGCTTAACAAGGTTGTCAATAAAAAGGAAGCCACCAGCTGGGGAGCTGGGTCTGTTAGTCTGGTGTGGGCGGGTGTGTTGCTGCTGGGTTGTTTACCTGCCCAGGTTGGGACTGGCCCTGTGGAAGCAGGTGGCTACTCTGATGTCAAATGCTTAATGCCGGCCCTCGCTGTGACTGGCCAGATCCTCATCTGAAGAGGCGCTCCTCATAAATCCAGAGGAGCAAGCAGGCTATTCTGTCAACTGGGGGCATCTCTGGGCACAGTCCTGAGAAGGGGACACCCATCCAGGAGTATACCTGCCCCCAGGCCACCAGTGCACAGGTGGGTGATTATCACGGGGTAACCTGGCTACTGAGAGGGTGCACACTGCAAGGGCTGACCACACCTCCTGCTCAACAGACGTTCAATAAACCACTCAACTCCCGATAGGTCCTAGTGCACACCTGGATCTTCTGGTGATTTTGCTGACCAGTCACCCTGAGAACTGGGACCAGAGTTAAGCTGACCATATGCAAGAGAAGATAGACTGAGCTGCATTCAAGGTGCTTAGATTCTTGCTTGGGAAATAGGACTTATGAAATAATTAGGAAATAATGTTATATAACATTATATAAAAATCAAATATAGCTGGGCAGGATGGCGCACCCCTGTAATCCCAGCTGCTTGGGAGGCTGAGGCAGGAGGATCATGAGTTCAAAGCCAACCTCAGCAACTTAGTGAGGCCCTAAGCAACTTAGGGAGTCTCTGTCTCAAAAAATAAAAAAAAAAGGGCTTGGGATGTGTCTCAGTGGTTAAGAGCCCCCGGATTCAATCCCTGGTACACTACTCCCCCCAAAAAGAAAATCAAATATAAAATAATAAAATGTTACACAAAATTCCAAAATGTATGATATGTAGAATAACTTCCATCATTATTCAGCACTTAGATTGGCGGAGTGGAGACACTCTGAAGTGGAACACATAGACCTATTCTCTCCCAGGTAATGGAGGGCCGTCTCATCAGTCCTCAGGCTGTGCTTTGCAAAGGAATGGTAGAAGATGACAGAAGGTAAATGGGAGATAGATGGCGGAGAACGTGGAGAGCCAGACTGCAGAGTCTGGGTTTGGTTCCTAAGGGGGTAGGGTTTCAGGTTTTTAAGACCTATTTATCTATCCCTCTATCTACTTATCTATCATTTATCTTTATCTATCATCTATTTTATATTATATTCCTGTCTCTCCACCTAGCATCTCTCCATTATTGATCCTCTAGCTACCTATTTATCATCCATCTACCTATTTCCTATCTCTACCTATTGCCTATCTATTATCTATTATATTCTGATCTCTCTCTCTACCCACCATCTCTCCGTCATTGATCATCTACCTACTTATCATCCATCTACTCATTATCTACCTGTTTATTGTGTATCTGTCATCTGTCATACTGGTGCAGTGTCTCCCCAGATTTCTATTGTCATTTGTCACTACAACTTCTCTATGAAGACGTCAAGTCCAAGGTCTGTGTTTGCTGAGCACCCAGTCCTAAATGTTGACAACCTGCTTTGGGAAGAGTCCACTTGTTGTACGTAACGGTGGAGAGACCTGGAGAAGGGTGAGGAAGGAGGCGGGAACCCAGGAGAAGGAATCGAGAGAAAGCCCAGCACCGCGGGGTGAAGGGTTGTGGGAAATCTCTCTAGAGGAAAGGGCAGGAGAACCGAGGGACACTGGCACGTGACATTCAGCAATGCTACCACATGGTGCATGCCCTGGGGTGCTAGTGCTGAGTTTCCCTTGGTAACTTAGATGGTGCTATCTCTTCTTGGCTGGAAATGCTGTGGATCATGAGACACCCACAGAGGAGCCTAGAAACTGAAAGGAGTTCTGGGGAGGGCGTAGCTCTCACCCAGGTGGGAAAGGCGGGGGAAGACCTTGGCTCAAGGTCATCTGAGAAGGTTCCAGGACCTCTCCCCAAGGAAATGAGAACCCTCCTGAGAAAAAGAAAATCCTAAGGGCTGAGAAGAAGTGGGCACAGAGAGAAGGGAGATTATGGGCCAGAAAGTAGGAAGAGACTGACAGTTTCCAGACTGGATGTCTGTTTAACCACGGGGCTGCGGACCCGGAAGGCGCAGGCGTGCCTGGGGGAATGTGCATCACAGACGGGGAGCACGGTGCTGGGAGGACCTTGATGATCTGATCCCCAGAGGCAGAGCAGATGGATCCTGCCTGTCTCTGCCATCCATATGTTGGAGGCTATGATGGAAAAATGGGGCTGGGTCTACAGCATGGCTGGGGACCTGCCCAAGGCACCCCTTCTGAGCAGCGTGTGGGATGACATTCATGGAGAAGATGGGATTAAAGCTGCCATCAGGACCACCAAGGCCCGAGGCTGCTGCTTAGGATGGGACATGCCCGGGACGTGAAGCCTGCAGGGGGCCTCCATTAGTCTACTCTAGGTCAAGAGAGAGCCAGCGAGAAGAGTGGTTATGGCCAACTGAGGAGAAGGGCCACCTTGGCACGTGAGAAGTGCCTGGTTTTTTAATTCTCCCTCTTTTCACCAAACGTGTGCTTGGAGCCTTGGGCTCTGAGCCTGATTTCAGGGAAGGGAGACTGAGTTTCACTGTGTGGCCAAAGATTCAATCCATAAGCTATTACCAGAACCCCTGAGAGAGCTCTGGACACCAGAGCTCAGGCTAACAACCCTGGGTTGTGATGCTGTGCACATTGTGGCACCTCGGAGTTCAGAGAGGCAGGTGGGTGGGAGGGATGTCCTGAGGACAGGGGAGATTTGCCTCTGGGACACTCCTGAATCTCACCCTCTGCTCTCTCCTTAGTGTAGCCTCATACCATCATGACCATTAGTTCTTCCCTAAGTTCTGAAATTCGCTCTAGCAAATTGTTGAACACGAGAGATATGGAAATCCAGGGGGCCCTGAGTGATGGTGGTCCCAAGGCCCCCAGGCTTGAAGCTGTGTCTGAAGTGAGGGATGCTTGTGTCCTTAAGCAGTGAAGTTTGGTCTAACTCCAGGCGGTAGGTTCCGGAAGTCTTTGCAGAGGGTGAGTTAAGAAGAAAGGGTTAAAAAATAAATGCGAATATATCTATAAGCTGTGGCTGAAATGTGTAAGTTGAGAGTGGATAGAATCTTCACGAGGCTGGGTTTGGGCTTAAAACAAGCATCGTGTACCCGCTTGGGTCATGGCAGGAAAGTGCTCGCCCAAGCACTGCTAAGGAGAAGAGAGATCTATGGAG
Organism: Urocitellus parryii; assembly: GCF_045843805.1. Classification (NCBI taxonomy): domain Eukaryota; kingdom Metazoa; phylum Chordata; class Mammalia; order Rodentia; family Sciuridae; genus Urocitellus; species Urocitellus parryii. The sequence continues at coordinate 7,565,806 of NC_135533.1, forward strand.
AGTGGGGGCCTTTGGGGACCTCAGCAGTGCTAGCACCAGGGACTGGCCTTGGTAGGAGGGCATCACTATCCCTAAGCCTGGAAGAGCAGGAAATGGGCCTGTAACATGGGGCTGGCGCAGAGGGGTCGGCGGATGGAGCGGTGGCTGTGGCCAGAGGGACAGAGCCAGGTCAGGCAGGAGAGTTGGGGCCAATGCAGACCCTGATCTCTCTTACCTCTCATTCTCGTTTTCCTGGCAGAGTCTCAGGGATGACAGCCAAGGGTCAGAAAGCTAAGCTGGCCACCTCTGGGGCCCAGTGCGGGATGACTGGCACCCTCTGGGCAGGAGAATGCCACGTGGAAAGAAAACTACGGCGATATCACAGGCTCATTTATTTATTCAATCAACCTTTATTAAGTGCCTGTGGTGTGCCTTTCAGTGTTCTGGGGACTTGGAAACACAAGGGTGAGCTAAAGTCCCAGATCCTAGCCCTCATGTGGCTTCCTTCCTGGAACGGGTGGCACTGAAGAAACCTCATGCGATGTGCCATGTGGGGAGCCGGGAAATGTCGGGTCTTTCCCCTCAAATTAGAGCAGAGTCAGAGGGATCTGGTGTGAGGAGGAGGGTCTGACTTCAGTCTTCAATAAGACCCTCAGGGCGGCTCGCTGAGAAGAGGGGATTTGAGCGAAGGCTTTCAGGATGTGAGGAGTCAGCCCTGGAGAGACCCAGGAAGGAAAGGAAAAGGCCACTCAGTGTGAATCCAGGGGTGGGAGCCTCCCTGGCGCGAAGCCTGTGAGGCCGCTGGGGGCTGAAGGGGGGGAGGGCCGCGGAGCTGAGCGCAGAGGGCAGACCGGCTCGTTCCTGTGGGTCCTGCAGGCCACGGCAAAGACCCTGGCTTTTCCTCAGAGAAATGAGGACCATGGGAAGTTCCGAGTGGAGAAATCACAAGATCCGATGCCCGTCTTAACAGATGGGGAAGAGGAGGTGTGGAGATGCGCCCCTAAGGGCCAGGTAAGAAGCCTGAGCCCAGCAGGGAGAGGCCCGCTGTGTGATGGAGGCCCAGGCCCGTGCAGAGCTGCAGAAGTGCCCAGAGCGACAGGGATCTGGGTGTTTTCAGGCAGAGGAAACATGATTTTCTAACAGACTGGATGGGAAAGAAGGGACCAAGGAGGTGGAAGAAACGAGAAGCAGCCCTGAAAGTCCAGGCAGCAGCGGTACCAGGTACTGCACGAGCGTGTAAGGGAGCCAGTTGAGTGGGTTGTGAGGTTGCTGATGATCTTGGTGAGAGAGCCACCGGGCAGTGGAGGACAGAGGCCCAGTGGGGAGTGGGCAAAAGAGGAAGTGGGGGAAGACTCAAGTGCTTGCATCTGGCAAAGGGATGGTCTCCGGAATACATCAAGAGCGCCACAACTTAATAATGAGAAGGCAGACAGTTGATGAGAGGAAAAGGGGCAAAGACTTGAACAGATACTTTACCAAAGAAGATTTACCAGTGAGAAATGAACATGTCAAAAGCTGATCCACTGGCTGTCAGGGAAAGGAAAAGCCAAGCCAAAATGACATGCCATAACAAAAATTAAAAAAAAAATGACAATATCAACGGGTGTGGTGGTGCATGACTGTAATCCCAGAGGCTTGGGAGGCTGAGGCAAGAGGATCATGAGTTCCAAGCCAGCCTTAGCAATTTAGCAAGGCCTTAGGCAACTCAGCGAGACGCTGTCTCTAAATAAAATACAAAAACGGGCTGGAGGTGTGGTTCAGTGGTTAAGTGCCCCTTGGTTCAATCCTCAGTTACACAAAAAGAAAAAAAGACAATATCAAGTGTTGGTCGATATGTGGAGCAACTGGAATCCTCCTGCTTTGCTGGAGGGGATGTAAAATAAAAGCTATTTTTAAAATAAAGTTAAAGATATATTTACCATGCAACCCATCAATTCCATTCCCAGATACTTAAAAGAAATTTTAAAAAGTCCATATATACACAGGTATGCAAATGCTCACAACAGTTATTCATAATATTCTCAAACTGGAAAATATGCATCTATCCACCGAGAGACGGATGCAGAATCAGATAGTCATATAGTTTATAAATGCAATGCTACCCAGAAGTTCTAAACAACTGCAGTTACACAGGACAAGGATTCTACAATTTTTCTAAGTACACATTCTGACTGAAGTTGACCATTGATCTAGTAGTTCTCAAGGAGGAACTTGAGGAGGTTTGTGATGATCATCTTGGTTTCCATGAACAGGGAGGGAGGTAGGAAAGGATATTATAATAAAAAAAATACCCAGAAACAGAGGCATCAAAAGGTTTATGTCAAATCTAAGTCCACGGAGTCAGAGGTTGATATCCGGTTTAATACATATCACTGTGTGCTCACTGTGGTTGGAAAGAACATGGCTGATTCCCTGGGACTCTACCTTTCCCCTTCACCAATGTCTTAACTTGTGTTTGTTTTGCTTAAAGACAAGACACCACTCTCTCCCACTGTCACCCCCTAACTCATGGAGATAATGGTTTTCCTAAGTCAAAGGCATTCACTGATGGATGGTTTTTCACATGATGTTTTAAATTATGGGTTGGAAGTTTGTTCCCAGTGTGTCTAACAGGCTAAGATAAGGGCTCTGGGGTCTAAACCTCTTTAATGAAATGGCATTTCCCTCTTTATTGGCTGGTCTTCAGGTTTACTGGTCTGCTCAACTTGTGACTGTGGGATGATTCTCATTTAAATGAACTTGAGTTTGTTTCCTTAATGGTTTTTCAATAATGCTGAAGATGCCCTGGGACCTTTTGTAATCACCCAAGGTAAAGGGAGAAAAAGACTAATGATAAAGGAACTCATCCTACCTGGTTAAAAAGGTTACATTTCTATTGATTCAAACTGATACAGGCAAAGTCCCTCCTGCTAAAAAGGTGGCTCAGCAAACACTGTCCTTCTGAGTGCTGCGGCTCACCCCTCTTCCCCATCTGTTAAGACGGGCATCCGATCTTGTGATTTCTCCACTCGGAACTTCCCATGGTCCTCATTTCTCTGAGGAAAAGCCAGGGTCTTTGCAAGGCCCACAGGAACGAGCCACGTTACCCTCCCCATAGGTTTTGGCTGCAATAACAACATTCAGGATGGAGTCTCAAAACTGGCATTATCAGAGGACTGATAACCACACCCTCGATTCTACTCCAGGTGAAAGAGCAGAAAGGCGCAGGAAGGCTGTTACGTAGAGAGTCACTTCAGAATACGGGGGTTATAAATGCCACGGGTCTGCGCCCCACTTGATGACCTGCTCTGCTGGCTCTAGAACGCAGTAGAGCTCGGCTCCCTGGGACGACTGAGGTTTGAACACTGTGTCTGGAGCTCATTCCAAGAAGTGGCTGTGGGGAGGGCTGGGGAGTTTAGCAGAGGTGTGCAGGGATGGAAAACAGGGAAAGCCAGGCAAAGTGAGGAAAGGGGCACTGCGTCCTGACGCAGCCCTGCATGAGGGGCACTGCGTGTGTCGGATGCGTGTGTGTGTGTGTGTGTGTGTGTGCGCGCACTTAAGGCTGTAGCAAAATGGGCTGACATTAATCCTTAGCCTGGGCTTATTAGATTTGGCTTTGGATGCTGTTGTGTGTTCAAATCTACTCTAGCAGAGGTGCAGCATGTGCAGGTCCTGAATCTCATAAGTGACCCTAGATCCACTCTGTGCCTTGGACCAAACCCAGCTCTCCTTCAAGCCCCCTTCTAGAGAGGGTCTCCGTCCTGACATTCTGCGGGGACTCCCCCGGCAATCTTGGGGAGAAAGAACACACTGCTGAGGCCGGGTTGTGGCGCAGTGGTAGAGCGCTCGCCTAGTATGCTTGGGGCGCTGGGTTCCAACCTCAGCACCACATTAAAAAGTAAATAAATAAAACAAAGGTCCATCTACAACAAAAAATTTAAAAAATATATGCTGCTGAGAGTATTTGTGGGAAACAGAAAAAGTGCAGAAAATATTTCAGAAGAAAAACATCTCCTCCTCCTCCACATTATCAACATTTTCCATTTCTTGAAGGTCAACTCCTGTCACATCCCACCTGAGGAACTTAACACATATCATTTCAATCAGTCCACACACAACTCTGGGTACCTATTCTTGTTTGCTCAATTTTACAGTTGAGGAAGCTCAGCTTGCGTTGTCTAAGCTGCTGGGTGACACAGCTCGGAGGTCAGTGAGCTCCAAGAGGCCAAGCTTCCCCACCATGCTAGCTCCTTCTCAGTCCCCTGGCAGAGCCAGGCTGGCACCCTGCCCTCGGCCAGGCCAGGGGTAGCTCTGGGCATGGGTGGGGAACAGGGGCACCCAGTGTCTTCTCTGTTGTCCTCCTCCTCTTCTCCATGTTCAATGCACTTCCTTTTACCCACTTTCTGAGTTGTGGGACCCCTGTTCCCTGTGTGTCTACCTCTGGTAGCTGGACAGATTTTCAGAGATGGCCTGAAAGATAGACCTCAGAAACCCACCAACTACTTCATCGCTACCCCCACTGTGCATTCGTGGGGTACAGCTGGGGAAGAAGCACACAGTGCTGAGAGAAGCCTCGGGGTTCATGACCCTGACACTAACTCCATTTTCTCAGGGGACTGGGGGTCAGGCTGCTGGAAGGAGCTGATTTCCACTGTTTGTATCACTTCTGCTGTGCCCTGAGGTGACAATATCAGGAGGGATGCTTGAACACAGTGGCAGTCATTTGCTCAATTGTTTCCTTTATTATCTTAATTCTACTTCCTTTTTGATGTTGTTCTTTTATCTTTTCCTTTGAGCTACCAGCCCAGACCCTCTCTTCTACCCATAAAGGCTTTTTTTCTATTGCCACTCCCTCCAACATTTGCATTGTATTTCCTCATCTTAATATTAGAGAAGAGGTCATTATTTTAGTTCACTCAGCAATGACTATAGAAGAATGTAAATCAAATCTACCCCAGAAAGCAGAAGGGATCTCTGCACTCTCAGATAGTTCAAGCTCATGATGTGTGCACAGAACATATTCATTTGTAGGGTTACTCAACAAACACTTCTTTAAAAGAATGTTTTTGTAGTTATAGATGGAAAATATGCCTTTATTTTATTTATTTTTATGTGGTGCTGAGGATTGAACCCAGGGCCTCACACGTGCTAGGCAAGAGCTCTACCACTGAGCTACAGCTCCCAGCCCCTAATAAACACTTCTCAAGGTTCTCCTGTGTGCCCAGGGCTTGGGGATAGAGCAGCATAAAAATCCCTGGCTGTACCCTTTGAACACAACAGTGAGCTCCCATTTATATCTGCAATACCATGTCCCAGCGCCATCCTGGTATTTCACATTAGATGCAAATGACCCAGGCCATAACCCATGGCTCTGAATTTGATGAGCGTTAATAGGAAAAAAACCACCACTGAGCTGGTCTCTCACAAGGCTCTTTCCCCTCCCCAAGCTCACTGGTTATGGCCAGTGACCACTAGAGGGCGTTTTAACACTAGCTCAGGCCCCACTCCAGGCCCCTGTCCATCAAAATCCTCACCTTCAATACCAGAGCTGACTTCTCCTTCCTCCGAGCGGAGGGGCAGAGAGCAACCCTTCAGAACCTTGGACCACATGTTGAGATACATTTACTTTTCAGAGAGAAGATAAATTTATGTGAGATAGGAACCTGCTTTCAGGTAACTGTGCATAAGAAACAACCCACTCTGCCTATTGTACTAAAAAATAGCTTGGAGAATTACAGTCTTTGAGAGTGATTTTAGTGCACTGCAGATGGATATAACAATATAATGCCTCACAGATTGGACTTTAGTTTTCATGCTAGACAAAATAGAAATCCAGCAGGCTTATCTTCTTTCTTGAGAGATGATTTATGTACTTAATGTGCTCGGGGAGAACAAATGAACTCCCCACCTTGCAGCTCATAAGCTTTGGCTGTGTTCTGGAGAAGGAAAGAGAACTGACACCTCAGACCTTAAACTGGATCCGAAATTGCACTGCAGCTGCCTTCCCACTGAGCTGTAAGAAATGTAGAGCGAAGCAGACACATTTTTCTGGAGTGTAGGAATGGAGGTCCTGTCTAGCCCTGGAGTGCATAATTCATTTGCAGATGAAATTGCTTTAGAAAAGAAATGAAAAACTTGCAAGTGTTGACATATTCATTATGAGTCTTTTTCTGTTTCAGATCAGATGGGTTTGATGGGTTCCAACTTATTTTTTTCTTATGTTCGCTTGTATAATTTTTATGAATTACAAAAGAAGCAAATGCTGTATCCCGTAGTAAAAGATAAGTAAGAGAACAGGGTCCTCCGGGCCTCCAGGGAAGACCTTAAAGGTGCAGCTCAAATGCCTCTGCGGGTCTTCTTGGATCCCTGGCTTCCCCCTGCCATGATCTATCACCTCTTTCTGTGCTTCCCCAGCATGAGCTTCTGCTTGGGTTGGCACTGAGTTCACATCTGTATAATCGATGTCTGTTCCCTGGCCTGGGCTCATGGAGGGAACAGTCACACTGTGCGCTGTGCCTAGGCTGAGTGCTGAGCACATGCTTAATGGCCTACAAATCAGTAGAGGGGGAACTTTGTCCTGAAGACCCTGTAGACAATGACCTGTTGGTCGCTCTCTTAGTTCTTGCTTTTAAGAAAGAGAAAGGAATTTGGAAGAAAGGAAACTAATATTTTGTTGGGTCACAGGCCATCCTAGACGTTTCGTATTTTCAGTTAATGCACACAAACCGCATTAAAATAAGTGGCCTTGTTCCTATTTTATCAATAAGGAAATAGATTTCGGTAACCTGCTGGAGATCACAGAGCTATTAAGTGGAAGAGCCTGATAATAAGGACTCCTTAATATTTATGTCTTAATAACTACTTCTAAATTCAGCAGTCACAACCCATGGGGGTCTCTGCCTAGCCTGAGATCATTCTCGAAGGGCCATTTTGCTTTATGTGCTCTGGTCTTATTTCTAGCTCAAATTGCTAATATTCTCTTCTGCTATGTCCCCTTTCTATTATTTACACATTGAAAGGGAGACTAACTTTGAAGTCTCTTGTTGAGAATTAGGTGGAACATGTTTCTTTTATCTGAAGAAAGGCGCATCAAGCGTGCACACATCTTTTCTCCCCTCTGAGCAGAAACTCTTGAGGGTGAAGGACATATTCTGTTCATCCTGTCACCCCTTTGCCCCACCGACTCACCACTTTCCACTCCGGGTCTCTCCTATGGTGGACGCTCAGCACATATTTGTTCTCAGTCTATTTTAATTCAAATTGACTCATTTTATTTGTACTCCACATAGGTCAGTGGCCTTGGGAATGGTATTGGTGACCACCTGATGTTACCCAAGTCAGGTTTAAAAACTGGTTGCTGCTTGGAACTTTCCCAGCATGCAATGAATGGGTGGCTGGTAGACAGGGGTAAGAGCTAATGTCAGTTAGACGTCACCGTGGTAAATGCTTAGTGAAACTCTCAGGTGATTTTAAGTAGAAAGAAAATGCATTGTTAATAGAATAGCTTGCAACCATCTTGAGAATGTCTCATCTTCATAAATAGGATCTTCCCCAGACACCTCCACTGCACCCCTGGACTGTCCTTGCCTACTGGCTGCCCACACATCTAGGGGCAGATGTGGCCAGGGGAAAAGCTGCCGCTGTCATGGAGCAGAATCTGGGTACCTTGCTTCCTCCTTCTAGGCACACTTCACACACAGCCCTGCTTTTTGCTTGTACCAAATAATAAAAAAAAAAATTGCTGAACTACCCTTCCCAGGGCCAAGAACCCATAGCCCATCCTAACACCAGAGTGGACATTACAAAAGCTAATGAGATCGTGAGGTTTTTGATGGGTGTCTCAATTTCAAACAGGCTTTTATGGATACACAGAAATATGGAAGGAAAAAGGAATGCAGGCCAAATCAATGGGAAGTCTCTAACATATGTAGTTCCCCTCTCTTTTCTTCCCAGATGTCTTCTATAGAATTGAGCCACTGTAAGGACACAGGAAACTAATAAAGTACTGACCTATGCTCTCCAAAGAATTAAACATGTCTGTCTTCCACTCAAGTGTAAGGTTGGCAGGACTCGCTGAGCCACCAGGAGAGCGTGGGAGTGGGCAGGAAGGGAAAGGGGAGTTCTAACGGGCCCTCGTCATTCCGGCGGTCACCTCCCTCTGTCAAGCTTGCTGTGGTGCACAGCCACGCTGTGAGTTCACCACCAAGAGCAGATAAAAGCTAAATCAGCCAAAGGGAAGAAGCTACAGTAAATGTAATTTCAAGAGCAAGACTCTGGGCAAGCTAGGTCAACTTTCTTTATTTGTTCTGACAACCCTAAAAGGATTCAATGCTTCCAAACAGCGTTATTTTCTTTAATAAAGACTGGAACGACCTCTGGTATTAAAATTTTCAGGAGTGTTTACATCTGTATGCTTTTTGGTAGTGTCTTTATTGGCAGAGAGTTCAAGGGTGATAAAGGCACACGGTTTTAAATGATTAATCGGAGCTTTGGCGTCTGATTTCAGTCTGGTTACTCAGAAAAGACGCATGGCAAAAGAGAAGACGGGAGGCGGTGTTCATGTTTAGAGAACTGACCTAGAGCTTTATTGGTGTGTGATATTGTGTGCTGGAATGACACCGACCTTCGAGTTAGACCTCTCAGTTTTCTTTCACTGTGAAAGTTAGGGTTTTATGACCCCAGAGAGGCATATTAGGTCATTTCCTTTAATGATTGTGTTTCCCCTAATCACATTAATTATTTTTTCTAAAGAGATTATTGTGCAATTTGGTATGTTGAAAATGAGTGTAATTTTCCACAAATCATAGTAGGTTGCTATTATGATACTATTAGTATGTTACTATTGATGATCTCTTCCTGGGTATAATTTAAAAATTGAACTTTGTCGTAGATACGTATGTGTAGGAAGAAACAGTGCCTGAGGGTTCAGTATTATGTGATTTCAGGCATCCACTGAGTGTCCTAGAATACTCCCCCTGTCCATAGGGGGACCACTATATGCAATAAAGCATTTTACAACTGTTATCTTATGTCACCTGCCAGACTAAGTGCCTATGACCTGCAGCTTAGGGCAGGTGCTTTAAAAGGGATGGAGTGGTCATAGGTGTCAGTTACTCTTTGCTTCCTACCTCAAGGAGGAGAGGGATGCAGGGATGAATTGTCCAGTTTCCAAATATCAATGAATGAGACTAGAGCAAGCCCAGGAATATGCAACCTTCCACCAGAAAGAAAGAGATGGAACTGCCAAAAGCTTTGAGCAACAAAGTTGCAGTCAGATTTCTCAGTTCAGCAGACTGACTTAGCCCATGATTAAAGGCCACACTGGGGGTCTTCCCACTTGAGTCTTTCATGTCAAGTGGTCTCAAGGTAGCTGCCATTACCTTGGGAGAGAGGCATGGACACCTGGAGGTGAAATAATTAGGTGGGTCTAAGATTCAAGTCTCGGAGAGAGCTTGGGGGTGCAGTTATAGGCACAGGAAATTGACTGGAAGCACAGAGTTTGGAAGCCAGTTTAGGTATGGAGGGAGTGTATTTGCAAAGAAACCATAGGACTGGTCTACTTTAGAAATACCTGTACCTGCAGGAGCTGGAACCTACAGCTGCACAGCCACAGGAATGCACTGCCCCTAGTACTCGATTCAAAGGTGGCCATGGCAGACCACAGACAGGAAAGAGCTTCATGGAGGACTGAGCCATGGAGGGCCATGAGAACAATGGAAAAAGTGATCCAATCAGGAGACTCCTCCTCCTACCAAGGGTGGAGGTGGGGGACTGATGGCCGTGGTCATCAGAGTAGCTACCCAGTATGCTTTCATCACTCCTGGAGACTTTCTGCATCTAGAAGCATGACTGATATGAGATAGACTTTTACTGGGTAAGCCACAGAAAATTTAGGGTTAATTTGTTACAGCAACTGGTGATATCCTAACACTTGCATCTTTCTCTCTATCCCTAGCATGTATCCTCTACCTGTTGCTTATGTTTGGAATGCTTCTTTGACATTCATATTCAACATGTAGTACAAATGGTAACTGATACAACTGTTTTTGTATGATTTGGTTGAAATTCTGACTAATGGCAGGTAGAAAATCATCATCTTTATTTTGAGAAATAGAATTCAGTAATTTTTTTTTTGGGGGGGCAGAATTTGTTTTGAAAACTCCCAATAAATATAAAGTCATGTCTTTTGTGGTAAAGAATCTGGGGACCTAATCACCATTTGTTCCCGAAGACCGGGAATTATCGAAGAAAGGTCTTATTTTGCTTGCAGGAAATCTGTTAACTTCTTCTTGGCAAGGATAGGGTGGCTCTCCAGTTAGATGAAAGCCAAAATGACACATCCTTCCCATCTGTTCCAGTGATTTTTAGAGAATATGGGTTCTGAGTATCTGTGCCAGAGACTGCACCCCTGAACTCTCTGCTGTCTCAATTACATCAAAACTCAAAAATATGTGCTAGTTATGGATAAAGAACTTCAGTTTATTCATTTTGGTTTCCTAGCTAGTTTTATCCTTGGACTAGGCTGGATGTCAGCAAGCTGCTTCCTCTCTACTCTCGTCCCTTTGCCTGCCCGTCATTCCGTCCCGCCCCGCTCTCTGCAGGGGCATTGGGCAGAATTCCATTTTGAAGTTATGCTTGACTTTCCCAGGGAGATACGGTCACCTTTGTTGCAGTGATGCAGAAGGCACGGCTCCCGCTTTTCCCAGAGCCCACCACATAACAGGAGGACAGAGGATCTTCGACTGTCCCTGCATCTTAAAAAAAAAAAAAAAAAAAAACAAAAACGAAAAACAAAACCCAAACAAACAAAAGACCTGAAGAAATTCATCAAAATATCAAAATTTGTAATATTTGGGCGATGGGTACATAAATATGTATATTATTTTTTTTGCTTTTAAATGTTTTGAACTATTCTATAAGAATAATAAAAATGCATTAATCCTTAAGGTCGTACCAGTTAGAGGGATCTACTTGCAGGATTTTGTGAGCATCCCTCCAGACATCTCTCCATTAAATAATGGTCTGGAGCACGTGTGAACCTCGCAGTGACAGACCTTGTTCAACTCTGCTTCGGCTCTGCCCTGCACCCTGACCTTGGGTGGGTTACCTCACAGTTCCTGGGTGTTAGTTTCAACGTCTCTAAGACGGGGATAACAATGGCACACAGCTCATAAGGTCGTGCGAGGACTGAATATGAAAATGAGTGTCGAGTCGTGCCTAGAACCCAGGGACACTCCATCCAGGTGAGCAGCGGCCATGTCTGTGATGTTGTATTCGGGGACCATGCGCCGGGCAGTTCTCTATGTCAGAAAATGTGATCCATGGCATTGAAAAAGAGGATAGAGGAGGAAAAGCTTCGATGCTGTAGAGGAAGTGGTTCCTTTCATCCTCTGGCTCTGGAGACGCTCAGAGCCACCATGCGCGTGGGTGGGACACTGTGTTGAATAGGGCTGCTCTGCTCCCCCGTGTCTCGGGGCTGTGCGGTCCACGGCTGACTTTATCTCCCTGTGTCGTCCTCTGGGCTTCCTGCCGACCTCCTTGGATCCCATGTACAAGGTATTTGGGAGGAAAGAAAGGAAAGAGGGAGGAAGGGAAACCGGGTGGACAGCAGGAAGGATGGCCACACAAGACTCGGACGTTGTGGCTGTGAAGCTCGGTTGACCCCATTTCTCAGGGCACACAGGACTCCTCCGGTGCCCTCTGCCAGCTGGAGTGTGCTTATGTTTTGACTGGCATCGAGCCCTAAGCCATTATCCCGGCCAGTGTTCATCAGTGACGCCACTTGGCGGTCCTGGTGGGTTCTCATTCATTTTGGTGTCTGATGACTGCGAGTGCCAGTTCTTCATTATCGGTGTGGAGATTGGGTGCTTTATTTTTTGGCAGCAAATGTTTCATCCAAGGTCAATTTCCCTCAAGTGCTCAGCACCGTTTCGGATGGTGTGTGCGCAGGGAATGCAAATTAATTTGATGTTAGCTTTAGCCCAACCCAGCTAGGAAGGTAAACCTGATTTTAAAAACACCATAAACACTGATAAACATCATGTAAATTGTATGATGTTTGAGCATGTATAAATGCGTGAAAGTTCACCTGAATCCCAAAGGCATCTCTCACAGCACTTCCAAGCTCAGGGCTGATTTATTTCTGTTCTTTGATTGTGAAAGTCTTAATTTGAGGTGATTGTCTTGGCCGTTCTATTTTATGGAAGAGGGGGCTATCAGAAGTGGTTGAGGATCTATGTATGTTTCATGTTTTTGTTCTCTTATAAAAATGCAACACGTGTTTATCATGGAAAATGAGGAAATGCAGGAAACTTTGGAGGAAACAGAACCATCCATAATCCCTTCACCCAGGGATAATCACTGCTAATGTTTTATTATCTCTCTTCCCACACATTGTTAAGGTTGTAGAAATTCTCAAGGTAGATTTGTAGATTGCTGTAAGGAAAATATTAGAGGGTATTTTTTGCAGGTGTAGAACGACTTCCGGCTCCCCAGACCTCCTGCCCGAAAGGAAGTGGGTCATGGGGAGTTCTGAGTCCTACTTTTCCATGAGGAGTCCTGTCTTTTCCTTGTCCACCACCTTCTACCTTTTTTCCTTTGTCCTTCAGGGGAGGACTTGCTGCAGTGATGGACTGAGCTGGTGCAAACAGGCTGAGTTGGAGAGGCCAGAGCTCCCCAAGCCAGAAGTCTTCCCCAGCCGCTCAGGCAGCTCTTGGAACACATCTGGGGACCTCATGTGACTGCATCACAGCTACAGGATGTGGGATGCAGGGCTGTTCAGCTCTTGGGGTGCATGTCCTGCAGCAGAAATCCTTCTTGTTGTGTGGATGGATTTCCTGGTCTATTTCCCCACCTTCAGAGTGGCCCATCCAGAGCTCCCTGCACCCAGCAAGGCTCCTCCTTTTCACTCCTTTCTGTTCTCCGAGTGAGTCCCCAGCTGCCCACTCTGACCATAGGAACAGACTAGGAACTGTGCATCTCTCTTCCCCCATCCCCTGCTGGGTGAGCACATGACCCAAGTGGGGCCCATTAGAGATCTTCTGGGAGTTTAAATTGAGAATCAAGAACATGGGGCCCTTTCTTCTGGTAGTCAAATTGGGAAGACAGGAGCCTATGAATCCAGCGACTATGACCCATGATATGTGCAAGATGGAGCCTGCAGTAAGAGGTAGTCAACCCTGGCTTCAGAGAGAGATGAGGGAGACCAGGAAGGCTGGAATGGGGGGCGGGGAGAGGCCGGCCCAGCGGTATTGTAGTCTAGTTGTGATCTAGGTTCCCTGAATTCTCTTCCCCAAGAGTTGGTTTTCTGTTCCTTAAATTATAATAATTCTCTCCAATAAATTAGTTCTGATTTTTGGGGGGTGTCATTTGTTGCCCAAAACACCCCAACATTAGGGCCAGACTCCCCTCTCCTTCTAGTTCCCGGGTTCTCTGCAGTTGTCTGACTCTGGGACATGGAGACCCCTGGCCTTCTGTGCCTCACAAGCCCCAGGTCTTCAACCAGCCACCCCTCCCTTTCTCAGGTGGGTCTCCAGGGCACTGTGGCAGAGTGAGGGTGGACCCTACTCAACCCCGTGGCTCTGGGGTCTCCTCTATTTTCCTGTCTTTCATGTTAATTGTTTAGCTCCTTTTAACTTCCAGTATTATTTTGCAAGGGGAAATGTCAAGATAAATCACTTTTTAAAGAAGAGGTAGCAGATTGGGTATTTAAGAGAATGTCCAAGGGCCACTGAACACGTCCATTCAGTGGAATAAGGCCACGCGGCTCCTGGACTCGCTGGTGTTTTAGAATGGACTTGAGCCGTGGTTAGAGAACGGGCTCAATATGCTCAGGCAAGAGTCTGCAGCTCCTCAGATGCGCTGGGTGCTGTGCTGGCCCAGGGGACTGGCAGGTCACTGGGAGAGAACCGTGTCTGTGTCTTCTTTGATAGATGGCATAACAAGCTGTGGGAGCGCCCCGTCATTTTCCCAGGGAAGACCTCTCCTTAAAGTGCCCTCTGGCATTCCCTGCTGAAGGCCATACATGGACTCCACATCACGTTATGAATGTGACAGCCACCAGCACGCAGGACAGACAGGGCTGTGCCTTTCTCTGCAACCTGAACTTCCCCCAGCCACCCACCGAATCCCAATGAGGTCTGGGTGCTGCCAAGCCACTGCCAAATGACACTCCACTTCACTGACAAAGCAGCGCCCCGCTGATGTTCCGTCCTGACAGGTGTCTATTTTGAGCTCCTCCTAGAGAAGGCCGAGACAGCTCCCATCCTCGGTCTCTTGGCTCCGTTCCCAGGGAGACCTCCCCAGGTGATGATCCACGCTGTCTCCCAGGAGGGCTTTTCATTGTGAAAATTGGTGGTGAGGGTGGGGGCAACAGAGTGTGTCACAATCCAACTGTCCCTTTGTGCCGAAAGCCTACAGCCCGAGTCTGAGGTTCTGGGGAGACTGTGTTTTGAGGATTCTAAAGGCAAAACCTCCACAGAGAAAAAATAGTTATTTATATTATGTTAGTTGTGAAAGAAGTAGGTCAGATAGACCAAATGACCTTTGCTGGAAACATGATAAGGCCCAGGCGGGCGAGAGTGTGGCCAGGAGATGATTGGGTAGAGGGGAACCGCTGCCTGATCGGCACTAAGGTGAGAGAGCGGGCTGACAGCCGGAAAGCCACAGAGTATACAGGCGGGACGTTTAGTCTACTTCTCCCTAAACATATGTGCTACCTTCCACTTTGCCAGTGCCTTTCTGGTAAGAATTACAGTCAGATCTTTATATCCCGGGGGTTTTGTGGCCTCAGATTCAACCAACGGCGGATCAAAAATATTTAAAAATAAAATTGCATCTGTACTGAACATGTCATTCATTTTTTGGGTATTTTTGTCTTTTCATTAATTCCTTAACAACGTACTACAACAACTATTTACAGAGCACTTACATTGTATGAGGTATTATAAGTCACCGGGTGTAACTTAAAGTACATAGGAGGATGTTTATAGGTTCTTTACATATACTGTGCCATTTTAATTTTATTTTGGTACTAGGGATTGACTCCAGGGGCATTATACCACTGAGCTACCTGAAGTCCTTTTAATTTTTTATTTTGAGGAAGGATCTTGCTAAGTGGTTGAGGGTTTTGCTAGGCAGCTGAGGCTGGCCTTGAACTTGCGATCCCTTTTTCTCAGCCTTCCAAGTCATTGGGATTACAGACATGTACCCCTGGTACCTGGTCAATACTCTGCCATTTTATATAAAGAACTTGAGCATTCTCAGATTTTGGTATCCATGGGGGAGGGGAACTAATGCCCCAAGAATATCAGGGGACGATGGTATATCTTTTTACTTAAACCATTTGTAATAAAAAGTATGATAAACTGTTTCTTCTACCTCCCTGATCCCCCAAAAGAAAGCTAATAGCCAAGTATTACAGGCCCTAGAGACACATTATGTTATTATCATGTATATAATTTACATGAACACATGTAAGTACCTTAAGAATTATGGTCTTCTCATGACGGGTGATGTTGACACTGTGGGGTTGTCCGTTGGCCATGTTCCTGTGGTCTACATCAATATTGTACGGCTCTCTGGTGCCTCCCAGGTTGTACCGAATCTGCAAATTTCCTATTTAAGAAGAAGGAAAGAAATGTGGTAACTTTTTTGCTCTCTGATTCATTTCAATGTCCCTTTCCCCACTCCTGCAACTTAGACTTCAGTTAAATTCTGCTCCTTTCTTTGATGCCTATTGACACCATTCCAGTGTTGAATCTGGATTCTCTACTCAGATGGCTGCTGACCCATAAGGGTTGACAGCACCAGGCTCACAGGTATTTACAACCTGCCCACGATGAACCTCAGTGACCGTTATCACAAAGTTGATGCAGCAAGTAGTTAGTATAAATGCTCCAAGCTGGAAATGAAGAACATGTACAACATAGGACTGTGGAGATGCCTGCAGGCCCCCCAAAATACTATGTCAAACAAAAGATAAACACAGTGCGCAGGGAAGGTGTCATCCACCAGTGAAGTGTGACATTCTGCATATAAGAGAATCTCAAGCATCCAATATTAAAAATAAACATAATTTGCAAAAGATAAATACATGGGATTTTTGGGTGGCCTCATTGCTGCCAAGAAAGCAAAATAATGAATTTTCTTCTGGGTTAGAGATTAACCAAATGCAAATTAAAGGAAAGGATGGGTGTCCCACCCTTGTTGGCACCTCAGGTCCCCCAAGTTCCCTCCATGATATTTCACTTGGCCCCCAACTCATTTCTGTTTTTCTCCTTGCTTCTTCTCAACAATGACAAGTGATCTTCAAAAAGGTTAATATGACATCCTAGATCCTGCTTTTAGCTAATCTGCATAGCAAGCATGGCTTTTATTTCTTATTTATGATCTCTAAAATATATCAATTTGTTTATGTCATTTTTACCCAAATTGGAATTTTCATGCTGTTAATAGCATTTGACATCTGAGTGCTTAAAAATGGAGTTGGCAATCCAGCGAGGTTTTGACCAACTGGAAGCACCTACTGGGTTTGCAGTTGCCTCTTTCATTTCTTTCTAGAGGCACAAAACTCATAATCTGATTTTTTTTTTGTACCAGGGATTGAACCCCCAGGTACTTAACCACTGAGCCCGAGCCCAAGCCCTTTGGTCATTTTTAAATTTCAAGACAGGGTCTTGCCAAGTTGCTTAGGGCCTTGCTAAATTGCTGAGGCTGGGCCTTGAGCTTGTCATCCTCCTGCCCCAGCTGCCCCAGCCTCTGGGATTACAGGTGTGCACCACTGCACCTGGCTGAGACTTTGATTTTTAAATTACAAAACAAAACATGATAATCAACAGGGAGAAAGTAAACAAAAAGGAGAAAAGAATACCATCACCCACGACCCCACCGTGGAGCGATACGGACTGCACCTTGGCAGTCTCTCCTTCCAGACTTTGGACTGCACATGTACACACATAAATAAATGCAGTGCTTTCTAAAATGCTGCCCTTCCTTTTTTGGGGCTTCAAGCATTACACAAGCCATTTAAAATGTAGCACCATGTTCCCGGAGTAGAAGGGAACATTTGTTAGGGTGATCAAGAATTAACTGCTCTTGGTGTTTTTGCTTTCTGAATGAAATTCGATAAAACTTCACTATTTCTGAGTTTTACGTTAGCATCTTATCTTGGATTTCTTTGCTTGTATGATTTCTGCCAAGCATGGCTGACTTTCTTCTCTTAGACATCAAATTGGCCCCTTCTCTTCCACATTGCTCCTTTCCAGCAGATGTGGGCTCTCTGTGTCCAGCACCAGCTCTATTTACCAAAGCCTCCGGTCACACATATCTTCTGGCTCCACTGAGGTCCGTCTTGCTGAGCCCAGACTGTCTTCTCATTATTTTGGCCCCGATGTCTTGTTGGCCCCTCAGACATAGCACCCACAACGTAAGATGGACCCATTCCCAGAAGTGACCCATCGAAGTCGTGCATTTTGATGGATGGCCACCTTGTGCTTCCAGACCCCCTTTTCCTACATCATGTGTCTGATCTTTCAGCAAATCCTGGCTTGGTCTTTGTACCATGCGTCTTGCTCCCCTCTTGCTTTTGCTTTTACTCCAACTTCCCACGTCCAATCTGGCCTTTGCCCCTCATACACCCTTTCCCCCTGGTGGTCAGGGTGACCCTCTGCTCAGAATCCTCCAATGGCTTCCATCTCATTCAGCGTAGAAATCCGAGTCCTTGTGTGACTTACCAGCGCCCATTGGAGCCTCCTCCACCATCTCTGACCTGATTTCTGATTTCTCTCCTCCTTGCTCAGGCCTCTCCAGTTCACAATGTCCTCCTTGCTGTCTCCCTAGAAGCCTAGCAAATGCTACCTTGGGACCTTTGCCCTTGCCTCTGTCTAGGATGCTCGCCACCCAATATCAGCATGGCTGACTTCTCACTCCTTCAGATATTTGCTCTTATGTCATCTTCTCGGTGATGACTTCTGTGGCAGTGGAAGTTACCCACTCCTTTTCCTTAGCCAGTATCCCCCCTTTCTGCCTTATATTTCCCCCATAACAGTTCTTACCATACAACACACTAAAGATTAATTAATTTGCGTATCCATCTTCTTTTCAAAGGTAAACTCCGTGAAAGCAAGAATTCTTTTTATATTCTTTATTTCATTATGCCCAGTATTCTTCAAATACGTGGCTGCACCAGTTTACCTTTCATTTATTCATTCCTGCAGAATGCGTTTATTTAGTGCTGTACAAAGCACAGTTTTTCCGTGCCTGATCCACGGTAGGTACTTTATAAGTATATGTTGAATCAGTTTATGAATGGATCTTCTTTCCCAATGTTTTCATGCAAAGCACAGAGAAGTCTTTTCAAAAATGCATAAGTATTTCACGGGTTCATTTAAAGCCCTTCAAAGTCTTCCAGTTGCTCTTAGGATGAAGATGTACATTCTTAATCCAGCTCCTCATGCCTTGTCTGATTTGCTTGCTCATTTATTTTCAAATCATGCCACTCTTCCTCTTGCTTTGTATACCAAGCTGCTTTGGAATTCTATTCCCTAGAAAATACCAGTCTCTTCCTACCTCAGGGCCTCAGAAGGTGCTGCTCCCTCTTTCTGCCTGGGTCCTTTCCTTTCTCAGCATTTTCCTGATTTTTTTCCCTTTACCCAAATAACATTAAAAACATCATTGTTTGCAAGTGAAGGAGATAATTAGCAGGTATTTGGCAACCCGAAGAGCAAACAAGTTGGTTGTCTTAAGCTTTTACTCCTGATGCTTGGACATCATGTGATGACGGTGGGTTTCTTCAAATACATGGCAGCACCGGTTCACCTTTCATTTATTCATTTCTGCAGAATGCATTTATTTAGTGCTGTACAAAGCACAGTTTTTCTGCAGGCCTGAAAGTGAGCTGTCAGTCTGGTTACAGTGTGGAGTCCACTTCTAATGCAGACAGGCACTAAGCATAGATCTAGAGATCCAAGATAAGTAAAAGAAGGCTCTGGATGTGAGTGTGAGAGGACCAAATGATTACGCAGAACCTGGTCCATATACCTCCTGACTTTAAGTGGTCCTTTTATTTTCTCCCGTTCCATTAAAATCAGTTGGGTGTGGGGGTACACACCTATAATCCCAGTTTCTTGGGAAATGGAGGTAGGAGGATTGTAAGTTTGAGGCCAGCCTGGGCAACTTAGTGAGACCCAGTCTCAAAATAAAATAATAAAAAGGACTGGAGATGTAGCTCAGTGGTAGAGCGCTTGCCTAGCATGTGAGGTCTCGATCAATCCCTAGTACTGGGCAGGAAAAAAAAAAATCAGTATTGAGTTGTTTTCATTATTTTTTCCCTCTTTTTTCTGGCTTTGTTGGGTTTTGAAGATATGATTTAAAATTCCTATAAATGCTTCACTTAATAGTAACAGAAATTATTCGCTTTGACAAAAAAGATGAGTTGGAACTTTAAATTTATATGGAGTGAATCTCTATAAACAACAGTGGGAATATTCTTGAAAAATAAAATTTAAATGATATATTTATTCCTTTCAAATAATAGCAGAAGAGGATCACTAAATGATGGTTGGGAGGATGTTAATATTTACCCATTAAAGTAAAATATTATTCAAATGAGGGGTACTTCACTTCTTCTATATCATGTTCATCTCCCAGGTGAATTAAAGCCGTTATAAGGGACTGCTCTTTTATTGGGCTGCAGCAAATAACCTACTTAACAGATTTATTCTCTCCTGGTCTTCATCATTATCATCAGCAAACACTTACAGGGCACCTATTGTAGGCAGGAGATGTAGTGCTGGGAGCTTTTCATCTCCTGGGAAGACAGGCCGTATTTATAACAGAGACAGATAACAATACAGTACATTAAGTGCCAAACAAATGACATTGAAAATAAGCGTAATTGGAGTTTGAAGTCAGGAGAAGTCATTGTGAGGAGGTGAGCCTTGATGTGGGCCTCGGATAAAAGACAGGTGTGGACTGAAGAGCCAGGCGGAGGGTGTGTAGGTCTGGGAGCATCTCAGGCATGAGGCCAGGACAGAGGACCGCTGACAACTGGAGTTGGTGCTTCTTGAAATCGAAGGGCAGGGGCTGCTGAATAGGTGGCAAAATATGGATGGACTCAGTGGATTCTGGTGAGAGTAATCACTCAGCCTCACCCGTGGGCCACTGCATGTATACACCATGTAGTGCTTAAGACCTGGGTACTCATTTACTTTTCAAAATAATTCGATAAGGGAGACACTATGTTACAATCAGGAAACTGAGGCATGGGACTGCTTACTGATCATCCATGTCAACTGGCAAAAGGCAGATGCAGAATTCCAATCCCGACAGTCCAGGCTCTTCCCTATGAGGCTGGAGGTGCTGCCTGCAAGGCTGTGAGTTAGGGATCTCCCTTGCTCTCCACTCTGATAAGTGTTTAATGGGGACAGTATACCCGATCTCCAGGAAACGATGTCCATATGAAGGAGGACTTTTCCAGGTGTGCTGGGAAAGGCTGATGCCACTTAGATCCAGTTTCAACCCAGAAGCAACTGGAAGCAGAGAGATGGGCCAGAGCTTCCCAGCGGGACGTGCTATCCTACCCTGGGTAATGGGGCAGCAGACGATGCTGCCCTCACCACTCAGCAGATCCATGGGAGGCAGGGTAGCTGCAGTCCCCGGTGGGGAGCCTACCAACACGGCTGATCCACAGCTGGGCCAAATTTGAATAATTCAGAGGGCACTGTGGGAGGGCCAAGTTTGAATAACTCAATAATTCAAAATAATCATTGAATTATTTTGAAAATTAAATGAGGTCTTAAATATAGACACCACTCAATTGCAGTCCATTTCTATGGTTGCATGATGTGGGGGTGCTGGGGACCACTGATGTGGATGTGTGCCGTGGAAAGTCGTGTTAGGGAGCAAGGGGACGGGATAGGAGCAGAGTCCTCAGGAGCCTGGCCCTCAGGAGGCGGGAGGACGGAGCTTTTGCAGATGGAGCTCAAGCCTCTGCGAGGTGGTGGTGGCTGTCAGAACCAGGAGGCTCCAGAGAGGATGGCTCTGGGGAACAGCAACAAGACCTTTCAGCTCACGAAGTCCGAAGGACAGCAGGAGTTTTAGCCAAGACTTTCTAGTTTGTTAGTCCCCCCTCCCCCTTATATTCTGTCATACATAGACCTTATTGATGTTTTTTTTTTCTCCCAGAAATTTAAAAATGCAGTATTTGGAATGCACAAAGGTTGACTTTTCACCAGCAGTTTGAGGATTTCACCAGCCAAATGCACTGACTGTCCAGAGGGACCGGAGGGGTCTGGGCCTGCAATCAGACACCTGCACCCAGAAACCCCAGCCCTGCCCTCAGCAGCTGAGCGGGCCAGTCCTTGAACCTCTCTGTGCACCAGCTTTGCCGTCTGTAGAAAGGCGTAAGAGGACCTCCCTCCTGGAGCTGTGTGGCTCCTGGGAATCAGGAGGGTGGTGGGGATGCAGTGAGCGACGTCAGGTGGCGGCCACCGCTAAGGAACTGATTACTCCAAGCACCCCCCACCCCCCACCAACGAACGCCCCCACCCAGGGGAACACGTGCACGCAACGCTGCCATGGCTGTGGGAAGGTGTCACTGAAATTTAACTGGGACCAAATTTTGGTGTGGCCGATGTGGAGTAGTGGACGACACAGCATCTACAGCGCATGCTCACCAAATTCTGACCATCTCAAGGTGAGAGCCCTGCTCCCGCGGGAGGAGAAGAAGCCCAAGGCCTATCTGCCCACTTGGAGGCTGGTACATCTGGGTGGAGAATGGATTAAAAATCTATTTTTCCTGATCCAGAGGAAATAAACCAGTGATCTCCTGGAAAGCAGGGGATGCACGTGTTCTCTCCTGCACTCTTACTTTCGGTTTCACTTGCTATTCTTTTTTTTCTTTTCTGACTAGAAAAGCAACACTTGCCCAGTGTGAGCATCTGACATGGACAGAAGAATATTACTCAGGAGAAACAAATCACCCACAATCCAGTCAAAGACCTGAGCTCACATTATTGCTATTTTAAAATTTGTTTTACAGAGCTAAGCTGATGGTAGATTCAAGGCTGTACCTCTATTTTTTGTTTGTTTGTTTACCATTATGTCACACAAAATTTCCCTATGTCATTAGTTGCTCTTCATAAAAATTATTTTTAATGAATACCTATTATTCCGTAAATTGATGCCTGTCTTTTTCACTCTTTTACTAGAACAAAATCCTAGGCTCTTTCTAACCCTTCTGTTTATAAACAGCTCCGTGATGAACATCCTCAGGTTTCATGAATCCTGTGTGATTTTGGTCTTATCTCTTTAGGAATGATTTCTGAAAGGGAAAATTCTAGGTAATATGCATTTTCTCACATTCTTTTTACCAACAGAGCTTTGCCTTCAGAAGGAGTTTAAATTTTGCTATTTCTTAAAACCCTAGCTGAGTTGGGTTAATAATAATTTTTTGGCTCCCATGGGAGAAGGTCTCCATCTTTAAGATGCCCCAACACTGCTGTGGACAGCGAGGAGAGATGGATGATGGGGGCGCTTCCCAGCTGGAGCTCACACGGTCTCTGTAGGAGTGAGCGGCAGAGAGCTCTTCCTTCGCACACCAAACGTGTTTATTCCTAAAAATGTGATCTTGAAACTTTAACCTTTTGCAAACTGATGTTTCAGACAGGAGATGGATTCCTCGGTTCAGGACTGGCCAGACTCCTCTCAGAGGGCAGTATGGGAGGGCCAAACCCTGTTTGCGCATTCTAACCAGGATCCTGCCTGGTTCAGAGCATGGGGTGATCAAGATAGCACCTGGGCATTACAAGTAAGAACACACCCCTGCTTTCAGCAACCCTTATTCCAGGGGTGTATTTTATAAAAGTAAAATTCTGAGGGAATTCAGGCATGAAAATGTCTCTAACTTTCTATACAATATCATAAATCAGGATAGTTCATTGATTTATACAAAATTAATTTCACTTCTTCAAAGCTCACGTCTATTTAACACAGTGGCAAAGGTATTTATTTAATGGGAACAAAAAAAATGATCACTATACTTGTGAAACCCTCTTATTCATGTAATATGGTTCTTGAAAGGCATTGATACACCTCATCAACGTGACTACTAAAACACAATGCTACAAAGTGCTCAACCAATGAGGTATTTCTTGACTTTCATACAGAGAACGAGGTTTGAAGAAGTTAGGCAACTCTCTTAATGTCCTAAGGGGAATAAAGAACCAGACAGAACCATCCAGACTCCTTCTAGAACATTCTGTCTGCCCACTGTGGGATGGCGGAAGGCTAGCTATCCTTGTCCTTACCGGTGGGTTTGACGAGAACTGCCAAGAAGTCCGTGGTGAGAGAACTGACGTAGAGGAGGATGCAGGGTGCCCTGGTGGTGCTGAAGCTGAAATGGATCTGCTCCTGAGCCAGGTCTGGGCCCGAGTGCTGCTGGTCCAGAGAGTTCTCTGCTCTACTGCCCGAGTCTTTGGAATTGACTGCAGGTGCCTGGAAGTTGTACCGAAGCCACATCCCCTCTTCAAAAAACGCACCAACATCTGTTGAAAAGGAAAGGTGAAACTGAAAAATGAGGGCAGGGTTGGCACCAACCCAGCCAAGGTGTTCAACTTGGGTAGACTGCTGACTTCACGATGGCCTCTGAGACAGGTCACTGAGGGTCCCACTGGCCCCAGGAGGTGTCAGACTGAGTAAACTAGGCTGATGTCTGCCATTTCATCAATACAAATAGCCTATCAAAAACAAACCACTCAACAAACAGAGCATGTAACAGAGTATGGAAATCTGCAAGATTAAAAACAGTAATAAAAATTAAGAAACTGAAATCATACTAGGAAAAAAAAGATGTCATGTACGCTGCTCAGAACCAAACAACTGATTTTTAGTTTAAGGAGACAGGCTGAAAAATAAAGGCAGAATTATAGCATAAAGCCCTGATTTAAGGAACCCACTTGTGCATTCTCTTTGAGATTGGGTTTGATTTGGTTATTCACATGGAAAGGCCCAACATAGACCCTAAGACCCAGGGAGGGGGCTTTGTGTATAGGACTTCCATTCACAAAAGATAAAATTAGAGAGAATTGGATTCAGATTCGGCTCTGGGGTCACTTAGCTGTGTGACTTAGGGGAAGTCACTTAACGGACTTCTGCAGGCCTCAGTATTTCATCAGTGAAGTGGAGAGTAATTGGCTCTAAATAAATAGTATCTATTATTATCATCATTAAGAAACAACAAGGAAGGTCACTCACCCTTCCTGCATGATGCTTTTCTGATAGCCTGATCAGTGCTAATCGGTTTTTAATCACTTCCTGGCAGACAGGCCCCTTGTGCCGTTTGCCCATACTTTGCTCACCCGTGTTCACTGACCGGCTGAGTCACCCTGTGAAGATTCCTGTGGTCTTCAAAGTTACAGTTTCATGACCCTCTTCATATGCCTTTCCAAAGCATTTCTCAAACCTCACTGCCCAGGGAACCCATTAATCCCACAACACCCAACACGCCGCAGCATTGACACGATGCAGAATATATTTTACAAACACTGCTCCACAGTATGATGAACAGGGGAGGGCATTGCTAGATAGGTATCCCATTGGAGGGGTACTAGTGGCTTTTAGCAGGCAGGGGTAAGGACAGTAGGCTGTCCTTTAATGTCGGGACTGTGTTTCACAATAAAGAACTGTGTTGCTCAAAATCCCAAAGTAATTTATTTTGGGGGAAACACAAGATTGAACCAATACTTCACCCATGCCAGTTGCTGCAGGGCTTGTTGGGATGTGAAGAGAAACAAAAATGACGCTGGTCTTTGAGAAGCCTTTCCTCTCACAGCGTGGCCCGTGTTGGGGGAGACAGGTCAACCATCTGAGCACAGTGTGGCGAGTGTAACCGTGCAGAGGTGGCAGACTTGGGACGAGAACCCTCATGGCCTGAGTTGGCTTTCTGTTCTTTCAGAAACATCTCTCGAGGACCGACTATGTACTGGGCAAAATTCTGGGCGCTGAAGTTACAACCCTTGCACTTAAGACGCTCTCGATCCCGAGGAGGATTTAGAGAAACAGGCTATTCAAATGCAGTGGGGCATTCTCAGGACCAGGTATGCACAGGGGGACCCTGGAACACAGTGAGGCATGCAGCTGAGAAATGGGCAAAGACATTTGGCGGAGAGCCAGCCTGCAGGCTGAGGCATCGTGCCACTGGACTACACCCATGGCCCCTTTTAGAACAGTCCTTCCTTGGAGGCTCCCACCCCATTTTAGTTTGGTTTTGGGGGTACAGTGAATGTGACACAGGTGATTCTTGTCTTTGTAATTCAGAGTCTCTGGGATAGATGTGCATTCCTAGGACAGGCCTCTGGAACTACGTCTAGCTGAGCAGGGAGCCAGGGCAGGCCATCTGGGGCCAACACACCGTGGAGTTCACTTCCACATGGAGAGAGTCTACCAGAAAATGTGGGGCCTCCTCTGAGAACAGGCTCAGGCATGTGGGAAAGAAGAGGCTGACCTGGGGCTTAGAAGAGGAGGAGGAGGAGAGCCCAGAGGATTCAAACAAATCAGAGGCAGGCAGTCAGGAAATCTGGGCAGGAAAAGCAAACCCACCAGGTACTTGAAGTTCAAGGAGGAGTTCCTGGGGAGGGAGCTCTGGGCAACAGAGGCAATCGAGCAGGAAAAGCCTCCGAGGCCCTGAAGCTGCAGGTGCACAGTGTTCCCTTGGAGAACCTAAGCTTCTCCCTGCCAGGTTCTCCCCAGAGCCAGAGCTGCAGCCAGAGAGTGAGCAGAACCCATAAGTCACAGATGGTCTATGTGGAAGGCCATTAAAATGCTGGTCCCCAGGCTGGGTCCCAGAGGTGAGCACAGAGGTCCTGGCTCAGGGGCTTTGGCATCAGCATTTTAAACAGGCTCCCAGCTGATACGCCTGGGAGGATAAGGCAGGATGGCGACCCGATGGAGCAGGTAGCTGAGCTGTGCGCCAGGGTGATAGTGTGCATTTATCAGCTAAACTGGAGACAGCCGTTCCAAGGCGGATCATGAAGGGGAAATTCAGGAACCTAAGGATTTTAGATAAACAATCAAAAAATATGCCTCAGAGAATACTTTTGGTGTATTTTAGAGTCATCATTAAAAAGCGTCATGGATTTATGTCAGTTTTGGAGGAAGGGACACACCAAGCTTAAATGTGTGATTCTGAAACCGCATCATAAACCAACTGCTAAGCTAAGGCCCAGGAGTGATGGGAATCGTTTAAGCTTCCAAGTGGCAGATTTACAGCTGTCATTTCATTGTTTCAGATCGTTTTAAGGAAATGCCAAATCAGATTACTGCATTCTCCTTTAGCATGTAACATCTCCATCCCTTCTGAATGAATAACTCAAATAATACTAATTTAACTGGCTCCAAATGACATCAGCTCCCCCATTAAATCATAGAAAATCATTGGGTTAGAATGCTTGATTTAAGGTTTCTATGCTAATAAGATAGTCTAAGTTTCATAATATTCATTTTTTTGATAAATTTTGTATGTAAGTATTCTAAGACATATTATGAAAGATTTGTTGAATTACATCACATTTCTCAGAATGTTGAGATGCATTACATCATTTATAGACTTAGGATCCTAAGACAGTACCCTTTTAAAGTGACCTTGTTTTAACTATTTAATGGCATTTAACACAGATCATATGAAATTATCCCTGATGGAGGAAAGGAAGTTTGCAAATGTTTGAAATAAAACCCACAAGTCATTCATCCAAGACTAATCCCATACAGATATTCATCCCCATAAATAATCAAATCCCCGAGGCTCACGGGAACTACTGCAAAAACTCCCCAAACACACACAAAAAAATGAACAAAACAAAACAGCTAGCACTCATCCCCATAATTAAATTGCTTCTCCTCTTTCTCTTCCTCAAGCTAAATAATTCTATTCCGTTTGCCTTTTTACTTAGGATATATTTTGTAACCTATATAGTATCAGAAGTTGATGTGGTTCTTTTGTTCTCTAACTTCCCTGAGGACCCGGAATGGAAAATCCTCAAATTATAAATGGGCTCTTCTCCAAAAGTTCATTTTAAAGTCAGTAACTTGCAACTTGGAAAATATTTCCCTGTGGATACGATGTATTAAATGAGGGTGGGTTTGCCAGGAGAGCCCACGAATGCTGGGCCACTTCAGATGTGTAATAAAAGATAATTGAAGAATGCCACTGTGTATTAGCAATTAAAACAGAGAAGCCACAACAGAAGGTGGTGAGGTTTATTTTTAATACAGGAACTTCAGAGAACTGTTCCCACCAGAATTTCATCTAACAGATCCTGAAGTGTGTGGTAAATGTTGAGTGATTGGCTCTGCGGGAGGGAGAGGATCCCGTCAGTACTTTTTGCCTATTGCCAATTCCCGTGGTGTAAATACCACTCACCACCTTAATTGATTTCAAGCTGCCAACGTGACCTCATAGATAGGGAGTGGATGAGAGATGCCTCCCGGATGCGCAGGCTCGTCCAGCATATGCTCTTCTACCCACATCCACCAGCCAGCCAACCAGCTGGGCTGCCACTGTGGTGGGCTTCCTTCAGTTTACTTTCTGCTACAAACAAAACTTCACCATGTGCTTATTCCTTCCTTCCTCCCAAAGCCCTTTTCCACCTCATTCCAACTGTCCCGCATTCTGGAAGCTCTGAATAGCTTCTGCTAAAATCTGTGTGTTCCTCCTGGGAAGCGGGACCTCACCAGGGAAGCCAGGCCTGCACACGGCCTCAGGGACATGAAGCTCTTCCATGGCTGAATTCCATTGCTCAGGATGATCACTCTCATTAACTGCTTTTTTAATTAGTCACCTAGTAAAGGACGTCAGTGAATTTTCCGGAGTTCTGCTCTTGAAGACCTTGGACACTGACCTTGGGGAGCATGATGAGTCTGTGCTAGAGCTGCTTTCCTCCAGGAGGATCTGGGTAGCTCAGCACCGTCTAAATGTGTTTCTGGTAGTTCTCGGAAGGCCCTGCTGTCCTGAAACACAACCATTTTTTTTTCTCCTGGCTTTATATTAATAAAACCTGCTTTTTCTCCTCAAGTGTACTACACAATGTCCCTCCTGAATTTTTAAAATTCTGTTTGTTTGGTGTTTTCTTCAGTTTTCTATGATTATTTTGGACTACCGTCAATGTTTACCTCTACTAATTCTGCGCTCCCAGGAGGATATGTATCTGACGTGACCAATTCCCACCACTCTCTCTAAAGGCCTGGTCATTTCCAGGTTGGTTTCCATAAAATAGGCTTTAAGTGAATCCTTCCAATGGAGGAAAATACCACCGACAGTCTCTCCAGTCAAGCCTGGGTGGAGTGTGCTGCCCATGAGAACCAAGTGCGAAGAATGTTACTTTAAACACATCAGTGAGCTGGGAGATGGTGTTCATTGGAGTTTGAGAGCAGCACTGAACGTCTTTAGGAGGGTTTCAAACAGGAAGAGTGTGCATCTGGGATTTCCAGGGCCGTGCTCCTGAAGCCGCACTGATAAGCGGCACTGGAGTGCACAGAGGACAGTGAAGGACATGAGGCCCCTGCTGTAGCCAGCCTCACCTGAGATGCCCCTTAGGAGTGATGTGGTCCACGTGGGGGCAGGTATCAAGAGTGTGGGTGTCGGCCCTGGCTACACGACTCTGGTTGGGCCAATCCTTTAATTGTTGTGGGCTCTAAATCCTTCCCATCGTAAAGACACCATCCTTCTGACCAAAGCCTGCCACTGCCCAGTGTTTTTCCTTTATTCTTTCAAATATTTACCAAGTGCTTTCTATGAGCCAGGGGGCTTAGCAGGGAGTAGATTACATGGAAGTTAATAACTGAAGGTGAGTGAGATTTAACTGGGTCTGGGGTGGGGAAAGTATTCCAGGGAGAGGAGAGGAGAGGAGAGGGACCGGGAGGGGAGGAGGAGAGCATGTGTGTGACAGTCCCAAGGATGGAGGGCTCTGGAGGACCAAGGCAGAGAAGACCAAGATGGCTAAAATTTCAGAGATTGGTAGGAAGTGACCCAGAGAAAGGTTTCAATATGGAGAGTACTGGGTACCTCTTGAAGGGTTTTAAGTGCAAATAATGTAAACTGATGTTCAGTTTTAAAAGACGGCTCTGGCTGCAGTTTGGTGAAGGGATGGGAGGGAAAGGACAGGGGACACAGCAGATGGAGGAGGGGCTGCTGCCGTGGGCAGGGAAACCCATGCTGCTTTGGACTGGCAGTTGGAGAGATGGGCAAGGTGAACAGACCTGCTGACCGCTAAGCTGTGGGGAGGTGAAGCAAAGAATGAAGGCTGAGGACAACCCTGGGTTTCTGGATGGACGGTGGTGACAACCCATGTCCTGCAACACAGAGGTGGTCCTGGCGGGGCTGGGGATCAGGAGTTGATGGCCGGTATCTGGAGTTTAGCTTAGAACAGGTAACAGTTGAAGTGCCTTTGAAGGGAGGGGAAAGAAGACCTCAGAGGCAAAGAGGTCTGGGCCAGAAAAGGACAGTTTAAAATAGTCACAGATAGTCCTTACTACTACACGCAGCGGGGGAGGGAGGCTCAGGCCTGAGCCTGGGGAAGGATTACCTTGTCCAGGTAGGAAAGGAGGAATGAGTTTGCAAAGGAGGGGAGAAGACGGAGCTGGAGTGAGGGAACATGATGAATTCTCATGTTCAGTGGGTTAGAACACCATTCAGAGACCAAGTTACAGTTTCCATCAGAGGCAAATCTCTAGCAGCTCTCCGGCCTCTGCTTCCTATGCCTTCAGAATGACTTAGGCCCTTCTCCCTCCTTCTCAGCCTGCCTCCCCTTCTCCCTGCACTCTGCCGGAGGTGCAGCCACGCAGGAGCTCCCCAGCATGCACTTCTGCTTCCTTCCCACCCCTCACCTCCCGCCTTCTCCTAGCACCCTTCATTCTGTACAGGCTCCATCTCCTTCCCTCAGTGCCCTGCGTGGTGGGAAGAGCCGCTCTGTAACCACGCCAACAAGTACCACCGGTTTCTGTTTAATTCAGTAAACACTTGGCGTCCTTCTCCAGCTGGGCCCCTGCTGAATACAGAGGTAAATGTGGTGAGGACTTTTCACATTTGCCTGGGGGATGTGCACAGTCAGCATCATGCAGAGCTGTGATCCACAGGAAAGGAGTGTGCAGGACTGAAGAGCGGAGGGGAGCAGGCTCCATGCTCTCCGTGGGTGGGCTGCAGGAAGCCTGGGTTGCTCCACTAAGACAGTGACGTGGGAGTTGGTGTCAACAGATGAATAGTTTCTAGTAGGCAGACTGGACAAGGGCACTCAGAGCCCAGAATGGCAGGCACAAAGGCGCTCAGGAGTGGGATGGCGAGGTCTCAGGACATTACAGCCCGAGCTTCTCCACCGTGGCTGCAAGAAGCCCACCTGGGACCAACTCTCAGAATTCTGGTTCAGAGGGTCTGGGGAGGGTCCTGCCAATGGTGGGCCTTGACCTTTCCTCAGGCGAACCTGAGGTGCAGCCAGGGCTGAGAATCACGGCTATGGGTGGAATGTGGTGGCGGGCAGCAGGCAGAGCCACAGGCCAAGAAGGCGGGACAGGGCCTTGAACAGCCTACTTATGTGCCTGGCTTCTGAGGGGAAAGAGCCCTGTCTTGTAATCTCAGCCAGCCTCCAGCCTCCAGTAGACACTCAATAAACATTTGCTGAATTGAGTTGAATGAAATTCAAATTTTTTAAAATAGCGATATTTGCTCAGCTGATCTGCCTGAGCCAAACAGAATTCTCAACCATGAAGGTTCTTGGGGGCAGGCACCATGCTTTATGCACTGGTATAGCTCGGGGGCAGTGTGAGCGGGAACCAGTTGTCCCACATTGACCTTTAGTAGTTGGAAAGTTTTAGTTTTGTTCCGTTTGCAAAGGGAGCCTCTTGAGAGAAATGTCATTCCATCATGTTACACATCACCATTAATTAAAAGAGCAGTTTCTTCATGGAAATGTTAGAGATGCATTTAGAATAGTACATTCAGCAGAATTAAAGGACTTGCCGCTTGACGGAGGTTCTTAATTTCCACTGCTTTTGCTCTTGAGTGTCGGCTGAGTTGGAGCATGTCCACACGGTGGCGGGTCAGTTACTTGAACAGCTTTAGCCAGTCCAGTGCTGGATCCCATGTGTCTGTCTCATTTACTTCTGCTTTGTTGGCTTCAGGGTTTGCTAGGAAGCTGCTGCTTTAGGAACTGCGTTATTTGCTCCACTCCTTGCTTATTGAGTGAATTGCACGATGTGAGCCTGTTGCCCCTCCACTGTGTGGGTAAGGAGCAGGTTGTTTCTTCTGCCCTCCACACTGGACATTTCAATACTGTGCTTGCTCAGCTGATCTGCCTGAGTCAAACAGAATTCTCAACCATGAAGGTTCTTGAGGGCAGGCACCATGGTCTAGCTCGGGGGCAGTGTGAGCGGGAACCCTGAGTGTTGGTTGCTTCAGTGAGGATGCTGGCATTGGAGCTGGACACACATCAACGCACAGTGAGGAAAGGAAGTGCTGTCCAGTTCCC
This sequence comes from Urocitellus parryii, assembly GCF_045843805.1. NCBI lineage: Eukaryota > Metazoa > Chordata > Mammalia > Rodentia > Sciuridae > Urocitellus > Urocitellus parryii. Next base: position 7,597,275 of record NC_135533.1, read on the forward strand.
CCTGGGTCGTCTCAGGGGGCACTCTTCCTGTTACCTTGTTTAACTTAGTTCTTAACGGAAACACTTAGAGGTACATGCTGTTGTTAGTATAGAGGAGAGAAGGCCAGGAAGGGGTGGGCCAAGGGGAGGGGCCCCAAAACCAGGTGACAGGAGGGCTATGTTTAGAACCAGGTTCTAACTGGAGATAGCACAGCCACTTGGTCACACCGGTTCCTGCAGGTCTCCTGGGTGTGTGCACTACACTGTGGTCTGTCCAGAGGTAAGCTTTAGCAAACCACCCCGCTGCTGTGTTCTCAGGAGCACTGTGGTTCTCACTTCCCTGTGGGCTTTTGAGGGATGCTGGGACAATGCGAGCACCTTTGCCTAGAGTGATGTAAGCCACCTGTCCCTTTCATTTGTCATCATATGACCTATGGACAGGGAAGGGACTCAACTCAGACCAGATCTGGAGGTCAAAGCAGACTGCATCCAAATCCCAGGGCCGCCCCTCTCTTGGGATGGCCTGCTCCGTGTTCTCTGGGGTGAACTTTGTTCTGTTAAATGGGCCTGTTCTGCTTTTGCTTATTCTAACTGCTCTGCATCTCCCTCTGAAGTCTGGGGTCCCTGGTGCTCAATAAGACCCACTCTCTTGACCCGGGAGCTTACTTTTTGCTTTTTGGTTAATAAATCTCTTTGCTCACACAGTGCACTCTTCCTATGTCTTGTCTGAAATCTTTCCTTCAAAAACACAAAACCCAGGAAACCCCCACTCAGTAACACCATCATTCCTATTTTATGGATGAGAGCACCGAGGCTTAGTAATTATATTAATCGAGACTTGATATTCTCTGAGATGGTCTAACGCAGTGCTAACCTATCCTTTAGTCAACACAATCTGTCTTCAAACCGTCTGCCATCTTTAGAGGACTTGACATACTACATGGGCAGCTTTAATGGGGACAGACTGTCACAGCTGGGCATTGAGTCATCAACTGGGGAATGGACTTATGTGGACAGGATTGATGTTTGCATGACTTAAAGAAGTTGTCTAGAGTTTCTCAAACGAGGAAAAATAGAGGGGATATTATATTTCATGCATTTCAAGAATTTAATTATTTTCCAGTAAAGTTATCAGAGGCCTCACAAGATTTTTCGACTCTTAGAAGGTGGGTCTTTATTATGTCTCTTAGAAAAAAAAGATGTTCACTGAAGGGTATGTATGATGCCGTACAGAGTTCAAGGAGTGGACAGGCCCAAGGACACTGGGTTCCTCCAGGGCTAGAAGCCCGTTCTCTCTGCTCTGGGTTTCCTTTCTGGCTTGGCAGTGACCCTCCTGGCTTTGTTTTGCAGTGGTCACCACTTGTTTATCTGACAGCTAGATTTAAACATTCATTCTTCTAGGTAATAAATTCAAACTATCATACTTCCAAAGACTTTCTTACACTGAACTACGATTGTTAGTTTACATCCATCGAAGGCCACAGGTTCCTTGAGGACAAACAATATCTTGTCTACTCTGGAGCTTCAATCTCCAGAGTCCAACACAACTCCTGGCACATATTAGTCACTTAATGTATACTTCTCCAGTGAATGAGCACTGATTAATGGTAGTGTGGACCAATTTAGCGTGGTCAATATTTTTCAGAGTTCTTGCCCCTCTCTCCTTTCCCAGAAAGAAAATCCAATACAGCTTGGTGATACATTTTTATCATTATCTATAATTTTTGAGGGTAGTTTCTTCAAAAAAGATAAAATATTGGGCAAAAATCCAAGATTCATCTCAAAGAAATCAAGATAGAATTGGCTATCAGCACTTTTGGGAAAATAAGTTCAGGATTATGAATTATCCAGAGTTCCTGAAAATGAGGTTTTCATTGAAGTTATTATACTTTGCCTTTGGTGGAAGGGGAAAAGACGTAAAAATGAAAGAAGAAGAAAAGGAAAAAAAAAAAAGAAAATAATGAACTGAGGCCACCCCTCAATTGTATCAGGGCACACGGCCTTGAAAATTGGACTCTTTCAGCCCTCAGCACAGCGAGACCCTTCTTGTAATCTTCATGTATGATGTGTGTAATTTGTCTAGGGAAATTAACTTCATGAGACATTTGCCAAATCCCCCTTTCCTTCTACTTCAACGAAAACAACATTTTCAAGTGAGCAGACAGCTTCAATTACAGAACTGACAACTAAAATTTTACTTCAATATTTTTTCCCTGTATTAGGAGATTTTTTTCCCCCTCCTTTGTAGGTTTTTCAAAACAGGCCCCTATTTTTGTATCACGTCTTTGGAAAAAGGCAGACAAATTCATTTTTGCATGTAATAAATTTATTCTTTTATAAAATAAGTAAAAAATGTTCGCAAGAGCCTTTCAGTATGAACCTATAACTCTTTCCACATAAGATTAACCTCAGAATGGGTCTTTGGGAAAATGTGTGATTTTCAGAAAGCATGTGTGCCTACTTGGTGTACATTTTCCCCAGAAATCACGTATACACATGCATATATGCTCGCATACTCTTTCTGCAACACCTTCAAATGGTTTCCCAGGAAGCATCTGTTGCTTAGTGATGTGCCAAACTTGGTTTGCCCAAGGGATTGCTCTCTGAACCATCCTTGAACACAAAGGCAACTGTGAAAGCAACGTGCAGTGGCCAGAGAGAGGTCAGCGCAGGGAGGAGCTGTGCTCGTCAAAGCTGTGACTTCTTAAAGGAAAGGATTCTCCCCAGCCTCTGCCATTGCAAGCACCCAGGCCGATTGTTCAAAGCCACAGTCTGGGAGCCTGTCAGATCAAAGCTTTGATCTGACATCTAATATGGAGGCCTTCTTCCCAAATCACTCTGTTTTCTTTTCTGTATGTAACATTCTCCTCCACAAACAGAGGGCTGTGGGTCCTATGGAAGAGGAATTTTGAAACATTCTGCACCTTGAACATGGATGATACCCTACAGAGCTTTCATGGTCTGCTAAGCTTTGGTTGGGGCTGAAATGCCCTCATAAAAGTCCACTTGCCTAATAAGGACACATCTGAAAAGACGACCACCCCAGAAAGGACATATCTGAAACGGTGGCCAAGGGTATCTAGAAGTAAGAACAAAATGACCTTGGAAACTTATTATGGTATGCTGCTGTTTATGGAGGACATTTATGGTGAGAATCCTTAAAGCTGTGTAGCAGGGAAGCAGTTATTTCAGGGTGGGAGATTTTAGAGGAGCAGTGGTAGACATTTACTTATCTCAGTCATCAGGAAAAAATTTCAGCAAAGCACCTAGAGAAGGAGTCACTTTACAGCATGGAAGGCAATTAATAATCTATATTAGATACTTGAGTTGAAGATCTCTTGGGTCAAGTGCTCACAATCACCTTCATCCTTTATAAAACACTTCATGGGTTTTTATTTCCTGGGTCATGCCCTGTTGCCAGTCTTTTTACCTTAAAGACAAATTACTGTGAGCTGCCCACCCCAACCTGAATCTTTAAGAGGACGAGAACAGCCCTCTGCTTAAGGGCAGGAACCTTGGAATAGCAGACACACTCGGTGGCTAGAGATTTGGACCAATCCCTTTGGAACCTGACCACTATCAACTTCTCAGCCAACTTGATACTGTCCCCTGAATACCATTTTCTCCAGGTTGGGAACTGTGCAGGGAAAGGAGATGTGGGCTCAGGTCCCAGAGGTTAATAACCTCCCAGCCCTTCCAAGCTTCAAGGAGAACTCGGGTGAGGAGCACGCAAAGGAACTTGAAGATCTACGCTCTACCTTAGGGAACCACTGAGACACGGCTGATGGAGATGGTGGCTTGAAATGAGCTTTGGTGGTTGGCTGTGTCAGCTGCTTGGCTGAGCAGCTCCCCGTTCCCAGAGATTTGGTTCCAGAAGCAGCTTGCTTTAACCATGTCACCAAAACCAGCTCATGGAATAGGAGGCGCGGTCAGAGGGCTCCAGGCCCTTTGGGACTGCTGAAATGCTTTCCCTTAATTTAACTTTTCTTTCTTTAGGTATGCATTATTGTTATAAACAAAATATCTATCTATCTATATCTATCAATCTATCTGTCTATCTCTATATCTATCTATCTATCTATCTATCTATCTATCTATCTATCCATCCCTGAATGAGACAGGCTCTGTCACAGGCAGCAGCTTAGTCTGTCTGAATTCAGATACTCCATTTTATATATTGACTGCTGTGTTACTACAAAAAAAAAAAATGGTCCAAAGAATGGATCAACACTTTGGCTCTGTTTCTGGCATTTAAGAGAATTATTCTAGAGAGAATTTTTCTTGCTGAGTGACCTTTATCTTGGGTCACTGCTGTGGGCTTTTCTAAAGATTCTTTATTTTTTGTTTTTGTATATAATTTCAGGATTCTACCATCCATCAAGGGTTTCACTTTGCATTTTTTCATGTGATCATCCATATCTAGATAAATAATCTAAGAGAACTAGGGAATAATTCTAGGAAAACTGGGTTCTAGATTAAGACATTCAGATAAAACTTTAAAATACCACTAAACCTATATTGTTTTACACACACACACACACACACACACACACACACACACACACGTGTATATATACTTTCAATGCAAGTACAAGTGAATGTTACTTGAAGTGAATTTATGGTAAGTTTTTGGTGTAAAAGAATGTTTTTTTCCTTTGTGCATAATTTTATGATGCACATTTAAGCCATAGTACATTCACAAAATTTACAACTATACATATAAATAAAGGTATTAGAGACTCATGTTTAAGGATTTTTTCCTTTTAGGAACATGCAGTCAAGGAGTGAGTAGTGCCTAGATTGAGGGGGTCTCTGATCTAGGGGCTGCTCCCTAAAGTCTCCCTTGATGCAAGTTCTAGATTTTCTAGAAAGACGTCTGTCAGTGTCTCTGAAGGTTGTGGCTCTCCTGTTTCCAGGGTGACCTCTGCCTCCTGCCAGAAAGGGAAGCTCATCTCCTTCGGGGAGAAGCACAGCTCAGTGGTTCAGGGCACAGGTGTTACAGCAAGATTGTCTGTGCTATAACACTGTGCACAAGCTACTTAATTTCTCTACACCTCAATTTCATGTTAGTAAAATGGGTCCGGTAAAAGTGTCTTCTTCATTGCATTCTTTGCAAGTACATGAGCTACTTAATAACACTTAATAATGCTTAAGATTGTGCCAGGTGCTTCTGTTACTGCTCAACTTTCCTGATGCTAGCTGTAAGCCAGCCAGTCACTTTGCTGAACCGGACCACCCTCCACTATGGTCTCCTGCAACCTCCCCTTCCCATCCCTGCCCTACCCTAGGGATTCATTGAGTTCTTGAACCCAGACCCCACTCAAGGTCATCCTAAGCCCAGTGCAGTGACCTGATCCACTCATGGCCACCCAAGAAACTAGAAAAGACTAATTGATGGTTGATTTATTTCATTTGGGATTAAGAGATGAAATGTTTGAACTGTACTTTTAAGGTAGTTTCTCTTGCAGTTTCTTGATAATCAAAAATTTTTTAGGGAATTTCATTTACAATTGCTCTTGGGATCAGCAGTTAGTTGATCCTGAAATTGATCAGCACCAGAGAAAATAAATATTATATATATGTGCAAATGGGATGTTCTTCTAAAAGATCTTTTAAAGTGCCATTTATGCATGTGTTTGTAATTAGTGTTTGCAAAGCCAATAGTGATTCGGTGTAGTGATCAAAATAAAACTGATTAGATCTGACAGGTCAAATGATGAGTGGAATATTCTTTTTGTAGTCATTTCTAAACTCTCACTAACATTCTGCAAGTCAGGAGGATGCATTTGTGAGAGCACGTGCTCTGAATGTTTAAATAGCCCCTTTTTCTCTCCATTGTTCTTTGTTGTGGTTCAATTGCTCAGGAAATACTAGTGATTTCTCAGGTATGTTGGACACCATAAAAATGGAGAAACAATCATGGTCTTCAAGTATTGGGAACAATTTTAGAAGAGTCTTAATTATAGGATACATTAAATTCCGACTTTAACATTTGACGAATGTCACACATTTGGAGTTATCCCATTATTGTGTTATTTTTTTTAAATTCAAGAAATGTTTTAAAAATAGCATACAATAAGAAGTTGGGAAAAATCTTTGCAGTATTGCATTTTTCAAAGACACAAACTGAAATAAAATGGATTATATTCAAGTGGGATCCTTGTCTAGTTTAGACAGCTAGTTATAGTTTAGTTGTGAATTTAATGCTGTGGGGAAAGCATTTAATGTTACAGGGAAGGTCAACTAAAAATCCTATGGAAATAACTTGGCACTGATTTCATTTTGCTTTCAAGTTGGTTTCTTGTTTTCTTTTTTCCTATTTCTCACCCCAAGGATGGTGAACTCACATTAAAAACAGATACCTCCAGAATAAGAAATTCAATTTAAGGGTTGATGCTAGGATATGCTCATTCATCAAATATTTACCAAGCTCCTCGTTTGTACCAGGCACTTTGCTGAGGATTAGGGTGATGGGGGTAAGAGAATGTTAGTCCCCTGCCTACAAGGAATTTACAGTCGGTGCCATGGTCACCACAGAGGGTGTAAATGCAAGACAGAGGAAGGACGGTGAACCTTACTTCAGGCACCCAGAAAAGGTAGTACTTGCCCCTATTACTGTAGGGGAGCAATCAGAGACTTCTGCCAATCAACTGGGTGTTTACTGAGTGCAGATCATATGCTCAGGGAGTATGAAGACCCAGCTTCTGTGATGATTAACTTTATGTGTCCCTTTGACTGGGCTAAGGGGTGTTCAGATAACTGGCAAAACCTTATTTTTGTGTGTGTCTGTGAGGGTGTTTCTAGAAGGTAGAGCAAGAGAATTCCCCCTCACCAATGTGGGTGGTAAGCACCATTCAATCCAGAGGGGACCCAGATACAACAAAAAGATGGAGAGAGGGTGAATTCTCTGTCTGGGTGAACTGGGACACCTTTCTTCTCATATCCTGGGACCTCCCACTTCCACCTGTCCTGGTTCTCAGGCCCCTGACCTCAAACTGGAAGTCACGCCATTAGCTCCCCTAGTTCTCCAGCCTGCAGGCTCGGAGCTAAGGACACTGCCAGCCTCCCCGTTTTTCCAGCCTACAGATAATAGATTAGGGGACCACTTGACGTCCATGATTCATGAGTCACTCCCCACCATAAAATCCCAGACGGATTGACAGAACAGTCAATCAACCAATCACCATCAATCAAGGTATCTCTATATCTTTATCTATATGTCCTGTTGGTTCCTATCGATTCTGCTTTTCTGGAGAACCCAGAATAATAGAGCTTCTGCCCTCAAGGACGCTCAAGGAGAGAGAAAACGAAGATATATAAGCGGAATATGAGCAAGAAGAGGTAACTCACTATTAAATGGTAATCAATACTAGATGGATCACTCAGGGCTGGACACGTTTAGAGATAGCTTGGAACAGGTGGCACCCAGACAAAGCCCCTGGGAGATGAGGTTACTTGTGGGCAGACAGAGGAAATGGGAAGGCTGGTTCGGGTGGAGAGTGGAGCAGGAATGAGGCCTGGGCTGGGAATGGCAGCAGTGGACGTGGACCGTGAGAGGATCAGCTGAGCTGGGGCAGAGGAGCCGACCTACCTAGAAAGGCAGCCTAACCCGTGTCTGGAGGTAAGGCCGGTAAGGACAGGCAGTGTGGGCGAGGTGCGGGGAGTGCCCTGGCCAGTGGAGGCTGGCAGGGTAGAGAGCACGGCAGAGCAGGAGGTAGAGGTCTGGGTCTAGGTTCTTCTGCCTCCACCACAGGCACACTCTCAGGCCTGGGAGTCCTCAGCAGGGCCACATTTGGACTTCGTGGTCCTAGACACATTTGCCTTTATGGTCCTTTTCCTCCATAATAAATTATGAAAAGTTGTATTCAACTACTTTGTCAGTAGAAAAAGCAATCTATTAATAATACGCATTAAATAGTTTCTTTGATCCCAAAGTTCATTTTGTTTTCTTCTTATTTAAAAGAAGTCTTAGCGCGCAATCTTTGTGGATTTGGGTAGGTATTCTGGGCGGATGCTAAGTTGGCCTGCTCCTCTTCTGCACCGTAGGCAGACTGGAGGTAGACTCTGATGTCTCTACCTTCCTGTAAATTTCTGAGATTCAACTCCAAGCCTCTTTTCCTGTACAGAGTATCACACGGGTATTGCCAGCGTCTTCATATTTTATCCAAAAGCAACAGTATGGGAAAAATATTTGCTTCAAAAGAAAAGATAATAATTTTGGGGGGGGGTCAGATAATTGAATTCTCTGATGTAAAAAGCATATTAATTTTAACAAATTCTATTCAAAAAATAGATTGATTGATTTTTAAAAGATATATGTGTTCCTTACTTTCAATCTCCCATGCTTCTTTTCTGGAAAGAAATAAAGTCATATATTGTTATGGGGACAGATGAGGCATGACACCCACCAAAGACAGCAGGAAACAGTTTTATTTGGGTGCAGCCAGGTTCAGAGGGTACAGCTTTTGCAATAATCAGTTAATCCCCTGAACCCCCGTTCAGGTGGTTTCAGAACTTTATACCCAGCATGTAAGGGGAGGGGCTCAGAAGTTCACATAAAAGCAGCTCTTTCTTTCGCTGTTCTGGGCAAGTTACCTTTCAAGGACAACACCTGAGAAGGGGAGAGCTTCCTCTCCCTTTTTTCCTCCCCCTGCCAGCTGTTACCATGGAGCCCAGTTAGTAACTTCTCTAATCTTAGCAATCTAGACAAGTTCCAGCTCAAGGCCAGAGGCTCTTGTTAAAGGATTTGTCTTTTTTTTTTTTTTTTAAATGACATTTCGCATTTACAAACACACTTCTACAATCTACTATACTGGATAAATGTTTGTGAAAAACTAGTAAAGGGGCGTCCAGCACCTGGAGTGTGGATCTCTTCCAGGCCAGTGGCCAAGTAAAATAGAGCAGCAGGAAAATAGGAAGTTTAATTACATTGAACTCTTTTGCAGAGAGACTCTTTTGCTGATAGCTCTAAAATCAATTATGGTGAAGATTTCTGGAGAAGCTTAGTTAAGATTTTCTGTGGAGGAGGGGGTACCACTGCAATATCATAAGAAAGTAATAGAAGGAAGAAACTGAAGTAGATGTAAAGGAATTGCTGAGCTTCAAGAAAAGTTAGGAAAACATGATTTCACTGCCTCCTTTCTTGTTCTGATCCAAATTCCGAAACAGTTGGCACGCACTTTCCTAATTTGTGGTTTGTAGCAATGGCTATGTCCATGTTTCATTGAAGATTAACTTATTTTTTTGTCATCTATTTCCTTCCTTTTGATATCATTTGGCTTTGAGGGAGAGGAATAAAAATCACTTTATCCTATTATATTTTTAATTGCATTCTCCAACAATCGTTCTAGGGAGGCGTTTATCAGTACTTATGGAAGGATTGTGTGTGTATTTTGCACACAGTATATATTCAATCTGATTATATTCATGTTGTGTGTGCATGCAGGTGTAATGTATAACACACACACATGTGCATGGAGTTCAAGGTAAACATGATCACGCTTTCCCTGTGTTTCTGCTTAAGCTTAATGGTATATCATGGACATCTCATGTGAATAAATATGTCTTGCTCTTTCTAGTGGTTATACAGCACAATTAACAATAATTCCTGTTGTAAGGGACAGTTAGTTTGACCCTACATTTTGTTACAAATATACTGCTGTGAAGGCCATTCTTGGGAATGTGTATGTCTCTGATCCCGAGATTTCTCCAGGCTAGGTCTTCTGGATGTAATAACTGGGTTAGACAGCATACATAGTTTACATTTCGATACAGGATTGGCAATTGCTCCAGAAGTTCATTTTCGGTCTGTGTCTTAGAAACTCTTCGAGGGTTGGCATCTCCACTCCTGACCCTGCTGGGACACCAGCAGGTGAACTTCAGGGCTGGAAGGTGATTTCACCATCCTGAACATGGCCCCGTGAGGGCGAGGGCTCTTGGCAGCCCCAGGGACCTCTCCCACCATCAGTGAATCCGTGCTGCCAGAACCTCCCTCGAATACATGTCCTCCCTGTACTTGAAGAAGTGCAAACTTAAAGTACAAGGAACTGTTTTTGTCTATTTGGATAGAAATTAAAACAACCAACACTGGTGATGGCCTCAGAGAAGGGCATCCTGTGTGTGTGTGTGTGTGTCCTGAGAAACCAGGTTGGCTCTGTGTGCAGGGCCGGGAGTATTTTGTACCCTCTTACAATATAAAATATTGAGATGTCATTCATAGATACACTTACTGCAGAATTATGATCAATAAAAAATTGGAAATGATTTTGAGAAACTGAAATCAGTTTCCCTATTTTGAGGGAAACAGGAATTAACATTAAAGTAATATTAATGATTAAATATTTAGTTTAAATGTGAAATATTAAGCAGTATTTCAAAATGTTGGGTGCGAAGACCAAGTGATTTCAAGGAAGAATGTTCCAGCTATATATATATGTAAAACTATGTACATAACGATGGTTAATACATTAAAATAACATATATTTTGGGAACTCAGAATACATTTTCTCATAGCACAGTATTCCAGGGTGAATCAATGAGTAAAGATGATCCATTTGAGAATGCAGCTACATGATAGCACTGATACAATTAGTTTGGATTCTGGATCTTGGTAGCAAGGAAATTGCCAGAGAAGAAAGGAGAACTTTCCCTCTGGCCAGAGTAGCTGGCTCTGGACACCAGGTCAAGAGGAAAGACGGCACCTTTGCCTGCCTCTCTCTTCCTGGCATGCCCTTAGCAGTCTCTATGAAAGAGCTTTCCCCTCAGTCCTCACGGAAGTCACCTTACCCCCCTCCTGGGAGCCTGTCCAGCATCTCCCTCAGGCACAGTGGCCCTTCCTAAGAACAGCTGTTCTGGGTAGAGTCTCCATTCTCCTGGACTCCACCCATACTCTGTGGTCCAAGAATGATGGGCTCTCCATCCTCCCAGAGCCACCTCTGCTTAGGCAGATGACACCCTAATTAGTAGAATCCCTCATTAGATCATGGGAAAGGATGAACAAGTCAGGTAACTAAGAGGAAATGATTTTGGGTGCAGAGTAGCTGGACTTGAAGCACATTTCTCAAAGAAATTCTATTCTTCTGCAATTTCTTCCATCTGAAGTCAGAGATTCTCTAAAGTTTAATTTTAAAAAATCAATGGTTTCCCCATTGCAATGGTAGTGGATGCCCTCTGGTAGCGGGTGTGTGTGTGCACTTGTGTGAGATGGGGTGGGGTTGGGCCTTCAGTGGGCAGGGGTGCAGCTGGGCAGGGGCAGCTCTTTATCCACTCAGTTTAGTTTTATAAAAAGGGTGGGAGGCCTGCTCTGGATTCCAGCATGCTTGTAGGCTATGTCCTGCTTTGTGATTTTTTTTACTCTTGTCTAGAGCATAAATATTTTATTTGTGTCATAATTTTTACATTATCCTTTGGCTAGGGGAAGGAAAGCTCATGCTGTGATCAGAGCGCCGCTGTGCAGCAGTAATGAGGGCAGCTCGCGCTACACTGAGACCCACGCTCTTAACTGCAGACTGAATTCTTCTTTGTAACAGTTGTACAACATGTAAGGAGACAGCGGTCCATTCCTCCCATCTCCTTTAAAAAATGGACATAGGGATTTATTTTGATTGTTTTCATGTTTTGTTTGGATTTTAGAATTTCAATCATCAAAAGCTCATTACACATAGCGCTATCTCCAGACCAGCAATGGAGAGATTGCTGTCCTTCAGCGGCCATCAATCAGTGATTCAAAGCATGAATTTCATCAGTAAGAAAACTCACAGGGCATGGCCTGTATTTACCCTGCAAATCACCTTCTTTGTTATAAAGCAATCTAAAGTGGTCTCTCGTGTCAGAAGAATTTATTTGGTCAGACTCTCTGGGTCCCTCATGTCATTTCTGCCTTGACACATGCACAGAGAGAAGTCCTGGCTACCCTTACCCAGAGCCATGGGGCATGGTGGTGCCTTTAACTATGCAAACAAACATCTTGTTATTTGAGATCAACTTGGGTGAGAGGTATCATCTAGCATTCATAGATCTCGCCAAGTACCATTATGTACTGGGCAGCTAACAAGGGGCAGTACTCCTTTGAGACCTTCTAGGGCACTGGAAGAACAGCACCTGAAACTGGAGCAGTGACTATGTGAGCATATTAGTTTTTGGATCCATTTACATTTCAGTAAAGGAGAGTTTAGGATTTTTTAACTCTTAAGTATTTCCTGTGTCCAAAGCTTAGGTTATGGGCTCTTGTCTCCTTAAATTGGGGATCTTGAAGGTGTATCAATGTTCCTGAGTTTATAAAGGCATAGGAATTTGGACCTGTCACTGATATCCACTGTTTTCTCATGAAAATATTCTCCATCCCCAATGGAGACCAGGGTGCAGGATAAGGGAAAACCTTCCAGGGGTCGGAAATGTTCAGATACCAGTGAGCTACCTCATGTGGTTGCTTGTTCTCTGGCAGTGCAGTTTGGATCTGGTCCATGAGTTTGTTACAAAGAGGACATGGAGCTGGTGTCCATGGTGGGCAACACAATAAACACTGAGCTGGTGTACGGGGTGGGCAACTAGGCTTGGTGTCAGGGCCTAGGACTCCAGTCCTAAATTGACCTCTTACTAGCCATGTGATTCTGGATGCAAAACTCAACTCTTGGAAGTCTTGGTTTCTTCATTTTCAAAATACAGATGATAATATCTGTATCTTAAAGCTACCAAGATGATTAAATAAGGTAAGACATAGGAATGTTATTTAGTTAGGTGTCTGGCATGAAAGGAGAGGTTCAACAAAATGTCAGATGAATACAGAAGAATGTAATACCCTTTTCAACCAAGAGATACTTTGATTTTGTGACAAAAAGAGCTTCATGAACTCTTAACAATTTGGAGTAGTTGAAGAAGTGTTGCAATAGGTAACCCAATGACATTTGAATGTTAGGGCAAAGATGAAAGTCTGAATAATGGTAAATTCATTATAGTCATAGAAATAAAATAATTTGAACTAGTCTTTGATATTTTTAAGGGAATTACAAAATGCTACAATAGTCACATGTGGCTTATGATTCAGGAGAATCATGTCCAAAGTCACAGAAGACAGCATGTTAGCCTAGTGAACAGAGAAGGGGAACTATAAACCCATTTGGAATTTATAACTTGGTCTACTGTTTTCATTTGATTTACATGACCTAGTTTATATTTTTAACTGAATTTATAAGATTCTATTATAAAGCATTTTTAAGGAAATATAGAAGTCAATGAACTAAGATAGACCTATTTAAAAGGGATTTATAGATTCCTTCAATAGTAAAGTTTTAGAAAGCACTTTATGGACAGCTTTATTAATGTCTGACTCTGAAAACAAAGACGTGACCAGCTGTGGACTTGTGTAAGTATTTCCATTATGTGTGGCTTCGATGGCAAAAGTCTGGACCGATGAATGGGAACTGCCGTTGCCATCCTTGATAGCGAGGAGGCGGAGGGATTATTAATCCCTAGGGATAAGAAGACAATTTCAGATGAAGTTCTAGAATACAGTGGCGGCTTTTTATTTTCTGAAACTCTGTAAGATATCCAAGACACCAGCATTATTTGCTAAAGATCTCAGAGTAATGACCTCAAGAGGACACTTCACAATCCATTTTTGTTTAATCTCAAGTGTGGTCTCTGTTTTAGTGATGGTTCAGGCTAAGTGATCATGACAATTCCATGACAGAGATGGAAATTCTCGGGGGCATAGCATGTAGTATTGGAACCACCAAATATAGCACCGCATGCCATGAAATATGTACTCTGAGGTCGACAGTCTTGCTGCGCTTTGTGATCGCTGAGTGTCCAGATAACTCATCTCACTGTCTATGGAGACATTGATGTCAATAGGTAGAGGGTCTAGCTTTTTTTCTGCCAATTATAGTGACACCACCAATGTGGACACTAAAACTCGATGCAGGATTTCAGTTTTCTTTTGAATGACAACACGTTATGCTTTGTAGGACTCTCACCAAAAAGATCCTCAACTTCAGGTCCTTAAAAATATTAATAATTTTAATAATAGTTTGCAATGCATATTTCTTTTTTTTCTCTCTGAACTCTGCCAGTTCTAATGTTTTTATTTATCTATTTATGTATTTTCCTAATGCTTTCCAAAGTATTTTTACATGCATCAACTTATTTGATCCTTCCAGTCCTGTGAGAAATGTATTTCATGTAGTTGATGCAATTTATAAAGAAACTGAGTGACAAGATAATTACAGGATTGTTCACTTTTCTTTTCAATAATATTGAGACTGGAATTCTAGGGATTGTTGATTCACTGTTCTATATAACAGTAGCTTCTGTCTTTAACTGAAAGAAACTCAAAAAGTACCAATTTCTCTTTCTGAAAAACAAAATTAGATCAGGGTACTGTGGTGCACATCCATAATCTCAGCTACTTGGAAGGCTGAGGCCAGAGGATGGCAAGTTGGAGGCCAGCCTGCACAACTTAGCAAGACCTTGTCTTAAAATAAAATAACAATTAAAAAAGAATAGGGCTGCAGATGCAGTGCAGAGTGTTTGGTCACATGTATGAGGCCCGGGCTCAATCCGCAGTACCACAGAAACAAAAACAAAAATAAAGCAAAGTAAAAACAAACAAGCTACCGAAACTAGTTTAGAATAGTGTGGATTGTGTTGCTAGTCACAGGAATAGAGTGGAAAATAAGATCTGAAAAGAACCGTCTGGTGTTTGCGAGGACTGTTAAGAGAACCATCTGCGTATGTGCTAGGGCTGGGGTGCTTCTGTGAGCCACCCTTGACTCAGCTCCCTGGGGAGAAACACAGGAAGTAAAACTGGTTCCTGAATAAGTCATTTGTACAAAAGAGGGGGGCAAATCTGTATTAGTTAAGTTGGAACTTCAGAATATTAAAATAACATTTTGTAATGTTATAGTTAATAAAAAGAAGTTTCAAGAAGACCTTTGAGAGAAAGCCAGGATAACCTGTTATTTACATATCAATTTACGGATGTATCTTGGAAGTGGTATCTTTAAAGTAAAAGTGCTCAAAGCGAGGGTGTTCACTGGGTTCATGTAAAATTCTCTGCAAGGTGGGATGAGGGAAGAGAAGGGGAGGAGGAGAAGAATGGGGACTTTGAAAAAGGGACATTATTACAATGAAATATTGGAAAAGGGGAAAAAGTTCCCTATTGTTTTACTCTTAGCAACTAAAGAAGTCAAAGCCTCACAAAATATTATTGTCTGGTGGGGCAGGAGTTGAAAATGAGTTACACTGATTAAACCCTGAAATACTTTGTCACTTAATTTTCTAAGCAATTTTACAATTTTAAAAGCAAATAATTATTTCTTATAAACATCAATGATATTATCAGGGGAAATTTTAAAAATTAGAATATTTTAAAAAATTGTATCTTTGGCTTTTAATGACATGTCTTTAAATGGTTTTTATTTTTGTCTTGCCTGAGGTTCCTAGGACTTCCTGAATTTTTAGACCTGAGATTCTCCCATGACAAATATTTTTCAAGGGCTCGTCTCCCTGGAGATCCTACCTTACCTACCACTATCAGCCATGCTCCCCTTGGGCGGACTTAAGAGGGTCGCTGTCCTGTCCAGGCCTCACCCAGCACTCTGTCCCGTTCCCCTCCTGTTGCAGCTGGGTCTATCATCTGCACTTCATTCCATGCTTGTCCCAGCTCTCTGAGCCTTCCTCACAGGCAGAGTCCTGCTTCCCACCCATATCTCACTAAACCTGGGCTCGGTGTGTATGAGGAAAGGAAACTAGTAATGATCAAGCCACTGGATCTTACATCATTATACAGAACATAGCTACGTTACCTTTTACTGGACTCTTAGACTGGATCACTTAAGAAAATAAATTTCCTCTGGCCAAGAGATGCCTAGAACGAGCCCCAGTGCTAGGGACAGAAATGATGAGAGCACAGAACAACTGTGGGGTGGAGAAAATGCACCTTGGAGGCTGGTCTTCTTGACCCATGACCCGGGGGAGCACTCCAGGGAACCTGGAGAAGTACTCAAGGGCGACGTGGACATTGCTGGGTGAACATCCTGCTGCAAACAAGAGCAATTTGAAAGCAAAACCCTAGGACAATTTAGACTGATTTAAACTGATTCCTTTTAGATTTATGACAAAAGAGTATAAAATTTCAGGTGAGATCATGGAGCTAATACATGAGATTGTTACTTTCGTAAACTTTACAGTATTTAGAGTAAAGGTGGTGCTGGAAAATGGGAAATATAAAACACTCAACATACATAAAAACCACAGGAAAAAAATTCAGTTGTCTACTCAACCTGGTCGGGATTAGAAAACAGCTCAAACTTGAAAAAAGATGCTACTTATCCTATAGTCAAAGCAAAATCCAAAACTCTAGTCTTCTATTACATTTAGAGTTTTACAAAGGATCTGCTTTTACCCACTGGCTTTAAGTCTCTTCCTTTGAGAATGTTAATCGACTAGGTTTTCCTTAACCAGGGACTCCAAGGAGATCTGCAGGTGAGGGGGAAGTTGTTATTTCACCACCAGAAAATTCTATGATGAAATCACCTGAACTTGCCGCCGTCTCTGCAGCTCCGACTCCTGGAGTTAAGTCAAGAGCATTTTCTTTTGTCTACATGTATTTGTGGGTTTTCCTCTGTAACTTTTTCCTCACTTTTTCCTCTTTTCTACTTTCCTCTTTTTAAAGATTTTAAGCAGATTATCTTATGTGGTACCATGATACTTTCAAGTTGCCTTCTAAGGCCTGAAGATTTAAGAAACACATTAATAGAGAAGGGATGTTTTCCCTTCTTGAATAATACTCTAGGAGAAAAAGGGAAAAAAAAAAAAAGGATTCTATTCTTGTTCTTTGGGCCTTCTTCCAAATTTATCAAACCTCCTGTTCCAACTGGAAATGAAAAAGAAGCCCGTGAATCGCTCTCTTCCCTCTGGTGTGAAGCTGTCTTCCAGGCTGGGATTACGGACCTGGAAGGCAGGCCTGAAGAAAGGCCCCCTTGCCAACAGCTACCCTGCTTCCACACGGGGATGAGACACAGAGTGCCAGGCTGCTCCCTTTCTCCTCCCCCACTTGTTTATAATATTTTATATTAATTCATTTTCCTTAAAAGCCTTTTAACCCACTCCAAAGGGGTGCACCATGGATTTACTGTGGCCCCTGTTCCTGAACCTGCGGAGAAGCAAGATTTATGCAGCTTTGAAATTGCTTTTGGCAAACCCACCTCCTCCCATCCCACGTGCAATGTCTCTCTGGGGCACAGGAGGGAAAGTCTTCTCTCCCCTAGAGGTTTAACCTGGACTTGAGCTTAGGCCTTCCTCCATCAGAAAGGGGTGTTGAAGGAGGAGCTGGTGACCAGTGTGGCTCTGGGCAGGGGTGGACACTTTGCCAGGAACTGTACTACTGGATGGGACCCCTGAGACATGCTGGGTGTTGTCTCCAGTCACATCTTCCAGAATCTTCCACACTCTTCTCAGCCCAGCAGTGATGGAGCTTTGAGACTTGGTTTTACCTTCCACACTAGAACCATGACCTCAGTTAAGTAGAGATGAAATTTTAGGCTGCTGCTGTTCTTCTGAAGCACCAAAGTGACAATGGACTCTCGGGGTCTTTGAAATGACGGCAGTTTGGCAACTGGCAGTTCGAGCTTTTAGGCAGGGATTATGGGATGGCTTAGTTTAAAGCAAAAACAGAAGGAGAGAAGAACTAGAACAAAAAGGAGAGAAGAACTAGAACAACAAGCGACCTTGGCTGTTGGACTGATGTGTGCCAGGCTCTCTGTCTGGAAGTTCGCTCACAGTATCCCACGCACCCTCACAGTGGCCTTAGGAGGTACATATTATGTACTCCTGAAGATGAGGCTCCCTGACATTAAATGATTTTCTCAAGGTTACTCAGCAGGAAAGGGAGGAGGTTGAATTTAAACTCACTTCTAATTCCTTAATCCACTTTCCAGGAGGGACTTGAATTGGCCACATTAATAATACAGATCATAGTCAGTGTCATGATACTCAGAGGGAGAGTAGGAGCCGTGGCTGGACCACAGTGTGGGCGGCACGTCTCCGTGGCCATAAATGATGGAACTCTGAGATGGCTGCACTGTCCGCCTGTCACGCTCAGTCTCTTAGCAGTCTGAGACCTTGGGCTTTCAAATTTTTGCTTTTAGCTAAGCAACAAACTCATGAATGCTCAAGAATACAGAACTCCCTAACGTCAGAAAATAGTTTCACAGTATTTAAAGATAAGTTGCTTTCAACTGCAGTCCTAGTTTTTGGCAGATGAACAAGAACATTTTTATAGGAAAAAAGTGCAGACAAGTGAATTAAGGGGTATTTTTGTGCCTCTTGATGATAAGTTCTTGCTAAACTTGGCTCAGTGAAGGAATCGTAATGAGCTGTTTTCACAGCCTGAGTGACAGTGAGTTCATGTGCGTTGCTATCATATACTCCAGACATTTATGTTTCTGTGTCTAAAAACCATTGAAATGTTTTGAAAATTTCAGTGTGACCAGAGGCAACGACACATTCGAAGCTTCCAGGCACATTAGTGTTTGCTATGATTTGAACGTGTCCCTCGAATCCCACATGCTGGAAACTCTCTGTCCCTAGTGCGACAGCGTGGAGCCTTAGGCTTTTGGCCCTCCTGGGTGGATTAATGCTGGTGTGCTGGGAGGGGGGTAGTTATGAGCCTGGGCCTTCCCCACCCTTGCTCTCCTGTGTACTCTTGCCCTTCTGCCTTCCACCATGAGATGCTGCAACGTGCAGGCCCTCGCCAGATGTGGGCCCCTTGACCTTGGACTTCCCAGCCTCCAGGACCAAGGACCAAAGAAATTCCTTTTCCTTATAAATTACTCCATTCGTGGGAGTACGTTTTAGCAGCACAAAATGGACTTCGACGGTGTCAATGAATGTTAAATGCGTCAACCACTAAATGTGCTTTATGCCTAAACATGGCATGAAAGAGTCTTGTATCCTATTTTTATTATGATAAACTCTACATCCAATAATATTCTACTTTTTAAAAACTCAATCATGATAACCAAAAAGCTTTAGGACTAGAAGATGATTTTTGTTGATAAAAATAAAAATAAAGGAAAGGAAATACGGCCACTTATAGTACGGGAGTGGATCTTAGGACCAGCTACTCTACCCATCTGGTCTCAGTTTTCTTCTTGGTAAAATGGGATGGGGATAATAGCAACTATCTCACCAGGTCGTGGAGAGGATGCAGTGATGCTAACGCCATGACAGGGCTTAGCACACTGCCCAGAATACTGTAAATTCTCAGCCAGCTATTATTATTGTTAAGAGCAGGAATGAAGCACCTACAGGCTTTATCAGCACTTGTCTCTCATTTTCCTAGGTCTTCCATAACAAAGCACCAACTCTGGGCACCTTAGAATAAGAGAAATGTATTCACTCACAGTTTTTGAGGTCAGAAGTTGAAATTCAGGTCTGCCCGGACCACAAGTCTTCTAAAGCTCTAGGGAAGGAGACTCCCTTGCTTCTTTGAGCCTTGAAAGCCCCAGGCAGACCTTGACCCTCAGAGTATCACTCTTGTCTCTGCCTGTCTTTTATTCTTCGTGTGTTTTTATTGGTACATTATAATTACACACAATCATGAGATTTGTTGCCACATTATTCATGCATGCACATGATATGACAATTCAACTCGGTCATTTTCATCCCCCAGTATTCCCTCTTTCTGTCTCTGTCTTCACAGGGCCTTTTATTTGTTAGTCTATGTGTCTCTCAGTGTTCTTTCTTCAGATAAAACACACTCATTGGATTTAGGGCCTACCCCATCCAGTAAGATCTCACCTTGACTTAATGACTTATGTGAAGACCCTATTTCTAAACAAGGTCACATTCTGAGGTTCCCTGTGGACTATTCACTGCATATTCAACTACAAACATCAAATACAGAAATTGCTTTAGCCACTATGGATTTGTTATTTTCCCTCCTTGCTTTAAAAACAGAAAAAATAGAGGGAGAAAGAGAGTGTGCTTCAAACTATGCTGTTCATTGCTGCTTGTTATTAAAATGACTTTGATAATCACAAAATCCTTGAATTTATGATTTGACTATCCCATAAGGAATAGGCTTAATTAGAGAAAACTCACTTTGGCATAGCCAAACAAATTCCCATTTGGTCCCCAGTGGAGGTTCCCAGTAATCTTGGGCACAAAGACCCACAGCTAAAACCCTTCCTGTGGGTGGGGACAAACTCTGCTCCTGGGAGCATCTGCAGCCTCAGCCAATGGACTGCCAAATGGGATGGACCCATCTCTGCTGAATTAAATGGCTCCTGGTTGGGGGAGATCCTGAGAAGACGGGAGACTGCAGAGTTTTCTGTAGATGGATGAAGAATGGGCTAAATGGTCTAGTGTGCTATTTCCAGAATGCCCTTGTACCGTCTTCAAAGCATAAGAAGTTCCCAGTCAGCAGTCCTGTTTAAGATGCAAATAGCTCGGGGAGAGATAAACCTCAACTGGTGATCAAATCTTTATGGATATATTTGAAAAAGGGTTCTGGGAGTAGTTTTCAATAGGAGGTTAGACCACAGGCAGGAGCTTTGCAATTTTTTTTTTTTTTTTTTGCTGGTGGGTGAGAGACTTTATGTGTATCATCTACAAAGCAAAAGAGAATTATGAAGGACCTGTTTGTATTCATCCCTGTATTCCTGAGTTCAGTGATGTGACAGCCATAGAAACATGACTTATAAATTCAAATGTGTGCACAAGGGAGAGAAAAGGAGGGAGGGAAAGTGTTTTTGGGATGCAGAGGGCAGGAGTCAGAGACAGGTATAGAGGCCCAGATAGAGAGGGCATTGATGGGGGAGATGAGGAAGAGATGGAGGGAAAGGAGGAGGAGGAGAAAGAGGGACAGAACTTAAACAGTGTGGGCTGCTGGCTCACTGTTCCCCGGGGGGTTAATACCACACCTGGAGAGACCTGGCTGATCTGCCTGTCCCCTTGAGCCATGTGGGAACACAAGCCACCCTTAGTGTGAACCTCTCACACAGCTGAGATACAAGGGCCTCAGTGTTTTCATTTTCACACAACCTGGCCCCAGTAAGGCACATCTGAAGGGCCATCACTTGGGACACCTACGAAAAACTGGAGTCCACTAAATGCATGAAGATATGGATTGTCAAGCTGATTTAATTACATGCAATCTTCACTGGACATGTACTCCACTCCAGAGAGTACCCAGAGATGTGAAATGATTTTTAGTTAATAGGCAGGTGTTTTCTGACCAGAGACAGTTAACCCTTAAATGACTCTGCCTCCTAGTACTGTTTTTTTCCCCCAAGAATAAGAAAAAAATTAATGAAATTAGATGTATCATTCTGTAAAGATTAGAAGATATAGGTAAGCCAAAAACAAACTTAAAAAAATACCAGTATTTTCATCATTCTGCAAATAACAACGAGTTAGCATTTTGGTCATGTACTCTCACGGTTTTCCTTGTCACTGTGTGTGTGTGTGTGTGTGTATGCATACTTTGATTTTATACAATCATGCAACTGGGTTGAGTGTGGTGGGTTGGGACCCTCTTCATTCACTAAGCAAGACACTGAACATCTTCCCGTATCCTCTTAGCACAGACCTATATCAAAGGAGGACAGGGAGGGACCTCAGACAGCTCATTCTTTAGCCAGTGAGTGTGGTCCTCTTTTAAAGGTGGAGGGTTTGGCTGCAGCATCTGGGTGGCAGTGGTCACAGGAGTTTCCGTGCAGGCACCTGGCCCTGGGTGGTGAGGCCCAGAGCAGAAACACCAGCTAGAGCCTCAGCAGGAAGACACTCTTGGCCTCTCCTGGTGTGTGAAGAAGATTGCTCAGTGCAGGCCACTTTCACAAATGGGGCCCCCCTCCCATTTGGCCACAGGATTCTTCTAAACCAGCACCACTGTCATTTCCCCCAAGACTTGTTCTACCTGTTCCTACTAGGAATGGTGCTCACAAATGCTTTCCAACTGTGTTGTGCACTTTTTAACTTTTTTTTTTTGTTAAAAGCCACTAATTGAATCAAATGTAATTCATCCTACTGAACAAATATGAAGGGACTATTTCGATGTCTTTTGTGTAAACCCCTCAAAATAATGTCAAAGGCAACACGTAAGCTTCATTTGACTTCATTTTGTATGTTAGCTAAACTAAAAGGTATATGCCTCTGCTTTTTTATTCATGAATCTTGCCAGTTAACCCTCCGAGATTTTGTGTGAGCTACTGTGTTTAACCTAACTCTCCAAAAATAAGGGGGTCATGATTTCCTTTAAATTGTAACTTTTGTAGTGGAATGTCTCAGGCTTTCCTGCTTATTTGATTGCATTCAGACGGTACTTTGGCAAGGGAAGCAACTGCATTAAATTAGCATCAAGCACAATGAATGGTAATTGCAAAACTGTCATTTCTACAAGTGCAAAATTAATGTGCTCTGCAAGCCTGTTCCATTGTATGCCACAGGGAAACCTCAGAACCATGTTGTTTGGAGCAGAAGAATGCACTGTAGCAGCACTGTCAATGTGTGAAGGTATCAGTCAGCCACAGTGTCCTTTCCACCTTTCTTTGTTGTCACCTCATGCTCATTCTTTAAACCCTGTCTGATCTCATTTGCATGCTCATATTCTAGCCCTGACAGGCAGTAGCCTGGAAGTGCAGCGAATGCTGTGGAACAATTCCTTCTTCTGTATGTGGCACCTTGTGGGTGAATAATACCGGCATGAACCACCTCCATATGTTGATGAGAGTATGAATGGGCTACTTATGTGAAGCGTCCTATTAAGAGATGCACAGACCACTTCCACAAAACTTGACCCAAATGCTATACATTCATTTTAGAGAGAGGAGAGCGATTGACATGCATTTTTATTGTAGCTTATGAGAAGAGCCAGCCACACCCCTTTTCATACTTATTTACATATGAAAAATTAAGCCACGGGCCAGTTGAATGATTTTTTCCTGGTCATGTGGGATCACAGGGAATACTCCAAATGAATACATGCTTATGCTGCGGGCCCTTGTATTCTGCTCATAGCAATTTATCAGGGATTCAAAGAGTCGCTTAAGACTAGAAAAACACGGTGAGCAGAGATGCTGCTGATTTGCTCCTTTGCCACACAGGGGTCTTAATGCAGCTCACTGACCCTCCAGTTGCTAAGACTGGACTCAAGCTATACCTACAAGAGATCTCCTTTGGCCAGTCACTGTCGCTATCATTCTCATTATCATCCTCTTACTGAGGATGCCTTGATGGGTGGTCTCAGTCTAGGCTAAACCACAGGGATGCTGACACAGCGCAAACCCTCAGTCAGTTTACAGGGAATGATTTGGGAAACCTCCTCCCTGAAGTGAGAGAGGAATTAGAATCACTTGACCTTCAGAATAAAATGCACTCATTTTTAGCCAAAAAAAAAAAAAAAAGAGAAATCATTAAATAGATGAGATGCACTTAAAAATATGTCTAAAAATGGGTCTGGACCCGGTTCTGCCTTACCTTTGTTGCAAAAGGTCCCGTCATAGGCTGTGTTTGAGCAGTCGCAGGAGTAGCCATGATATTTTTCTATGCATTTGCCTCCATTCTCACAGTTGGTCCCATAGCTGGTGCAGTGGCCAGAGCACCCAGATTTGAACCCAGATGTGACCTTGGCTCTTTCCTCAAGGTCAAGTGTCACTCCATTCATCCTCAAGGAGCGGATGCAACCCAGAAAGCCTTGCTGGCCTCCAGCACCACCTGGGAATGACAGAATGCAAGAGGTCACACGGAAGAACTCTGCCTTGGTTTCTGTCTTGATTCATTATGATCGAACAATTGCGGTAGAAGATGAGACTGCTAAGTACATTTGGTATTGTCACTTTCAAGTTGGTCTTGTCTAAACAGAAAAAGTTAAAGCTCTCCCTTTAGGCTATAATACCTAATTAAAAGAGTCTGTCTTCTAAGAAGTGAGAAATTTGCTAGAGAAATAAAATGTTTGGAGGTACACAAAAATTCGTAATCTGGTTTCCTATAGAAAAGAGGTTTATAGAAATCTTTAGTTTCTTTGCTCTTTAATCTCATGACATTCAGTTCTGTAGCATTATCTACTGAAAGAAATAAAAAAGGAAGAGAAACATGAATATATTAGCATAGTTAACAAGCCAATTAGTCAGAAGGCATAAATCCATTTGAAATGTGATTGTACGTTTTGGTTCTTGTCTCATGAAAGGCTTTGCTTTGAGGTTCACATTAAGGGTATCTAGGACTTGTCTGGGGTGTTGGGAGTTGGAATTGATCATTTTACGTAGAAATCATGTTGATTACTAAGTTGGGTTAGGTTTCATTGCTTTAGTCTAAATGTCTTTGCAAGACATGTAACACAAAGAACATGTTAATTGTGAGTTTTGGAATAAGTGAATAGAGTTAGGCTGAAGTTCAATGCATAAAAATATTAAAATCTTCCAAACAAATTTCATAGAAGTATTCATTAAAACATGTGTCCCAAGTGGATTTAATTGTGTCTGTAATATCCTTGGTTATGGTCTTTTTTTTTTTTTTTAAAGCAGCTTGTATAAAAGGAGGAATACAAATTTATACATGTATCTGTATCTTAGAATAACATCTTTTTGGGAAATAAATACAAAATGAATAATTGGTAAAATGATTGGAATAAATATCTGATGAGGTCTTAGAAAAGAGAGCTTGTTCATAAAAATAAAACTCAATTTACTCTTTCATTAAAAGCTGTGCAGAAGGAATCGACCTAGCACCTTAAGGTGTTTTACCTGATCTTCACAACAACCTGCCAAGGTAGGTATTGTCGTCATTGACCTCATGTACAGCAAGGAAACTGAGGCGTAGGGAAGTGAAGGAGTTTACTCCAGGACTCAGGGTGCCCTGGGGGCAAGGCAGATCTGTCTTATTCTGGAGCCTATGTTCTTAATTATGATGACCACTCAGTAGAGAGGAAGATGGAGATTTGGATGTTTTTCCCAATGGAGCTGTTGACTGGGTTGCTAGAGTTTGGGTAAGAAGTTAGGCTGCGGTTGATTCTGATCACCTGGACTACTGTCCCGAGAAGAAGAGCATCCCAGTAGACTCGAGACAGGTCAGCTCTGCTTATGTCTGTGAATCCACATTCATAAGATGGTGAAGAAATCCTTCCACTGCCTACTTAAACCCAAGCTTCGTGTTTCTCTGTTGGGAAGTGCATCATTTTGAATGATTCTCCAGGGAACATTTTATTTTCATAAAATATTTGAATAAAAGATTAATTGAAGGGAGTCCAATGCCCTGTGTGATCAAAGCTGGTGGGTAGCAGAGGGCAAAGGAAGTTATTAAAAGCAATGGCTTTGAAGGGCTTCCCACTTCGCCATCTGCTCGTCAGCCCAGCTCCATACCTCTGAGCTGAGGAGAATTGGGGCCTTGCCTGATTTGGAAGAATTTCAACCCATTAGCCACTCTTTGTGTGTTAGAATTTCATTTTGGCCCCTATCATTTTAGTCACTATGGTTTTTGTTCTTGCAATAGGGTTTTCCAAAGTGCCTTTATTACATAAATGCATAGCTGTTTGAATTTTCATCACTAGTCCATTAACACAATGATGTCCTATCAAAATATGTGGACATTTCTAAGTCACTGATTTTTAGCTATCCCCTTCACCTTTGGTCTCATTATCAATGTAATTAATAGTATTTCATTGTGGAAACTGTAAACATACTGATAAGCAAAACACAAAAGAGAACTGTAAGATTCCTCAGATGCAACTATTTTTAGGGAACAGCCCTTTCCAACTTTATCTATGAACATATAGATGTGCAAAAAAATAATATAAAGGAAGCAATGGGATCATAATAGCCCTATGGTTCTCAAACTTGCTTTTTGTACTTAGCATATCACAGGATATTTTCCAAGTGACCTGTGGACAACCAGAACTCGGTGTCTGACATGGGCCCAGCATCTCTCTGTGGAGGGGCGGTCACTTAATCTGCTCTCACATTACCATGGGGCTTTTTAGCTTTTTCCAATTTCCATTTTACAGGGTGTTGTAATAATATGATCTTTGCAAAAAAAGTTGTCATACTTGTCCTGTTTTTCCTTCAATTTGGTCCCTTGGCGTTAGTGGATTATACTTCCAGGTGTGACTGCTGGGTCTGAAGGCACACGTTCTTTATGTGTGTGAGCTACTGCAGGGAACACAGGCCTCGTGCTCCATAGGCAAGTGCTCTACCATAGAGTGGCATCCCCGGCCTGAACACACATTTTAAAAGGCATTTTGAATCTATTTTCCTCGAGAAGAATTTACCAATCAATATTTCACTAGTAGGTCCAAGATGTCTACCTTCCCACCAATTCTAATCCTCATGGATTTGACAATTCAATTGAGTGGGGAAAAGCAGCTCACTGTTTAATAGGTATTGCTTCACATACTGAGAATGGAATACTTCCTATGTTTTCCTTTTTATCTTGTATTGTTTATTTATGTTCTTTAATTTTTTGGGGGTGGATAGAAGATATATTTCTTATTGATTGAAAACAGTATTTTGTGCTTTGACTCTTTGCTTTGCATTTTGTGATTATATTCTTCCAGCTTGTGTCTTTTAACTTTTAGCTTTTCTTTTTCTCTCTGAAGGCTGTGGTTACTGATGTGGTTTCTGCCTTTAATATTGGGCTTCTAGAGACCTTCTCCAATCTAAATTAACATAATTATTTAACTCTATTTTCTTCTAATACTTTTGAGATTTTTATTTCTCTCAGCATCTTAACCTTTACTCTCTTTAGGACATATTTTACTCTGGGAATAATTTGTATTTAATGGATCCTCAGCAGTGACTGAGAAGCTTCAGAGATTTAAAAAAAGCTAAGTAAATGTTAACATGGTCAAGAATGGAGATTTAAAAAGGGCCAATTAGCAGAGCAAATGTATATTAGATTGCATCTTTTTTATATCATTAAGACAAAAATGTAGGTATATAAGTGCATACTTGGTAACTTATGGACACAGGGCTCACTGAAGAAGGGGCTGCAGGGGCAGGATTCCCTGCTGTCTGCCCCTGCCCTGGGTCCTGGGTGTTCTGAGATTCTCCAGCTGTGTCTGTTCCATTCAGGGATGCTGACTGCCTTTGGTTGGTCCTTGGGTTTTATCAAATTTCTTGATCTCTCTCAGCATCAGTTTTCCCAAACACAGAAACAGGGGCTGAACTGGATGATGTCTCGGGGTCCCCCAGCTCTAAATTGCTCCAGCTCATGATTTACAACACTTCCCATTATGCTTATGTGACTCCCTATCTTTCAGTAAATAATTCTTTCTCCTAAACTTCTTTGTTTTTTCCTTTTCTGAATTGTTGGCTTTTTCCTCTTCTTTGGAACTGATCACAAAATATGACTAAGTCTCATTTTCATTTGTTGCATTTATTAAATTAAATATTTTTTTCACTACGTGTTAATTTATAATGGAATTACTATTTCTCACTACAAAAGAAAGACTAAATAAAATTGATATTTTTTTTTCTTACTTAGGTGGCCCCCTCATTTATTTAAATGGGCCAGTGAGTTGAACGTAGCTTTCTTGATTGAGTCAAGAGGAAGAAAAAATATTTTATGCTGAAAATGGTCATTATATATTATGCAAAAGATGTTAATGTGCTGAAACCATAAAAACTGACTTTAACTTATTGCTTTGTAGAAATCTTTCTTTGTGGCAAATGTCATAAGTTGAAATTATAGGTCTTCAAGTAAAAATGCTACTTAACCTTTGTTAATTAGGAAATCAACACATTGTCATTGGAGAGAGCCCCCTGCCATGCCAGGGCTTCATGCACATTAGTCAAACCTCTGATAATTATCCAAGGTGAGATGTGGGTTTAATTTGTGTATCATTTTTCATGTGGAATGCTACGCAAGTGTTGCAATTAAAGATTAATTATGAAAATGCTGTAACTACCTGTAATGAATAATACAGCCATTAAATGCACAGAAAGTGGGGGCAAAAGAATCAGTATCACATTAAACAAAAAGGACAAAAATAATATCAAGAGGAAGCATAAAAACATACATGTCTTCAAACTCAGAGCTGAACAGTGTTCTAAGAAGGTAAGTTCTATTTCAGAGCTACTTTATCCACTCAGACTGGTCACTCTTCTGCCCAGTCTCCACACCAAGTTCTTTTTGTATGTTAAAAGGCATAACCACTGTGGGAAAGATAAAGTCAAGGAGGGTTAAGTGGGATCTGGAGACGGAGTGGGGATGTGGTGGAGTCAGTAGGAAGGGGTCGGGGAGTGAACTGGGAGTGGCTGCAGGATGGCAAGAAGAGCAAAGCCACTGGTCAGCTCAGCAGCTTCGTAAGGCTGGGAAGGCATTGCTAAAATGACAGGTGGAGACCAATGTGGTCACAAACAGCCACTCGGTGATGCTGGGCACAGCTTGACACGTGAAGGCAGCAAACAGGGATGAGGAAAGCAGGAACAATGGTCACAAAGATTCATCTTTGTGAACTGGTTTTGTGCCTCACTACCTGTGTGACTTTCCCAAATCCTTCCTGAGTCTCAGTCTTCTTAGGTGTTACAACATCAGCATGACAATATGCATTTTGCAGGGCATCTTCATAACAGATAGTAATGTACCTCTTTGTCAGATAGCAGTGGTGCTAGGATCGTTACTATTAACGAATATAAGCAAAATTCTACAGGAGCACAGAATTGAAATAAGTTAATTATGGAGAAGACACTGAGTGTACATAAATCTGATGCTGAGGTATTTTGAGTGTTATGGACTCAATTGGTCCCCCGTAGTCCCTAATTTATCTATTGAAGCACTAAACCCCAACCTGACACCATTTGGACTTTATTTGGACTCTACTTGACTCTGTTTGGACCTCTATGAGGTTTTTAAAGAGGTTTCAAGTTTAAACAAGGTTATAAGAATGAGACCCTAATCCAGTGTAATTGGTAACTTATAAGAAGAGGAAGACACCAGGAATGCACTAGTGCAGAGAAAAGATCATGTAAAGACAGGGAGATGACAGTGGTCTGAAAGCCAAGGAGAGAGGCTTTAGAAAAAACCACCCTACTGACCTTCTCAGCCCCCAGAACCATGAGGAAATAAATTCCCTGTGTTCAACCCACCTAGTCTATGGCATTTTGTCCAGGCAGCCCTGGCAGACAAAGACAATGAATAAAGGGTTAGCATTAGGCTTGGACTGATCCAGCCTGCTTGGAGTGACCTTGGAGTCCATCTTTTAACTGCATTGTTCCCTCGGACATCACATTTAGGATGGGTGACAGCTCTATCTTGTCTGCAGTGGAGGACTGTGTCTGTGTCTGGGTTGGGAGAACCATGAGCCGGCATAGGGATCTTGAGCTTATGACTGACATGATTGGGGGGTGGGCAAAGCTGTGACTTCTCTGGGCAGGTGGCCCACTTTAACCATGGCTCTTCTACATGGCTGCTAAACCTGTCTGGGTAGGTGGGGGGGAAGCAGCTGTGTGCTTGGATAGGTGGGCTGTGCAGAGTTGCAGATGTGACACCTGCTGTTTCTTGGGTTGTGTGTGATACCATCGTGTCTAAGGTCTTGATTGTCAACTTGAAAAACACAAAACCTATGTGTTAATGTCGATGTGTAAACAAATAAACACACACACAGGGCTATCTAAATCCTAGGATGACTAAAGTCTCCAGTAGTGGAGGGAGTTAAAAGAAATTAGTTCCCAATCTTCAGTGCAGAGCGGCAAGATTGACAGGTATCGATCCGCGAGTCCTCTGTGGGCTGGGTATTGAAGGGCATGCATGGAAAAGGCCTTGACATACTCAGAGAATGAGGTTTTGGAGAACTGCTCTTTTGGATGGTGCTCATGAGCGCTCATTCATAACTTCATGCAGCAGGATGGATTCTTTTTAGTTCATTATCACTGCATGCACAGTGTAAAGGGCATGTAGAATACGTGACTCCCAACTATCAAACCAGAATAAAATTTCAAAATAAAAACTGAAGGAATACCAGGGTTCCAATAGCAGAAAGCCATCAAATTTGGGTCTAAATGAAACTTTGTTCTGTAATGGGGGTGGAGTTAAGGGGTTCTGGAGGCTGTAGTGTCAGGGCAAACTCATATTAACAGAAGACTGGCTGTACCAGGCCCTGTCCCCCAAATTTTATATATTTCAACTCTCAAAGATAAGTCTCATTATGACCCCCATTTTACAGATGAGGAAACTGAAGCCCAGCCAGTTGATTTGTGCAATGTCACAAGGGGTCAGACTGACAGCCAGGCTGTCTGGCTTTTCTACCTGTGCTCTCGCTGTATCCACAGCTGCCATATGGACTTGGGGTGTGTACCACATGAGGCTCTTTCTTCCCCCCATCTGATACGTCTGTCTCTAGGTGTTGCTGTGTTTATACACGGAAAATGCTGAAGAGTGCTTAATGCCTGAGATAGGCTGGGCCATTCACCATCGTCCCTGAAGCCACAGGGTGGCTGAGCCTGAAGGGGAAACACGATGTTCACAATTGAATGTGGGTGCCGGAACTGGTCTCAGGTCAGCAGAGGAGAGACACGTCTTTGGTGCCATCCCTGAAAGCACACTTTTAAAAACCTAGTGCAAAGCTGAACACTGAGATTTTGAAGCCACATCAGGAGTGGGCCTTGGACCCTGGGGGTGGTGGGGGTTGATCCTTCTGCCTGTGCCCAGTTTGCCAGCAGGGATTTCAGAGGGCAGCGCTCTGCAGGGGGTCTTGCAGTCCCAACTCCACAGGTGGGGATAAGAGAGTGCCAGGCTAAATTGCCACTTCCTGGTCAGATCCAAATCTTAAACAATTGACAGGCACATTAGTAAAGTCTAATGCAACCCCAGACCTCAAATTTCTCAGCTGAGAACTCTGTCTAAATATTCCTTTGACAAATATCTGTACGTGATTTTGCATATTGTGTGCCCTGCTGAGAAATTCTGCTCATAGTTGAAGCAAAATAAGTATCTTTCTGCTGATCCTACATTCCCCATGTCTCCCCCTCTTTCTTACGTTTTTAGAAGTATCTATTTAAACACCCGTAGCCAGTGCCTTTCAATTCAGAGGGAAGAATCCCCAGCACTGGCCCTCACCTAGCACCTTGGTCTTGTCTCCCAGAGTCCAAACTTCAGACAAGTCTTGACAGATGTGTTCCCAGGTCAAGGCTGGGCTGGTGGGTCTGGGAGGAGTCAGCACAGCTCCCATAACTGGCCCTCGTGGAGGCCTGGGCTTTCCATGCCAAGAGGGTAGAGGACCAAGAGCAGAAGGGTTGAGACGGGAAAGAGAAGGACGTCGGCAGAGAGCTCCAGACAACAGAATGGCAGGGAGTCTCGAGGTCAGGACTTCCAGGAGGGTGAAGTTATAAAGGTCAAAGTCCCCCTGGAAGTCAGGGAAAGTGAGATAGCCACAAGAGACCATTAGATTTGGCGATTTTGGAGACAGAGGCTTCAGTGTGGAAAGAGACTGTTACTAATGAGGGCGTGGGTGGTGAGAGATGGATTCAGCGGGGTGATAGGTCCCTGACCTAGGAATCAACACTAGAACATGACTGTGCCCTGGCTGAGCAGGAATGAGGCACCTTGAAGTGGGGTGTGTGGAGGGGTGAGGGACTGGAAATGGACACAGGAAAGGCTGAGAGGGATGGCAACCCCAGGGCTCTGTGTCCCGAGGCAGGAGACTTCTTTCCAACCTCAACTCACTGGGAGAAGCCAGTTCAGGCCCTCCATGGTGAGGCCTGAGGATAGGGAGCACTGTGGAGGGAGCATTGTGGAGGGAGCACTGTGGAAGGAGCACTGTGGAGGGAGCACTGTGGAGGGAGCACTGTGGAGGGAGCACTGTGGAAGGAGCACTGTGGAAGGAGCACTGTGGAGGGAGCATTGTGGAAGGAGCACTGTGGAGGGAGACTGTGGAGGGAGACTGTGGAGGGAGCACTGTGGAGGGAGCACTGTGGAGAGAGCACTGTGGAAGGAGCACTGTGGAAGCCCACACCCTGCCTCACCTGCCCTGGCAGAGGCAGGACCAGGGAGCGCAGAAGAGGTGCCATTGACGCAAAGGGGTAGCAGCAAAGTTAGCAAAATGATACCTTCCTGAAACTGAAAACTCAGAGAGATGACAAACTATTGTGAACGTGAAGTGGTTGGAGATATTGAAATGAGAAAATTTATAATTGCTGAAAAAAAGCTTCCTTTGGACAGGTTGAGTAGCAGAGTAGAAACAGAGCAGAAGAATAGCTCCGTGGGTTGGAATAAGGGGTCAAAATAATTCCTAACGGGTCTAGGAAAGGACAAAGAGGTTTTTTTAAAAAATGAAGAAAAGCCGAGAACCACAGGGGGAGGAAGTAGAAATGCCAGCATCTGCCTAACTGTAGCCTCGGGAAAAGGTGGCATCAAGGCAAGCAATGGCCTGTTTGAAAAAACAGGAGGGCAGAGTTGTCCAGAAGACACAGTGTTAGGCTTTGGATGGAATCCTGAAGAGGGTGGAAAAGCCAACCACAACAAACAGCACCTACATCCACAGCCATGGCTCTGAGACCCGTACCCCGGGGTCCCCACACAGGACTCAGAACACCTTCATCTTTACTTGCATCAGCTACTAGAAGAGCTGCAGCATCTCCTTCAGTTAGGAACTAGGAAAAATCACAGCAGCATGAGGAGCAGTGCTTGTATCCTGCCGCCAAGGAAAACGAACGGGATTTTCAAGTTACCTTGGAGTTGTAGATCGAAAAAAAAAATTTATGCTCTTGATTATTCTGAAATTATGGTAGTTAGTGGATTCACACTAGGTCTTGTTATTTAAAGCATAGTTTTGAAAAACTACTATATCAAAAATTTGATGTTTTAAACGTCTCGATGACTTTATTTCAGTTTTATCATGTTTCTTTTGTAATTGTGTATATTTTATTTTCTTCATCTAAGACATGGTTCTGGGAAGGCAGATAGAGGCTTCCCCAGATTTCCAGAAGGATCCATGACCCCCAAAGGGTTACAAACTCCTGCCTTCTAGTAAAGTTATGGGAACTAAAAAAAAAAAAAAAAAAAAAAAAAGGACGTTCTTAAAAGCTTTCAGGGACAAAAGACAGAAATAGGGACTTCACCTATGTCAACCCCCTCAGTAGCATGCTGGCTTTAAAAGATGGCTGACCAATATCTTCAGAGTGTTGATGTGAATATGGGAACCAGCTGAGGCGTTCGTCGGCAGCAGGGTCCCAGAGGGAGTCCCTTGGGTGCCAGTCTCTTTCCTTTTGTAGTGCTGGGAATTGAACTGAATTAAAAGGAGTTTAGGAGGAGATTAGAGGGTGTGGGAAGTAAGTGTCAGTAAAAAGAAAAACTTAAATGCCACTGTTTTGGGGTAAGCAATTGTGAGTACATAGGTTCATGCTATTCCACAGTTAGAGCTACAGAAGTTGCCGCTTGTAGGTGACAGGCAGGACAGGGGTGCTGGGCCTCCTGTTTCACTCAGGAGGACAGCGTGGGTACTGGTACATCTTTGAGGACAACAGGGAAAGAAACCAGCACTAGGAGTCTTAACAAGGTAGGGGCAGGGGCCAGGGAAATGAAAGTAGAGGTCCAGCTTTCCAATCAATAGAATAATATTCAATTAATCAATGGGAAGTAGATGGGGATAGGGAGCAGGGTACAAACCAAACGTAGTACACAAAGAACGCAATGAAGCGAAAATGCAGAAATGTGCCCCCAAACAACCACAGTGACCATCAACAGATAAAAATACAGACATTATCAGAGTAGATTTTTTAAAAGCTTCAGCAAGATGATATCTAAGAGACACATTTAGGCAAAAATATAGATGCCTGTACAAAAAAAGCACCAGGCAAATATTAACAAGAGGCTAGTGAACCAGTTCCCAGAGCAGAAACAAACTGAGATGAAGAACACTATAGGGTAAAGATGGGAATTAAAAGTCGGTCAAAGGAACAGTGAATCAAGAGGCTCACCAACAGCCTGACAGTGAAATGCCCTGAACAATACGAAGCTGCCATTGGAAGGACCACTCATAGACATACAATGAATAAAGTTTGGGATATGCCCTCAGAGACTGCTAGGTCAAGAGCAATAGTGAGTAAGATTGGAACACACATGACCTTTGACTGGGTAATTCTGGACACAAATAAACTCACCGAAGAGTGATTTGAAGTAGCAGAGTTGGGAGAAACCCAGGTATTCATCATTAGGAGATGGGATAAAGGATGCCTAGTACATACCCAAAATGGAACATAGTCACAGAATAGAATTCACAGAATTACACAAAGAGAAAACATAAGGCTAGTGAGAAGATGAAGAAACAGAATGGGATTTGTAGCACAGTACCATTTACGTAAAAGCATGATGGGAAAAAAAAAACACTACAAATGTTCAGGAACACTCATATTTTTTGAACAAAAACGTAGAGGGAGGGTTAGAAGGGCAAACATACAGTATACTCCAGTGGGTGTCAGTGATAGAGAAAGTGAAATTGGAAATGGTTAAAAAAGAAAGAATAAAATGAATGCACAACACTGTCAGGATGTGACAAGAGGACCGTGAAATGAGGAGAGACCACAGTTCTGCATATCCAGGGGACTCGGGAAAAAAATGAGGCCCGGGCAAGGAGAAAGGATAGAATGAAGCATTAGTGGGAAATAACCCTGCTTATCTGAAGGCAGAAGTAATGAAAATGGGTATCTTCTCTCTCACTTTCTTAGTGTACTGCAGAGGAACTATGGGCTTGAGGGTACCTATCTGTTGGGTATTTGAGTCACTAAACAATAATTTTCTATGCAATACTTGCCACTTATCATGAAGTTTGGTTGAATCCTTATTGGAAGAATAAAAAAAATTGATGTCATGATTATTTGAAAAACTTGTTAGACATTTTGGAAAATATTGATTGCACAACTGGTGCCTTTCTATTAACATGCCTCCTCTGGGTCAGACCATCCCATGTCATGAGAAAGTTGGAACGGGAAACCAGAGTCCCTGAAGGTTTTGCTCTTGTGGCACATGAGCTACTTTATACAGAAGGTGAACCATAAGTTGGCTCCCAATATTAGGTTCAAGATGTTTCTCTTCACAGTTTCTACACTCATGACCTCTGCCTTCAAGTAAGCAGCTCAGCTGCCGTGGAAACAGGTAGTTCAAGACTGCCTTCCAGTTGAGGGCTTAGAAGAGGTTCAAGGAACACTGTCCATTGCATTATGTTGGGAGCATATACAAAAATAGTAAAGCTTGCGACTTGCTTTATTCTCTTTATATGTTAAGACTCTAACTGCAAAACAGACAGCTGGAATTGCAAAAGTTAATTAGTTTTGTTCAGTAAAGGGCAGAAAATGAAAATGGCAGCCGTTAGTGGAGAAGGGCCCTTCTTGCCTGTTGTGGGGCTGGGTTTAGGGTAGCTTTGCTGAGAAGAGAGAGAGCAGCTGACTCAGGGGGCAGCAGGGCAGAGCTCTGGGTCAGTGGTCAGGCTAAGAACAGAAGACGAGTGCTGGTGGGCTTGGTGGTGAACAGCTGGGAGCAGTGGGTATTCCAGGTTGCAGACGCCAGCACTCATTTGCATTTTTGCTTCGTGTAGAGTTTATTGACATCATTTCAAAACTAGATTCTATCTAGCAAATGATTTGATTTATTTATTTTTTTTCTTATGACAAATGGTTTCTCATCATGATATCATTTCCTATCCCTATCTGGAAGTGAATCAGAGACCAGTCATCTAGGTTTGGGGCAGAAAGTTATAATTAGGCTCCCAACTGATATCTCAGCTAGTGCCAAAGAGGCAAGACCTCAATTTGATATTATGGAGACGGAAAACTACATTCAAGGTCAAGACTGATCCAATGGTGGCTTTCATAATATTCTGATTTTTCTCTGTGACTTTTTTTTTTCTTCTGTCATGCTTGATTTCAGTCTCTGATACTTGGTGAAAAAAAGATATTTCCAAAGACGGCAAATATCATCAAATTTCACGAAAAGAATTTTGAAGAATGCTTATTTCTTGCTTTAGAAATGGGATGATCTAATTTTGAATCTATTAAGTCAGAGAAATAGCAAAAATTATACAATTTAATTTATTGATTTATTCAGTCGTTAACTCAGCAAATGTTCACAGAGAAAGCACTGCTCAGTGGTTGGTGGGACCGTATTATTCTCAGTTTCTGCTGTCAGGTAGCTTACCTCCGAGTAGGAGGACACAAAAGTTAATGAACATTTTACCGTCCGGAGGAGAACCTGAATTGGTGGCTGCCTGGCTACTGAGATTACATGGTCAGGGAAGGTCTTCATAAGGAGGTGGTAGAAGCTGAGATAAGATCGTCAGCAAGAAGCAGCTTGTTGATATCTGGGGAGGTATTTCAGGCAAGGGAACCCAGTGCAAATGCTACGCAGCAGGAACAAGCTTTGCTATGTTCAAGCAGAGCAGTGACAGCAGAGACCAGGGAGAGTGCTGGTTACTGTCATCCAAGCAAGAAGCAAAGGTGGCGTTGACGAGGGTGGGATTTGAGGTGGTGGGTGCTCTTGTGGCATGGTTTAGAGGTGGGGTTGTAGGAGATGGAGAAGAAAGAAGGTAAAGAGCAAAATTAAGAGTAACTTCAAATGTTGAGCAAAAACGGTGATGTCATTTACTGAGCTGGGGAAGGTTGGTGGAGACACCAAGGCTTGGGGTAGGCATGGAGATTTTTTTTCCTGCCATGTTTATTCTGAGATGCTCTTTAGACATCCAGGTAGACAGGTGGATGAATGGGTCTGGAGTTCCTGAGAAAAGTGAAGCCTGAAGATTTACTGGTGCATAAGCAGTATTGGAGGCCATTAGATGTTGGGCTGGACCAGATCTTGCAGAACAATGTGTGGATGGAGGAGAGAGGATGCTCTGTGGCCCTTCAACATTTAATGGTCAAGTAGAGGAGGAGAACACAGGGGAGACTATAGCAGTGGCCCAGGAGGACACAGGAAAAGCAGGACAGCATACTGTGAGAGCAGTGACAGTGATTGGGAGACCAGTGTCTGAGATTGATGACTTCATGGCTGTGGCAGGCTTGGTAACTTGGAAAGTTTCTATGCAAAGGTGTAGGATGCCTGGTTGCCATGGCAATGCTCTCCATGGGGAAACTGTATTGCTAGAATCTTATCAGCTTCGACCTTGCTCTCAGTCACACAGCTCCTGGGAATGAAGGAACTTCTTTGCTAAGGTAACCACTATGTTTCACCAGTTCTGCTGCTCTTCCACCTGCCTGGGAATTAGTAACTTTAAACAATGGACTTTCTTGAGAGCTGCACAATGCTCCTAACTCTGCACATTGCAACTGTAGAATGTAACTGAGGAAATAGCTGCATACTGTTGCTAACTCTGTAACTTTCATGACTACAAAGAATAATGCTTGCATAGTCTTTAATCTGATTAATGAGACATAAATAATAAAGATTGCTGGTGTAATTCTTTAGACCTGCTTCTCCACCAGAAAGCATCACTCCACCCAATCCCAGCTTTATCCTCAAGATCTGAATGTGTGACTCCTTATTTTTTCTAATCTCCTGTTGCCCCTCACCAGAACCTGCTGGTTTGGCCATGCTGGTCACAGCAGCATACCGCCCAGGAATCCAAGGGAAGGGGGAATTTCAGAATGGCCTGTGGGATGTGGAGAGAAGAACAGAAGAATGTGATGTAGACTTGGGATCCATGTTGATTTCAACAGCTTATATCTTAAGAGGAAAGGAAAGGAAGGAAGAAAAGAAGGAAGAGAAGGAAGGAAGGGAGGAGTTAAGAAAAAGAAGATATTTTTTTTCCACATCATAGACACATCAAGGGAGGAGTCTCATCCCCTGAGAAGAGTGCTTCTGCCTGAGATTCTCTTGTTGATCCATCCCTTTGTGTTTGGAGGGATCCTCTGTCTGCCAAGCTGACCCATCTCATGCCAGCCTGACCTCCATCCCTGTCAATGACCTTCTCCTCCTAGAGACCCCTCACTGAGTAAAGCACATCCCCACTGCGCTCTGCTGTCATTTGGAGTGTGCACATCTTGGTTGGGGTGGGTTTGTCTGTGTGTTTTGTGAACTTCCGGCACAGCCTATAGCTAAAGGTGGCACAGTGTCTCCAAGTGCCCCTTGGCCATGGTGTCGTCCCAGGCAAGGGGTCTTGTGTACCTGGACCAACATGGCCTTAAGTTCCCCTCAGCTTGCCTAACCACAGACAGGCATTTGGACCTCTGACCTCCTGTTCTTACTTACTTTAGAAAACTTGTACAGTAATTGCTATTTCTTTCTCTGTCCCTTTCAGGTGTAAATCTTTTCAAAAGCCTTTTTGGGGAGTTTTACAACTGAGAATGTCTTCCTCAGGGACCTGGAGCCACTCTGAAATGTAAACCTCACAGAAGAAGCACCCAGCTCCCAGCTCCCAGTCTCCACGGGAAGACGGGAACGCCCTTCCCAGGCTCCCTCTCCAAGTTGGAAAACTACGTCCTCTCTTAGGATGAGGAGAGCTGACCTTCAATTGACACCAATTGACAGACCCAGTGGGCCAGGAACCCTCCTGTCCCTGCTCCTGCACACTTTCCTGTGTGAACTTGAACAGAATGGAAACAGCTCTCAGGCACACAGTGAGGCTGAGCGCTGGTCTCTCCGCCCCGGTGTCCTGGCCGTGCACAGAGCCCCCCTGGCCTGCGCAACGTTGCCCAGTGCAGATTTAATTTGGAGAAGTGAAATGTTGAGTGTCTGAAATTGGAACAGCTGGGATCAAATCCCTTCTTGTTCCCTATTAGATGCAGGACCTCGGGGGAGTTAACTCATCTTAACTTCAGTTTCTTCCCTGTGAAAGTGAAAGAGGAACTAGCCATAGGATGGATCCACTTCCTAGGGTTTTGTGTGGATTAGATAGGGGATGTGGTCTCGAGGCGTTCCCCTGGACCGCTCGGCCTGCACTCATGTCCTTACTGCTGAGTCCACGTTAAAAGAAAATGGGAGAAAACCACAGAAAGTCTTTGCTAACTGCTCTCCTGACAGAGGATGGCTATGAAGACTATATAAAAATTTAAAAAAACCCTAAATGCAAAACCCCCCACAAATAAACCATTTAATAAATGGGCAAACAAACTAAACCCACTTTTCTCAAAAGAAGAAATACAAATGGCAGTGCAGATATGAAAAAATGTTCACCATCATTTCATCTCACACCAGTCAGAATGGCAGCCATCAGGAATACAACCAACAACAATAAACGCTGGAGAGGATGTGGAGAAAAAGGAACTCTTTTCCACTGCTGGTGGGACTGTAAATTAGTACAACCTCTATGGAAGTAAGTATGGAGGTTCCTCAGAAGACTGGGCATGGAAACACAGTTTCATCCAGCTATACCCCTCCTCATGATTTACCCTAAAGAATTAAAGTCAGCATGCTACAGTGATCCATGCACACCCAATCACAATAGCGGAACTATGGAACTAGCCCAAGTGTCCATCAATGGACAAAGGAAAATATGGTCTATATACAATGGAGTTTTATTTGGCCATAAAGAAAAATTAAATGATGCCATTTGCAGGAAAATGGATGGACCTTAAGAATATTATGTTAAGTGAAATAAGCCAAATCCAGAAGGTCAAGGGTCATATGCTTTCTCTCATAGGTGGAAGCTAGAGAGGAAAAAAGAAAAGAAAGAGAGGTGAGGGAATGTCATGCAAATTGAAGGGAGATCACTACAGTAGAGGAAATGGACCAGGGAGAGGGAGGATGAGAGAAAAGGGGGAAATACTAGGGAATGATATTGGCCAAATTATATTATTACATTGTGTGCATGTGTGAATATGGAACAATGATACCACCATTATGTATGATTGTAATTTACCAATTAAAAAATGGGAGAAAGCACACATTTGCTGTTCTAATTCCTGCAATTTGGAAATTTGGATTTTGTGTGTGTGTGTGTGTGTGTGTGGAGTAAACACACACTTTTTTTTTTTTTTCCCTTTTGCAGTGCTGAGGATCAAACCTGAATATTGCGAACTTCCTAGACAGGAGGGATGACCATTTTATTCATGTGCAGATTTGGGTGCGTTTCATGGCGGGGATCTTGGTTTTTCTCCTCACACACAAATGTGACTTCCTCTCTGCTCTTCCAATCACTTGGCATTGAAGCTGGTTCTTGATTCTGGATGCCGTGGGTATGAGGAACAGCCGACCAAACAAGCTGTCTTATTAAGGTGGAGGAATCCGGGCCCTTTTATGGGACTGCCAGCCAAGCTCAGCTCAGGGAATGGCCCTCACAGTCGAATCTTCGTTTACTTACAAGTCTATTTCATAAACCTCAGCTCTTCTACAAACTCCGCTGCACTCAGGCGAGAGAGGTCTCCCACCAGACAGGCTGTTGGGGGAGGCGGCGGTGGCGTCCCTCCTCCCCACCTGTCTCTAAGACACCCTGAAGACAGTGGTCCTCCCTGGATCTCCAAGTGGACTTCGCACCCATCACATCAGAGCTTGAAGGACCCAGAATGACCTTTGGCTCCTCCAGCTACATGCTGCACAGCAGAGACACCTCCTCCTTTTGCCTCCATAGAGATTTCAGAAGCGGTGCACCAAGTATGTGGACCCTGGACACTCGTCACCAGTGTCTTCCCTCTCAGGGAGACACACAGGAGCGGGATGTCTTTCTGAAGCAGCCTCCATGTCTCTGAGCTCTGACCTCCTTGGATGACTTCCAAGTTATACTCTGGCCACCTAAACCAGAGCCTGCTCTGACGGGCCTGCTTGGCTCCCTTCTAAGGCCTGTGCTCACCGGCTGGTGAGTCCCTGTGGACACCCTCTCCCTCACAGTGCTGCCCAGCTGCCTGGACTCCAGACTCCCTGGGAAGGCTTGGTGCCAACGGGGGCTTTGGCTCAGGCCAGCCTGGAGTCCCTCAGACTGACAATGACCAGGAGCATGTCCACAGTT
This sequence comes from Urocitellus parryii, assembly GCF_045843805.1. Classification (NCBI taxonomy): domain Eukaryota; kingdom Metazoa; phylum Chordata; class Mammalia; order Rodentia; family Sciuridae; genus Urocitellus; species Urocitellus parryii. Next base: position 7,638,112 of record NC_135533.1, read on the forward strand.
CTCCCACCACCTGTGGGGGATCTGGCCACGGCTGCCCTGGAGGACTTTGGCCTGGCTGGCTGAGAGTGCCTGCCACCATGAGCCACAAGTGACTCTGCCAGGCCAGACCGGAGCTCCTCATGTGCTAGTGGCCCATTTGGATCAAAAGCAGGAAGAAGTTTCCTGTGGTTTTCAAGCAAACGCCAGCAACTGCTTTTTCCCTCTTGGGTGCCTTGTAAATTTTAGATTTCCTTGTTAATTTTCTACTAGAACAGAATCGTAACTAGCTTATTACTTCCAAATGACCTGTGCTGGCCCTTTTTGAATGACAACTTCTAATTATATTTTAGATGTAGAGTGACAGCTCTATCTTCTCTATTTTTTCAGTTACTTTGGAAAAGGGCATGTGAGTCTGGCCTTGCTGACGCAGAAAGTAGCGGAGGCTGGGCACCCCCACATCCACTCCGTGTACCGGGCCAGGAACCGCTTTCAGAGTGCTTTAGCATCAGGTCCTTCAAAGCCCCCCTTCTCTAGAACCAGAGGGAGCTTGTGAGCAACCCTGCCACAGCTGGGCTGCTGATGGTGACCTAGGGTGACCTTTTTGGATGGACTCATTTTTTTGTGTGTGATTGTTCTTTTTAGTTATAAATCAAGTAGAATGTATTTTGGCAGATTATACATACATAGAGTATAACATATGCTACTTAGGATCCCGCTCTTGCGGTGGTACATGATGTGGAGTTACCATGGTTATGCCCAGGAAACTTGTGACAGATTATTTCTACTGTATTTCCTATTCCCAAACCTCTTCCCTTCCCTTTGTTTCCCTTGTCTAATCCAGTGGATTTCTATTATTGCCTTTCCCAACCTCCCTTGTTTTGGGTTAGTTTCCACAAATTGGACAGGACATTTGGCCTTTGGTTTTTTGGGATTAGCTTATTTCACTTAGTATGATAGTCTTTAATCCCTCCATTTACCAGCAAATGACATAAGTTCATTCTTATTTATGGCTGAGTAATATTCCATTGTGTGTGTGTATGTGTATATATATCTATCTATCTCACATCTTCTTTATTTGTTCATATGATATTCCTGCTTGCTTTTCTGGATGACTGTGAGAAGATTTCAGATTTCCTGGGCCCCTGCTTACTGCCAGGGACCTCTGTGGCAGAAAAGCAAAGGACTTGAGGGGCATTTGTGCAGGTTGAAGGGATCACATTTCATATTAGTGTCTGAGGAGCAAGAGACGAGCCCGATGAAAGACGTTTCTTTAGAAGGTGTTTGAAAGTTACATGGTGGAAAAACAAAGGGGGTGAGAAGGAAAGGGTGATAAGAAGAAGGAGCTCATATCTAGTGCTGGGTGCTCTCCTGAGTGATTTACCTGGAGTGGCTCATTTAATTTAGAAACAGACGTGTTCTAATTAAATAAAGAAATATTAAGTGATTTATCAGTGGTCTTCAAGTTGGCAAGTGGCCGAGGTGGCATCTGAAGCCCATTTTGTTCAGCATGCAACCCTGTGGGAAGGTCTGTACCCTGGCAGCCCAGATCTTAACAGTCACTAAGCACCTCATCGTAGAGGCCTAAAGTTAGAAGGAATTGGGGAACAGCTGGTCCAACTGCTTCACTGGACAGACAGGAAAGAGGCTCAGAGAGGAAGTAGGGGTAACTTGGTCAAGGAAATGTTTTTACCAGAGCTGAACTGAAACCGGTCCATGGGTTGCCTGCGTCTTACTGAATGATTGTGGGAGAACTGGCTTTCGGATTCACAGCTGTTGAACTTGAACTTGTTTTATCCAAAATTGATGCTCCCCTGCACTTGGCCTGATGCAGAACAATATTGTTCTTCTGCTGCAGAACCAGATTTCTCAGATGGGCTCAACTAGCTTGTGTCTGAGAGATGCGCTCCAGGCCTGCTTCTGAGATCACAGGAAATTAGAAACTGGAACGTGAGACCACCTTTTATTATCAGGTGAAGAGAAGTCGATGACTCAACCTGAGCCCACTGCAGAATCCTCTTTCTGGGTTTCTTTTAAAACTCGTGGCAGTTGACAGCCTTGCTATTACCTTTTCCACAAAGCCCTTTCCTCCTGTGACATTACCTTCTCCTCTTTTCCTTCCTTGGCTCTTCCTGGTTCTCTTCATTGTCCCTGAGATGTCTTTCGCTGCCTGTCCCTCACATTTCATTTTTCTGTGAATTCTGATTTCACTCTCTGTCCTGCTCTGCCCATATGTCTTTTTCTTTAAATGAATCAACCTCCCTTTCCAGACCACCATAAATGCTCTTTCCCTTTTCATCTGACAGCCTGACTAGGTCTCCAAAATTCTTTCAGACCCCTTTCAGGTGTGGGTGCAAACTGATAAAACTCATGTTGGATATCTGTATCTGGGGCCAAGGTGAGAAAAATGGGAAATTGGGCCAAGTAGAGTCACCCAGTATAAGGAAACCCAAGTAGAATAGGCCCAGCATGTTTGGGATTAGCAGAATTTAGGAAGAAACTTGCTCTAGGTAAGATGGGAGGACATACTGATGAAGTGAAATCTGCTCATCGTGCTTAGCAGGAATCAATGAGCCTGATATTTAGCAGATGGATTCTGAGATCACCATTTGAGGGAAGGATTTGGAAAAGAGGTGAGTTCCCAGTGAGGTTGCAGACTATTTTATTTAAAAACCCGTAACTCTCTTCATGGCCTCTGGTGGATGGGCTTGTTAACAGGTCGGTCTCCTTTTCAAAGCTCATCAACTGACACTTTCGTTCAGTAGTTTGCCCTCATCACATGAAAGGAGTGTCCACCCAATTTTATCTTTTTTAAAAAATGACTTTCTAATGTTCTTGGATCATCCCAAAGCAACTGTGAAAGACACTGTGGGGACTCTGGTCCTCTTTAACATCAGCTGACCCTTGGTGAGGCTCTACCATCAGGGTGGCACCCAGGTAACAGCTGTGATGAATATGTATAGCACCAGGTCACAGCCAGCTTGCTGGGTGGAGCCTGCCGCAGTTGGCTGAACTGATCCAGGAGCCCCCAGAAACCCAGAGAGTGGGTCTATGGTCATGCCTCCACAAAGTCCTTCAAATCCACCATTGAGGAAAGCTGCTAACTCCCTGAGATATGAATATTCTGGAAAACAATTAAACTTCATGGAGAGCGAGATCGCTCTGCGGCAATGTTAGGTTCACCTGGAATGTGTCAATAGCAATGACAATGACATTGGTGAAGAAGACCAGCGGCTGGACCTCCTTCATGGGCTTTTTGGCTGGCTTTAACTTTCTGATAAGCACTGGCTTCTTTCCCACTTGGAGGTACACCAGGTCAGCCCAAGTCTCCGTCTTTCTCTGCCTAGAAACTTGAGAATGGGCAGAGACAAGAACGATGGCTAGTGGTCACTTCAGAAAATCTAAACTTCGTCCATTACCTTTTTTGCTCCTTGCTTTGCTCCCCCTCTCCCTTTACTCACCGTTTCAAGCAAACTTGAACTGAGAGAACCCATTCCCCCTCCCCTTCCTCCTTCTTCTATCCCTCCCTTCATTTGTTCCTTCCTTCCTCCCAGTTGTAAGTGCCCTAAATAATCAAATAACTGTACATAGTCTAAAACCACAAATCTAAAATTGCAGACATCAGAGGGCCCAAGGGACATCCCAGTTCACACTCTGGTGTTGTGGCTGAGGACCCTGAATCCAGAAAGTAGGGGTGACGTCAAATCCAGGTCTCCTGAGAGTTCTCTTTCTATTCTGCCTAAGAAGAGACAAGAGGACCAGAAACTTATTTTGGAAGGATCTCTATCAAAACCCCCTTCAGAATTTTTTTTTCTCATGGTGAAGTTTCTTAAAACCAACAGGGAAGTCGCGATTGTCCTTCGGGTACTCACCAACGAACAGCTGGCTGTAGAGCTCCAGGCGGGTGTGGCCTTCCGTCGGGGCCTTGCGGATCTGCTGGGGCAGCCGGTCCACCTGGAGACTGGCTTGCTTGACATTCCTCTCTGCAGTGACCCGGTGCCACTGGTCATCGTTGAGAGGGGAGGGCGACCTCACTACGATCTCCACTGGCCCATTTCCAACGTCGAATGAAAAGGACACTTCTGTGGCAGCTGCAGGAGCAGAAAGTGTGGAAGACCCGTGAGTATATTCTCCCAGCTACCAAGCAGCAGAGGTTCTTCAGAGAACAAAGCAGGGAGACAAAAATCATCTCCTCTGGGCACTGGCTACAAAGTGAATCCCACCACTGTGTGTACCCATCATGCACATCCACAGCAGAGTCATTTGAGGGAGGTAAGTGTCCATGCATTGCTAAAGGGGAGGAAATCAATTCCTGTGGGGGACCTCTATGTGCCACGCAGACACTTGTTTCCCTACTCAACCTTCAGGAGCTTTCTAAGAAGTTACCACCAGTGACTCTTTCCAGTTAAAGAACCTGAGGCCTGGAGAATGGAGTTGGTGACTTAGATTAGTGACTTAGTCAGGACCTGAGCCCAGGTTTGTCAGAATTTGGAGCTTGAGACCCTTTGATTCTTTCTACAACTGACCTCTTCCACAGCTCTGAGGGCATCCCTTTGCAGGTACCTGAAGAGCTTTTTGGAACCCCTGGGTCCAGACAGTCCGACTCAGTTGGTTTGGAATAGACACCAGCATTTCCAAAAAGCTCCCCGGAGGATGTTCAAAGGGAGCTGGAGTGGAGAACTACCTCTTTGGGGGAATTTACAAAAGTTTATTTTATCCATCTTTGAAAGCCATGGATGTATGAATTACCAAGCAACAAAGGTGACCTGCGCCCCATTGGGACCAGCCGTGGCTGTCCCAGAGGCTGCACAGCATTCCTGCAGCATGGAGCCTTGCTGCTTCCTGTTTTGCAGACCTTGGCTGGTTTCCATCTGGGATGCCGGATCCTTCCCATGACCTGCCCTCCAGCACTGACCACAAAGTTCTTTCTTCCAAAGATGTCCAAGCCAATCTGCCTCTGCAGTAAATCACCTCCTAGCAAGAGCTGGATGGATTTGGTGGTTGCTTTGTCAACTTTAATTAAAACAGCTTCTTTATTTCACACTTTAAGTTTGGTGTGATGTTCCTCAGTGACCACTGAGTGCTTTATAAACAGGTTTTCAAAGTTTATATTTTTCTGAGGGTTGGCAGGAGGGGCAGCTTCCTGCTGGAGCAGCAGACACATCCCGGACCGCTCAAGGCTCTGTGAATTCATATCAACTTTAAAGATGTGGCACACCAGCGAATTTCCTGACTTTGCTTATAAAGATATCCAGCCCTCTCTCCATCAATAAGCCTTTGCCTAATCTCTAAGTGGTTTAATTAAATATCTGTCATTTTTTTTCCACGGCTAATGGAAAATTCAGTTTCTTTGGGCTGGTACCATTTTGAGATGGTGTCGCAAGCAATCAAACTTCTAATTTTAAAACCACAGTGGGCCGGATTCTCTCAGGACCTGGGCTGTTCCCGGCCTCTGTGCCGGGCCTCTCTGAAAGCTGCATTAACTTTATTGAGCTACAGGCATATTCGACACAGGACTCAATTTAATCAACCTAATTGTACCCAGGAATTTTGATCCTTCATGTCATTAGAAAGAGAATTTTAATTTTAAGACTTTGTGGTGACTCCATATACACTCCAGTAAAACATCTCATTCAAATTAGGGGCCCCTGCCTTCAGGGGTCACTGGGACAGGATTTAATGTGCAAGCCAGGGACCTCCATGGTGGGGTCTGTGGAACTATGAACAGGACTCAGGGAGTCAGCAGAGTGACCCACAGACTGAGTGATCATTCTCCAGAGATTTGCCACGATCCAGGGGAAAAAAGCTTTGCTTTAAGATGGAATCTCTTCTGTTGCCAGGGAGCTGTATCTCTGCAGATGCATTTAAAAATGCAAGGGGTCAGGACAGCAGGAGAAGGAGGCTTCCTGAGCCGAGTGGGGAAGATGGCTTCATTTGAAAGGCATCAACCATCACCAGGGAGGTAGCATTTAGGGATAAATTGAGCTCAACCCCAAGGTTTGACTTGAGGAGATAAATGCTGGCCTCATTTCCTCTGCTACTGTCCCTTTGCTATGATGAATCTTTGTCCAGTTGCTTTCAAGTGTCACCATCTGGAGAGATTCTGAGCACCAGCGGTGATTAGAAAACAGCCACGATTTTCTCGGTCGGGCACGATGGCTCCCTATTTCCTCACCTTGACGGTGGTCTCCTTAATAGCCATACATATTTCTTGGGCCTCCGTCCCCCACAGGGTGCTGTAAGAGGGATTCAAGGCTGAGGGCCATCTCGAGCCACGACCCCCACCCAGTGAGCCTCCATCAGGCTCCGCTCAAGAGGTATTCAGTCCCTCTGCCCTTTGCTGCCTCCTGGGGAAGGGGCTCAGACCAGGGGGAGAGGGAAGGGAGGGGCTCCCTCTCTCTGTCGCTCAATGTCAGCTTCCCTGACAGGGCTGAGGGATGCCTTTGAGAAATCCCATCTCGCAGGCAGACAGCCAGGGTGTTTTAAAAGCTTCTAAAGTTCAGTTTGTGGCTGATTGCTCTTGGTCTTCTGGGTGAGAGCGACTGACATTTTAAAAGAGATAATTATAGAGAGAGTCAGTGAGCGAATAAAGGGAGGCAGCTGGGGAGACACAGATCCAATGACACTCTCCTCTCTTGACGTGTCCCCACTTGGAGACCAAAGCACTGCCCTGTTTCTGCCCGTAGGAAGGAACTTCTTAAACACTGAAAATATTCTCATTTCCAGAAATCAGCATTTGAGAAGTGGGTGTCTAGAGCATGGCTCCTTGGAACGGACACTGTGGCAGGCGTGAATTGTTGCCTTTCCAATAGTGTCAAGAACGGGGATGGGTCCAACTTTACCCTGCTTTCATGCTAACGAGTTAGCTGGTCAGTTTCATGATGCTGGCAGAAGACATGAGCCACCCGAGTCAGAGACAAGGGACCTTTATACTCTCAACATAGCAGGCTTCGTGTTTGTATTGGTTTCCTTTGCCCCTGTCCCCCAAGTCCCATGGGGGTGACATGGGACAGCATGGGTGGATGCTGCACATTGAAGAAGGTGAGCTTTGTAGCTGAGGAACCCTAAGCTTAGAAAACCCCAGTCTTAAAGGAGCTACTAGCAAATCTGCCCAATTTTTGCACTGGGGACACTGTCTTTATTTTCCTGGCCAGGAAAAAAAAATGGTCCCTCTGCCTTGGAGGAGGACACTGTCTATCTTCTGAGGATATGGTCATACACATGTCCTTAGAGAGGCAAGGATAAAGCTTCTAATGCTTGATGCTCAGAGGACAAAAAGAAATGGAAGAGCCATGGAGAACATCCCATGCTCAGACCATTTCCCTTGTGAGTGACTGAAACTTGCTTGGGAATTTCAGAGTTTTCAGTCTCATCCTCTGGTGAGGACAGCCTGACCCTTAGTGAATCTGGATTTCACTAAGACAAGTTTGGCAATTCCTTGCTCCTTGCCTGTATCCTATGTCGATGGGGCATAGTTCTCCCCTAGCCAATGGGACAGGAGCAGGATCCTTTTGTGGTCTTTAGGAAGGATTTCTTAGCTTATAGGAGACATGAGGAAAAAACAGTCCCTTTCCTGCCCCTTGATCCTGAGGGGAAGGTGGTGGGTTTTGCTGCAAACCTCTTTCAAACATCAGACATGCAGAGAATAGAGAGGGCAGTGGGATGAACTTGGCCCTTGGTGAGACTGTTCAGCTCTTAAATTATCCTTGATCAGTCTCCCTTAGAGCTTAGGAGTCAGTGTTGTTTAGGCCACTTTTCCTCAGGTGTAAGTGTCCAGCTGACACAGGGCATGGCTCGGGGGTCAGTACAGATGAAGTCTAGTCCAAGATTTGCCCTTTTGCTCTTTGGGGCCTCAGTGAGCTGGTGTCTGAAGTGAGGACAAGATTGCCAAGAGTTCTGTGTCCAAAAGGTGTTTGAAGTCACTGAACTAGGTTAAGTCCAAGGTTTTTTCAAACTTCAACATTCTATAAGCTACTTTTCATGAGATTCTAAGAGAAATAACAAACTAAAATATAGCTACTTAGTCTTCATGGCAGTTTTAAATATCGAATCATTACAGGGGGAAAAGAGAGTCATTTAGAAGATAAATGTACAAAGTAGCATATTGTTTCAAAAAATAACACAGGTGGCAGAAATCACTGTTGAATAAAGCTGGGTCATCACTTCTGGGTGCCTTAGGATAGCCAATGGAGCAAAAGCAGGGACGGCTCTTGCTGTCCTTTTCCCCCTCCCCCATCAAGCACATTCCAGCAGGTGGCACTATTGTCTCAACATCCTCCACCCGTCACGGTGGGCTTAAGGTACTGGGTGATAAACTTAACAGCTGGCCAGAGAGCAGACTCTTTGGCTCTGAGTCCCCCCAGCAGGTGAGGTAACATTTAGACATTAGACCCAAAGACTCCGTCGGAGGTAGCAGAACAAATATGGCCATTCAAGGTGGAACAGGTAAAGAGGAAAGACAAGCCAAGGCACGCACAGGGGCGTGAGGAGCGGCTGGTTGTCACGGTCACCACCTGGCTAAGATCCACGTCTCCCCTGTCAAGAGGAGATAGTTTCCATGGAGCGCTGTGCAAAATCTCAATGGACTCATCCAACAAAACTGATAACTGGAAGAAGAGATCTGTCCTCCTGGCTTTCCTGCGGGGAGTGCTAGGGACATTTTTACCCGATCCCACCCCCCCCCCCAAGGATATCAAAATAACTTCTAGAACTTGAGAAGGCATCGGAAGGAAATGAGGCCACTGTGGGAATCTGAGATGAAGAAAAGGAGAAATAGAGGCCACTGTGTTCCTACCTAAGGCGGTGGCCCCCAACCCCAGGCTGGCTGCCCCTCCCTTGATGGGGACTCCTCTCTAAGGACTGGCCCCTCTCCACAGCAGCACCACTAGTTTTCATTTCTCCCAGACCATTCCACACAAACATGTTGCCAGTCTCTACCGTTACCGAAGCCCTTCCCTTGGCCTGGTTTCCCCTCTGGGTACCATTTCCTCTCTCCCTTTTCTGGCCGAACTCCTTGAGAGACTGGTGCTCCATGCACCATTTCTTCATCTCTCCGTCTTGATCTAACTCCACCATGGAAGGCTTTCTCCCTCACCGAGGTTGACACTGCTCCTGTCTCAGGGCCTTAGTGCCGGCTGCTCCCTGTACCCAAAGAGCCCTATGGCTGCTCCTTTCCTTCTCTGTTCCTTCCCCGAGCAGTCTGTGTTCAACCGCAAAGTCCTCCCTGGGCTCCCCTTTCTCCTTTCTCCTGACTGAGGATATGGAGGTGCTCCTGGCTTCGCCAAGGCAGGGGAGTTTTCTGTTTTGGTCACTGTTCTGCCCTCAGCACCTGGAACAAAGCACTGAAAGGTCTGTGAGTCAATGAAGGGATGAAGGAGGCCATTTTCAAAGCCTCTCCGAACCCTCTGGAATGCCACTTCACATTCCACAAGTTTCTGCCCTAAGATCAGAAGCCACGCAATGAATATTTTCTCATTCTAGAAACATGACAGATTAGTTCTGTCTGCTTGAAACAAATGGAGCTCAATGTCCCTACACACTTGATGTCTGAGGACCAGTGACCATCTACTCCCGAACTAGCAGAGCAGCTAGAAGCAGAAGCTTTTCCCTGCGCTGCATCGCACACTGTCTCCCTTCTACTTTTAGGGATAAGGAACTTGCATCATCGTTGCATTTGTCACATTTTGGCCTGCGAGAGAAACTGTCACTGGAGTGTGCTTCAGTGCATCTTCCTCAGTTCCTCTTACAGAGCCTCAGGTTCAGTATGCTGAGGTAGGACCCTGCGGCCTGCAAGTTGTGAATGCCAAGGGATTTGATGCAGGTGGTCCTGGGATCCACTTTAAGAAATACTGGGATTTCCGAGTTTCCTCCTAGTAATAAGGTACCTACGAATCTCTTGCTTCCTTGTCCTCAATGAGAAGATTTTAAAAACTGTGTGATAAGGAATTTAACTCTACCTCTCACCAAAGTTGAGAAGAGCATAGTGGTTACCACAGCTGGGAAGGGTAGAGGTGATAGTGGGTACGAGGGTGCAGCAGGATGGAAGGAATAACATCATGTTCTAGGGTACCTTAGGTAACTATGATTGACAGCAGTTAATCCAATATTTCTAAATACCCAGTAGAGAAGACCTTGAATGCTCTCAACACAGAGAAAGAATAAATGTTTGAGGTGATAGCTTTGCCAGTGACCCTGATCAGGTCATTACACATTGTGTACATGTATTGAAATGTCACACTGTACCCCACACATAGTTACTGCTGGAGTATGGTAATTTCAAAATTTTTAAAAATTTAAAAAATTAACCTTGCTCCCAAATGGTTCTGGCTTTTGCCCTTGGTTTTAGGAAGGTAATGTCTAAGCCTGTGGAATATCATGCTTAATAAGGGTTTCTTCGATAGTCTGGGAGCCTTGGGTCATATCAGAGAGTTGAATGATATGATTTAAGGTGGGGCCTGGCCATACCAAATGATAGTTAGGATGGGGGTTGTCCACGCTAGAGTGACCAACAATTTGATGTAGGACAAGGGGCTTGGGTTACCCAGTCCTGCCCTGTAGGGGCTGGAAACTGAGGTCAGCCCTGGGTGCAGTCAGCCGTTCTACTTTACAGAGCCTCAGTAAAGACTGAACACAGAAGCTCAGGGAACCTCCCCTGAATTATTGAAACTGGGGGTGGTCTGGGGACCCCCTGAACTTGTAACTGGTGTCAGAACAGTGTGTAGTCTTATGGAGATGGCAGTGTCTCTAATTTTGCAGTTGATTTTTATCTCTACAAAGCCAATAACTCTGAATGCTTCAGTTTAGGACTATCTGATTGTTAAAGTCTAAAGGTTTTGGAGAATGAGCTTCAACCTCCAAGCTCACCCTCACTGCTTAGGTAAGGAAATTGAGGCTGTGAGACAGAAGATCCAGCAGCAACTACTACAGAGGTTTCTGTTTTCCTCGCTATATTGTATTGGCTTTAATGTTGTGGAGGAAATTAAAAAAAAATAACCTCACTTTTTCTGGTAGTGTAGTCTCCGTTGGTGAGTGTAGAGATTCTTCTGATGTGACTATATGTATGAGTGTTACACTCATCTGAAAATGAACATCGGCAAAGAAAATTTATTTGAAGTTTTTGGGAAATTCTTCAAGGAAATGCCTGGAGCTTAAGAATCTGTGTTATGAACTCATTTTAAAGTCTCTGGTATCTTGATAACCTCTTGAGTATGAGAAATCTTTCTCTTCATGTATTTTGGCCTTTAAGCTTTTTATTATGGTTAAAAACTAACTTCACAAACAAAGGCATCCACAGAGAAAAGGAAGGGAAAGGGAGATTCCATTGGTCATGCAAAGGCAGACAGCTGGCTTTAAAATGCAAAGCCTCTCTAATTTTAGTTTTCTCCATGCATTTAACCACCTTCTGAGAATAACTTCTTGAATATTAATGGACCTATATGATTTAAACAGGAAAAAGATAAAAACGACTCCAAAATGTGACGTAGCTACAAATAATACCCTGTGCCCTGAGCAGGACAGGCAAGGGGCCTTCAAATACCCTCCTGGTTGGATAAGTAGAGGCATGTGCACTGGGTATTGAAATGTAGTGAGAGCCCAGGTTTGGAAAAAAAGATGAGAACCCTAGGTTTGGAAAAAAAGATGAGAACCCTAGACAGTGACTCTGGGGATGCAGTTTGTGATAAAAGGAAATGTAGAATCTTCTTTAGAGAAACCATGAAACTGGATGCCTACAGAGTCCCCTGAGGTAATTAAGGAAGAAATGGATATCAAAGAAACTTTCCTCTTGACCACATTCAAGTGTTGCAACAAAATGAGAAAAAGTTCATTAAAAGATGAGTGTTTGGGTAGAGCTCCAGGGAAATTTGGGAGGTTGGTTTTAGGCGACCTCAGGGAGAACAGGTTCCTGGAGGCTCCTGACTTTGGAGAGATCAAGTAGAGGGAACTGTGGGATGTGAGATCCAAACAAGGGAACACAACGGAAGGTGAAAGAGCTGGAGTAGGAAGAAACACTGACAGGCATTAACTTGGATGGAACTGAAACCGAAAAGGCGAGAACATCTAGTCAATGAATTGATGCCAACAGTGACCGAGCTGTGGCCGGCTGTCCTGATGGACACATTGATAATGAGGAAAAGCCAAACACGACGAGATCTGGGAATTAAAAGATGGGGCTTGGGAAGGAGCGTGTCTGCTGTTGAGAGCTGTGGATAAATCCCTCAGGAAGAGAGCAGAAGAGAGGTCTGCATCTTGGTTGCTACAGACTGAGCTTCCACCCCAGCTGCAGGTCACCTTTGGTTTGTAGCAGTTCTTTTTTTTCCTTTCTAGAAAAATTTTCCAGTGTCATCTTGGTATGACTTCAGAAAAGAGCTCTCCAATGAAAAACAATGAAAATGAAAAATGACAAACGGAGACCTATATTCTACATGCTATGGACTCACAATATAAGGGGAGATTTATTTTGTTCCATTATGACACCAGATGTGGGGTCGACAGAATGTAAGTGGGAAAGGTGACATGGATTGGAGGAAAGGAGACCCACTTCGTTTCTACATAACACAGTGTGAAGGATTTCTTAAACTCTTTTACTTTGGAAACTTTTCAAGAGGTGCATAACTGATCTAAATTATTTTTTGTTAGTTTTTCTTTAGTTGCGATTAATTTGCTTTTTATCTTAGTAGTGACTATTGGAAATGAAGACTCTGCAGCTTGAATATTGTAATGGTTTGGACGTGAGGTGTCCCAAAAGCTCATGGGTGAGACAACGCAAGAATATTCAGAGGTGAAATGATTGGCTTATGAGAGTCCTAACCCAATCAATGAATCAATCCCCTGATGGGATTAACTGAGTGGTAATTGAAGGGTGTGGCTGGAAGAGGTGGGTCCCTGGGGCCATGCTTTTTGGGTATATACTTGGTGAGCTAAGCTTAGTCTTTCTCAGCTTGCAGATCATCATGTTTGCTGCTTCCCTCCACCATACTCTTTTGCCTTACTCTTTAGCCCCACCTTGAGCCCTGAGGAATGGAGCCTGCTTGTCTATGGACTGAGGCTTTTGAAACTATGAGCCCTCAAATAAGCTTTTCCTCCCCTAAAATTGTTCTGGTCAGATCTTTTGGTCACATCAGTGAAAAAGCTGACTAAACCAAATATTAATAGTACAAGATCTTGGGGTTGGGGGTTTTAAGGTAGATACTTCATTAAAGTTGCAGAAGTTAATGGATCCTAGAGGTCAAACTGTCTATTTCCTCCTCTGAAAAGAAACAAATCTTTTCACAGGATCCCTTAGGGTCATACCAACAAATTCTACTTGCACAAAGCATTTCTCTGGAAATGGGTGACATTAAATAATAATGACAATGCAGCATAAAACACTCTTCTCTTTGTTTCTGAACATAGCAGCTGAAAATAAAACCACCCTGTATATGATGCATAGATAACATTTTGCCTCTCTGATGTCTGTACCTATAAAACATGCAAGAACTTTCTTAGGGCCGGTTGGAACAATGTTCAAACCACCACCTGTACTTTTTTTCTGAGTTGATGAACTCAGGGAACATGGTTTCTCTCTTAGTAGTTCCTTCGGGAGAGCGGCTGTGAGTCTGATCAAGCAACTCACAAGCCTCTGCCTCAGGAAGGTTGGACAGGCCCTTACAAGTGAGTGCACTGATTGGGACAGCTCTGGGAACAGGGTCATCCACAAGTGGCATTGTCCTGTGGGGCAATTCCGTGCTTGGCCTTCCCCAGTGAGGCCCTTAGTCTCAGCATCTTGTCTGCCTTGGTGCTTGTGGCTGCAGCACATGAGCAAGACTTAGAAAAGGAAAGCATCCTACAACTTTGTAATGTACTAAGTTCTCAGACTGCTGTCATGGGGTGTGATGGAGAGTGAGTGACAGGAAGGTAGATCAGAATGTGTGAAAACTTATCTTTGAAAAGTGAAGCTCAACTACAGAGGATGGTGGGTAAAATGAGATGCTTGGCACTTGAGACATTGTATTTCTCAATCTTTCCAAGGCCACACCCCCCACTTGTTGACATGATAATCTAATTATCCCTCCAAATGCTGATGTGCCCCATATAGGACACAGATGGACTATATCACAACATCCAGAATCTCAGATAAACACCTTCCCAGCCCACAGGGATTCTTGTGTTTTATATTCTATGGCTATATTATAAAAATAATAGCTTCTTGGTTTTGTTTTCCAAATAAAATATCACACTGTTTTTCACACTATAGATGCCCTCTAGGAGATTCTAATATAATGCTTGCCTTCAGTTGAAAAAAATTACTAGGGTGGAGTTTTAAAAAAAATTGACAGAGAATTGAGTTTCTAAAATATTATTACACGAAGAAAAGTAGGTTATGAAACAGTATGTATCGTATGATCTAATTTTTCTGTAAAAAATTATAGATAAAAGCATAGAAAATGTTTGGAAATGTAGACACCAAAATGGTAATTTAAACATATCAGAATATAAAATTAGAGCTGATTCTTTTTGTTTTATCCTCTTTGCTTCTATGTATTTTTAAATCATTGAGAAACAATATTTGTATAATTTAAAAGTTACAATCCCATAATTTCTACTTTCTTCTGCAAAGATTGGTGACATTTTAGGCAACTCTATGCTATAATTTTAACAAACGTTTAATCAGAGAGATTAGTTCATCAAAATGCAGAGAACAAGATTTCATTTAAATAGAAAAAAGTAGAGGAAATTTAAAACTAGGCTGAAACATTCCTCCTTACTGCTTTCTTGTATTTAGAAACTTGGAAAGATCTTAAAAACAAGAGTGATCAAACTTTACCATGAAATAATTTTGCAACAGATGTGAATCCTTTTCCTATTAAAAATGGCTAAACTAAGGGCATGTTATTTTTCAAAGTAAAATCCTCCCAGGTCTGAAGTACCAGCATGTTCCGATGTTTAAACTAATGTATACAGGAATCAAATGCAAGATGAGCATAATCCAGTGCTATAATTACACTTGACAGATATACACTGCTTCTATTATTCATTGGCTCTGGTTGCAGTTACCC
Organism: Urocitellus parryii; assembly: GCF_045843805.1. Classification (NCBI taxonomy): domain Eukaryota; kingdom Metazoa; phylum Chordata; class Mammalia; order Rodentia; family Sciuridae; genus Urocitellus; species Urocitellus parryii. The sequence continues at coordinate 7,653,123 of NC_135533.1, forward strand.
AGAAAGACCCTGCAGAATTCTAAATATCAACCACTCTTCATGAGAACTCGTTTAGCATTCACATCAGTTCTCATCAGAGGAATCAAGTTCAGAGATGCAGAAACCCAAATTCGATCATTTTAGCACCATCCACAATAGCATACTTTCCTAAGAGGCTTTGGGACTGCCTAGCTTTTCCTTTGTCAAACCTCACACAGTTATGTGGTGGGTCATTTCTGTAAAAATAAAATATATTTTAAGTGGTCCTTGGGCTTCAGACATATGACTTCCTGTTGTGTATATGCCTGTGATTTTCCTCCAACATTGGATTTGCCTATGCTGATTGTTCCCTGGGAAAACACCTTTGACTCATATTTATGTGCCTGTCATCCTTCCATGCAAACTAAATGCTGCATCTTCTGGAAACCCACTTGGATTTCTTCAGGTGAGGCTGAAGCTTACTTCTTTTTGTTGCCATAGTACCTGTGGAAGAGACTAGCAACTTGCTAAAAAGTTTATTTCTCCTTTCCAGAGCTATCTCTGCAAAACTGCCACACCCCCAAGTGCTGCATTTCCTGGGCCCCATGTACCTAAGTGAAGCCATGTGCCCAATGGGCTGAGAGCAAAGGAATGTGTGTCATTCTGGGCCAATGTGGTGAAGGCAAGAGGATGCTTCTCCATCCTCCAGTTCTCTAGCAACATTGTATTTCTCAATCTTTCCAAGGACACGCCCCCAACTTGTTGACATAATGATCTATTTATCCCTCCAAATGTTGATGTGCTCCATATAGGAGGCAGATGGACTATGTAACAACCTGGGTGTAGATGCTTCCGGGCTCTGGGAGATGGTGGGACCACAGAACAAAAGGAAGCTGGGTGTCTATCTAAGTCACTCTGTGCAAGATCTTCATGGACCAGACCACAGTATGCTATGGACTCTCATGTACCCCATGTAGCCACTGAAACCTGTGGTGGTTACAGCCATTTGTCTTTTTTTTTTTTTTGAGAGAGAGAGAGAGAGAGAGAGAGAGAGAATTTTTTTTAACATTTATTTTTTAGTTTTCGGTGGACACAACATCTTTGTTTGTATGTGGTGCTGAGGATCGAACCTGGGCCACACGCATGCCAGGCGAGCGAGCTACCGCTTGAGCCACATCCCCAGGCCCTACAGCTGTTTATCTTATTCCTCAATAAAATACATCTTCATCCTCACTCTCTTATGACCTTATCACATTTTTCCATTTACTTAAAACAAAAACAAATGACTAGAGCATCATTCTTCTCAGACCACTGGAATTTGAAGGGATGGATTGTGGTGTAGTACTAATTTTACTTCCAACACCAGGTCTATGTCAGAACATTGTGATATCTTTAATGTATATAGGTTATACCATTATATTTGAATGAATGAGTGGGATTCTCTAAGTTGTAGATGCTGGGGAGCAAAGACAGTGGCTGGGAGCTGTGAGGGAGCCCTGTAGGTAGGTGCATGCTCCTGGGCTTGCCCAAGCAGCCACTGTGCCTGCAGGAGGACTGTGCCTTGAATATCATAAGGACAAATGAAAGCTTTCCCTATGAGAAGAGCATCACGAACAAGCTCCATATGGAATTAATTCTTTGTTCTTCAACATTTCTATTCTAGAGCATATGGCCTCCAAATCCTAGCACCGAGGACTCCAGCTGGCCCGTGAAGCCCGGAAGAACCGTTAACAAGAATCTTAAAGCCCTTTATGGTTCCCTGTGAAAGAGGAATGCCCTATACAATGTTGTGTCTACAGGAAAGTACTTTCCAGTGTCCCAACAACCAGCTCAGAAACTTCTAGAGCACAGTCCCACAATGTGAGAAAGTGCCTGATCTAGAAAATGAAAAACACAAACAAAAACCAGGGATATGACAGAATAGAATCAAGTTTGCTTTTCTCCAAGTTTTAGGAAGAACACATTTAGTCACGGCCTCAGTCCTGCCAGTCCTTCAGGTAAGGCTTCCCGGCTTTCCTTTTCTTCCTTCTTGACTGTTATTGAAAACTTGTCTTGTAATTTCAGCAGAATGTGTCTTTAAAAAGATAATTCCCTGAATTTTTCATTTGTAAATTGCTGTTTTCTGTTTGACATCCAGTGGCCAGTGTCTTCTTACACAATTTTAATTACATGGTGTTTGTCTGACAGCTTGTAAGAACCTCGTGTTGTTTGTACTTAGTTAGTTGTCTTGGTCCTTTGAGATATTTCTTGGTTTTGAGTTATTTCAAGTAATCTACTCCAGTCACTCACTGTATTTAAATGAAGCTCTGTTTCCTGATTTATTATCTCTTTTTCTTCTTCTTCTTCTTTTTTTTTTTTTGTTTTAACCAGCTTTGAATTAATTGGTCCCAAGTGTCATCCTGCACTGAATCAATTCTCTAGTATTAGTAACACACATTAACTGATTGTGGCACCAACTCTTTCCTTGAAGCTTTTGTTTTTATGAAAATATTGAGCCTGCAGAGACACGGGTAGTACAGATTTTGTCAGATGGAAGGTCTCTAACCTTATTGTAACTTAAACTTTCACATATATATTCCTACTTTTCTCACTAATCCAAGTGTTTATTATTTAGCAATAATGGCATCTTCTTTCTCTATCTGTGTCTTGGAATGTGTGAATTCAAGCTTCTTTGACTTGTTTTCTTCTTAGTCAGCCTGTGGTCTTCCAGCTGGTCATAGGCTGGCTGATTCCCGTTGTTAGTCATTTTGACACTTTAACATGCCATCTTTTTTGAAGGAAAAGATTTTGTGACCTGCCCTATACAATAAATAATGCAGAAAACATTAGAATCAGAAACAGTGAGATAGAAGAAAATTCCACCAGAAAAAAATATCTTTATGAAACTTCAGCATTTCTCCTTCGTAATGACATATGACTTATGCTCTGTTCAGAGAAATACTACACGAAGATGCTTGTTAGGAAGGATGCTTATTATTTTCTAGGCAATGCACCAACTTAATTGTCTTGCAAAACTTGATTTTTTTTTTTAGAAAAATGAAGACTTCTGCCATACTGTTTTTTAAATATATATTTTAAATCAAGATGGAAACAAATCTTTCATGTGAGCTGGATTTCAATGAAGGAACAGAATTACAGAGCAGGCAGACAAAGCAATCTTAGGAAAGTGTGGATGGTGTCCAGGGGATGTCCCTAGGTGGAGGTGACTGAAGTCAGGCACACAGTGCTGGTGGGCAAGTGGCAAGACTTGCACGGGGGACTAGAAAGTAAAATCAAAGCCTTGAATCATTTATCAAGATGAAGTGTTTGTCTTGTAAGGTGTTGAGAAACCATTATGGTCTGTAAGTAAAGGAGAAACAGAGCCAGATCTATAGAAATGTGGCCTGAGTGGGGAGGGTGGGTGGATGTCAGGGAAAGGGACCATAGTGAGGGAGACAAATTGGAAGCCCATTTGAATCTCGAATCTGGGAATTCAACCAGCAAAACCATCACAGAAGACAAAGAATTTTGAGAAGACTGCATTATCTTTGCCTCCATGTTCCATCTGCCTTATTGCTACACCAGCAATTGATGCTTTCTCTGGGCTTGTTCTGGTATCATGACTTGCAGGAAGAAAATGATCTTCTATCTTAAATAATTTAAAAAATTATTTTCTATTTTAAAAATACAGTGTTCTGTCAAGATCAGCAGTCCATCCACTATGGTGGGGGGGTTAGTGAAACATGAATTTGAATTTGATTTTTCTAATCTGGATAATGAGGTGATGACATTAACGGAGTTGGGGAGCACTGGAGAGGGCTTATGGGGTTTCAGTTTTGATGTGTTGAGCCTGAGGTACCTCAGGCCATTCAGTGGGGTCCTTAGCATTCACAGCAAGGTGTCAATGATTTTAGGAAATATCCTGATTACATTTAGTTGGAGCATTTATGTGGAGTGGCATTCCTTGAAGCAGCTGTCACTTGCTCTAGGAAAGCCCTCCTCTGATCATTTGCAGGAGAACCAAGAGCTCTGGTATGGAAAGTTAAGGTGCTGCTTAATTATGAGTTCACTGGAGATGGGGGCAGGGCGATCCACACTTGAAGCTGATGGTCTCTGACCGACTTGCAGAGCTGCTAATGCTGCAGGAGATCTTAGAGATGACCTAGGTGACCTTCTTGCTTTACAAGCCAACATGACACTGTCGGAGGGAGGTTCAGAGACCGGTCTTGGGTCAGCTCAATACTCTTCTTCTCTCTCTTGTTGAAAAATCAGGTGTTTTAGTTACATTTTTTTGTCATTTGAGATTTTTCTCATAGCAGGAATTTTCATTTTCCCAATTTTTTTCCACTGAAGTATATTTTTTACCTGGTAAAATGTGCAAGTCTTAACTGTAGAGTTGAACAAGTTTTTACAAATGTAATCATTCCTTGGATCAAGACAGACCATTTCTACCACCCAGAAAGTTCTTTGTACTCCCTCCTGGTTCAACTGGGTGAGGACAATGAATTTTTCCCTTTCCCTAAGGGTGGAAACTACTCTGACTTGTATCTCTGTAGAATATTTTGACTTATTCTTGAACATTTAAAATAATAAATATACATGTCAATGTATGTAAGATGTAGTGTCTCTGAGGGTATCCTGCTTCTTGACATTTATTTTCTTTTTATTGTCCTAAAATGCCCTTAATATAAATGAATTGGGGCCTGCAGTGAGGTCTTGGGGAGAGTATTTCCTGGAATCTACTTAATTGCCAGAGTAGAAGTTGAGCCTCAGAGGAAGGGCCAGCCATATCCTTGGTTGTGACTGGAAAAATTCTTCCCCTGGGCATTTGGAGTCTGAGCACTGAGCCAGAGACAAAGGAATGGTCACCAAGAAGGTGATATAACTTTAGAAGGAAGAATGTCTGTGTGCACTGGGAAGTGTAAGCAGAGCATGCTCCTCACTGTCCTCAGGGAGAAGAGGGGGAATGCTGAGGGGCAGGGGTCAGATTGCACCCATAAAAGCCATCAAGTGAGAGGGCTGGTCAAGAGCCGGGTGGTCCTCTCCAGCTGACTCCAGAGAAAGGCAGGGGAAAGGACAGACCATAAACTCTGCAGAAAGAGGTAACTGTGTGACCAGCTTAGGAGGAATTACCAGGCCTGGGTGGAAAGTTCCAGATCAGCAGACATGGGTGGACCACTAAACTCTAAGGTAATGTGGGAAAATTTTCATATTTAGGGGCCATTCTATGCTGAAGTCTGTCCTTATCACCCCAGGGGACCTGTGCTGTGTTCAAATTGCTATCTCTTCAATGACATTGGTAAAGAAATATGGATAAAATTAATTCAGTTTTATTTACTGATAATTTATATATGTTAATATGTAATAAGATTCAAACAGCTAATATATCAAATAGCTTTAATTTAGCACACATTTCATCTTTAATTTACATTTCTTAATTTTTTTTGTCTATAACCCAAATTGAAAAGTTTAAGTCAAGAAGTTAGAGAAGTTTTTTTTTTTTTTTTTAATCTTCAGAGCTGTTACTAAATAGTCAGATCTTTAAGTGTTTTTCTTTATGGAAAAGGTAATTTCTTCTTATATCTGGTTAATGACCAAGTGAGAATCATTCTCCAGTGTCAAATCTGGAGTATAAACTGAAACCAGAGTTAGACTTGCAAAGCAGGAGAAACACTAAAATTCTTCCTCAATCCATGTTGATCACCTAGGTTGGCTTGAATAATTAAAAGGAAAAACCCCAGGTTCTAACACATGATTTGTGAATTAAAAACTCATATTTTCCAAAGCCTCCCCGACAGCACCACAACCCAGTTAAGTGGAATTCAACATTCCTCATGTCTACACGAGTGAAGCTCTTTTAATATAAAAAGTTGTTCCAATTCTGAAATACTGGGAGATAAATTGCTATTAATTTACTTCTTCTGATTCATCAGTTTCTATATATTGCAGAATATTTTCTTCTGTGACTCTCCCGAGCATGTGTATTGCAGAAGGCTACATCTTGGAAATGAAAGTTTTTCCTTAATACTCTTTCCTAAGATGAGTAGGATATTAGACTGCTGCCTCCACACTTTTGAGGCGATATGCCTGCTAAATGCAAAAATTTTCTCTGAGTCATCCTGATATCTGAAAAAACTCAAATGCGGTCACAGGGAAGCTTATGCTAAAGTACTGCAACATTTTCTGGTTGCTTTTCCCCAAAGATTCCTACTCAATAAACATTCCCTTTAAACCCCAATAACCCCAATCCCCTTCACAAATTTCCTCTGGCATATCTTCTAAATTGTCAAAAAAAGGAAAACAGACCCTAGGGGCACTGGGTATCACAAGCATGTCCAGGCAGGTCCTTCCTCGGGTTGCTGTCCCCCTGATTGCAGTAGTACCTTCTGTGTGGCACCCCCTTCCCCAGGGGCCAGGAGAGAGCGCTTCTTCTAATCCATGGCCCAGCATCTCCGTCCAGCAGTGTGTCCTTCTGTGACACCCTCTCCCAGTCCTTGCTGCTGCTATGCTTTGAGACCTGGGACTGTAACTTTTGGCTCACAGGCTCCCTGTCCACTCAGTCCCTTGCTGCCTCCACTAGAGTCCTCCACAGTGGAGTGGGGGACCACCCACCACCTTGCCTCCCAGTGCTCCTCCTGGTTCCGCAGCCCTTTCAGTCCACCTGGCACAGCGTGTGGCTGGACCTTGCAGCTTAGTTCTTCCTCCAAACCTTTCCTGTGAAATCTCAAATTCCAGAGTTTCATCAGCCTTGGGCCTTATGACATATTCTTTCTCTTCATTTTGATCACCAGTCCTTTGGTGAGGGTGATCTTCTCCTCCTCCTGGGTTTTCCCTGGTTCTCTGCTTGGACTAGTACCTCTTCCATTCATCAAGTGCTTATTCAGTACCAATGACATGCGGCATGGCTGTAGCCCTGGACACCTCAGGAAAACAGTGGCCCACCACTGGTGCATGGTGGGGCCACACCTTCCCGAGGTGTCCTGGCCATCTGTGCTCTGCAGGCTTTTCCAACGGTATCCTGGGCTGATGATATCTTTCCCATTTATTTTGAAGCTCAGTGAAAAATGACGTCATCTCTAAGGGAACTTTTCTTATTTTCCAGGAGAAGTAACTGTGCCGTATCTGGGTAGCCGCAGCATATTGCTTACCTTTCTAATGCTTATTTCATCTTATCCAAAATATAATTTTATAATAGCCAAGATGGCTGCCCCCCACTCCCTGTTAGATTGGAGGTGGCCCAGGGATGAGGCCATGTCTTTATTGGCATGCACATAGTAGGTGTACAATAAATATTGGTTGAGATTTTAATTGCCAACTGTTTAGAATCAGATTTGAGACTTGGCAGAAGATCTCCACCACCTGTGACATGCTTCACACTCTAACAATACCCAATGTAGCTTCCTGAACACCCATGTTGATCCTCATTCTTAGAGCTTTATTGTGCTGTTTGACTCCCCTAGATTTCCTGCTGCTACACCTTCCTCTAGCTAACATTTTTGCTGGGATTCAAGGCCAATCTCAGGTGCCTGCTCCTCCCCCTTCATTCTCAGAGTTGATTCCTTTTTCCCCCCTCAGTGCTTATAACACCTTTTGTCTATTATAATTAACTCATTATATTTTAGAGATCAAAAGCAGCATCATATATGGAATCATCTATAGAACCTGGATGCCTCGGTGTCTTTATCTGTAAAATACAGGTAAGGTGTGCCATGAAACATAAAAATATTAACACCCATGGAAGTTATTGAATAGTGCCTGGCACTCAGAAAACTCTCAATAAGATTACATGTCATAATGTCGCAAACATACTCTTCTCCTCCCCTGGGGAGGGCATTGGGTCCCTTGTCCTCACTTCAGACTTCCTGCATCTCCCCCAGCACCGGATGCAGGAGGTGCTCAGCTATGGTGGCCTGAGGTGGGCACCGTGGTTGTGATTACTGTCATGGTCATAAAGGGACCTGCAGAAGCCAAACCACCCCCTGGCAGTAACTCTGAAACACGAACCTATGTCCACGATTGTTAGTGATGGGCCAGGTCTAGAACCTGGGTTTTTTGATAACTGCTACAATGGATTTTAAAAATCAGTATTCCTCAGCCATCTCAAAAATACTAACAAATATGCAAACAAAGCAGCAGCAGCCGAGCAAGGCCAGATTCTGGAGGGACTTCCTGGTGGTGGCCTGGGCTCTCCTCCCCTTTGAGCGTTGTGATGCTGGGTCTCACTCGTCGCCACCACCTTGGGGACCTCGCCCCTCCAGCCAATCCCCTTTTCTCCCATGTCTCCAACCTCTCCTTTTTTGCTAGATTCTTCTTGTGCCCATGTTCAAATCTCTGCAGTCTTAAAACAATAACAAGAACAATAAACACAACCCTCTTCCCTGGATCTCCAGTGACTGTGTTAGGATGGCCTTGGGCCTGAGTCTAAGCAACTCCATTTTAAAAACTCCAGTTTGACCTGCGGTCTCACCAGGCACACCCACAGAGCTCTCCAGTGTGGCCTCAAACAAGTCACTTCCCCTCACCCCTGGCAGGCTGTCCTCGCCTGATAAAAGGGAAAGGCAAGAAGATCAGGGTGGAGACCACCAGACCAGATGTTTCTGACCTCAGGGTAAATGATGTCACTGAGAAATCCAGTGGTAGCTGATAAGGATTGAAAGGGGGGTCCAAAGTCTCCAAATTTAGTATAAATGATAGAGCAAATGAACAGGATCCAGCCAGCCGAAACAAGGATGCACTTGAGCTGGAGAGCCGGATGAGGACCTGACATCCCATCACTTGTCATCGTTCCTGAGCCTCTGCGTGATCCTCATCGCTCTCAAACCCTACCGCCTCATCTGGACCCTGGTGAGAGCCGCAACTCCCCCCCTACAACCCCGTCCTCCACGCCAGGAGAAGCCTGCCTTGGTTCTGGACCTGATCACCACAGTCTGAGTGAGTGTGCATCTGCTGGACTCAAAGCCTAAAGCTTAAGACTTTGAACTTAGCAGAGGGAATGTCTGTCACTAGCCTGTCACGATTAAGTGTGTTTTGCAGTGCTTAGAATGAATCTAGAATTGTTTGCTGTGAATTAATTAATCTAGAATTGTTTGCTGTGAATTAATTAATCTAGAATTGTTTGCTGTGTGTTGATTATGTCTGTTGCAGTGCCCAGCATTAAGGATTGCCGTTTTCTTGATTAAGAGCCTGTAGAGCGAAACTGTATTGAGTGATTTGATTGAATAGAGCATTGAAAGGGGCAGAGGCGTGTGGACATTCTTTATTTCTCCCCTCGACCGCATGTGTTGCAGTTTTGCCCCCTGGTGTCAGACTGCCTTACTCCTTAGATTTTTTTAGTGACCTTTTTGTCTTTGTGGCGCTGGGGACGGAACCCAGGGCCTCGCACATGCTGGACAAGCTCTAACACTGAACTTCGCCCACCGTCCTTAGTTACTTTTTGGAGGGTGACCTTCCCATGTTGAGCCCAGTGGTCACTCTATGTCCTTGGTTTAGTGACCTCTCGGCAGTACCTGACACTCTCTGATTGCTCTTGAAATTTCCTCTTCACTCCCTCTCTGGGCTACCCCTGTCTCCCTCCCTGGAAGCCCATCTTCTAACGGCCCTTCTCCCTCCTCATGACCCTTGAAGCAGGTTTTCATTCTTGGGCTTCTCACTGTTTTCTCTGCCCTTTTGTCTTGGGCAATCTCGTCCACGCTCAGTGCGTCAGATTCTTCTTCCCTGGGGGTGATAACTCCTCGTGGCTATTTCTAACAGCCCTCTGCGGGCTCCATGGGGACATTCCGCCTGCTCAGGAGGTGCCTGCCTATTTAGGCCCTCAGCGGCCACGGAGGCTCTCACTGAACTGTTCAGAAAGTACTTTGCCCTAAATACCGTGCTCCCGAGGGAGAAGGGCCCCACCCCACAGCATCAGAAGCAGAAAGATCAGCCTCATTCTAGGTCCTTCCATTCAGCTTCGAGCTGTGTTGTTGAAGACCCGGGAACCTTCCCTCTGAGTTTCCCGGGCATGCCTTGCCTGCTGTCTCCCTCTCCATTCTCCCACTACTGCCTTCATGCAGCCCCCTTGGCTCCTGGTCTGCACCGTGGCTTGGATGGGTTTGTCCTGCAGAGGTTGGTGTGGTAGAAACAAGGATGCACTTGAGCTGGAGAGGCTGATGAGGACCTGACATCCCATCACTTGTCATCGTTCCTGAGCCTCTGCGTGATCCTCCTGGGTGGTGCTTAGGAGCCCGAACCTGACCCCTCTGTGACTGGCCATTTGGTCACATGCTCACTCAGGCCTGCATGGGTAACCAGCATCACAATCCACTGTGAGGTGGTGCAGTTGAGGGGGGCCTCACATCAGCAGGGCCACTTCCAGGGGACTTGCAGCATCCTCTATCAAGTCAGGCTGCCTCAGGCATTGTGGTATGATGACCAGAAACGGACTAACACATCCTGCGGCAGGTCTTTCTTTGGGTGAACGTGAGCCTCATCCTGTTCTGCCCAGCTCACCGTGTTGTGAGGATCAAGGAGACTCTGGGTGCTCAGCCACTCCTGTCCCCAGCTCTAGCTCTGCCCCTCCTTCTGCACAGAGTCTTCTGCACCTGCACCCTCCCGGCTTCCTTGGTGCGGTGGCCCGCATTTTCAGCCCCTTGGTGTTACATGGAACATCCTTCCTTCCCGATTCCTGTTCTTCCCTCACCTTCTTTACCTTCCCGACTCCTGCTCATCCATCAAAATTTAATTAAAGCATCACAGTCCCTGGGAAGCACCTGCTGTCACTCCAGTCAGGTTTGAATTTCCCCCTTGGCACCCAGGCCGCTCTCTCCCTGTCTGTTGTGAGAGGCAGAGTATTCTAGGATGACTCTAGGACAGACATAAAACGTCTGGGGTGGAACGCCAGCTCTCCACTTGTGCACTCTGTGACCTGATGGGGTGACTTCCTCACCCTGTAACCACTGATTTACTTGCCTTTTTTCCAAAACAGACACATCTTTGAGGTAAAGAAACCATGTTCGATTTGACTGTGTTCCTCAGCACCCACCACAGTGGCTGGGACATAGTAGACACTCAGCAAATGCTCACAGGACAAATGACTAGTAACAAGTGGGATGCAAAGTTAGAATTCTACTTTTGAAGTTTGCTAACGGGGAAGATTGCCCTAATTTTATCTTGCATGTTTTTCTGCTTGCACGTAAGATGTTGGTGGCATCTCATTAACTTATTGTACACAGGCTCACTGTTCCCCAAGTCAAGAATCTTCCATTCTCGACAGAAGGGCACAATGTAGTTAATTAACAGGACTGCGATTCTGGAGAGCAACGTGCAGGCAGACACTGTGACAAAATTCCTTTGAGACACACGTAGAGAGACAAAATTTGAATTCCTATCACAGAGTCATCAGAAAGCCTAGCAAACTAAAGAGGGGGAAAGAGAGACAGTTTACAAAAGGTTGACAGCAGAAAAGACCCTTCCTGAGCCCTCTGCCAGCTAGCCACTGCTGGAAGAGCAGAACACAGGGAGAAGGGGCCGGGAGGGACCCTGGTGGGCAAGAGACAGAGTTAAACACTGTGATGGGTGGGGTGGTGCTGAGGGCCATTGCCAAGTAGGAATGACGCATCGATATTTCCTTGCCAGCGTACCCCATGTTAAATGGACTTGCCTTGGAAATTTGCTGTGACCTTGCATGTGTGTTTGAGAAAGGTGACCCTGCTCAATGACCAGGGTGGATCCAGGTTTTAGGAAGTATCCGGATTTAAGATAATTTGGTTTTAAGGCGTTCCTGGTTTAAGACAATAGGGGTTTTAGGGAAGTTGGAGGTTGAAGATTATTGCTGCTGGGATTAGGGTGTTCCTGCTGTTTTGTTCCCGTTGAGTTCTCCTGAGATTAAAATGGGATTTGGAAAAAAGTCTCTTGGAGTAAGTAAATTATGCGGGCAGAACTTGGATTTCCCCAGAACGTGTTTGTAGAGGCCGGTGTGAGTTCGGGAATAAAGAATTGTTGTTTGAATCTACAAGTGTGTGGTGGCTCCTGATTCAGTGCCAAGCCCAGACTTTGGCAGGGTGGCAGAAGGCCAGTCATGTTGTTTTTCCACATCTCTTATGAAAGAAATCGAAAGTAAAGGACAAAGAGGATTGAGGCTCCCCCTCCCCCAAAAGATAGGCCAAGAGGACACAAGCAATCAGGCCTCAGACCCCTCTACCTCAGAGAACTTTTGACCCTGTGCTGATGGACATCTTTTCTCAGTAGGTCCCTACCTGGCCCAGACTCACCATGGCCTGGGCGTCACATGCTGAGAGCTATGGCTTTCATTAGAGTAGAACATTCCAATCCTACACTGAGCCACCAGGTCATCTACCCCAGCTCCTTCCCTTCCAAGAAATTCTTCCTTTCTTGTCTTCCCCCAATCTCCCTCTCCAAGATTCTTTAAGATACCTGACCCCTTTCTTACAGACCTCTTGACACCCTACCTACCCAAATCCAATTCTTGACAAACAACTGGTATAATCCTTCTCACTTGTGGCTTAAAGCTTGTTTGAAACCTGTAGATGCTGGAGCCCACATTCGAGACAGCATATCCTCAGGCTCCCTTTCAATTTAGCTCAGATCTGCGATGAGCAACTGTGGGAAGAGAATTCCAGCTGCTACTATATGCTGAAACAAATGCTATCATAAAAACCTGCACAAATCAGCATCCCCATTTTACAGTTTAGGCAATTGAGATTCAAAAAGATCATGCAATTTACACAAAATTTGAATTTGAACCTGAGATGCCAACTCTAAAACTTATTGCCTTTCTGCATATCATAGTCTATTGTTTTCTAAAATAGAATCCAATGAATTGCAGCAGAAAGATGTTTACCTGAGAATCTCTTTTTAAAATATCATTTTGCATAAAAATATTCCATCAGATAATACTGGGAAATGGATTTGGGGTCATTCTTGCATGAGACCCTGTAGCTTAAGCACTCAGGTAAAGGGGTCAGAAGGCAGGCAGGAGGCTGAGGTTCTGTGGAGGGAGGAGGTCTGGGGTGGGGTGGGGGACATAGTCTGTGATCTTGCGGACTCTGAGTTATCTCAATAGGCAAGGGACCTGGCATCTGTGGCTTGAAAGTTCCTAAAGCTGAACTTAGGCTGTGGGGACACCAGGACCCTGGCAAAGCATGAATTGCATTTCTCAGATGCAGCAAACACAGCTCTCCCACAGAAGCCAGGCCTCCTCTGGTCTTGGGAGGTGAGGCCAGCAGAGCTGAGCTAAGCAGCATCTGATCTGGGTCTGCCTCTGATAGCTTCTGTCTCCTTGGCAGAATCGACACTTTTACAGGGTGTGTGGGTGGGGGCTTCTTTGGGAAAACTGCATACTCAGCATACTCTTTATCATTCCTGTGTTCCTTTGTGTTCCTCAGATCGCTTCATATACTCCTTTGTCTCCTTGGGAAACAACCCATTTTAAAAAGAACCTCACGTGTGTGTTGTCTTCCTATGACATTAGGGCGGCGTGTTCTCCTTGATCTTCCTGATAACTGGGTCCTGGTACCTCTGCCTGCACCTGCTTCTTTGGGTGTGTCCCAAGGACAGGGCTCAGGTTTGGCCTGCACCTTCTGGTCCTGCTCCTGGAACAAGAGCCGTCATGTTCCCCGCACGGCACTGCACATTCTGGCCTAGGACCTCAGGGCCACAGAGGGGCTCTTGGTGCATTAACCAGAAAACCGATACTCACACTTCAGCTCCAGCTTGATGAAATCTGTGTTCCCCAGATTTTCCAGAAACACTCCCCGAGGGATTAAGGTTTTGAAGTAGAAAGAAATGTCAGCGCTCGTTTCCCCTTGGAAAGTAGAGAAGTGCAGGTAGGATGACGGGTTTGGGAACGAGGCGGCATTCCAGTAGTTCCCTGTGGAGAGAAAAGAAAACTCCAGGTTGATTTATACCTTGATGAAGGTAATCACATGAGAGAGACCCATTTCTTGAGCTTAACCAACCCCCATCAGCAACATCCTCGTTTCCCTCCTCCTGTCGAAAGAAGTTCACAAAATCCCCACAAACATGTAGGTGTCTATAAAATACTTCATGTTTGGTTTATGTATATTACTTAAATTTCAACATATAAAATGTATATACAATTGAAAACATGCCAATATAATAAATTTTTATAAAATAGATGAAATATTAATGTCTATAAAATATTTTGTTAACAATTGCTAACTGGGGCTCCTAACAGGGCAGTCCCCAGGGACCCTAGGTAGTCAACACCAAGAGGGTGAAAGCCCAGAGAGGCCCCTCAGCCTACTGTATGTGGTGGGTAGATGGAGGCCGTTTTGAACTTGTGCCTGTGGCTAGTGGCTTTGGTCTGCTGCAAGAAGCGTGGGGGCTAGATCAAAGGATGATAGAAGAGGAAGTGGAGATTTGGTCTCTATTCCTCCTTCTCATCCACCATTGCCTTGGAATAACCAGTGCCCGCTTCTGCAACAGCAGGTGCTCAGACACCGGGGAAAGGTGCTTCAGGAATACAAGTGGGGAGCCCAGAGCCTTTCACTTAGGAGCTGAGTAAAAGGGAGAAATGATTGGGCTGGGCTGGGGCAGTTTCCATGCTTTCCTGCTCCAAGCCTCAGATGTGAGTTGCCATAAAGGGAAAGAGTGAGTCTTCCTTACCCAGCTCCGCCTTGGGAACTCGGGATGCAGCTGGGACTGGGGGGTGTTTGGTGAAATGGAGAGTGGAGAGTTGAGCCCACCGGAGGCTCACTGGAGGCAGCCTCCACTCAGGAGCTCCAGGGGAAGACAAATGTACCCACCAACAACCTCCACCCATTGTCTGACAGTGTAGTCATGTCCCCAGCGGTGAAGCAATTCCCAGGGCAAAATCAGAACACCACACTGGATTACTCAGATTCCCCCAGGACAGATGGACCAAGGACTTAGTAGAAGACCATGGCTTGGCTCTCCGCTTCTCCAGGGAGAAGTCCCTTTAAAATGAGCACATTCACCATCACAGTTTAAGACTAAGTCTCACGGGCAGGTTTTAAATCAGTTACCAAAGGCTTGGACTTTAATAGTAATTCCCAAGTGTTGTGTTTTTTAAAAATGATATCTGCTGTATCTTTTCTTCAAAGAACACAATGAATCAAAGTTCACTATTAGCTTGTACTCATATACACACTACATTTTCCCTTTCTTTTATGAAAATTATGTTCATATGCAATATTAAAGTCAAATACCATTCTTAAATAAAAGTAACTTTGTGTTAGTACTGTTATGTTAAAGTCATAAATTTAGATAAAACGTGTCTTTACTCTGAATGTTAAATAACCTTATTATTTAATTAATGTTTCTGTTTTTAAGAGACATCTGGGATATTGGGATATCTCAATAAATGTGGGTTGGTTCAAAGACAAATACATGATGGGCACCTTAACATTTTAATGAGTTTGGTTGGGCCTCTGTGGCTCCTGACCCAGGCAGCACTAGGCTGCAAATGATTAGCACTCCACTAGCAGGGAACACAGGCGAGGGAACTTGGGTAAGGTGTTTGTGGGATAAGGCACAAAGACAGGGGCACATGGGTGTCCATGGAGACAGGTTCCAGGACCCCCTATAGATACCAAAATCCTTGATGCTCAAGCTCCTTGTAGAAAGTGCAGAAATATTTGCATATAACCTGACATGTATGCATTACATCAGCTTTGGAAGGCTTATAATACAAAATACAATACAAATGCTACGAAAATAGCTGTTATACTGTAATGTTCAGGGAATAATGACAAGAAAAACATCTGTATGGGTTTTGTAGAGATGTGATTTATTTTTTAGAAATTATTTTTATCTGCAGTTGCTGAATCCTTGGATTCAGAACCTATGGTTGTGGAGGGCTGACTGTATTTCCTAGGTTAATGTAGAAAGTTCCTGGTTATCAGGGAGAGAAAAAAAGAAGTTCCTAGTTGAAGTGAGTTGGTGGTTTCTGGATGGTTCAACTTAAGTTTAGTTTTGCTATTTACTCTGGGTTTGGTCTGGGTTTGTATGGACTTTGTACATTAGGCCAAATTGTTGAATTTACAGACATAAAGTTGTAGTGTTTTCTTGGGTCCTGGAGGTCAGCAGGCAGTTCACACCCAGCGAGATCTCTGTAAATGTCTGGAGTAAGGTATTCACGGTGATGGGGCTGACTGCTCTTGAGTTGTCCCAGAAGTTTCAGTGCAGTTTTGAACTTTTTTTTTTTTAACTGCAAAGTCATAGCTTTCATGGAGTGGGTGGAAATAGGTTATTTTCTTTTGGAGAAGAAGACGATTGTATGATATTGGGTAGGGTGGTGATGGGAAAGAGCAGGTCTTCACTACCCTCCTTCTGGCCAGCATCTGGCTGCCTGTAGAGCAAGAGAAGCACAGGCTCACCTTTACCAGCTGCCTAGAAACAAAGGACTCTTGAGAAAACCTAAATCTAATGAGTAACCCTCTCCCCCATCAGAAAGTCCCAAAGCCTACAGGGAATGAAGATGAGTCACCTGGGGCTAGAAGGAGTCTGCACATCCTAATTGGGCGAGAGCCCTTGGAGCCAGCAGTGATCAAAGTCCTCAGCCAGTCTTCAGCCTGCAAAGCAGTTCTGTCTCTTCAGGCTGGATCCCCAGGACAGGAATGTAATTAACATTTTAAAGTTTCAATCCAATCAAGTGCATTCTTATTTTCTGAGGTGGTGATATATTAACAGAAGGGCAGTTGTCTCAAATGATTCTAGAAACAGGAAAAGCTAAAAGTAAAACATGCCAGTATTTATTGGAGGTCCAACGCTAGTTCTTCAGAAGGAAATATCTCCAGAGAGGAGAAGGGCGGCTCCATCAGTTATTCCACTTTGATGAAACATCTCTGTGGACCATGGTTCCATTTGTTCTAATTCTATCCTCACTCAGCAACTTCAGTTTAATCTGGTCTCTTTGAATGGACCCTTTCACAGTCAATCACGATTTGCACAAGAGGCATGCTTACTACGTGATACCGTTGGAGTTGTTGCTTGTTAGTCGTCCCAGACCTCTGGGAAAATTTATTAAATCCAGATTCTTGACCAGCAATGGTGAGGACTGCACTGGTGGTATTGGAGCTGAGGTGTCTACTCTAGAGCTCCTGGAGAGGAGCCACGGAGGCCCGGGATATTAGACTTTCCGTTTCCATTTATCTTTAAAAGCTCATCCTTTTAAATGTCTATTTTAGTTAACTTTAAGAGGTCCACAGTCTATGAATCCAGTGGCCTGTAGACGGAATTGATAAGGGAGCATGCTCAGTGGGGTGTGACCTTACGGGCTTGTAATGAGTAGTGTATAAAGAAAGAACTTTGGATGCTGCAGAGCCGGGTTAACCCTCTCCAAGCCTCATTCTGAAGAGGCTGCTGCCCAGTTGCTGGATTTTTTGGTCATAACAATAATGCAAGCGCTCCCCCAGTGCACTTGCACTTCCAGAAGCATGGAGCTTACAGCATTAATATTGTGGGTTTCCATTGCTCCAAATGACCATGAGCTCCACAAAAGCGGGCTAGAACCATTCCATCTCTGTAACCTTTGGCCCCAGAACATAGTGCTCAATAAATAATTGTTAAATAAATAGATAGGTGATTGGTTGCTCTTCTCATTTATGCCCAATACTACTCCATATGCAAAGTCCTCAAGGGACAGGATGTGCTTTATGGTAAAGCCCGAGTATTGTGTGCCTGAGCATGGAAGATGCTAGATAAATATAAATAAAATCTAATGTCACTTTAGTGCCTGCAGATAACGGGACACTGCTTCTACTAGCACGCCATAATTTTCCTCATCCATGACTTTATTTCTATTATTCCCTGTAGACCTCATTGAACAATGCCATGCATTTGCAAGACCGATGGTCTCATAACCTTAAGGTTATTGAAATCGCTGCAATTTGTACTTGCGATCAAGGTCAGTGCTATGGAGGGTAAAGCGCATTGGATGAGAATACCAAATTGGAAATAAGAGATTCCCTGTGGGGCAGGGCTTGAGTGACAGCAGGTGGCAGGGACTGGGCCAGTGTGGGCAGACAGAAGGGGGCAGGTTGGAAACCAAGAGGGAAGACATGAAACAGAATAGAAATGACTGTCTGAGACTGCAAGAGTCAGTCAACAGTGACAGAATCCTGAGGCAGGTGGAGAGGCTCAGGGACCCTGGCTGGAGCAAGAGTCAAGATGGTTGGGAAGACGTTGAAGGCTCTTCGAGCTTGAGAATGAGATAATCACGAGAAGCTTTTTAACACATTCTGGACAAGGCCAGGCTTATCACATGTGGCAAAAGGTACCCGAGAGGTACCTCCAGCTCAGTGAGCCAGAGTGGGCTGGGACCACACCCCAGGCACGGCTGATGCTCAGCCACACTGCAACCCATGGCGACCATCAGCAGAAAGCCCCCATTAGACGTTCATCCAGACTCGTTAACAGCCACTTTCTCTAGTCTGACCACTGATTACGTGGTATGGGATTCCAGCTTCAAAGTTTCTAAGGATAATTTCCGATGGGCGGCATTTAATTTTTGAGTCTCGTCTTCATTGCTCACAAGGTACCCACGGGCACCGTTATGTCTCACGGTGCCACAGGACCACAGCCACCCCGGTTCCCTGGTTCCCCACCTCCCCCTCTCATTGCTTAGAGACAATCCCTTCTAACATCCTTAATTCTTTAGCTGTACCTCTGTATTTAAAACCACTTCTGTAGGTATTTATTAATTCATCGCTTACAGACATTCCCTATTGATTTTCTGCGATGTGAGATCTGGAGTTACCACTTTTGCAGACCTGCCTCCCTCCTCCCTTTTTGATATTCTCTCTCAAAAGGGCCCAAATCACAGACTTTTAGTGATATTGAAATTCAAGATTTATATTTTTGGGAGTAAAATTATTATTCAGTAATGAGCCAGGCAGCAAATGTACATTTCTTTTTGGTATAATTTTTGTTTCTCTAGAATCAATGATCTTTGTTTTGCTTTGCTTAGTTTCCTGTGAACCTGCCGTGGATTCTTGCCAGATTCTCCAACGGTGCTGTAGAACCTTCTGGAACATTTCCATGGTTCCACGCCCCCGAGATCTGGCATTTGCGCTGTGTCCCCGGGTAGGGGGGCCTCCACATCTCTCTTTCCCACCTGATGGCTGCTCCTCCGGGTCCTCACAGCCCTTGTCCTGGGACCCGTCTCTCCAGTCTCCCGGGACTGGCTTCTGCTGCTCTTTGGATTCAGTCCTCAGGCTTTCCGGTGTCCTGGTGTCCCCTGCCTGGTAGGCAGCCTGTTTCCTGCATTTCCAGAGAGCTCCTTGCACAGAGGGGTACGGAGGCCACTCTCCAAATCCTTGTCCTTCTGATGGCTCGTTATTCTGCTTTCACACCTAACGGAGAAACTCGGTGAAGGAAGCTGTCAACCTGTCAGGGTTGCTACCCAGGAAGCCGGAGCTCTCTGATTACTGTCCCTGGAGGGGAGTGGAGATAGAGATCTCCAAATTCTCTCTCTGGAAAATTTCAGGATTTTTCTTTACCCTTTTAAATGGAACTTCACGTGATGGGTTTGGTGTGGGTCTTTTCTGCCACATCAGGTCTGGGACCTGAATCCTCACTTCTCTGATCCTTCCTTCTCAAACACTCATTAATTTAGGTTTGTCTTTATTTCTCTTGCTCATTTTCATTCCTAATATTGTTCTTTTTTCTTCATGTTCTGATTCCTTGGGCATTGCCTCAGCATTACTTCTACCCACCCCCTACTGCTTTTTAATTTCAGCTACCGTATTTTTCTGAGAGTCCCCTTTCCACAGCACCCTGTTCTATTTTTTTTGATGTCATATCTCAGTACCTTTTCCTTCTGAGAATATTAATTTAATTTTCAAGCGTTTTCTGCTGTTTTCCTCACTGTTTCTGGTTCTCCCAAGCTCTCCTGCTCCCGTGGTTAGTTTTGGGCTCCTCTCCGAGGCTTCCCACCTTGCCCTCAATGGTGGCTGAGTCCAGCCCCTCCGCTCCCCTCCGCTCCCCTCCGCAGGCAGGTACTAGGAAGCTGACCCACTAGGGTGGAGTGTCAAGGCTGGTGGTGGGTTTGTTGGCTCCCAGGCTTCCCTCCAGCAGGGAGAGTTCCTTGTCTTCTCCAAGGTTCCAAATGCCAGTGTCTGTGAGATTCTTTGGTGACAGATCATTCAATTTCATGCAAAAAGAATCCTCTAATTTCCCCACAGGGAGTGTCTGGTGGTCCGTGTTCTGGGAGCTGAGAGGAGGGAGGTGAAGGGGAGGCTCAACCTTATTGTGAATATTTCCACACCTTTTTCTCTGTGTTTACTGAGGGTTTCACTCCAGTTTTCTTTGTGCCTGGGGTCAGGAGCGTAAACCCCAGCCTCTTGCGTGGTAGGACAGGAACCGTCACTGCAGGTCAGAGAAAGGAGCCCCGGGTCTGGTGGTCTGAGTGACAGGTGTGCAGGCTGCTGGAGCCCTGCCCTCACGGCCCTTTACTGCCTAGGCTCCTGCACCACTTGGAGCCTGCAGCTCACCTCTCAGGTGCCACCAGCAGTCTGGTTTTCCCTCCTGCCAGTTATGAAGCAGCAGAACTTGTGATGTGCCCAAGGTTTTTGTGGAGAAGGAAGAGGAGACGTAACAGAGGAGGTGGTCCCCATCCACGTGGGAGCCACACCAGCAGCCTAAGGCATAGACAGTGGTGTTATCGTGAGGGGGAAGAGCAGAGGCGGCTCGGTGGGAGGGAGGGGTGGCGGGAAGCAGGTTCCCTGAGCTGCTCTGGCCTGGCTGCCCCTTGCTCCAGGATCAGATGATCTGGTTCCCATCCTTGGCTCTACTACCTTCGTCCACCAGGTGACTTCAGGCAGCTGACTTGACCTTCCTGGATCTCAGTTTCCTCACTGGGGCAGTGGAATAACCAAGCGCTGTTTCACAGGGTGTGGTGAGAATCACAGGAGGCAATTAATCCACGGTGCTGTGCACAGAGCAAATGTTCAGGAAGGGCTATCAATCACTACTAAACTGATGACCTTTGCTGTCACTGTAGTCACCCTATACAGGAGTATGGCCAAGGAAGTGCAGCTGGACTGAGAGGGAGGCCACAGTGGCAGGTTCCCCAGCTGGCCGCCATACAGGTCTCCCATCCACGTCCACCTTTCCTGGTCATCCTCGTTCATTCCTGGCTCCCCAGTGACTGTCTTTCAAAACTGCTTTGAATTTTCTTGGGTCCTCGAGGATTTTATAAAAATTCCATTCACAACACCTGAGTGGGAATTATGACTGGGTTCTGGCAAAGTGTTACGTGGTTTTGTGGAGTAGCCACTAAATAAAAACCTGATACAGAGGAGCAGCCAGGGACAACTGCAGAGCAGACTTGGCAGGAGACGTGGGCCTGGCTCCTGCTGTCCTCCTTGCCCAGTTGAGGGGAGAGGAGTGATCAGGGGATGGGGGAGGCAGTGGCTGGAGGAGTTTGCACTGGGCCTAGGAGGAGAGGATTGCATGAGGGTGCTCTGGGCAGTGGGGCTTCTGGGGAGGCTCAGGCTGTTAATGGTCTTGTCTTCTCCCAGATTCAGTAATTTTCCCGGCCACCCAATGGCCCCATAGTTGGACTGTCGTGAGAAGCATATCTATAAATCTTCTTTGAATGGCAAGCATTTTCCAATGTAAATATCAGCTTGGAAGAGACTAATTACTCTAAAAATTATTAGTGACCCAGAGGTTAAAATGTGAGTACTCTCTGAGTAATGCAACGAGTTTCCCATCTGTTTAGTACGGGCTGAGTGCTGTTTACAATAAACCGGATGACTTCATTTGTATGCAGATTTGGGTCTATTTGTAGAGGTTTCCCTATGGGTAGGAAAAAATTACTGTCTTAATTAAACCTTGTTGTACATTCAGGCTAGGAGAGAGCAGCTTTGTTGAGCACGGAGCCTCCTGTTACTGGGCAACTAACTTCACAATGGAGGACTTCAAGTAAGGTGCTGCCCTTGGATGTGAGTCAGCTGCTTCTCTGCAGGATTTTATCCCCACCACTGAGCCTTTTCTACAGCTTCCACCCCAAAGGATAATACTACAAACTTGTGGGAGGAGTCAACATTTTAAGTCTTTCATCTGGTGTCTCTCTGTGATTCGGCTCTTTTAGGCTAGATGGGGATGGAGTCCCAGGGGGAAAGAAGATGAAGGTGGAACTCTGAAGGTCACGGTGCTCTGACCAACAGCAAGATCCAATAAAACTGAGTTGGCCCCAGGTAGTCATGGAAACTATCACAGGTCAGGCCTATTACTGGTGCATTTAAATGTAAATGTGCATTGAGGTAATTTGACTTTATTCCGAATGCTTAAAGCAGTTCTGTGCTCTTGGATGTTGTGTGGGGGGGCAGGTCTAAGTTTTCTTATAAAGCTCTTGGGCCTACCTATGAGGTCCCTACATTTCCTCAAACTTTCCTTATTGAATTCATTGGTTGTGCCCAAGCAATCCCAGGTATGTTGAGGTTTGAAGTTAGTAATTAATAACCAGCAGTGGAGAAATGAATAACTAGGTATAACGAAAACCTTTGGGTTCCCTGTTTCTCACTTAAAATTTGGTCTTGGGTAAATCCCAAAGGCTTCTACATGATCGACTCCACAAAAGGAGGTACTAGGAAGATGAATTATCTCACAGCTTGGTAACACAGAAAATTGAAGGAAGATCTTTTTGATTTTTGAGAAGTAAAACTATGTACTAGGCTGTGCCTATGGAGCTTGGAGTTCAAGTTTACCACCACTGCATGCAGGCTGATGAGAAGACTTCACAAGTGGTGTAGTACCCAAATGAGGTTGCCTGGCTTTTTTTAAAAAACTTATTCTAATTTGTTACATATGACAGCAGAATGCATTTTAATTCATGTTACACACATAGAGCACATTTTTTCATATCTCTGGTTGTACAGTGAGCCAGGAATGAATAATTTGACTTTTCTCTTTTCCTGACCATTTTTACCCATTTCTTGATTTCTAATACTGACCACGGCCTAGTAATTTCCAAATTCATACATGCAGCTAGAGCTCTATGAGTTTAAGGTTAAAGTATGCCTTTCTTGCTGAACAGATAGCTCAAACTCAAAATGCTTGCAAGTGAACGTATTTGTCTTCCAAATCAACTCTACCTGGAATATTCACCACTTCAGAAGGGAGAGCTTTTCCCATTCTGTCACTCAAGCCAGAATCGGGGGTCACTTCTGGTACCCAGTCAGCCCTCCTATCTCTTTCTTCCACCGCCACGGCCAGCATCTCTTGCTTGGATTCTACAGCAGACCCTTAACTTGCTTCTGCTTCCAGGGCTGCTCATCTTAAATCCACCCTTCACACAGCCAGCGGAGCAAGCTATCTAAATGCAATGCTGACCATTCTTCTCTCAGGTGAGCCGTCATGAAAGCCTGCGGAACATACCACAAGCCCCTTGAACAGCACGGTAATCCCAGCCCATCCCCGGCCTCGTTTCGTGTGAATTTCAGAGAGCAGAGATAATGTTTTCTTTACCTTTCTACCAGAAATAGCTACCCTAACCCATGGGTATTCAATGTGTTCCTTGAATAAGTAAAAGAAAAGCATGTTTTAAAAAATACCTATTACTGATATTCATTGACATGACCATCCACAAAACCAACTTTGGATAGCTTCAGAATCAGAGTTATCAAGCCAACGAGGACAGAGCTCTCCCAGGTTTGACCTTATTAATATTAACTTTGAGGCACATTCGGAGCTCTTTTATGCTGCCCATGCCCCTTGCAGGGGTCCTCCCCGGGGGTAAGGATGGTGGGAACAAGTTCCTGAGGAGGGCCAGCCACAGGGACCTCTGCTTTACTGCTGCAACTGCTTCCTCTTATCTTTTTTCCTGTCTTGGTATAATTGTAATTCATGGTCTAACACCATTAAGTTCCCATTCTCCTGTCCGCCCTGTTGTAGTGAAGAATGGCCAGAGAGGAACTGTAAAAGACCATGATGCACGGAGCCACGCTGAGCTGCCGCCCAGGCCAGGAAGGCTGTAAGGGGAGGAGGCCTGTGTGTATTGATAGACCACAAAACCTCCAGGGCCCCACATCCATAGAAAAACACATTTTATATCAAATCCATTAGGTGAGTAAAACATGGAGAAAAGCCGCCCCTTTCAGCATTGAGACTGATGTGAACACTGGAAACTGCTCAGCTCGTGGGGTAATGGATGGATACATTCCGTACAATTATGTTACACAAATCAAAGTTTCCTTTTGGTGCTCTTTTCATCACAGGAAATAAAAAGATTCACACACCCTATTCATGATGCCGTGGCTCTCCCACTGAAAACAGTAACGTGATCCCCGACTCTGTGTGCACCAGGACAGCCTAAGGCCGCCCAGGGCGCAAGAGCATCTGGAAGAAGAAGGTCATGATCCTTGAAAAGCCTCAGTTTCTTTGTAAATTGGAAAAAAAAAAAACCAGTTCCTTCCTCATAGGGTTGGTGGAATGATATCAAGCAACAGCATCACACAGAAGCATTTTGAAATACTAATGAACAATAAAAAGGCAAAAACTTCTGCCTCTAAGTAGAGAAAAATAACAGAGACGTCTATGTGTGCAGGGGCGAGAGTTGGTTTGGATTTTTACAGAATGTGCCCAATTCTTTACTGCTCGCCTGCCCTAGAGAAGAGGGTCATCAGTGAAGAAAGGTCGAACACCAGTTCCATCCCACAGCTAAGAGAAAAGGATTTCAGACAGAGAAACAAACAGTGCCTAGGACAGGAGACCGATGCCTGGACTTGGAAGCTCCCACTGAGGGTCCAGTTCCGCCCTGGGTCCCTCTCCTATGGGGGAGGTGTTGACCCAGCGAGTGAGACACATGGTGCTTGGCCTGGGCCCCCCTGGGTGACGGAGGAACTCACAGTGTTATGAGGAGCTCATCACCCGCCGTCACCTAAGTCTGAAAGGAGTTCCACAACTTCCTGTCACCTCGGGAAGGCAGTCAGTGGAGCCGCATCTCCCACGCGTTGACTTACACAGTTTTATTCTCCAGGGAAGCGGAGAGCCTGTGTGAGGCAGGACAGGGGTCCACTGGCCTCGAGCTGCCCAAGTGCCCTGGGTGACCAGTGTCACCAGAGCAGGCTGCTGGTGGACGTGCCGCAGCGCAGACGCCGGGGGCCTCTGCAGAGGACACCCTGACAGGAGCCTGGTGGCCACGACGGAAAAGGCTTTCCCAGCCTCGCTCCTGCTGGCCGAGGACAGTGTGCGCCGTGGCGAGGGCGGACAGCGGGTCTGGACAAGGCCACGCTGAGCGGGTGTCAGGGAGAAGATCAGGGTGGGACGCAGCACCCTGGGTGGGAGGCACAGAGGCCCGGGCCTCTCTGCGCTGCAGAAGGTGATGCGGAGACTGTGTCCAGGACGTCCTGAGCCTCCCCACCCCCTGCCCTTGCATTCAGAGGAGCCTCAGGCCTGGGCACGGTGGGGGGGGGGGGGCTGCAGGTCCTGCTAATCTGCAGGGAGCCTTGGGCCTGACCTGGGTGGGAAAGCAACTCCTCCAGCAGCCGCCGGGCACAGCCGCTCCCAACAGGTCCCTCTGCCCTTTCTGGGCCCCGGGAGAACCCAGGGGGTCGGGAGCTCAGGGGGAAGGGGTAGGCTGGGCCGAGTCTGCGGACCCACCCGCGTCTGGCCTCTGCAGGACTTTATGGGAAGTTCCTGGGGATTTATTGTTTCCAGAACAGAAGGACGTTTACCTACAGATGCAGGGGAATAAATTTCAAGTACATTTGGTGTCGGAGAACGTGGCGTTAAGGCTGATTTCAATCCACTTGACTTTCTCCTTAATCTTCCTCCTTCCACCTGCAGCAGAACATCACACACACACACAGTGCACACACATCACACACCACACACATCACACATGACACACACACCACGCATATCACACATGATACACCACACACATCATATATAACACACACCACCCACACCACACACCATACACAAATCATACATGACACACCACCCACACCACCCACACACCACACACATCACACACGACACACACCACACACATCATACATAACACATACCACACACCATGCACAAAACACACCACATACACATCATACCTAATATACCACACACTATGTGTACACATCACACACAATACAGGCAATGCACACATACATACCACATACATCACACACATGATACACCATACATCACACACTCTGCACACACACACACATCATACATAACACACAAACCACACACAACACATACACATCATACACAACACACAAAACACAGCCATGCACACCCCACACCACACACATATCATACATAACACATATATCACATACAATACACATCACACAATATACACAACACACACCATGCACACCATGCACACCATATATAACACACCACACATGCCACATATAACACACCACACATAACTCACACCCCACAAACACATGCACCACACACAATACACAACAGAGAACACACAACACACACACACACCACAATATGCCATATACAACACACACTACACGTTGCACACACATACCATACTACACACACCACACACACCATACACACACATCATCAGCAATACAACACATCAAATACCTGCCACAGATAACACCATACATACAAACCCCTTACACACAACACATACATGACACACACTACATAATTACACCACAGACCTTATACACACATCACATACATGCACACCACACCACATACACCATACATGTATACCACACAAGCCATACAGCAAACATACACAGCAATCCCTCACACCCTACCTCCCAACACATGCCAAACATACCACACATCACATATACCATACATACATACATATACTACACACATAAACTCACATCTTTTTAGTTTGATAATTTAATGATTTGGGTGATTTATAAAAGTTTGAAGAGTTTTTAATAGTAAAAAAATGGAAACAACTACAACATGTAAATCTATTATGGCATACATCTGGATAAAAATATTTATTTGAATTTAAAATGTAATACAATGTGGCATAAATCAGAAAATAGAGCTATGTAACTTGTCAGTTGTATGTCATTAAGTGACAAGCTATTTTCAAAATAAAATAGTTCCAGTCTGTTAAAAAGGGTATTTGTGTAAATTGTAGCCAGAACAATTAGGTAAGAGAAGGAAATAAAAGAGATAAAAATAGGAAAGGAAGAAGTCAAATTATAACTGTTTGCTGATGAGCTGATCCTTTGCTTGGAAGAGCCAAAGCCTCCACCAAAAGACAGTTTGAGCTAACCAACAGACTTGGCAGAGGAGCAACTTTCAAAACCAACATACAAAAATGAGTGGCTTTTGTACATACCAACAATGAAGCTGCTAAGAAAGAAATCAGGAAAATAACCTGTTCATAATAGCCTCAAAAAATACCTAGGAATAAACCTAACCAAGGAGGTGAAATGTCTCTACAATGAAAGCTATAGAATTTTGAAGAAAGAAAACAAAGAAGACCTTAGAAAATGGAAAGACCTCCTGTGTCATGGATAGGCAGAATTAATATTGCTAAAATGGCCATATAACCAAAAGCAATATACAGATTCAAAGCAGTCTCCCTCAAAGTATCAATGACATTCTTCACAGAACAAAACAAAACAATTCAAAACAACAGTCCTAAAGTTCATTTGGAAGAATACAAGACCCAGAAGAGCTAAAACAATTCTAAGCCAAGAAGAGCAATGCTGGAGGCATCACAATACCTGACTTCAAATTATACCACAGAGCTCTAGTAATAAAAACTGCATGGTACTGGCATGAAAACAGATGCACAGACCAGCGGAACAGAATAGAAGACACAGAGACAAATCCTCACATCTACAGTTGTCTGGTCTTTGACAAAGGTGCCAAAAACATACATGGAGAAAAGATAACCTTTAAACTAATCGTTCTGGGAAAAGTTTATCCATATGTAGAAGAATGAAACCAGATCCTTATTTCTCACCCTGCACAAAAAACAACTCAAAATGGATCAAAGACCTTGGAATTAGACCAGAAAGTGTGCAACTCCTAGAAGACAACATAGGGTCAACACTCCAGCATATACAGGCCCAGGCAATGACTTTCTCAGTAGGGCCTCTAAAGCTCAGGAAAGAATGCTAAGAATTAATAAATGGGGCAGCATCACATTAAAAAGATGCTGCTTGGTGGAGGAAACAATAGGAATGTGACCCACTGAATGGGAGGAAATCTCTGCCAGCTACTCTTCCCACAGAAGGTTGATATCTAGAATATATAAAGAACTCAAAAAACTTAACACCAAAACCCCAAAGAGCTCAATTAATAAATGGGCAAATGAATTAAACAGAGACTTCTCAAAAGAAGAGAGACAAATGGCCAGCACATTTATGAAAAAATGCTCACCATCATTAGCAATTCAGGAAAAGCAAATCAGAACTACCCTGAGATTTCACCTCACACCAGTCAGTACGGCAGTTATCAAGAAAGCAAACACAGGTGAATGCTGCAGAGGATGTGGAGAGAATGTAAATTAGTACAGCCACTATGGAAATCAGTATGGAGGCTCCTCAAAGAGTAGGCATGGAACACCACAGGACCCAGCTCTACCACTCCTCAGTATTCATCCTGAAGAATCAGTCATCTTACTACAGTGACACATGCACACCCGTGTTTATAGCAGCACAAGTCACCATAGCCAAACTCTGGAATTAGCCTATGTGTCCATCAATAGATGAATGATAAAGAAGACGTGATATATATAGTGGTTTTATTCAGCCATAAAGAAAAATGAAACTATGGCATTTGCAGGAAACTGGATTAAACTAGAGACCATCATGTTAAGTGAAAGAAGTCAAACTCGGAAGGTCAAGGGTTGTATGTTTTCTCTCATATGTGAAAGCTAGAGAGAAAAAGGAAAAGAGAAGTGTGTGTGTGTGTGTGTGTGTGTGTGTGTTGCGGGTGGGGGAATCTCATGAAAATCAAAGGGACCATGGGGTGGGAGGAGCAGAGGCAGGGGCAAGTTCTGGGGACTGATATTGACAAATTATATTGTTATGTTTTGGGCATGTACAGATATGTAAAAACAAATTCCACGATTGTGTACACTATAACATACCAATAAAAATGTGGAAAGAGAAAAAGTATATGTGTGTGTTGCATATGTGCTTGATATACATATATGTGTGTGTGAGCCTACACGTGTATATGTGTGAATACACACACTGTTGTGGTTTAGATATGAGGTGTCCCTTTGTGTGAGACAAAGCAAGAACTGTCAGAGGTAAAATGATTGAGTTACAAGAGCCTTAACCTAATCAGTGGTTGATTAATCCATTGATATGGATTAACTGGGTGGTCAATGTAGGCAGGTAGAATGTGGCTCACTGGGGGTTTATCCTTTGGGGTTTATACTTTGTCCCTGGTGAGCAAAGTTCTCTAAGCTTCCCGATTGCCATGTCCTGAGCTGTTTCCCTCTCCATGATGTTCTGCCTCACGTTGGGCCCAGAGCACTGGAGTTGGCTGTCTCTGGACTGAGACCTCTGGAACCGTGAGTGACAAATAAACATTTCCTCCTCTAGAATTGTTCTTGTCAGGTCTTTTTGTTACAGCAGCAAAGAAACTGACTAAAGCATGCATGTACTCACGTGTGTGTATTTGTTTAAGCACAAAGTAAAGGATAACATTCTAGAATTTGATTCACATCAAATTTTCATACTGGCTACTTCTGTGGATGATAATGGATGGAGAATTGACATTGGGAAGGACATTGTTCTTTAATTTTTTTTAAGAGAGAGAGAGAGAGAGAAAAAGAGAGAGAAGTGAAATAGAAGAGAAAGGAGGAAAAAAAAGAGACCAGGAGGGCTTCTGGAAGGAGAGAGCTTGCCATGTGGTGGATCAGGGTGGAGAAACATGGGGAGCAGGAGCCAGCAGAAGAGAATTGACAAGGGACAAGGACATTAAACACTTCTGATGTGCCTCCTGAGCTGTGAATAAAGGGTAGGTTAATTTTTATTACTTCTGACTATTAGACTATAATTTTAGAGAGGAAGTCCATCTTGGGACCAGGCAGATGGGGGTAGAGGAGAGCTCAACTTTAATGTTGGGATTACAGGTCCACAGGCCTCACCCTAAACCCAGACTGCAGTGATGGTGGGGAAAGGGGCGTTCCCACTCATACTGAGGAGGGGTCAGATTGCCAGAGCTGGACCCTTCACAGTACAGCCCCGGATGTGTTGATGGGTTCCTATGTCACACACTGCCCATGAGCTACAAACCAACAACCAAGCAACTAAACAAGCAAGCAAGCAAGCAACCAACCAACCAACTAACCAACCATCCAACTAACCGACCAACCAACCAACCATCCAACTAAGCAACCAACTAACCAACCAACCAACCATCCAACTAACCACCCACCCAACTAACCAACCAACTAACCTACCATGTAACTAACCAAGTATTCAACCGACCATCCAACCATCCAACTAACCAACTAACCAACCAACCAACCAACTAACCAACCAACCAACCATCCAACTAACCAACCAACCATCCAACTAACCAACAAACCAACCCACCAACCATCCAACCAACCAACCAACCATCCAACTAACCAACTAACCAACCAACCATCCAACTAACCAACCAACCATCCAACTAACCAACCAACTAACCGACCAACCATCCAACCAACCAACCAACCAACCATCCAACCAACCAACCAACCATCCAACTAACCAACCATCCATCCAACAAAGCAACAGCCAACAGCAAGGCAAAACTTTCTTCTTACAATGAATCCTCACTGGTTAGAAGCAAATCTTCCTTCAACCAACTTACTCCATTAAAATTCTGGACTTTATAATAAAAAATTTTAAAAAAATAGTGTGGACTTGGCAAAGTGATGTATATTAGCTGTCTTTCAAAAGCTTCCCATGTTCGGGGCAGTGTTATCGTAGGGCGGTTGCAGTAAGGCTTGCCTCACTAGGAGTGTATTACTGTCTCCATTTCTCTAGGAGGACACCAAGGCTCAGGAGCTTAGCGAGAACACCCATTTTAAACCCAGGTGGCCCCATGGCCAGTGCTCTTTCCCTCCTCCACTACCTGGCAGTTCTCACAGGGAACTCAGCCATAACACATCCCTCTGGACTGATGGCAATTGACACTAGAAACTGCTGCAGCCATGTCTCTCTGGGTCCTACCCTGGGCTCCTCTGACATATGAAGGGGGCCCATCTCTTTATATTTCAGCTAAGGGAATTGAAAAGGAGGTTGTTCTGAGAGGTTCGGGAGCCTGGGGAGAGGACAGCCATGTTTGGCCTCCTGTCTTTGCTGAGAGCCACGTGCCACTCGCAGGCAGCCCTGGGCTTCACGGGAGACCGAGCACTGAAGGAAGCCCTGATTTTTGTCTCTGCCTCCGATATCATCATATGCCTCTCTCCCTTGTGCACCACCTCCTGCCAAGCCAGCTCTCTTTGTGCTGCCCACAGGACTGAGCTGGCTCCTGACTCAGAACCTGCTTGTTTCCCTAGAACTCTTCCCACAGACCTCTGAGGGGGGCCTCCTTCTGTCAGGCAGAGGTCAGTCACCTCCCCACAGCCATGGCCACCCATTCCGAGAAGCAGAAAATCTGATCTAAACTCTCCCACAGCCATTTTCCATCAATTTCATTTTATAGCATAGATCACTATCAAAACATCTATTTGTCTTCAAAGTTTACTTACATGTTGCTTGTTTATCCTGATCTAGGCTATGAAGTCTGTGTGTGGAACCACTTTGCCAATTTTGTTCTTGGGTGTGTTTCTGCCACCATGGATATGTTTTCTGACCCTGTTCAGCACATAGTAGGAACTCACTAAATGCTGAATGAATGAAACACCACGCTGTGTTTGAGAGCAGTGGATTATAAGCCTTCTGAAGCCCCCTCTCCAGTTGAGATCCTCACTAGCTCTCTGTTCCAAAGTCTCTGATAGGCCTGGTCAAAGCATTCAATATTTTTTTCAAATGACACTGAGCTGAGTTTAAAATACAGAGGAGTTTGGTAGCACGGAGGTGGAATGGCCGGGTTAGTGAGGTCAGTGGTCTAAATGGTTGGGGTGGCTTAGCTTCCTGATACCCTGTCCTCAAAACAAGTTGTTTGAAAATATCCAGTTGAGCCTAACGGCCAGATTTGGATGGGTGACGTGGTAAGGGTTCAACTTTCTTTTAGGAATTGAAGTCTGTGCTGTGATTCTTCTCCACAACATCTACCAAGCCTGACAAGAAGCCTTTAGCAGGCAGACTTGTGCCCACTTCCTGGAGTGTGGACCGACCTGGGGGAGGCATTCTCCAGCTCTGCCATCTCTGAGTTGGTGCCCAGGAGAGAAGGTCAGGCACTGGACCCGACTCCTCCAGTGTAATCCCCCAAAGCCTGATGCTCATTTTAGTGCTATCAAGGAATACTGAAATCCTGATCTTTCCCAGAAGGGCGGCGCTGTTGCACAGGACAGCATAGTAGGTTGGGGTTGTGTCCCAAGGCTTAGTGAGGAGACATCTGGCTTGCTCTAAGAGCACAGGCTGCTGTCCAAGAGAGAGAGTCATCTTTGGAGTGCCCTGAGGAACGCAGGAAGGGGAGGCAGAATTCCTGCTCTCCTGCCTCTCCCAGCCCCTGTCTCCAGGGTCACGCCTACCCACCCTGCTCTCAGCTCTTGTCTAACCAAACCTTCACAAGTGGTGGTTATCAGGCCTGAATGAGATCACTCACTGTGTTTTAAAAAATTATTCTAATAAGGGATTCTTAGAGATTGACATGCCTTTAGCATCTGAATTAATTATTCAGTCTCTAAGGGTGTGATTCCTAGCATCAACACAGAATGGTCTGGTGTGAATCTTTCAACATCAAGGCCTATCTGTATACTCATAATAATTATCTACTGTTAGCTTTCAGCCAGGACCTATGTCTCACTGCTAGTGTACAAGCAGGGAAATGTTCAGTTTGCGAACCAACGAATGAAGAGACAATTTAGAATAACACAGTGGAACATAAACTACTATAATTTCTGCCCTAAAGTAAACCAAGTAATCACTGCCAAAGTTTGCCTGGGATGATGACATTTGGGCACTGAGATTTTTAAGTAGAAAAAGAAGATCAATTTTTATACTTGAGAAAAATGAAGTACAAATTGAAAAGTGCTTAATAGGAATAACTGAAAATAACCCACCACATCCCATGAAGAAAGGTTAAACTATTTCATGACTCTTCCTTTTAATGTTAGATTTGAAAATATCTTTCTTTGAAGGAAATACATGGGAACTTTTGCTCCTGCTCTGCTTCACAAGTCTGAAGTACCATGGTGCATTCCACTGTGCATTAATCAGAGAACTCGGGGCAGGAAGCGAGAAAATCTCCACTGAAATAATTTGGAAGGTGAGAGAGCAGACCTGATGAGTTTTCACAAAGTATTGCATTCTTTAATGGATAATTTACCACGAGGAAAAATGCAGTATTTCCTTTGTGTTATTTTTTTCCAAGTGGGGCTGTTTTTGCGAGTTTCCGTCTTCCATTCTCTTCTTTTGGAATCCATGGCTCACAAACCTTGGTGAACATCAGCATCCTCAGCAGGGATGCTAAAATGCCGCTTTCCTCGCCACAGCCCAGCTCTTTCCAATCACTCAGTCCTGGGCGCAGGAATCGGTCCCTGCCAAATGGGCACCTCAGCTGCTTCCAAAGCAGGATCTTCCCCACAGAAGTTAGCAAAAGCTGTTTTGCAGTAGATGTGCCTCTTGGATTGCTTATTAGAAGCCTGGCTAATTTTGAAGGACCATTATTTTGAACTTTGTGAAGGGTAAACATGACATTCACTTATTGTTGGTGCAGCCAGCTCCAAGCTTCACACAGAGAGCACATGGACAGTCTGCCAAGGATTCGTGCCTCACTCTGGATTTGGGTTTGGATGAGGAGGAACCGCTTGGCAAACCATGCAGACACCCAGCCTTGCGGGCTCAGCGGCTTTGATGCAGGAGAACATGGTCTCCTCTGCCAGACTCAGCTTCCCACCAGGAGCCAAGCTGGCTCCTCTGTGAGCCTCTGCGGGGGCAGGAGTCTGGGTCTGGTCCACTGTGCAGGAGGGAGGATGCTCAGAGATTGGCAGGCAGCCTTTATCCTGGATTTCTGGGCTTGCATGTTCAAGTTCATTCAGTGTTCTGGACATCATTCTCTCTGGGTCTCTGGCTACTGCTTTCCTCTTGTTCCTTTGGTTTTGCTGCCTCTGAAACCCTTCTAAGTATGTGTGTTGCTGAGGCCCCACCAGGAAATACAGGCTCCCCGTCTCTGTATGGTCTCT
Organism: Urocitellus parryii; assembly: GCF_045843805.1. NCBI lineage: Eukaryota > Metazoa > Chordata > Mammalia > Rodentia > Sciuridae > Urocitellus > Urocitellus parryii. Next base: position 7,687,306 of record NC_135533.1, read on the forward strand.
TTGTGATCTTGACCATGATCGCTCATTCATGTCTCCAGCATGAGCCCCAACGCCGAGTTCTGGAGCTAAGTGCTAACACTCCCTCTGGACCTGCCCATTCAGCTTAGAAGAGCAGGTGTGACACCAAGCTCAGCCCCAAGTGGGCTTCTCCTGCTGTCTTTGCCTTGGTGACTTTGCTGTTCACGTAGTCAAGCATCTTTTCCAGCCTGAGTCAGTGTCCTGCCCAGGGAAAGTGGAGACCACATTCTGTCCATTCTAGACATTATTATTTTTGGGTATTGGAGATTGAACTCAGGGGCACTCAGCCACCGAGCCACATCCCCAGCCCTGTTCTGTATTTTATTTAGAGCCAGGGTCTCTCTAAGTTGCTTAATGTCTCACTTTTGCTGAGCCTGGGTTTGAACTTGTAATCCTCCTGCCTCAGCCTCCCAAGCCACTGATTACAGGTATGCACCAGTGTGCCTGGCTGTAGGCATTACTTTGGAAGGAAAAGGCGATAATGTAGAAGAGCTAACTCCCCCTTGCAGTTCCTTCACTGTGCAGGCACTGCTGCGTTATTCCCTGTGAGTTCCACAAACCCCTAAAGGAGGGGTGCTGTTGTAGTCCCCTCTGCAGACAAGGCAGTACAGGCTGAGAAGAGGAAAGTAACTCCCTCCGGTCCACCTGGGGAGGAGGAGGGCTGCAGAGGAAGTCACCTGAATGCAACACCTGCCCTCGTAATCCCCTTCCTCCATGCTTGTCTCCGTGGAGTTTAAACCATCCTCTGGGGCTCTCCTACTCCACTAGACACATCTGGGCTATCCGACAGGATGAGAGTGGAAAACCCTGCTGAGTTTGAGCCTCCACCCACAGTCTCTGATCCCATTGCCAGTGTGGCCTGTGGGTGGGTGTGGGTGTGCTACCCTGTTGCTGGAAAACGAAGACGTGGAATAGGCTACTTAAGCATTTTCCAAATATGTCCAACAGAATATTAACTCCCGGGGAATGCCAGTGGGTCTTCATTTCTAAAACGTTTTTCACAGTCATGTATGTCTGCAAAATGCTGGGTGAAAAAAAATTGTAAGCAGAATTCTTTACTGCAGGTCCCCAGTAGTTGTGCTTCTTTGAGAGAAGTTCCTAGCAGGTGCTGATGCGTGCATTTGGCCAGAGCTCTTTTTTTCTTTTGCTTGTGTTTCCTTTGTTTCTCTTTCTTTTTCAACAGAGCTCTGAGATATACCTATTTGGGAAATGCTAAACGGTACTTCTGTTCTTAACAGACCCAGCCTTTGTAGTTAAGGCATGTGGACTGTGCTATTTATTTTTATGTAGACTGAACGTGTAATTAATGAGCATTGCCATGTTTTATTCTATTTAGAAATTATGATAACCAGAACAAATCGCTGTGTTTAAAGAGGAAGATGTGGAGAATTACCAATGGAGCTGTTAACTGTTTAGTTGGGAGTTGAACGCAGGCACCCAGCTTAGTGGTGGTGGTGGTTGCTTTTAATTGAGACTATGGTCTTTCTCCTTTGCAACCCTCTCTGCATATTTAATAAACCATTCCCCTACTTGTAGACGCAGCCCGTCATTGGCAGGCGGGTGTCTGTTTTCTGCTGGTCTTCTTCCCCTAATGTTAATCAAAGCATTTACAGAAGCAGCAGCCCCAGCTTTGCTGGATCACATCCTCTTGAGAAATCGGAGGTGCTCCAAGAGGACACAGCTGGGTAGCTCACACTCAAAGATTTTTAGCCACTGAACAATGTTTTGAAAGCTTTTTTTTTTTTTTTTTAAACTCAAAGCTATTGGGTTTGGGACTGGGCAGTGAGACCTTGTCCCTTGTCCCTTTAAGTTCCAGAATGTATTTGATTTTCTGCGGCAGGGATGAGGGGATCCACCAGCCTCTGTGGCTTCATGGGCTGAGCCAAGAGAAACGCACGAGTGTCCCCATTTTTCTGGGAGGCTTTACAGCTCGCCTGGCCCGTGGCTCCTTGGAATTAAGCCATTCATTACAGTGGAAACACCTGATGGGCGTTCCTGCGTGGACTGATGACATGGAAAATAAGGACTTTCCCTTCTCGCCCAACACAACAGAACATCTGTTCCACTGGTCAACACTTCACCAAATGCCATGTTAGAATTGGGAAACCCATTCCCCCAGGAGATACAGCAGACAGGGTCTCCAGAGCCAGGAAAGGGCCCTGTCCAGGTTCCTCTGCTTCCCTTGTGTGACTGTGTGTGAAGTTAAATACTTGGGGAACAGAGAAATGGCACGAAACGAAAAACCTCCCAGGTGACTTTGGCTCTATTAACCCCTCTGCATCACTCCTCATTTCTGGACCTGAGGTTGGAATTTTGGCAGATCACCTCTTCCCTGGTAATCGCAAACTCTTCTCTTTATGTCTCTGGAACCCGAGGGGAGTCAGGGATCAGGTCCTGTGCCTCAGCAAGTCTGCAGCCTGCGTGGAGAGGGGCAGCTTCTCCTCCCCCTGCCTCTCCTCCTGCCCTCCCTGTCACCACCCACCATGGAGAACCGCCGGCAGCCCCTCCAGGCAGACGGAGCAGACACAGATAAACGGGGGTGTTAGGGCTGCCAACCATGAAGACTATGAAAATAACAGCTTTGGGGTTTCTTTGTTTTTCTGGTATTATGAATAATGCTTTCTTAAAATAGCAAATATGTCTATTTGTCCATTTTTTAAAAAATCTAAAGCAAATTGCTTTTTTTTTTTAACATCTTGATTTTTTCCTCTATGTGCTGCCTTCTCGAAACCACATAAGCCAATTAGGTCACTTCGTCCTTAATTCATTAATTGTCAATTTTTAGAACTGGGATTTGGTTCCAAAGAGGGGTTTCAATTTTTGAAAGATTTTCAATTTTTTCTTTTTAGTTATACATGACAGTAGATTGTATTTTGACAGATTATACATACATGGGGTATAACTTCCCATTCTTGTGGTTATACATGATGTGGAGTTACACCAGTCAGTATTCATATATGAACACAGGAAAGTTATGTCCAGTTCATCACACTGTCTTTCCTATTCCCATTCCCACTCTCTTCTCTTCATTCCCCTTTGTCTAGACCAACCAACTGCTCTTCTTCCCTTCCCCTGCTTATTGAATGTTAGTATCTGAATATCAGAAAAAGCATTCAGTCTTTAGTTTTTTTGGGATTGGCTTGTTTCACTTAGCATGATATTCTCAAGATTCACCCATTTACCAGCAAATATCATAATTACATTCTTCTTTATGGCTGAGTAATATTGCATTATATGTGTGTGTATGTATGTGTGTGTATATATCTATCACATTTTCTTTGTCCGTTCGTCTTTTGAAGGGCACCTAGGTTGGTTACATAGTTTAGCTGAATTGTGAATTGAGCTGCTATAAACATTGATGTGTCTGTGTAGTATGTTGATTTTAAGTCCTGTGGGTATATGCTGAGGAGTGGGATAACTCAGTCAAATGGTGGTTCCTTTCCAAGTTTTCTGAGGAATCTTAATACTGCTTTCCATAGTGGTTGCACCAATCTGCAGTCCCACTAGCAATGTATGAATGTACCTTGTCCCCACATCCTTGCCAACATTTATTATCACTTGTATTCTTGATAACTGCCATTTTAACTGGAGTGAGATGGAATTCAGTATAGTTTTAATTTGAATTTCTCTAATTGCTAGAGATGTTGAACATTTTTTTTCATATATTTTTGACCATTTGTATTTCTTCTTCTGCAAAGTGTCTGTTCAGTTCCTTAGTCCATTATTGATTGGGTTATTTGTTGTTTTGTTGTTAAGGTTTTTGAGTTCTTTATTTATCCTGGAGATTAATGCTGTATTTGAGGTGCAGGTGGCAAAGATTTTCTCTGATTCTGTGGGCTCTCTCTTCATGTTCTTGATTGTTTCCTTTGCTGTGAAGAAGCTTTTTAGTTTGATACCATCACATTTACTACTGATTCTTGATTTTACTTCTTGCACTTTCGGACTCTTGTTGAGGAATTCAGTTCCCAAGCTGACATGATGGAGAGTTGGATCTACTTTTTCTTCAAGTAGGCATAGATTTCTGGTCTAATGCCTGGGTCCTTGATCCAATGTGAGTTTTGCGCATGGTGAGAGGGGTTTAATTTCATTTTGCTGCATATGAATTTCCAGCTTTTCCAGCATTCCAGCACCCTTTGTTGAAGAGGCTATCTTTTTCTACATTTTTTTTTGTGTGTGGTGCTGGGGATTGAACCTAGGACCTTGTGCATGTGAGGAAGCACTCTACCAAGTGAGCTACATCACCAGCACTCCAATGCATTTTTTTAAAAATATATTTTTAGTTGTAGATGAACACAATACTTTTATTTCAATGTGATACTGGGGATCAAATACAGTGCCTCCCATGTGTGAGGCAAGCACTTCACCCCTGAGCCACAATCCCAACTCTCTCCAATGTATGTTCATGGTGCCTTTGTCTTGTATGAAATAATTGTCCTTATGTGGGTAGGTCTCTGTGTCTTCTATTCTGTACCGCTGCTCTTTATGTATGTTTGGGGGCCAATACCATGCTATTTATGTTATTATAACCCTGTAGTATATATAATTTAAGGTCTGGTATTGTGATGTCACCTGCGTCACTTTTCTTGCTGAGGGTTGTTTTGGCTATTCTGAACCTCTTATTTTTCCAAATGAATTTCATGGCTGTGTTTTTTTTTTTTTATTTCTATGACAAATGTCATCGGCATTTTAATAGGAATTGCATTAAGTCTGTATAACAGTTTTGGTAGTATGGCCATTTTGACAATATTAATTCTGCCTGTTCAAGAACGTGAGAGATTGTTCCATCTTCTAAGATCTTCAATTTCTTTCTTTAGTGTTCTGCAGTTTTCATTGTAGAAGTCTTTCACCTCTTTTGTTAAATTGATTCCCAACTATTTTATTTTATTTTTTCAAGGCTATTATGAATGTGATAGTTTTCCTAATTTATTTTTCACTTGTTTCATCACTGATGGGAATACAATTGATTTATGGGTGTAAATTTTATATCCTGCTACTTTGCTGAGTTCTAGGAGCTTTCTGGTGGAGTTTATTGGGTCTTCTAAATATAGAATCATAAATAGGGATAGTTTGAGTTCTTCTTTTCTTATTCATATCCCTTTAATTTCTTTCTTCTATCTAATGGCTCTGTCTAGAGTTTCCAGGACTTTGTTGAATAGCAGTGGTAAAAGAGGGCATTCTGTCTTATTCCAGTTTTTGGAGGGAATGTTTTTAAATATTTTCCATTTAGAATGATGTTGACTGTGGGTTTAAAAATATCGCTTTCCCAATGTTGAAGCATGTTCCTAGTATCCCTAATTTTTCTAATATTTTGAACATTAATGGATGTTGTATTTTGTCAAATGCTTTTTTGCGTCTATTGAGATAATCATATGATTCTTGTTTTTAAAAGTCCATTGATGTGGGCTGTGGCTCAGTGGTAGAGCTCTTGTCTTGCACATGTGAGGCACTGGTTCGATCCTGAGCACCCCCTATAAATAAATAAAGGTATTGTGTCCATCTACAACTAAGAAAAATTTAAAAAAATGTCCATTGACGTGGCGAATTTTGTTTATTTATTTCTGCATGATGAACCAGCCTTGCATCCCTGGGATGAACTCCACTTGAGCATGGTGCACTACCTTTTTAGTATGTTTTTACATGCAATTTACCAGTATTTTCCTAAGAATTTTATGCATCTATGTTCATCAGGGATATTGGTCTGAAATTTTCTTGATGTGTCATTATTTGGTTTTGGAATCAGGGCAATACTAGCTTCATAGAATGAGTTTGGAAGGGTTCCTTCTTTTTCTATTTCATGGAATAATTTGAGGGGTATTGGCATTAATTCTTCTCTAAAGGTCTTGTAGAACTTGGCTGAGAATATGGCTGGTTCTGGGCTTTTCTTTGTTGATATGCTTTTGATGGCATCTTCTGTTTTCTTGCTTGAGATTGATCTGTTTAAATTTTTTATGTCCTCCTGATTCAATTTGGGTAGGTCATAGGTCTCTAGAAGTTTGTAGATGTCTTCAAGATTTTCTATTTTATTAAAGTATAAATTTTCTAAAATTGTTTCTGATTGCCATCTGTATTCTACTAGTATCCATTGTGATATTTACTTTTCATCACAAATTTTAGTAATTTGAATTTTTCTCTCTCTTCTTTAGCTTAGCTAAGGGTTTATCAATTTTAATTTTTCAAAGAACCAACTCTTTGTTTTGTTGATTTTTTGAAAACATTTTTGCTTCAATTTCATTGATTTCAATTCTGATTTTAATTATTTCCTGTCTTCTACTCTTTTGGTGTTGATTTGTTCTTCTTTTTCTAGGGCTTTGAGATGTGATGTTAGGTTATTTATTTGGTGGCTTTCTAACCTTTTAATGAATGGGATGAATGCAATGAACTTTCCTATTAGCACTGCTATCATAGTTTCCTGGAGATTTTCATATATTGTATTGCTATTCTCATTTACCTCTAAGTATTTTTTTTTGTTTCATCCCTGATTTCTTCTGCTACCATTGGTCATGTAAAAGTATATTATCTAGTCTCCTGCTGGAAAAGTAGCTTCTATTTTTAATTTTATCATTGATTTTTAATTTCATTCCATTATGATCTGATAAAATGTAAGATATTATCTCTATTTTCTTGTATTTGCTAAGAGTTACTTTGTGGCCTACGATATGGTCTATTTTAGAAAAGGATCTGTGTGCTGCAGAGAAGAAAGTGTATTCAGTCATTGACAGATGAAATTTTCTATGTATATCTGTCAAGTCTAAATTATTAATTGTATTCTATAGCTCAATAACTTCTTTCTTTGTTTAGAAAATCTATTGAGTGGTGAGAGAGGTGTGTTGAAGTCACCCAGTATTATTGTGTGTGGTCTGTTTGATTCTTGAAATTGAGAAGGTTTTATTTGATGTAGGCAGATGCTCCATTGCTTGTGGCACAAATATTTATGATTGGTACATTTTGTTGATGTCCCTTAAGCAGTATAAAATGTCCTTCTTTGTCCCTTCTGATTAACTTTAGTTTGAAGTCCACTTTATCAGATACAAGGATAGAAACCCCTGCTTGTTTACAAGATCCATGTGAATGATATGTTTCTTCCATTCTTTAACCTTCAGTCATGGATGTCTTTGTCTATAATGTGCGTCTCTTGGAGACAGTATATTGTTGAATCTTGTTTTTTAATCCAGTCTATGTCTTTTGATTAATGAGTTTAGGCCATTTACATTTAATGTTATTATTGAGAAATTATTTTTTTTATCCCCTGTCATTTTTATTTATTTCTTTTTTTTTATTTTGAATTGGTTTCTCTTTTGATTGACTATTCTTCTAGTGTAGTTCCTCCATTTACTGGTTTTCACTTTTATTTTTCATTGCTTCTTCATGAAACATTTTATTGAGTATGTTTTGTAGGACAGGCTTTCTAGTTGTGAATTCTTTTAACTTCTATTATCATGGAAGATTTTGGAGTTCTGAATTTTTATTAACAAAACTGGCAAGTAAAAATTATATACTTATGGTGTACAATATGATGTCTTGACATATGTACACGTTGTGGTACTGCTAATATATATATATAATATATATAGCATATATATTACTCACAAACCTATTGTGTGGCAAGGACCCTTAATATGACTCCTAGCAGTTTTGAAATGGACACTGTAGTCACTATGGTGCACAATAAATAATATGAGTTTATTCCTTACAAAATTGAAACTTTGCATCCTTTTGTTAACTTCTCTTCAACCCACAGCCTCTGGTAACCACTGTGCCACTCTTTCTTTCTGTAAGTTCAATTTTTCTACAGTCTGCATATAAATGAGGTCATGCAACATTTGTCCTTCTGTGCCTGGCTTACTCCATGGGGTGTATACCCCACATTCTCTTTATACATCCACCCATTGATGTGACAGACTGATTCCATATCTTAGTTGTTGTGAATGATACATGGTGGCAGTGTAGGAGTCTCTTGACATACAGATTTCATTTCCTTTGGAAGAGAGTCTGATTTCATCATTCTGCATGTAGATATCCAGTTGTCCCAGCACTTTTTACCAAAGAGACTGTCATTTCCCCCTTGTATGTTCTTGGCAACCCTGTCAAAAACCAACGGATCATGAGTGCATGAACTTAGTTCTGGATCCTCTGTCTGCTCCTTTGGTCTATGTGCCTGTTTTTATGCTAGCACAATGTTGTTTTGATTACTATAGTTTTATAGTAGGCTTTGAAATCTGGTATGTGACACCTCTGGCTTTGTTCTTTCTGCCGGAGAGGGCTTCAGCTATTTAGGGTCATTTGTGTTTTCACATGAAATTTTGGGATTGTTTAGGATTGCTTTTCTTATTTCTGTAAAAATTGTCATTAGAACATGGATGTAGATTGCTGCTGCTGCAAATAGACCCACACCCTGTGAACACATGCATTCGCACACACATCCTCTGTGAAGGTACACATGTTTTGGAACCCTTACAGAACTGGGCACAAGAAATCTTTCAGTGACTGTTCCTAAGCAGAAAGAAAAGGATCAAATATTTTAATGTAGCCAGATGCAGCGGTGCATAGCTGTCATCCCAGTTGCTCTAGAGCCTGAGGCAGGAGGCTTGCAAGTACGAGGCCAGCCTCAATGACTCAGTGAGGCCCTAAGCAATTTGGCAAGACCCTGTCTCAAAGTAAAAAAAAAAAAAATTACAAAGGGATGGGGGTGTGGATCAGTGGTTAAGTGCTCCTGGGTTCAATCCCCAGTCAAATGAAACCAGATACTCTGAGAAAAGTAAAGTATGGCAACATATACTCTTATTTGGAAAACAGTCATGGAGAACTTATGAGCTTAAAATAACATTTATTCCCATCTCTACCAATAAGGATAGCCAAAGCAGCAGCAACATTTTCAGGTACCATCCACTGCTCTGGTTACTCCTAGTGCCCATGTTTGGACTTCAATTCTCTCCTATTCTCTGCTACCTGTGGTAAGGGAGCTGACTCCGTATGTTGGGGCAGTAGAACAAAACAAAGTGGCATGGGCCTAGACCATCTCATTATTTCCAGGAAGCAAATGTGTTTTTAAGAGTGCAGTAGGTAGTAGTAAAATACCAAGATAATGGATGGAGCCAAGTTCAAGAAATTCCTGATGCCCACATTTGATGATTTGACAGAGAGAAAGAGAAGAGAAAGGCAGAGGGAGGGAGGATAGGAGCAGGGAGGGAGGGGGAGAGAGAGGGCCTGGGAGAGAGAGAGAATATGAATGATGGTTACCTTAAGGAAGATAAATCTAATCTGTGAAAGGTCAGTAGATTATAATGGTACAAAGAAGAGCAAAGTTGGTCTAAATCATATAAAAGGTAGTTAAGTTACACAAAGAAGTGAAAACAAAACAATGTGGGCATCTCATTCCTCCTGGAAACAAACGTATTCCTGGGCATTAATTATATATTCTGTAGAGTATTTAGGCACAAAAACCGGAAGCCAGGTGACCCTGGGAAAGGTAGTGTTATAATGAGATCTGAAGGACTAACAAGTAGCCGGAGTCCCACATGATGAAGACTCGCAGTTCATTAGTACCTCAGGTCACACAGAGCAGAAAGAAATCCACAGTGATTTAAGAAAATGATGAAGTGTCTTGAAGAGGAGAGCTAAACGTTATCTATCAGGAGGTAACACTTCCTTATGGCCCTAATAATCTTAATAAAATATTTTAGAAAATATTCCCCAAAAGATGTTTTGGCAGATCAAGAAAATAGTCCACTCACTCAGACCCTCAGAGAATATATTTCAAGACTGAAAATGTGAACCCTATATATATTACATTTCTCCTACATATAATACCTATGATAAAGTTTAATTTATGATTTAGGTTCAGTAAGAGATTAACAAAAATAACTAATAATATGATGGAAAAATCTTATTAGTTATTGTTTTACAAATAATAAGATGGGAAAATAATAACAATATACTGATCTGAGAGAGTCGATCTGATAACTAGAAGGCTACTAAGTGACTAACAGGCAGGTAGTATATATGGTGTGGATACACTGGGCAAAGGCATGATTTGTGTCCTAGGTGGGACCCAGTCGGGCAGCTCATGATTTCATCATTCTACTCAGAAGAGGGGGACACAATTGAAAATTTAAGAATTGTGTATTTTTGGAATTTTCCATGTAATACTTGGCTTGTACTTGACCATGGATAATTGAAACCCTGAAAATAAAACCATGATTTAGGGGGAACCAGTGTGAATCAATCATGATGATGGATAATAAAGTAGGATTTGTGATTCAGGCCAAATCACTTGTAAAGAATGATTAAAAAATTCAGTGTATGTGTCTTTGAGTCAAGGTTAATTTGATTATCACTGGCTAGAGTTTGAATTTCCTTAGAAACCCAGATCTGTGCCCCTTCTGACAATCGATTGGATTATAACCGAGGTCTTGTGACTTTTGGCTGCTCTGAGGTTGTTATTTGTTTTTCATTTAAAGATGGTAAAGTTTTTGGATCCTAGGAAGCAATAGAAATAGTAAAGTAGCTAATATGTTATGAATGTAACCCAGTAAAAGACCAAAATAAAAAATATGATCAGGATAAGGATAAAAGACAAATTTGAATTCACTACAGTAGCACATCCACAACTGATTCTAGTCTGAAAATATTGATTACCTTTCTATTTTAAAATTTGGTGATAGTTTGGTGCACTTGTAAGACATTTAAAATATTTAGGAAAAAATATATATCAGAATTTTTATTTCAATTAAATGCTTAGAAACATTTGACTACTTAAGGCAGTAATTAATGTTTGGGAAGTTTAATGTGCTCGATCTCCAACCTTTGACTGTTGCCTGTGTGAATACTCAAATAATAAATGGCTTTCGGGAGATGTTGAAATTTTATTTAAATAAAATCAGATTGTTTAATTTGTAATACTAGAATATGGATATTAAGACACAAAGAGAAATAAGCATTTCTTTCCAAAGCAAGGTCTTTCTAGAACTCCTTTGTCATTAAAGAATCAATCATCCTAAACCTGTAGTTTCAAATCTTCCTCAACAATCTAAATAGTTTCTGGTTGGGCAAATTAAACCCTCTGAGACTGTCTTCTTGGTGTCCTATCTAAAGGTTGTTTTAGGACCAAATGAGACACCATTCAATTATTTAAGCTGGCAGATCCAGGGTTAGAATTGGTGGCTAATAATAATAAATGCAATAGAAGAAATGCAATTATTGAAAAGTTAATGTTAGACTAACCTGCTGAACAACAGCACATGACTTGTTATCATTTTCTTTCTTAAAAGGGTGAACAGAACATTGCAGGTAGGAGGTCTATTATTTCTTCGCCAAAGGGAGTTAATGAGTTACGGACATCAAAACCTACCTCCACTGTGGTTTTCAGAGGGAATTAAAGTGGGTGTGGCCTGGCTCCAGGAGGATGTCAGTGTGCAGATGTGGATCTTGGATAGGCTCAGCCGACACTGTTGCACAACTACTTTTCAACTGGATGGTGACTGCAACTTCTCCCTGTCCATTCAGACTCAGAGGGTGCCCATGACAGTGAGTGGCAAGGAGGCACCTGCAGGCACAGGACTCTGATTCCCGGGGAATCAATTTTCTTTCTTGCTCCTTCCTCCTGTCCCACCTCTCCATGGATCCCCCCACCCTGTGCTCTGGGAGAGGCTCACCAGATTTAATTTGCTTCAGAAACAATATCAAGAAGCACTTTGAAGGCAGGTCACTGAAGTTTACTTCTCTTCTTCGTCACTCCAAGAGCATCCATTGCTTGTGGGCAGAACCCACCTGCGGATGTGCCACCCACCTGGGCTCTGCAGGAGACCTGGGCAGAGAGCACCACAGGCCTCACCTCACCCATGGTGCGGCCTTTTCTCCTTTTTTTTTCCCCTTCTCAATTCTGTGTCCCCATAGTGCCCAAGAGCCACCAGCAACCCTCTGCTTCAGGTAGCCATGGAGCAGGTGAGGCAAGTACAGGTGTTGTTCCATCTGGAAACTTTTTTTTTTTTTTAAAGAAAATGAGTGTGTTTAATCTTAGATTCTAAGACTGTCAAAAAATGTTAAATTATGAAATAAGTGGAAATTTGTTTTAAAGTTGGGAAATCACAGTGCTAACTAAAATTTTTTTTCACTTTGTAAGTTGAAAAACTTGAAAAAGCACTGGTATTCTTCTAAAATTAATTCAGATACTGTACTTAGGGCAGAGAGGTTAGTCAATTAGTAAAAATTATATGGTATTTTTAATAAAAGAGGTTTTTTATTACAAGGACTTCTATTTGGTGAGGATAAAAAAGCTATTTTGAAAAGCACTGATGCTTAATAACCCAAACTAAATCTTTTTTTTTTAAAGGAAAATTCACATTTGGAGCTCCATCCTTAAGAAATACCATTTTTCTTGAAAAATATTCTTAGCTTTATGTCATGGTCTTAGGAAGGAAACTGATGTACTAGACTTTCAAATTTATATGTATTTAAATACGCAATCAAAAGAGGAATAGTTTATTTCTAACAGATTTAATTGGTTTTCCACAGAGGTCGGTCATACACGGTTTACTTAGGTACTGCCCTTAGTAATGGCTGCTAGAAGGAAATCAGGACGTACCTGGGAACTTTAATTCATGGACATTGCTGCAGAGCATCGACACCGCTCTCCCATCATTCACAGTTTTATCACTGGCCTGAAATTGACCGACTAAATGACTGTCGTGGGTAACGCACAACGCTGTAAAACCCAGCAGTGACTTATTATGGGATGAAAGGCTAGAGGGATCACTGGGATGTTTAATATCGGGACGGCTGGCTTTCCAACGCACTCCCTAGAAGAACTAGCCAAATGGGCCGAGGGAAACCTTACTGAACACAACGCGGCCATTTCTAGGTAGTCGCCTCCTCCAGGTGAGTGCAGGTCATTTAGGATCACAGTACAAGCACTGCAAGCCTTCTGCTCAGGATTGTCTGCTGCACAGGAGACTCAGAGGAGTGAACTGTCAATGACTTGTCCCATCCTCAAATTGCTATTGCAGAGTGTTCATGTAACTAAGCAACTAATAGAATTTCAATACAACTTTCTTTACATCAAGACACCCATCCTTTCTTTTCTTTGTGGTACTGAGGATTGAACCCAGGGGCACTTAACCCCTGAGCCATATCCCCAGCCCGTTTTTGTATTTTATTTAGAGACATCATAGTCTTAGGAAGGAAACTGACGTACTATGTTGCTTTAAGCACCTCGCTAAGTTGCTGAGGCTTTGAACTCACCATGCTCCTGCCTCAGCCTCCAGAGCCACTGGGATTATAGGCGTGTACCACTGCACCTGGCACCTATCCTTTTATTCCTCCCTTTACCTCAAAATAGAAAGAAAGAAAAAGTGGAAGAGAAAAGAAAGAACAAATAGCGATTTTAGGGAATTTTGGGGAAAGAGTTACATGTAAGTTCTGAGAGCCACAGGAATCTAAAGATCAAAGAAGAGGAAAATGCCGTGGGCGTCTGCCATGTGACATTTTTCAGAGTCTGGGGACAGGGAGCCAAGCTACTGCTGTTCCACTGCTAGGGAGTTTAACAGAAAGACCTGCTTTTTGATCACCACATGGGATCCTGGGACTAAGAAAGAGCCCCCTTCATCCACCAGAGCCTCCGTGAGACTCTCCAGCAGTGTCCACCAGGTGGCAGCAGGAGGTAAGGTTTGCACACAGTTGGTGTCTTGGGCCACCGTGATGAATGCATTGAAGGAAAAAAAGTCTTAAGATCTTTGGAGAATTCCTATTAGGAAACATCGCCTTAAGAAAATGAAGTCGCCTGCGAGAACGTTTCTGGATTGTGAGTTGTTGCATCAAAAGAGAAATCTCAGCTCTCAGGTGATCAGATGAGCCTAAAACGAGAATGTGGCCTGTTGGAAATACATGGCTTTGTGATACTACCTCTATGAGCACCTGGGGCGCTTCAGCCCCCTGTTTAGCACTGACTTAAATGAAAAGCTAAGGAAAGAAGGTAACTTTTTTTTTTTTCTCTTTACATTTTTGGAGAAAGAGTGCAATTCACAGAGACCCTGAGTTATGTAATGTCTAGAAATGACACAGGACTCACAGGGAGGTGCTAAGTCAGAGTAGGTATTAAGTCCTTGTTCTTCTCTCTGCACGTTTGTGAAGGACTTCTGAGAGTCTCCAGAGAAAACAGCCACCTAACCACCGTGCTTGAATGTCTTAAGGAGTAAACATAAGCAACCTTTCCTTCAACGCAGGCGCTTGGCTTCATGGCTAGGAGGAAGGGCAACCAGAATGTCTGAATGACTCCACCACTGGCAGAAGAAGGGGCTGTTTGCCTTTTCAGGGGATCAAAAAGCAAGTGAACTTCAGGCCACCATCTCTCTGCCTTGCCTTCTCTTCCTAGTACTCACCTACCTGTGACTCGATTCCTTCCAGGGATTGGAAGTGTCCTCCAACAGAACCTGAGTCATCTCCAGATTCATATGTGAATGGTATTTGGAGGTGGGGCCTCTGAGAGGTGATGCAGATTAGATGAGGTCATGAGGGTGGGGGCCCCTGCTGGCATTAGTGGCTTTATAACAAGATGAAGAGACCCAAGTAGACACATTTGCTCTGTCTCATCACCAGATATCAAAGCCTCACCAGATGCCCATGCCATGCTCTTAGACTCCTCAGCTTTCAGAACCCTGAGCTAAATAAACCTCTCTTCTTTATAAATCATCCAGTCAGTGGCATTCAGTTATAGTAACAGAAAATGGACTATGGCAATTCCCCATTTCCGCCCTCTGAATGTGCTACTGCCAACTAGATTTCCTCTTATAGCTGTGTCCCTGTGTAAAGGGAAGAGCAGAAGAACCCTTCTGCCCCTAATTCTGACACCTTACATCATTGCTCTAATGTTACAGTGTCATGCAAACCAGAGCACGTCAATGCCAACTGTAAATTATGTGAATGTAAGAAAATCAATATTTTGGAGCATTTTCCTAGGTAGTTTCCCTCTGCTTTCAAACATTTCTTATCTTGACAGAATACAACAGAACAACATGACAAAACCACTAGCTAGGTCTGCTGTCCCCTGAAGGCCATTCATTCCACTGATCTGCAATGGACAGTATGTATCAGTGTCCTCTAAAATGTTTCTGTGTGCTTCCCCTTATCTCTAGGTAATTTGGCTTTCCAAAAATCTAATAAAATGTTCTCTCTAGAGCTACCAAGAAAAGTCTCCAAACTTCTCTTTGCATTCTCTCTCATCCTGAGGATCCCCCACGTCTGCAGAGCTTTACTCTCTTGACTTGCATTCTGGACTTCCCCACCAGGAGTCCCAGGTCTCCTGTGCTGCAGTTTCCTGGGTGATTCTGCTTCTGCGATCACACGTCCTCTCCCACCCTCTCCCTGGTCTTGCCTAAGTCTTGGCTGCGGGTCTTACGAAAGATCTGAGGAATCATTTTTCCTCTGAGTTGTTCCTCTCGTAACTCATGAGAGACAAACACCAGGAGCTTTGGCTTTTCTCCTGGGCTTTAGTGTAACCCCCTCCATCCTTGGTGTCCCCTGGATGCCATCCAGCTCCGTCACCTGGGCCGAAGCTCCATTGCTGCTCCAGTCCTGTCCGTTCCTAACCCTGATGGAACCTTTCAGCTTCTCTCCTCTCAGCGCCCATGGCTGTGATTCTGCTTTTAAGGACCCCCGGGTCTGTCCACTCACTCACTCACCTCGACCTTCCATTCTCCTCCAACACCATGCCTCCCTTATGTTCTCTCCACCTATTGGCGCCTAAGTGGTGTCATGGCTGGCCCCTCTGACCTGCTCCCACCAGCCTCCTTTCCACATACATTCACGACATGCACTTTTCCAAAACCACGATTATTTATCATGCTTGGGAACAATCATTTTCCTCTGAGGCTGTTTGCCTGGTGCTATCTTTCTTCTCCTTGCCCCTCATCCTCTTGGTGTAGTTCAGATACCATCTGCTCCACGAAGCTTTCCCACGTCCCCCACTCAATCCATCACACATTGGAATCTAATAATGCACACTGCTGCAGCACATGGGGGTCTAGTACTGATTGCCTCGTTTTGCCTACCATTCTAGTTTCTTCCCATGCTTCTTTATTGTTTTGTCATTGAGGTTTTCTATTTCTTTCAGGAAACCTTTTTATCTTATTCTCATTTTAATTACAGTACTTAGCTCATGCATGAAATGCATGCTCAATCCATAAATGTACTGATTATATCTTAACTCCCCTTTATTCTTTCCATCCTGTCCCAACTTACAGCCCCTCCTCATATGTGGGTGAATTAAAAAGAAAAAAAAACCCAGCTGTATACTAAGGGTAACTCATGTGGCCTTTTGAGAAAACATTTCCTCATCTGGAAAGCAAGAAGGATGGCTAAGAGGCAACCAAGATGCCTGCAAATGTTGGCATTTGAGAGTTTGCACCTTTTTTTTTATTTCCCACTCTAAAACTTTCTCTCTGATATTTATAAAGGTATTCCTGGACAAAATATTCTTTGTACAGTAAAGATTGAAAGTAAATAGCATGTGGATTATTGCCATTTTCTGGAGAGGCCTAGGTGGAGAGTAATTCAAAATTATTGTCTCAGGCTTTACCTGATTCCTTAAGGGCCAGTTACATCCAAAATCCATAGTTTGAATGGTTATCAGTCAGGATGAGCTGGGATTTGCTGCACAACAAACAGCCCTGATATCTTAGTGGCTTAACATGGCAAATGTTTACTTCTGGTGACTGCTATGTGTCCGGTGTTCGACAGGCTCTGTTCTTTACCATGTTCACCCAGGGTTGCAGGATGAGGCTGACAGAATATCAATCATATGTCATTGTTCACAGTGATGGTTGACGCAGAGAGAGGAAACCTGATGAATTGCACACTGGATGCTAAAGGCTTTCACAGCGAAACACATGTTCTTTCTATTTCCACATCATAGACCAAAGCAAGTTAGCTGGTCATAATGAGCTTTGACTCAAGCAAGAAGGAAATGCAATCCAACCATATGATTAGAAGGAAGAAAACCAGAAATTGGAACAAGATAACACATGAACAGTGAGACATATCCAAAGTCTGGCAGCTCCATCCAATCACTGGAAAAATCTGGCCATCTCTATATTTTCTCCTTTTACAAACACTGGTATTTGCCAAATATAGCTATATTTTCTTGATATTTTAAACAGGAGAGAAATCAAACTTTTTGAAATTTATATTTTAATGCCTCTACCATTTTAAAAACAAACAATATAGTATTTTTCTTCTTGGGAAATCAAACTAAGAATGATAAAAATAAATCTTTAAAACGTTTTTATATTGATTTGGATGAAATGGAGGGCAGTAAGATGATGCACATAAAAATCAAAGACTTTACTTTTAGGCAACTTGCTCAATCCTTTGTATATTTGATACTATATTCTATTAAAGTATGCAATAATTAATCCAACTATATTAACTCTGAGGTGTAATCTCAGGTTTTGTATGTGAAGGAATTTATTCTGGCCGCAAAACTTATAAGAAAAACAAGATTAGGGCAAATCATCTTTGGCTTGTTGAATTTTATTTTTAAATAAGTCATAGTGTATGTTAACTCATTGGGAGCTTGCACATGTGCCATAAATTAAAATATTGGTATGAGGCACTTGTTTATTTTCTATTTTAGGCCAATTCTCATGAGATGTGATTAGCCAGGTGATACTTTTATTGATGAGATAATTCAGTCAAAAGGTGTGATTGTGCTACCTCCATTTAGTTTTGGGCATATAGTTTTGTATAGAGAGAGAAAAATATTTTAAACACATGCAAAAATTCTGGCCTGTGAGAAACTCTGATGGCAGGTCCTGCATTTATTGCACTTTCCCAGGGTTTCTCTCAAAATGGAAGGAGTTGACATTTGGGGTCTAGGAGACGTAGTTCTCAAGAGCAAAGCAGATGCTAATGGGGGAAGAGTAAAGAAATACAGAAAGGAAGATCCATAAAAATCGGGAAGTACCTTTCAGAACCACAGTGAGGTATATGCACAGAATCACATGTTTCTGTAACTAAATACAGATTGGAACTTTCCTACTGTTTGTGTGCATTATACCACTTCTCAAGCTGGACAAAAGATCAGACATGGGGCTCAGAGAACTCAGATCTTGTCTAACCCATGTCCCCTATGTGTGTAGATTTATGTCAAGAAGCCTCGTTTGCAGTATATTGCTAACAGTTCCTAATGTGTGGCGGGAGGCAAAGGCTGCTGTGGGAGTGAGAGGAGATATGGAACTGAGGACGCTGTCCACCCACAAATTAGAACTGTCACAGGTCGACCCGGGGTTTCTCTGCTCTGGCTCGGCTGACGCTTTCAGTCAGAAAATTCTTTGTGGAGAGGTTTGTCCTGTGCACTGTGGGTGCTCAGCAGCGTCCCTGACCTCTGTTCACCAGATGGCACCAGCTTACCTTCAGCTTCCAGCTGTGACAAGCAGAAAATGTCTCCCGTTATTGCCAAATGTCCCCCGCAAGGGCCAAATACCCTGCAGTTGAGATCCACTGGTCTACACTGGGAACATTTGTTGTTCTTGAATCTGAATTGTTGACTTTCTTAAGAAATTGCTGTTTAACCTTTCATGTAACTTTAGATTTTTTAATAATAACCTAAGACTTAATTATATCAAGCCATGTAATTTATCATGCATGTTTCTTCTTATGATCCACATTTTGCAGAGAAACATAGCAGTTCCCATTATCCAGGAGGATATGCTCGGAGATCCTCTGTGGATGCCTGACACCGTGGATTGCACCCAAACCTATATACACTCTGTTTTTTCCCACAGAGAACAGATTTAAGCTTCCAAGTTTTATGCTCTGTTACCTCCTTGGCACCACTTTTGGCATGTGGGTCACTGTTAAGTGAAATAAGTGTGCTTGGACACCAGCACTGAGATACAGTGACAGACAATCTGATAAGCAAGATGGCGGATCAGTGATGAATATGTAAACAGTGGGAATAATCTGGATGAAGTAGGAGGGCGCAGGATGGCTGAGATTCCATGATGCTCCTCAGAGAGCATGCCACTTAAACTTATGAATTGATTATTTCTGGAGTTTTTCATTTAATATTTTCCAACTGCAGTAAAATTATATTCTAAAGTAAGGAACAGAAGTTTGTTTACACCAATAACTTAAAGTAGGAGATAAAAATGGGTACATACAAATCAGAATGCCTGCTTTTGTGACACCAAGGTAGAAAAAAAATTCTTCTTCTGTGTCTTTGGCCTTAATAATGATCTAAAGAGCTAAAAGTAGATTTCTCACAATTTGCTATTGGAAGGAAACTTGGAGAGAAGAGAAAATTCTTGTGGGGAAGAGGAATTCTATAAATTAATTTGGATTTTTAATTTAACATAACTTACGGTATTCTGGGGGCTCCCAGCTCACCATTCAAATGTTCTGATCAAATAGGTGAAAACTTTTAATCAAATATTGGATTTATCCTTGGAGTCTAGAGCCAAACGCATATTGTATGGTTTGAGTGTGAAGAGGCAGAAAGAAGATGGGAAAGAAATATATAAGAAGCAAAGAGAGTGTGTGTGCGTGGGGTGGTGGTGAATGCTGGCTTCTACTTTTGCCTAGGAGTTCCAGCACCACCATTTGAGTTACACAATAAGTTGCCTTAAGTCTGAGGTTTCCTCAGTGGCTATTATCCTGGAAGTGGCACTGTCCTTTCTACCTGGGAAGCATGCAAGTCCTAGGGATATGTCTCAGGTGATGCACAAAGCCACCCAGGACTGCACAGCAAAGGCTCACCTCTCACCTGGCCATGAGATCCTGCTCATCTCCAAGCTTCATGTGGTCAAGAGCATCTCTAAGCTTTCAACCAACTAGACCGGTGATTCTCTCTTGGTGCACTTTCATCCCCAAAGGTCGTTTGCTGATGTCTAGAGACATTCCAGCTGTCACAACTTGGGGAGGGGCATTGCCAAAGACATCTAATGGGTGGAGGCTGGGTAATGCTGGATATTCCAAAATACACCAGACAGTGCCCCGTAGCAAGGAACCATCTGGCTCAATGTGTCACTGGTGCTGAGGGCGAGAAACCAGAGCTAGACGTCCTGTGATTGCCTTGTGGGTGAGGGATTGATAAACTACAGCCCAGGGCCAACACAGCCAGCTACCTGCTTTCACATGGCCCATAGGCAAAAATGGTTGCCTCCCTTTTCAGATGGTTGGAGAAGATTAAAAAAAAAATCATCTCATGACATGTGAAATGTACACAAAATTTAAATTTTTGTGTCCATATAGTAAGTCTTATTGGAACATAGCCACGCTCATTGCTTTGCACAGATTGTCTGTGTCTGCTTGCACAATACAATATAAAGTCAAGCAATAGTGACAGAGATTGCAGGGCCCCCAAATTCTGAAATATTTGTCGTCTGGCCTCTTACAGAGACAGCTTGCCAGCCCCTGCTCTGGAGACGAGTCCGATGAGCTACTGTTAATAGAGGAAGATGGTCTGACACCCCTTTCTGTAAGATTTCCAGTACTTGGAGATCTAAAGGATATTTATTATTTCCCAAATTCAAGGGTGAGGGTGGGAGAGGGCTAGGAGGAAATCAAAAAAACAATGACAAGGACAATAAATGCATGCACTTGGAGGAGGGACAACACAAAAAAGAAGATAATTATTTCTTTGATTAGCTAATATGCTCTTCGGATAATGAGCAGGAGAAGCCATTTTTCAGGAGAAGCAGGGGCCAAGTGCAGAGTCGTGGAAGTTTTTACGGCTGTTCCAAGAGCACATGGCGACCTTGAAGAGTGAACTACACATGAATTTTCATAGGATGTCTCCAGCTTCTCTTTTTCAAAAAATAAATAAGCCTCAAGCAGGCAGTGGTGAATTAAAGACTTATATACAGCATTTATAAAACTTATTGACAGTGGAGATTGTGAAGGCGTTTCACAAGGTGAGTATTTATAGGAAAAGAATCAAAACCCACAATTCATACCTTGGGAAATGATGTTGGCATTATTACTCTTTGCCTTGTGGGGGACTTGTCCAGGACGCTGATGGCATGCCATGGGGAGCTGTCCTTACAGGAATTCCTGCTCTGGGGAGCGTTGGCAGCAGCCCCTGGCCTTCCAGACTCATCTCTTCCACTACTGCATCTCTCACATCAGAAATTTCAGACACAGTCTAAACAGAAGTGAGATTTTTCCTGTGACACGGGACATGTGATATTTGCTCTTGGTCTTGTGCAACTGGGATATTTCAGGGAGGAGAAGCCAAAAGCCATGAAGAAGGACATTGTACATGGAATCCACGAGAAACTCATGTTGAACCTTCTTAGAAAATACATTTGAAACACAGGAGGACAAATTCTACTGTAGTCATTGTGGGAAGAATTTTGAAAAAGGAAAAATGAAGTGATTAAATGGTATTTTAAGATGGGTTGCTGTTACCATACTAAGGGTATGAGAGGATTATGAAATTGTATTTCTTCATTCAAGTGATTCCTAATTTATTTGTCCAACATTGCTCAGTAATAAAAACCTTGTGTCTGCCAGGTACCATGTACAGTGCACTCTAGGGAAGAGTCTTTCAGTGTTAGAGAATCACCCAAATGCAAAACTGTAGATTTGAAAAAAGTACTAATATTTTAAAATATAGTGAAAGCTTTAACAAAAAGTTCTTAACAGAGGTGTCAGGTTCCAGTGCAAACTCCTCAGTGCAAAGCATGTTTCTGAAGATTGGGTTCCTACTCTTTTCAACAGATTGTCAGTTTTTCTTTCTCCTTGTATTTGTATCTAATACCTGTGTCTCAGCATTTACAACTCATTTAAAATGTGGTGGGCTTTAAACCAGAGAACCAGACTCAACAAGACCAGTATTGATGGTGGTAGCCAACAGCAGTGAGGGAGCTGGGATGGAAATGTGAGCCTGACCTTGTCTGGCCCTGGGATTGTGGACAATTCACTTACCCTCTTCTTTGTCTGTCTGTACAATGGAGATGATAATCATTTGTTTCACAATTGTTCAATCATGAAGTAAGTCTATAAATGCATAGTGACTGGCACAAAGTAAGTGAGCTCATGTTTTGGATGCAGTTTTAAGAGCATGGGTTTTATCAGGTACATGTTTTCTACTGAATTCTCTGAGGCTTGGCTTCAGAGAATTGAAGTTGATCTTCCTCATGCTTATTTCCATTCCACTTTCCTTTCAATCTCTTGTGCACCTCTTCTCTTCCCTCTTTGGATTCCCTAGACCACAGAAGCCTTGCTCTTCTCTTCCCTGTCTCCAGTAAGAGTACTGATTGAGAGTGACTCCTTCAGGCTGAGGTTCTAAGCTGGCATCCCGGAAAGCCTTACACATGCACACACGGAGGAAGACCATACAAAACTTTGTATTTTAATTAGCCAAGCACTTGAAAATCACAAGGTTTAAAAACTTGCACTTGCATCTAAGACAGAGTAACAGGAACCTGATTTACTCCTGTCTGAAACAACTAAAAAACTGGAAAAATAAATGCAACAGCAGTTTTCAGACACTAAACATCAGATCGTACAGGACAGCTATGTCTGAGAGATGGGCAAACCATTTGAGCCCAACCATTGCCCAAGCCGTGGCTTGTTAAATTTTCTGGGGTTTGGTGCAGAGAAAGGACACTAGTCAGAGTTAGTCATCTGGGGTCCTCAGGACGGAATACTGGACAGGAGGCCGCACAGCTGGAGAGCTTTCATGATCTTCAGAAGTTCTCCTGTGAATTTTCAACTGACTATAAACAGTATGTTCCTGTGTGTAAGGAAGCCGCTGGGTGAGGGAAAGAAGTACCCAGGGAAATGAGGGAGCCATCTCCTCTCAAGGCTAAAAGTTACTCATATTTCCACCAGCCAGAGGTAAAAACTTGTAATTCAAGGGCATCAGGCACAGTTCTTAAAAGGAAATGATATTGGAATTGGGGCAGGATTGGCCCTAGATGAGGATTGCGCTAGTCCCACCTTATGAAGTCTGAAAAAAGCATCAGTTATTTTCAGGTAGGTTAACTGCATCCCAGAACAAGTTTTAGGATAGCATAGTAATATGAAAATATCTACATCCAACAAGGTGAATCCAGCAAAACTACTAGGCATAGAAGTGGGAAAATAAAATCCCTAATAAGAGTAAAAGTAAATAAATGGAAGCAGATCCAGACAGACACAAATGCTGGAATGAAGAGATGAGGAGACTAAAAGTTACTATTTTCTACATATTTAAGAGTTTTGAGAATCACTGAACATATTAAGTAGCGGCATGGAAGGTGTAAAAAGACTCAAATCAAATTTTAAATAAAAAACATACTGGAAAGGATTAACAGCAGATTAGATGCTATGGAAACAATGAGATAGCTTGAAGAAATAGCAATAGAAACTGTCCAAAATGAGAAACAGAGAGAAAAATGACAGAAAAAAGTGGAGGTAGCATCAGTGAACTGGGGTCTAATATGTACGTGGGGGAAAGTGTGGGTGTTGAGGGAGTTACAGAAATCTTTGAAGAGATAATGGCTTAAAATTTTCCAACTTTGGTAAATGCCATAAACCTAAAGATCCCGAGTACAAGACATCACAGGACAAAGCAAAACAAACAAAACAAAACAAAAATGGAAACAGAAAACAACTGACAAACAAAAACCCTGAAGGAAATGACCCTGAGCTGGAGCACAAGAACATGGCTTAGAAGCAGCCAGAGACTGGACAGGACTGGGCATAAAGGAGCCAACGTCTGAAGGAGAGGAAACAAGCAGACCAGGGCAACATTTTCAAAATAAGAAGGAAAAAATGGAAATGGTCAATGTAGAATTTTATACCCAGTGAAAGTATCTCTCAAAAACCAAGGGTGGTTTCCTGAATGCACACATACTATATTCAGTTTGCAAATTTTGTCTGTGTTTCCAATTTCATTTACCATGTCTGTTCATGGCATTCTTATCCTCACTTAAGATGCCTATAGCCTGGAACCAATTCCATTTATATTTCCTGTATTGTTGATTTGTGGGGCTTCCCTTTGACCTGATTATGTTTTGAGGATTTTAGATTTTCAGGGACCCATCTTTTGACTGGGTTGATCCTCCCTATTGAAACTTTAGATTCCATTTCATCAAACTCTGCTCTTCTAGTATCTTATCCATTAAATTTATCGAGTTGAACCATTAGTTCCTACTCTTAATATTTGAGGGTATTTTGTTTAGTGTATTCTTCTTTGGAATTATTAATGTTGTCTGGGTAAATTGAATCCATTTTTTTGTACTTTGGTAACCTTGTCTATATCTAAAGTGGCTTTTATTTAAAAGTTTATATTATCTGAAATTAGAATTACCCATATTTAAAAAGTATATATTATTTGGTGTTTCTTTTTATCCTAAAAAGTTCAGCCTTTCTGAGCCTTCTTACTTTAGATGTGTCCCATAAAATATACTAGCTTCCTTTTAATCTAATCTGAAAAAAATATTTTAGCTAGTGTGTTTATGCCACTGACATGAATGATTGATAAGTAAATAAATATATATGCTTTATTTTTATAAATCAATGCACATTTGAGAGAAACTCATTTCAATTTTATTCTATGCTCCCACCACACTGATTTCTATGATTCTTTAATCTTTTATTCCTGCGTTCAGAATTATCTTTGTTTCCTTATTCTATGTTTTTTTCCCACTCTACTCTTGAAATCTTGTATTATCTAATATTAAGTGAGTACCTATATAAACTGAAGAAAATCTAAAGTTGATCAGTCTTTTATATCCTCTTAAGATTCAGGATCTTTGAAAACTCTAACTCTGACCAGTCCCTTCCGGATGTTCAGTCTTCATTTTTAATTATTTTACTTTTTCCTCTTGCTTAAAACACACTGCTTTAAACATTAATATTTCATTAGATGGTTCTTAAAATGTTTACCTATACATTCATCAATCTCTTTGATCAGCATTTCTTACATCTTGGGCATTTTTTTTTCTGGCCTTTTGTAAGTTAAATCTTTTAGAAGTTGCTTTAGTAAAGATCTTTTGGTCTCCAGTTCAATTCTTGTTTATTTTTTCTCTCAGCACTTTGAAGATACCATTCTGCCATCTTGACTTTCAACGATTACTTTTGCGAATTCTATTTTCCCTTGATTTGATGTTACTTTTCCCTCTGACTGCATTGAAATCTCCCATTTCCCCTTTGTGCTCAGGTGTGGAAGCCCTTGCTGTCTGGAGCACTGAGCCTGCAGGTACAGAGCACTCTCCATGGTCCTCGGAAGCCATAGCCACAGGGCATTGTCTTCATACTGAAGACCTGGAAACAAGCTGATTTTACCCTGCTTATTTACCACTCAAATATGCATATATTTCAACCAAAGAATTCATTTAACCTTAAAAGATTTTAGTAACAGGAGTTAGCTTGTTAATATCTATTGATAAAAATAAGTTTAGAGCCTCAGAAATTCTGTTACTACAACATAAGGGAGTTTGAGTTATGAACTACGGATCAACGAATTGCAAAATGTTCAGTTTTTCTGAAAGCCAATTTAGAACTGCTATTGTCTGTTTCACCAGAATTGATCAAATTATTTAGATCATTGCTTAGCTATTCATTTCAGGTTGTCTAAAAACCTATTTATACTAAGAAATCACTTAAAAACAACCAGCAAACACTGTACTGGAAAATTATGGTTATGCTTAGAGCATAGATATAAAATATTTATTTCAAATCATTTAATACTCTTTTTATATTATAAACATTTTTATTTAATAATAAGCTTATTTCAGATGACTGTAAAAATCAACATGGCCATATTTACCAAGTGTTTGATACATTTTTTTCAACTGAGCAAAACTGGCAGACCCAATCAATGCCTTACTTGAACTATATCCTTTGACACAAAGTGAATGTTCTGGAAATCCGATGTCTTTGCAGCTTAGATGTTCCAGTACTCTACAAATGACACTGAGAGGATGTGACAGGTGTCTGAAGAGTGCTTCTGAAAATGAATTGTATAATGGAACCTGCCAATACATATTTCATGCAAAATATTGCTATCACTTCAAACAATAAATATTTCTAACCAATTTTAAAAATTCATTAGGTTTTAATAATGACACAGATTGATTTATATTAATGTACTCTAACTTATTGCGGACCTTGTAACAAGTTGTATGCATTCCCTCCCTAGCCTAAATAATTGCCTTTAAACATATTACCCTTCATATCTCTTCTACATCCTGTATATTTTTAAAATTGGATGATAACATCCATGAAGAATAATGCTGAGATCATAAGTGTGCAGCTTGATGATTTTTCAAAGTAGACACAGTCGGGTAACCTGAACCAATCAAGACCTGGTATTCCCGGTAGTCTGGTAGCTCCCTCTATGTCCCTCTTATTCACTGTCATTCCTCTAGGGTAATGACGGTCTCTCAACACTCTGGTTGTTTTGAGGATGCTGCTTATGCTATCAGGAGTACCACTACTGAAAGAAGATTCTATGGAAATTAAAATTTGGATGAGGCCATGCACTCCTTTCTGTTTCACATCTATTTGCATTGTATCTACAGCAACTTGACAAATATCTGACAGGCCCTCTCCACTTCTCCCACCCAAGTGCTACTCTTCAGAAAGAAGTGACCAGGTCCGAGCTCTGCAGACCTGGGTGTGCATGCTCTCCAGTGCCTTCAGTTTTCTGCATGCAGAGAATGGAAGGTAGAAAAACAAGGACCCTAAAGAGGCAGGTATCACCAGGTGATATGCACCTGCCTCTAAATAGATCCTGGTTTGGGCTGTAGGGTCATCTTCTACAAACAACCAGGACTTTCCCAGGCAGAGAACTCCATGAGTGAGCCACATACTGAGTTGTGTGTGCACCCACGGATGGGGGGTTTCTGGTCCACTGGCATGAACACAACTGGGCAGGTACATGATGCTTCTCTCTGCCCTGGGTGGTTGTGGGGACTAAGCACCCCTAACATGCTGCTTCTTAGTGGAAATCTGCGGCTGGTGATACAGCATAAGCAGCCACCTCTACTCTACCATTAAGTGCAGTCTCTACACAGAGGGCATTATTAACAGCACTGCCAACATACTCCAGAGGGCACATATTTGACTTGCTTTATGGAGGGCTCATTTTTGTTTTAAGTGCTCCTCAGTGGGACTACACCAGTAAACTCAACTCTGCTATTCACTGTTACGTTGCTTTTGTCCTTGGGGATAACAGATCCCGTAGAATGATTGAGAACCACAGAATGCATCTTCTGCTTGGTGTTTTACTTCTGAAGTGGCTGCAATGATTATTTTGTTGCTATTTTTGCAGTTTACTTATGCTAAGCTATAAAAGAAGATATTTTTCAAACAAAACACCTGATTTAAGGGCCATTTTGTTTTACACATTTTATTCTACTCTAATTAACAGAGTCTGAAAGCAATCATTTAACTTCTGGATTTTTGTTTTCAAATTATTATCATGTTGAGGATAATGCCCCTATTCACTGAATATCTACAAGGGATGGGTACTATACAAGTTGCTTTACTGGGTTACCTAATTCTTATGAAATATTTTTGGTAAGGAATTTGAGGCCTAGAGAAGTCAACTTTGCCAAGGTCACATAGCCACTGAGTGGGAAAATTTTAACTTAAAGTCAAGATTAGTTTAACTTGAAAACCCAAGCTTGCACCATTGGCAATACTCCTAAGACACTGCAGAAAAATAATAGTTAATGCTAACGGACATACAACCTTTAGTTCCTTCAGTAAATTTTAACTGAGGGTAGGGAGAGGATTTTTACTGGACTTGAAAGGTAATGGTCAATTACTATCAGGCTATTTGAGTGAATATTAAAATTTAAAATGATTTTGACAGCCTACAAAATTCAATTGCTTTAAATCCACTAAGGTCTTAAAAGATGTCTCTCTACTTATGTACCGTGGAGTGCATTTTTCACTGGACTTTGGCAGGCTTACTAGGATGCTACATGGCTCAAACCCAGATATTATATGAGAGTTTTACTGACATGGTTCATTTTTGTCTATGGTTTGCAATTTGTCAAACCTAGTTTTGAAAGTTTCCTTAGGGTATGAACCACAGAGAACTAGGGATTTCACTGACCTTGTGGACCCATGCTGGAGTAGACCCACGCTCAATGGCCTTGCAGAGCTGTAGTTAGGGAGCAGGGTAATTTTCCAAAACTGTATGAGTGTCTGCTAAAGCTTACCTGAATAGCCCGTCAGTAACTTCAAATGCTAGTGCTTTAGAATCCTTTTAAAAATAAAATTCTTAGCTCTTAACGATCCAGCTTTATAAAAATGGCCACTGAGAGATGGATTCTATAAGGAAAATAGGGTCCAGTCCCATCTTGTGATTAAATCAGATTTCTCAAACACACACGTACTAGATTCCCTCCTATTTTATAGACAGAAACTCTGCCTCAGAGAAATTGTCTACAGTCCTGGAGGTAATGGGAAGAGAAATTAACAACTCACCCAGCCTTCCTGGCCCCTCACTTGGCCCTGTCCATCATTACACCTGCTGTAGTGACACACCATAAAGCATCCAGAAAAAAACGCACCCAATGCCTAATATTTTAGCCTTCAGTGTTTTTAAAGAAAATTCATCGTCATTCTCATTATTTTCTGACAACCCATAAAACTTATTATCTTTTGTTCTGTAATCCTAACAATAATCATAAAATTTGGAGTGATAAAAACAAAACATGTCCTTTGGAAGCAAGATCTAAGCCCTTACTCAAAATATTCTTTATGGCAATATAAATAATTCACAAGCATAATGGATGTAAAAAAACAATAATAAAAGCAAAAAAGGCCCCAGATTTTCTTCTATATTTATTGATGATTTAATCAGCTCCTCTTCTGTCATCTCTCTTTAGCCAAAGCCCATGAAGTGCAGGCAAAATATTTATTTATCATATACAAACAAAAAGTCAAATTCAAGGTTTTACAAAATTGGCAGGATCTAGGGCCTTGAACAGGCACAGTCATAGCTGAGAATATGCCAATACTGAAAAGAAACCAAAGCTGAGTGTGGTGGCCCCTGCCCGGCTGTGTGGAAGGCTGATCCAGGAGGATCATGAGTTCAAGGCCAGCCTGGACAACTTGGTGAGATCCTGTCCAAAATAAAAAATAACAGTGGGCTAGGGTGTAGCTCAGTGGTAGAGTGTCCCCGCTGGGTTTAATCCCCAGTACCACAATAAAAAATTGATTTATAATTCTTCATCTATAGAATTTATTTTGACAGTCTTGAGAAACTTAAATTTACTGAATTAAAAAGGGCCAATTATCAGATTAAAGAAAAAGAGGAAGCTAAGGTCCACATTTTTTTAAGCATATGAAGAATATATAGTATTTAATATACACAGAAAATCAGGAAGAAGAAAATATAAAGTTCTTGTAAAATTCATCGATAAGAAATAATCTGTTAACATTTTCTATATTTTTATAGTGATATTTTATATCTGTTTTCTGCTACTTGTTAAATACCTGTGAAAATTCATATTTATAAAACTAGGATACTATAGGACCAGGTTTTTTATCATAATTTCTTATTAAAATTATACTACTATCAGGTTTCCATGTCAACAGTCTTCAAAAACATTTTTTGGAGGTTTATTTTTAGGAAATCTCATAACATGGGTAGACCCAAATATATTCAATTACTTCCTCCTTTTGGAGGAAAAGATAACTTTGCTTTACATTTTTTCACAATTATATATAGTAACTTCATGATGTACAAAAAAACTTGCATGTGACTTAAAATTATTTTTTTAGGATATAATTGTAGAAATAAAAGTCATTTTTCAAAAAATTGCAGACATTTTCAAGGTTATTAACCTATCTTACAAAGCTGCTCATTTGAAATACCAGTCACATTTTCTTTAATAAATACAACAAAATATGATGCTATATTCTTATTTTCATTTGTATTTTTTTTTTGTGAATATTTAGCAAAACTTTTTTTTTTTATTGGTTGTTCACAACATTACAAAGCTCATGACATATCATATTTCATACATTAGACTGAAGTGGGTTATGAACTCCCAATTTTACCCCAAATGCAGATTGCAGAATCACGTCAGTTACACATCCACAATTTTACATAATGCCCAATTAGTAATTGTTGTATTCTGCTACTTTTCCTATCCCCTACTATCCCCCCTCCCCTCCCCTCCCATCTTCTCTCTCTACCCCATCTATTTGTATTTTTATTAGAAAAGACTAAAACATCTTTAAAAGTTTATCAAACAATTTTAGAATATTTTTGTTTTCTGATTGTTTATTATTTTCACTTTTTTTTTTTTTGGCAGTGGGGATTGAACCCAGGGGCACTCAACCACTGATCCACATCCCCAGCCCTCTTTATGTTTTATTTAGAGACAGGGTCTTGCTGAGTTGCTTAGGCCCCTGCTCAGTTGCTGACGCTGGCTTTGAACTCATAACCCTCCTGCCTCAGCCTCCTAAGCCCCTGGGATTACAGATGTGTGCTACCACTCTTGGCTTATATTTACAGGTTGTCTTTGATTTTTCAAAACTATATCATTGTGTATGACTTTTATGCCAATGTATCACAAATATTTTTCCAGGTTGTTTTTTAATCTGCTGTAATTTTATTTACACAAAACTTCAATTGTTATATTGTCAATATCTATTGTGTTTTCTTTGTCTTTATGCTTATAAGGACTTGATAAATTAAAAATCAGAAAAATAACCAGCCAGGGTAGCCCACGTCTAAAATTCCAGTGACTTGGGAGGCTGAGGTAAGAGGATTGCAAGTTGGAGGCCAGACTCAACAACTTAGCAAGGCCCTGAGTAGCTTAGGAGACTGTATCTAAAAAAAATAAATAGATAAATAAATAAATAGGGCAGGGGATGTGACTCTGTGGTTAAGTGCTCCTGGGTTCAATCCTTGATGCTAAGAAAAAAAAATCAGAAAAATATTCAATTGTTTTTAGTATCATCTTTCTATGTCTCCTGAGAACAATAAAGCCTTTATTTCATTTTTTTTTTTTTTTAGCATCTGATGTGAAGCAGTGACTTTGGTTGTTTTTTCAGACAGTAGTCACACAATTTTCTTAGCATAATTTGTCTTATTGTCTTCTCTCTCCATCCACTAGAACTGTTGAGTGTGCTCCAGTTCTTACTTAAGCAGCACTCTGGGGTTCTCATCAGCCTCACTGACCCTCTCTGTCCAGTCTTGTGTGGGTGACATACTGTTAACTACGGCATCCTTGCATTTCTCTGTCACATCATCAGCTGGAGAGCTCGTCATGCCTTAATTTCAGTAAATCTTGAAGGAAGGACGAAGGCAGGCCGAGGCACATCCTGCATCCTCTGAAGAGCTACAACAACCAAGTTCAAAGTGTTCTTGTTTCTGTTTGTATTTGGTGCCTGGTGTTATTACTCTACATTTACCTATTGAGCAAAGAACGTAGGTCAATTTAAAACAGAAGTGATGTTTGGCTCAAGTGAAAGCAAATTGATCAAAGCATGCTCTCTGGTGGAGGTTGGGTCATAGTTTGATCAGAAGGAAGTAGTGGCGGACTGGGATTGTGGCATGTGTGAGACACTGGGTTCGAGCCTCAGCACCCCATAAAAATAAATAAATAAAATAAAGGTATCGTGTGCATCTAGGACTAAAAAAATGTTTTAAAAAAAGAAGGAAGCAGTGGCAAATGGAGTATCACTCAGTCCCCAGCCGCCCGGGGACTGACAGTGACCTCACCCAGCCTCAGCCTCCCAGCCATTGGACTGAATTCTCTGGGGAAATGTCTGAGACGTGTCCGTCAAGTGCCTTCAAGGTAATTTGAGGACACTTACAAGTACAGCGTTGCCCAACGTGCATGTTCCCACCTGCCTTCCTCCTTCAGCTCACGCTGCAAACAAGTGTCCTTTTCACAGTTCATTTGGTGCCATATTTTTGGGCTTTTTATTGACAATGTCTCATTTGTGGATATTTTCTGCAATCGAATTTTGGTTCATTCAGGCCTGTCTCTAACCTATACTTTATGATTCTGTCCAACTAAAATGTCTCCTCCTCCCCCAGTCAAGTCCCATGTCTTCATGTGTCTTAAGAGATCCTCCCAGTTGACAATGATGCTTTCTCCTGTGCCTCTGGAAGGAAGGATGTGTGGAAGAGTATCATTCATGTCTGTTGAACATACTGCTTTCATGTATCAGTGAATGTTCAGGTGCTGACTTCATAACTTTCCTTGGTCCTTTTGAGCCTCTCAATGGGACAGATCATATCTGGTCTCATTCCACTATAACATCTAATGAGGTGCCATTATACACTTGTGGTCCTAAATTAATACCCACATGATAGAATTAAGTGCTCTCAACAGGAAGATTCACCAACTTTGTTTATTCAACTAGAGTCTTATTTAGAGTCTATTAGTTGGTTCTTTGTATTTCCCTTAAAAATTCATTCTTTCTCTGTGATTGCACTGGTATATACACAAAAACATATTACCCTATTTATTATGTTGTGGTGATATCTGATGAATAGAACCAAGGGGCACTGCTGTCTAGGTAACAACTCTGATATCCAAAGGGTACCGGAGACTTTTCCGGTAGCCTCAAAATTATTAAGGAGTAACAGCAGCATCAGTTATTATTAAATAGGAATGTACCAGTTGTTAATTCTTTATAGCCTCTAGAATCAATTATATCATTTCTGCATCAGAATGAATATGGTGACAACTTTTTCACTCTCCCTTTTTCTGACAGTCCAGGATACTGTATGGTGCAATAGTCAGATTAGCATGGGCTTTGGTACCCGTCACTGGCTAGCCATGTGGCTCAGCCTCAGCCTCCTGTCTATAATACAGGCATGATCCTAGTGCCTTCCTGTGGGATGGGTGTGAAGTTAACTATGGAAATGATTAAAGAAGCCCACATTAAAAGTGGCCATAACAATATGAAATATTTTTAATCATATTTCTGTGCTCTATGAACATCTTTTGAATAATGTTGAATCATATCAAGAATATTATTCTTATGGAGTAATTGCTGTTATTATTCATTTTTAAGGAGTAAATGAGCTCAGATGAACACCAACGTTTGCCAGGCACAGTAAGGGGGGCTCATGTGCTATGTCACTAAATTGCAAGGTAGATTCTATAGAGAGGGAATTCTGCCTAATGGCTAAGACGGTACTGGGGACACTGTGCTGGTATTCAAGACCCTGGCCATTCCACTTCCTGTGTATCCTTGAGGACATTGCTTACCTGCCTTGTTGCTTCATTTCCTCTTTCTATAAAATGCCAAGGAGAATTGCTCCCACCTCATAGGAGTGTTGTGAGAGCAAACAGGTTATCACCTGGAACACGTGTATCATCACGCCAGAGTAGGCACCTAGGGGGTCTTAGTTACTATTAAGGAGAACATGTTTGGGTTCCTACAAATTCATATGTTAACATCCTAGGCCCCTGTAGATGGCAATAGGAGTTGGGATCTTGGGAATTAACTAAGTCATGAGGTGCAGGCCTCACGAAAGGGATTATTGCTTTTATTAGAGACTCTGGAGGGCTCTCTCCCTCTTTTTCTTCCATGTGAGGATACAGTGAGGGGTCAGCAGGCTGCAACGGGAAGAGGACCCTCCCCAGACCCTGGCCATGCTGACACCCTGATCTCAAACCTTCAGCTTCCAGAGATCTGAGGAATAAATTTTCATTGTTTGTTGAATCTACAGTGTTCTGTTATAGTAAAACAGATAGCTACTATTTAGTTCTGTTTTTTTGTAAAGTAGAATACTGGAGACGAATTGCCTAAGACATAATGAATTATAATGTTATGCCATCTTGCACCCATTTTGAAAATCAGCAGAGTTTTCACAAACCAGAAGCAGAGCTCAGTCTCCTTGACAATGTGCAGTTCTCCACTCCCTCCCAGTTCCTCCAGACACCTGCCACAGACAACCATCTTCCAGAGACCTCCTTCCCATGGGACAGCTGGATCCAACCCACTGGACAGACCCCTGCACCCTATGTGGACTGCACACTGAGCCACATGACCACCTCTCAGTCACAGTATGAAGGCACAGGCCACATGCTTGTCTGCTCTGAACTTATCAATTAAAACATACTGAAAGGGACCTGCCTGGGTGACACCTGGACTCCAGTAGGGGTTAGGTCCTCAGGTGTTCCTCTCTCTTGTTCCCCACCTCTAGAGAACCCCTTCCTGTTGGCTTTGCAAGGCATGATGAAATAAATCTGTAGATAATGCATGGCTTCTGTCATTGTTCAGGTTTGGTTGAGCTGCCTCCTCTGTCTCACCTCACTGGCACACTTGAACTTGCCCTCCTCCTGATCAGGGCTCACCTAGAGAGTGGCTCTTATGGCAATACACAGGAGTCAGATCAGATAGGAGCTATGTCTTAGTCTGTTTGGAGAGCTATAACAAAATACCCTAGACTACCTAGTTTATAAACAACAAAAGGTTATTGCTCACAGTTTTGCAACCTGGAAAACCCATGACCATGGCCCCAGCAGACCTGATGTCTGGTGAGGGCTGCTCTCTGCTGCCTAGATGGTGCCTTCTGGTTGTGTCCTTACATGTTAGAGAGGTGAACAAGTTCCCTTGGGCCTCTTTCCTAAGGGCAGTAATCTCTTCCATGAGGGCTTTGCCCTCAGGACTCTTCAAAGGCCCTGCTTTTTAATACCACTACAATAGGGATTAGGTTTCAACTTATGAATACCGGGGACACAAATATTTGGACCATAGGGAGCTGTGGGGCTGTCTGTGTGTTTTTCCTGTGTGAAGGACACCTGGTCGGGAGTCAGACACTCAGACCTCAGGCCACCTGCAAAGCTAAAGAAGGATCCTGTGAAATGCAGGCTGTCAATTTGCTCACACTCTCCCCTGAAGCCCTCTGGAGAGAGACTTCAAGACCACATTACAAGAGAAATACAACCTGAGTCATATTAGCTGTTAGATGGCTGGCTCGGATTTGAACTCACGTCCATGTGAGTCTAAATCTGGTGTTCTTTTCACTTTTACTGTTTGTTGATTGGTTGTATTTTTT
The DNA here is from genome assembly GCF_045843805.1 of Urocitellus parryii. Classification (NCBI taxonomy): domain Eukaryota; kingdom Metazoa; phylum Chordata; class Mammalia; order Rodentia; family Sciuridae; genus Urocitellus; species Urocitellus parryii. Next base: position 7,722,299 of record NC_135533.1, read on the forward strand.
TAATACAAATTTCCAATGGGTCATTTTCAAGTCTGTTGCAAATCAAGTGAAACATCTCTCTGACCACTTTGGGCATGAAAAGTACCTTATGCCTTATAAAATCAACTGTGATACCAAGCCGTCATCAGACCCCTTTGTGCAACCAGGACAGAGGCAGGAAACTGGGTAAAGACTTAGAAGAGGTAATGAAAATATTTAGAAAATCATCACTGGGACTCCAAAATAACTATTTGGCTTAGACCAAAAGGACTCTGGCAAAGAGGGTTGAATAAGATTCCTCAAGTAAGGAGAGAATAAGTAGTGCACCGGCCTCACAGATGCAAAACCAAACCCCAGAGACTTTCCCAGGCACACTGAGATGACTACTTACTTGTGAAACCAGCAATTAAACAGGAAGAAAGGTAAAAACAGGGAGAGAATTAGACATGTCCTCCTTTAGAATTACTCTTTTAATTACAAGGCAGCAAGACAAATGATTTCCTTTATATGACGTCCCATAGTACGGAGGTTAAGGCATTGGGCAAGGATTTGTCCATAACTCAAAAATCAAAGCTGTAACTTGACAGGTGAAAGCTGGGGGCCTCACCAGGAGAAGCTCCCAGCAAATTGAAAACACAAAGGAAAGCAGGGAGGCTCCCTGTGGGCTTCTTGTATCAAGGATATGCATTTACTTCTTGGGAAGTCTCATAAAAGTCAATGTCTTTGTTAGGTACATTCATCACAGTGCATGATTTTATAATGGTTAATAATAAGAGAATCAGAGGTGTGCTGATTATTTGCCTTCCTGGAGGTAATTGTCAAACAGCCTTTATGTGCTTTGCCAGGGCAGTAAAGTGTTTTAGCAACATGTTTAATTCTGAGTTTGTGACACTGTGACTCTCTGGGAGGTGGCAGTGTATCAGGCTGATGGAATATGCATCACATCAAAGTGTCAGAGATGTAGTGCCAAACCATAAATAGATGCTTTTAGCAGGTAAAGTCTTGCATCAACACTGATATTTAGAATTGTCTAGAGAGCGTTTAAATTTGCGCATAATTCTTAATACTGCTTACTAGAACATTTGTGTGATATATGACCAGTGACGTGCTGGAGACCAAGGTTCTCCCATACTGGATGGGGAACCACAACATTTTGGGGATTGTTCTTGGCTTAACTCCATTTGTTGCTCTTGCCTCCTGGAATGAAAATGGGGGGGCTAAGCATTTTCTTTTCAACATAAGTGACTATAGGTGTTAATTTGGGAGAAAAAAAACCAGATGTGGATTGTGTAGTCATGTTGAGGGTGTTGCAAAGGCAACCAGCCCGGAATAAGAAGAGCCAGGAGGCCAGGCCTGTGTGATAAATGACCAGAAGGTAGCCAGGCATGGAAAGCTGGGAACAATAAGTGTGGCTGAGCAGTTAGAAAAGGGAGTGAAACAAAGAGAAAACAGGAGAGCAGAGGGCAGAGCCGAGTTAGTGGAGCCCGGCTGCCAGCGCAGGACCAGGGCCCTCGGAGTCAGGTAAAGGCTGCTCCAGGACCAGAGTGGGGTCAGTCCCTCAAGGTCAGGGCAAGGTGGTCATAATGCCGTCAGCATAGAACCAGAGGCCAGACAGAGGACTGGGATTTTAAAAGAATACGCCACCGCTCTGCTCTGCCTACACATTTGGCTACTTTTCATACTTCACATCAGCAGTTGTCTCGTGGGAAGAATTTCAGTTTGGTAAGATGAAAAAGTTGTGGAGGCTGCACCAAAATCAACTGAAAACGGATCAAAGGCCTCAGAATTAGACCAGAAACTATGCAACTCCTAGAAGAAAGTGTAGGAACAACGTTCCAGCTATAGGCACAAGAAATGACTTTCTCAATAGGACTCCTGAGGCTCAGGGAAGAATGTCAACAGTTACTAAATGGAATGGCATCAAATTAAAAAGCTTCTCCATGGCAAAGGAAATAAGCATGAATATGAAGAGAGAACCCACAGAATGGGAGAAAAATCTTTGCTAGCTACTCTTCTGAGAGAGGATTACTATTTAGGATATATAAAGAATGCAAAAAACTTCATACCAAACCCCCCAATAACTCAATAACTCAGTAAATGGGAAAACGAATTAAACAGAAACTTCTCAAAAGAAGGAATACAAATGGCCAGAGCACTTGTGAATAATTATTTGCCATCATTAGCAATTAGGAAAATGCGGATCAGAACTATACTGAGATTTCATCTCACACCAGTCAGAATGGCAGTCATCAAGAATGCACACGATGCCAGAGAGAATGTGGAGAAAAAAAGAACATATTTATGTTGTTGGAGGACTGTCAATTAGTACAACCACCATGGAAATCAGTATGGAGGTTTCTCAAAAGACTAGTCATGGAACCCACCATCTGTCCCAGCTCTACCACTCCTCAGTATTCATCCTCAAGAATTAGTCATCTTAATACAGTGACACATGTGCACCCGTGTTTACAGCAGCATAAGTCACAATAGCCAAACTATGGAACCAGCCTAGGTGTCCATCAACCAATGAATGGATAAAGAAAATGTGGCCTATATACACATTGGAGTTTTATTCAGCCATAAAGAAAAATAAAATTCTGGCATTTGCAAGAAAATGGATGGAACTAGAGACCATCATATTAAGTGAAATAAGGCCAACTCTGAAGTCTAGGGTTGGGTCCTATGTCTTCTTTCATGTGCAGAAGCTAGAGAGGAAAAGGAAAACAAAGGTCGGTGGCTCTTTTAAAAATGAAAGGGAGATCACTAGAGGAAAGGGACCCAGGTAGGAGGCCGGGAGGGAGGGGGGAAATGCTGGGAAGTGATATTGGCCAAATTATATTGTTATACTTTGTGCATGTGTGAATATCTAACAATAAATCCCATCGTATGTACAACTATAATGCACCAATAAAAATGTGGGGGGAAAAGAAAAAGTTATGGAGACCCATTGTACACAATGTGGCTGTATTTAACATTATTGAACTATACAGTTTAAAATGGTTAAAATGACATTTTTTTTACCATAATTGAAAAATATTAAGAAATCAGGCAACATGAGAGGGAGCAGCTATGAGGGCATCTTGGCTCTTTGTAATCTGAGTTGACCTTTCAACATTCCCAGCTCCAAGCACAGAAACTAGCACTTGGCTTGATGGGTTTATTGCATGCATACATTTCTGAATGCATAAGGGACTGCAGTTCACTCCAGAATGTCTGGACAGAAGGCCTTCCCAAGTTACCGACAGATTTCTTTTGTGTTCACAATTTATACCTGTGTGTTTATAACAAATGTTATATCTCTTTCTGCCTTTTTAACACTGGCACCTATCATAATACCAGGTCAGCAGGGTGTGCTCAAGAGAGGCTTGCAGACTGATAAAAGTGTGGCTATTTTAACCTTGGGATAATTTATAAGGAATGATCTGAAACTCTATTAATGATATTCCTCCACTAGCATAGGCTGAACCAGAGACTAGTCTTTTTCTAGGTGTAGTTATACATTTGCATGGACTTTCTGGAGTTATAATCTGATACGAAAAGAAGAGAGACTTACATTTTAGGAAAAAATTTTCCCCAGTTGGGTGCTGGCAGTAATGGGGAGTTCTGGATTAACCTAGGGTTCCAGTGCCACAGTCCTTTATTCTTCACGCCTTTCTCCACTCCAGCTGGGCTCCTGGTTCATGTCCACCATCCTTCTAGCTGGGCCCTAATGAGGCTCAGTGTTACTTCCTGGCTGGCCACAGGTCTGCAGGCGAGGGTCAACCCTTTCATTAGCAGTTTGAAAGCTTGCTGTCACTATGCATCAGCTGCTTATTGTCAACTGCAGTTGTGGGCTCACCTTCTCTGCACCTTGTACCAAAGGCCTACATTCATTTTCCCAGAACTGCAGAGGGATTCATTTTCCTGAAAGCATGGTAGTCAGTTAAATAAGTATGAAGGCTCTTTCCAACTAGTGGATAATCACAGTAATGCCAATCTTGTTTACTGATAGGTAACAAGACAGGCCAGCAGGGTTGCAGTCACAACGGGCTCTCAGAGAAGCCTTGTTTATTTAGGAACCACTTCTATTTATTTATGTGGCGCATCTATAAATTATGAGCAGAAGTCATGGTGGAAAGTGGAAATAGGGGATGTACAATGATTTTCAACCTTTGAGTATGCATCCATTTTTTATATCTTTTGCATGTGCATTATAAGATCCAATCTAGTAGCCAGTGGTAATGTAAAGAAAGACGAGAACTGTGAGCAAACCAAAAATTACCTCTCTAAGAAATTCATGCTTTCCATTTTTCCCCTAGGAGTGGATCCTATTTCCAAGCTTTGTGTATTTCACAATTAAACTGGAGGCTTCTTAGGGTCAGGAACAGTTTCTTGCTTTGTGTGTGTTAATGGTCATGGTTGCTTGCACAAAATTAAACTCGTTGACTGAATGAACATACAGATGAATGCAGTCTGCTATGGGTGGGCTGAGGCATGCACCGGTATCCATTTTAGGGCTGGGCAATGTGGGCTGGGGAATGTAGAAAGGAGAAGCTTGAGGTCAATGCCGGTTTAGATAAGTGTTGATTGAATATTGCTCACGTGCCTTTCTTAATACTGGCCACACATTACTGTCACCTAACAAGATGAGAAACACTGATGCCAGAGCTCTGTTCCAAGTCACTCTGGAATGGACATCCCAGAAACGGAGTTGCCGCTGAGGTGATTTTTTTTTTTTTTTGCTGTTTCTTTAAAGCTTACAGAAGAGCATCTCCATGGTTGTCAGCTTATCTTGAGTATACATAATTTTTTTAAAAGTTAGTTCAGAAAGTTAAAGCATTATCATTTTAATGCTTTTGCTTATTTTGGAAAAATTTCCATTTATTTGACTTATTTTTTTTCCCTAAGCTTATTTTGGGTACATAGTTTCATTTTAGAAATTCAAACATCTGCCTTAAGCTACATGCGAATTTAAAGAGCAACAAGTGAATTTTAAGTAGGTGAAAACCTCAAGAGAGGAGCGCAGCATCGGAAGCCAAAGCTAAGAAGTCCTTATTTATACAGGGCTGACTCTCTGGCCAATTTAGAGAGAGAAGGGATAGTTTTGTTTACGCCCAAGGAACAAAGCTGCTTTGGTGGAAAGAACAGAGAATCCTTCCTAATGAAGTCCCTGCTTAGTAATTCAGGAGGCAGACAGCACAGTACAATTTGTTGAATTGGTTTGTAAGGAAACATGTTAGAAATAAAAGTAATCTTTCAGCCTCTGTCCTGTGGCTTTGCCATCTTGAGACTCTTTCAGAAAAAGGGCATAAGGTCCTTGTAGGTGACCCCAAGGCCAAGGGTGCACAGAGCGGCTTAAACTGCAACATGTCACGGCGTTGGCCTCGGGCAGTCTTGGCTCTTCATTGTGTCCCCACATTTTGGTGGACATCATATAATGATGGTGTGGAGCACGGAACTGGGGACTGGAAAGCCCACCATCAGTCCTAGTCCAGCAACTGACTGGCCTCGTCACTCTGAGCCTAGTCACTGACCTCTTTGGGTTGCTGTGATGGTTAATTTTAGGTGTCAACTTGATTGGATTAAGGAATAACTAGAGAGCCGATAAAGCATTATTTCTAGGGTGTCTGTAGGGTGTTTCCAGTGGAGATAGGCATAAAAGTTAGTGGACTAAGTGGGGAAGATATTCCCTTAATGTGGGTGGAAACCATCCAATCTGCTGAGGACCCTAATAGATAAAAAGGGTACAAAGAAAGCATTTTTTTTCCTTCCTTTTTCTCTCTCCTGGAGCAAGACACCATTCTTATCCTGCCTTTGGACATCAGGACTCATGGCTCTCTGGCCTTTAGACTTTGGAACTTGTATCAGAGGCCTGTTGGATTTTCAGGCCTTCAGCTCTAGATTGAGCATTACAGCACTAGCTCCCATGGTTCTGAGACCTCTGGACCTGAGTTGGGTCATACCATCAGCTTTTCAGGGCTGTCTGCTTGGGAATGGCTTATTAAAGGACTTCTTAGCCTCTATAACCATATATCCCAATCCCGTTAAAAAATCTCATCTACCTACTCACCCATCCATCCATCCTATTGATTTTGTCTCTCTGGAGAGCGTGACCAATGCAGTTGCCTTACCTGCTCTAATGGTCAGTTATAGATACTTATTTATCTTGCTTAAAGGGGTTACTATGGGCATAAAATGAAACCATGGGAAATACTCTTAGGTTCTTATATAAATCCAATTCAAGATACATTGAGTGGTTATTAGATGTGTGAAGTTCTTATATAAATCCAATTTAAGAGACACTTACTGGATATCATATATGTGGAAGGAGAGTTTATACTCTGAGGACACAAGGCTATCATGAGATGACCCTTGACTCCTTCTATCGGTTCACCATTTGGGGAGGGAGGCAGACGTACCAAGGAAGTTATGGCAGTGGAAAATGCTCTAATAAGTCTGATAAGCTGCTGGGGAACTTCAATGAAGAGGCAGCAATGGATTTTGATGGGATGGGACACGGCAAAGAGGGGCATCAAAGAGGCCTCCTAGGACCCCAGAAACCTAAGCTGAGTCCTAAAGGATTAGAGAATTCAATCAGCTGGCAGGGGGAATCTAAAAAAGTACAGATGCATGAGATACAGGCTGTGTTCAAGGAAGGCCCAATGCTGGAGGGATTGGCATTTGGCTTTGAAGGGAGGCCGTGGCAGCCAATGCGTTTGGCTAGGTGGGCAGAGGCATTGAACTATGACTGATTTGAAGATCATGCTCTCTATGCATTGGACTATTTTTATAGCTAATAACTAGATATGGAAATGTTTTGATAGGAGAATGCTACTATTGAATCTTTACATAGGTGAACTATAATGGTTCTTTGGATCTCTAGTGATAGACTATTTTTTTATTTTCCTCTCTAATGAAATTTTAAAGTCCTCAAAATGGTGTTCATATTTCAAAACAGACTTTATAGGACTTGGAACACTAGTAACTAGACTTAGAGTTCCATAGTTGAAGGTAATTGTGTTCATTTGTGTCAGTGGTCTAGAAAAACCCATTAGGATGCTCCCTAAACCCAGAGAAGCAACCGGCAGGCACATGAAGATTCAGTTAACAGGGAACATGGGGGTGCAGATGAGTTAGGCCTTGTTGAGGTTGTTTTGGGGAAAAGCTGTTCAGGAAGGGCACACACAGAAGCCATCTTGTTATCTGTAGCTGCTGGTTCTGGTGTAATGCATTCCAAATGTCCTTAATTCTGAGTGGGAAGACGGAACAAAGAATAACAAGCTACCTCAAGAGAACAGAATCAGGCCTTTCTGTGAGTAATTCTGCTCAAAGGTAAGATTTCAGTTGCTATGGCTACCTGGAAGACCACCTGGGAGAATGACTGGAGGAGGTGTGGGGAGAGAGGATTCACCCACTTCTACCAGGGGAATTGCCAAGGAAGGTTTCTAGGTGTAAGGCCTTCCCTCCCACCTAGATTTTAGAGGAATGGGGGTTCCATTTCCTTCTCTTTGTATAGGACTGTGCTAAGATACTCTAGAAAGGGCACCTCAATTTAACCCTTAGAGCCTCCTAAGAGTCTTGGTTACCTGTTCCCAAAGAAGGAATCTCAAGATTTTCTGATTTGGTGTTCCTGTTGGACAATATCGGATTCCTTTCTGTGATTCCAACCTATTTATGATCCTTTAAGAGAGGATAGTTTTGTGGTTTTCCTAGAGAAATATAGGTGTGTGTGTGTGTGTGTGTGTGTGTGTGTGTGTGTGGAGTTGGCTCACATGATCATGGAGTCTGAGAGGTCCCAGGATCTCCTGTCAGCAGACTGGAGACCCCAGAGAGCTGATGTACAGTTCCAGCCTCAGGGTCGACAAGCACAGGGTCCAAGAAGAGCCTACCTTCTCTTGTTCTCTGAAGTTAGAAACAGACCAGTGTCTCCCAACTCAGGCATGCAGGCTGGGGGTGTTTCCCCTTAGCCTTGGTGTTCTACTCATGTCTGCGGTTGATTCTGTAGAACTCACCACGTTAGAGAGCAATCTTCCTTACCCAGTCCCCAATTCAAATGTTAATCTCATCCAGAAACACTGTCACAGGCAACCTCAGAATATTTTTTAGCCCAATGTGTAAGCACTCACGGCCTCATTAAGTGGACACAGAACACAAGCAGTCCCAGAGCTGTCCTCCTAAAGAGGTAATTCCTCACTTTAAACACGCCTCACTGTGGACCAACAGTGCCACCATGACATTTGTCATTCCTCTGTTCTCAGTGGTCTCCCAGGCATCTGCAGCAGGGCCCAGTAAGGGTGGTAACTCAGTGGAGGAAAAGTCAGATGGATAAGGTCTAGAGAGAGTCTGATAGACACAGGAGGTAAGAATCCACCTTATAATTTCTTCCCACCATATAAGTCAGAAGCATAAAGCTGCTCCTTTTAATGTCCTTATGCACACAAAGGGTGCCTCTTTGGATAGACTGGAATGTAATTTGGGATGATAGGGGCAGGGAACAAGATATGACATCTGCTTTTCAAATACTCACAAGACAAGGTTCAGTAATTCCTTCAAATACTTGGGTACTACACCATCTCTCTTCAAAAATACTGTTTGGACAATATTGGCTGCTGAATTTAAGGAAAATGAATCAGGAAATAAATTAAAACCTCAATTCCAACTTCCAAGGAAAAAGTTTTAGAGACCTAGCAAATCATTTTAAAGTAGCTCTTCTACATTAAAAATAAAAGTGATGAGAATTTTTGTCACTTGTGGATACATTTTGGATATTAGATCAAATTTCTATCTAAAGAGCACATGAAAGGGATTTTGTTTGCAGTATATGTTTACTCTCTGGAACTGGAAATCCTTCTGTAACCTGATATTCCCATTCATTTCATGGAGTTGGGTCACTGTAGAAATCCCATCAGACTGGAAACTAGGACTCTGCCTTCCAGGCTTGGTTCTGCAAGCTAACGTACGAAGCGATTGTGGGGGAGACACCAGCACCAGATCTGGCAGTGAAGACACCAGGCGAGTGATCACAGATGTACTTTAACGTTCCCTTTTTCCCTCTAGTGTGGTGCTGCACATCAGAAATCCCTCCACACAAGAGTCATTCATGCCCTGACTCCTGCCTTCAACCTGGCAGATGTGGGTCTCTTGTCACCATTAGATCATCTTCATCTGCTCTCCTGCTAGTGACGGTAGCAGGGGCGGACATGTCTGTGTCACTTACTTAAGATAATTTTTTTTCCTGGTTTCTGCTTTTTCTTCTTTTTTATTCCAGAGTTTTTCCTTTTCTTTTAAAATTTCTTGTCCCCCTGTCCGCCACCCCCCCACCCTTTTCCATTATAGTGAATGCCTTTCTCTGATGGTTGATAATCCTTGGCTATCTATTTCACTGTGGTCGATTTTGCTTTAATTTCCTGCTTGGAAAAGAACTCAGGAGTAATATATTTTATTGCTGGTTTTGGGGGAAAGAAGGAAATATATAAACTTTCAATAAATACTTCCCATTTGGGGCCCTGAATCTCACTCTTGACCTCAGTTGGGTCCAGTATCCCTACATGGTGGGTCTCCTGTTCAGGCTCTTCCTGGGTCAACAGTCCCATATTCTAGGAGACATCCTAGTTCCCAGTGGTATGAGAATGAGACTGGAAGCACCTGGCAGTTCTGCATGCAGACCTTCAGCCAGTCCTTTGTTCAGCTGTTGTCTACACCCTGCCTCCAAATTGCCCAGTGTCTCCATATCCAGAGCCTTCAGAGCAGAGTCAATTGATTCCTTTTTTGTAACTGTATTTGTCAGTTTACCATTGCTATGACAAATCACCTGACATAAATAACTTAAAGGAAGGAAAGATTTATTTTAGTTTGTGATTTCAGAGGTTTCAGCCCAGGGCCAGGTGTGGCCCTTTCACCTTGGGCCTTTGGTGAGTCAGAATATCATGGCAAGGAGCATGTGGTGGAACAGAGTTGCTGACCTCATGGTGTCTGGAAGGCAAAGAGGGAGAAGGATAGAGAAGGAGAGAGAGAGAGAGAACAGGGACAAAATAAGCTCTTCAAGGCTTGCCTCCATGACCTACTCCTCCAGCAGGCCACCACCTTCCAGCAGCATCGTCAGCTGAGGACCAAGCCTTTAGCCCGTGGCCTTTGGGGACATTGAAGATCCAAACCCTAACAGCAACCCCTTCTGCAAGCCCTTTCTCCTCCAGTTCCCTGCATCCTGCTAAATCATTGCTCTCCTACCTCAGCATTCTGTCTTCCAAACATGAGCTGAAAATCTCTAACCATTTTTGTTTTCTTACATATTCATTTTGTCCTTGTGAGATTAATGTTTTTTTTTAAATGGTGAGAGATGAAATTCCTGCATCAAATGAGAAGACCTATCCTCTTTTTTTTTTTTTAAAGAGAGAGAGAGGTAGAGAGAGGTAGAGAATTTTAATATTTATTTTTTAGTTTTCGGCGGACATAACATCTTTGTTGGTATGTGGTGCTGAGGATCGAACCCGGGCTGCACGTATGCCAGGCGAGCGCGCTACCGCTTGAGCCACATCCCCAGCCCAAATGTTTTTTTTTTTTTTTTCTTTACTACCGCTTGAATAGTGGCTTCTGAGGGAGAAGATTTTAAAAGATGGGGACAATCCACCATCTTCAACTCAGAGTCTCTATGTAAACACACACACACACACACACACACACACACACAGAGAGAGAGAGAGAGAGAGAGAGAGGGAAAATGCAATCTGAATCTGACACAATTAATGGAGAAATTAATATTGAAACAAACTAGACATGTTTCCTTCTGTTTGTCAAAACCAACATGTGCATTTAAAAATCTAACAGATAAAAACATTTTGAGAAATGCAGACACCCCTGAATGACGCCGTCTTGTGGGGGGCCCAGGGGTGGAAATGTCCCTCTGCAGGTTGAGAGTGGAGCAGGAGGCCGCCCGCCCGAGGGAAGCAGATCTCCCTCCCAGGGTGTGAAGGAAGCGTGGCCGTTTTACCTGACTGTGATGCAGGGAGACTTAGCACATTCTAAAATTCCTCCAGCAGTGGGACCCAAGAGGGAGTGCTGGCAGGCCTGGGATGCAGACCCGAGTTCACGTCCAGTGAGCTTACTGTCTGAACCACTGCGGGGCCTTGAGGGAGCTTGGTGAATGGAGGGCCACCTCGCATTGGGATCCAGTGTCCCCCTCACTGCAGAACTTGGCTGCCACCCATCAGGCAGCTCCCTGTACCTGCTATGAATCCTTGGACTAGAACAGAGCAAAATGACACAAACAAATCAAGGGTCAAACTTTTGGGCCAATGGTAGGGGACCCTCCCTTTAAAGACCAGGTTTTGTGTTGAGGGAGCGTTTCTCAGAACAAGCAAAGCCATCATCAGCAGGGGAACCCCTGAAACTGCCATTGGCCCCACACGGATGGTGGTGCATGGCTCCTTAGTGGCTCTTTTCTGCCCAGTGCTTCTGTGGGTGGCCCCTGTCCGTTCTGAAGGCAAGAGGAAAGGTGTGGGCTCAGGGTACTTCTTTGTCCCATGGTGGGACCTTGCTTCTCCTGGTGACTCCTGGGACATCACTTCCCCTATGAGCTTTGTCCCAGGGACTCTTCTGCACTTCCATGACCTTGAGAGATCAGAGCAGAGGAGCTGTGGATTCTCCTGGCACCTTCTGCAGTCCAGCACGGCAGCTCGCTGTGCTCATTGGTGACATGGCCATCGAGCGCAAATTATGGTGTGATGTCAAGTTTCATGGAGACCCCAAAACTTAGTCTAGGCCCCACCTTTGCTGCTTCATTATTTTCTCCAAGTGTCATCTCCCCACTAGTCCCTGTGGATGTCACTAAGACCTTTCAGTGAGATTTAGATGGACTGTCAGGGTCTCCTGGGACACAGCTGTGACCACTCCCAGAAAAGCACAATGTATTCTGTATCCTGGAACTTTACTACCAGGCAGATGTCCCCCCCTGCCTGAGCCCCTCCTTAGCATTAAATTAGATGCTTAGGGCGCCACGGGAATTAAGCCTCGGGCGTTGCTGCTGGAGTCACAGAGTCAGCTTAGACGCATGGCAGGCGATTTGTCGACTTGCAGCAATGAAGGCAGCAACGTCCCCCAGACCTGGGCGTGTTGAATGAGCTCCTCTAAGTAGCTGACTTGGTTCTAGAGAGGGCGCAGCCCTAGGGAATGCAGGTTCACGGTGATATTAGGAAGCAACAATTAGTGTCCTCTTTGCCTGAGTCTCCTTGTCAATAAATCAAGGATGAAAATACTCCCTTTACTTTGGAGGACTGAGGATCGCCTGGACAAATGGCAGGGAAGCTCCCTGTAAATGCAGTACTTGGAAGTCACGGGCCCCAACGACCTCAGCATGTGCTACCCTGTAGGGTGCTCCTACTGGGCCAAGGCACCGTGCCTGGGTGGATGGGTGGAACGCATCCGATGTCTGCTTCTGTTTGATGCTGTTAGCATTTCTCTTCAGTACAGTTAATTATTGTCTATTAAGTAGTATTCAATACTATTTATGCTTTTGCTGAATACTAAAGACAATTTATTTAGAATATCTGAGGAGTCACCATACAAGGATACCATGAGCCACCTGATCTGGGAAAAGGATTTCCACCTTACCTCTGAAGCCTCCTGATGATCAAGCAGGCCCTCAAGTTCCCTTGAGCTTGACCAGACTTGAGACAGGCTTCTTCCTGACCATAGGCCTCTGACCTCCCTTTTCTTAGAGCATTGACTTTAGAAACTTGGAGTTGTAACTTCTGACTCTGCTCCTTGAGTGATGTTCCACACCCCAGGACTGTCTTGCTCAAGGACCGCCGAGCCCTTCCTTTGAAACATAATCATCAGGAAAGACAGGGCTCCTTACTGCTCTCTCTAATTAGGGGTAGGAGCTTAATATCTCCAAGGATCAGTCAGCAAACAGAGGGTCCAGTCACCTTGCCCTGACACCCTGTGCTGATGGCCAGCTCACCGGGGTGCTAACCCTCTCCAGGTTGTGTTGCTGGTTGGTGCTGGCTTCAGCCTCCCTTCTCTCCTGCAGTAGGCTCCACATGACCCAGTTTCACCGCCTTCCTCCTGTTCTCATGAGTTTCTGATGCACTGTTGTCGTTTATACTGTGTCCGAGGAGTAGACCTGGGGTTTATGATCCTTGATTTTTTTTTATATTTAACTGCATATTAGAGTTCCAAACTATATGATTGTTCATATGTTTGTTTTAAAACTTGAAGGGAAAATACACTATATATTTCAAATTAAACTATAATAATAATCGTTTGGTAAAGACTGATTTAAAAAAAGCCAGATAAAAATTATTACCAAAGTAACCATGCTTTATAGCTCTCTATTAAAACAAAACAAAGCAAACAAACAAATAAACAAAAAACGGCCAAGAGCCGGGGGGAAAACAGGAAAGGGAAACGTTGGGTTACTCTGATTCTTGACACTGGATTTCTGAATCATTTCTATTCAGCCATCCCCATGGGAAACTATTAAAGATAGTCAAACTTCTCTTTGACTCTGTATTTTCATAGAAAAAAAATGACAAATTAAGTGCATTAATAATTCCCCTTTCTTTTAATAAGATTCTAATATTTTCCCTGTGCAACAATAATATGCATGATGATTAAGAAACTAATTGCAACTCTGGTTTCTGATTTCACTGAGGCCCAACTGTCAAATCTTTGTTGATGACACTGAATAATTCAAATTAGAGAGCTCAAAAGAGGATTAAGAAAAACTCTTGAAGAAAGGGCACGACTTGCTAATTGGGCCGGATTCCTCCAGCCTGAAAACAACCCAGATCCAAAGCCCTGGACTCTGAAGGTGCTGTTTTCCTGTGTGTACAAATGTTACAAGTTACACACAGAAGCAGGGCACCGTGGTGCCCCCCTGTAATCCCAGTGACTTGGGAAGGGAGGCTGAGGCAGGAAGATCTCAAGTTCAAGGCCAGCCTCAATGAGAACCTTAGCAGCTCAGTGAGACCCTGTCTAAAAAAAAAAAAAAAAAAGCGATGTAGCTCAGTGGTAAAACATTCCTGGGTCCTGAGTTCAATCCCCAGCATCCTCCTACCCTTGCCCTCCCAAAATGAAAGAAAAGTAGTTCCACACAGGCCATTTACTGGGTGAATGGACTCTCAACTCTCCAATCTGCAGGTATTATGATATTAACAAGACATCAAATTTAGTCTATAAAAATAATTTCAGGCTGTGGCTGTGGCTCAGTGGAAGCACATTTGCCTGGCATGGGTGAGGCACTGGGTTCCATTCTCAGCACCACATATAAATTAATAGAATAAAGAATATAGAATAGAATCAACAACTGAAAAAAAAGGAAAGAAAAACTAAAAATGTTTAAAAAAAATAATTTCAAACACTTCTTCTTCTTTGTCCCTACTTTAACTGTGCCAAGCATACACAGCACTCCCTGGAGATTGTTATAGATAATTGGTCATATTTTCATATTTGGTTAAGAGAATAGTACCTTGACTTTTATCATCAAACCGTTGGATAGTCTTTATAGCACTAGTGACTCACCAGTTTCTCTTGGTAAAATAAAATATAGCCATATTTTCCCTGAGAGTATAGCAAAGCCAGGACATTACACTTGTAGGTTTCAAATTATAATTAAACATAGTATAGGTGCTGTACTGATATTTAGGAAAGCCATCCATTGCAAAGTGGGAACAGTAAGTATTTTCATCAATCTCAAAGTGGTTTTAGAGTGTGTATGCAGAAAGAATATTGTAAATATTATTAGAGTATTTTAATTTTAGGATCCACGTAACTGTTCTCTTTTAGTAGTACGTGACATTAAAAATGTTATACAACTTCCTTCATTTACCTAGAATGTCTCAGCTGGAAGTCCAACCCATATATTTCCTGCAAGTTATTGTTGGGTGCAATTAGAAAATTCTGCAAAAAAATAAAAAATAAATAAATTCCCATATTTTCTGTAGTGTAATGCCTCTGAAACATGTGAAAGTGTTTGTAACCTTGGATGTCATCTTTAGAGTGTTGTTAAGGACAGAGAGTATAGAAGATGACTCCTGTCACTTTAGGATCAGTTAAAATCAAGAGCTTTAGAAGATGAATTGCCTAAGTGGAGTGTTTCAGCCTTAGGAAAAGTTTTCAATTTCTGTTTTATAATTGACATGTGTCAGTCAATTCTTTCTGGGCATTAATTCTGACAGGGCTATGAGATTCCCTCTTTCTTCTCTTTTGCACTTGTGACATATTTAACCAAATGAACATCCTTATCCACAAAAGGAAATCATGAGATTAGCTCAGTGTTTTCAAACTTGCTTGGTGGTATGAATGGTTGGATGTTTGTTAAAAATACAGATTCCTTTTGTCTCTGATGAGGTTTTGACTCAATAGTTTGTAGAGAAGACTAAGAATCTGTATTTTTAACCAGTTCCCTGACAATTGTTTCCATTGGACAAGGAGAACAATAAAAGTCTGAATGATGCCTATAAACTCTTTTGAGTTGTAACTTTCCATAAATCCATAATCTATCCAAATTGGATATCCTCCTTAAGAAAATAAGTGCAAAACTACATTCTGTGGTAGACCATATTTGAGAGAAAGAAGAAGAAATTCCAGATAGCAAGGGAAGCCTAGAAGTGCTATAGAGTTTCTCAGCGCAATTTGTCACCCAGTTACCATGACAACCTTCATATATAAATCCCCATAATGTGGAGAAAATGAGATGTTAACCTGGATAGGCTTTGGAGGAAGAGATATTTCACAGGGAAGAGCTGATTTTGGCCATTTTGTGGACCACACACCTAATGCTTTAATCAGTTCATAGGGGTCTCCTAATATCTAATATCATGTAGGCTTCAGAAAACCCAGGGGAAAAATTAGGGCTGCATTGAGATCTGTCAGCCCAAACAACCCCTTGTCTTGCATCAAAGTCTCTATTGATAGATGAGAAAGCTCAAGATGGTGACTGTTGACTCCAGATCAGATGACAGGTATTGACTCTGTCTGGTACAGACACTCTGGTACAGGATGTGGTGGGCTTCGAATAGTTAAAAAAAATTTGGTTTTGACAACATGAGGCTCTGTGAAATCTTGTCAGACGGCCATAAGGTGATTCAGGCTCTGACTTTTATCAGAATGCAGCAGTGGTACGTAGTATTCTCACCGAGTTCTCGAGTTGTATGGGAGGTGGGAGGCTTCCCACCTGAGCTCTGAATTTAAAGAATAAGAACTATAAATACCAAAGCACAAAACCTGTCAGATCCAGGATGAGAATCCTATTTATGCTCTTTACCCCCAATTCAGGGCTCATTATACTATTCCAGCTTTATTCTCCCTACGCAGAACACATTCAATGGCTCTTTTACACTGAGAAATAATCTGAAACAAAGAAATTCCACCTTTTCTCCACATTTTGAGGCCAGCCACCATTTCCCCGGCAGGGTTGGGGGTGTGAAGTAGTGGCCTGCCCCCACCACACCTCTTCCCTCTCAGCTCAGAAAGTCCTGTATGTTCTTCTTTGGAACAAATAGTACCGTTTGATGGCTCCTAGAAGGAGACTGTCGCAGAATAACATGCTAGCAAGGCTCTAACACATTAGAATCTGTCATGTAGCCACGAAGGCATTTTAATATAATATCCCCAAATATTTGCTTTTAAACATCCCTTTATGGGAAAGATGATGCTGTTCACTGCCATTCTGGATGATTGCAAACACTCATTCATTTGCAGTGAAGTGAGATAGAATGGATTTGGGGGGAGGTCACTCACAGCTCAATCATGACCTGCAGGTTATTGCAGAGAATGGTTAAGGAAGTGAAAACAGGTAGCAGGGGTGAAACAGGCTACAAAGAAGAAAGCTTGGGAAGGGAGACCCTAGATTGTTTTAGGCAACAGGAAGAATTTGTTTTTTTCTCTGGCTGCTTCAAAGGCACAAAAAGAAGCCCTCTGATCGGGAAAGAGAGGAGAGAGGCATGAGAATGAGTCCTGGGCGCATGGCTGACCCAGGAAAAAGATGGCTGCCTACGACCCTACCCAACATAGGGACCTGCGTGTGGTTTACGGATAATCTGTTCTGATAGAGTTATCTTAGTCGAGTTGCACGGTTTGTGTGTGTGAGGCCAAATAAAGGGGAGAAAAGCTAGTTGTCAGAAGCCTGGTAATAATATGTTCAGTGGTGACTGTTAACTGTCGGGAGTTGGAGGGGGAGTTGAGCTTTAGGAGAATATGGGTCCTTGTTGAACACCCCAGAGCATCACTGAGGTGCTGGGGGCCAAGATGGATTTCCTACAGTAAGGTTCTTCATTCAGGTGCTAACCAAGAGGGCAGAGATGGACCTTCTGGAGACACTTTGGTTCCAGTTTCAGGTGCAGATACTTTTGTGTTTAGAGGTGTGTGTGTGTGTGTGTGTGTGTGTGTGTGTGTGTGTGTTACTCTATTTTCCCTGTTGGGTGGAGAGGAAAGGGAGGAAACAAGAGGCGAAGAACATGCCTGCCTGGTGTGAGGCCACAATTTCCAAATTAGTTGATTTGTCCAGGAAGCTGATTTCTGTTCTAGAATTTTCCATTTTACATCTAGCCAGCTCTTCAAGGATTAATTCGCAGGCCATTATTAAAGTCATTGCATATATTTTAAAGGTGGATCCGTGTGGGTAATTCACACATGGAAGAGGTATGGAGTAGACTGTTTGGAAACTGTACTCTCAAGGCCTCAGCTTGAAAAGGCAATGTTCTCTCTAGCTAGGGATTAAACAGTCAGAACAGTGCCTGGTGCAGCCCTCTTTAATCTGAATTTGAAAGATCTCAGCATTGTGTTATAAAAGGTCTCATTAAGTTACTCTTGTGGCATTTCTTTCTTTCTTTCTTTTTTTTTTTTTTTAACCAAAAAAGCAATTTCACTGTCTGGAGAGTCTGAAGAGGGCTTTTTTTTTTTTTTATTCCAGAGGAAAATTCATAAAATTCCAGGAGACAGAATTCCTGGAATTTCCAACTAAGAATTTGTATTAGAAATACACATAAAAGAGAACTTAGAGGGGCTGGTATATAAGCCCGATGTGTGATTTTAAAGGAGGTCTTCCAGATATCACCCATACCCAACCTCATGCTTTGGTTTCTTTTTTCAGCAAATCAGAAACTGGACCTCTGTTCTGGCACCCACTGACTCCACCTAGGCAGCCCGGGCATGTGTGTGCACTTTGCAGCATGAAATGAAGCCCTGATTGCCTCATCTTCCCTAGTCTTCGGCAGCCTGGTGCATTGTTACCCAGAGCGTCTTTCGAAATTCAGGCAAACGTCCTCCAACCAGATGAGAGGAAGCACTCAGGGGAAAGAGGAATAAAAAAGCAACACAGAGATTCATCATAACGAAAACAACAGATGAATATTTAAACTAATTTAAGTATGACCAATGAGCTGCATAAACTATATCATTAATCACTCTGGCACACATGAGCATGCTTTCTGGGCTAAAAATTATGCCATTAAAATTCAGTAAAACTTAGTCACAGAGCATCTCTCTCTGCTGAACATGGTTAATGCTGATTATTCCCAAGTTTATGATGTATTTGGTGCATTACTCAACAGATATTTGTCTCTTCTCTTCACTTTTGGGTAGAGAAACACCTCGAATATTGAGAATGGGCAATTTCAAAGGAACCACGGAGCTGAGATTTAATTTAGAACGACTTGTCTCAGTCTTCTAACCTAATATCCTGATGGCAGCGCTGCGTGATGCTGGTGATGGAGGGTGGGATGGCTACCCGTGAAACCTAGAAGTGATGGACACACTGGTCCCCAGTGGTCACCGCTATAGAGACTTAAAGGAGCTGCCCGGGCAGGGTCATGGTGCCACCTTTCAGGAGAGTCTGCTTCGTGTTCAGATTTGAAGTGTGAAGAAGCTGTTGCTTGCAATCAGGCTTTCAAATACCTGTTCCCATCATCACTTCCCTAGTGCCAATGACCTGGCAGACAGTGTGGCTGTGAGAGAGACACAGGGGCTCAGTCTGGGAGAAGAGACACCAGGCAGCCATTGGCAGAGTTCACTAAAAACTACCCAAGTGCTCCCTGGGCAGTAAGAGGGTTCAACCAATCGACCAACCAACCAATCAACATGGACACATCAGGGCAGCTCCAACTGAACCAACATGGAACATGCTGGAAGGGCACAGGTTTGCCCATCGCCACAGCCATGGAAGTTCTCCCTCATTCTGTAAGGGGAAGCCATGCTGGCTACCTGTGTAGACGTTGTGTGTCGCTGAATGCTGTTAACGACAGGCCGCCCTATTCCAGAGAATATGATCTATTGCTTACGAAAGAGGCAAAGTGAAACCCAGCCTCCTGTTGTTGTCTCCAAAAAGCCAGTCTCAGAACTAAATCATAAAGGGTTGGGGATGTGGCTCAGTGGTAAAACACCCCTGGGTTCAATATCTAGTACCAAAAAAGCAAAACAGAACAAAAAAGCCCTCATTTAAAGAACCCTAATGACAAGCTGGTGAGTTCTGGTGACATGTGGATCAGGCTGGGGCAGAGACACCTGAAGAGGGAGTGACCAGGAGAGCTGTGGGAATGCACAGCAGGTGAGGGGAAGGAGAGGCCCAGGGAGGCACCCTCAAAGCCCTAGGGAGCCTTTCTGTTCCTTCCCAGGGCAGAGGAAGCAGGGGGTTAAAGGCCTGGTGACAGTGACTGCATGTCTGATTGCTTCCTCAGCCTCCTGTCCTCCACCCCGCATCTGCACAGCTTGGGAGCCACCTGAGTCTTTGGGAAGGCTGTGGTAACTTTCCAAGCCTCAGGTGGTGGCCTTGCTGCACTTGGGCACCTGCCTGGTCCCCAGGCCCTCTGCAGGCACCCGTGACCTGACACCCGCGGGACCCAGGGCTTGCTGGCTCACCTGTGTGTAGAAACGGCAGGGATGCTCCCCATCTGGTGGACGGAAGGAGCACCAGGCCCTTGCTTCCTCGGGAGTCAGGGGTTGCCTCTGCCGCTGGCATTCTGGAAAGCCCGGTCATCTTGCAAGACACAGCATCAAGGGCTCTGGCCAGGTCTCCTGGTGCCTCCCACTCACACAGCCTGAACACGCTCCCCTCTGGAGCCCTGCCCACCTCCACCAGCCTCCATGGCGAGGCTCACATTTCCTTTGCTTGCTTATTGACAAGATTGTCTTGCCTCTAAACAATCTGTGCTTTAGGGTAGAGAGCATGTCTTACTATTCTTTGGCTTTCCCAATACCCATTGACTCACTGGCACCCAATCAGCGCTTCCTGTGTGCTTGATAAATTTCACTGACTGGACATGTAGGAGACTAAGTTAAAAAAAAAAAGTCACCCAATCTTAATTGTGAAACTGCTTGTCCAATCATTTTGCCATTAAGTTTCTTTCTGGTTTTATTGATAGAAATCCACTCAAGTCTACAGAAGGCAGAGAAATAAAATAAGTACTAATTGAAATGTGGTGCATTCCTGATTAACAAGTGTGGGCACAAGGTTGAGAAGGAGAAATGCAAGAGCTTATTCAATAATCAGTTCATTAATGGACACACTCAGCCTAGAATGGCACCTGTTCTTAGGTATTGCCTGGGATTTACCCCATTCTGGTGTTTGACCTTTAGGTTTTTCTTTAATCATGCTAGCATTAGTCATGCCAGGTTTCTTTTTCATGTTTACCTTGGCAAAGAAACACACTGTGTGTTATAATAGTTTGAAGGAAGGCAATTAAAGGTGTTTATTTTAATAAGGGAAAATATATTTGCTTTAGCTTCGCCAGATTCTGTGGTTTTCAGGCAAATAATAAATACATCCAATGGAAAAAAATATAGTTTCATTGAAACTGTGGGGTTCACTTTCACAGAACTCATTCCTCTTTTATTCCTTTAAATCCTTCCAATGTACAAAAATAAATGAATGAGATCAACAAAGTGGCTTTCACAAGGATATTTATTTTTGTTTTTTAAATTATTTTTAGTTGTAGATGGACACAATATCTTTATTTATTTATTTTTTATATGGTGCTGAGGATTGAACCCAGTGCCTCACATGTGTGAGGTGGGCACTCTACCACTGAGCCCCAGCCCTAGCCCACAAGTATATTTCTGGACCAAAATTAATATGAACTCTCAAAGGCAATTTATCAGTACAGGAAGAATATGATAGTAAAAGTTCAAAAGTCCAGTCACCTGTTTCCTAAATCACAAGTTGTTCTTTTCTTTTGTTGTTTTATATATTTTGGGGGAAAACATGCCCTCCTAGGCCACATAGATATGTAGTAAACTTGGAAATGTAGCTAATCTGAGACTAGTGATAACAATGAGATGAATTGCTCTAGTTTTTCTTTGTTCTCAGTATGGAGTGGAGAACTTCCTTTCCCTTTTCTTGGGAAGGGAGGTTTTGGTAAAGATTTCAAGAATTAAATCAGCCCCTGCCTTCGAAAGCGGCAGGATCCCCAGGTGGACAGCCAGCAGATGCACTGGTGCTATAGCAGGACACATGACAGGATGGCAGCTACAGTTACGTTGTCCTGTCATTTGGCTTCTAGTTTCTCAGAAAGGTAAAGAATGGTCTCCATGGAGGAGATCAAAAGAAGGTGCTGAAGACACAGGAGGAGACAGTAGGCAAGAGGAACAGCGTTTCCATCTGCCAGCTTCTGCCTCCGGGCGGGCGCCCAGTGGCCAGGGCCTGGGTCCTGGCAAAGGGAATTCTGAGGGCTGATGCAGGTGACCTCTGGGAGACCCAGAAGACCCAGAAGGCCCAGGCGGAGTGGATGTGAGCGCCATGCTGAGAAAGTGCAGTAGGGATTCTGCATAAAATCATTTTTTCACCATGAGGAATCAATATGGGCCCTGCTGGCTGTAAACTCATGAGCTACCCAGAGCCCTGCCCTCCTGCAGACGGCACCACGGTGTGGGGAAGGTGAGGTGGAGAGCCCAGAGGGGGAAGGATGCCATCACCAAAGTCGTGCTGAGAATGTCCATCAGTGATCTCACAAAACTGTCCATTTGGAAGAGGCCTTGAGTTCACTGGTCTTCAGATTCTCAGGAGCTCTGGATCAGTTTCAAGGGATAAATGGAGGGGGCCTGCTTCCCTTCACAGTCTTCAGTTCAGAAAAACAAACCAAACTGTCAGCTAGAAGCCCAGCCTGTGGCACTGTCTGAGGCTTTGCTGTGTGAACCCACCTCTCCTCATGCCAGAGATGAGTCAGGGGACACTCAGGCCCTTGACAGAGGTCAGCTCAGAAAACACTGTGGAGGATGCTCCTGGAGCCTGCAGCCCTGGCTCCAGGGCCTCTCCCCACTGGGTAAAGGAAGCTGCAGCCTCCCTCTCCCAGCCTCCCCTGAATGTTCAAGGTGGGTCAAACAGACATCCCTCACGGCCACTTATCTCCCTGCTCCATTCTCTTCCTGGTTTTCTATGACTGGTTCATTGTGTGATTATTTTTTTCTCTCTCTATGGCCCTTAGTATTTGGCTCTTGAAATAGGTTCTTGAAAATTCAACCAACAACAGGCTTATACTTATTTTCATCCTTTATAAATGAATTTTTCTGCCCCCAGCTCAGACACCCACTAGATTCTACCTTGTAATCATAAATATTACAAATAAGCAAACGGACATTAAGAAATCATGGGAACTTGACCATTACTATCATCAGCCCTTATTTACAGAGGCCTCATAACTACCTGGTGAGAACGGCTCAATAAATCAATAGTTAGCATCAGTTTCAATTAAGGCTTGGGTCCCTTGTAGATATTCATAAAGCTACCGAGATTAGATGTGAGATTGGTGTCAGAAATTGCAGGTCCCAATCATATTATTTTCCCCAATGTGATGAAAAACATAGTTTCTGCGGACCCGCTGGAGTGGCTGGAAGGCACTGAGTCTGTGGGGTGTGTCTCTTTCTGACTCTCCACTGAGTTTGAACAGGAAGCATTTGTGTCTTATAAAGTCTTGCACAGGAACAGTTAAGAAAAACAAAGAAAGAAACAAACATATAAAAAACACCTGTAATGGCCCTTAATCAAACCAAAATAAAAAAGCTTAGGCCATTAGAATTTGTGAGTGACAAATCTTTCTTTGGCCAGGCATTCTTTCACCTGTCTGGAAGCAACAATTTTAAAAAATATCCTGTGTATTTGAAAGAGGGTTAAATGGATTATAATTTATGTCATTCATGGACTCTACCACTGTCAATTTTTAAATCATAGTAACCCAAGTAGACATTTCTTATTAACTTCTATAGTAGCAGGTCTTAACAACACTCTTTTCAAACCAAATAGTGTCTTAGGAACTTTATTTGTTATTCATTTATTTTTTTGCCTCTGGGGCTTGAATCTAGGACCTTGCACATGCTGGGCAAATGCTCTACCACCAACCGCATCTCAGCCTCTTCTTTCAATGGATTTAGAA
Organism: Urocitellus parryii; assembly: GCF_045843805.1. Taxonomy (NCBI): domain Eukaryota; kingdom Metazoa; phylum Chordata; class Mammalia; order Rodentia; family Sciuridae; genus Urocitellus; species Urocitellus parryii. Next base: position 7,745,617 of record NC_135533.1, read on the forward strand.
TCTCAACTAGTATAGGTTCTGGTCAGATACTAGTTACTGTTACATTCTAAAATTACAATATGCTTACAGAAGAGATTCTAGCCAAGTTTTGTAGTTTGCGGAACCAACCTAAAATTTCATTTTAATTCATGCTGTGAATATCCTTTTGGTCTTCTTTGTTTAGTTGCTATGATTTTAACACAAGTTGCCTTTGTACAGAATAGTATGAAAACATTCTATCAACCCCAATTTCCTTGTGAATATTTATGTGTCTATGTGTATACTAATGTGGGCTGGGGCTGTAGCTCAGAGGTAAAGCACTTGTCTAGCTGTGAGGTGCTGGGCTTGATCCTTAGCACTGAATAAAACAATAAACAAATAAAATAAAATCATGTTGTCTATCTACAACTACAAAAAAATTAAAAAAAAAGAAATATCTATAATTTTATTAGCCCTGCTACATTTGTTTCACTTTGAAATATTTACTAGAATGTAGTTGCTTTGTTGGGCAGATGAATGGTGATAACAGCAATTGGTTTCACAACACTTTGACAGATTGCTTAGGAAAACATTCATTTCCCTCTTTTATGTTCCAGTGACCAAGTTGGGCAATCTCATGCAGACGAGAAGCATTGACACTGAGCGCGGGGCAGGGTTGTGGCTGAGCTGATGGTGTTTATCCTGACCATCTATCAAGAGATCCTGTGACCCGCGTCCAGGATGGTTACAATGCATGATAGATGAATTGGGTTTGATGAAATATCGTTCCCAAATATCTCTCTTCAAATCCAAATGAATAAGAATTGCCTTTTTCTGAGAATGATGAAAGGGGTATGTATGCTCCATCCTTAGCCCCTATCAGTCAAGAAACCCAAATAATTCAACAAATCTGCTGAAGGAGGGAAAGGACTGATGTCTTACAAATACCACTCTGCTCAGAATTCTCTCACTTAAATGCTCTAACATAGGGCCCAAGAGTATTTAAAAATCTATGTGATGAAGAAAAAAATACCTTCCTACTTGACAACCAGAAATTTTCTTACTACAAGTATACCAAATGTTACCCAGATGGTATGATCGTGGTAAATTTTTCCTTCATTAAAGTGTTTTCCAAAATCCTGACAATGAGCATGTATGACTCTGGCAATAAGGCAGAGAAACCTCTCTAGGCGAGCAGTTTGTCTAGTGAACCCTTGTGGTTTTGCTGCTCTCTGCTGTTGGTCCACCTCGGCCTCTCCTCCCCTGCTTTTCCCAGATAAGCCAGGCAAGCGTGGTGTGATGTGAACGCAGCTAAGAAGTGATAGAAGTGGGGTGGCTGGAGCTCCATGGGACACCCATGCAGAGAGAGTACCAACCGGCCACAGCGGAAAGGGGCACACTTGGGAAGGTCATGTCAAAACCATCAAAAGGGTTCAACCAACACAGGTTGGGCACCAGGGCTGGTGCAGGGGCACAGATGTGTCTTAGCTGGCACCGTCCCTGTGTGGGGGTGAGAGCCTGTAGTATAAACAGAATCCTCAGGAGGGGAGGCACTGCTTCCCTGGTTCCTCTGCAGTGGAGAGGCACAAGCTGGTGCCAGATGCTGGGGGGCTTCATTCAAAACTGTTGCCTGCATCACAGGATGTGATTTAAAAAAATTATTTTATTATTATTTTTTTAACATTTGGAGCTCAAAATAAACAGAACTGTACAAAGCAGTTATGGAGCTTGTCAAGTTTCCTGGCTTCAGAAAACTTTCTTATAAACAGAGTTATAAGGAAAGCTTGGAATCAGAGGCAAATGACCCTTTTATTAGGCTCCAATACCATGTTTTTGGATATAGTTGAGTTGGTGAATTGGAAAGAATTGAATCTGAGCTCCTGAAATACTGAAAATACGCATCCTAATCCACCAGATCTACAAAACGGGGTTGAGATCTGTCACCTGGAAACTTTCATTTTGAAAGCTGCTTATTAATCTCTTTGTATTGTGGATTAAAATGCCAGAAAAAAAAAAAACAATTTTCAAGCAAAATACAGGCAGGAAGCGAAACGCAGGCAGAAGGACCTGTCTCTGAAGTGGAAGGCCAATTTGAGGAGGAAAGCTGTGCACGTGGGGATCTCCAGATGGTTAAGGGAGACTTGGAGACAGGCCCTGAGGGGTCCAGGTCCACTGGCACCCTGGCCAGAGATTCGGATGCTGGAGCGTGTGGAGGCCTGAAGGCTGGGCACGTCTGGCCTGTGGTCACCTGCACAGGGTGACGGAAAAGCACATGCTCTGTGATGGGGGTTTGCTGATGCCACCCTCCTGATTTGGGTGTTCCTCCCCCAGGATTCATGGTGTCCTTGGGTTTATAAGCAGAGCCCAATGCACCTTCTGGCCAGAGAGCTGTTTCCTCTCTGTGTTGGGTTGGATGAGACACAAAGGAAGCCTCGGGAGCCAACTCAGCATGGAGGACACCCTTATACTTCTGATGCGTTAAAGCAAAGAACGAGGCTGCTATTGCCATCTCCACAGCAGACACTATCGGGTGCTCTACAAATTAAAGGGGCACGATCTGTGGATTTCCTTTATGCTAATGGGCAGGTATTTGTCCACCAGATGCATAAGCAGCCCTGAACAGTGTGTGACAAATAAGTGTTTCCTCTTGGAAAACAAGCTACCTGGGCTTGTCAAACCTCAAGGGCATACTGGGGGTCCTCAATATTAATAAATTACAAGAGATAATTCTGGTACTAACATCTGTCTCACAAGAACTTCACCCACAAAAAAATAAACCATCCCTGGTTTTCTTTACTCAAACTGGCTCTTGGTTGGGCTTCCTTCACTTGCGTGAGCAGCCCTCAGACTGAGGTCTGGCCCCATTCCAGTACAGTGTCACAGTCTGCCACTGGCGGCGGTTTCCTGGTTGGGTGCTCACCTTCTTCAAGCAGGCAGGATTTGCTTTCTTTAATTACAGCCTCTGTTGAGGTCTCCCAGCCAAGCCAAGTGGATTCTCAGTGTTTCACCAATGGGTTTCAAAACAGTTTGCTCCCTGATCTCTTTACACCCCCAAACCCCAGCAGCAGCTCATGTTCAAAGAAGAGTTGTGGGAATTGATCCCCTCTAGGCTTTGATGACATTTGGGGAATAACAGAGGTATCTCTCTTGGCTAAGGTATTCCATTAACCAGTAGAGTTTGATGTGTGGACTCAGGGAAATTGGTCAGAGTTATGGTGATGGTGATTAGGATCTCTGCCAGATGTCTAGTAACTATCTCTACAGTAAGGAGTAATAGATTTGACTTTCATCAAATGCCCTATTATCTGAGTGTATCTGTTAAGTTTATTGTTGTCCATGTGAAAGGAAACAATTCCATTCCTAAACTATGCAAAGCTCACTGCATGATGCCTTATGGTCCTCTCCCCAAACTTTCCTGCTTCAGGTCAACCTGTCCCTCTTCTCCGGAGCCAATGTAATTGCAGTGAAAATGACTCATGCCTTCCTTCTCCGGCGCTCATTATAAAATGCTGGTGTTCGCGCCCAGATCCTGCAGACATCTCCCCAACTGCTATTTAGTGGGGCTGCTGGGAGCTTGCAGACGCTTGTCCCAGGACCTAGCTAGATCTTTTGTGGCTAACATCTGGAGTGGTTCAGCAAACTTTCCGATCTCAGGAAATGCTTGGTTTCAGGAGTTTTGGTTGAAAATGTTCCTAAATATACTTCTAAGTATCATCACATATAAGGCTCAAAACCAAACCAAGGTTAATTCCTTTGTACTAAACTATACCAGTCGACACTCTTTGTCTCCATGATCACAGTCCTTCATGTTTTAAGTGATTTAATTTTGCATAAGGAAGTGCTAGCAAGGAATTCCACAGCGGTCCATTCCACTCATGGTGTTGCTTACCTTTATTATAAACCATATGATCATCGTAATTTTTTTGTCTGCATTAGATGCTAGTATGAACTTCACCAATAGCTATTCCTACATCTTCCTTTGCTATGAAACCTATAAGTCATGGACATAAATAGATTAATCTCAGGCAATCAGGAAAATTCTATTCATCACCCCAATAATCTAGGGGTTGGCATATGATTCAATTCTTCTAGTCACGGATATACAAAAGGGATCTGCTTTGAGAGAGTGAATTTTTTTTTTTGCTTTTTTTTTTTTTTTTACTTTAAACATAGGGATACAGTAAAGTAATAATCTCTCTCTTTTTCCTCCTAGATATTGTGTTTCCCTCTCCATGTGATGCCCAGGACCATGGTAGCCATTTTGAAAGAATGGGTTTTTAAGAATGATGCAGTGAGCACAACACATTTTGGCTTCTTTCAAGTATAATGATAAATAACACCTCTACTTAAGTTCTTGGATTGTGGCTCTATTGGGCATTCACTGTTGATAGCACATAATCTGCTTACTTTGAGCTTCAGTGATATTTTAGTTCCACTATTTATTCTGCATGGAGGGACGTCCTTGAGACCAACACACTGGAACGGTACCTCTCTTACCTTGAATAAGGTCAATTGGAGAATGAGTTTCTGTCGTCAGCATGTTGGGGTGGGGGTGAAGAAAAAGAAAAGTGCATTTCACAAGTTTCTTCTGAATTTCATCGATACCACACATTTGCTTCACCAGGAACCTGCCAGGCTAGGAGCTATTTGAGCATCTAACTAGAGCTAACTCTTCCCACTCATGCACAATGAGAGAAAAGCAAATTCAAAATATGAGACGCTGCCAGTTTCCCGTTATCTAGTTATCAAAGACAAGGAGGATGGGGAGACACTGAGTGAAGGGAGAGAGCGGGAAAACAAAACAGGCATCGTCACAATGTACACAAGGAGATTGCAGAGATATGACAGAACTTTAGACGATGAGGATTTCTCTACCTTTGCCCCAGCAACTCCACTTTCAGCCACATTTCCTACAGAGAGGCTCCATTTATCCCCAAAGTACTACTGTAGTGTTATTCATATTGGCAAAAGAGGCACTTATAATAGGCTGATATTTAAAGATACTTTCACTTTAGAAGTTAGATATCAGACACTTGGAAATCATAACAAAATAAAAGCCTAATTAATCCTTGATAACTAAATGGAAGTAATGCTTCATGCTCTATTTATGGTCAGCATGGCACTGACTTTGAATTCACTTAGGAGATTTTGTTTTGTTTCTATTCAGAGAAATAGTCTTCAGGGTGGGGTGCAGAAATCTAGACACTGCCCTGAGCTGAGACTCCTGGAGTCCTGTCTCCAGTGATAGGTGGGGCTAAGAAACAGCTGACTGCTGCCTCAGGCAATAGTGATGACAGCATCATTGTCTCAGCCAGGAGCCTGGATAAGCAATCCAACCCTGAGAACTCCTAACCATGGGCCGGCCAAATGTAGGTCTAAGTCTGAATTCACACTGAGTATCCAAGAGATGAACATAAAATCAATCCAGATTGGGAATCAAAGTGCCTGGTTAAAGTGGACTCAAACACACTCAAGACAAGATCCACATGAACCATGTTTACAGTAGTCTTGCAAATCAAGGAGTGCAAAGGATAAACAAAAGGATAAAAAGACTACAAATGAGTAAACAAATCACTGCAGAAAGGTGTCAGAGAAAAGCCCTAGACACTCAAGATAATGGAATACTTACAAGCAAAATATAAAAAAAATATTTAAATGTTTATAGAACAGGCATGAAAAAGTGGAAAGCATAAGAATAAAATACTCTCTAGAATGTTGGGAAGAATTAAAATTAGCCCAGGGAAATTACAGAATGAAGAAGTATAACCAGTAATAGCCCCAGACTGGAAGCTGGATGCATAAGTGGCATTGTATTTATTCAGTGGAATGCTCTGCAGCCATAAAAATGAATGGAAATAGCTGCAATACAACCTGAGGGAATCAGAAACAAAATGTTGAGAGAAAGAGGCCAAATACAAAGAATTCTTACTATAGGATTATATTAAAATATGTTTCAAAAGCACATCAGGCCATTGACTTGTACACGTTAGGGTGGATATGGATGTGAGTTCTATCTCAAGCTACTCAAACTACCTTTTATATACTATCAATTGTGAGAAATTGCAATTTATTAAAAGATACTATTTACAATAGAAAAATGTGCGTGGATTTTAAGAACTTTATTAAACATCTATAATGTGGGGAGACTAATTCCATGAGACATCAAGTTCCATTATAAAGACATAATATTAATGTAGAATGAGATTTGTGCAACATAGACAATATGGCCAAGGGAAAATCTGGAGCCAGCACAAGACGCTTGCGTGTGTCAAAACTTGATGCATGTTGATATGAGGGGAGGCTGTGCATGTGGGGGTGGGGTCAATGGGGAATCTGCACTTTCTGGTCAACTCTGCTATAATCTAAAACTCTGCCTTGACACAGAGGTGGCTTTATGGTCAGTGGACAGAAGATTTTTCTCCCAATGTTCAATGATAGAAAATTTGGTTTTATGCACATTAAAAATAAGAAACTGGATCCTTCTTATACTATATAAAATGCATTCCACATATAATAATTCCCTAAATATAGAAAAAAATTAAGACTTTTAGAAGAAAAAAGACATGTCACTATGGGATGAAGCCCAAGATAATATTTTTTTTTGTGACACAAGGCACAACAAATCAACTAAAAAAATTGATATGTAGTGTTATGTTCTACTATTTTAATTAAATTAAAATCTCCTGGATGTCAAAATACATCATAATCCAAATGAAAATTCAAAAAACAGAGACTTGGAGATGAAAACTACGAAGTGTACAAATTATAAACCAATGGATATAAATTAATATACATCAGTATAATTATAAAGAGATACAAATGAGACAATTCATATCTGAAGAAACATGAAAATATGTTCCGTCTCACTATGAGCCAAGAAAATCCAAAGTTCATCTTCATTAGTTTGTATTATCACATGGATGATTTTGAATTTGTCAGTATTAATTGAACAAGTTGAACCAAAACAACTTTTAAAAATTTGGAAATGTAAATTGGTAGAATGATTTGAAAGTATCTAATAAAGTTCAAAACCTTGTAATTACTCCTAGATAAAGTTATCTTAGAGAAATTCTTACGTGTAACTCCATGGAAGCAATAAATGAACTCTCAGGGACATAATACTTGCAATAATAAAAAACTAGAAGTAATATAAATTTTTACAAAAGAATATATAAATAACTTGAAGTATAGGCATATGAATTGAATACCACAAAAGAGAAAAAATGTAATGAACTTCAGTTGCAGACATCAATATAAATACATCTTGAAATATTTTTTGAATGAAAAAGTAACTTTGTGAAAGGATATGTACTATGTGATGGCATTTATTTAAAGTTTAGAAATTTGCAATACACACACACGGGAGTCCTTGCTTTATATAGTCTGATGTGCAGACATTTCAGATTTATGGTTTAGTGAAATACACCAGTCTCCAATGTGATCCAAATTTCAGTCATCAAGTTATATGCAGCCTGAGTAATTGCATTATACACAAATTTCTCTAAGCCTAGGCACAATGTTCAAGTTTTATTGCTAGCTCTCCTGTCCACAAACATGGCATAAATAGAGATGCACCATGATCAGTGACCAGCACTCATGTCTTGAGAAGTCTGTTGATGATTGGCTGCTGCACATATGCTATTATTTTCAAAGAGAGTAAGACTTGTGGTTGTGTCCCCTTGTTTCTCAGTGATGGGACTAAGTGACATCTTGCAAAATGGGACCCTGGAAAGGGAATTGGTAAATGAAAGCAGATCAAAAGACAAAAGATAGCTGATGCAGGAAGTGGAATCTGAGTTGAACCCAAAGGGGGTTGCAGAAGAATCAGCCAACCTTGCCGTCTTTTGAGAAGCTCAGAGTCTCCAGCCAGAGCAATCAAGGGAACTAATCTACATGAGGAGAAAAGTCATCATGTGAGAAAGGACAGATGATGCAGCAGAGGAAGTGACATTGCCACCCTACACAGCAGAGGGGCTATGTCACTATGTCAAGGCGTTTTGTGACATCAACAGTACAAAGGACAAAATGCTGGAAGTGGATCCAGACTTGGAAAGAAGCGCAAGGGGCATCTAGGTCCTCAGTGGAAGTCACAGCGGGAAGGGGAGGAGAAACAGTGCCCCAGCTCCTTTTGGGCAGATCTTACATGGAAACAAATGCTTTAATCTTGGTGTTTCCAGTGCTTTAAAATTCAGTGTGCCCAAATTATTAGTTTTCCTGATAGTTTATTATAAATTCATCTACAGTAAGATTTTTAAACAATTTTTTAAAAAAATTTAAAGATCCCAGAACCCTATGAATTTCAGCCACTGATTACTAATAGTGTTTGAATGGTTTCAATTTGCATATCCATTTTCATGACCTACTTCTGCACAAACCAAAAACCATACTCTACCTCTATATCTATACAGGTATACGTGTATTATATGTTTGATAAATACAATGCACTATAAAGATCTGCAAGTTAATGATAAATGACATTTTCAACGCAGATATTCCCTTTGAAGTATATGGAAGAGAAACTATGATTAAGGACAGAGGACCTCAATGGTACTTATTATGTTTTCAATGCTTTATCTGGTAGTGGCAGCTATTTGAAAATTATTTTATGACTTTATGCTTTTTCTGTAAGTCTGAACTATTTTACTAGAAGGAAAAGAAATAATAAACATGTCAAAAAAGAAATAATGCTATTTTATAAAATGTAAGTGATAACAGGAATCCTGGAAAATATAACTAGCTCCTTGACTTAGGCTGTCCGTCAGTCTTACAAATGCAGTGCAAAATCTTTAAAGAAAAACATGAGCTTCTAGACATCTCACTGTTTCTTTGATTACAAGTTGCTATTAACAAGGAAATAAAACTGTACACCGTCACCTAACCCCTTCTATTCAACTCACAGGCTGTTGCATGCCTTCAAGAATTAACTCCCTGGTTGAACTCAAGCGCTCATGAGTCACATCTGCCTGTGCCGTAAAGGAGTGCCCTGTGTGGGCAGTAGACAGCGCTCAGTGCCCAGCTGCCGGTTTGCACAAGTGGTAAAGGAATGGCAGGTGTGAGGAACAAAACATGCCTTCCTAGCTTGGAAACATCTCAGGAACACTGTCAAGTTCCCACTCCTCTAACAATCATTTTAGCATGGTCCTTCTCTTAGGTTCTAGTAAAGCAAACTGCTGGACTTGCTATTCCTGCCCTATGGCTGCTGTCACCCATCACCACCAACTTGCTGCCTTGAATCAGCACAAAGTTTTCATCCTTCTGTAGGTGAGAAGTCTGACCTGGGACTTGAAATTGAGGGGTTGGCAGGCTGCATTTCTCCTGAAGGTTCGGCGGGATGGGGGGCGCATTTTTGCTGCAATTTTTAGATCTTGAGCCCCTGGCTCCATCTTCAAAGTGAGCAGGAGAGGGTGAGTGCTCACACCATATCCCTCTGATCCTCCTCTTCCCACCTCCACTTTTAAAGTTCATGTGATCGGACTTGACCTTCCCAGCTGATCCAGGATAATCTCCCCATTTAAAGATCCTGAATTTACTCACATCTGCTAAGTTTCTTCTGCCACCTAAGGTGACATATTCCCAGTTTCTGAAGATTGAAATGTGAGCGCATCTTTGCAAGGGGGCATTATTCAGTCTACTCCAGAGATCCTTTCTGGACAGCAGCTACACAGGAATTCAAGACTCTGTCCAGCATAAGATCCAGATATTTTACTGGGTCATATATTTACTGAGTGTGGAATGCAAATCAACTCAGGGTTGGGAACCATTCTTACCAGCTGTTGCCAGGTTTTGAGGGATACAACAAAACAAGCTGGAATCTTGCCTTAGAACAAGTACTTGGTGCAGTACAACCCCTAAGGCCACATTTCTACCACCAATATTATCCAGGGAGCACACACACAGTCAGGTGCCCAGGTCCTTTCTTATGTCACCTCGTCTATTCTGAGGGACAAAACAACTTTCTGTGTTACCAAAGCCCATCTCAAACTTATGTTGTCAGAGATCTGAAGAAAGGTTTCATTTGTTCATTTCAATATTATTTCAGCCCGAAATACACATAAATTTTTGGTTTTCGGGTTTTAGATGCAGTCTAGCTTTTAATGGCACAGATCATTTCCACATTTCAGTGTTCACAGAGGAGAATTCCATCCTTCACATCCAAGCAGCACAACACATCTAGCCTGAACTTTAGAGAACAGGCTTCTTCTACTGTGGGACACAGTAATTGAAGTCATCCTCCCCATGCCCAGCGAACAAGCACTATATTTTCTGAATTTACTCTGCTTTGTTAAATCATTAAATTTCTTTGGAGAGGTGTTTGCTTGATATAAGACAAAGCACAATCTTCCATGGATAAACCCATGTGGAACGGAGATTAAATAATGAAGGGTGAGGAACTGAGTCCTGCTGTTGCTGATACCATCGATCCCGGAAGAGCAGCTGCCTGGCTTGGCTCTTTCTTGGTTTTCCCAGGGAACATTTTGATGAAAACTGCTGACTCCTTCTGTTTACAGAAGGCCAATCAGAGGTACAGAGGAGTCTTGGTAAACGTGTGAGCAAAAGCTACGGCAGGTTCAGAAGTATTTGCTGGAATGTTCCTGCCTTCCTGTGAGGCTGAGGTGCTGGTGTTCACACTCGAACATACAAACATCTTCCAAGAAAATTGAGTGAAATTATTTGAATTGCCCACTTTCACGAGGGAGCAGAATATAATTTAAAGATTTCTCCCATCAATTCTTTTCCTTTTTCCTCTGAGCACATTTTAAAATAAACAAAGTAAAAACAAAAAACTAAAAGTCCTTATCATTAGCTTCTTGGTATCAAGTCTGGAAGCCTAACTCCAGCTGTTTTGTCCTGTGGGATATAAAAGTTACTGCTACGTGTATTGGCATCAAGTATAGGCTATTTCTCATGGAGTTTTTTTTCTTCCATATTTTTTTTTTGGATACATCAGCATTCCTCTTCTGCAGGTCGACAGCAGTCTTGTCTCTGTGCCTGGTCTCAAGTCTTGGTTTTTGTAAGCCTCAGTGCCCAGAGAGCAGGGTTTAGCCTTAAAGGATATGTGGAAATTTGTGAGAAATGGATTCACCTTTCTATTTGCCATATTCTGTTCATTTTTTTCCCTCCAACATCACAGGTATGTGTGGGATTTTAAAAAGTGATACAGACTTCATATCAGCGCTGTCTTGGCGGGTCACAGACTCTCTTGAGGACCTCATGAAAGCAATGTCTTCTTAGGGACTGTGAATCCCCAGGAGAGAAGCCTCCCGGGATAATTCCTGAGCCCAGAGGCTCCAGTCCCACCCTCTAGAGAGCAGAGACAATGGAAACAAAACAAAGGTCTCTTCAGTAGCTACGAGATAATACTTCCAAATTGTGCAGGAAGAATGAAGAGGCCAAACACCAGGCTCCTTGGAACACCAGGGCCCTGGGCAGCCATTGGCTGTTTCAGAGCCATTTGTCATAATGTCCTCCATGGGTCATATATTCCTAAAGTACGATGAAGCTTTCAGAGGGAAGACATTCATATGACGCTGCTTCACCTTTAGCCCCAATTTTCCAGTTTACGACATCTGCACATTCCTCTCGGTGCCACTTAGCTCTTCTGTGCCCTTCAGCATCTCCCCTGCCTTGGGGAGGCAGGGTGTGCAGCAGGGCCCTGGGAGGACAGAACAGCAGGGCTGGTTTCCACTCCACAGGTGCTGCGATTACCTGGCACGAGGGAACCCACAGAGTTGGCACAGATGCACAAAAAATGCTTCTGCACCCCAAATTCACACGTGGAAACCTGAATTCTTGGTGTGACAGGATTGGGCAATGGGCCTGGGGAGGTGATTAGTCATGAGGGTGGGATCCTCATGAATGGGATTAGCGCTCTTGTCCAAAAACACTCAAGGGAACTTACTCCTGAGGCCATGTGGGGCTACCAGGGAAACGGGCGGTCTGGGAAACAGAAGTAAGCTTGTCAGAAATGGCCAGGCTGCTGCCCTGACCTCTGCCTTCCAGCCTGCAGACCCACAGTCTATAAATTTCTGTTGTTTGTAAGTTACCTGGTCTATGGTGTTTTGCTATGGCAACCCACAATGGTGAAGGCAGTAAGCTGTAACAAAATTGCAGGAGCTGATGTGAGGCTAGCACACGAGGAAGAGCAAAACTGTCAATCAGGCATGTTTTTCCTCAGGATGAACAAGTAGAATCCGTGCCTGGGTCTGCTCTGCAGTTCTCCCTCTGTGTCCCACCAACTCTCTCCACTGGGTAACAAAGAGATAAAGATGCTCCCTTAAAAATTCTTTGCTGGGCCAGGCTGATAGGCACCCACGTGTTATGCCTCCTTCCTGTCCAGAACACAGAGAAAAACAAGTGCTATTTCAAAATAAAACCAAACTATAAGTAACAATGAGGCTAGGAGGTTAGGACGTAAACATTTCTATGATGAAAGAGAAAACATTTTAATTAAATAGTGAAGAACAAGGGTGGTGAAAGAAGCTTTATTTGTTTATAATGTTCTAGGAAGATGCATCCCTGGGTCATTGTTATCTCAGGAGAGCTTGCGGGGAGAGTTTCCATATGAAAGGATAAGAAAAAAAAATTGATGTTGGAAACTGAAGGAACTGCATCCAAGGACCAAGGGACAGTTTCTCATACTTCATGAAAAGGTGTTGTGCTCGTTGGAGATGCTGCATGGTGCTTGCCAGATGAACATGGGGTGCTCTCAGCCATGTTCACATAATCGAGCTTTTCTTGTTAATGTTTTTTAAGAACTAAAAAGCTATTTTAATGCCATCACAAGTCTAAGAAAAATTTCTGTGATAATAATTCAAATTTACACTATAAAATTCATGTGAAGCAGACAATTGAGAAATACTTTCTAAAAGGCATAATCGCATACTAGAAATTACATTCTAAGGTGAGGATGATACTTGAGGAGTTTGGAATTTTGGAATATTTGCTTCACCCTGGTTTAAAACAGACTTAACTTTTTGGTGGTATACCAACTACACAAGGAGGTCTTGTAGAGTTGTTAAAACAACTTTATATATGCTATATAACATCATTTCATTTACTTTATTTCTAATATGCTCTTATAATGTTTTTAAAATTTGATGTCACCACTTATTGAATGAATTTGTGTAAGTCACCTTAAATCCCTTCTCAAATTAACCAATAAATCATTTAGACTTGTAATAGAAGTTTTTTTTTTACCTTCATTCAAGAAAATATACAGGTAATAATTGATAATGTTGAGCCCTGACTTAGGAATTGGGATACAAAGATAAATAACTAGTAGTTTTGCTGCCAAGATGTTAATTGTCCATTTATCTTAATTAGTGAAATCTCTAAGATGAAAACTCTACAAGAAAACCCGTTTGACAAGGGGGAGAAGCTATTATTGCCTTGGTCCATCCATTCTGTGCTGCTGCGACAGAAAACCACGGACTGGGTAAATTATAAAGGGAATAAATTTATTCTGACAATTCTGGAAGAGGGAATCCTGGAAGAGGGAAGTCCAAGGTCGAGGGGTCTACCTCCGATGAGGGCCTTCTTGCCATGGTGCCTAGTGTTGGAAGATGAAAGGGCACAAGAGCAAGAGGCGGCCAAACTTGCTTTCATTCCACACCCACTCTCTGGACAGCTACCTGCTCATGACCTCATTGCCTCTGAACATCCCCACCTCTCAACACTGTTGCATTGGGAATCAAGTTTCCAACAGTGAAAATAGAAGGAAAATTGGATGAAAGCAACACTGGAATGGAGTCCTGGGGTCCATTAGCAAAGGGGGCTTTGAGCGCAGGTCCAGCTGAGGCCTGGACAGTGAACTTTGGTAACCTCCATCTTCTCATTACAAGCATCTGGAATGACCTAAAGACCAGCAAATTACATTGTGCCCAGAGAGTCCAGGTGTTCATCAAGAGGTTGTCAGACTCTTTGGTCATGCACAATTCTATTCTATCATCTTTTCTTTATCTTCTATGAGTCATGTCAGCCCTGCTCCTTCTCCATCTACTGTAGCCTACATGAGCTCCTACTTCTGCCTGCCTTAGAACATTGATTCCGAAGTATCTGAACCCAGGTCTCCCACATTGCAATTCCTAAGACTACAAAATAAAGTCCTCTACTTTAGTAGTTTCTGAGTTCAAACTTGCCGACACAACACGTGTATTCCGTGGGATCTATTCGAACCACGGCAATTATCTAAAAATAATAAATTATGAAGTATTGCTAAGGAGGGTGGCTAAAGCTGTAAAATGATTTTTATTTTTTTTTACACCACATTTCTACATACACTTACCTAATGACAATAGGAGCCACCCAGGGAAAGATGCCGTGTGTTCCATTTGCCATTTTCTCCAATCCCACCTTTGGCTGCCCTCTTTTATTCCCCTAGCTCGCCCCTCCTCCAGCTTTGCCTCCTCAGTACTTCTCTTTAACAGAATCAGAAGGGAGGTGTGCTCCCCCTTGAACTCTTGGTGGTTCCATTTAATTTCAATAGCAAAGTACTTTTTCCTCGAATGTTAGAATGAGAAATGTTACGGTGGAAGGATTTCAGGGATGAGCCAACAGATAGAAAGTATCGGGATCTTAGAGATGTACCCAGAAAGTGCTTCTAATCTACTTGGAAGCCTCATTATTCTGATCAGCTTTTCAGGTGTCTGGGATGAGAGGTGGATGGCAGGCTCTGATATTTCACACTCATCTCCAGTCCAGGGCCCATGGCTCCCTGGGAAAGACACAGCTGAAGGCCCTTGAGCACCGTTGCCAAGGGCCACTGAGCATGTGTCTTCTTCACTGCTCCCTACTGCAGAATGTACTCTGTCAGCACAAAAGGATTCCAGCCACTGTCTCTGTTTTCCTTATATAAGCTCAGGGCAGGTCCCCTGGTCCTTCCTCTGTATTTAATTCAAATACCCCTTTCATCCTTCTGCAGGTCACACATCTGTTTGAGCACCATGTCTTCTTTGGTAGTGTGCATTAAGTTTTTATGAACACACAAAGTAGATGTTCATAATTTTTAAGGTCAGATACTAAGAGTGACAGCATCTGTATTCTTGGAGCTCCCTTCAGGTGTAAACTTTCATGCCTGGTTTCCTGGCAGATGCAGATGACTAGGCTCAGCTCCCACTGAGAACACACTGGAACTTTAGTGGGGGAACAAAATCGGCAAGGGAACCATAGTGACCAACTCAGTGTGTGTGGTCTTACAGATCCTGACCCGCGATGCGGCATTTTCATATCATTTTCTCCTTTATAGTCAAGATTTTGAGTAAAGTTAAGTGTGTTACTCAAATGAATTTTACTGGATAACTAAAGTATTTTTAAGATAAGGGATTAACTCTTAGTAAATGGGTAATAAATGTTGGTCTCCAAAGCTGGTGTTCTTAGCCTGGGGGCCACATGTGGCCTTCCGAGTGTTCAAATAGCAATGGGGATCACAAATCAGGAAAATCATAATTCAAGTAAAGGTAAAAAGCCGCTGAAAGCTTCTTCTACATATGTATTCAGTCTGTTATATTTTAAAGAAATTCTCAGTGAACATTTTGCTTTCATTCTGAACAAACATATGCTTAACATCTTCCCCAAAGGAAAAGACATGTGGCCAGGGTAGATGTGGGAACTGGAGGAGGAAGCATAGTTGAACCATCAAATTTAAGTATCTTGTAGAAATTTGGAGATGCTTTATTTTCTCGTAATAATTAACCATACATGCAGCTAATTATGGTGCAGAATGATAGCACCAAGCCATGAAGAAAGAATTTGTGAACTTAATGGTCTTTTTTAGTAGCAAGATCTTTTTTTTTTTCCAGGAGCAGACTTTTGAGGCATAAAATGACTTATGTTTAATAAAAAATTTTCAGACATAGAAAATATGATCCATTTGGAAAACCACAAAAATAAGGTGAGTGTGAATTGATGACTGGTTAAGCTTATTTCTAAACTTGAGCTAGTGAATGAGCCTTACTTAATAGCTGAGCTGCTAAAAAGTAACACTTGAAACAAGCAGAAACAAGAATCATATATATATATATATATATATATATATATATATATATTTAACTCTTCTATATGCTTCCTACAAAAAATAGTTCATTTTAAAAATCTTTCTCACAACCCATACTTAGATAGAGATAGACAGATAGATAGATAGATGATAGATAGATAGACAGAAACTCACTGGTTCTGTTATGCAGCACTGTATTGCTTTCCTACAGTCCAAATGTATGTAACTCACAATTTGCCTTCCATGTATACAGCACCTTGAGCAACAGTCCCAATTCTTTTATGCTGCTGCACTCCTTATCTGGCCACTATAACTAATGTGATTATAACATTAGGCACCAAGTTCTCTTATGCTTCAAGGAACATTGATCACAAGATACTAAAACACAAATTTTATATAATAAATGTGGTGTTAGCAATAACAACTAGGTCAGGGGGCCTTCGAGTTGGGCTGCTAGGTGGGTCACTCCCACGGAACCTGATCAACACAATGTACATAAAGCCATGTGTTCTGCAAAGATCTGTGCTGAGAACCTGGCCAAGGCCCCAGAGCCACAGACCTGGGGCTCAAAGAGCTGAGACTTTCTCCAGTGGACCCAGTCCTCTACTGGGCTGGGGACACATTTCTTGACCATTGTAGTGAGTTGAATATCATTCCATTCCCTTCCCTTCCCAAATCATATCCACCCAGAATCTCAGACGGTGGCCTGATTTGGAGAGAAGTTCTTTACAGATTTAATTAGGTGAGAATCAAGATGAGATCATACTGAATTAAAAGGGCCCACAAATTGGATGAGAGTTTTTCTTATAAAAAACAGAAACAGAACATGAACACATGCCTTATGCAGATGGGGGCAGAGATTAGCAGTAGATTTCCACAAATCAACAAATACCAGGAGCCCCACAGAGTCTCCTGAAGTAAAAGGAAGACCCTCTTCTAGAAATGATTGTAGTTATTATCTTTTCTGTGTTTGCAGGTACCAGGCTGTCAACAGCACTCTGGGCTCCAGAACCTGCTAGGATGCAGCCAGGGAATCCTTGTTAAACCCAGGACAAGGGGTTCCTGGGGTCCATCTGGTGCAGCCGTGCTAAACCATAAAGGCTGAGTGCAGGTTTTGCAGCCTGGCTGCCTGGGTTAGATGCCACTCTGCCATTCACTATGTTTTAGAGCAAATTACTGACTTATTCCACCAGGTTAACAACATCACCTTCTTAGAGTACTTGTGAGAATTAAATGAGCACTCTGGTACAGTGTGTAAGTGTAAGTGACACATGGTAGATGTGCAACAGATGGTACCTCTAATCATTATCTTATAATGATTATTATATGATTATCATTATCATCATCATTCCAGGGTCTCACTACAAGTGCTTTTTCTCCTTGGGAGGGCAGGTACAAGGTAGCTGTATTAGTCCATTTTCTGTTATTACTATGAACTACCTGAGGCTGAGGAACTTAGGAAGAAAAAAAGTTTGTTTGGTTCATGGTTCTGGAGGTTCAAAGGCACAGTATCTGCATCTGCTTGGCTCTGGTGAGGACCTTAGGGCAGGTGACACTAGAAAGGCAGGCAAGCTTGTGAGGAGAGAGCGATTAATAGGAAGCCAGGGGAAGTGGCCACGCTTGCTCCTTTTATAGTTCTCTTGTGAGAACTAACCAAAGTCCTATGAGAAGTACATGATCCTCCTTAACCACCTCCCACCAGACCCCCACCTCTCGAAGTCCCACCTCCTGTCTGGGGATTGAGCTTCTAGCACAGACCTTTGGAAGACAAACCATGGGGTAGATATTCCCTTCACAGAGTAGCCCCAGGACAGGAGCTTGGTTCTCCTATAAAGAGGAGTCACTGTCTTTGATCTTCCAACAATTTTTAGCCACTCTTTACACAACAAACACAGGCTGCTCCTCTTGCGGTGGTTTCCTCTGAGTGGGTCGTTACCATGGTAGGCTCTAGGGCTGCTCCTACAAAGTTCCACAATCTCAGTGGCTCAAAACAATAGACCCAGCAAGCAACTCAGGAGGCTGAGGCAGGAGGATTGCAAGTTTAAGGCCAGTCTCAGTAAGTTGGTGAGACCCTGAGCAACTTAGGAAGACTCTGTCTCAAGATAAAAAATATAAAGGGATGGGGGTGTGGATCAGTGGTAAAGTACCTCTGTGTTCAATCCCTAGTACCAAAACCAACCAACCAACAAATACATAAAGTAAAATAATAAGGCAAGGTGACATTTACCCTCCCACAGTGCTGGGACTAGCAATCCCGAGGCCTGGTGCTGGCTGGGTTGGTTCCTCTGGAGGCTCCAGGGGAGGGTCCACTGGCTGCCCCTCTCTCCCACCTTCTGGTCTTCTCAACAGTCCTCCCCACTCCCTGGTTCCTTAAGTCAGGGCAACTCCCATCTCTGCCTCCATCTTCACGGGGCCTCTCCCCTGCATGTGTTTGTGTCTCCTTTTCCTAAAAGGACACCAGGCCCACAGTCCAGGACCCACCCAAAGCCAGTATGACTTTACTTTCTGTTGATTACATCTGTAAAAACCCCATTTCCTAATCAAGTCACAGTCATAGGCAATAGAAGCTAGGATTTTCACCATGTGTTTTTGGGAAACATGTTTGAATCCACAATAATCACCTCATGTAAATGAAACAAAACAGAAAAGCCAGATGTTATCGATAATTTTATGGATACATCAAAAATAAAAACTATCTTTTTGGAGAGTTTTCACGCAATTAAGAAAGGTAGGGTTTGAAGGTCCCCCTGAAAAGTCCTGTTGAAATTTAATACCCATCGTGAGATATTAAGGGATTAAAAGCAGAATTGAATGACTGTATTTGGAGTGGGACTTTTGGAAGGTAGTTAAGGGTGAATGAGGCCCCCAGGGTGGGGCCCTTATTCACTGGGACTGTGGCCTTATAAGAAGAGGAGGGGAGACCTAAACTAGGATGCTCTGCCTTGACATGTGATGTCCCAAGTCACCTTTGGTCTCTGCAGAGTCCCTACTGGTGAGAAGGACCTCACCAGATGCAGCTACAAGATGATGAACTTCCCAACCTTCAAAAACAAGGAGCAGAATAAATCTTCAGTCTTTATGAATTATTCAGTCTGTGGCATTTAGTTACAGTAACAGAAAATGGGCTAAGACAGTCTGCCCAACATTAGTAACTTCGAAAAGTCTTAAAAGGACAAGTTTCTATTATGATGAGCCAGCGGCAAATTTTGAATGTGCATTTACATTACATCATTGTCAGCTGTGGAACTATCGGGAGCCCATGATTGGATCACCTCGTTTTCTCTGTTAGCAAGTTTCCTTTATTTTTTAAAACATATGTTGGAGAAAGATGAATGGCATGAGTATACATCTTTGCAATTAAGCATAAGTAAAGGGTTTGATATTTTAATTAAGTTAAACCTTCAGAGACTGCCCACTCGCCTCTTCCTATTTCTGGCTCACAAACTCTCTACTCTCTGCAGAATATACTCAGCTCTGGGCTTAGCAGAGGCAGGTTTTTCTGATTCCTTCTCAGGTCTCATTTTCTCATTCAAGTGATGCTACCTATGTGTTGGGTGCATGTTTTTTTTTCTGCAAGAAACTTTTGTTTTATCCCTTTAGGCTACTCGTTATCTAATACTCTCCAGCTTAAACCTTTGACTGGCACTCCCCGTGGAAAATGATTTTTCCCTTCCCTCGGGGGCCTGCTACAGGTGATTTCGTGGTCCCTTCTAGAGAGAGGCATCTTTTCATCCGTCTCACTCTGAACCAGATTATAAATTCCTTGATTGGTCAAGCCTCTGTGGCATCAACCTGCCAAATGCCTTGTAGATAGTTGGTGCTTGTCTTAGTCTGTTCATAATCCGTAACAAAGTTCCATAAACTGTGTGGCCTATGGACAACAGAAATTTATTTCTTACAATTCCAGAAGCAGAGAAGTTCAAGCTCCAGGCAGATTCAGTGTCTGGTGAGGGCCCACTTTCTGTCTCATACATGGCATCTTCTTGCTGTGTCCTCGCTGGGCAGAAGGGGTGAATGGACTCTTTGGATATCTTGAGGATACTATTATGGTTTAGATAGTAGGTATCTTCCAAAAGCTTATGTGTGAGACAATGCAAAAATATTCAGAGGTGAAATGATTAGATTACGAGAGCCATAACCTAATCAGGGGGTTAATCCACTGATCTAGATTAACTGGAAGATAACTAGAAGCAGGTAGGGTGTGGCTGGAGGGAGAGGTCATTGGGGGCGTGACTTTGGGTTTTATTTTGTCTCTCTCTGCTTCCTGGTTGCCATGTCCTGAGCTGTTTTCCTCTCCTACACCCTTCCACCATGATGTCCTCCCTCACTTGGGCCCAGAGCAATGGAGTCAGTTGACCATGAACTGAACTCTGAAGTCATGAGCCTAAATAAATTTTCTTTCTATAAGTTGTTCATTTCCAGTCTCTTGGGTTACAACAATGACCTTAAATAAAACAGAGTATACACTAATCCCATTCAAGAGGGCAGAGCCGTGATTGGTTCCCAAAGGCTTCATCTCCTAATGCCATCACGTTGGTAAATAGGTCTCAACATATGAATTTTGGAGGGATCCAAACATCCAGACCACAGCCGTGCTCAAAATATGTTTATCATCGATAAGTGATTGGTTCTTTTGTTCACTTCAGATTGTAATTCATTATTTCTGAATGAGTTTAATTTGACAGAAATAATAGCAGTTGCTTTCAGCAATTTGTGTTGAAGCTTAATTTGTCTAGTTTTATAAAACTTATGGTTTTCAGGAAGTTTTACTCATTTTGTATAATATTTATAACTACCATTATTGAGAACTTACTGCGCCAGTGACTGCTTTGAGCTCTTTACATACATTTGTCTCCTTTTATTCCCATAGCAACCATTTGTACTAAGCATAATTATCTCTATTTTACAGATGAGGAAATTGAAGCTTAGTGAGTTTAAATCACTTCCCAATGTCACAGTGCTGACAAATGGAGAATTTGAGCCTAGGTCTGTCTGCCCTCAAATGTTGTGCTCTTAGCCAAAGTTTCTGTAATTTCCCAGTCACAAAAATTCTTTCAAAAACTTCTTAGAAAGAGAGTTCTGACTTTCCCGTGGAGCTCAGAGATAGAGCACTTGCCTAGCGTGTTGCCTTGTGTCCTTTTGCTGTAGTAAGTCATGCCTGTGAGAACTCCATGCTCCATGCCGTGAGTCCCCGGGAGTCATGGGCCCTGGGGCTGGACTCAGAGCCCCAGACATGGTTTCTGACTTCTCCATCCTGCCTTTCCTTAGTTGGTGTCAATCGGTGTTTAGTAGTCACACTTCTGTACAAGGCTAGTGTATAGATCTAAGTTGTGCATGACTAACATTCAGCTGGTGGGATGGAATTGAGGCACACTGTGGATGGCATAAAAAAGGTTGGGGTACAGCATGAGGCTTAAAGGGGCTCAGAAATGGGGAAGTGGTAGTTCTGTGCAGTTCTTGCTGGCTAAACACAGGTCTGTTGAGGATGCCCCTGAAGCACTGTACACAGTTAAACTGACTCCCTTACAGGTTTACTTATGCCAGCATCACCACAAACACAAGTGATGCACTGAGCTTCAAAGTTTGGATGGTAGGAGAGCCAAGGCATCACCAGGCAATAGGCATTTAGCTCCATTATAACTGTTGGGTGCAGAGCAGGCTGAACAGATGTTGGCTGCAAGATAGCCCACGCACTCAAACCCCCTCTATCTGGTCCTTTATCACCTGTTTGCCTCAAGTCTGAACATTCAACCCCGCTCAAGGCTGAACACTTAACCCCCCCCATTGGGCCAACAAGGCAGCTTGCAGACCCAGAGGCCCCATTAGATTTGGGCTATAAAAACTCCCTCCTGCCGGGCCCCCCTCTCTCTTGCTCTCTGTCTCTCTCTTGCTCTTGCTCTCTCCCTCTTCATCTCTTCTCTTTTCTCTCTCTCCCCCCCACTCCCCGTCTCCCTCTCTCCTTCTTTCCTTTCTCTTTGTTGCACTGCTGCAATAAAGATCTTTTGGTTGCTCCGAGTGTTGCGGTCACTTTTCTTTCAATAACCCCCTCACCCCTTGAGTGCTGGGGATTGAAGCAAGGGCTTCACACAGGCTAAGCACACACTCTACCACGGAGCTCATTCCCCAACCCCATTCCATTATAATTTTATGAAATTATATCTTAAATGTGGTCCTTATGTGGTACATGACTGTATATCTCTTCTCAAAATATTATTATTTGGGGGTTTTGCTAGCATGCAAAATTTGAGATTGTAGTGTATTTTAAAATTAATCCTAAAATAAAGCAAAATTTAAAGAAGATGAAGCTGATTAGTAAGCTTCTAAAGATACTCCAACTTGCAGGGAAGTTATTACAAGAGTAGCTTCCATAAATGAAATGAAACTTTTCATAGAAATATTTATTTGGACTCAGGACACAATTCCGTTGTAGAATATTCTTGCCTAGTATGTGCAAGGCCCTGGGTGAATCCCCAACTCTGAAAAGAGAAAGGAAGGAAGGAAGGAAAGGTAGAAAGAAGGAAAAAAAAGTCGTGTGCGTGTGTATGTGTGTGTATGTGTGTTGAAAACTGTCGGCCATGGGTCAAACCTCTGAAATCATGAGCCCCAAATAAAAATATTCCTCTTCTAAGTTGTTCTTTTTAAGTATTTTAGTCACAGCAGTGAAAAGCTAACTAACATACCTGTCATCTCATTTTACTTTCTTTCCAATCCCCAACAAGAGTTCTTCCAAATAAAGTGGTCTGGAGCAGTTTCAAAATTGGTCGGTTAATTGGATTAAAGTAGGTTTTGGACTGAGGTCACTGTCAACACAGAGGACAAATGCTAAATTCTGAGGTCATCGTGTGTGTGTGTGTGTGTGTGTGTGTGTATGTGTGTAACAGCAGGGTAGAGGGAATCTACATGGCAGCAGAAACAGTAGAGACCGTATCACTTTATTCTGAAAGTAAGTGGCATCCACTGTTTCTTGATTCCCTAGTAACTGGTCCTCATGATGGGGATGTGTGTAGGTGGAAAGGAAGCCCAGCTGCTGGAGTGAGATTGGCCAGGAGAGTTAGAGGGAAATTAGGAGTTTTCTTAGATATAGAAAATCCTGAGAACCAATGTCTGAAACTTTTACTTTTGTTGGATTCTCTTAACCTAACAACTTCACTCATTACTCTCTAGGTCATAAGACGAAGTCTGGTCTTTACACTGTCCACTCAGAAATGACCAGTTTTAGATGTAAGAAGGCCACCTGAGGCCCAGGGTGGGCTCCATATTTCCTTTTTTATCCTCAGACCAGAGTAAGGGTGCAGTTGGCTGAATTACAGATGCTACCCTGAACTTCTTTTGTCTTGTTTCCCACAGATGCCATTAGCAAAAGCCAGATGTGAAGGATTAAGAGGAACATGACACCTCTCTGAAATATATAAGTAAAGCATAAATAAATTAAGATATTTAAATAAATAAAAACATCAGAGCATCTTCTCATCTGATGCTTGGGTCATGTACACTTTTTACAAATTCAGTTTCTAGGTATTAAATTATTTAACAAAAATGCTTTTTTTTTTTTTAAATAGAGAAAATTAAAGCAGTCGGAACTAACTTGGTATCTTTGGCCAAACAAAAAGGGAATAATCCTGGGAAATGATATACAAAATGTCATCCAAAACCAGAAGGCAGAGAAACCCTGCCTTCTCAAACCCATTACATTATTGTCTCAGGGATATCAACAGGAAAACGTGAGCAGAATATCTGAAAAATATACAAGTTGTTTCTGTTAGATTACAGGCCATATTTTAAGCTCAAGTGTTAATTTGCATTCTATTCAGTACAATAAAATTAAATTCTAAAGGTCTAAATACCGTAAAACAAAATTGATTAGGGTAATCTAGTAGATTTGAATTAAGGAATACTTAAAGCATTAGACACAGGATTACAGAGAAGATTGTGGTGTCACTTCATTGTCTAAATCTTGAGGAAGTGGAGAAAACCCTGAATAGGAGAGGCAGGGCTAGAATCCTAATGGGCACATGACATCCAAATGTCATCAAAAAACAGGGAATCCTTGCCAGTCTGGCTTCTCTATTCACATTTAGAAACAGAGAGAGATTCCTGGTTATATGTTAGTCAACCAACTAATATATTTCCCCTCAGAGAAGTTTGAAGCTATTTAACCTAAAACAGTTGACCTTTGGAATTATTCAATGATAAAATGTGTATGAATGGAACACAGGGGGGTCTCCTTTCCTTCTTAATTTGGGAGTGTCCCTCTAGTCCAAAGAGCAGTTTATAATGCCGATAGGTGGGGACAAATTCAGACACACTATTTCCTACACAATCCTCATAAATTTAGAATTAGGACTTATTTTAAAGAGAGTAACACAAATCTCGTGTGTGACGTTTACAATGGTTGTGTGCATTGTTTTAGATTCTGGTATTAAGATGGCTAGTTTAGCACTGTGCTATTGTTTGGATGTGCGGCGTTCCCCCAAAGCTCACGTGTTGGCAGTTCCATCCCCAGTGTACAGGTTGGGGCTCTGGGGAAGTGCTTGGATCTCCAGGACTCCGACCCCATCAGCTAAATAATCCATGAGAGCTTAATGGGCTGTTAGGGGTGGTGCAGGCTGGAGGAGGTGGGACCTAGCTGAAGGACTGGGGTGTGCCCTTGAGGACTACATCTTGTCTCTGACCCCTTCCTCTCTCTCTCTCTTCCCTGCAGCTGCCTGGAGGGAACAGCTTCCTGTGCCACACTCTTTGGCCACTGTGTGTGTTTCTCCCTTGCCTCAGACCTGAAGCGATGGAGTCAGCCCACCGAGGATGGAAACCTTTAAAACAATAAGCCAAACTAAATCTTCCCTCCTTTGTTTTTCTAGGATATTTTCCATAGTGACAAAAAGCTGAACTAACACAAACTGTCAGCAAACTTCATAAAGAGTTTTATTTATTTTTAAAGTTTTCTTCAGTGAAGTTCCCAAGTTTCCGAGGCTTGCACAAAGTTTGACTGTGCAAAGAAGCTTTGTGCAAAGCCAAGTAGGTATCGTAAAATAGGTGAACTGGAACACGGTTTTAATTATGCCAGAGTGAGGTAGTTTATAGCTCAGAGCTTAGCAGCCGAACAATAGGTTTGAAGTACTGACTAATTGTAATTTTGTCAGTAATAACCTGGAGACACGGGTAAACAAAAGTGTGGAACACTCCCCTGGATCTCCGTGGGCCAGGAGGGTTAATCTAATTTAGATTAAACAATGAGTTCTATAAATTTAATACTTCATGTGCATCTTAATTTAGAATTGCCAGAGAAAGTATAAAAAACTTAGAGAATTTTTTTTTAATCCTTAACTTGAAGATAATCATTGGATTCAAGGGATTTTCACGGTACAAAGAAATAAAAGTTTTCATTTAGTGAAGATGAATAATTGTGCAAAAACCTTGCTGAGGTTAAAAATGGTTATGCATATAAATCAAGTGCTGGCTCTTTGCTTGGACCTCCTGTAACAGTTATCGTCTGTGGAAGTTTTCCACAATTTATCAGAGAGTGCCCACCACACTGCCTCCGTTGTTAGTGTGCAGTACTTATTTAAATCTTTTGTGGTTATCAAACCATTGAATGAACATATTGGAGTGCCGTGATGTGGCAGGGGCCCTCCTTGGCACTGGGCTGTAGACTTCTGCCTGAGGATTCCATCAGTGTTGGGGGTGAAAGTGATAATAATGCAAATGAACAGAGAAAGGAGATGGATGTACCATCAATCGTTCATCTGGTCCTGGGTTCCTGGGACTGGGCTTGCAAACCCATGGAGACTGAGTTTAATCTCAGGGTCAGCGATGTCAGCCAGTCGTGCCTGCATAATGAAATCTCAGTCAACGCTGTGAGCAGCTGAAGCTCATGGGGGCTTGACTGGTTAGTGGTGCACATTGAGGTGACAGGAGAGTATGACATTATCACTCAAAGGGAAGAAGATAAGGCAGCTCTGCATTTGAGACTCTCGCAGACCTTGCCCCGTGCATCTCTTCATCTGGGGAGTCTTGATTTGGGTTCCTTGTGATGCATCTCTTAATTCCAGCACATCTCTGAGTTCTCTAGGTCTTTCTAGTGAGTTATGATGAAGGGATAGAGGGAACCCCTAAATTATAGTCCATTGGTCAGAAGCATGAATGGCTTGCAGTTGGTGTCTGAGCGAAGGCCGCCTCCTGGGTCTGTGCTTTTAACCTGGACTGGCTGTGCAGACGCTGGGCTTTAATGTGGGAACTGGGCTGCACATCGCAGGGGTGGCTTCAGGCAGGGCTAAGTGGTATGGAGAAGGTGCAATGGCAGTGGGAAGTGTGGGCTCAGGAGGAGCCGGCTCAGTAAGGCTTGGGAAGAGAAGCTTCCAGGCAGAGGAAGCCACCTGTGAAAGCTTCCAAGGCAGCACAAGTGTAGCACACTGGAGGCAGGAGACCCTACAGCTGGAATGGGGAGCTGGGAGGACTGAGGAGCAGGGCCCATCACGCAGGGCCTTTGAGGGTGGTTGGGTGTTTGCATTTTAAGACCCATGGGGAGCCACTGGATGGTTCTAAGGCAAGAGAACTACCATTATTTGCAGCTTTGAAAACTTTCCCTGGATACCAGGGTGAAAAACAATTGTGGTCTTGAACATGACAGTCGAAGGCTTGTGTTCTGCTTGCCGACCTTCCTGCAGCTTCTTGATATCCACACAGTGCCCCAGATCATTGCTAAGCACATGGAGGGTACTGTGTACCTCTGGGTTAACCTAGGAGCATACACAGAGAAAGAGAAGGATAGGCTGAAGGGGAGAGTGAATGCTTGCTCAGTATATACCAGCGGATGAAATGTAAGGTTTCTATGACTAAGTTTAAAAAAGATGTAAAATCTCAATTAAAACAGAAAAACAATCTGCGTAATATTATATACATCTTCCAAATTTTATGAATTTGTTCAAATTTCTCCAAAAGATGTTAAATATCTAGATCAGAGGGCAGCAAACGGTGACCCTTGGGACAAATCCAGACTGCCACCTGTTTCTGTCATTAAAAGTGCATTGGATTCCAGCCAGGCTCATTAGTTTACATATTGCCCTTGGCAACTTTTGAGTGACATGGCTGAGTAAACAACGACTCCACTGGCTCACAAAGCCTACAGTGTTTCCTATTTGTCCTTTCTGGAAAGAGTGAGCTGACTCCTGATCCAGATGAGCTGTTTGTGGTGGAATGGGTTGGTGAAGACCGCTACATTATTGGGATCTAAGTGCATTCTGTTGGGGTTCTCTAGGTTCTTTGAGGGAAGGTACAAGATGGCAGTGAAGAGAAGGCTAACCTTTTGGAGCAACAAAGAGGAGAAAGAAGATGAGGAATCATTTGTATGGAAGAATATGGCCCCTGGGACTCAGCAAATGCAGGTGAGCTTTAAACAGGTACTGGCATGACCACCTCCACGCTAGGAGGATGCAAAATGAATGGCTGCCATTTAGCCAAGAGTGTAGGCAGGTCTTCTCCAGAACAGGTGCAGAGAGGAGGGTAAGAGGAGCCGACAGGAGAACACAGAGCAGGGAGATGGACAGAACTTTTCTGATTTCAAACCTGCCATACTTCACACAATGAATGCTGATAGCAATGATGAGGGTGGCTAGTACTTAATGTGTACTTAGAATATGCAAAGGTGATAATTAGGCTTCATTTAAGTGACTTCAGTGATGTTGTTACAATCACATCATTGGAACTGAGGTAAGGCTGTAAGTGGGTAGTGGAAGCCTACAGAGGTGAAGGAATTTGTCCAAAGACACAAGTTGCCTACAGGGAGTTGGGATTTGGAGCCAAGGGTGATGTAACACATAGCTGTGCACCTTTTCTACACTAGGTGTGGTCCACGATCAGCTGCAGGAGTTCTTTATAGCATTTCAAGTTTCTTCCTAAATCAGAATCTGCATTTGACAACATCCCAGGTAACTTCTAAGAACTCTAAAGTTTGTACGGGACTGGTCTATAAGGTCTCCAAGCTTTATTCTCAAACTCACACGAGGAATCCAAACTTCCATCCTCACTCCCTACACTTTGTTAAACTTTTTACCCTCATTAAAGTGGAAACTGGTAAATAATTAGGGTCTCATCCCATTTTCCTAAGTCAAAGCTCTTAGGTTGAATGGATTCCAGGCGCACGGATCCTGCAGTGAGCTAGAATCTGTGTCAACTAGTGTTATTCTCAATTCCAAGTGTGTTCCACACTAGGAAGTTTTGGAACCAAGAGACAAAGCCTTATTCTCTTCTGCAAATAGTGAGACAGATCCCTTGGTTGGGGTTTCATGGAGGAACCCACCTATGAGGATTCAATTTCCAGAAAAATCTTTATTTCAGTATCTGGAGTCGGTGTTGCATTGGGATCTAAGTGTATTCTATTAGGGTTCTCTACGTTCTGCAGAGAGTGTCAAGTTCAGGAAGGGACAGTGCCAAGTTCAAGAAGGGACAGGGCCAAGTTCAGGAAGGGACAGTGCCAAGTTCAGGAAGGGACAGTGCCCAGGGAGAGGACAAGCAGCCTGCAGACTCCAGCCTGGACATCTGTCCCTCTCACACTGACTCCCGCCTCTGTGGGATGTGACTAATCCAAATACAAATCGTATGTGAAAGAAGAGGCGAGAAAGCCAGTCACACACATACAGAGCACTACACACAAGTAAAATGGAAACACCCTTAAAAATATTCCCATTTCAACAGTGAATTTGTAGCTGAAGTTGAATGGCCAGATCATCTTAAAGAGCCGATTCCTCCCCAGGGTGATATCCATTTCTTCTAATTGTTTAAAGTCACTCACTTTGTGGAAGACAAAAGAGAAGGCTCCCTTCTCCTGGGACAAAGTTGCTGCCTTTGTAATTAGACAGGATCCCAGAGATTCCCAGAGGCTCCGTCTTTTTAACGGGAATCAATCTAGGCTGTGATCCCTGAAATTTCACTTTCTGCTGGTTCCTAGAACCTTTCCTGCTCCTCAGTTGCCAGGTGCCCAGGGAAGCAGCGGGTGCCCAGGGACATTAAGGGAAAATGGAGGTTAAAGATTTTATACATCACTCCAGGTTTCCCCCTGCCTTCCATTGTCAGCCAAAAACAAACAAACAAACAAACAAATAACTACTAGGACTGGGCGTAAAAGAAAAGTAAAAGAAAAAGCAGCAGCCTCAACTTTCAGCTACCAACACCCATGGTTTTCTATCGAGTTTGCAGATGGCGGAGCTCGCAGTGGGTAAGATCAGGGACTCTGGCACCACCTTTTCACATCAGTCAGCTGTTGATAGGCAGAGATCCCAGGTCAGAGTGCTGGTCTCAGCATTCATCTTTGTCCAGGGGAATTCCTAAAGATGCAGGGTTCTGTCAAATTCTCTTTCCATGTGGTTTCCCATGAACCAGCTCTGAGACTGTGGGCCAGGCGTCTTTTAACCTCAGGAGACCCAGATCCTCAGTGTAAGATGAGAAGTCTGTACTGGCTGATCTCTGAGACTTCTCCACCCTGAGGAAGCTGGGCTTTGTTCTTGATTTGAGCTGTCCTTGAAGCAAGTGGGCACCGCTTTGTTTTATGAGAAGAAGTGGGGAAAGGAAAAAATATTGGAGTATCTCTTCAGAACATAGTCGTGGAGAGTGATCAAGCTTTATCTATCCTGGATGGTGTGTTATTGCTCCATTGTGATCATTCTGAGCAGATCACGATGATGTAACCGTCACACAGGTGAAGAGAAGCCCAAGCCCAAGAAAACAGGACTTAGCTCATGGCCAGGGCGGGGATGGAGCAGGCAGGAGGGGGTCCTCTGTGCTGATAACACAAGCCTCCCCAGACTGTCCAGAGAGACCTCTCTTTCCTGGGCGGGGCTAAGGAAGTGACAACCTTTCACAGCGAAGATAGGGAAGCAAAGTGAGCCACAGTCAGAGTCAACTAGACAGGGAAAGTGGCAGAAAGATCAGGGCAGAAGCAAGAGCTGCACCCAAAGAGGGAGGAGAGGATCTTAGGAAAGCAGGCTCCGCCATCCAGACGGCACAGAGGAAGTGGCTTTACCCACACCCAACTGTACAACCCTCCCAGAAATCAAGAAAACAGAGGCAACTGTTAAATTTCCCACATAGGCAAACTGGCACCACAGTGCTTTAACCCTTACCTCGTTACAAGTGACCTGTAGCAATCTGAGGTTAACAAGTCCTATTTTTCTATTATCTCCTTGTCTCCATATTATAACGAAGGTGACTTTGAGATGACCAGTCTACTTTTTTTTTTTTTCCAGTTCCTTCCTGTCTGTAAAACCAAGCTCCTGTGCTCAGCCATTTGGATTGCAGACTCTATTTTTGGGGGGAATAAAGTGTTGCCTGGTTCTAGAAGCAATTAGGCTCTTTAAGCTAAATTACTGCAATTCCCCGCACTGTTAGGGGAGGCGGAATCTGTGCAATAGGGGAAAGGAGCAATCCTTTTAGGACCTGTCAGGAGGTGTGGAGAATGAAGCTGTGGCTTCCTTCCACCATGCATATGACAAGAAGGAGACTTTTTCAGGTCTCCTTTATTCCTTCCACTTCCAGAACTAGCTTCAAATTCAGATAGTGTTGGAAGACACAGGTTGGCAGACACAGAACAAGTCCTCACCATTTCTTCCCGCAGTCACATGGGAAATCTGCACTTCCCCACCACCCTTGCAGTTAGACTGGATCCCTATGAATTTTGCACAGTGGATGTGGGCAGAAGTGAGTTAAGCCACTTATAAGTCAGCCCTTGAAGATACTTCTGCGGTCCCCCTGCCCCAGTTCTCTTCACCCACTCATTGTCAACTATGGGGCTCCATGTTCTGGAGGATAGACCTAGAGGAGGAAGGGGAGAGGGGCTACTATATCCACATGGAACCCCCTCCATTCCCCACACTTCCCACGCTGCCTTTGCCCAGAGAGGCATTCTTCATCATTCACATGTTAGAATTTATGATCCAGTGAGACTGGTCAGTATCACCTAACCCAGGGTACCCATCTGCTGGGAGGGGACTGGGGCTTTCTTACAGAGGATGAAGTGGGTGCAGGTTAGTCTGGGAAAACGCAGTGTGGGGAGGAGCCATGGGGGGCTTGAGTTGGGTGCTGCTGGTGGGATCTATCTAGGCAGGGGCAGGAGAGCATCCCAGGCACATGTGAAGCTGGGAAGAAAAGATTTCAAGGGTTTGGGTGAAAGAGATGATCTTAAGATAATTCACCCCTCTTGGCCAATGTTTAGATATGTCAACCCCCAAGGAGCATAAGAGGCATATTTCCCCTCTCCGGCTCCAATCCTAATATCCACGGGAGCAGAAATGAGGGCTCTGGAAGGAACCTTCCAGCCCCACCCAAAGACCCTGCTTCTGCGTCCTTGTCAGCCCACAGGGACAAAGCCTCCAGCTCTCCAGCTCCCAGGACATGGGGAGATTGGAGGGAGGAGGTGACAGGACATGCTGGCTTTAGAGCCTGCACCAGGCCCTTTCCTTGCCTTGTGTCTTGGAAGCCTGAGCAGCAAAGTGGCAAAGAGGGAAACTTCCCACCCTTCTCTGCACCTGGAAGCTGCCTCCTCTTCACAGTAAAAACTGTCCCCATGCCCCACTGAGCCGTTTTCTGTCCCTCTGTTTGTCTACTCCTTTTCTGCTGCCCCAGCATTTGGCAAAGAGTGTGGACACAGAGTTGTGTGGCCTGTGTGCCTTCGTGGCATATTAACTGAGAGCTAGACCCAGTGCTCCCCTGTGGAAATATTTCACCCCTGGAAAAACACGTAGACCCACGCCCTGTGCTGTCTCGTGGTAAGGGAATAGCAGAATACAGTCCTGGTTTGTCAAATGCTTGCATTGGAGAGACTTGGGCCTTACTATTACTCTGGCGCGTGTGATTACTTTCCCAAGGAACCAGCGTCCACTGTCCTTGGGATGCAACTCCATCACCGGCTTCCTTGCTCTCCTGCTGCACGTTGCCCCCGCCTACCGTGCTCCTGAACTGCGTCTGCTGCCTGCCTTTCCTTTTCTTGTTTGCCTCTGAGCCACCTCTGCAGCTTTAAGAAATTGAGTTTTCATCTGAGACCCCCAGCGTGACTCAAGTGAGGGTTCTGCCTGTCAGCTCTTGCAGCCAGAGCCAGTTGGTTTCTGGCATGGACTCAGGAGCAGTCCTTGAGCAACACATTTTCCAAAATTGTTTCTATCTGGGTTTATTGAAGACACTTGCTTTTGTAGCAAACTCGCTCCTAATTAATTGTTTCAAGTCTCTACATCCCCAGAGGAGATATGGTAAATCTTTACCTTGCATGGATGAGGATAAAACATTTAACCAGCAAATACTATATTCCTACAATTAGGTATAGTCACCACATATAGCATGAATAAGATTTCTACCTCCCCACACTGAAATCTATTCCATCCAAGTTTACCAGCCACCTCCAAGAAAGATCACATATATAAATTTGAAAACAATGTCTATGCTGTTACTGGGTTTTGATCTTCTAAATGGCTCCTTTGTTTCTTCCTAGGTGAGCAGATATGGTTTGGGAGGGGGGTTGGTAACTCCTCTGCACTTCGTATCTCAGCAAACCATCCATCACCAGTCACACTTGCAGTTTCATTTAGATTTGAGGTTTCCATTTGGATGTGTTTTGGGGAAAAAAAAAATCATACAGGCATAAGTGCTATATAGGAAATGCAGCATCCCTGGGTGGAACTCACTGATTTTCTTTAGCATTTTGATTATATGGGTCTATGAGTTCAGAGGAATCAAAGTGAAAATGAAACTCAGCAGGCACAGGAAGTCAACCGAAACCACGGAAACGGCTGGGCAGAGCCACGGCAGTGGTTTCGTCCTCCAAAACTAGGGCTGGAGCCTAATTCAGAAGACACTGAGGTGAGGGCTGTCACCACCCAGCTCCTCCGAGACAGAGACATTTTTAACAATGGAATTGTTTTTTTCTGAACTGTAGCTCCCAACACACTTCAATAATGGACACAAAGTAAGCTAATCTCTATCAACAGGATAAATGCCCTGCACTTCTTAGATCACATGAACTGAACTCCCCAGCATCCAGGCTATGTTTGGAAATGACGTGGTAGACGGGGCTCAGGGTGAGACAAGACCCCAGTGGCATATTTTGAAGACATTTTAATTTAATTGTCCATTGATGGAGGAAAGAGGATGAAGTTAGAACAACAATGCTGACCTTGTGTTTCTATCCTCTGCTCCATCTGTCCTCCAGGAGCCTGAGAGGGCGCTCAGGAATTTGCTGAGTAAATGCCGTTCTCAAAGCAGTATTTTGTTCATTTGTACAACAGAAACTCTAGTGTTTGCCTAGCCCATCTCATGAGGAGGTAGGAATTCAAGGAGATCAGACACATACAAGAACTGGAACAGTGTTGGCGTGGAACACTTCATTACCACACCCGCGTGAGAACACCCTTAAAGGCACGGTGGGCCAGGAATGACTGACTCCCACCTGAAGGTCAAGTTCAAGGTTCAGTCCATGTTCTCAGTTGCCTGGGAAAAAGGGTGATCTGGCCTCTTACAAACACAAAAGTATGGCACAAAATCACCATTTAATATGGACCTTGGTTTTGTTTCCACAAAGCATCAGGTAAAACATGATTGAAAAAGAGTCTTTGAAGCAACATTCCCTATAAACTAAGATCATGCAATGTCCATGAGTCCATGAATGAGGTAGCATTTGGCTTTATAATGGAACCTAATCACATTTCCAATAGAAATACAAAGGAACATTGACCATTATGCTTTTTAATTATAAAGTCTACCTGAAATGCAACTTCTGTCATTCCTTTACTGAGCAACTGTTGTAATTATTTTATATCAGAAAATCTAATAAGTTATAAACTATTTTAGGTTTTCCAATATTCTTTCATGTGCATTTCTCAAACTTTTTGTTCTTTGGTTTTTTTTGGGTGGTACCAGGGACTGACCCAGGGCTTCATACTTAGGCAAGAGTTCCAGTGCACCGAGCTCCATCCCAGCCTTTTTCTATTTTTTAAATTTTGAGACAGGATCTCACCAAGTTGCCTCCTGTCTTAGCCTCCTAAATCGCTGAGATTACAAGTGTGCGCTGCCATGCCCAGCTCAAACATGGTTGGAACTTCTTCTCTTATTCCCAGAGTACCCAACAGGTGCTGAACAAATAACAGGCCCATAATTAATTCTTCCTGAGGACTATTTGTCGTTTAGGAGAAAACAACCTAATATTAACTGTAAACTATATATTCTAGCTTATCCTATTATATGTTGCTAGAACGTTCTCCTTAAGAATAGTAATAAAGGTTTGCAGAAGTGGGATTTTTATAAGTATATTAAGCTAATCAATTATTTAATGGATGCCCTTTCTCTAATTTAAATCTAAATTCAGAATGAGAATTGATAAGCCAGAAATATTTTATCTTTATATGCTAATAGGTAATTATAACACAACAAAATTGATTTTCATTCTACAAAACATGAGAGCCTGTCTAATTTTAGAGAACATTACAGTTTGTCCCTCAGCATATGTGTTTAAAAATGCATATTGATTATTATTTTATGTCAGTGTCTTTTTCTTAAACAGTCGAAATTAAATTTCTTACTTTGCAGTTCTACTAAGCCTGACTAGACAAATGAAACAATATTGTTCACTAAATGCATGATAAAGATCTTTTGACCAGTTTCAATTTTACATGTAACATTTTCATTTTCTCAATGTAAGAAGAGAAAAATCAGTACCAACTCCATCTCTCTTTTGTATTAGGACATTCCTCTGCTTTAATTGCTGACAGCCTCGATTTACTAAGTAGTAAACTGTGAAGCATGCCTCATTACATTCCTTAGGACACCTTTTTGAGTGGATGCAATTATTTATTATCGAGTAGGTCTAATTCTCCGTTGATTTAAGCAAGTAGTAAAATTATTCCATCTCACATAATGCTTTGCTAGGAGGAATACAAACCCAGGCACTAAAATCTTTAATGGCCTCCCCGGGAGGCGTCGGGATGCAGGTGCTATTCTCATTACCATGGCGGAGAAGGTGGAGAGGCCTGCCGGAAATCTCTGGGTAGGCCAGTTACTCAGAGAGGAGAATCTAGGACTCTCCGTGCCTGTCGCACAATCACAAAAGCATAGAACTCTCCAGAGAGTTACCCAAACCACATGTGCAGAAAAGAGAGGGAGAACGATACCCAGGATGCTTGTTGCAGAATCCCCATGGCAACCTGTCGCTGTTTCCCTGTCGCCTCACATAAAGCACACAGAAGGGCATCAAACAACATAAAATCCTAACGGTGCCCTTAATTAGGTGGGTCCTGACTCTCACTCCCTTACCTCCCGCTGTCCAAGCCAGCAGCCCCCAATTCCTCTCTGTGGCGCCTAATCCTGAAAGCAAGATGTAGCCGCAGAAACGATCTTTGGCTTTCAAGGGACCATCAAGCTTTGATGATGATGAAGTTTGATAGCAATCATGTCAAACTTTATATGGCCATAATCCAAGTTTACAATGATACATTAAACCATAATGCTACTATTTATATCACCATAAACCCAGTTTATGGTGATATAAATAGTCATGCTAATGGCATTAACAGCAGCACTCAGTGGGATCCCAGCTGCTGAGTGCCGCTTTTATGCTATTAGCATTGCTATTTATATTACCATAAACTTAGGTAGTCAAACTTGTTACATATGCATATGAAAGGAAGATGGATAGCCACATCTTGTGCCCAAATCTAGGCTCCTGTACTGGAGACTTCCGGCCCGTCGCCCTCTTCTACAAACACAGGTCTGTTTAGCTCTCTGTTGCTTCTGCTTGTGTTTCATGATGGTCCAGCGGGACCCATGGAAGAGAAACCATTTTCTAGCATCCTTCAAGGAGCCCGGAAGGACGATTTACGTATGCGTGCTAGAAAAATTACAAGCCACAGCCACTGAGAAAACTTACTGTCTCCTTGGCAGCGCAGGGGACCCACACTCAGTTTGGCTTCTGAGCCTTGCCGGTCGGTGTCTCCAACCACCACCTGGCTCACAGGCAGGTGATCTTTGTAGGATAAGAAGCCGGCATCCTTCCTCCTGGATCACAGGGAAAGACAGAAAAGGATGAGGAGGCTGAGTTAGAAACATGTCTTGTCTGATCATCGCTTATGGTGTCTAATAACTATCGGCAATCAGTCACTGTTCAGAAATTCATTGAGCAAAATCCCAGGCAGACTTGTCCTCTGCTGTCTGCGGGGACTGTCACAGCACATGGCTCAGAAGCAGTGCTGGAACCTTCGTCCTTTAGAAAACACACTGACACCCTGATTTCCAGAGATTCATAACTCATACACTGTTTACTCTTTTAGCTGAAGGGTGGACCAGAGCATGTGCAGAACACAGAGTACACAGGCAGAATTTCCTGTTGTTACTGAATCGAAGGTTCAATAAAGTCACCTAAATAATATATGAAACAACCCATTTAAAAAATCCTTTGTGTCCTTAATTGCTTTGAAGCAGTTCCTTCGGGAGATTTTTGCCTGCTGTGCATCCGCTCGATAAAGAACATTTTGGGTGTCGTGGTCACCTCTTGTTCACTTTAACAACCCAAATAGTTAATGTGAAGGTTCTGGCAATGAGCAGGTGCTAGGAAGCATCCATTTCCATCTATAATGAGGAGTGCATCTGAGATTCAAGCCCAGGCTCATGTTTACCCTACCTGGCCTTACCTGTTTTCAGGTCTCCCAACTCTACCCTCTACCCGCCCAACATAAACCAAGAGGACAGGGCTAGCAGTGAGGTACCCCTTCTAGGACAGTGCGCACAGGCCCAGGAGACGTTCCTGGTGGACGGAGGTGAGTTGCGCACAGCACTGTGTTTTTGGTCTTGTGCAGCAGATTTCACCTAACTGGGGCCCACCCTGCTTTCCTGCTGCTGTGGCTAAGGGATTCCCTCTCTCATTTGGGGCTCGAAGACTGAAAGGCACAGAACAGTTTGAAATCGTGCTACAAAGTTCCCCTTTTATATGATAGTTTGTATTGTTCAACGTGTGAACATAAATAACAGCTTTGAACTCTGATTTTGAATGATCCAAGAATGAGAGACACAGCTCAGTTATCAGGCTAAAGATTTGCCATTCACATCTCTAGGCATAGTGCAGGGAATTGGGAGGAGCCAACCTGTCAACTTGCCCTGAAGAAACTCAGCCCTAAGGAGTGGCTACTTGTCCTCTGACCTAGAATGTCAGCCAACACAGGCTCCCTCTTGTGTCAGGCCTCAAGAAACCCAGGAAGGAGGAGGCACTGGAACTTAGTTAATGGGCCTCAAAAAAAAAAAAAAAAAAAAAAAAAAAATATATATATATATATATATATATATACACACATACACACACACATATAGTACACTGCCTTAGTTATTTCACTGTTTTCAAGTTTCCATAATAAAATTTTTCTAAATAATTATTTATCAAATATGAACTAACATCATCTAGGCAAGTCCTGTGCTTATTATCAACACTGTGGCTACCAATGTATGTATTAAAATCATGTCAAAGGGGCTGGGGCTGGGGCTCAGAGGTAAAGTGCTCGCCTAGGCACTGGGTTCGATCCCCTGCACAACATTAAAAAAAAATTTACAAAAACAAAACAAAATAAAGGTATTATGTCCATCTACAACTAAAAAATATTTTAAAAAATCGTGTCATGTCATGTTATCTAGTGATCCTTAAAGGAATGAGAAATGAAGTCTCCTTCAGCCACACACTGAAATATGACAATCAAGTGGAAACCATGGATTGTATTCCCGTGGGACGTGGGGCAGAGATCCTGTAGGAGAGGTCTGTCACTTAGAATTGCATGACTCTAAATCAGGGCTCTGCAAATAAGTCCTGGAAACCAAATTCCTTGTTCCCTGCTTTCTTTCTTCCATATGTCCAAGAAGCTAAGATTGATTTTTATGTTTTTAAATGGTTATTTAAAAAAGAAGAAGATATTTAGTGACATGGAAATGATATAAAATTCGTTGTCAGTATCCATAATAGAGTTTTATTGAAAGAAAGCCATTTTTTAAAAACAATGTTGTCCATGGCTGCATGCTATAACTTGAGATTTGAAGTTGTGACAGAGACCATCTGGCCCCAAGGGCTGAGCCTGGTCACAAGGGCTTAGAAGGTTTATTGTTTAGCCCTTCACAGGAAAAAAAAAAAACTGCAGATTTCTGCTTAAATCATCTTTATGTACAATTCCTCCAGAAATTTATTGGGTAAATATCCTACTGACCATCACCGGCAGCAGATGGGGCCTAACTCAGGTGTCCAGGGTATAATAGACAAGGAGAGGGGCAAAGGCGGGCGGGGGTAGATGCACTGAGCATAAATGAGAGGAACACCTCAACCTCAATTTACATAAAAGAACTAAACTTAATTAATAATTGACTTTTTGATGGAACTTGCTCTGTCCTGCATCAGTTTGGCCGAGCAGATATGCCTCCTGTTGGGAAGGGTGGGCTGTGCGGCCGCAGGCACTCTTACTGTTCAGCTACCCTCATATGCAAGATTGCACGGGGAGTTTTATGAAAAACATGATTCTGAGTGGGAATGTCCTCATTACATTCTGTAATAAAATGCATAATGCTCACGAAAATCTGGACAGTACAGTGGAACCAATTTTTATATACACCTCCACATATATGTCACATGTGGTTCATGGAGAACCAGTGTAACCATGCCTCAGATACAGGTCAGGAACACTTCCAGCACCCCCAGAAGCACCTCTTCTCTCCCCTCCCTACAGTCAAGACATGGATAACTACCATTTTATTAAAAATATTTTAAATTTTTCAAATAATTAAAAAAATTGAAAAAGAGATTATAGAAAATGAGTACGTTCCTATCGTGATTGCTTTTCTCCAGTGTTTGCCGATGGTGAACAATGCTGCCAAGAACTTCCTTATAAGTGTGTTACTTATTAGCATTTACCTATGTTAAACATTTACCCAAAATTAGAAATGCTGGGTCAAAAAGTATGTTTAGCTTTAGTGGATAATTTTGAGCACCTTTCCCAAGAGTTTGTACCAATTGTACAATTCCTTCTGCAGCATCTGAGAAGTCAGGGTGCACTAGATCCATGCCAGTGCTTGGCTCTGTTTGTCTTTTTGTGATGAGTGAGAAAGTAAGTGCTTTATAGGGAAATATGGGCTAAGGTAAGAGTATTTTAAAAATAAACCTTTTGAAATATTCCAATCACTGTTGCCAATATTTGTATGTGTTTAATCTAATAAGAAATCATATGCTTTCATAATTGGGAATTTAAAATCTTCATAATAATTCTATAAATGAGTTTGGACTTATTTTTTGATGTAAAAACTGGCCATTAATCAATTATTTTTCTATAAAAAGTGATGAGCGTCAGGGATAATAGAAACTGATAAGCCATATTTTTGTCCATACAATCAATTTCGTATTATGGGTCGATAATACTGAAAATTAAAATCTTGATTTGCTAATTACACTTAGTAATATATATTACCCCACATTTCACTGATAACAGAATGATAATCAGAGCATTTGTTTTGATCCCAGTCACCAGTGCGTAAGTGGTACAGCATAGATTCAATTCTAAACTATCAGTATCACATTCTAGGACTTTCTAAGGAGGAAAATTTCAGAATAAAATAAGAAATCACTGCATCAGTTAGAAGCATTTTCTCTTAGTTCTCATTTAGATGAGGTGAGAAGGTGATTTTAAAAATGCACTTAGCTAGTCTGAAACGTTGATGCTTCACGTAAGTTCCAAGTTAAAGGATGTCTGCAGTCTGACTTGCCCTTGGCCTCCTCCATCTCCACACTGAGCAAATGAGCCCCCCAGAGCTACCTGAGACCCAAATCAACCACCGAAGTTTTAACAGAGTGCAGCACGGGTAATAGTTACAGCCCTCTGATAGCCCTTACCTAATTGGGGAAGGAAAAAAAAGAAAAGAGGTATATGAAATTCACAAAGCAATGGGGGCTCACATTGGTTGTGGAGACACACTCATGGATGCCAATAAAGTAGTTTGACCAAAGTTCCTGACGTGATTCTTCAGCACAACCCACTTCCACACGACCTCAGATCTGGAGAGGAACCCTCCACAGTGTCCACCTGATGTCCACCTTAGGACCCAGTGTGAATTTTCTTGTTTTTAGTAAGCAAAACTAGACCGTTGATGTTATGCTCTTTGGAGATTGAGGTCAATCTAATTTAGGGGATACTCAGTAAACCAGTTATCACGTTAGCATAATGAGCTAATCACATCCGACAGGACCCCTGCACATCGGGAACACCCTGTCATCCGTTTCCAATAGGCTCTGAACTCGGGGGTCTCCCAGGGCCCTCTGCACGGGGCTGAAGAGGAGCGTGATCCACAGATTTTGCACCTTTCATCGGGCATTGCCTTTTGCTTTTCTGAGAAATTCCCTCTGGCTCTTCTGTTTTTCCTCTGCCTGCTGGGAAAGCAGACCAGCCTCTAGGTAGCTCGGTCTTACTCTTAGCTCAGTGAAAAGAAGAGCATTTAAACAATTTAAAAATAACTGGAGCTGCTACAATGGCGAGCCTGCTTATCTTCCAGATGCTGTGAAAGTCTCACTAGGAGTGTGTCTCACAATCCCATCAGAGGACTCCTTTGTGGAGTCTTAATAGTTCCCCGATACTACCACATCACCTCAGCTAGAAATTTCTGGAAAGAACCCAGGGAATAAAAGTTTTAGCTACAGAAAGTGTCTCTCTCTCTCACACACACACACACACACAAAGTGGAAATGTGAAATAAACAAATAACATTATTAGTCACTAGGAAAATTTGTTTGAAACTATACTGAGCCGGGTGCAGTGGCACATGCCTGTGATCCCAGTGGCTCGGGAGGCTAAGGCAGAAGGATTGAGAGTTCAAAGCCAGCCTCAGCAACAGCGAGGTGCTAAGCAACTCAGTGAGACCCTGTCTCTAAATAAAATACAAAATAGGGCTGGGGATGTGGCTCAGTGGTTGAGTGCCCCTGAGTTCAATCCCTGGTTCTGTCCACCTTCCCCCCCCCGCCCCCCGATAAAAATCCAAAACTACACTGAGATGGCATTTCATACCTACTAGGATAGCCACAGTTAAGAAGACAGACAATGACACTGATTGACAAGGATTTGGAGATTCATTATACATTGTAGGTACACTTTTTTTAAATTAGTTGCTCAAGACAATACAATGATCTTGACATATCATACATTTGATTCAAATGGGGTATGAATTCTCATTTTCCCATGCGTACAGATTGCAGGATCACATTGGTTATACAGCCACGTTTATACATACTGCAATAATAGTGTCAGTTGTATTCTGCTGCCCTCCCTATACTCTCCTCCCCTCCCCTCCCCTCCCATCACCTCTCTCTATCCAATCTACTGAGACACTTTTCTCTCTTTTTTTCTCTTCCCCCCCTCACACCATCGTATATGTATTTTGAGTAACAATGAGGGTCTCCTTCCATCTTCCGTGCAATTCCCCTTCTCCCTCCCATTCCCTCCCACCTCTCTTCCTTGTTTAGTGGTAATTTTCTTCTCATGCTCTTCCTCCCTACTCTATTTTGAGTCATCTCCTTATATCAGAGAAGACATTCAGCATTTGT
This sequence comes from Urocitellus parryii, assembly GCF_045843805.1. Lineage (NCBI taxonomy): Eukaryota > Metazoa > Chordata > Mammalia > Rodentia > Sciuridae > Urocitellus > Urocitellus parryii. The sequence goes on from NC_135533.1 coordinate 7,787,142, forward strand.
TTTTTAGGGACTGGCTAACTCCACTTAGCATAATCTGCTCTAATGCCATCCATTTCCCTGCAAATGCCATGATCTTGTGATTTTTTAGTGTTGCATAATATTCCAGTGTTTATAAATGCCACATTTTTTTTATCCATTCATCTATTGAAGGGCATCTAAGTTGGTTCCACAGTCTAGCTATTGTGAATTGTGCTGCTATGAACATTGATGTAGCTGTGTCCCTGTAGTATGCTCCTTTTAGGTCTTTTGGGTATAGTCCAAGAAGGGGAATAGCTGGGTCAAATGGTGGTTCCATTCTCAGCTTTCCAAGGAATCTCCATACTGCCCTCCAAATTGGCTGCACCAATTTGCAGTCCCACCAGCAATGTACAAGTGTACTTTTTCCCTCCCACGTCCTCGCCAGCACTTACTATTGTTTGACTTCATGATGGCTGCCATTCTTATGGAGTGAGATGATATCTTAGAGTGGTTTTAATTTGCATTTCTCTGATTGCTTTGATGGTGAGCATTTTTTCGTGTAATTGTTGATTGATTGTATATCCTCCTCTGAGAAGTGTCTGTTCAGATCCTATTTGTTGATTGGGTTATTTGTTTTTTTGTTGTTTAACTTTTTGAGTTCTTTGTCTACCCTGGAGATTAAAGCTCTATCTGAAGTGTGAGGGGTAAATATTTGTTCCCAGGATGTAGGCTCCCTATTTATCTCTCTTATTATTTCTCTTGCTGAGAAAAAACTTTTTGAATATGTACCATTTGTTGATTCTTGATTTTAACTCTTGTACTATAGGTGTCTTATTAAGGAATCTTAATAAGATACCTATAGCACAAACTCCGACCCCACAAGATGGAGATTGGGGCCAACTTTTTCTTCTATTAGATGCAGGGTCTCTGGTTTGATTCCTAGGTCCTTGATCCATTTTGAGTTAACTTTTGTGCATGATGAGAGAAAGGGACACTTTTGAAAGCATTTTGACAGATTCTTATAAAGTCAAACATAGATTTATCATGTGACCCAATAATTCCACCCTGTGCATTTACATGGGAAATGAAAACATATGTCCACATGAAGACTTTTAGGTAGGATATGAGGATGGGGAGATAGAGATAAATGTTTGTTGAAATCTTAAACTGATTTTAAGGAGATATTTATAGCAGCTTTATTTATATTAGCCCCCAAATGAATACAACCCCAAATTCCATAAACAAATGAATGGATACAAGAAATGTGCTATCTCCATATAATGGAATATTACTCATTAATGTAAAATAGTGAGACATGGATCCATGTCACGACATAAATAAACCTCAACAAACTATAGTAAGTGACAGAAACCATCCACAGAAGACAATATATTCTATAATTCCACCTAAATAAAATGCCCAGAAAAGGAAAATCTATAGAAGAAGCAAATAGATTAGAGGTCACCTGGATCTGGGGCGAGAAACAGATGAGTGGTAAAGAGGAATCTCACCGGAGGACCCTCCACAATATTTGCACAATGTAATAGGAGTTATGGGAATGTCCCAACTCTGTATTGTGGTGATTTACTGCACAAGTCAGTAAATTTACTTAAGATCTTTGAAGCATATACTTAAATTAGATGAATATTATGGTATGTAAATCATATTCTATAAATTCTTAAAAAAAAGAACTATAGATAGTTGCAAAGGCCAGCCTACCAATGGGGAATACCATTCTTCAAGACAGCTCCCTGTTTTGAACACTTTACCCTGTTTTAAAAGTTTTGTTAAGAATATGAAGAATATGTACATAATCCACTGGCCCTGTCTCCTAGGTCAGATCTCATAACACCTCTTTTTTGGGGGGCAGTTACTAGGGATTGAATTCAGGGTCCCTTGGCCACTGAACCACATCCCCAGCCCTTTTATAAAATTTTTATTTCTTTTGTATTTTATTTAGAGACATGGTCTCACTGAGTTGTTTAGCACCTTGCTTTTGCTGAGGCTGGCTTTGAACTCACGTTCCTCCTGCCTCAGCCTCCTGAGCCTCTGGGAATACTGCTGTGTGCTACCACGCCTGGCTGGAACACCTCTTTTGGAACACCCTCATTTTGTCTGTTCTCTTCATCCTGACTTTTATAAACATTCTTTTTTTTTTAAAAAAAAAGATTATTTTAATTAACATAAAAATTTAACAAGTTAAAATTTCAAAATAGCAGAAAATGTTTGATCCATTTTATCTATGCTCTCGTCTCTTTTCCAGTCTTCATTTAGAATTTGTCACTTACCCCAACCTGAAACACCCGTCACAGTCCCAAACTAGCTTCAAAATGAGGGACTGTACCTCATTGAAACCAGACATTCTTGGGGTTCCAGAACATGATTAATGGTCAGTTCTGTTCAATGGTCACTACTTGCACTTATAATATCACTCAAATGCCAACACTTTTAGCATCAAATCTTTACCTCAAGGAGTTCCTACACTCTCTGGAAATGTCATGTCCCAACAGTTAACAGATTATTTGGATTCCCAAATAATCATTCAGAAACACATTTATTACACAAAGTGAGACAGACTCTACCCAGGAACAAGAGGCCACTCCATGGTATAATAACAAACTCTATATGATTGCTTAAAAGTTTATGTCTAATGTTATCTAAAAAAGTGCAGGAAACCTATATACTCAAGTCAATACTCATTCTAGTTTAATATTTTTTAAAGTAAAGGAGAGTTTTTACTTTATTGTCTCCAACTTAATCTTTCTGTATCTTCTCTGCTCTGGGGATGTGAACAGCCACTTTTCTCTTAAAAAGGAATGTGTCCACTCTTCGGTTGTGGTCCTATTAAAATCTCTCCTAGAAAATACTGTGACAAAACATTTTTTTTCCATGCCTTTTTCGTAGAAGCAATGCCTTAAGGAGCATGCTGAATAGAGCCGGGGCAGACTATTGTTTTAGACTAGGCTCCTGTCCTGGGCCCAGTTCAGACTAAAACAACATGGAGTCACTTGTGCTAAGTGCCACGTGATAAAACGCAACCTCAGCACACACCATTTTTCCAAATCACTGGAGATTCAAAGCAGCTAATCTGAATTGGCCATGGACCTGAGCCAGCATGCTAAGAAGTCCGCTGTTTTAACCCTGTAAAGAAAGTAACTTTGACACAACTAGCCCACACTCTGATCTCTGTTTCTGCTTCCTTCAGCCCTTTTCTGCCTATAAAGTCAACTTGCTCTGCTCAGTTCATCAGTGTGTCCATTCTGTCCAAAGAATGAGGTGTGGCCTAAACCCAGAATCGATAATAAAAAAAAACTCGTTAGACCTGAAGCAGACCAGAGACCCCCACTTAGAAGATCTTTACCATAATTAAGCAGAAACCCCGATCGTATTCGTAACATAGAAGTTTCTCTTCTTGTCAGAAAGGTTTTTACTCAGGATATCAGCAAAAACTTCTGCAGAAGGCATTGTGGTTTGTAGCTTCCTCGTTTTTGTAAATGCCAGGTTTGCAGAAAAAAAAAAAACTTGTAAAACCTCTGTCTCACCTGAAAAAATGCAACAAAATGCACTTGTCATGTAAACCTTCAAACCCCTCCTCCCACAGGGTAAAAGAATTTACAGGTGTTACAGGTTGGGGTAAGTGAAAAATTCTAAAGGAATTTCCAGACTCAAGGTCCAGAGAATTTTAGGCAATTTCCCCTCTGGACCCTGCAGCCAATCAATCTGTTTCCTGAAAATTCCCCGTGTCCAGCCTCATCTGTCCTACATTCGACCCTTAAATTAAGTTTGCAATAATACTGTCTTTGGACAAGACAAAGGGCTACTCCTATAAATGAGATCTCCATGAATGGTGGAGGCTGGAGTAGGGAGAGAAAGGAAGTTCTCTGGGATGATGAGGTGGAGGTGACTGCATTCTTAAAAGGGAAGCCCCCCAAGCCAACCACGATGTGGGTTTGCGTTTCCTCTATGTACCAAAATCATGTCTACCTGTAGTCCAGGGCTGTGCTCATAGAACACACAAGACAGTCACAGCAGCATCACTCCACCATCAGAGGGTGAAGTAAACAGCAGAGCTGTCTAAAACACAATAAAGAACTTTCTAGATACTTCCAGTGGTGTCCTCAGTCACCATTGACTGTTGAGCCTTCCTTAGGGCCACAAGATAGTGTTCCCTACAAAGCAATTAGAGTAATTAAGAAAACAACCTTCATGATTAGATCTTCAGAATCCATGCCTGTGTCCCCTATGAAATGAAGGTAATTACAGATTCAATTACTCCTTTTCAGTGGGAATAGCTCAGGCCTTTTGTAAATGCTAGACAATTCTCTGTTCAGGTTAGACTGTCTCAGAAAGCCATGGTAATCATTTGGAGATTTTATGCAAAATACTGTTCTTTGGTTTGCCTTTCTGGAATGCAAGTTCCCTGAGGGCAGATGTATTGTTTCATGAAACTTTATAAAATAAACACAAGTTGGCACTGAGAAGTGGCTGGCTCTGCGTGGTGCTTGATGATTAAATACATACAGGAATAAACACACATGCCAGTTAATGAGGCTTCCTATTAATGATGAGAGATGGAAAGTAGCCCTGGCTCATAGTGGAGTCTCTTGAAAGCCCTTGAAACACTTTGATTATTCTTTCTCTGTAATTGAGGTTTTATTTATTTTTTCTTTAGAAAGTAATATTTAATTGGGAGTTTCATAAATCACTAATGTAGCAAAACAACATAAGACTTAGATGAGTCTTTAAGACTCTGTGTCTATATAAAGGTAAATTGGCTAATTTATCTGAGCAATTTTTTTTTTTTACATAGATGTGCTATGATATGGTTCTTTGATTCTGCTTTTGTGTATGTGTATTTAACTCTAGAGCAGGAAGTTGTGATTGAACAAATTTGACATCCTTCAATATGTGGCATAAACCACGTTAGGTGTCAGGTCTATTTGTCATGGAGTGGGGTCACTGATGGTATGGGCCCTTTGAAGGTAGGACTTTAGGGTCCTACAGAGTTGCCCAGAAGCCATTAGAGCAGTATCCAGCATGTGCTTGGAGATATGATCTAGTTATTAGCTAGATCCAGAGGTAGCAGAGTAGGAATAGAACAAGCCCTGGTTTTAGGTACTCAACTGGTTAGTAGCTAAGCTAGGAAAAAAAGACCAAATCTCCAATGCTCTAAAGTTAAAGAGGAGTAGATATATTTACGTTTCTCAAGTTCTGCTAAAATAAACACAATCATTACTTTAAATAATATGGAAATCTATTATTTTTATGTACAGGAAAATTATCTCCCGGGATGGAAAATGACTTTGGATCACTGACATTTTCCTTTGACTCTGTACATTCATACTCTCCCCAGGCAAGTGATCCTTGTTTTGGTGAATCATGGCTCTGAGATGCATGAGTAACGTGAGGGTCCCTTGATGTGCAGTTTCCTTGCTATTTCTATATATTTTTGTTTCTAGCAATTAATGGCCAACTCCCAGCATCTCAGAAATAGTCAATGGGAAAATATTTTTTTTTTTTTTTTTTTTTAGGCTAGCTCGGTCCATTTTTGAAAATTAGGGTGAGTAGCTGGGCTCTTCTGAGTGTGTTTTAAGTTTTGTTTCTAACTAAAACACCGATGCAGGAATTGGAATGACGCACACGCACCTGTCCCTTTCTGGCTTTTCCTGGTTTTGCATAGTTCACCTCCCTCCTCCCTCCTGGCTGGACGGCCCCCAGGTGGGATTCTTCAAAGGCTGCACGTCTGGCTTCATGTCACATCCACTGCATCTTGCCCACACACACACAGCCACACACAGAACTCTGAAGGGAGGCCATGGCCCACACCTCTGTGTGCCTTCACCTGGACACTAGACGGGGGTCCTCCAGGCTCGTGTGATTTGGTTGGACCTCGTGTCTTCTGGCTCCAGAAGACATGTACTGAGCCCTCTCATGGTGGCGGAGGTGCCTGGGTGGAGCGTGGGCTCTAGGAACGGCTTCCCTCCGCCATCTGAGGAGCGTCCCTGGGTCACGCTGGCAAGCCTGGCACTCAGCGTTGAATGTGGAATGATTACATGGGAATTGAGAAAGTAGAGACAACTCCTAAACCTTTGTTTTGAAGTTGGAATGAGAAATGAAACAAGCCATAGGGTGGAAACTCAAGGGGTTTTAGTTTACATTCTGGAAAAACCCAATTTATGACTTCTTCCCTGGATATAGAAGGAATTCTAACCCTAGACAATTTTTATAATATCAATTTTTTTTTTTATCTAATCCGTGTAAATTCTTCCTCCACTGTTTCCAGAGAGCTCTTTAAACATGAAAGACCATGATCAGTTTTCCACTTCCTTTGCCCACTCAAAACATCAGACCTGACACGTTTGGCCTCAGAGTAAGGGAATGGGCCTTGAGTTTTTATTTCATGGGTTTGACCATACCAAAAGGCGTTAGTTTTCAATGATATATGTATTCTTTTTTCAACCAAGAAGTATTGTTTTTCTTTCTTGTGGCCATATCTAAAGCTCTTTCCAAGTAACACATCAATGTAAATGATTCTCATATTGATCACCACACCTTTTCTCTACAAACATCACATCATCTTTAATATACTTAATCACTCCTACTTCATCTCAGCAGGTCTCTATGCTCCACTAGTGAACACAAAAGTCTAGTTTGAAGGGGAAGCTTTTACCTGTCTCTGAATTCACTAAGGCCTTTAAGATGATCAATATTTTGGCTTAATTAATTATTTTGCAGTACTGGGGATTGAACCCAGGACCTTATGCTAGTGCCCTACCCCTGAACTATGTCCCCAACACTTTTTTTTTTTTTTGACAAAGGGTTTTGCTAAGTTGCTGAGGCTGGTGTTGAACTTGAAGTTCTAGTGCCTCAGCCTCTTGGGTAGCTGGGAGGTACAGGTGTTCCCCATGTGCCTGATTAATACTTATTTTCATGTTATCAATATTTCAAAAATGCTGAGGGATGTACACCTTGGCTACAATAATGATAAGCACTTGTTCTTTAGGATGAGATGGTACAAGTAAAAGTAAAACTTGAAAAACCTCTTACGTGAGTGAGAGTCGACCAAGGAAAGAGCCTAAAGATCGCCATCGGTGTCAGGCATGAAGGAGGAAGGAGAAACCAAGGAAATTTAAGATAAAGGATCTAAAATCTGGGAGGAAGTAAAAAACAAAAACAATGAGTGATATAAACCAAGGGAACAGAGCACTTCTGAGAGAAAAACAGGTAAAATATTTTTAACATTGCAAAATGTCTTGTATCAAAAAATTAAGAGAGCATGTCAGGTATATCAATACGGAGACATATACGGTGGGCATACTGCAAAGAATTTGGTGCAATAATTATATAGGAATTGAGAAAGCAGAGACAAGCCCTAAACTCTTGTTTTGAAGTTGCAATGAGAAATGGAAGAAGCGATAGATAGGGTGGAAACTAAAGGGGTTTTAGCATTAAGAGATCTTTTTAGATAGACTGGGAACTGAATCAACTCATTACATTTTATCCCATTGCCAACATTATTTTCCCAGCTTGAAAGCAAAAAGGCATGAATACTCCTGTCTATTTGCACAGGTAGTGTGTAACTTTGTTCAGAGAGTGACTTAAAGTGGCACCTAATTAAGAACACCTGAGATTTCAGCATCATCTCGCTTTAGATGTGGAGAACAAAGAGCACCTGGACCTCTTTCTTCAAACCATGAATCATCAGGCACATGGCTTTTATGAAGTATGGTGGCCAAAGTATCGTAGGGAATGAGTCTTGGGCTGCATCCTCGGAGGAAACCACTGAAACTAACAGAAGAACTGGCCAATCATGTCACAGTGAGGTTCTGAGCCTGCGGTTAACTACAGCCAGTTGGATATTTGATCTTTGTTGGGTTTTGGAGAAAAAGAGAAATTCAGTAACCCACTCAGGGACATTCTGAAACTTCTGTTAATTAGATTTTAATAAACAAGGTCTTCTCTTGCCAAGCTTACGGCTTGGTCGAGAGTGAGCCATTTATGATGCAGTCCAACTTACACAAATTAAAAGACATATAAATCCTCTCCTCAGAAGAGAGGTAATAAAAATCCATCACAGTTAATGGAGGGCTTAGCAATTATACCGAAGACAGGAAGGAGGGGCCTGAACTGGAGGGGCTATGCAAATCTTAAACACGAGAGACTTAATTCAGCAACAGTTTTAGGGAATGAATAAAACACGGGAGTGTGTTTGTGTGGATTCATTTTTTTTTTCTTGAGGATGGGAAGGTTGAAATCCCCACAGCTTCTTACGGGGAAAGGGAAGTGATGCAACAGGCCTGTGGCAGAGTAAACCATCCCATTTCCTTGAGGTGCACCAAGTTCTGAGGACCATGCTGACCTGACCTTGAGATGGTGGGATTCGGCCCCTCTGGCTGCCACACAAGCCATTGCAGACTGTGTGGCTTTTACATCCTTTTCTTCACAGTTTTCAAGGTGGCAGTCCAGGTGCCAGGGGCTCTGGCTTCTGGTGAGGCCTCTTCCTGCCTGCAGAAGGCTGTACCCTCACAAGGTCTTTCCTTTTGAGCACATGTTGGGGCACAGGGGGCACGCGCACTAGCTCTCTGGTGTCTCCTCTTCTTGTAAGGGCACCAATTCTATTGGATCAGGACATCACCCTTATGACCTCATTTGACCTCAGTGACCTTCTTGGAAGTCCTGTTTCCTCATACAGTCACATTAGGGCTTCGGCCTTTCATAGATCAATTTTAGGGGGTCACATGATACAGTCCATAGAGTTGTTTCAAATTTTTTTATTATGGATCTTAGGAAATATTAAATCTGAAAAGTGATAATAAATTTTCTGAGAGGGGGGGAAGATGTTTGGCCTCCTAAGTGTAGGAAATAGTCTCTATATTTTATATTTCACCCTTGGAGACCCCAAATGCCCAGTTGTGTTATAAAGACTATGAGAATTCCTGCGCTGAGCAAAACATAGGTTGCTTTGTTTAACCCAACATCCTGGAAAAGAACTTTCTTTCAAGAACGTACAATAATTGACATTATGCCAATGAGTGAAGCATAGAGTTTGGCATTTATTCTGTGGCTTCTCAAACAGCTTAACGGGAAAAGATCTCTAGAGCTTTAGAATGTAAAAAATGAGATGAAGACCCAGAAAGGTAGGGACATGAGCAAATCCTTCATACCTCAGTTACGGTTTCCATATCTGCCCCCCACACACCTTCCCACCACCCAGTGGTTTTGTCTAAATCGGCAAGGATGTCCCAATTCTCAGGCTTCTATAATATAACCAAGCCAATTAACTTTCCTTCCTTGGGGGAAAAAAAACGAAACAAAACAAAAAGCTACTCAGCCCAGATGTCCATTGTCAGAGGAACAATAAATAAATTGTGATATATTCACATAATGAATAACACAGTAATGAAATAAAAAGCTTCTGCCCAAATCTCTAAGGGAAAAGTCAGACACACGATAGTTTATGCTCAGTGATTCTGTTTACATGGTCAATGATTCTACTTACATGGTCAAAACTAAGCACAAATAACTAAAGTAATAAAGGAATAGAGGTCAGAAGGACAGTTATCTTTGGAAGGACTGAATGGGAGAGGGTCAAAGGAGCTAGGGGCCTGAGCGTGCTACACAGCTTGATCTGGGTGGGGACCGCTTGGGTGTGCTGATTCCCAGTCTTGGTCCCTTCAGAACAGAAACCCAAGTGACCACTTCAACATTCCCTGTGTCTGCGGCTTCCAGGGACGCTGGGTGTCATACAGCACTGTTCCTCACCTCTCGCCACAAACACCATCTACTACTGGTCGACACTGTTCTCCGTCACACTTGTTTGGAGGGGGTCCCTTTTTAGGGGAGTCTTCCTTATTTCCCTGTCTAATGACACCCACTCATCCTGACAGCCTTGTCCTGTTGTCATGGCTTCTCTGAGTCCTTCCCTAACCCCTCCAAGATGGATTAATTGCTTCTCCTGTGGGCTCCCATGGCGATTTGCGTATATGGACAGTACGGTTGTGGTCGACACAGACTGGAGGTTTCCCGGGACCTTCCTGGCTCTGAGTATTTATCTCTTGGTCTCCAAGGTCCACTCCTACTGGGTGTCCTTGTTTGGATTGGTCTGGTGAGCAATAAAAAGGTGACTCTAATGATACACCAGAGATAGATTTTTATAATTCTCTGGCCTCCTAAGGGCAATGTGACTTCCTTGAGTAAAGATAATGTCATTTTTGTAGCCACAGAACTTGACCTTGATATTGCAGTCAATAATTATCTCTGTATCTTACGTAAATGACCCCTTTCTAAAAGCAGACACTTTGTATTGTGAAATAACCATGGTGTCTATTACTGTCACACTTTTGTTGACATAATTAAGTGATTGGAAGGAAAAATTCTGATAACATCATTTACAATATTCATATATTTTTCCTGAGCATTCTGTTTAAGCAAAGAGTCTCTGAAATATGAAACTATTCATTTTATAAATCTACTTTTTAAATTGGCATGTTCCCTAACTTAATTCCCAATTGCCTTAATTTAATTTTTTTTTTTTTTTTGGTGAAATTTAAGCAACTGAACTGATTGTAAGTTTCTTGGTACTGTGCTAAGCATATAGTAAACATTCAATAAATAGTAGGTTAAACCATATGAAAATTTCAATATTGTCTTATGTGTTTGACTTACAAAAATGGCACTTCATACAGTCCAATCTAATGCTTTAAGCTATTATTAAAATCATCGTCATCACTTCTTTTTACAGTGCTGTTCCACAAACAGCTTATAATCATTTCCATTAAGAACTGAAAAATTCAGCACACATTCAGTATTTTTATAAAGAAGGATTTGGGCTTATGCTTTCCAGTGATGAAAGATAAACTCCCTATATAACAGCAAATAGTTCACAATAGACAGAGGCAACATGCCAAGGCTCCTACCCTTTCCCTGAGCTGGGATACCTGCTGTATAGCTTCATCGGCTTCAAAATTAATTTGCAGAACACATAAAAGTGAACATTCTAATTAAGTGTGTACATGCTAACTGGATTCCAATAGGAATCTCTTCAAATGAGACAAGGTCAAAAGAAGCTAGGGAGCTGATCGTGTTACACAGTGTGATGTGGGTGGGGACTGCAGGGTGTGCTAACAGGCAAACATGACTGAGGCACACATTTAGGATTTATATCTACAAAAGAGAGAACTTCAGAAAAGTTGTATCTATAAGCTGACTTAAAAAGAATACTCAAGAACTTCTTGATTTTCAGACAGAATGCTTCCTTCTTCATTCAATACATATTTATTGTGTGCCTACCAAGCTCCAAGGCACTGCCATTGGTCTGCTGGGAAATACAAAGATTAGAGATTCCTAACTCCATCTTGAAGGAACATTTTGTTTACTAGGTTCTTCATGGCTTGCTAATTTTTCCATAACTGAACAATTAAATTAATATTGTATTACCTCACCATAGAGCACGAGAAATGGGCTTTGCTTATTTTTCTTTTTAAGACTCTTCTGTTGCTTTCCTCTGTTCCTTCTTTCTTACGACTGCAATTTTCCAGCTCTTAAAAAATAAAGCTTACCCTTTTGAATACTTTTAATCTCTTTCTTTCATTCCTTTAATAAAGTTCATATTCATTTAAATAGTTCCAAGCATTCTTAAGAGAATCACGCATTTTAATTATAATTAGATAATGAATATTTGATTACTGAGATTCTGAAATAAAAATTATAATGCCAGTGACGATAGTGCCCACGATATAGAATCTTTTATTATGGTGTTACCAATGAGAATAATCTGCTGGGAATAACTAATTTGTTCAAGCTGGTTAAAGCAAGTGCATGTGGAAGTAAACGTTTTAATATTACCCAATAAAAATGTACTCTCTTGTATTTAATGTCTTTTATTGGGAGGCTGTAGAACACATTATTAATAATTCCACTGCTGAACACAATGCCCTTCTGAGAAGGTGGACTTTGGTCTCAGTACACAGACCCCAAGGTTCAAGACGTGATCAGTGGCCAATTGGGGAACTCCTTTCTCCTGGTGTCCTTTGATCCTCATGTGCCCCCTTTCACCTCCTGCTCAGGTATCTGTCGAATGACCACATTAGCTCATCCAAGGGAGCAAACAAGAAGTACCCCTCTGATTGTCTAGGAAATAGCAAAGCTCCCTGGTGAAGCAGGTGAAATAGGTCAAAAGGAAGCACAACTAGGTGGGGGCAGGCAGGAAGAGTGAGAGAAATGCATCTTTTCACTTAGTTCACTCCAGGGAAAAGAGAGACATACTGTTGAGGTAGGCAGGAGACGGAGGTCTGTACGGGGAATATCAGCGAATGGTGAGAAAGAAAATCAGACTCTCAAGGACCCAGGCAGAAGACCCTGAATATGAGTTGCTCCAGTTGGTTTGAAAAGAAGACAGAAGTTGTATAGAATAAAAGATGCTTGATTCAGAAGGCTTTTACAAAAAGGGGGCAGGTTGGACTTTTATACCCATATGCAGTTACCTCCCTGCATATAATTTATCTTTCACCTTGACAACTATGTTGTTTTGTTGCATCAAGGTTTGCCTGCATCTAGCTGCTTTTTATCACCTTATTTCTGGGAGGGAAGGGAAAAGCTTATTTCTAGGGCTTCAGAAACAAGAGAGGATGAGCACCAGGCACTTAGGTACAGCATCTTTGGGAGAGAGAGTCCCTGGGTGCCATGTAGGGACAGCGTTCCCTCCACCGCCTGCTGTCCTTCATACCTCAGGATGTCGGACTCCTCCTGTTTGAAACTTGCTGGGATAGGAAATAATACTCCAGCTAATGCTGATCAAGCACTACCTCTTGTTGCCACCATTGTTCAATGTTCTTTTTCCTTGGGATATTTTCATATTTAGCAGCTAATTTCCAGGAATCCAAGATTTGGATAAGTTTTAATTGAATATAGCTAAGCCTTTAATAACACCAGTGTGCTGGGGCCAGTCCCACCTTGTTGGTTGACCGTTTCACCATTCCTGCTTTTTACTGCTTCAAAATTTGCCAGTGGTGGCGTAAAGCTCCTTGTATAATCCTGGTCTGTCCTACTTATTTTTCAGTTATGATGCTAATTTATGCATCCCACCATGTAATTCATTTACTCTTCCTAGTACTCAATAAAATACTAGTGATTACTCTCTCTTTCCCATGCAGGAGCATGATATTGTCCTCTCTGTTGGGATCCTAACTTCAGAGCCTGAACTATACCCACTCCGTGATTCTGATGGTTCTTCTGGGCTTATCGTGGGAAGGGTAGGCAGAGGGCTGTGTTTGTATAAAGTAGTCAGCAATCTTTTGAGCCTAAAGGAAGAAGAGGGTTGAAGGGCTGAAACTTGTCCTTAGGTTAATGGATCAGGCTTGGAGAAAGGAATAATTTTGAATAGGATAAGATGTCACCCAGATGGTTTCAAGTTACTGCTAAGACACGACAACAACAACAAGATTTAGATGACTGTCTTTGCTTGAAGTGTTTGGCTGAGACCCTGTACTTTGGGCATTGAGTATTCCACATCTGTCCTGGGAAGGTAACAGATATCAAAGTGGCAGCTGGATCAGAATAGACAGGCATCAGCTGACGTCCAAGGGCAGCTGGAAAGCCTGTGTTGGGACTCACACACGAGCCAGTCCCTAGGAACTCAATGACTGAGTAGCATCTGAGAGTAGCTGAAGTTTCCAAGCTTCCTAATTCGGATGGAACCAGAGAATTGCAATTTGTTATATGACTAGTAAACGGACGTGGCATGGGGAAATATAAATCTCAATGACCAAAGAGAGGAATGGCTAGTTTTAAAACCTGACTTCTACCTGGGTTTTTAGATCCTTAGACTGGGTACACAGCATCATCTGGGACCCTGTCAGAAATGCAGAATTACAGGCTCCACTCAAACCTACTGGAAAAGAATATCCATTTATTAATGATCCCAGGAAGTTCAATGCACACGGCATTGGGCAAGGGGAGGCCAACTCCTGGTTAGGAGTTCATTTGGTCAGCACACAAAAATAGCAATTTTACTGTCTGACTCCTACAGGTAATTGAACTTTAGCTATGGTAGTATCATTTAGTTTGCAATATGTTGGAATTTGTATGACAATATTTTATATCTGTGGTGGTCTAGTAAGATTTTTCGCTGTAGGTTCATGGATCAACCTAGAATAGGAATTTCATGATCAGGAAGAAAAAAGTATATAAGGTGAAATCAATGCACACATCTATCTCTCAGACAGTTACTCTTAATATCTTAGTCAAAGGGCAAATATTGCAATTCACAGTTATATGGGGACCTTTATGGGCCTTGATGTCCTATAGACTTGTAGACAGGTATATGATACTTGAAAGCTCTAATTTTAGATCAAGAGATTCTGATCCTCTTCCTCCTCCTCCGACCTTTAAATAAGCATATTAATAAAATAAAGTCTTTATAGAGACTATAGTCTTCTATAAAGAAGTAATTTGTGTTTGCAATATTAAGCAATACTTGTTATTTAGTATTCACCTAAGTATGTTTTTTTTTTTTTTTGGAGGGTGATCATTATGATCAATGAATTACACCGAGGAATGGAAACAACACATTTGTGACAAAGGAATGAACTTCTAGAATCTAATTCACACTTCTCAGTATATAGATAAGGAAACTAAGATTTAGAAAGGTAAAGAAACTTTGTTTAAGATCCTGGCATCCACTGAGGTTTCTTTTTAAATGTCTCTAAATCCAATCTGACTTCTACATGATGTGCACGCACGTACAAATCCGTGACACAATGCCTGGGCACTTGGGACTTTAATTTCAGTACAACTCTGCTGCTGACTTCAGAATGGCAACGTACTTGATCTCCTAGTAACTAAAACTGTGTGCCTGACCATTGCACTTCTGGACCACAAGGACCTGTGGAACTCACATTTTCTTGACCATCTCATGTTTAATGATCTTTTCATCTAATGCAATCCTGCCATCTATTTTCACTGATACCCTTGCCTGGGTCATTATTTCTCCAAATTTAAAAATCTTCATGATTCTAACCTTTGACCACTGCCACTACTAGTTCAATGACTCTGGTTCCTAAACCGAGTATTTCTTCTCCTGGAACCTTCCATCCATCAAGGCCCTCACCTGTGGCTCCCTCTTACCTGCTCCTATCCTCACTCCCCTCTTCTCTTGGCTTAGACCCCCAAGTCTGCTGCTGTCTTGGCTTTTTCATAAACAACCACCTCAGCTCTCTCCAAGGCACTTGTCAGTAAAACACCAACTGGACTCAGATCTCACTCTTTGCGAAAGCAGGCACTTTCTATTCCTGGGCAATACCACTAATAGACCTTTCTTCTTCTTTCCTATTTTCTTACCCAGCTCTTTCTTCTTTTGCCGCAAACTCCAAAACAACACCTTTCCCTCCTGCCTCAGCAGGTAACTCTACCTGGAAGGCTAGCTCCTGGGAAATCCAGATATTCTTTCTCAGCAGTAAAATTTGGAGAAAAACAAAAGAACCAAAGGTGCTGACCAATCACAATTCCATATCCACCAAGTCCCCAGGCATGCAGGATAGGCCACACCCCCCCATGGATTCCACCTGCCATTCATTCTCTTTATGCCTCAACCCAGCAACTCCTCACCTCCGCACCTTAGGATCAGTTGGTAACTTTATCTCTGAATTAAAAAAAAATGTAGAATCTAGTCCAAGTAGAATTCAATCATCGTCCTGACCCTAACGCTATATCTGGGTCCATGTTTTCAGTTCCTTCTGGCATGATAGATATACGTCCCTTCCGATGTGAGCCAGCCTGTTCCCCATTCAGCAGACTGCATCACATCTGAATTGGAACAAATTATATTCCATGCTTTTATAATTTTGTCAAAATGAAACCTAATGTTATGTATAACTTAAAAGAAGCAATAAATTTTTTTTTAAAAAAAGAAGCAATTCTCTTGAGATATTCTCCAAGAGTCCTTTGGAAAACATTATTGAAAATATACACATAAATATTTACTCACATATTTTGTGCTTCTTCAAATATGAAAAGTAACCAAATTCTACGTCATAAAATTCAAATTTAATAATGCATATTTATTGAGCTTATTCAAATATAGTTATTATTATTATGGTAGTTGAAAGAACTGGTATATATGAGCAAAGCAAGCAGCTAAGTAGGGTAAGTGGGCTGTAAATTCTGAATTGTTTTCAAGATTTGCAATGTGCATCCCATGATTTTCATTTTACTATGGAACTCTTTCTTGGGGGAAAAGTATTTCACTATAAATAGCTCCTCTGTTAAAATGTGGATTAATTATGATCCGTGACTCTTGGGCAAGTCTGTACCCTGATCTGAGATGCACTCTGGGGACTTCCGTGCTGGGGTCAACTCTACGTCTACTTCCTCTGCTCTTTCATCTGAATCTCAGGATCAGCCTGCAGCTGCTCTTCCTGGACTTCAGCCTGTGGCCTCTGGGTTCTCTTGCTCTATAACAAGAGGGTTATCTGGTCCATGAGGCCAGAGACTGTGTGTCATGTGACGGCAGGTGGAGCGGGCCACCAGATTGCTCTGTGTGCTCTGATTCTGCTCTCACATGACTTCCTCCCTGACACAAGAGCAAGTACTCACAACAGAGTCCAGAGTGCTCTAAACATTGTCCACGGATAACTACAGATCCTGAAGGCTTTCTAGGGAGTCCACCAACCACTGAACCAGACCACTATCATAATCATACTAAGACACTATTTTCCCTCTCACTCCCCTTTGAGCATTGATATATCTTAGAATGTTCTGGAGGCTCCATGGCATGTGATCACAACACATTGAGTATAAGAACCCACCTCTCACTCTTCGCCAGACATCAAGGGCATGTGCAAAACTGTGCCACAATGACACGTCTCACTGATCTTATTTTGTTGCTGTTGCTTGGGAATAATGGAGTTTTTTCTTAAAATATGTCATGGAAACAAGTTTTATTGTTATTTATTATAAAAATAATTCTATTTTAACAGCTTTATTGTTATTTTAAATAGATGGATAAATGTTTTAAAACATCAACTTAAATTTGTAATACATGAAAGACTGACGTGCAAATCTACCCAAAAGCTTTTAGGTGTCTCAGATTTAGGACTAGTTGGGGTTTGGGGATTTAAACAAGATTTGATAATAATTTCGCTATAGGAGTTCATCTTCATGTATGCACTTGGGTGTGCGAGACTGCAAAGGGCATTGGTTTTCCTAAATGGAACTTTGAGAGGCCATTCTGTCATCTCATGAGGGGTGGGTAAGGCAGGCAATGCTGCACTCTGGACCCCCCCAGGAGGAAGAGCAAGGAGGGCGTAGCATCTTACAGAAATCTTAGAGACTGCGTGGGGCACAAATGAGGAAAGCTATGAGAGATCACTGTGTGGAGGATCGGCTCTAGAGGTCCTCCTTCTACAAATGTTTGGGGTTTCCTGTAGCCACGGTGACAATGGGCAGGTTTTCCCTGTTATCACTTGTATCCATGGAGCAATAAGAACAAGCAGAATTTCTCCAGATTCTCCCAGAGCCTCTGCCTACAAGTCAGGAGGCGACACCGTGCTGTGCTGTGCTGTCATACATAAGGGAAACGCAGGAACAGAAGAAGTAAGGCTGGAAGAAGCCCAGCTGCCGAGCCTTCCCGGTTCCCCCATGCCCTGTCCACTTGTACTTCCTTCATTTCTCATTTTCTGATGTTCAGTTGCTACTCAGGGCCTTGCTGAAAAGATGCTGATAAAGGAACTCAATCTTTGGGGGTAGCAAATAAAACCTTATCAAATATCAATACACATTCCTTATCTGTTAGGAGACACCCGAGTGCCCCCTGAACCGAAGCGCTGGATTTTAGTCGAGGGCAGAGCCTTATCTGAACTTTCCCCAAACACCTGGGTGACCAACAGCCATGAAAAAACATGTCCCGTGCTCAAATTATTTGCAGGGACAAGTTCTGCTCCTGTGGGATGGTTTAGATCATCGAAGATCCTGCCGTTTTATGTGAATGTTCAAAGATGGTTCATTTATGTAGGTTTTTCCATGTATTTTCGACCAAAAAATATCTGCCCCTCCCACCTGCCCCAGGATTATGAATGAACATTTCTCAGGACTTCAGCATCTAGAACAGAGTTTAGGAAATACTGCTTTCTTTCAATTGAAGAAAACTTTAATAAGATTTGTCATCAGAAACAAAATAGTGACTAAGGAACGTGTTTTCCTGAGTGGGTTTTTCAAATATTTTGCTCTGATCAATAGCTAGAAGGACACTGCTTTCTTGGGATCCTTTAATGCACACGCAAAATTTTACAACATAATGTTGACCCTTACAATGTCTGCGAGGCTCTGACACTTTATATATTCTCCTTCATATTTTAGAATGTTGGTCACAGGCCACTAAAATGATTTCACAGTCCATAACTTAGAAAAACAATGCCTGAGATGACTTCACTGAGGAGTAGAACAAGACCACTTTAAATCACTTCCATTGAGTAGCATGCTCTTGAACAAAATGCAGGACACAATAGCTTCTTTGTCTACACTCTATAGGTAATCATTTTACCCGGAAGATATTATTACTAATTAATGGTGCTTTTATCTATGATGGATTTCCAAATAAAGGACTTCAGAAACGGTTGAATTTCAGACAGACCAAAGAAATTGGAAGAAATCAAGTCGTGTGAACTCAGCTCATCTTCTTTTACTGAAATCGCCTCTACTCCTCAACCACTCCCTTTTAAACTTTTCTGTCTAGTGCAGCTACAGAAGAATTTGCAGGCAAGGATCTTGGGGTCCACTAAAGATGCGTCCCTGCTCTTCCCTCCTTGCCCTCTTCCGACAGCTTAGATCCCACCCCTGAATTTCACGTTCTCAGCTCTGTGCACACTTCCCCGAGTACTCTCCTTTTTGTTTGTGGGACTTTCTATTTATTGATGACCAGTTTCCTTTAACATAGCAACATAGAATTATGAAAAAGGGAAAGCTTTGAAAAGCACAAGTTATTGTTTATAAAAATATTAATGATAGCTGGGCGCAGGGTGCACATGCCTGTAATCCCAGCAGCCCGGGAGGCTGAGACAGGAAGATCGTGAGTTCATAGCCAGCCTCAGCAAAAGGAAGGCGCCAAGCAACTGAGCAAGACCCTGTCTCTAAATAAAATATAAAATAGGGCTGGGATGTGGCTCAGTGGTTGAGTGCCTCTGAGTTCAATCCCCAGTTCAAAATACACACACACACATAGATAGATAGATGGATGGATGGATAGATAGATAGATAGATAGATAGATAGATAGATAGATAGATTCAGTTCCCAATATACTGGATGAGCTATAGGATCTTCTTTCTATATATAGACTGTTTATTTTTAAATAGTAAATGTATTTTTCTATGAGTAAAGTTTATTTAAAAATATAATACTTTCTAAAGTAAGTTTACTGCAATGAAAATTATCAATTCCTTGCTCTTTTTCAATGACATTATTTAAAAGTAGAGATAAGCTTGTCATTTTACTATTTGGAACCATAAACATCTTCTAAGATTTCATATTGTACATGCACCAGAAAATTTAACAGGGATAGTAAAAACAGAAACAATTAAAAAGAATTTTATGTAAAGAATTTTAAATATACACTGTATAAAGAGATGCCAGATATGTTAATATCTACTTTCTTGCTTTCAGAGAAACTTAGGCTGTGTGTGTGTGTGTGTGTGTGCTCACACGAGCACATGTGTATGGGGGGGAATTTAAGAAAACATTCCCTATCCCTAAGCTCATAAAGATATAAAAATTTTTATTTTAGTATATAAAATCTTTTATGCTTTTCCTTACATATGTGTTTTTAACCACCTGTTAGAGGCAGAAGCTGAGGATGACAACATCACCTTTAACAACACGTCTTCAATGTGCTAACTTCCTGCCATTAGTCCCCATTCTTTTAAAAAAATTGTTGGTTTTTTCTTAGTTATGCATAGTAGAATTGATTTTGATAAAATCATACAGGCATGGAATATACCTTGTTTTAATTAGGGGTCCTTTTGTGGGTAGGCAAGTATTCACTTAGGTATTTTCATATATGTACATAGGAAAATTATGTTAGATTTATTTTTTTCTTTTCCTATTCCCCCACTCTTCCTCTTATTCCTATTTGTATAATCTACTAAACATTTCTCCTTCCCCTCACCCACTTTATTGTGGTTTCACTTGCACATATCAACAAAAACACTCAACCTTTGTTTATTTTGATTGGTTTAATTCACTTAGGATGATAGTCTCCAGATCCATACATTACTGGCGAGTGTCATAAAGTCATTCTTCTTTATGGCTGAGTAATATTCCATTGTGTATATATACCACAAGTTCTTTATCCATTTATGGGTTGATTGGCATCCAGGTTGGTATTCTTAAAGGTTCCACTACTTCCCAATGGATCTATAAGCTAGAGATCAAATGTTCAACACAGGAGCCTTTGGGGGACATTTTCCCAAACCAGTAGATCCCTACTTTGCCCCATATTTAAAAATCAATTCCAGCTCTTGGAAGATGGCAGAGCAGAGGAGATTGCTTTCCAAGCTGCTCCGTGGCATGAGACCAAGAGAGCAGAAAAACAGCTTCTCAGGGAGGTGGGTAAAAGTGGGATTTTACTGGGATTTGACACTGGACTCTCAGAAAAGCTTGTGAACTCAGACGGTTGGATACAATAAAATAAAGGAAGAAAGTCCACCCCTGGCACTGACCACTTCTGGACCTGATCTACTGGGGGCACAGCAGGGAGAGGGACTAGGAAAACCCATGTTTCTGTGGCACTGTGGCCCGTCGTGGTACACAGAAATCAGAGATGGCGGACACTGCTGGACTGCCTCGGGGGGTGTGCTACACCACGTCCTTGTGAGGGACAGACACCGTGCATCCCCTGGTTGCCCTCTTTCTGCCACACTACATCAGGCAGTGACGGTGGGGTCTAGGAGCCCAGACCTGGGAAATCCAAGCTGGGTCTGGGCCACAGACCTGGCAGATGCCCACCACATGGCCAGAGTGTGTCTAGGCGACTGGGAGAAGATTAGGTGAGGAGAGTGTTTTACCCAAGGGTACATGGACCCAAGAAATCCCCTTTCCCTTCCCCTCTTTGAGTCTGGCAGCCCAGGGGACTAGCTGGGGTGGGTGGGAATTTGATAGGGCAGTGGGGGGGAATGACTGTGAGCTTGGGGCCTGGGCCAGGGAGCCCGGGAAGGTGGGATCCATGGTGGTGGAGGGGGAGAAGGATTGGCCCCTCTGCCTCACAAGGGGAGCCCAGGAGACTTCTGGGATGCAGTCTCCAGTGTGGACTGGCAGCCACCAGGCTCTGAGGTGCACAGATTTAAATCTTCATCCCAATTGCCATTCAGCAAAGCCCCTGGGGCCCACCTAGACCTAAACCACACCTCAGGAGCTCCACCTGTGGGATCTCCTCTCACTGAACTCTACAGCAACCCCACCCTGAGCGGGGAGCAGACTCTCCACCCGCCCCAGCCCATACAGCTGAGAAGGGAAGCCAAGAGTTTTTGAACTCCAACTGGGAACTTGCCGAGCAACACGAGAAGAGGAAGAATTTGACAGCCTGCGGCCACCAGTCTTGTGCACAGTACACATCTCAATAAAGAAAGACATTTGAAAACAGACAACAAACATATTCTCATTGACAATTTTAGACACCAGGTAGGAAGCTATTTGTTAATTTTTCATCAAGAACTTTAAAAAATTATATACACACATATTTTTTTCTTCACTTCTTTTTCTTTCTCTTGTTTTGACTGTGTGCTGAATAGTTCATGAACATTTATACATATACATATTTCTCTCTCTTTCTCATTTCTTGCATTTTTTGAAGGTAGTTATTTTTCATGACTCTTTTGAGGGTTAGGTCTTTTGAGGGTTAGGTTTTTTTGATTAGCATATTTTGGTTTTGTTTTGTATTGTTTCTCACTTGTCTATATCTCTTGATTATTTTTCTCTTGAAGTTGCAAACACTTTTGCAATCGTACTGTTTTTACTGCTAGTAATTGCACATCATACAATTTCCATTTATTATGTCAATTAATGGTTTGTTTATTATAGTAGGAACTATGTATTTAGTTTAATGCTCTTTATTGTTTGCATTATTTATTGTTATCATTTGTCTCCCCCTAAACCATGAAGTACTAGAAACCTTCAGGGACACTATAAGTTCATAGGGTAGAAAGTTTTCTGCCTCAGATTTATACAAATAGATGGGTAGACACACAAACAATATGAAAAAGCAAGGGAACAAACCATTTCAAACAAACAAAAATACCTCCATACCAAAACCCTTTGAAACCACAGTGGAGGAAATGTCAGAGAAGAATTTAGAAAGTTCACAAGGTGATCTGCAAGGTAAAAGAGGATGTATTGAGTGAAATCAGAAAGAAAATATAGAAAGTGCAAGATCACTTCACTAAAGAGAGATTCTGAAAAAGAATCAAGTGGAAATCCTCAAATGAAGGAATCAATATATAAAATTCAAAATTTAATGGAAAGCATCACCAATTGATTAGACCACTTGGAAGACAGAATTTCAGGCAATGAAGACAATAAATAATCTTGAAAGTAAAGTTGACCATGAAGAGAAGATATTGAGAGACCAGGTATAGAATTTTCAAGAAATATGGGGTAACATGAAAAAGCCAAATTTAAGATTCATTGGGATAGATGAAGGCTCTGAAATACAAACTGAAGGAATGCACAATCTTATCAATGAAATAATATCAGAAAATATCCCAAACATTAATAATAAAATGGAAAATCAAATACAGGAGACACACAGGACTCCAAATATACAAAATTACAACAGACCCACACCAAGGTACATTATTATGAAAATGCCTAACTTACAGAATAAAGACCAAATTTTAAAAGCTGCCAGAGAAAAGTGACCAGTTACATTCAGAGGTAAACCAATCTGGATTTCAGCTGATTTCTCAACCCAGCCACTAAGGGCTAGGAGGTCTTGGAATAATATATACCATCTCTGAAAGAAAATTGATGCCAACTGAGAACACAATCCCTAGTAAAATTAAGCTTCAGAATTGTAGATGAAATATAAACTTTTCATTATAAAAAATGTTAAAAGAATTCCCAGCTAGAAAGCCTGCACCAAAAACATGCTCAAAAAAAATTCATGAAGAAGAAATGAAAAATAAAATTGAAAAGCAGCAGAAGGAATAACTATACTATAATAATAATCAATCAAAGAAGAAATTATTATAAATTAAAAACTAGAAATAAATCAAAATGACAGAGAATAAAAACCATCTCTTAATCACAACATTGAATGTAAATGGCCTAGAATCATCAATCAAAAGACATAGGCTGGCATATTGGATAAAGAAACATGACCCAACAATAAGTTATCTCCTAGCTTATTGGCAAAGACATCCACAGACTTAAGATGAAAGGATGAGAAAAAAACATATCATTCACATGGATCTTCTAAAGAAGCAGGGGTTTCTATTTTCAAATGAGCTAAAGAAGACTTCAAGCCAAAGTCATTAGAAGAGACAAAGAAGGTCATTTCATCCTTCTTAAAGGAATTGTACAGCAAAAAGAAGTAACAATCACAAATATTTATGCTCCAAACAATGGAGCATCTACATATGTCAAACAAATCCTTCTCAATATCAAGAATCAGGGCTGGGGATGTGGCTCAAGCGGTAGCGCGCTCGCCTGGCATGCGTGCGGCCCGGGTTCAATCCTCAGCACCACATACCAACAAAGATGTTGTGTCTGCTGAGAACTGAAAAATAAATATTAAAAAAAATAATTCTCTCTCTCTCTCTCTCTCTCCCCTCTCCTCTTTCTAAAAAAATAAAATAAAATATCACAATTACTAAAAAAAAAAAAAAAAAAAAAGAATCAAATAGACCACAACTCAATATTACTGGGTGACTTTAACACACATCTCTCATCAGAAGATAGATTTTCCAAATAAAAACGAAATAAAGAAGCTATATAACTAAAAAATGCAATTAATAATTTAGGCTTAATAGACATATATAGAATATTTCATCCACCAGGGACTGAATACACTTTATTCCTATCAATAAAAGGATCATTTTCTACAATAGACCATATCATAGGACACAAAGCAACTCTTAACAAATACAAAAATTTAGAGATAATTCCTTGCATTCTATCAGGTCAAAATGAAATGAAAGTAGAAATCAATAGTAAGAAAAAATAGAAGCTACATTAACACCTGGAGATCAAGTTATCCCACTCCTTGGTTGATAAACAAAGGAGTTAAAAGAGCATACTACATTGTCACAGCCATATCAATGTTTATAGCAGTGCAATTAACAATAGATAAGCTATGTAAGCAACCTAGATATCCATCAAGAGATGAATGGGTAAAGAAATTGTGGTATATATACAGAATGGAATATTACTTAGCCATAAAAAGAACAATTTTATGACATTCACCAGTAAATGGATGGGATCTGGAGACTATTATGTTACGTGTAATAAGCCAATACTGAAAAAACAAGGTCAAATATATTCTCTGGTACTAACCCCTAACAAGGTGTGGGTGGAAGAAGTATAAAATTCAGTGAATTAGACAAAGGATTATGGAGGGAAAGAACAGAGGATAGGAATGAATCTGACATAACTTTCCTATGTTCATATATATCATTTGAATCTCAACAACATGTAGATCCACAAGACTGGGATCTTAGAATAAGATATATTCCATGCTTGTATAAATGAATCTAAATAGATTTTATTGTCATGTATAACTAAAAAAGAACCAATGAAAAAAAATCAATTCCCGGTAGATTAAATTGAGGTTATTGTTTGTTTTAAAAGTAACGCAAAGCTAACTAAGGTCTATTTCAAGTTTTCCCTATGGATACCTGAGTGTCCTACCACAATTCATTTGAAAGATCATCTTTCAAAGGTTCTCTTATTGGTTTGTGAAGCCCATTCTGTCAGTCATTAAGTATCATACACATATGGGTCTATTTATGTACCCTTTTTTTTCTATTTATTTTGTCAATTTATCATCTAATAATATTAATATGGTCAGAGGATCTCTTTAGCCTGTGTGAGTCAAACATGTTTTACTAAATGAACTAGAAGCACTTATAATATGTAAAGATACCAACACTATAAAATAATTTTTAAAACAATATAATCTAATAGATGCATTGGAGAAATTTAGGCCCTAATCCAATACATGTGCATATTAGTATCTATGTAAAGATATTCATTTATGCACATGATCCCATTTTTTCATCTTTTTCATACCATCTTACGCCTTTTATATGATGACTTCCCTCAAATACATACTTTGCCAATTCTACTGGACTCTGTCAACATAAGGGGTGTTCGGATTTTGATCTGAAATGCCACCGCAAATCTCAAGTGCTGAAGGCTAGGTCCCCAAGGCCGCAGTGTTCATAAGTGGGGCCTCTGGAAGGAGACATGATTTAGTGTACTCCTGGGAGGTTCTGGGAACTGGGGGGTGGGTCTGGTTGGAGGGTGGATCCTTGGGCTGTGCCCTGGGGGCTGTCTATTATCTCCTGCTTCTCTCCTGCTCTCTCCTGGCTGCCACAGATAAGAAGCTTTCCCCTCCATAGGCTTCTGCCAGGCTGGACTGCTTCACTAGAGGCCCCAGAGTCACCAGGCCAAGTGACCATGGACTGAAACCTTTGAAACCATGAGCCAAAATAGATCTTTCTTTCTTTAAGTTGATTTTCTCAGGAATTTTGTCATAGCCACAGAAATCTGAATAACACAAGGGGATAAAGTAAAGTGCCTAACATATTTTGAATATTGAATACATATTGCTAAGTAAACAAATAAATGAGTGACATTTCAAAGAGAATTATTAAATAGTCATCCAAAAATTGAGAAAAATTATTTAGTATTCAGATAGCAATTACTGGATGGAAATTACTATGCTTTTCTATACTATATTGAAATAAATATAATTGCTTAGCATATATGAACACAAGTGCATGGCACTGAATCAATATTCAATAATTTACCAAAATTATGTAAGTTCCACTATTCTGTACAATCACTTTTCAGTGGTGCCAACAGACCATTATTGTCTTTTCTACTTACTGTTTCCTTTTTCTTCTGTATAATGCTAAGGCTCTGGTTAAAATGCAATGATATACTTTCTCCTGACATTAAAATTGGCCTTTAGTAAAATAATTAGCATTTATTATATTTAAATAATGCTAAGTCACTGGTGAGCTGCTTCTGAAATACAACATCTGGAATAAACTTAAATCTGACTTGAATGAAGTCTTGAAAGGCAATATCAGATTCATGGAAGTCTGTGGAAGAGGCACCAATGGGAAACGATGGCGCAAAGCGGAGGGTGTCGGAGTCATCTACCTTCCTGTCTCTCTCCATGTTCACGGACCAGTCACTTCCCTCCTGTTCATGGCAGTAATTCATTTGCCTCCCCTCATGTCTTATTGCCCGTCTCCCTTCTACCCTTTTACCTCCCTTCTCTCTCTCCCAGATATGCTCAGTTTCTTTTTAGAAAAGTGAATTGGCTTAGTTTCTCTTAATGAGTAGGATGTGTCCCCCAGAAAGATATTTTCAAGTTTCAGCCAATGGTACTTATAAACATGACCTTCTTTGGAGACAGATTCTTTGCAGGTGTAATCAAGACAGATTTAATTAAGGTTGACTGTAATTCAATGACTGTATCCTGGATGACAAAGTCAGAGAGAGAAGGCCATGTGATAATCCACAGAGACTGGAGTGAGGCATCTACAAGCAAGGGACATCCAGAATTGCTGGAAACCACTAGAAACTAGAAGAGAGATCATGTCCCTGTTGATACCTTGAGTTCAGACTTCTTGACTCTAGAATTGTGAGAGAATAAATTTCTGTTCTTTTAAGCTACTGGATGATGGTACTTTTGTTATAGCAGCCCTAAGATACTAATACAGCTTGCCTCAGAACTTTCAATTCTTTTTATGCTTATCAATCTGATTATCACAACCAATAGAATTGCTCTTCCCTAAAAGGTAGAAAGGGCATCTATGGCTACTTTGATGCCAATATTTTTGTTCCACTCACATATCCTTTTGACTAGGTGACCATGGGGGCATGTCTTTCTAAGGATTCCACCATTCATACTACTCAGTTGGCTTAGGTGATGCATAAATGAAAATAAGTTATCCTCAGAGAACTTTCAGTTTATGGGAAAAGACAGGGAAGCATGATTAAAACTGAGTATACTTAGTGCTTCCCACAAACCTGAGACAATTCACGGTGAGCAAGACGAGTATCTATAGAACAATGCTAACTTCATCAAATATGAGCGGTTAGGAGGATAATAACGTGATGGTTCATCTTGAAAAAGTGTAAGACTGGGGAAAACTCCCTAGGGCAGCACTCAAGCAGATGGGTATCGGCACTGCCTTGCTTTGTCACTTACTGTGTGGCCAGGGGAATATGGCCTAAATCTCTAAATTCCCCAAGTCAAAAACGAGAACGTTGAACAGTTCAAGGCAGTATTTTTTTTTTGCAGTGTATGTTGGGATCCATCAGTTGGTGGTTATTTCAATTTGGAGGACCATGAGTAGCAATGAGGAAAAAAAACCCAGAAATATAAGAGGAAAAGGATGTGAAAAATAGGAAATGACAAGAGTACATTGATTCTGTACAAAGTACAGGTGGTATTATTTCAGGGAGCCTTAATTTCAGTTATGTGCGTGCCTGTAGCCTGTCTGAGTGCATGGATCTCTGTACTTGGCCAACACTACAACTTTCTTACAGTAGGTTGGAGCCCACGCTTGTGAAACACACAGCCCCGAGTTTCCATCAAGCATTGACCTGTTAATAATGTATGAAAATTAAGCTGCATATCTCTATGTTATGCTCATTGATAATTATGAAATGCATCTTTAGGTTATAATCTGATACACAACCAGGTGGACTACATGATCCTAGGTACACATTTGTTACTTAAAGAAACCTGATTGATTCAATACGCCAAAATAGGAGCACTTAGAAGCAGTGAAAGGTGAGATTTAAACATCCTTGCTTTTAACTGGGATATTTTTGCACATTTTGAACTAAAAAATGATATTAATTTTGGCATCAACATTAGGTTTTGGGTCTTTCTCTGAATCTTTCTTATCTACCAGTATTAAACCCAGTTCTAAAATAAAGACCGTGCCCCCAAGAGTTCCCATAACAACATGACTCTTGATTTACATAGGACGTTAGATATTTGAATCGCTCTTCAACTCTTGGTATCATTATTTTAAAGTAAGCTCTTCATAGAAGTAGTCCCAAGCCATATGTCTAGTCCTAGCTCTTCCTAATCTGTCAGGTCAAGAATTGACCTGATTCCTCCCCAGCATCGCCTTCCTGATTTAGTGGAGAACTTATAATATAGGAAATAGGGTATCTGCTTTCTCACCCAGAAGTTTGGACACCCTCTCTTCACTAGAAAGCCTGTTAATGGTCAGTAATGAGTTGTCTTTTTTTCTCCTTCCCGATTACAGAACAAATGCCCCAATTTACTCTCCAGAACAGTTAGAGATGTATCCCTTGGTACTTTTTCTAACTATTTTCCTTATATATCCTCACATTCTCCCTGAGGACGTGTGCAA
The DNA here is from genome assembly GCF_045843805.1 of Urocitellus parryii. Classification (NCBI taxonomy): domain Eukaryota; kingdom Metazoa; phylum Chordata; class Mammalia; order Rodentia; family Sciuridae; genus Urocitellus; species Urocitellus parryii. Next base: position 7,815,711 of record NC_135533.1, read on the forward strand.
ATGTCTTTCCTCCCTTCTGTTTCCCAGGTCCAATTGCTCATTTTTCAGGTTCCCAATTACAGTCATTCAGGGGGAGGCAAAGCTTTACTTCTACTCTCCTAGGGGATCTGGTTGCACCTGAGAATTGAATCCATTGAAATTGTTCATCAGGAAAAAGGCATACAGATTTTTACATGTGTGTGGAGCCTCTCCGGAAAATGAAGAATCAAAGAAGCAGAGCCAAGTGCTTTTATACCCAGTGGGACAGAGAGGAGTGAGTTGTGAAAAGGTGCCCAGCCAGGGTCTTGGGTCCGGGCCACTGACTGTGAAGTGACACAGCAGAAGACCGTCAGTTCTCCAAGGCCTGCTTGTAGAGCCTTCCCTTAGGCCGGCTCCCCATCACTGGTGAGGTGCTGTCTGTCCTTTCCTGGGGATTCAACTCCTACATCTGGCCACCCTCCAGTGATTTGCACAGGGTGAACTCCCTCCACGTCGGGGGCTGGGGTGAGGGTCTGGGACCTTGTGAAGATTCCATAAGGAAATGAGGACGTTGCCTATTTCCCTGTGGTGAACTGAATGCCCCCAAGGTGTTAGCGCACTAAGGATTAAAGATCAGCTGGAATGCCAACAACCTTTGAGAGAGGACTATTAGCAATGCAACCATGAAATGCCTGCGCTTGTGATAAGCACCATGAATGAAACGGTAAGGGTGTTTTTGAGCCTTTCTAGATGTTCAGCTCAAACTATGGCATGAAAACAGTTCTCACTGGACTGAGGATCCTTCATCAGACTTACCTGATATGCTAGTCAACCATGTGGATTGCATTCATCATAGTGACACAGGCACAGCTGAACAGTCTTCAGCCTGCACAGCTAGTTTCTAGAAAGTTCCTATGCCTTCCTAACTGTACTTGTCAGTCAATAGTTTTCCATGGTCAATCTGGGTTTTGACTTATAAAATATCTTCAAGATTCTGCAGAGGTGTCCACAAAACCAACTCATTGCAAATGAGTCTCTCCTCCAACCCCAGAGGGGGAGGAATTGGAACTTCAAAGGAAAATGTCACTTGTTTTTGGCTTCTGAAACAGGCTAGTTGGCCCTGTGTCCATAGTAAATGATTGCTTTTCTTCTTGGTTATTACTGCCAACTCCAAGCACAGCTCTTTATTTCTTCTGGGCAGTGACCAGGAACGATCCATTCAAACTACACCCCAGCTAAACGCTCAGTCCCTGGTGGAAACTGTAATCTTTGAAGCTTCTCAGGCAGAAGTTCCTGGAGGCCTGCTCACGGGGCCCAGAGCCAGCGTTCAAGGAGGCCTCACCAACTTTCCTTGCTTCCCCCTGATCGGCATCTCTGTCCTTACCATGCTTTAGACTGTTGCTGAGGTCACAGGTTCTGTTTCTTGCTAAAGAACCAAGTTCCTCATGAACTCCCTTGTTCTGGGAGAACAATCAGCCAGCCTGGGTGGCTATTCGTGTACATTTGTATATCTGAGTTATTGTTTCTTAGGATATCCTGAGACAGACAGCATTATTCTCATGCAACCATGACTTTGGAGAGAGAACTTGTTCCCACGTTAAAACCATATATACATGTTGGTAAAACACCGGTCTCCTAGTATGGGCAGACCCTAGGTTTGACCCCTAGTACCAAAAAAAAAAAAAAAAAAAAAAAAAAGAAAAAGAAAGAAAGAAAGAAAAATATATATGCTATGGTCATCTTATTTTATAAATTGTGATTTTTTGGGGGGAGAGCTAAAATAAAATCCTAAATTCATCCTTGAGGATAGTTAAAATAAAAAAACATTGTAAAGTAACTTAAATAAACCATGACCAGATCTGAAGAAGCGAAGGCTTGGAGAAGAAGAGTTAATATTTAAGGTAGGTTGCTTCCCCCATACTTGTCTTCTTCTAGATGATGAGGCAAATAAAATATTCTGTATGAAAACGAAATTTAACTTAATTACTGATCATTAAACCAAGAGAGAACATGCTAGCTCTTGAAAGCTTGACATCTGTAGGCATTATAAAGACCAAATGAATCCACGCTTACTTTAAAGATAAAGAGACTGTTTTAGTCTGAGTTAGCTTTTTCTATTTTAGACCCTTCGAGCTCTAACACGGCCTTGGTAGGTCCTGGTCCATTGGATTTTCCTCCCCATACCTCCTGTACATGCCTAGCTTATGCTTTTTCTCGAGTGAAATCAAAATTGCTTATGCAAAGGGTTGCTAATCAACATAATAATTCCTCTCTCTGGAGAACCATCCTTGATCAACTCTTCCTGAAACCAGGTGAAACAGGACCCCTCTTGCTCAAGCCCTAAAGAAAACCTGCCAGGGTGTATATTTATTAATGGTGCTCTGGTAGATTTTCCTCTGCATGAATCAAGCTTTCTGGTTTACTTGAGGGAATGTCTTGGTATTTAACTTCTTCCTTATTCTTGACCTGCAATATCTCCCACAGTTTTTATTTATGCATTTGAATTTTTGCCCATGACTTATGTAAACAAATGAGCAAGAGACTCAGCATAATGTAAGTGGCAGTCAGCCTTTGAACTGCCCAACCCCAGCCCCTCAGCACCAGAGTCAAGTGGGGAGTGAGGTTTGTTGATCCTGTTGTTGCTCTAGTCGGAAGAAATGGAAATAATCAAGAATGAGGCACAAAGATCTTAGCAGCAACATATTTGTGTAGCAAGTTTTGGGGGTAAGAGAAGGGACTTCTGGGAATGCATTCAAGGCACACAGGAGGGAAGAGGAAATTAGACTTTTCAAAGCATCTTTTGGAACCCAGGTATGTTTGTGAGTTGCTATGGAAAAGACTTTTGTTTGTTTGCTCTTCCTGGTAATACACTGTGCCTCACCACCACTCTGGTCTAGATGTTGTCCCCAAATTCAGGGTTACACAAATAATTGCTCCTCTTTTTGTTATTCTCACAAAAAGCAGCACATTTCCTTCTTCTATTTGCTTCTTAAAAAAATTATGCTTGATTCTTTTAAAGCACAATTTACTTTTCTTTATAGCTTTTCTACTTTGCAGTATGAATGATGGGTAAATTAGATACAAATACATATAAAGAAAAAAATGATTACATTTTAGAGTTAAAAAGATGGTGGAAACTTAATTAACTCTTCTTTTTTATCTTACTTATTTCAAATTGATTTTTAAAATCACCTCTTGCTGAATTTCCTAGAAGTGTAAATTCCATGTTAAAATTTTACATTTACACTCATCATATATTCATAGATTCAAATCATTCAATGACAAATAATATGAATGTTGTGGAAAATATTTGCTATGGACTGGCCAAGGAAGCAGTAATAAAAAGCATTGCAAAACAATTTCTCAAAGAAAAGAATTTTTTTCTCATTGATTCTTTTAGCAATTTTGATATAATTCTATGCAATCTACTGAAACTGTGCATTGTAAAAGAAATATCATGCATTCCACCTTAACATATTTTTTTTTCCTGTGTATTTCAAGAACTGTGCCTGTGAGCATCAAACCTTAAATTATTCTGTAATTGGCAGGCAACAAATAGCAATTTCTAGTTCCAGGCAGTGCTAAGGCCAAATGGAAGAAGACTTTTACAATGACTGTGTCTAAAAAAAAAAAAAGTGTAGCTTGAAGGATTATCTACAAAATGAGCTATAAACATAATGTGGCCAACATTGAAGAGAAAAAGGAGGAAAATGAATTTGTTAACATAAAAGTATTTACTTTGTAAAGTAGCTGAGTAACTGTCCCCTACACCCTTTCGATGTTCTGGCCGGTCACAAAAAAATTACTTGGAATGAATGCTTAAGAAATTCAAAGCGTAGTTTAAACAATGGCAGACCAGAATGGTAATTACTGATTTTAATTTTCCCCATTACATGTAACGGCTGACTGTGAAAGAACTGGCAAAACACAGACACTTGTCAATTTCCCTCAGCTTGTAAACATGGGCATATGTCTCTTAACATTATTTTTATTTCAATTAAGATTTTTTTTAATTGCCCACAGGCAGATGATGGTCTTGTTGGAAGCACAAAACACAGCCTTTATTATGTGCTGCTGTTTTTCTGCTCTTTAGCTTGTTTTAAAATAATAATACCTTACTTTACATATTTTAAACATCTTGGAAAATCAGGAGTCAATGCAGAATAATCACACCACTCAAACATGGCATTTACTGAATGTGAGTGCATGTGGCTTGTATGTGAGCACAATTTAACATTTTTGTATTGTTTCTTTAGAATATAATTGTTGTAATATTCCAATTTTCAAAATGGTAGAAAGAATAAAAAATGAGAAGCCAGAAGGTTATTCCCTTAGAAATTAGAAATGAAAGGCAAGAGAGGGGCTGGGGCCCAGTGGTAGAGCAATTGCCTAGAACCTGTGAGACACTGGCTTTGATCCTCAGCACCATATAAAATAAACAGAATAAATAAATAAATAAAAGATATTGTGTCCACCTACAAATAAAAAAATTACAAAAAAAGAAAGACAGGACTCACAGCAGTTACTCTGTGTGGCGATGGGTAGATGAGGGAAGTTCTCTAGTGGGTATGTTTTCATTGCAGAAAAGCATTTAAATGAGCTATTCATAATGTCTTTGTCATGTTGGGACATGGCTGCAGGGTGGGGATACTAGTCTGTGTTCCCTCTGCTGACTGAGCCCCTGGAGGGAGGCTGTGTTGGTGTGTGCCAAATGTCTATTTTTGATCTTTATCTGCTCTGTATTATAAGCAACGACTTGGAAGAGAAAGCAGACCCATGGAATTTTCAAATGAACCAAATGTTGAGGTTTTAATACAGCTTGCACAACAAGATTCATGTGCTCTGAATAGAATGGAAAAATAAGTCAACACTCCATAATCCAATAGGATAAAATAAAAAAAAATTGCTGGTTTAAATTTAAAATACATAATGGAGATAAATGTTTGGACGTAATTTCATGTAAACATGATTAGAAGACCTTACACAGAATACCATATACGCCATCAGTGAAAGGAATAAAGTTGTATAAAAAGTCAATCTACTACTTGCAAGTATTGAAAGATCTGGTATCCAAAGAAGAGTGAAACATTTATAGTACTACCTATTCCACTCCCAATCAGTACTTCTGTGAACCTGTGTGTTTCTTTCTGGTTGCCATGATTTGAAGGACATTGAAAAATAAGATAAAATTCAGGGGCAGGTGAGCTTCCCTACTATTGGAAGTGGAGGTATTCAGCCTGAGATGTCTTAAAGAAGACTTGATAGCAGGCATCATATATTGCAAACTGGGAAATAGAAGTGTGCACTTCTATAAGTTCCCTGTACATGAAGAATTGGGATGTCTGGATCTAAGTTATAGGAAGACAACTGTGACTCAAAGGAACAGGGGAGCCTCTGACCCTGAGAAGTGCTTTTAATAACTGTGTGAGAGACTGAGCCACCCACAGGGGCCTGCAGGATAGCTGGTTGACATGGTATGGACAGCCTTCCAACCAAGGATGGATATCCAGATGGAATGATATCAAATTATGCTTGATTTAATGATGTTCCAATACTTCTTTTAGGCCACCTGTCTTAAGAGTTAATCAGAAAGCACTCACTCATTTTTAAATTCTTTTTAACACTAATTTCTTTTTGTAGTTGTAGATGGACAGAATGCCTTCATTAGTATGTGCTCCTGAGGATAGAACCCAGTTCCTCACTCATGCTAGACAAGGGCTTTGCTACTGAGCTCAGCCCCAGCCCTTTGATTTGTTTATAGTTTGCTCTAGAAGGAAGATTTACTTCTACAAGGAACTTAGCTAGTTCAATGTTTTTAAGATTCCAGTGTCAATGGGAAACCCAATCCATGAGGGTGCCCGCAGACACGCTGATCATCAGTAAGCCCTAGAAGCAGGTAGAGCTAGAGTCAGGCTTCTGCATGGGCCTGTGCTTCACTGCCATCTTTGTACTAGATTTTGACCTCTGTGCCACTTTTCTAGACCTGCTCCAAGCTCCACTGGACATCAACGATGCACCGAACCCCAGAAATAGCAGAAAGGTCTTGTGTCAGATTGAAGAGAAAAACTGATGCCACCCAAGTCAATTTAGGAGCAGATAAGGGGCTGGCTTGTGGCTCAGAGGTAGAGCACTTGACCAGCATGTGTGCGGCATGGGGTTTGATAAATAAACCACATAAAATAAATAAAGAAAATAAAGACATTGTGTCCATCCACAACTAAAAAAAAAAAAAAAAGGAAAAAAAAAAAAGAAAAATAGCAGATTAGTTACAATGGGGAAAAGCCAATGTTTACTCACATGTGGCCAAATGGGAAACTTGATTACTGGGTTCTTCACATGATCAAAGAGCTTACTTAAATATGTCAGGGTCACTGGTTTTGTCTGCAAACACATGCAACAATCCAGAAAAATCTCTTTTAGACTAAAACTACTGGACATGCACTCAGGGAAGGGTGGTGGTTTGAAAAGCAGCAACAACTGAGCAATAAATGGTATTGCCTTTAAATGGTCTCTTTTTTATGGGGACATTCAATCACAACTCATCATTTTATAGCAATTACTGAATCTTAATGTGTCACATTTGGACTCATTAAAAACATACTAATTACGTTTTAATTCTGTAATCAAAATAGAAGCAAACCTGGCATTTGAGCAAGTAAGAGCTCCGGCGGAGGACTGACTTGTTTGTGTACCCACTGTCATTCACGGGATGATTTGTTTATAAAGACACAGCTATTTTCTATCTGCTAAGCTCTCCAGGGAGAGATGGATTCTTGGCCATGACAACTTTTTCTGTGAGCGCTGTCTAGAAATCTGGGTGTGTTACCCATGAAATTTCAAGGATGGCAGGAAAGGAGGGCTAACCATTTCCTGACGTGAGGCGGATTCTGTGGGTTTGGCCTTCGCTAAAGGGAAAATTCTCACCCTCCACTGCTCCATTGTGTTTATCTTGAGTAATCTACACATGCAGCAATAGCCAGGGGCCGCTGGTCACGCTGCACAGGTCTCCTCTCGGTTATCTCCTGGTGTAGCTCAGTATTCCCTAGGGACACAGGTCTGCTTCTGTCCCCCTCATTGCAGCATCCTCTCACGACCAGGCCATGAGCAGAGATCAGAACGCCTCAGAGGGACTGCGTCTGGTTCCTGCCAGTACACGGTTGGCTAAGCCCACCTCAGAACACACCCTGGCAAAGGTATGTTTACTTGATGAGAGAAATGTAAGAAAACACATAAGTTCCTCTTGCTGTCCTGCTGGCTTCACTTATAAAGGGAGCTACCGTTGGCACTTACAATTAATACTATGGCAATTTTTTTGTTTGAGTTTTTTTTTTTTAATGCTTCCTTTTATTGTTTCAAAACTCATGCTCCATGAAGTTGGATTTGAAGATTATATCTCTCTGTGAGTTTTACTACGCCTTGTTCTCCCCCATCTGAGACAGTATATCTAGATGTGTGTGTGTGTGTGTGTGTGTGTGTGTGTGTGTGTGAATGAGAGAGAGAGAGTGAGAGCGAGAGCGAGAGCGAGAGCGAGAGCGAGAGCGAGCGAGAGAGAGAGAGAGAGAGAGAGAGAGAGAGATTGGGTGTTAAATTGCTTCTGAAGTCAGTTTGAAGGCTCTGGTCTCCTTTGCTTTGAAGCAATTGCCTGGAAGAGCAAAATTTATAGGTTTGATGGACACTAAGGACGACTCAGGTTAAATAAATAGCTTGGAGACCATGGGGAAAAATCCTTTTCAATGAGGTTTTTATTTTCTTTTCCTCACAAATTTATGGAGGGGAGTGGTGTCTGGAAATGGATACCTACCTTTACTTTTGATCAGAATTTGGTCATATTTGACTCCTTTAATGACCAAACATAGTGCATTCAAATGCCTCCTTTTTATGTTCCGAGTTTCGTACTAGAACCATAGGCATGTGACCATGAACTTGTGTTATGGACAGTCACTCATGGTTCAGATGGGCTTCCTGGTATTTTTCTGCCACATAGACTTAAGATACATGGTTTTTAGTCAAATGTCAGTAAAATGTCATTGGTTTTCCTGTTTCTCATTTTTGATTCCTGATATAGATATTTAATTATATGATTATATTTTATGTTGATATCTTTTTATTGATTACCAAAAGTGTAGGCTGTGTGTGATGGAGAGGGAACTATTGTACATAGATTTAGCCACTGAACATTAAAGTTAAATGAGCCCTTGAACTAGGGAAAATGGGAATGTGAAGTGATGAAATCAAATTTTGGAAAGTATAATTGAAGTTATGAATCACATTGAGATATTTAGGTATTTATCTTGACTCCAGAAGGACGAGATGGTGAGTTGCCTTAATCTTCCATCAGAGTAGGGTGTGGGATCAGTGAAGACCCTACAAGAGACATTGATCTTCCCATGTTCCTTTGTAACAGGAAAATCACAGGCTGTGTTAGCCTCAGGCTATTGGCATTGGGTGAAAAGCGAATAGGCTTGGAATCCGGGAGGTTCACAGGAGACCTACTTTTGAAACAATGTCTTTTCTAAATTGGATAAGTTTAGAGTCATCATTAAAAAATAATCTTCCTTACCCCATTCACACGACCTTTTCTTAAGAGCTAAGGCCAGCCACACTTCAAGGGTGAAGGTGTGTGTTGAAGTGTCCCTGCCCCGGGTCTGTCCTCACCTTGACAAGAAGCCTCTGTGGAAAGTCTCACCGCGGCATCAGAATTGGGGCTTCTGCAGCATTGGGGCTATTTTCATATGAATATGGTGCAGGGGAACCAAATCCCTCACTCTCTAAACATTTACTCTCACAGAAACTGGAAAAAGACTGAGAACAGAATGATAGGTAATAAATATTTAACGGTAGGAAATCAAATACAGGGGCTATTAAATCAAAATATTACTTTAGAATTTAAAGTTTAAGTGATTCTGATCAATCTCTATCCAGGTTTTAAATAATTTTTTTTTTCTATTTCTATTTTGCTCCTTTTCTCATCAGAAGGAGTTTGTTACAATAGCCTGGATAATAATCTTTTGTTGTATAATTATCTTCTTCTAATCGGTTATCCTTGTTTTAACTTAACCTGTGCTGGTATTTGTGATGTGAATATTATTAAATTCTGACAAGGTCAAGCTTATTAATATTCTCTTGAGGGTTTGTCCTTCGCTACCCAGATTTCAAAAAAGTATTTCTTGCCATTTCCTCTTTTCCTTTTTTTTGTTTTTTAAATGGTTCTGGGGATTGAAGTCGGTGGCACTTCACTACTGAGATCCTTCCCCAGGGCTTTTATCTTTTTTCTTTTTCAATTTTGAGACAGTCCCTCTAAGTTGCTGAAGCTGGTCTTGAAATAGCAATCCTCCTTCCTCAGCTTCTTCAGTAGCTGGGATTACAGGTAAGTGCCCCAGCACCTGCTTCCTCTAATATTTTTAAAGTTTTGTCTTTTTATATATTTAACTCTCTTATTTTCTTTCCATTGAGGTTCATACCCTTCTGAATATTTTTTTGTTGTTGTTTAAAGAGGGTGAATTTATTTTCTGTTTTCAAATATTGAAATTCTATTAATGCAACATCATTTATTTCCTTCTCCCTATTAATTTCTCATGTTTTTCTCGAAAACATCAAGTTCTTTTATGTGTGGATCTGTTTCTAGACTATCCTACGCAATGATGGTCTTGCTGGTCCTAACACTCCCTGTTTAATCCCTGAGCATATAGTCTTAGGATCTGGTGCGGGCTCTTCATACATGCATATCCGGTGGTAGTTGGCCCTCATTTTAGAAAATATCTTTTGATACCGGAAAAGGAAACAAAGGTGACAGCTCACACTTTCCATTTTACCCAGGAGACTGTCAGGAATGGGGAAGTGAGTTGGATCATGGACGACCACTCTTCTTTGGAATGTGCTTTGACAGGTGAATGTATGTCAGTAGGAAGCTGAGGAAGGCAGGTACAGCTCTCTGTGAGGAGCGTAAAGCTCATGGAAACTTGTTGGAAAAACTTGGATTAGAATGAATAAGTTCTAAAGGTCGCAGATCACAAGATTCACAAACTGACCCATCTTGCTTCTGTCCTCTGACTTTTCCATAAGCCAGGCAACCCTGGATGGACTGTCATGTCCCTCTTCTCTTAAGTTAGGCGATGAAGACTCTAAGAATAAAGTCCTGGAGAAAAATTAGGCAGACAGGAAAATCCTGGCAAAGACGGAAGGCAGGACTTGCTCCCTGTGGCTCCCCACCCTACGCCATCGGCTTCAGCACTACTAATGGCCTCCAAAGCCAGTGCCAACTCATTCACTCTTTTCCTTTCCTTCGCCCGGCTCCTCATATTAAATGAGCATGGACAATGGCAGAGCTTCTTCTCTCAGATGAACAGCATAGATCAGCATGGTGACCATTGTGCTTGCTATTTTGAGTACCGTGACCCTAAATGGATGTATGAGGGTCCTGCAAGCTCGACTTGGTGATTCCATGCAGGTGATCAAGGTGGACGGTGGTGCAACATGGTTTTTGTCTATTTATTTTGTTTCAAGAAGAAGGAAGCATTGAAGAAAGAAGAGGGAAGGGAGAAACACTTGTGTTTATTACAACCTCCAAATGAGGAAGGGAGAGATAAATGAACGCATGGAGCCATTTCATAGTTGAATGGAGCAAACCCAACTCTGGGAGGCTCCCTCGACAGCATTCTTCATCATTTCATGTGGAGCTGTTCATTCTCCTTTGCATTGTATCCCAGGTCGCTGAATAAAAAAATTCTCCCCTTACCAATATATTAGCCCCTCTACAATTACTTTTCCTTTGTCTTTATATTAAGCCATACATAAGGGACCAACCTTCTAGAAATACTCACTCACTTATTCTTGATAACAGGTGAAAACCCACTGGTCCATAGTAGGTGAAAAACACCATGTACAGTACACACATCTAGAAAAGAGCCTGGGCCCAAGTCAGCGAGCTAAAATCAATTCTTTTTTATTTTTATTTTGTTTCTCCTTGAAAAGGACTTGTTTTCTAATCTAATGTGTTAATATATAAATCTTTATATTTAGTGATTTTTAGAGGAATTTAAAAGAATATTGATAGATATTTTAAAGAGTACCAAAAAGGTCTAGTTACTTAAATATAAAATTTCTTTTTCTTATCCTCATAACAAGCACACTTTGAATAGATCTTCAACATAAAAGCAGTTTTGAATTAAGAGTTTTATGAAACGGAGGACTGATAGCAAATACATTTTGCATGGTTTGAAATATGTCACAGTGCATGTATGATTTACAGATAAATGTATCTACAACGAAGAGGAAAAAATATCCAAGTAAAGATAGCAAATATGTGGTAGGTGTATGCTTTTTAAACAGTTTTGAACAAACAAAATAGTACACTTAAAATTTTTCCTTTTGTAGTAAATGAAATATAATACTATTCTAAAATAAAGCTTGCCTTTTAATCCTAAATTACCTGACCAGGAGAAGTGGGGCAAGAACATTAAAATAACATCAATTATAACCACAACCAGTGGATTTTTTTTTTTTTTTGTATTGGGGATTGAACCCAGGGGTGCTTTACCACTGAGCTATATCTCCAGCCCCTTTTATTTTTAATTTCAAAACAGGGTATCACTAAGTTGCTTAAGGTCTCTCTAAGTTGCTGAAGCTGGCTTTGAACTTGCAATTCTCCTCCCCCAGACTCTCAAGTTGCTGGGATTATAGGTCTGTGCCACTGTATTGGCTGGATATTTGCAATAGTTAAAAGAACTGCTAAAATATGAGGATATAATTTAATCTGTGACCTTGAAATGTACTTTAAAATACATTCAATTCTGGTTTAAAATGATTTTGTAAACAATTTCAGTTATACAATTTCAACTTATAATTGACCAAAAGGTGGCCTAAAATTCAATTTTTAGCTGAGGTGAATAAATACAGAGTACTAAGTTCAGCTTCTATATTTTTAAAAAATATTCTTTTAGTTGTAGGTGGACACAATATCTTTATTTATTTATTCTTTATGTGGTGCTAAGGATCAAATCCAGTGCCTTACACTTGCAAGGCAAGCACTGTGCCACTGAGCTACAGCCCCAGCCCTATCAGCCTCTATAGTTTTTTAAAGAAAGATTTAACTGAAACTTTTATTGAAAAGAATGACTTTACATTAGATCATATGTCAGTATGTATGGCCAAAGGATGTACCCAGAAGTTCTACCAAAGTCAGCTCTAAAATTCATTAAATTAAAAAAAAGTCATTGAAAATATCTTCTGTCTTGAAGTTTAAATGCAGAAGACCCAGGGGAAAGTTTCAGCAAATAAACTGCAATTCGTCTGGATGAACTGCCAATCTGTATGTGTTTGTGGCACTCAAGTACAGCCATCCACTGGGGCCCGGTTCCAAGACTCCTGTGGTACCCCAACCTGTGGATGCTCAAGGCCTTTATGTAAAATGGCCCAAATCAGATGAGCAAAGGGAAAGGGTCTGCCTGATGTAATGTCTCCTCTCTGATTTCTGATGATTTTATTTATTTGAGTTTTCTTTTTTCTTGGTCTAGTAAAGGTTTATCAATTTTATTTATGTTTTCAGAAAACCAACTCGTACTTTCCTTGATTTCTTTCTATTATTTTCCTATTCTTTATTCAGTTTATTTTCACTGTCATCTTTATTACTTCTCTCCTTCTGCTAACTTTGGGCTTAGCTGGTTTTTCTTCATTCTAGTTTCTTTCAGGGTCATACAATGTTGTTGATTTGTCTTTTTTTCCCCTAATGTGTTTATAAATTTCCCTGAGTGCTGCTTTCACTGCATCCCCTTAGTTCCGCTATGTTTCTTTTTCATTTTTCTGAAGCTATTTCATAATTTCCCTTTCAATTTCTTCTTTGACTCATTGATTGTTCAAGAGTGTGTCATTTAATTTCCACATATTTGTGGATTTTCCAGCTTTACCTCTCCAATTAATTTCCAGTTTCATTCTCTTGGGATGGGAAGAGATACCTGAAAGCTTCCATCTGAAATTTGGTAAGACATTTTTGGGGTCTAACATGTGGTCCGTCCTGGAGAGGGTGCTGCGTGTTCTGCTGCTGTTGGTGGGTTACTCTGTATAATCTGTTATTTGGTTTATCATTGTTCAAATCTGCGGTTTCCTTAGGGATCCTCCTACCTGGGTGGTCTGTCTACTATGGCAGGTGAGGTTTGGAAGTCTCTTACTGTTATTGTGTGGCTGTTCATTATTTTCTTCAGCTCCACCAGTGTTTTATAAATCAAGGTGCACTGATATTGGGTGCATGGATTGATACCTGTTGTGTCTTCCTGATCAATTGACCCCTTTATCATTATATCATATTTGCCTCTCAAAGACAGTTTTTGACTTCATGTCTATTCTCCCTGACGTGTCTAGTCCTGGTCTCTGTGGGTTACCATTTTTTTTATCCCATCACTTTCAGCCTAAAGTGTGTCCTTCTGTTTACAGTGAATTTCTGATAGACAATGTATAATTAAATCTTGTTTTTAAAGAAAATCCATTCAGTCATTCTGTGTCTTTTGATTGAGTAATTAAATTTGCACTCTATATCTTTTGATTGAGGAATTAAATTTGCTCATATTTAAAGCAATTACTGGTAGACAAGGACTTACTACTGCCATTTGGCTCTTTTATGTCTGTCTTGTGGTTCTTTTAGTTTGCTATGTTCTTTTGTGTCTCATTAATTTTGTTTTAGTAATATGCTTTGATTCCTTTATCTTATTCTTTTATGCATCTTCTGTAAGTATATTCTTTTGGTTGCTATGGAACTTACATAAAAGTGAGTACTCATCAGAAATTTTGAAATAGAGTAGTTTCATTTCCCTATATTTTGGTAAAATACAGGCATTTTTGGACATTTATCAAAGTTAATACTTACAGTGTGAATTCTAATCTGCTATCTCAAAATACCAGGGTTTAGTAAATAATGCATCACACATATATTATTGATCTATTTCTAAGTGACTGGACTTACACTTTGTGTTCTGAAGCTATACCCCCATGAGTCTTATTTAAACTGCATTTTTTCATAATAATTCCATTGTTTCATGATCCTGTCTAAAAGATTGATAGTGGAGCCTGAGTTTATAGGATGTTCTTTTCTGAAAGAAGATGCGGCATTGGATGGTATCTGGACAGCTGTGCTCTTGGTGGGCATTAGGGTGACCCCTTCTCCCACCTCTGCGTTACGGTTTGTGCATATAATGTCCAGTTAGTGTCTAAGTAGTTGTGGAAATAGCATCTTCTTTGCATCTTACTAAAGTTCCACAGAACTGAGATTCAAAGCAGCTCATGCTCCTCACGATTTTGACTGTGCTACATGGCCTCCGAAGGCACATGTAACCAACAAGGGCACAACCCATACATAAATGGATCACATCATATGGAATATTTTGGGATTTTAAAAAAATCTGGGAAGCATGTTTTTAGAGGAAACATGTCATGTACTGTGGTTTCTAAGCTTTCCCCCAAATGCACAACCAGGTAGACCAGTTGGAAGTGTGAGAATAGTAGAGCCCCACTTCAAATGCCATCTACATCAGGTGACACAATCTAAGAGGATACCAGCCTTCAAAAAGGATAACTTCTCTTGCCCGGGCTCTGACTCACAGGTAGACCTTTTCCACCATTTTTACCCAGCGCCAAGAGTCTTCTAATATTTCTGAGAAAAATCATAGCTCCTAAGTTTTCTCCTATGGAGAAGAAAAAGAAAGAAAGAAGCTGCCGGTGTTAATAGGTTCTCTGTTTCTTTAACTGAACACTGTAGACCAGGCAATTTGTAAAGAACTTATTTAGTTCCAGTTCTGCTAAATAGTGGGTGCTGGTCTCTGCTCAGCATTGACGGTGGCCTTGTTGGGTCATGGCAGGCAGAGGGCACCACAGAGAGAGACCGGCTGGGTATGCTAGCTCTGTGCTAGTATCTCTTCCTTTTCTTATAAAGCTATAGCTGCAATCATGGGATCCCCCTCTCATGACCCCATCTAGTCCTGATTACCCCACAAAGATGCCACCTCCAAATACTATTATCATGTATGTGAATTTGGGGACGAGGTTTCTAACACATGAATTCTGGGGGAGATACCCAAACCATAGCAACACAACCTAACAGTCTTGGCCACTTGACGTGTCTTACACTTCATTTCTTTTAACCCACAGAACAGGAGCACCTAACCGAGCACCTTCTTCCTCAACCTCACCCTGCTAGTCTCCATTCTTCACATACTGAGGCTTAGGTGGGTTCTAGAATATTCCCAAGACTGCACATCTCATCTAACAGCTGGTCGCCAGTACTCAGCGAAACAAACAAACAAACAAACAACAACAAACAAAACAAAAAACAAACCCAGAGTCAAGTAGCTGGCTACTACACCACTTTCTCTTTAAGGAATTTCCTAAACTGGTCACATTGTTGGTCATTCAACATGGCAAAGAAAAAGTCATCTAAGGAGTTACATTTGAATTTGCAAAGTGTTTTATTGAATTTATGTTAAATATTTAAAGTTTATGGATGCAACATGGCTTAATTGACTCCATAAAATTCTGAAGCTATTCCATGTATACAAAGCAATGCTTGGGTTTAGACATTTAGGAAGCTGATATTGATTAGTCTTTGCTGCCAATTGTTTTTTTTTTAAATTTATATGTGACAGCAGAATGCATTACAATCCTTATTACACATATAGAGCACAGTTTTTCATATCTCTGGTTGTATACACAGTATATTCACACCAATTCGTGTCTTCCTACCTGTACTTTGTATAATAATGATCATCACATTCCACCATCACTAATAACCCCCTGCCCCCTCCATACCCCTCTGCCCTATCTAGAGTTTGTCTATTCCTCCCATGCTCCCTATCCCTATCCCACTATGAATCATCTAAACTAAAAACTTTTGACTTCTTCCACTGTGTTTGAAGACCTATTCAGTCCATTTTCCTAAGGCTTAACGTGTCAGACTTTTTTCTTTTACCCTCACGTTAGCTACCAAGATCTGAAGTATTTCAGTTATTCTAGCCAGACCTGCAGAGGTTTTCCCAGTATTATAGGGATTGCAACTGCCACCCACTGTAGTCATGAATGGTAAGGGACAGGTGTGGTGGACAGGACCATAACAGTTTTGGGAAACAGAATATCTTCCATTATATTTGCTTAAAAAATTATCCCCAGGAGATGGGAGTTTTTAAAATATTTTTTGTTCATTAATTCAAACTGAACATCATAAACCTATATTTATCCCTTTACCTTTCTAGTAGGCTACAGTTGTTTTATTGCCTTGTTGTGGTAAATACTAAATCTTGAAAAGTCTGCAGTGATGATGTAGGAGTTGAATTTGGAGATGAATGTCAATTTAAATTGGTTCCTCTGCCATTTGTTAGTAATATAATTTTATTCTGCATAATTATGAGATTATAAATAATTCACATTAAAGAGGAAATATAGCCTTCAGAATCTCCACATCACATTTTAAATGTGACAACCTGTCTTAAGAATCAAAAACTCCATTGTCTTGTTACATAAATTCAAATCAATGAAGTAGTTTAAAAACATTCCTTGTTTTGTTCATGTAGATTTCCTCTGTGTTCCTCAGTTTTCCTTTATAAAATATTTTTGCCTTTCTCATTTTTTGACATTTATCCTAAATAAGTGTTCAGAAGATAAATGTTGGTAGAAAGGCTGGGGAGACTTCTCATGAAGTATAATCTGTATGTCAGTCAATCAAACTTTAATTTTAATTTGGAGAGTGTGGAATTTCATGTAGATCATACTGTTTTGAGGTGTTCGACATATAAAAAGATGTTGACTTTAATTTTCCTTGCATTTTGATTATTAGCAATATCTTTGGTCTACAAATATCAGATCTTGAAAAAAACTCAAGGAATTAGATTCCAAAGGATTAAAAAGCATAAATCAAATAGATCAGATGAACTTTGACAACTTTATGAACTGCTTTTTACACTTTGTTACCAAAGAAAAGGGCATTTTCATTCCATTCCTATTATGGATCCACTACATATTTAAAGTTCTAACCTCTGAAATTTGTAGTTTTAGTGCTGAGCTTCCACATGCACTGGGATTTCTAGAAGTCTCTGAGGTTCCTGAAGGGTGGAGGGATGTATGGAGGTGGTGGGGCTCCTGTCCTCCCCCTCCTCCGTCTGAAATACACATTATAACCTCTCTTCATATTGAATTTAAAACTACAATTTCATCTGAAGAAGATCCATGCAGCTCCAAGAACATGAGCATCTGATTTAAACAAATTCTAAGTAGAGTATAATTAAACACATTTGTTTTCATAACGTCACCATTTCTAAATTCTTCCATGTATGTACAATTGAACCTTTTTTAAAAGTCTTTAAAATGGAATTTTCTCTGTCTGAAAAGGTCACAGGCTCCATGATTCCAACTATGACATTCTAAGAAAGGCAAAGCCATGCAGACCAGAAACATCCCCAGCTGCCAGGAGTTGGGTGAACAGGCAGGGCTCATGATTTGTGGGGCAGTGACTCTATTCTCTGGGATCCTACAGTGGGGCATGCAAGTCCTCAGGCTTATCAAAGCCCACGGAATATACAACAAGAGTCACCCCTACAGTAAACTGTGGACTCGGCATGACAATGACGTGCGATTTATTTTATAACTTGAGACAGATGTACTCTGGTGAGGGAGGCTCTGTGTGTGCGTGTGGGGGGTGGTCTTTGCACCTCGCACTCAATTTTGCTATGAACTTAAAACCACCCTTAAAATATCGATTAGGAAAGGAGCAGTCCATCTGTAGTATTAAGTGGAGCACAAGGGATGTCTTAGAATTCACTATATTTCCAAAAGGTTGACCATGACTGATTGACTTATGGTTTAAAAACAACAACAACAAAAAGCAGAAATGGTCAAGTAAGATTCTGCAGAGCAACTGCAGAGAGCAAGAACTGTTGCAAGGTACGGGAGGGGGGCTGCTGGTGACATCCCTGGTGGCTCACAGGGGACAGGGGTCATCATGCTTCCAGCTCTGGTGAAGGAGGAAGCTCAGCTGGTGGTCGTGGAGATTTGGTTTCTGGGGTCCTCCTTGACATGAACCAGGACTTAGAACCAGGGAAGATGGGCTCCTGGAAATGGCCCCTTCCTCATGAGGAGCAAGAAGAAGGGCCTGGGGAGGAAGATCTTTATCCCAGAGGGCATGGGGTGGGGGGCTGCGATCCCAGCCACAGAGCCTGGCAGCTCTGTGCAGGAAAACACAGGTGCCAGAGCAGGAAGTTCGGCAATTTCCAGATGAAGGTAGCCAGAGACTGGGGAGGCAGGTGTGCACGCTCCCCAGCTGCTGGGCGGAAGAGAGCCCAGGCAGGAGCAGCAGGGCAGGTGGAGGGAGTGGACGTCTCGGATATTTTACATTCACTAAAGGGACAATTCTGGCCTGGTGAGGACAACAGAGATGCAGTCTTACGCATCTGAAGAGTGGCTTGGCTTGGAATAATGAGCTTTTCTTACTCTCCCATTCTTTCTAAAAACTGTTTGGGACCTTGCTTGTCAGGCCTGAGCTCTACACATGATGTGCCTCTTTCTGATCTGAGAGGCATTGCTGATTCTCCCTCTGTCCACTCTGCAGAGCTCAGTCCTCACTCTCTGCACAAGGAAGGACCAAGGCTGTGTCTACTACTTTCACTGTTCTTGATTCTCCTCTGCATCCTCCCTCCCTATGCTTAGCCTCTTACCCCTTATGTCAGCTCCCGTTTCTCTCTATCAGTACTATAATTGCCCCGTATCCAGTTGCCCCAGTTCACCCCATTCACCCCTCCCTGGTTGTGTGGTCTTGGGCCAGTAATCAAGCTCTCCAAGCCTCCGTTTCCTTATGGAGCTGGACTAACAATGAAACCTGCTCTACAGAGTTGTTGTAATAATCTTATAAAGAAATGCAGATGAGGTGCTGAGAGTGTGCCCCAGCAGTTGGGAAGCCATGTGTGAATGCCCAGAGGTGTGCAGGTGGAAAGCACACTGGCTGGGGAGATCGTGTGCAGGTGGAGGTGAATGGTCTCCTCTGACAACAGTGCTGAGTGGACTCATTTCCATGGTTGCCATAACTAAGTCCCACAAACCAGGTGACTAACAATAGAAATTCACTCCCCCACAGTTCTAGAAGTCCAAAATGATGGTATCTGCAGGGTTGCACTTTCTCTAAGGGCTCTTAGAGAATCTACCCCATGCCTTTCTATTAGCCCCTGGTGTGGCTAGCAGTCCCTGGGACCCCTTGACAGACAGCCATATCCCTCCAGCCAGCCTCGGCCAGGTCCCACATGGCACTCTGCTGTGTGTGTCTTCATGTGGCCATTCAGGTCTCTACATGCATCTGCCTTTGTGTAAGGCCAACAGGACTATTGGACTAGGACCCCCACCTCAGGGGCCTCCTCCTATCCAGAGTATATCTGCAAAGACCTTGTGTCTAAATAAGTTTGCATTCATGGCACATCTCCTGGGGGGCGGGTGACAATTCAACTGTTAACGCTGGGAAAAGGGTTCTTGCACCGGGTGATGACTTGCTTCTTTCTCTTCTCCCCGCCTCCTTTCTTCTCTTCCTTCCACTTCCCCCCTAGTTGTTCTTTGTGTTGAACGCTCCTCGTATCCCTGGCTTGATCTCCCCTGTTCTGGTTCTTTGGTACCATTATACAATATTTCCAGTGGGGTCTAACTGAAGCTCTGTAAACTCCCCTGATAGGGACAATTGACTAAGGTGAAATCAAGAGTTTTGTTGTGTATATTGAATATGGGATAAATTATAGCAAACAAGCTGATTTTTGCATCTGCTGTGGATTGAACATGTCCCATCCAAAATTCAATTGTCGAAACATGATAGTCTAAAGGGTAGGGCTTGGTCGGGTGATTAGGCCGTGAGGGCTCCTCACCTTGTGAATGGAGTAAGGTGCTTATGAAAGAGGGTTCACATACAGTCAGCCCTCTTGCCTGTCAGTTTTCTGCCACCTGAAGTCACAGCATCCCCCCCTCACTCCTGCAGGTGGACACAGCATCCAAGGACAAGTGGAGACAGATAGGATCCTCACCATACAATGCACCTGCCAGGATGCTGACTTCCTGCACCCCAGAAGAAATAAATCCCTTCTCTGGATAAGTCAGCCAGTCTGTGGTGGTATTTGGTTATAGCAGCACAAACAGGTGAAAGCTGTACCCTCTCTTACTAACAACCCGTCAGCATCTCCTGCTCCTCTTGACCTGTTTTTCTGATTATGCATGAAGCCTTGAGAGAGCTGATAGAGATGACACGGTCTCACCTAGAATTATAATGGACGGGGCAGTCGTCAGAAATATGGAGGACATTTGAGAAGCCGTTAGATGCTGCACACCAGATCAGTTGGCCTGGAACAAGCACCTTGGGGTGAGCAAACAGTAGGCCAGACACACTGTGGAAAAGTAACCCATCACTAGAAAAAGAGACGCTTCCGTTGCATGTGATGGCCGTCCCTGCAGAGATGAGCCCCACGACAGGGCAGGCAGTCCCAGCACCCACAGAAGACTGAGCATGGGCAGTGCCCCTTCAGAAGCCCTGGGGTGAACTTCAGAAGCCCTGGGGTGACCTTCAGAAGGCTGCCGTGTCAGTGACAATGATGAATCTTTCTCAATATTGAATTTAAATCGTGAGCAGGAGGCACATGAACTCAAAATCAACGCTCACATTTAGAAATGAGAAGGCTGCTCTTAACAAGAAAGATGGGCTGTTTTATATCATTGTTTTTCTTCTCCTCAGAGCATTGCTTAATTTATTTTCCTTCTGTCTTCATTTTCCTTTCAATATTTGTAATTTGCATTGGCATGCATATTTAAAATATAACCAGGATTAAATGTGATCATTGTAACGCTTTCTATACTAGAAATATATACTACCGATAGTCTACAATGGGGATAATTTGTATGTGGCTAATTGGAACTTGACAGAATCATTCTTAACAATTTCCATGGAGGTTCTAAGAAGTATTTACAAGTTCTTTTTCATTTGTAAAATATGCATTGCAAAATCCCACTCTGGGTCTTAGTGTTACTTTGTTTTCTCACCATTGAATTTCCCTCCTGCAATGAAATTCAGCCTTTGTGCATAGTAAGCACTCTATAAATGTTTGCTGAATAGAACTGACTCCTTCCTGGTCTGTTTGGCCCATTGCTTTCTCATTATTAGGCTTACAAACTCCAGAAATAAAGGTCTAAGAAAACAATGCATATATTGCATAGAAATATGAATCTTCACAAAATCTTAGGAGTAGGGAGTAGGGTTATTCTCATAGGAAAGCTAGAGAAACCAAGAGGGAAGTTCTTTCTCAAAGTCATGACAGGTACTAAGTAGCAACTCTTGTCTTTCTTTCACGGTCACAGTCTTACAGAATGCTTGTGGAGAATGGGGACTCAGTGAAAAAATGGTTCAGTGAATGAATGGCATGAATAACTCCAGAAAAGTCTGCTTCATCCTTGACAATGGCATCAGCAGCCTAGGAGGTAACACAGCGTCTGTGCCCAGCCAGGATAATAATAGAAATATTAGTGCTTGTGGTTTTCCGGCACCCTCACAGCCGAGAAGCCTCCTTGCTAACGGAGTGGGAGTGTTTGGATCACCAGGTGCTCAACACCAGGCTCGACAGAGAATGATGTGGAATTAGAATCGGACGTGCTGGAACACCCAGAACAGTCCTCCCTAATTCATTAGTTAGGAAAATAAGAAAGTGGATTAAACCCTCATTATTCCATTGTTTCTGTGCCTGTCGATTAAAATCAAAAGAGGCAGGAGCAGCTGCAGGTGTGTGAAATTATGACCCCCAAGGGGTCCCGACTACCTGTCCCCACATCTGCCTTTCAGCAGGAGCCCTGAGCCTTGACACCTCCCACCTGGCCTGCGTTTCTGGGGTCCACAGGAGGGTCTAGCGTGGTGCTGGGTTGACAGCAGGGACTCGTGGGGCTGGATGAAGGGATGCCTCAGGGGACATTCAGAACTTTCAAAGTCTCTGCCGACAGCTCTGCACCATCCACCTAGAGGAGACATGGCCACAGGTAAGAAGGTCGCAGTCCTTGCTGGGCAGGGGTGGGAGGTGGGGGGCACCAGGAAGGCCCGCAGGCCTCTGCACAGGTGGACGTGGCCTGGGTTACAAAGGGCTTCTGTGGACATAGTTTTCTGGTTCTCCGCGAGGCTGTTCTACCAGCCCGCCTCCCTCTAACCCACCTGAGGAAGAAAAGTGTCACGGAGTCTTTCCAATGACATTACCACAGCAGAGAGGAAACTGTGGGTGTCCTGCAGCTGTCACAGCAGATCACCACAAACCAAGTGGCCTGAATCTGCACAAGGGTCGTCTCACAGTTCTGCGGGTTAAGATTCCCACAGGGCTCTTACTGACCTAAAAGGAAGAAGGGCCAGGACCATGTTCCTTTCTGCAGCCTCCGAGGGCCAGGCTGGTCCTCGTGTCCCTGGCCTCAGTAGGACGCCTGCCTTCCTCTGTGAGATCCCTCCCTCCATCTCCAAAGCCAGCCACATGGCACCTCTCTGGCCTTCGGCCATCTCCCTCCTGCACCATGGCCAGGAAAGGGACACCACGGGAAGCACTCAGGGCACTGGGGGCTGCCTTGGGAGTGCTGGGCCGTCTCTGCCTCGAGGCCTGGACCCTGAAATGCATGGCCAAGGGCTCCTGCCAGGAGAGGTCACGGCCAAGGGTTCTGAGAATTAGGACGTGAACCTCTGGGGATCACCGCTCTGCCCACGCTCCACCTGGTGTCGAGGCAGGCCTTCCCCGTGCCCAAGAGGACGGGGACCCTTCCCCACGCCCTGGGCTCCTCCTCCTGAGATCACCTCACACGCTTTACCTTCAGACAAGGCACTGAATGAGCCGAAGGTGACCACAGTCTTCTGAAAAAATAACAAAGTTATCACACATCACATGTAGTAATACAGGATGCACATGTAATAGATATGTACACACACACACACATATATGCACATGTGCATGTGTGTAAACTGTACGACTTTAGATAAATATCAGTACATAAATGTCATTAGCACTTCTGAAACCATCTTGGTCAAATCACCTATTAGATAATATAAAATAACTTTCTAATTTTTGCAGTGTATGGTTAAAATGCATACAAAGTGTACCATGAGTGTGTGTGTGTGTGTGTGTGTGTGTGTGTGTGCGTGTGTGTGTGAAAGAGAGCTTGTAACTCATGGCAAAAAGCAAGTTTATAAACACTAAAAGAAATAAATAAAAGAATAAAAATATGAATTGTGAAAGTGCTACAAATTTAAACCAAATGCCCCTAGTTGTTGAGTAGCTGCGAGTGGCAGGCACTGAGTATTCCCAAACACCCCGAGGCCTGCTGCTTGGTTGGTCTCTGGAAGCCGCTCCTTGAGAGAGAGGACACTCTCCAGGCAGTGAGTGTGGGTGACACTGATGACCTCTGGGAGGAGGGCTCTGTTGCGTGGGTTTCCTGGTGGAGCTCTGACACGGGGTTCTGGGAGCAAAGGACCTTTACAAGGCAAGGCGAGAGGGTCGCTCCAGGTGCCGGCAGAAGGGCCACCATGAGGAAGGGGGCTGTCTTCAGGATGGCAGAGTGAGGAGAGAGGGAGAGGGGCACAGCAGGTGCAGGAAGACGCCCTCTGACAGAGCAGAGGGTTTAGACTTTCCAGGAATGTTTTATTGAGATGCAAGTTAAGGGTAGGTAAAATCTTCACAGTGACTGGGGAGCAACTGAAGGAGGGCAGACTTTGTCCTGGAGGTAACGGGGAGCCATGGGAGGTGTGTGAGCAGGGAACTAGCAGGGCCAGTCAATATTTGGGACAGAGAATGTTGGTCCTCTCCTGAGGCTCACTTTCCCCTTCTATTGTAACAGAAACCTTTATTCTCAGTGAAGCCCAGTCACACCCAGTTGAAGGCCACAGAGCCTGCCACCTTTGCTGCTAGTTGTGGTCATCTGAATAAAGCTTCAGCCAATGCTATGTAAATGGAAGTGACCCTAAAAGTCATTTTCTGAGAGGGAAGAAGGGGACATGTCCTGTGTATGGTCTGGATGTGAGGTGTCCCCCAGAAGCTCACATGTGAACATGGCAGGAAGGTTCAGAGAAGAAAGGATTGGGTTGAGAGAGCCTTAACCCAATCCGTGGATTAGTTCCCTGATGGATTAACGGGGGTGTGGCTGGAGGAGGTGGGTCAGGGGGCATGGCTTTGGGGTATGAATGCTGATTCTGGTGAGTAGAGTCTTTTTCCGCTCCCTGATCATCACATGAGCCACGTCCTTCCACCACACTCTTCCGCCATGATCTTCTGTCACCTCAAGGCTGCAGGATGGAGCCAGGAAAGGACCCAGACCTCTGAAACCATGAGCCCCTAAGTAAACTGTTTTTCCCCTAAAATTGTCTTTGTCGGGTCTTTTAGTCACAGCAGTGAAAAAGCTGACTCAAATCATCCTCTTTTCTTCTCCATCTTCTATTTGGGATATGAATGCGGTGGCTGGAGCCCTAGAAGCCATGTTGGATTCTGAAGATGATGTGAAATCTGAGGAGTATGAGAACAGAGAGCCCAAGGGGAACAGGCTTCTTTTATATAAATGGGAAAATAAATTCACATTGTGTAAGTACTCTTATTTACTTATTTATCTGTTTATAGGCCTCTGAATCTGCCCCTACATCAGCGTTTTTAGCTCTGTCTACATATAACAAACCTCAGAAACCTGGTGATGCCCACATGAAGCCCGTAGCCACGGGGCAGAGAGTTGTGTTAGGAGGGAATTTCAAGGCTGGGGGTTATTTTGGAAGGTCATTGCCACGCCACCACTCAGATTTAGAATGGAAAGAAAGGCAGTGGTCACAGGCAGTCAGGTGTTTGGGGAAGGCCAGGGGAAGGCAGATCCGTGGAGGGGAGAGTGGGAAATGGCTTGTGTGTAAGGTGATGGGTTTATGCTTAGGAAATCTCAGGGGCCAGGCACAGGTTCAGGCAGAGGGAGAGGGTGGAAGGCAAGAGGAGGGGCTTCAGGAGGGAGGAGCTTCCATTTCCAGTGGACACCCAGGAATCGGGAAGGGCTGCCTCCTCCTGCCCACCGACCACAGGCTTCCAAAGCCTCCACCTTTTCTTTAACTCCAGGACGTGCCTTTCATTACCATCCTTCTGCATGGTGGATTTTTGGGGAGAATGCACTTGTTTTCCAGAAAATCTAACAGCTCTCCCTCTTTGTAAAGCCTGTTACGGAGGAGAATACCCACAGGGAACCCAGTGCTTCCCCAGACGGCTCCCGGGACCTTCTGTCTTCCTCCGAGGACTGTTCTGTTTAAGTCCTTCACCATCCTGGGAGCAGGCTGCCTCTGTGGGGAGCTGGCAGCCCTCCTGAACCTCCGACAGGCTCCCACCTGATGAATCTCGCTCCTTGCTGTCATCACCATTATTTGGGGGCAGTGGTCAAACCTTATTGACACTTTGCTGACACCCTTTCCTGAGCCCAATTACCTTTCTGTCGTGATACGATCCACGAGGTGTCAGGAGGGTTCCAGGCCCCGCCAAGCAGGCTGGCGCCCAGACGTCCCTCAGACACAGACAATAAATCATTTTCATGCTGCTTCTGGAAATGAGGAGAGACGCGGCCCATCCCCATCCCAGCAGCTCTTTCCGCTCAGCACAGGCAGTCCAGGGGGCTGTGAGGCCTGAGCCGTGGGCCCCGCCCTGCCCTGGTGGTCCCCAGCTCACATTCCAAGTTGAATTCCTGAGCAAAGAGACCCAGAGCTCCTGCCTGAGACCCTGAACCTTAACAGCAGGTTGAAAAGCAGGTGCCTTTCCCAAGAAGCTGAGCTCTTTGGACTTTCCAGGAACATTCCATTGAGATGCAGCTTTAGGGTGGATGAAACCTCCATCAGAGGAGGCATAATCAGTAAAACAGGGGCCACGCGCCCCTCCTGAGAACACCCCAGCCCCGCTGGGGACGGAACCCAGGCTTGGGGCTAAATGGGGTCAAGATGAAGAGCCTCCTTCCCCTCCTCTTCCTCCTGGACTAAAGGTAACAAAGCTGGCCCTCAGCCCACCCAAAGGGATCTCCAAGGATGCAACTGATGGGAAACTGATGTTGAATGGTCCATTTTCACACTTTATACACACGCATGTGTGTGGACGCACACTTAACTCTCACCTCCGGCCTGGCCCATCTAGTGCTGATAACTCACACCCCTAACTGTCAGCGGTCCTTGTCACATCCTCCTAATGTGCATAAGGCCGGTGGGCACGTGCTGGGATGCAGAGTGACGGCTATCCCAGAGACCAAAACTCATGTTCTGCACGTGGCCTCAGCTCCCTCATCCAAAATGGGCAGGGAATCCTCCACCTCCCGGGGAAACTCCTCCTGCTATCGGGGCGGGTGGAACTCGTCAGAGGGACTCTTTAATTTTATTTGTTTCGTGTTGTTATTGAAAATTACTCTCTATTTTCTTTTCCTTCAAAATAACAATTTAATACTGTTTTGTTATATCATGGGATGCTGGCTAGGGTCCTTATTTTTTTTTAGTTTTTAAACTATTTAAAAGAATTTGTAATTGAATAGGATAAGTGTGATTATAGTGAAAAATTCAGAGCTAATAAGACACAGAAAGAGACAAGACAGGTCTATTATGAAACCCCCATCCTTTATCTCCTCTCAAAATATTATTAATATATTTTTTGTAGATTCCAGAAATTGTCTATGCATGTCTCATGCAGGCCATTCCTTTTTGGGGGCAGGGGAAGGGTACTAGGGATTGAACTCAGGGGCATTCGACCACTGAGCCACATCCCCAGCCCTATTTCGTGTTTTATTTAGAGATAGAGTCTCACCAAGTTGCTTAGTGCTTCACTGTTGCTGAGGCTGGCTTTGAACTCGAGATCCTCCTGCCTCAGCCTCCTGAGCAGCTGGGATTATGGGTGTGCGACACCGTGCCTGGCTCATGCGGGCTACCCTTCAACTTGCTGTTTGCATCTTCATCTTTATCCTCTTTCTGTGCAAGTTGTTTGTTTCTACTTTCTTCCTTTAACCATCTTTTAACATTATAATTTCTGAAACTCTAGGAAGGGACATTTGTGTCCTTCACGGGTTGGTCCTTTGGACTGATACAAAAAAATGAAAAACAAAGTCTTGGCAAAGTTGTCTCTGTTCAAGAGGGCACATACTGTAGGGTGAAGGAGCCCTTCAAAGGGGACAGCGTTAATGTTTTGATGGTGACTTCCAACTGCCCTCAAGCAGGTGGCTTCAGTCCTGCATTCCTAACAAGACCACATCAAGCCAGGTGCTTCCAGCTCCAATGACAATGACGAGCAGAGAGCCATGTGCGCCACCATGCTTGACAACATGGTCCTCACGCACTTCTTGATAAAACAGTCACTCCACTTTATAATGAGGAAACTGAGGCAGAGGGGTCTGCACTACTGGCTGAGTACTGGAGCAGGGACAGAAGCACAGATTGCTCTTGGCTGCCAACCCCAGAGTTACCTCTCCCTCCTACCAAGGTTTTTTTTTTTTTTTTTTTTGGTACCAGGGATTGAACCCAGGGGTGCTTCACCATGGGCCGTATCCCCAGCCCTGCTTATTTCTTTAATTTGGAGACAGGGTCTTGCTAAGTTGCTGAGGCTGGCCTTAAACTTGCGATCCTCCTGCCTCTTTTCCTGAGTTTCTAGGATTCCATGTGGAAACCACGGCTCCCAGATAGCACTTTTCTTTTCCAAGTGATAATAGAGAATGTCTTCAACTTTTTAAAAGTATGAAACTAAAGCTGTACCAGCTGTTTTTGTTTATTTGTTTGCTTGGGGGACTGGGTGGGGTGGAGGTGGTAACTGATTTCTTCTGCTGTCATTCGGTGGAACCTCCAGCCCCTGACTAAACACTCTTATGGGCCGGCATTTTGAGGACCTCAGGTGGTATTTTTCCATTTAATCATGTATTTAGCAGGACCTTGCCCCTGTGACATTTGTGGTCGTCCCCCACTCCCCCAGCTGTGGCCAGCAGAACAAGAACCTCACAGGGTGCCAGGGGTGGCAATGGGGCCTGAGGGAGGCCAGAGAGGCAGAGTGGGGTGTTGACCAGTACAGGAGGTGGAGACAAAGGCTCTGGCTCTCTCTTTCTGTGTGTCTGTGTGTGTGTAGCTTCCTGGAAAGAGTGACAACGACGGTAGATGTTTGAGCACTTATCAGTGCAATAGGGAAGTGCCTTCTTGCTTATGAGAATCCTCTCTTCTGAGCTCTCTGTGGGTATCTCGTAACTATTTCAACATGGTGGCCCTGGAAGCAGTCCTGAGGAGTCTTTACAATCTGCTACAGGTCAACAGCTAGCAAGCCACTCAACTAGGACTCAAAACCAGGTTACATTTGGAAAATAATTTGAGCTGGGTGTGGTGGCACATGTCTGTAACTCCAGCGACTCAGGAGGCTGAGGCAGGACGATCCCAAGTTTGAGGCCAGCCACACCAACTTAGTGAGGCCCTAAGCCACTTGGCAAACCCTTCCTAAAATTGGAATTAAAAAGGGCTGGGGATGGGGCTCAGGGGTTAAGATGGGAAGTAATTGGAGCCTATTTATCTTGAAGAATACTTTTAGCGTAAAATTAACAAGAGCTTTGTAAAAACGAATTCAGGAGCACAGTGGACATTTGTAAAAGTGGAAACTACATAAAGTGACAGAGCCATGTTCATGGCAGCCGTCTTCACAAAGTGGAAATTACCCAGTGTTAACAGGCCGGAGGGGGAACCAACAGGTTGGTCTGTTTCTATGAGGGAATATTATTCCATCTTAAAGCAGGAAGGACATTCTGACACAGGACACTAAGTAGGCGACCCTTAAGGACATTATGCGGAGGGAAACCAGCCAGGCACAAGAAGACAGTCCTGAAAGATTCCATTCCTAGCAGGTCCTTGTGGTCCAGGGGCTGGGGGAAGGGCACAGGGAGTTGGTGACTGACAGGCCGAGAGGTGTGGTCTTGCCAGGTGAGAGAGGCTCTGAGGATGAACGACAAAATGAATGCACTCAGATCACTGGATCGTGCAATTAAGAGGGCTAACATAGTAAATTTTATGTTATTTCTGTTTAACCACATGAAAAGTAGAAAAATTCTGCTATGTCCTCTCTGGAGCTTAATTTTCTTATCTGTAAAATAGGGATGAAATAGTACTTTCATCTAGAATCGACATGAAGCTTCAATGATATGATACAATTAAGCACACGGAACATGCCTGGCATATAATTAACACTCCGTGAAGGCCCACTGGTATTATCTGATCAACATGGTGACACTGCATACATAAATACTTCACTTTGAGTAAAAGGTACTCTGAAAACTTCACGGAAAAATGTTTCTAAGCTATTAGATGGAATCATGTGAAATGGAAAAATGGAGATGGAAGAATGTAAAATGGTTACTTTTTAAAATATTCAAGATACTTGGGAATGAGTCGTCAGTGGCTTTGAAACATTCAAGGAATTCTTTGGGAAACTTCTCTCTAAGGGATCATTTCTGGCCCAGGAGGAAAAGTCCCATAGCCAAGGGGGTTCCCCTCAGGGTCAGTGGAGTAGAGCCTGGGGGTGGGCACCTGCCTGGCCCTCTTCAGACGATGTGGAACTGCTGACTGAGAGCTCGAGGCTCCCCCCTCACTGATTCCCCCCCCTGTGTCCTTGCTCATCTTGCCAGGACACAGCGATCTGGAAATCCTGCAGGGAGAGCAGCAAGATGAGGGAAGTGGGTCCCCCCACTGCTAATCTCATTTTGGAATTGCTAATTTCAGATGTGATGATGGAGCTCATGGAGCCAGGCTGCAAGAGACCAGGCATTACCCAGAGGTGGGCACTTAGCCGAGACGAGGCCCCCTTAATTAGGATTCTGGCACCGTGGGTGGGAATGTTGACTATTGCTGTGAATAGTAAATCATAAATGCTAAATTACATCCAATCTCAGAAATAACTGTGCAAAACTTCTCACAGCATAGATAATCAGGCAATTACTGAGATGGTTACAGCACCCACAGGCCGCGGCAACTTTGTTGTGAGCTCCCTCATCCTCTGAGGTTCAATCTCATTTATCCCAGCTCCAGTTTTATGTATTTCACTCTGGTAAATAAGAATGAATATCCAGTCTAAGTTTTAGACTTTGTAAAATATAGAACACATAACGTGGTCCACAGTTTAAGTCTTAAACTTATAAGTT
The DNA here is from genome assembly GCF_045843805.1 of Urocitellus parryii. Classification (NCBI taxonomy): domain Eukaryota; kingdom Metazoa; phylum Chordata; class Mammalia; order Rodentia; family Sciuridae; genus Urocitellus; species Urocitellus parryii. The sequence continues at coordinate 7,845,819 of NC_135533.1, forward strand.
AAAACATTAAATGTACCACTTGTTCAAAAGACAAAGATGATGGAGGAGTCTTCCTTGACTATGATCTCAGCCAGGGGGTGGGCCTAGGTGTGTTTTTAATTTTCTCTTTGCTCTTTTCCAATGTAATTTTTGGAAAATAAAAATTTTCTGAGCCCTCGTTTGTGCATGTATAATTTGGAGAATTTGCAATGATTTTAGCAGGGCTCTACCCAACACTCAACTAATAATAAAAATAACTCAATCTCTTGTGATTTTAAGCATGCATTTGTGGCATCCCTGTAGCAAGAACTTCATGAGTCATGTTGTCGACCTCTGTTTTGCTAATCAAACTCGCAGAGGTCAAACATCCTATGTCAGGTGGCACAGAGGGGAAATGGTACCAGGTACCTTGCACCCATTTTGCTCTCAGTCCATGCTGATCACATGATTGTTGGTGACTGAGGGAAGACGTTGGAGGAAGTAAAGAACTTGCTTACTGGGCACAGTCTGAAGGCACAGATTCCACGGAACCATGACGGCACCCTTCAGTCACAAACGTGGTTTTGCAGGTGGATTTTCCCTGGTTGCTGGCCTTGGCGCATCCTCTCCCTGACTCCTGCCAGCAGGGGTCACTGCAGAGCGCTCTGGGCTGCTGATGGACTGGTGGTCTCTCCCCTAGTTGAGGAGGCTGTAGAAAGTCAGCCTCCAGAAGGGGCCCTGGCTTCCTCCCTGTCCTTGGAGGGGACAGACTCCCAGATCCCAGGAGGCCTACTTCCCACTGACAAGGCTGCTGTCCTCCTTGTGGGACGGGAGGGGGGCCAGCGGGGCTTGGGTGGGTTCCACAGAATGGCTGAGCTCTCCAGCTCTTTCTGAGGGTTGGTGGGGCTGGGGTCTCGCATCAAACTTCCCTGGGTAAGTGCCAGTCTCTGAGTCTCTCCAATACCCTATAGCACAGCCTGCCAGGAGGAGGAGTGGAATTCCACCAGAGGCCTGCTGACGGCATGGAGGGACCCACTGCCCGCAGTTGGATGTCACGTGAAGATTCATTTGAAGTCACCAAGAATTGCACCAAGAACTGCATAATTAGGAAGGCAAGTGACTGTGCGCCATGCTGTATGATTTACAGAATGCTTCCCTTTCTAGATTCTATTTAATTCCCACAAACCAAGATTTATTCTTATTGTGCAGACAACAAATCTAGGTTTGAGAGAGGTTAAAGTCCTCTCCTCCAGGTGGAGAATCCCCACGTGACGGCTCCCATCCTCAGGCTCAGTTCTCTCCACAGACACTGAGCACTTGCAAGATGTCTCTAGAAGCAACTCCATTCATCTCAAGTATTTAAAGCAGCTGTCGGGGACCCTTTGCTGGGGCTGTTGTGTTCAAAGACCAGTATGACATCTCCAAAAATTTTCTCTCTTGCGCTGAATGAGAGGAACATTTTAATAGCTACTTATTATAATCGTGTTCATTACACTATTCAATTTGCCTAAAATGCAGTGCCTGTGTTAAAAGATATGAGACAAACTTTACAGAAGCAAAGGGGTGAGGCTGTCTCAGCTGCTCCTCAGCCAGGAGGGAACAGGATCCCAGAGGTGACAGAGTCCCTGAGCAACTGTGAAGCGCTGCAGCCGCAAGCCAAGCTTGGCAGGGAGGACGTGTGTGTCAGGCTGGCGCAGGACGTCTGTCCCCAGCAAGGTCTTGGCTCTGTGATCTGGATTCCGTTTCATGTTTCAGAGGAAAGTTCCTTTCTCTGAAGTCTACATTCCTTCCCTGCCCTTCCGCTAACGGTGCCTTCCAGATTTAGACACCAGCGTCAGGTTGACGCCCCACACTTAAGATCTCCAGAGTGGACCAGATTAGCTATCTTCTCACACCATGATTCCTCAATCTGCCACTGGACGTGCCTCCACTCCATCTCTAGGTGTCTCATTGTAGGCCTACCTGGACTCTCTGTCCACTCCGTCTCTAGGTGTCTCATGGTAGGCCTACCTGGACTCTCTGTCCACTCCATCTCTAGGTCTCATGATCGACAAGGCCCATCTTTGTATCCCTGGCATTGAGATGGTGCCTGATAAAGACAGCTTTTGCTCGGGTGCATGCACTAGACGTTGCTGTTCTTGGAACACCTCTGTGGTCCTCCGTGGCAGGAACTCAACGGTGGCAGGCACTCGCCTGGATGAGGAACCCCCTGGGGCAGCGTTGCCACTTCTCCTAGTTCAGGAGGCTACCCCTGCATCAGGCTCCTGCAGGGCCAGGAAACCAAAGTGGAACAGGCAGAGTCTCTGTGATCTCTCCAATCCAGAGCCTGCCTGTCAGGCTTGTTTAATGACGTGTAACAGGTGAAAAATGACAAGAAGAACGTGAGTCAGGGCAGGGATTCCTGTTCATGACATTCACTGTTTTATCCCCAGAGCGTGGAAGAATTCCTGGCACACACGTGTTCAATCAATATTTTCTAAATACAGGACTGATTGGGAGAATGACCGACTGAATGCATAATAGACTAACCCAGAGCCACTTCCCTCTCCATTCCCTGACTTCCAGTCTCTGTGTCGTGCGTGAGTGTGTACGTGTGCAGATGGATCTTTCAAACAAATACAATTAAAAATTGAGTATCATGATCTTCTCTTTATAAAAAACAACAATTTAAGTATGAGGATGGCTATTTACAAATATTTTACACACATACCCACAGACCCTAAGCTACTGCAATAAAGAGCTTTTGTAATTTGTTTCAATGTAAAAAAAAAAATGCACAGGTCTTGGGAAGTAAACAGATGTCCCACCTGAAAACCAGCAACTTGGCATTCTCAGGATTAGTTTCTAAGCAACTGGTGGAAAGAACGGGTCTTGTAAGTTGCCCTTGAACATGGGGTAAGTCCACAGGTGTGGTTGGTGGCATGAGGAGGTTCAGGGCTTTGCTCTGTGCCAGGTGCCCAGCAGGACCACAGCAGGGTTCAAGCCCTCTATGCTTGCAGAAAGTAGCACCGGGATGTGCCCTGGTTTGCAGTCTGGCACCTAAACTTCTGGGCGCGCGCTCTCTCTCTCTTTCTTTCTTTCTTTCTTTCTTTCTTTCTTTCTTTCTTTCTTTCTTTCTTTCTTTCTTTCTTTCTCTCTCTCTCTCTCTCTCTCTCTCTCTCTCTCTCTCTCTCTCTCTCTCTCTCTTTCTCTCTAGCTGATTTTATCCTTACCCATGATTGACACAGCCCAGCCATTTCCTGTGAAGCAGGACACAGCCAGCAGAGGGGTGAAGGCAACCCAAAACAGACCTCTCTCGGATGGATTTGTAAACAATTCGAGGTGGGAAGGGAAAGGCGCTGGGCAAGCACTTGTTGGAGACAACAGCGAGGAACGTTTTTCCCTCCCTTTTTTTTCCCCATCACTCTTTGTTGTTTGTACTTTTTGTTTTCTTGGTCCAGTTACCTAAAGCACACTCGGGGAGTTGATGGTTTCCAGCTTCCACGTGTAGGCACCTGGGCTTCCTGCCCCGCCTGCCCGGGTTCTGTCCCACAGCCCATTTTATAATGCAAAGCACCACCACCAACATGGCTCGTTATTTTCCTCTCTGAATAAAAGATGAACACATCAATTATGTGTCAGCCGGTTTCTAATGCGTACCCTTGTCACGCTGACCTCTTTCTGCTTTTATATTTTTCAGTACCATCCTGACATTTGTCAACTGCAGCAGTTCCAAACCTTTCCACCCTATGATCCTATTATTTTAGCACTTTTCCGACTCTCCCCCTGTCTAATTAGTTTGACCTGCGGCTGTGGCGCGGGCGGGCGGGGGCTCCCGGGATGGCACTCACCACTGTTTGTAGTCTGCGTCACAATTGCAGTAGTACTTGGGGTCCGTGCAGTTGCGCTCGATGCCACAGGCGCACTTCTGAATCCCAGGCTCCGAGCCCCCCCAGTAGTAGTGCTTCTCGTTGGCTTTGCCAACCCACCACGTGTAGGGACTCCCATCTGCAAAAGAGGGAAGGCACGTTGAGAAACGGTCTGCTCAGACAGGCCAAGTGCTGCCTCCTCCAGGTGCTCAACCTCTTAAAAGTACATTCAGTAAAAAAGAATCCGAGGGAACGGTAAGCTCAAGCTTTGCCACTGGTACGTGGACGTCTTTCCCCAAAGAAACATGTTGGTCCTAACTTCTACAACAGGAGTAGGATTCCTAAGTTGTTAGCTCAGCTGAGACCAGTCCACTGTGGAGGGACCTGGGCCAGGAGCAGGTTCAGTGACACACAGCTGACTTCATGGCTGCTCTGACTTTTCTGTGAGTAGATAGTCCTGGGGGTGGGGGACTACTAGAGCCAATGTAGATTTTCACTTTTTCTAAGTCTAGCCTCTTAATTTTCTTCTCTCTCTCTCTCTCTCTCTCTCTCTCTCTCTCTCTCGCTCTTGCTCTCGCTCTCTCATTTATGATAATGGTGATTGAACCCAGGAATGCTTAATCACTGAGCCACATCCCTAGCCACCCCCTTTAAAAATATATCTTATTTAGAGACAGGGTCTCCCTGAGTTGCTTAGGTCCTTGCTAAGTTGCTGAGGCTGGTCTTGAACTCACCATCCTCCTGCCTTGGCTCCCCAAGCTGCTGGGATTATAGGCATGTACCACTGAGCCTGGCTGGCCTCTTAATTTTCTGAATAAAGAAACTCCCATCTAGAAAGTTCAAGCAGTTCTTTTAACCTCCCAGCCAATTATCTCCAAATCTAGAATTCTGACCCAAAGTAGGTACATGGGGGTGACACACTGTACAACTCTCTCTATACAGTCTGACCTTTGTATCCACAGGTTTCTACCCTTGGAATCAACAAACTGCGATTCTAATATGTGTTTTTTAAATTAAAAAAAATTTATAAAATTGTACTAAACATGCGTAGACTTTATTCTTGTCATTATTCCTGAAACAATATAGTATAACAAATTTATTTACGTAGTAATGTACTGTACTAGATCTTAGACATGATCTACAGATGACTTAAAATACACAGGAGGATGCCCATGCATAGGTTATACACAAATATTGCCCTATTTTAATTGAGCATCTGCAGATTTGGCATCTGCAGGAGTTCTGGAACCAACCCCTAATTACTTTCCTTTATTATTGGCCGAGTAGTCACTCATTTGTTCGTTCATTCATCCAAATCACAAACATCTATTGGGTTTCCTTTCTGTGCCAAATAAAAGTAACCCAGCCAAACAGTGGAGGAGGAAGATGCAGATTGGGAATACAGTTTAATAAGCATTCTGAACATGGAAGAGGGAAGGAAGAGAGGTCATAAAAGAAGCTGTCTCAGAGGAGGCAGACCACACACTGTGTCCTGAAGGTCAATGGGCATTACCCAGATGAGCAAGGACCTAGGAGAGGTGAGGGGTCTGTGCAAAGGAAGCAGGGAGTTAAGACAGAGGGGAAAGTTCTCTGTGCAGAACATGTGCCGGAGCACGTGCATTGGGGTGGAAGAGGCTGAGGGAGGGTAGCGGCCACAGTAAGGGCCAGCCACTAGGGCCAGCCTGCAACAACAGCAACGACTCTGTCCAGGGAGGAGGTTATACTGCACTGGTCTATTCCAGCTTTTCAATGCCTATTTCTCCTCCATTTTAAAGAGTTTGAACTTTGTACTGAAACCAATGGAAAACCATAAAGGATGTGCAGCCGAGATCATCACCGTCAAGTTTGGGTTTCAAAAGATTGACAATAAGGGAAAAGATGGATTTCTGTGGGATGGAGTTAGGGAGGCCAGATGTGATGCCCCCTTGTTAACACAGAAGAGAAATAATAAATAGTAGTGGAAAAAGAGAGAAAGAACTAGACAGCAAGAGATTTGGGTCGTGCACTTGGGCTGGGAGATTGGGGTTGGACAGAGCGTGAGCAGAAGGTATTGTGGATCAGTCCACGGCTTCTGGCCTGAGAGACTAAGGGCGGGGAATAGGGAAGGAGGTCAGGAGTTCAGGGAATGTTGGAAAAAGATGATGAACTTGATGCATAAAACAGTTGACTGTTCATGTCTGTATCTCAGGAGCATTTTCTGAGCGGAAAATTCTGTTTCAGAAACCATCAGGGCAAACCAGAAAATATTGGGAGTGGCAGAGATACAGCTGGAATCTTTCAGATCACAAATCTTTCAAAAAGACGCAGAAGGAGAGGACCACAGTGGAGGTCCAGGAAGGAGGCAGTGAATGGAGGGAAAACGAAGGAAGGATTTCCAAAAGAGTGGAGTGGCCAGCATTGCCAGAGTTCATAGCAAAATCCACTAAGAGGAGGGTATACAAGTCCTCTTCTATGCGACAGCGAGGAGGCCATGGAGACTTTACTGAGAGGGGTTGCCAGTGAAATGGGGGAAGAAAAGCCCAGAGAGAGCCAGCTGAGAAAGGAACAGAAGGGGGACAAGGAGGCCCGACAACGGAGGGCTTTGTTCCAATTTTATTTTACTGTGGTGAGAGTACTTAGCATGGATTCTCCCCTCTTCCCAACTTTCTTTTTTTTTTTTTTTTTTTTTTTAAGAGAGAGGAGAGGGGGAGAGAGAGAGAGAGAGAGAGAGAGAGAGAGAGAGAGAGAGAGAGAGAGAATTTATTTATTTATTTATTTTAGTTTTTTTTCGGCGGACACAACATCTCTGTCTGTACGTGGTGCTGAGGATCGAACCCGGGCCGCACGCATGCCAGGGGAGTGCGCTACCACTTGAGCCACATCCCCAGCCCTCTTCTCAACTTTCTAAGTGCACAATTCATTATTGTTACAGGTGTGGCCTGGTCCAACAGCTCTAGAGCCCACCCACCCTGGTGAACTGCAGCCCCTATGCCCATTGGTCAGTAATGGCTCATTCCCCTCTCTTCCCAGCTCCTGGGACTTAGTGTCACCGTCTGACTATTTTAGATACCTGCTATATTTGGAATCCTGCAATTCATGTGTATGCATTTTGCTTTCTCTTCCTATCTCTACTGCTACCTTATTATTTCTCTTCCAAAATAGTGTTATTTTCTACAAGGAAGGAAATTCTGCCATACACAACAACATGGCTGAACCCAGAGGCCATAGGCGGAGATCAGATCACTCTCAGAGGAAGCCGGGAAAGAATGGACTCCAGTGGAGGTAGTGCCAGCCAGGGAGGCTAAGAGGTGAGTCCACTGAAATCTCCAGGCCTCCGGGTTGGAATTCCATCATGTTAACTCACCTTCCTCCCTAGATGCTAAGTGCACACTTATGTCTGTGAGTGCTCAGAAGAAAGATGTGGAGTCCTGCACTCATGAATTCTTACTTGAACTATCACAACATCTAAATAACACCATAGAGTAAGGGTGGATCATAATGGAGCTACGTAAAAGCTGCCGTGGTCCCTTCTCTGGTATCCCAGCAGCTTTCAAGAGCAATTTTGTTAAAATGTGGGCAATTTAAAGTCACTGAAAATGGACAGGGAATATGGTCCATGCTCCGTGTGATGGGATGGTGGATGTTCTCATCCTGGAAATGCGTTGTCCATGCATTCTCCTAGTGGAGAGAAATTGCTAGATTTCATGTAATTGGAAAAACTGACTCTTTTTCCTTGGAGTGAGCCTTTCTAGAATTTCAGAAGGCATACTGGACTTGATCTGATAAACAGTAGAGAGGGAGATTTCCGTATTCTATTCCAGAGATGAATAAGCCAGCTCTCTGAGATAAGGTCTACTTTGAAGCAGTGTCTGCTGCCCATCTGGGCCTTTCCCAGAACCTGCGGGGCTTGTGTTTGCTTCCCACGTTTATTATTTTGTTTCTCCTTTCCCTGTCAGGGTAAAGGGCAAAACACCCAATGTTTTATGCTCCCCAGTATTGAAAACATGACTAATAATACACTTTTGATTCCAGAGTTTCAAAAATGAAGGCTTGAAAAATACCACTTATGGCAACTATCTAGTGTGAACCATCCCCAGAGATATCTGGGTGATTTGGCCCCACAACTGCTCCAGGTTCATGTGGGACCCACCTCTGGCCTTGTTACAGGAAAGAACAAGGTGAAAGTCCAGGCTAACCTGGCAGAAGGCTCATCAGGCCTACCAGACCTCAACTTGACCCCATGACACAGAAACACCACCAGGTTGGTTATCGGATCTATTTATGTAGTTATTTATTGCCTACCAGGGATTGAACCCAGGGGTACTTATCCACTGAGCCCTTTTTAATTTTCATTTTTTAATCTTAGGACAGGGTCTCACTAAGTTGCTTAGGGTCTTACTAAGTTGCTGGCTTTGAACTTGTGAACCTCCTGCCTCAGGCTTCTGAGTTGCTGGGATTACAGGTGTGTACCACCACACCTGGCTTATTGCATCTTTTCAGGGTGACCTTACTCTAAATGCTTTATTCCAAAGGAAAGTTTGGTCAATATCATTGTTTTTTTGGAAACTGTAACACACTTGGGAGAAGGAAAGAAACAGGCCAGACACAGGTAAAACTGGAGTTAATGGAAGAGTGTGTATCTCAGTGCCTCAATTTCCTTTCACTGAGTGATCGGAGGCACCTAAAACATGTTTCTTTTCTTGTCACTTCTTATTCTAGTCTTTTAAAGTCTTTCCATTGTTATTGCTTTAAACTGCTTTTCTCCAAAGCCAATTAACAGGTAAATAATAATTTGTAAAGCAACAAGCAGCACTTAATTAGCACAGCACTGGAGTAAAGAGGTTCTTCGCTCCAAGTAAATTGAACTGTTCTCCTCTTCCGGAATATAAAATATACACCAAATTAAAAATTAATTTTAGTTATAGTGACTTAACCAAATTAGCCAGTGTTAAACACAAATGGTAGAATTGGCATTTGCCCCTGTGCTACTGAAACAGTTTGCTATTGGCAAAAACATATCTTCATTATAGTCAGTGACAGTGATTTGCATGAACTATAGAAGCTCACATGGATCTATATTCTTTGTAAAAATCAGAACAACGTCAGTCAAAGGGGCAAGACAACGATCGGCATCACTTTTAGGATGAGACCAAGGCAAATGCAGATGAGAGGCAGCTAATTCCAGCACTTCAGGAAGCACCCAGCCCTGGAGAGAAAGCCTCACTGTGAAGCCTGTGCCCAGCAGCATGTGCCCAGCAGGAGCCCCCAGCACGGGGCCCAGGGTCTGCTAAGTTGCACTGCAGACCCTCAGCTCACTGTAGGCGTGGGCTCTTGTTAGACACCAGGGTAAGATCTGCGATGACATTTCCTCTGTGGATGGTGAAGAGGTGACACGCCAGTGACTGGATAAGAGTGGCCTGGTTTCTCAGCTCCTTCTCCCACCCCCTGTCTTTCTCTCACATAGTACTTTAGTCCTCATGTAACTAATGCTCCCAGTTAGACTGATGCAGAATTTTCGTTCTCCTCATGAAAACCAGTCAGGTGCAGCACAAAGCACACAACTTTCGTATCTCCCTGAATGGAAGAATGCCAACACGAAATATTCCAGGGGAAAAGCAAATTGTACCATTGGTTATTAGCACTGGATTATTCAGTTAAATCACTATAACGAAAATTAATTATGAATTTTATTAATTAGCATTATTTATTAATCTTTAATATTCAGAAGGAAAATGGTTCAATTTGCTTTGAGCAAACAATTGCCTTTCTCCAGGGCTGTGCTAACGAAGTGCTACTTGTTACTCTACAGATCATTATTTACCTGTAAAGGGAATAATGCAATAAATGCAATAATGCAAATAACTGCTTATTGCCTTTAAAGCAATAAAGATGGAAAGACTATAAAAGACAAGAATAAGAAGTGATGAGAAAAGAACTAATTTAGTTGTCCAAGAGTTCAAGAACTTCTTTAATATGATGATTTTAGTTAACAATATAAAGTAGTCATAATCAGTATGATGAAATGAGATAATGATGAACCACATTCAAATAGCTAGAAGCTAAAGTATCAAAATGGGGCATATTGAATTAAAATAGCCCAATATGGGTTGAATTAAATGTAATCACTACACTGTTAGACTCACTTCAGATCAAGCTTTATTAAGGTGAAGCATTTATTAGGGTTTGGATGATTAAACTAGGAAAGGAGAAAGGAAAAGAGAATACTTGTTCTCCAAGACCTAAAGAAACCAATGGATCTCTCTTATTTTTGCCAATAACTGTTCCAGAAGCATGGGACAAAGGCAGGGAGACCTCTTGAAAATATGGTTCAGATGTGGGCTTTTCAGAATGTGTTCTTTGGAATTTCCAGGCCACACAAAGTACCTGAATAGGCTGCTTAAGTAACTGTTATCCTAGTCACTCTCACATGAGACCCTGGATGGTCACTGCCACACTTAATGACTTCCATTACCTACTTCTACAAGATATTAAAGACAATACCGCAAGGGTTCATAGTCTCCAAAATGAAAATGTAGAAGCAATTTTTTAGCTTGATGAAACCTAGTTTTATTATATCTCCTATTACCGTTTAACTGCAAACTCTGTCAAAGAATCACACACAGGTTTTTTTTGTTTGTTTGTTTTTTTTTTTTTTTTTTTTTTTTAGTAGAGCAAACATAAGTACAACTGGCAGCATGGACACACTGGTGCCTGGATGCTCAGTGCCCCTGTGGACCGCTCCTTTGCAGATCACCCCAGGCTCTGCTCTTGGGGAACATTCTAGATGCTCAAAGTCCACTAAGGTATAGGAACCTCCCTCTTAATTTTATTGTGTAATTTTGAAGTTTACAACCTGGTGTTAAGGCATTTATACATAGAGCTTGTGGAGTAGTTGTTACAAATGGAGCATCTATGATCTCACACAGGGTCCCCCTAAGTGGCTCTGGACAATCGCCCACTTCCTCCGCCTTCCATTCTTACCCCTGCCCTGCTGCATTGCTCTCCTTCCAGGTCATCGGTGTGTCTCAGCTGCCCTTTTGACAGGATTACAACATTCCTCTCGAGGTGTGACGACAATATGCTTACTAAGCAAAGACGACCTTAATGAGTATAGTTCTAGATCGGATGTGCAGAACATCCCGACACCTGTGAAACCTTCCTAATACAAATGATCTAGAGAAGAAGGCAGGCAGCGAGCTCCAGCCTGGCCGGAACAGAGGGAAAACTCAAAGTGCTGCAGCTTCTCAGTTAACCTGATGTTTGAGGTTGGGATGATACAACAGGCAGCAATTCCCTGCTCCTTCAGAGTGGGCCGTGCACAGTCAGGGATCCAGGGACGTAAAGCCAAAGGGGACAGCCTCCTCTGGCCCCAGGTATAGGAAGAGGGGATAAGCCAGTAGTCCTGGAGTTCCCTGACTTAAATAGAGACAAGCTCTCCCCTTTAACTGGTAGAATGGTGTTAGTACAATTGCGTCTAAGAACTGAACCATGGAGCCCAGGCTCAGATTCTCATAGCAGCATGAAGGCTGGGAGGTGAAGCCACAAAAGACAACTTCTGTATTTTTTTTTTTAACTTAGTATGAAATAGGAGTAAGAGAAGGTTTACAATGTACCTAAGGTCCATCAGATGCCTATAAACAACATAGACTCCCTGATCTATAGACCAAAAAGTCATTGGAATAAGAATCTCAAAAGGAAACTTTGAGCAGTGGCACACACCTGAAATCCCAGCAGTTTGGGAGGCTGAGGCCAGAGGATCTCGAGTTCAAAGCCAAGCTCTGCAACAGCAAGGCACTAAGCAACTGAGTGAGACCCTGTCTCTAAATAAAACACAAAAGAAGGCTGGAGATGTGGCTCAGTGGTTGAGTGCCTCTGAGTTCAATCCCCGGTACCCCCGTACCCGCTTAAAAAAGGGAAATCTTGAGAACTGATCCTAGCATCCGACAGGACTGTCACATGTTGACCTGGGAGAGGACAGTGGTGGGTTTAGCTCACTGCACACTTGGGAGCATATGTAGAGAAACTGACTCCCTTTCTTTGGGTCAGTGCCTGGATCCCATTGAGCTACCTACCCAGGACCCTGTTTCCTAGGTAGGACATGAAGAGGTGACAGTGAGGCTTAGTACAGACATATCTCCATTTAATTATCAGCTTTCTTCTGAATAATATAATCATTGTAACTCTTTTCTTTTCTCAATTTCATAACCGTGATCCTGAATCCAAATGCCTGTTTTTTTTTTTTTTTTTACTATTTAAATTAAGGATTTTAGAAAGAAAATTAAAAATCATACATCTTGGCATTCTCTTAGACGCAAAAGACAGTTCTCTCAAACTACCTATAATTTTTGAGAAATCAACTCATTAAGTTCATTTCCCAGTCACCTAATTTTATGATGTCCTATGTTCATATAAAACCAAATAAAAAAATGAATCCCCAAAAGTCCTGTGGAATTTGTGCTGCAGATAGTGATGTGAGGATGGGAAAAACTCATAATTTTGAATTTCTAATGTAAACAACCAATTTCATAGTTAAGGTGAACGTTTCATCTTTCTGTGATTGAATGTCTTGAAACTCATCTGATTAGGGATGAATAGAAATGAATGCAGTTGATTAGCTTCGGGTTGTATCTTTCAGAATTACACTGGATTCTCCTATATCCTATTGATTTGAGTATGGGCCAAATTTAGAAATGTAGAAGTGAAGTTCAGATTAAAAAGGACCTGAATCAAAATGTTAATAATTAAAAATTAATTTCACTGCATAATATTTAAATTTATTTTATTGAATTGAACTTAATAGATTTCAATCAAGGACTAATTCCACTGAGCAAGATTTGATTCAGTTGAATCAAATCAGTTTGAATCCAATTCAAATGAATTAGATTTTATTAATTTGAAATGGAATTGGAGTGACAGATTTGATGAGTGTGTAGCTCTGGGCAGTGTTAAAGAGTGGAATAGGCCGACACACTCCAGGTGCCCTTGACTTAGGTCTCAGCAACGTCACTGGCACTGCTGCTCCCTGGGAAACATGGTTGGTTTCTTTGTACCATGGTCCCTGGGAGCAAAGGTGATCAATTCTAATACCATAGCGATGGGATGGAACTGCAAGGGGTTGTTTCTTTGATTATTTTTGTTTCTCTAAATTCTTTTACAGACAGCTTGCTTCTTCCTTTCCAATATCTTTCCATTCAGACTTTCTTTCCTGTCCAAACGCAGTGACTCGTATAAACTGTGCATTGTCCATGAGGGTCTCTGTGCACTTCTGAATCTCAAGGAAAGTTCTTCTAATGTTGAGTTATAAGTAGTGATGTTGCTGCCATTTAAAAATAGTTCATCTTCATGTTTAAGGCAGTTCATTTCCATCTATCATCTGCTGAGATTTTTGAAAATATGAATTGATAGTGAATTTTGTTCAAGGGTTGGTCTGCTCTTATTGAAGTTATATATATATATATATATATATATATATATATACACACACACACACACACCAGGGATTGAACTCAGAGGCACTCAACCACTGAGCCACATCCCCAGCCCTATTTTGTATTTTATTTGAGACAGGGTCTCACTCAGTTGTTTAGTGCCTTGCTGTTGCTGAGGCTGGCTTTGAATTTGTGATAGATCCACCTGTCTCAGCCTCCCAAGCCACTGGGATTACAGGCATATGCCACTGCACCCAGCAAAATTATATTTTTTTTTCTCCTTTTAGCATTTCTAAATTTTTCTAATGATAGTGTGATTTAAAAACTCACCTTTGTTGTGATAAATCATCACACACACACACACACACACAACTATATTGTTAGATTTGTTTTGCTATTTGTTTGGGATTGTTGCCACCGTGTTCATGAGTAGCACTGACCTATGATTTTCTTTTGTTGGACTCATCATTATTTATGGTATCAAATTAACATGGCCTCAAAGAATGGTTGGGGGACTGAATAAGGTTTCAATTGTTTGGTAAATTGTCTGAGGCTTACATACTTTAATCTTTGTTTTAAGATCATTCTTATATCCATTTATGTATGTTTATATTCTTAACTATTTGTTGTATCCATTTATACATTATTTTTAAATGAACTTGTCAATTGCATCTTAATATTTAAATATACTGGTTAACAGCTGCACATGTGCTGTTGTTTTTATTTCTACTCTTATTTATCTCTTTTGTCTGACTAATCTAGTCCCAAGTTTATTTTATCAGACTCTTCGAAGAATCAATTTTGCAATCTTACCAAATGTTTGATCTCTAGTTCATTTTTCCTACCTTCATAATTATTTCATTTTTCTACTTTGTATGTACTCTAGGATCCTCAATATCTTTTTAAATTTTTAACTTTTAACTAATGAATAAAAATTTTCTCTTGTGCAATATGCCATTTTGAAATATGTATAATATGGAATGAATAAATTGAGCAAGCTAATGTACTCTTGGTGATTTTTAAAACACAGCCTTGTTATTAACAACCTTCACCGTGTTGAACACCCCATCTCTTGAACTTATTCCTCTCATCTAACTGAAATTTTGTATCATTGACCAACATCTTCTCTATCCCAACCAACCAGTCTCTTAACCACTATTCAACTCTTCTTTAAAATTGCACATATAAGAGAGATGGTGTGGTATTTGTCTTGCTATGCCTGTTTATTTTACTGAATATAACATCCTCCAGGTTTGCCCACGTTGCTGAAATGACAGAATTTCCTTCTTGCTAAAGGTTGAATAGTGTTCACTTGTATATGTATATATGACCTTTGTTCATTCATTCATTGACGGGCACTTGGTCGACTTCCGTGTCTTGGTTATTGTGAATAGTGCTACTGTAAATACTTTATTGTCTAAAAATGACTTTATTTAAAGATATTATTTTTATGGGTGGAATATATAAAATTGATTTTTTTCTCACAAAAATTTAAAAACATAATTCTAATGCTGTTATATTTCTATTAGCAAGACCTTTAGGGTCAGTTTAATTTCCACTCTTCTAGAGGTTATTTTCTGTCTAGCAGGGGAGTTTCTTTCTTGTTTTGATCCACTGTGACCTATTAATCTGCATCTCCATCTTAATTTGCATGTTTTCTTTTGTCATGGTTTGTTCTTAACCATGTGCCCTAAATTTATCAAGTCTCACCTCCTTATCGAAGGTCCAGTTGGAGACAGGTAGTATACCTCTGATCTAATCTCCTTGCTCTGAATCGCCTCTCCATATTTTCCACTCTTTTTCTCACTGGCTGGTTTTTGAGATATTCTTTCATATTTCTTCTCCCTTTCAGTATCTTCACTTTGGCTAGGTAGAAACTGCTATTTAACTTTTCCATTAAACTTTCAGTTTTATCTATGACGTTTTATTTCTACAACTTTTATTTGCTTCTTTTTCAAATGCCACTATATTTGATAATGTCTTCCTTAATCATATCTTCGATTTCCTTTTTTTTCCCTAAGAAAACATTCTGATCCAATAATTTTAATATCTGGGGTTTTTGCAGGATTACAAATGTTATTAGCTATTTCTGTTGATTCACAAACATGGTATCTGGCTTCCCCACACATTTCATGATTAGTTTTTCCCTGAGGTCATATTCCTTGGAAATATATCTATGAGAATTCTTTGAGGTCCAAATGAAGGTATGTCCCTCTCAGATATTTTGCTTTTGCTTTTATCAGATACCTGTAGATATTGCCAACCTGGGACCTCTTTAAAATATATTTTCAGCTTAAATTGTTTTCAACCATCCAAGTTAGTATGAAATTATACTGTAAACATATATCAGATGTGGCTTTTTAATGAAACTTCAAGGGATAATTTCTTTTTCTCTTTACCTTGAGCACAAGTTCAGATGGTCAAAATTCCTGTGCTATCTTCTTGGGTATAGTGGGTTTTGACTTTTCAATTTATTTCATTTTGTTTCTCACTAAAAGTCTAGCCTCTTGGATTCTATTTTTAATAAAAGGAGACTGGATATAGTTCATCGTGTAGCACAAACCCTTCTCCATGGGTCAGGAGCATAGGAGCGACAGGTTGCAGGGGCCAGCAGTAGCATCTGGCTTGGCACTCATTCAGGACCTAGCTTCACGGTTTCCCTTCACTTGACCTACCTCTCTCTCTCTCTCTCTCTCTCTCTCTCTCTCTCTCTCTCTCTCTCTCTCTCTCTCTCTCTCTCTCTCTCTCTCTTGCTTTCAAGCTCTCTCTCTTTTTTTTCATTTAAAAGTATTTTAAAATATTTTTGTTCATTTTTAAAGTTAAAAAAGAATTTATGGGGGAGGGTTTTCATGATATCACTTTGCCCTTGTTCCTATAGAAGCCTGTTGCTGTGGGTTTTAAAGCAGCCAGAGGCACGGAGAGTGGGATGCTTTAGGAGGGGCCATGGGGAAAAGCCGGGAAAGAGACTACAAAGGAGGTGGTGGAGACCTGGAGGGACATGTCCATGGCAGGTTCTGTGCTACAGCAGAGGTAAAAGCTTCTCTCAAAGGACATCATTGTGATTTGGTGACCAGCTAGGTCAGCTAGTTGTGCCCCTTTGGTTTTCAGGTTAGACACAGGAACATTTTGAAAGAATTTTCAGATTCAGAGGAGAGAGTTGGTTTAGGGGAAAGATATTCAGTTTAGTTTTACAGAAGGTGAATTTGAGGTGATAATGGGTCCTGGGGTTGGGGTGGGGGCTGGTTCTACCTCCTCGGGTACGATCTGGAAGCATTTGTAAGGTGCAACTGGTATTTAGTGTCCAGGGTCAGGGCTGCTGACCTGCAGTGTTTGCAACAGGCTAGAACAGCAAATAACTCTCCCATCTGCTATGCCAATAGCACCTGGGCAGAGGAGCCCTCTGACACAGAGGTGTGGAAATGGGGACAGCCAGGGTTAAGGGTCTGTGACCTCAAGAGAGAGATCAGAGCTCAATCTTCACATCTGTGGATCATCACAGTGATAACTGAAGCCTGAGAGTAAAGAGGAGGGTGCGGATTAGAACCGTGTGTACCTGGGAGAAGATGGTCTTAAGAAAGGCAGCTGCCAGGTGGAGGAAGAGGAAGAGTCATCTGATTCCCTGACACTGCTCTTTATCATTCCCAGGGCAGGCTGTGTCCCTGCCTCCCGTGTTGAGCTGCCCTTGGGCCAGAGCGTCTTGGCCATGCCCCTGCACTGTTCTGCGTGGATTACCTGCTGTCTCCCTACAGCTAGGCACTGGGACAGCCCTCTGCACAGTCCTAGGCAGAGAGCCGGGAAGCAAGGGCTGAATGTTCCAGAAAGGGGGAGGGGAAAGCTTGACAAGCACCACTTGATCTGAGGATCAGGGGATCCGTTTGAAATAAAATTTCAAGAGGCCAGGGAGATGAGGATGTTAGGAAAGAAATGTGAATGCTCAAGACAGAAAAGCCCCCCTGGTGTAAGAACCAAGTGATGCGCAGGAAGGAAGTGTGGATTCTGCAAGACGGTGGGGCTAGAAACATGTTTGTAATCAAAAGTAAAAGGAACTAATGACTATGAAAAGATCAAGGCTGCGATGATTGGGCCAATATTGGTCAATAACTACCATCTCTTATGGTACCAATTGCAACTACCAACTCCTAGGACTCCTGTTCTTTCTAAATCGCTGAAACCTGAACCACACTTGAAAAGCTCCAGCGTGAGCTGTTATTTCAACCCCTCTGTTGAAGACATGATGAGGGGTCCTGGAAAGCACCAAAGGGGAGGATGATCCCTAATGTGAAACACTTTAAATGGATCCCTTCATTTCTACTCTTCAACAAAATGAGCAAAAGTTCACCCAGAACTCTGAGGACAGTAAAATGGTCTTGACCTTAATCCTATCAAACTTGGTGCCCTCAAGCAGCCTTGTGTGACTATCTGAGAAAGTGCATCTGTCCTTCAAAGCAGAGCAAGATGCTGATGTAACACAAAGCCCGAGGTCACTTATCACGCCTGCTGCTCAGTGGGGGCAGCCACCCTCCGTAGTTCAAGCACGGGATCCATCCATGGCTTCCTCTTTCCCCCAGGAGACAAAAATGCTAGTGTCTCTTTCCATAGCACAAACAGTTAATAAAAGTGGCACAAATTCGAAGTCCTCCTCGCTCACAGAAGCACAGGGAGATGATGAGATGTTCAGTAGCAAGGATAAGTGGCAGATTTTTCAAGTGGGGAAAAGGGACAATTATTTAAAGAGTGAAACCACTAAAATTAGCCCATATTTCCCCCCCCCTGAAAACAAAAGAATTGCACACTAAAACCCAGAGTAAAATTTCCCTTGTATGTTTAAAACTGAAACTGTTTCGTGGGCCTGTTGATTAACCTGCTGATATTAATTGAGAGTCCTCAAAGCCATTCAACTCACGTCAATTAGTTTTGTGTTTTTCTTCAGGCAAGGCAACTGATTTCAGCCTGATTATAATGAAAGTAACAAATTACACAATATTCAGATGTGCTTCTTAGTTTCTATTACCTTGGAGCTTTGGGTGAATAACTTTATCAAGAGGGCTATTGGGAAGCCAACTACTAAACTTACCCCAACTGCCTCTCTGATTCTAATCATTCCTCTTTATCAGAACGGGGTCTGCTGCTCCACTTGGTGTTAAGAAGATTCTTCTTTGTATATAAAGTATGTTCACACCAATTCATGTCTTTATACATGTACTATTTTTTTTTGCATTACAATTCTTATCACACATATATACCACAATTTTTCATATCTCTGTTTGTACATAAAGTGTGTTGACACCCAATTTGAGTCTTCACACTTGTAATTTGGATAATGATGTCCATCACATTCCACCATCCTAGCTAATCCCCTGCCCCCTCCCTTTTCCTCCCACCCCTCTTCCCTATAAGAATTGTAATGCATTCTGCTGTCGTGTATTTAAAAAAAAATTAATCCAATTAAATAAAAAAAATAAACCTGGAGATGAGTGTGACAAGGACAAAGAACCCTGTAGCAAAAGACAATTCAATTAAAAACTATCGAAAGGTTAACATGGTTCTCCAAAGATAAATAATCAACGGCACATAAAAAAAACATGCTCAACAACATTCATCATTAGGAACCTGAAACTCAAAGCCATGATGTAATACTGTTTCCCATGAATCAGAATGGCTAACATAAAAAGAAAATAACAAATCTTTGTGGGGGGGGAAAAAAAAGAGTACACTTGTTTCTAGTGACCTCTTTCCTGGCTCAGGGCTTGTGCCCAGGCTGTCCCACCCTCCCTGTCCACCCAGCTGTTCCTCATGCTTCCAAGCACTTTACCACTTGAGAACAACAGTTGCTGTTTTTCTGCTGGGATCCCCTTCCCCTAGTTCTCACAAGGACCTCTCCCTCTGCTTCCTTGGATGCTGCTGCAATGCCATCTCTTGAAGGTAGCCCTGTCAGTGACCTTCCTGACACAGCAGGCTTCCTCCCCGCCAGGTCCTCTCCTGCATTCTTCAGCCATTTGCAGTGATCATTGCCTGGTTTGTTACCAACTCTTCTGCTTATTATTTACTGTGTCTCCTCCCACTAGAGCTTAAGATCCTGGAGAGGCAAAGCTTTGCTTTTGGTTTCTGGTAAATGTCATTGTCCACAGGCTGTGCCTGGTAAATACTTTTCAAATGCACGAATGCAAGTTTTGGTTTCTACTTTTTTTTTTTTTCCTGTCCAGCCCATCCAGACAAGTAAAAAATAAAAACAACCAAACAAACAAAAGAAGAAGAAAAATCATACACACATTCTGAATTCTAGTGTTTGGGGTTTGGTTTTGTTTGCTTTTTTAACTTTTGCTTTTTTTTTTCTTTCTTTTTGCATGCTATCCATTGAAAGCAGTTTTCACACAAGGCAACTTGATCACATCTAATCAATACCACCTGGCCTCCACTGAGCCAACAATTGCTGCAATTTGTCTCCGTGAAACTCACAGCTCACGCATCCACCTCTGATCACCGGCTTGCCAAGTCTATGTTGGTGTTCATGATGGAGTTTACCTTCGCTTCAGCAGGGGTCTTATTTGTACCCCTGTATCATTCCTTGAATAGGCGTATTGATGGATATCCTTCTTAGCAGTGCCAGAATCAAATTTTAATTATTCTGACTTCATGTATTTTTTTTTGGTGTGTGTGTGTGTGTGTGTGTGTGTGTGTGTGTGTGTTTGAGGTACCAAGGATTGAACCCAGGGCCTTGTGCATGCAAGGCAAGCACTCTACCAACTGAGCTATATCCCCAGCCCATCAAATTTTAATTTTTCTTAATCTGGCTTTTTGGGAAATGTCATAATCTACTTGTATCTTATATTTCCTTTAAAAAATAAAAAAGGGTACATCAAAGCCTGTTTTGGCAGTTCACTCACAAGAGGCAGTGGTACAGGTTAACTTGAATGGGCAAATTGGAACCTGTGGTCTGTATGCCAGACTGGGCAAGTGACCATTTGATAAGTAGCTACAAGCTCTCTGTATTCTGGGTGACCTGGTGTAGGGAACAGTGAGTGGCCATTCAAGTTCAGCAGAACTGTCTACACCAGGTGTATGTGTCATGCTGTGCAGTTACATCAATGTTGAGAATCTAGACCAGAGGAAAGACAGTTTTACCGAAACAAGAAATAAATTTAAAATTGTATGCAATCTATTAGATTTACCAGGGCAGACAAATCTTAAACAAATCAGCAAACAAAACAAAACAAAACAAAAACACAAGAGATTGCTGAATATATTTGTGGAGACAAATTGTTTTCTATTAAACCTTTCTTTTATAAGAAAATTTGCTTTGGGGAACATTGGAGTTCCTGTGTCCTATCCTTTGTTCCTACACTTTCGGGTTAAGGCACTGCACAACCAAGGCTGATATCTTTTGACAGGATCTTGGGAGACTTCTGAGGCATGTTCCATGAGAAGGGGTGAAGCAAGGATTTTGTTCAGAGGCTGACCCAGGTGCCTGCCTCTTCTGTGGACATCTGCCTGCCTCCGCTCTGGTCCTGCTAGGTTGGCAGTTATATCTCCTAACAAAATTCTACAAATGCTAAATCCTGCATAACCTAAATCTTACACATCTGCAGGGGGGATGGTGACAGCCCTAGAGACCCCTGCTGGGTCTCTCTGTCCTCCACCTGTGGATGTGGAGGCGGAGGCTGAGCGTCCCTTCCTCTGAGGCAGCTGATTCTGATGCTGGCTGCTTGTTGAGTGGAGCCCAGAGAATGCAGTCCCTCCTGTATGATATCCCAGACCCTACGGTTTCAGCCAGCGAGGATTTGGCTGCAAAATGGAGACACTTAGGGGAGATGAGTACTGAAACCTGAGCCAGGAGAGCCGGGTTCTGGTCTACCCCATTATTTCCTAACCGTTCCATTTCTTCTTCTCTTGGGCTCTTTCTTGCTATGTAACGTGGGGGCATGGACTTTGGTGGCCCTTTCTGGCCTTAGTACTTCATGATTCTGTTTTTCTGTTGATACGCTCAGAAGTGGCCTCATCGGGTTGTTCTGCAGCGTCCTGGCTTGTGCTAGTTTCTCGTTCTGTAGCAACATTCCTCCCACCACCTCCGACTACGGGAATCGTCCTTCTCCTTCGCTTAGACATTTACTCCTGCTTTTCCTTTCACACACTGTTTCCCTACTCCCAGTTCCTCGGAGTCTCACTGCAGACCATTTTCACACAAATGTTTGTGACACCTGCCCTGCATGTGAGGCCCTTGTCACTGTTGCCTGCTGAAATGTCAGCTTCTTTCTAGGCGAGCGCATAGAGGTCAGGGGCCACCTCCCTGGACCTTTCCCTTCTCTGCAGCTACTAATGTTCATAGTGGAAATTCTGCACGTATTTGTCAACTGGCTGCATGAACCCAATCCCGTAACTTCATCACACACCTGCCAAGGCGTCTGCCCTCCTCCCTCCCAGCTGAATGTCAGCCCTATGTTCCTGATAATTCAGTGGCTCTCTGCTCTTGGTGGTACCACAGGGACCTCAATCCAAGCCTGCCTGGAGATTCTGCCCTTTGCCGAAACGTGCATTTCTTTCTGTTTGTGATCTGAAGAACTTCCTGCTCATTCTCTGACGACTGACCCCACTTTGTAATTCACAGGGACACAGGACACTAGAGAGAATGCCCTCAGCTTTCTGCTGGCAAACACAAAAACTTGTCCTTACAAATGCCATCCTCACCTGTCCCCTTGAGCAAATTTCCCCTCTGGACACTTCCTGGTATTATGCTGAGGTTCCACCATTTCCCCAACTTCTCTCCTTCCTTCTTTCTTTTTTCTTGGGGTTCTTCTCACTGGCATTTAAGGCTGGTGATCCATTCGATAAAACCAGCAAATAAGCAAACCAATCTCCACTCCTTTAAGGCCCCTCTCACCTGTTTCCAGCCCTGAAAAAACAGATTCTTGCAAGAGTCGCTGACAGTATCCAGGATATTTTTATTCTGCTACCTTCTGTTTGCTTCTTGATCACCGGTACGTGGAGCAGACTCTTCAACCTCTTCATGAGCTCTTGCTGAGGTCATCCCGTCCTCCACTGAACCACAACCAAGGGCCCATTCCAGTTGCCCATCTGCCACACCCTCAGCAGCCTTGTGTGCTCGACGGTGTCGCTGTTCTGCTCCTGCCTTCCAAGGGTCCTACCACTTAAGCTGTGTCATGAGACCTGGTCCTCATTCCTCCTCCTGTCTGGTTTCTATTTCTGTCTCCTGGTAGTCTTGACGCTTTTCTATTAAGAAGTAAAATGTTGTGTTCTTGAAGGCCTTCCCTCTTGTCGCTCTTTCTCTGCTCCCTCTTATGTTTGGGGTGCAATCTCATCCACAGCCCTTCAACAGCCACATACCCTCACTTATAAAATTAATCCAGCTTTCTGACCAGGGCTGCAGCTCAGTGATACAACGCCTGCCTAGCATGCGTGAGGCCCTGGGTTCCTTCCCAGCATTGCTAGATTAATTAATTAATTAATCAACCCAGACTTATGTGTCCAGCTGTTTATTTGGCACCCCCCACTTGACTCTCTCAAACCAGCCCAAATGCTTGCCATAGTCATGATCCTCCCACCCAAACCTGGTTCTTTTTTGTTGTTGTTGTTGTTAAAATTTTGGGTCTTAGTTACTAATCCATGCCTATCCACATTGCTACCTGAGCCACTGAGGATTGTCATGCACAGAACATTGTCCCCATTTCATTTGCCCATGACTAGCCCCGTCTGTCATGGAGCTTAGATGCCTGGCCATGATGAATGAAGTCCTAGAGAAGGTGTGAGATCCAATTCTGGTACCCAGGAAGTGCAGAGCATTTTCCAAAGCATCCTCCTTCTTCGTGGAGCTGAGAGGGCCAGGGTGAGCGCTGGAGCTGCAGAGGGGAGACTTAGTCCATTAGGAAGAGGAATGCTGGGGCACCAGATCTTACCACCAGCTTTTTATGCATTGAGATCTCACTTTTTCACACTGTGTTTCAATAACAGGCTTTGGCTTTTCCTGTGCTGTCCTGACCCACCTGAGGAAAGGTGGGTCATAGTTAAGGAAAGGTGCAAGTATCCATGTCTAGCAGAGGGGAGACCCCACATTGCCACACATCTCTCATGGGGCGTAGGCCCCTCCTCTTTGCGATGACCTCAAAGAGTGTTAGAGCGGGAAAAGCATTTTTCTATGCTATATCCTCCTTTTACTTTGGATCACAGTCCTCCCCCCATTACCACTCATCTCAATAATATATAGTTTCAAAGACGTGATTTCATGCAGATGTGGGAGAAATAGAACAACAAATTCAAAGCTC
This sequence comes from Urocitellus parryii, assembly GCF_045843805.1. Taxonomy (NCBI): domain Eukaryota; kingdom Metazoa; phylum Chordata; class Mammalia; order Rodentia; family Sciuridae; genus Urocitellus; species Urocitellus parryii. Next base: position 7,869,306 of record NC_135533.1, read on the forward strand.
CTCTTGCCATCAGTCTTTTGATTAAAGTGCCCTTTCCAGAGAGGTAAACATGACACTTCTCTCAGCCCCTGCATGGACTTATTGCACAACTAGATTGCTGCATTTTTATTGCAGGACCATCCTGCCCTTGTTTAAAATTGTTTTGACCTTTGGATGAGCATGCATTTAAAGAAAAAAAAAAAGAGTTCCATCTTTCTCCAGAATTAGTAAGCAATAATGAAAACAGGAAGGCAAGTTTGTCATAGCTGAGTGGCACCCGGCAGAGTCACAGCAAATATTTGCTTGACAACTTCATTTTGCTCCTGGAAAGAGCTTCTTTGTGACCCTGCGTCCTAAAGTCAACTGGGTGTAAATGACGCCTTCCCTGTCAGAGTCCAGATGGTGGCTCCTCCGGCCAGCCTTGCCTCGTTATTTCACACGGAATCTCAGTCGCAGGAGTGACATTTGACCTGGGGAAGGAGCTGTCAGAAATCCCTGTGTGTATCAATTTGCTACTTTGCAAGTTGAAAGCACCTAGAAATTACCATGTTCAGAAAGGTACCATATATTGTATTAGGGTGAACTGCTGAGGACCACGAAATTACTGCTCACTAGACCATTGAGGATGAGAACGGGTCTCCTCAATAACAGTTGTGGTTACAATAAGCTCACGCAAGCGTGCGTTACGGTGGAAACAGCAGCAGAGTCAGCTCCAAAGAGGGCAAAACTATCTTGATTGCAATGGGCAAGGATATTAGCTAACATCTTGATGGAGCCCTGTCAGAAGAAAGCAGTCAAGGGGCAGATTAAATATAACACTGAAATAGAGCCGTAGGGCATCAACTTGGTAAGAATTTATCTGGTAGTATTGTGGTCTGTCACCATCAAATGTGAAAGAAAACTGTCTAGTGTTGTATATTCTCAAGAAGTTTTACATATGCTGCCATGGTCCTCCCAGGATGAGATCAGAGTGACTTAACAAGTATCTAAAGGGATCTTTCCTCCCCATAAAAAACCAAGAAAGACTGGGGAGTGATAATAATGGCCAACCTTAACTCATTAAACATGAATGAATTACTCTCCGAATCTACCAAAGTATTTGCTAAAATGATGAAAATAAACTTAAGAGTTTTCAGAGGGAATAAAAACTCTAAAGGTTACTATAAACAGGATAAATAACAAGAAACAAATTCCTTTCAAGGAAAACAAAAAGCATGAAAAAAAACAACAACCTTCAAATCACTGCCCAATGATTTACAAGGACAATTGGCTTGTGGGAAGATCGAGTCAAACACTTCTGTGTCAGGGCCTAGAGAACAAGAGTCAATTTAACATTGTCCCTGATTTGAAGATAAAATAATCCTCCTCCTAATCAACATTTATTGAACCTTTACTAGGTGCCCACCTCTGCTTTAAGTACTGTACACACCTCTTCTCATGCAATCTTTCAGAAACAGCCTGGGAGATATGTGTTGTTGGAGGTATTCAGAAAGTACTGTCCCCAAACATGGCACCTTTATATTTCAGGAAACCATAGAAGTAATCCACAGAAACTAGAAAGAATTCCTTTTCTCTTATCTCCTGAAGTGAGCCAGAAAATATACGTGAACTTCTCTTGACAATAAGTCAAAAAACTGCTTTTCCAGAGGTGTCCTTCCTTTGGCCATGTCACATAAAATTTAAATAAATGTATGTGGTTTTCTCTTGTTAACTCTCTTGTGATTGTTGGAGCCATAAACCTAGCAATGGGTGAGAGAGGAAGTCTTTGCTCTCTTATGTTATCGTCACCATTTTAGAGATGAGAATGCTAAGACTAAGAAAGGCGAGGGGAATACAGAGTTTGTTTCTGAATGACTCCAAAGTCTTAGTTCTTAAACACTATGCAGACGCTCCATAGCTAGTGGAGTGCTCAGACAGAGCAGCAAAGGGCCATTATGCAATATGATATGTGCTACAGAAAAGGCATGCAGAGCATTTGTGCATGGAAGAATAGTAGCTCTATGTCAAATTTCCAATGAAAATTTTTATTAGAATATTATCTCATATAGATCTTGGAAAAGGCAAAGATTTCCAAACAATATAAAGAATTGGATTGTGATGATGTTTATACAGATCTATAAATTTACTGATTTACATATCTATTTTTAAGAATTAAGGACTGCTGTCTGTAGAAAGTCACCATTAAGGAAGGGAAGATGATGAGCAGATCTAGGCAGCAACCCTTGACTCCTTCACAGCCCAGGATCCAAGAAATGAAAGAAGAGCTGATCAGAGAGGTGGGTGACTGAGTAAACTCCTTAAAAATCAATATGGGGCAGCTTGAGACCTGAGGGACTTGGGATTTGATTACTGGAGCATAAAATAAAGAAAGAATCCCTTGACTTTGAACCCTGATCAGGGTTGGGAGGAGGAACAAAGAGAGAAAAGAGGGAGAGGAAAAGCCAATATGTTTGTTTCATTAATGACAGTTGGAAAGACAGGTTGACCAAGTGAAAATGGGAAAGTAGCAGCAAAGCCAATGAAGGAGATCACACAGTTTAGCCCAAACTGCTGGGGAAAAAAAAAAAATAACGTGTCAGGCAGGGCCGCCATTTTGTAAATACCACAGCCAGTCTCCTTAGAAGAAATGATATCCCTACAGCATCTCCTCACCTACAAAAGTAGTGACTAAAACCATTGGGAATGCCTGCAAAATGGGTCATCTCAGTTATTTATCCAGAAGGACCTTGTAGAGGGATTGCTGCTAGCTGAAGCTCACCAAGAGCCCCTCCCTCTCACTGTAGACATGGGGAGTGGGGTGAAATGGACCCCAAAGCAAGTGACACCCAGAGAGTGCTAACTCTACCTACCCAGCACTCTGCACGGCCACTGGCTGCAGAAGCTCAGTTGAAGACAGGCCAATTGTAACTTCACCCTCATGACAGAGATGGGTAAATCCCCAGTGCCAGGGCAGAGGCTTCTGTGCCATGGACCACCCATGGAGAGCCGATACGCACAGCTGTCACAGTTGCAAGCAACCACCAAATGCTTAGATAGGGCTGCTACTAACAAGCCATGGTGGAAGGCAGCAGGCCTTCAGTGGCCCATGGCAGCAGCCACAGCCCTGAGGTCTGCACTCCTACAACCAACAGGTAAGGTCAGCACATGCAGCACCCTAGTAGAACACAGATTTGGGCCTCTGGGTTGACTAACAAGCACCAGAAACCAGCAAGAGAATCATAGCAACTAGACAAGTGGCCCTGGGTCCCACAGGGTCCACAGCCACAAGTCCCAGAGTTGCCAGTTGACTCTTCTCCCTATGGCATTACCTGTTCCTTTCCAAAATCCCCCATTTCCTTTTTATTTTTAATTTTAATTTGTGTTATTTTTCTCTTTTCTCTCTTTTTCCCCCCAGGTTCATTTTTGCTCTTTCCTTTTCAATCCCTTTATAATTTAACAGTAATTTTACTATCTTTAATAACTATTTTTTCAACTTATTTCAGAACATACTCAAATTTTATGCTTGGGTTAGAGGAATTGTGGAGAACATTTTTAATAAGTTTCTTCTAAGGTTTATTAGTACATGGCTTTGCTCTGAAGTGACTGAAGTTAATGGGGCGTAGTATCTTCTCTCAGAGTGGTGCTAGTTACTGGGCATAGCAGTGGGTACAGGCTGAGTGGGAGTATCAGCGCTTAGATATTCACCTCGCCTGGAGCATTTAAAAGAAAGAAATTCACTAAATAGTCCCTGGCACAAAAATAGAAGAGATAATCCTTTAGTCAGAACGGGTAGAAATACAAACAAGACAAAGATGGCAATGGAATGAGTCAGCCCAAATGACCCACAACACTCTAACAACTGATCCCATTGCCACTACAGTGGAAGAAATGTATAAAGAATTTGGAAAATTCATAGCTAAAATGATCAGTGAACTAAAATAAGACCGAAGGAATAAACTAAGAGATGAACTATAGGAAGTAAAAGAACACTTCAATAAAGAGAAATTCCGAAAAAGAACCAAATAGAAATCCTGGAAATAAAAGACTGAATAAATTAAAAATTCAGTTGAAAGCATTACCAATAGATTAGAGCAAATAGGAGACAGATTTTCAGGCCTCAAAGACAAGGTGTATAATCTTGAAAACTAAGTCAGCAGTAAAGAAAAGATGATAAGTAAGAGACGATGACCAGAATATCCAAGAAATCTGTGAAAATACTAAAAGATCAAATATAAGAATCAGTGGCTTAGAAGAAGTCATTGAAATGTAAATTAAGGGAGTGCACAATCTTTTCCATGAAATAATATCAGAAAAAATGTCCAAAACTTGGGAATGAAATGTAAATCAAAACAGATGAGAAATTTAGAATCCCAAAGAAAAAAAATGTCATCCCCAAGGCACATTGTAATTAAAATGTCAAACATACAGTACAAAGATAGAATTTTAAAACCCATAAGATATAAATGGCAGGTCACATTTAGAAGTAAGCCAGTTATAGACTTTATGTGATCTTTCAGCCAAGACTCTGAAAGGTAATAGTTGCCAACCAAAATGGCTGTATTCAGAAAAGCTCTCCTTTGAATAGAAGATGAAAGGAAAACCTTCCTAGAGAAGCAGAAATGAAATAATTTCTAAACTAGCACTACAGAAAACATTTAATGAAATATTACATGTAGAAGAAATGAAAAACAAATATCAGAGTCAGCCACAAAGTTGACTTTCAATAGAAGAATAGTCAAGTAAAAGACAGTCAAATCTGAATTAAATAAATGACAGAAAATAAAAAAATCTTTCTGTAATAACATTGAATATAAATATTTTCAAATCTCCAACCAAGAGGCAGAATGGCAGAGTGGATTAAGAAATAATACCCAAAACATATGTTGTTTATAAGAGACTGACTTTTCAGGAAGAGTCATCCACAGGTTGAAGGTGAAAGAAGGAAAATGGTATATACCATGAAAAAGGAGACTGAAAACAAGCAGGAACAGCTGTACTCATGTCTGACGAAGTAGATTTCAAGATGAAGTTAATCAGAAGACACAAATAAGGTCACTTCATACTGGTTAAGTTGGGAACTCCCCCAAAAGATAATTATTGTAAGTATTTATGCCCCAAATTTCAGTGCACCTACTTTCATAAAACAACTCCTATTCAATATAAAAACTCAGACCCAAATACAACTCAGAAAACTTGTATTTCAATAAATTATAACACTTAGCATATATTGACAAATTTCTAGACTATATGACCCTACTTGAATTGAACCAAGAAGATATAGAAAAACTTCAACAGATGGATATCAAGCAACTCAAAGTCTTACAACAAAGAAAACGTGGAGTGATCTTAATATGAAGTGATTTTAACACATCTTTTCACCGATAGATAAGTCATCCAGACATAAACTATATAAAAAGACTGTTAATCAAAGAGAGCTCACAGACATCTGTAGAGTATTTCATTCATTGAGAACCAAATTCACTTTCTTCTCAGATGCACATGTAATCTTCTCCAAAATAGATCATATTTTACAACATAAAGCAAATCTTAGGAAATACCAAAAAATCCAGAAAATTTATTGCATATTACCAGATAATAATGGAATGAAATTTTAAAAAGTAACAAGTTTGAAAAACAGAAACCATTTATTTGTTTATTTATTTTTTGCGGAGGGGTGGGGCATGTTTTCCCAGGGATTTGAACTCAGGGGCACTTGACCACTGAGCCACATCCCAGCCCTATTTTCTGTATTTTACTTAGAGACAAGGTCTTACTGAGTTGCTTAGTGCCTCACTTTTGCTACAGCTGGCATTGAATTAGAGTTCCTCCAACCTCAGCCTCTTGAGATGATGGGATTATAGGCATGTACACTATTTCTGGCCAGAAACCATTTTAACACAAGAATATTGACTTATAGAAGTAACCAGGGGAGGAATTTTTTAAAAAGTCTTAAAAACAAATGAGAACAGAGATACCACATATCAAAATCTCTGGGACCCTATGAAGGCAATTCTAAAAAGAAAGATTACTGCATCGAGTGCCTCCTTTAAAAACAGAAAAAAAAAAAACCCAAAAAACAGAAAGATCCCAAATAAATAATCTGAAGTTAAAACTTAAGACTGTAGAAAAGCAATAACAAAATAATTCCAGAACTAACAGAAGACAGAAAAAAATTAAGATTAGCGTTGAAATTAATTGAGAATAAAAAAAATTACAAAGGATCAACACAACAAACAGTTGGTTCGTTGAAAAGATATCAAGATTGATAACCCCTTAGGTGAACTAACCAAAGGAAAAAGACCTAAATCAACAAAATTAGAGATGAAAAGGATGTATCACCACAAATATCTGAAATACAGAAGATCATTAGAAAATATTATGAAAACTTGTATTTCAATAAATTATAACACATATATTGACAAATTTCTAGACTATATGACCTACTTGAATTGAACCAAGAATATATAAAAAAAACCCCTTCAACAGATCGATATCAAGCAATTAAAAGTCTTACAACAAAGAAAAAGCCAGGACTGGATAGATTCTCAGCTGAGTTTTTCCTGACTTTTAAAGAAGTAACGCCAACACTCCTCAAATTATTCATGGAATAGAAGGAGAGAAAACTCTTCCAAATTCATCCTATGAAAGCCAGTGTCACCGTGGTATCAAAACTACATAAAGACATATCAAGTGAAAAAAACTACAGACCATTATTGCTGATGAAAATAGATGCAAAAAGCCTTAATAAAATATTAACAATCCACATTCCAAAACACATTAAGATTTTACGACATGATCAAGTTGGTTTCATCCCAGGTATGAAAAGTTGGTCGAACATATGCAAATTAGTAAATGTAACTCACCACATAAATAGAATTAAGAACAAAAATACACGATTATTTCAATAAATGCATAAAAGAACTTTCAACACAACTCAGCACCCTCTCATGCTAAAACCACTGAAGAAACTAGGGATAGAAGTAATTAACCTTAACATCATAAAGTTTATAAATGAGAAACCCCAAACCAACATCATACTGAAAAGAAAAAAAAAATCTAAAAGAATTTTCTTTAAAAATCAGGAAGAAGACAAGAAGTTCCACTCTCATCACTCCTGTTCTATATTGTTCTTGAAATCTGGCCAGAGTAATTAGACAAGGGGAGGAAACAAACATGAAAAGTAGAAGTCAAGTCATCTATTTTCTGATGATATGAGTGTATACTTAAAATACCAAGAAATTGGGGCTGGGGATGTGGCTCAAGGGGTAACACGCTCGCCTGGCATGCACGGGGCGCTGGGTTCGATCTTCAGCACCACATAAAAATAAAATAAAGATGTTGTGTCCACCAAAAACTGAAAAATAAGTATTAAAAAATTCTCTCTCTCCTCTCTCTCTCTCTCTCTCTCTCTCTCTCTCTCTCTCTCTCTCTCTTTAAAAAAAAATACCAAGAAATCCCCACTGGGAAAACTACTAGAGCTGATGAATAAATTCAGCAAAGTAGCAGGATACGAGCCTTAACATATAAAAATTAATAGCTTTCCTGTATACTAATAATGAGTCTACTGAGAAAGAAAAACAATTTCATTCACAATAGCCCCCCCCCAAAAAACCCAACAAATAAATAAAAAAAAACCACTACAACAACAACAAAAGAAACCCCTTTGGGAATAAATTAAACCAAGAAGATGAAAGATCCCTACAATGAAAATTACAGAACACTGAAGGAAGAAAGTAAAAATAACCTCAGACTATGAAAAGACTTCACATGTTTTTGGATAGGTAGAAATAATATTGTCAAAATGACAACATTACCAAAAGCAACATACAGATTCGATGCAATTCCAATGACATTCTTCACAGAACTAGAAAAAAATAATTCTAAAATTCATATGGAAGAATAGAAGACCCAGAAGAGTCAAAGCAATATTGAGGAATAAGTATTAACACAAATTTAACATCCCCCCCAAAAAAAGAAAAACAAATAGCTCAATTCATAAATGGGCAATTGAACTAAACAGACATTTCTCCAAAGAAGAAATACAAATGGCCAACAAATATATAATAAAATGTACAATATCCCTAGGAAGCAGGGAATTGCAAATCGAAACTACACTGAGGTTTTATCTTACTCCCACTAGAATTGCAACCATCAAGAATACACATGACCATCAGTGCTGAAAGGGTGTGGGAGAGAAAGTACACTTATATGTTGTTGGTGGGACTAAAAATTAGTATAGCCACTTTGGAAAGCAGTATGGAGAGTTCTCAAAAGACTCCTTTCTCAAAAGACTCCTTTCCTAAAAGGAATCCTCACATGACCCAACTACCCAATCTTTGGTAATTAATAAAAAGAACAAAAATCAGCATACCATAGTGATGCATGTGTACCAATATTTAAAGCAGTGAAATTCACAGTACCCAAGTTATGGAACCAGCCTAGGTGGCCCTCGGTAGGTGAATGGATAAAGAAAATGTGATACACACACACACACACACACACACACACACACACACACACAATGGATTTTTACTCAGCCATAAAAAAATGTGATTATGTTATTTGTTGGTAAATGGATAGACGTAGAACATCATGCTAAGTGAAGCAAGTCCAAAAGTCAAGGGTTGATGCAGAAGCTAGAGAGAAATAAGGTATTTTAAGGAAACTGAAATCTCATGAAAATAGAAGGGAGAATAGTAGAGAGTAAGAGGAAGGGGATTGATGGGGAGGGAGGAAGGATGGGGAAGGCAAAGAACTGCAGAAAATAAAATTGAACAAAGTATGCTACATGTGGGTATAAATACATATCAGTATGAATTCTACTTTTATATATAACTATAATGTTCCCGTTCAAACATTAGTTAATACAAGAAAAGTCAATAGAGTAGAGTAGAAAGGGAAGATGGAGAGAAAGAAGTACAACAGGGAATCGAAAGAAAGCAAATTATGTTACATCCATTTATAAATGTATTAAAATGAACCCTACAATCATGTGAAACTATAATGCACTAATAAAAAATATAAATTAAAATGTCACCATTAAAAAAGTGAAAACTGCTAGTCATAGATGTGGAGAAAAATTTGTAGTTCATGTACCTGGCAAAGGACTCCTATCCAGAATACATTAAGAGCTCCCATGAACCCATGAGAGAAAGATGAACAACCCAGTCAACAAACAGGACAACATTCAAATAACCATTTCACTCGAGATGATATCCAAATGCCCAAGAAGTTTAATGGAAGGTACTCAACCTCATCACTTATTAGATAAATGCAAATTGCAAATAAATGGATACCATAATACTTCTGTAATATTAAAAATGATCCAATATTGAGTGTTGTTGAGGATGTAGAGGAACAACATTCATACATCACTGGTACAAATAGATCCAACCTTCCTCGAAAACTGTGGGCAGGAACTACTCAACCAATCACGTCTCAACCCAATATTCCATTCTGGATACATAACCCAAATAAAGGAAGGTCCAAGTCCACAAAAAGATAAGTACAGACATTTTAATTACAGCTTTAATTCATAATATCCTTAGCCTGGAAACAGTTTTAATACCCATCGTAAGAAAGCGAGGTACATTAATAAAAGAGAACTCTTCAAATCAGCCAGGAAGAGTACTTCATGCATGAATGACTCTCACAGATACACTGAGTGCAGAGGGATAGATAAAGGGTATGTACTGCATTATTCAACAACTTGTATGCATTTCAAGAGCAGGTGAAACTAACTTAGAGTGACAGGGGTCACAATAGTGGTGGCCTCAGGGGATAATGATTGGAAAGGGACACAGAAAACTTCTGGCGTGTTGGAAACAGTTCTTAACTTCATCTGGGTGGTTGGTGTGCCTGTATGCATATGGAAAAATTTATTGGGCTCTACTCTTAACATGAAGCTACCTTATGCTCTGCACCTTGTGTTTATTAATATACCTTATGTATGTATGCATATATAGGCATGACCTGTCACTTACACCTTAAAAAATAAAAACATAAAATGTTGAGAAGATTGACACAAATGTATCCATAATTTGTATACACATTCAGGTTCCAGAATATTTTATAGCAATAAAGTTAAAATAATTCATAAAATGTATAGCAATAAATTTACAGATCATAAAATTAACCCATCTTAAGTATGTAATTCAATGATTCCTAATGAATTTATTGAACTGTGAAACTATTGCAAATTAGTATTTGAATATTTCCATCATCCCCAAATTCCCTCTGGCCCATTTGTAGTCAGCCCTTGCTCTCCCTACCCTGAATCCCAGGGAAGCACTGATCTGCTTCCTGCCCCCATTGATTTGCCTTTTTTAGACATTTTATGTAAATGAGCTCATATGTATGGCTTTTGGATCTAACTTTCTCTCACTCAGCCTATTTTTTTTTTTCAGTTCACCCATGTTGTAGGATGCAATTCTATTTAGTTCCATTTCATTATTGAGCAGCATTTCACTGTATGCACAGTTTTCTCATTCATCCACGGGCCTTTCTTTATTTTTTGCTATGAATTTTAAACCCAGAGGTGGTTCATTTTCCTTGTTAGGAATTCTATTCTTTAAAAAGAAAACAGAGCAATCCCATAAACCACCTCACTAAAAGTAAAAGGAGGAAAAACCCTGGCTATGCTTTCCACCTTTAACACCATAGAAAAAGAAACTCAAAAACGGCTGGAAAATGTTATAACCATCTCTGCAAAAAACATCCTCCAACATGTAGCGATGAGATGGCTCAGTGTAGGGAACAGCACAGGTGACAGCCAGCACTCAGCTGAACCTTGCTAATGGCCAGGCCTGGAACTCTATAAACAGAGTACGTCATGGTAACTGATACCCAGCAGCCACCAGACTCTATGTGAGCCTGTCAAACCCTCCTTCCAGTTCAAACTTCTCTCCTCACATTTAAATTCTTTTGCTGATGTCATTAAAGCTTAAAAGCAATAAACAAGGGCTTAAACCACAGAGTCAAAGGCCACACAAATTTTAGCTGCTACGTGACAGAAGTGGTGGTGGTGGGGGATGACTAATATCTCTAATTTATAATTAGGAAAAAAAAAAAAAGCTCTTGTCAGGGGTCCATCACTGTAGAGTCTTATGTTTATCTAGGAGGAGGAACAATTTGATGAATTATTTATAAAAAATTAACTATTTTTTAAGAAATCAAGTCAATGAGCAGTTTTACCAAAACTTTTCATTAAAACTTTCTATGGATTAAGATTGATGAGTGATGGGATATTTATGTCTATTTCAAATTTTAGTTAAATATTCTCCTGTTCTGTTCGTTTGCATTACTTTTTAATCTTGGTGTTTTATTAATGAGAATTTCTCCATTTAGTGTTGAGAATGTTGAACCCAGTGCTGGGCGTCTTAGCTACTATTACGCATGGATTGACCGGTGGATTCCTTCTCTTTTACTCTGGAACGTGAGAAAGAGAAGGAAAAGCACCGACAGAGGGCAGGCAAGCCATGGTAACCACTGGGCTCTGACAGTTGGTACAACTTCAACAGCAATCAGCAGGTATCAAGAAGGTCCCTCAAAATAGGGAGAAGACAACTTCATGTTCCCCCCCCAAAGAATTCTGTATGACCACAAAAGTCACCCCATGGCTCCCTCTTCTGGCTAACATGAGTGACTGCACTTCTTCCCCAGTAAGCAGCACTCCTTTGACTTCTGCCTCCTGGAAACAAAGTATTCCAATCTGTACTCTCTGTGTTGAGAGAGATTTCTGCTCACAGTCCCTTAGTTGCCCGGAGACCACCTAGTGTGACTAACTGTAATGAAAAGATCCCAGTGTAGAACAGATTCCCCTCTACAGGATAGACTTTCACTGCTGTATCTTTTACTAGTGTGCCATTGAGCACCATTAATTCATTACCGGTAATCTAAGTGAAACTGAGATTTTCTCTAGCACTTTTACTTTATTGACTGTTCATATAGAGGTTTTGGTCAGCACATTGAGTATATTTTTTTTTACTTAAATCTAGAGATATGAAATATTTTTTCACTCAATGTTTACTAGTACATACTATGTTTAATTATTTGTCCATTTTTTTCTTCTTTGATATTTATAGCATGATTCAAAATGAGACTAGTACTTGGTAGGAATATGTGGAAGACAGAAAGTTAGGCTCAAATTTGCTTCTGTGTGAGGGGGAATTGCGGAAGGCATCTATGCCAGAAAGGGTTTTTATTTTTATTTTTTGGATAATTTATTGTTTTCAGAAATTTTATAAGGAAAAACTTCACAGTATAACTAATACATTGAATCAAGATTTACTTTTTCTTTCTGCACTATTTTGTGAAGAAAAATGCGTGAGCATTTTGAACTAGGAATGTCACGTCCAAACCACCAGAATGCCTTCTATAAATCTATGATATTTATCTACTGAAAGCACTCCTCCCAACACCTGCCTGCCTTGCCTCAGCCCTCAGAGGACAGACTGTCAAGGCTTTAGATCTCTAGACAAAGGCAAATGTGCTTCACAATTTAAAAATAATGACATCAAATCAGATGCAGAAGCTAAGTAATATTTATTCTCCTGTTCACTTCTGCAGTTTTCTGATTAACAATGAATGAGGTAAGACTTCAGTGGTTCCTACAGTGGGTGCCTGGAATTTCCAACACATCATCAAGTGGTCAGAATAAGAACTACTAAGTTGAATCTGCTGTGAGAACACAGGAACGAGAGAAGGTCCAGAAACCTATGGCATGAGAACAGCAGAAACCAAGAAATTTCAAGAAACTCAGAATCATGCCTCATAATATTCCAAACACGGAACACACGGGGTGGGCAGAGTGCTTTCCCCGGAGCATTTGTGGTAGGAAAAGAGCAGGGGGTGGACGGTGTAGGAACAGATTCTCTTCAGCTCCATTGGCTTTTACCCCTAGGGGCCGTGGTGATTTGAAAATCACTGTCATAGGAATGAAAAAATAAATAAAATATGTAGAAAAAAATACAAAAACAAATCAAAGCACAGGGAAATGTTGAGGTAGCTGTTCAGATTCAAATGAGAAATCCTCAGCAGAATGACATCACCTGAACTTGGAGGATGAGCCCGGCCTGACAGGTGCTGGCCTGTGGCGGTTTTGTGGAACTTATGTGGGACGCAGAGGCTGGACACCTGAGGAGTTTTTAGGAAGCAGGTTTATTGACTACAGGGTTCAGAAGTGGCTCTTGCCTAAGAATATTTCCTCTGAACAAAAATTTTGGAAATTCTTTGAACTTTGTACTCAATGGTGGTGGCCGGGGGTGACAAGGGCTCTCTGTTCCATACTCTAGACCAGACATGGGTTTCACAAGGTTTTACCAAGAAAACAGATAGTTTTGCAATATCTTTTTGTACAACGATGCGGACTAACTCTGTCACACCTTTTGTGTGCAAACCTGGCATTTGCAAGAAAGGGGAAACTTCCAACCGCAATAACCTTCTACGGAGTCCTGCTGATCTGACAGGAGGAGAGGCGTCCTTATGGCCAGGGTCTTTTGGGTGGGTGTCTGTGGGCTGCTTCCGAATAGTTCCTTAAAATACTCTTCCTTATCCATGTAGTTGCAAAGTGAGGAAGAGCCCATAGGGACAGGAGTGCCTGTGCCATGGAGGAACAACATGGCAGGAAGGAGCTTTTGGGCCAAGTATTGATTAAAATCATGGGAGGCCGCTGTTCTGGACGACGCTCTTGCACGGGGCCACAACAGACCAGGCTAAAATTGGAAATGGGGCCATCCATGCTAAAGTTCCATGTCACCAAACCAGAACTAAGTTGTTATCTGACCCTGGGAAAAGTGAGAGTGGGAGAGAGCCAGGTTTCCCCGCAGGCTGATGCCCATGACAGGGAAGTTCCCTCTGCTTTAATCCTTTAATCCTTCAGGAAGTAACCTGAGGTCTCTGATGTGAACCAGTCTGTGACTTTCTGTTGATCTGTCTCCCTGTCCCAGGCTCACAAGGAAAGTGTGACCGGCCTGCTTTTCACTCTTGGTTCTGCTTTCTTCGACCCTCTTCTCTCTGTGAAGCCAGCCTCCTTTGCTGAGCCCATCTGAGCGCTTACTGTACTTTATGGAAGGAAATGTTGCCCGACTCAAGAATCACAACCTAAACCCACTAAGATCTTCAAATAGAAGACCTCCAGCCAAGGTCTGAAACCAGTCAGACTCAGACAATGAAGGGAAAGATGTCTTCTTCCATTTGTGGAAATTAGAGAGTAAGGGGAAAAAAAGGAATTAAAACAACAACAACAACATAAAAGGAGATCTCATGAAAATAGGAGGAAGGAGACCAATAGAGTAGAGGAAGTGGACAGAGAGGGAAGGAGAAAGGGGGGCGTCGGAAAACACAGGGGAATCAAATCTACCAAATTATGCCATGCCAATGTGCAGGTACACCACAATGAAACACACACACACACACACACATATACATACATATGTATGAAATTATAATGCACTAATTAAAATGATAATAGTAATAGAAGGGAGACCAATGGAACAGAACAAGTGGATCAGGGGGAGGGGAGGGAAAGCAAGAGGGTACTGGGGCTGAGATTTTGTATTATGTGTGTGCACTAATATGGTACAGTAACTCCTACTATTATTACAATCATAATGCACCAATAAAATAATGTCAACCCCCCACAATTCAGAGAATTGGAATCTCCAAGAAACACTCCTTATTTGGACTCAGGATGGAATCTGTTCATTCATAAACAAACACCCCAGTGAAGGGCATCCCCTTAAAAAAAATCTTTCCATTGTTTTAATTTTGTCCTTTGACAGAGGACAAGACAAACCAAGAGGTATAAGAAGAACAAGGAAAGGAATGGAAAGAAGTATGTCTGCACTGCGGTGGACAGCTCTAGCTGGAGGAGTAGTGGCCTCAGCAGAGGATGATGACCTTGGTGAGGGCCACAGAGGAAGGGGAGGGCCAACAGGGAAGAGAACCAAGGGACCTTCTGCCACTCAATGTCATTAGGTCCCAGAACCCTGTGAGGTGAAAGTTACATTACAGTTCAAATGGAGCAGCACATGTAAAAGTCCAGGAGCACCAAATACCTGGGGAAGGGATCTTGGGGGAAAAGAAGATGGCCTCAGCTTAGACTTAATTTGAATCCTGCCCTCACCTGCAGGATTTTAGACTAGTTCCTTCATCTCATTGACATTCTTCCTCTAATGCAAATAACCACCATATAATTAAATATCTAGCATATCCTCCAGGAGATATCCAAAACACTTTTATATTCTTTTTCCATTAAATAAATGCAACTTACTTTACAAGAGAAGACAAGACAGACTTCATAGAATATTTTTTTTTCTTTTGATGCCGGGGATTGAACTCAGGGGCACTGAACCACTGAGCCGCATCCCCAGCACTATTTTGTATTTTATTGAAAGTCAGGGTCTCACTGAGTTGCCTAATGCCTCTCTTTTGCTGAGGCTGCCTTTGAACTTGTGATCCTCCTGTCTCAGCCTCCTGAGCTGCTGGGATTATAGGTGTGTGCTGCTGAGTTTAGCAGACTTCATATAATTGTGTGGTGGGACGGGGGAGGGGCGGGGGGCTAGTGATTTTTAGTCTGCATTCATGCATGTCTGGAAACCATAATTACTCTAAACACTCTCTTTGCTTAGTCCAGCCAAAAGTAAGAGTATGCCACAAAGCCCCCCCCCCCTTTTTCTTCTGTGGGCTCAGATAATAGCTGTTAGATTAGCTCCAGGTAAAGGAGGAAACCTGAGAAAGGGAACCCCCATCCTCAGACAAGGGTGTAACCAAGAATCTGTCTCTTCTGATTGTATTCATAGTGTCTCTAAGGGTGATGGGGATCCCATTCTCAGGCTCCATTGTCCACCCCAGTGATCGCTACTCATCCTCAGGGAAGAGAAGTGCCACGTTTGCCTTGGATGTTCTAGCTCTGGAACAGCAGACAGATTCCAAGAAGGAAAGGACATTGTGTACAGCAGTAGGGGTTGCTACATAGAAAAGCTTGCATTCATCTTCTGATTATATACAGGTTGCCAGGCTCACTGTGGCACAGGGATCAGGCATGTGCACTGTGGCAGAAGGTTTCTGAGTGGAGATGTTAGCTGCGGCATCACTCAAATGACCTTTCTGCTCCTCTGATGCCTGACTGATAGCCTGGCTGCTCTGAGGCCACTAGGCTGCTCCTGTCATCATGGAGTCAGGCAGGGAAACTCGGACAGGCCTGTTCCTTTAAGATGTGGGATGACTCAGATGGGCACGTCCCCATGAGCCCTGCCAGAACTTTCTAGAACTGTACCATAGTCTAGGGGTTTTCCTACCCAACCCTCCTTCCTTCCCTCTTCCCACCACTGGAACGGAGCTGCTTCATGGTCTCAGGTTCTCTCAAATCTCCCCAGGTCCCTCTCCCTACTTCCCCTTGTACACACCGCCAGTTTCTTGCCCATCTGATTCTGCTTGGCATCTGCTTCTTGGGAGAGCCGAGCTAACGCCGCAGCTCTGTCATTTGCGAACTGTGTGGAACTCTAGGCTAGATTGTAAACTGATGTGAATCCAGATCCAAGCAGTGGATCCTCGGTACAAACTTCTTACCTTCAGTCTGTGATTCCTATCATGCTGCAGGCTCTTTGCCCACGCAGAGACCACAAAAGCAAGACCATAGCAATAGTTATTACTTAGGGAGACTTACACACCCCGTGGATCCAAGGCCAGCCTTGACACTACCGTTTATGTTGTTCCCATCCCTCCCTTAATCATTGTGAAATCGCCACTTTCTTGTAAGCTGCAATTAATAACCCTGTATCCTTCCTCTTGCTTTTCTTGCCTGTGAGGTGCTGATTTCCCCTCCCCTAGGGCTGATTTGATTCTTTTTCACTTTGCGTAACTGCGGCTCTTCCAATAGTTCTACTTTGAAATTCTCATTCTTCTAACACACTGTTGTCAACTTAGCTTTTCCCTTTTATCACATTCTCCAGCTTTTTTTTCCCCTTCTGCTAAATTTGCACTGCTTTCGGATCTAATCTGAAAGCAAGACCTCATGATGAAGCTCTGCGCTCTCCTCCTACTTTATACATTTGATGTGCACTTTAATAGACTTGTTTTCATTTTGGAAATGACATGCTGATGTAGCAACAACTTGAGAACGCACTGTGTCACATACACAGCAAATTACTCCAGGATCACCGCCGTAGGAAGAGCTGTTTGTGGGAAGGTTTTATGCTTTTCTGCAAATTTTCAGCTTTAAGAGAACTGCTGAACTGGCTGTATTGAAATGGAAAGAGGCTTGGATTCTCTTATAAATGGTTAATTTCTGGGATAATACCTTTGGAAATAGGTTTCTATCATTGGGTTATTTATACTGTCAGTGTTTTGATCATGAATTCCTAGAAGTACCTGTATTGTGTACAATCAGTGGTTGAAGGATGCTTGAAAAGACATTGATAGTATACATATTTTTTTAGAAGTTCATTTGCTTTATAATTAGTAGCAAATATATTTTTACAACATTAAATTTTTTTTTCCTTTCGTTAAATGAAAGAATGGGCCCAGAGATGCTGAATCAACCATTGTGTTCTGAGCTCAGTGGTGGTCTCAGCTCAGTGCTAAAGGGACGGATCCCAACTGCAAAGCTTTGCAACTGAAGTAACCCATCCTAAGACATCTCATGTTAGATTTTCTTCTGAGTCTTCTCTAGTTCTGGAGATTCAATAAAGAACTAGGTTGTAGGAAATTAGAGCAAATTATAAATTGTTAGCCTTCATTATTAATCTTTTGTGTATACAAAAGATTCCTGTTATAGCAAATTTGTGCTGTGATTTCAGGTGGCCTCCATGAAGTTATCTTGGATATACTATAAGACAGTTGGAATGCTTGAGAGAATGCTGGGGATATGGCTGGAATCGATGTAAATGATTAATTACTTGAAGTTGGTGCTCATAATCTCAAGTTTTCCTATTTGTATGTTAAACCTCTATTGTATGAATCATGGTGATGCCTCATTTGTAACCCATGATTTTCCAGGCAATATGTGTTTTGATGATTGGGGAGGCCAAAAGGAGTATATTGATTTCCAATGCTGCCTTGAAGTAGTTATCTGGAAGATACTCACTGGTGATTATGTTATATCTTCATTACTACAAAATCCCATACTTATTAACTCCTATCCTTCATATTTTAGTTTATATACAACTTCATAGAAATCTCTTCTGGACCTGTAGGTTGGGCTAGCTATCCCAGATATTGCTTCCCTTGGTATTTGGAAATTCGTATACCATTGCACTTATAATTCGGTATAATACAATTGATGATTTCAATGTCTTGTTCTCCCAATTGGATGGTGGCTTCTCTGGGGTTGGTAGCTGTCTAAATCTGGTTAAGTTGGCATCATTAGTTTTCATATCAAATCAGTAGATGCACAGTGGACTTGTGGAATATTCAAGTCAGTGAATCATCATGGAGACTGATCTCTAATATTATTTTTCATTTATACATGAACAACACCTCTGCCCTTTGTTTTATGAAACATTTAAAGGCATGGGATGGATCTTATCTCGGCATCCTCCATTACATCTAATATAATGCTTCAAAGAAAGTAGAAGTTCAAGTATCTGCTGAAAGAATGCATTGATGACTGAATAGCTACTGCTGTGCTAGAAAAGCACTTGACTGAGTTTTCTGGGGCCATATTGGTGGCCCCTCTATGACGGTAGCCATTTGTTCTTTGGGATTAGAAATTTAAGTTCTTTTTTTTTCTGTTTCTTTCTTTCTTTTTTGGCAGTAAAGTGCTCTTTTCATTAGATAAAGTGCAAATTCTTATCACATACAGAAGCAGCACAATTGAGGTAGACATTACGATGAGGGCAGGTGATGTTAAAAAAAAAGAGTTCAAATGAAAAGACTCATTAAAAAGACAGTGACTGGTCTTCTCTGCCTGTGAGAAATCTACCAGAAAGAAAATGGTATGTGACTATCTCTCATCCGAAGTTGTCACCCAAATTCTATTGTCACCATCCTAAAGACGCTTGATACTAGAGATAACAAAATAGGATTTTAATTCACACTTGGTAATATTTGAATATACTCTTACATAGAGCTTTCGAATATTAAAGGCATTTTTATGAAATAAAGCCAGTTGGTAATATCTATCAACCTACCTACCTGTCACCAATTATCTATATTTATGAGAAGTATATAAAAATAGATAACAAGATCTTTATCACCTAGTGTACCACATTCAGTCTTTTTTTCTAAATATTGTTTTAGTTTAGATGGACACAATATCTTTATTTTATCTATTTCTTTTTATGTGGTGCTGAGGATCAAACCCAATGCCTCACTCTTTTTTAAAATATTTATATATATTTTTAGGTGTAGATGGACACAACACAGTGCCTTTATTTTTATGTGGTGCTGAGGATCGAACCCGGGTCCCACCCATGCTAGGGGAGCACTCTACCGCTGAGCCACAATCCCAGCACCCCCCCATGCCTCCCTCTTGCTAGGCAAATGCTCTACCACTGCACCACAACCTCAGCCCCCAAATTCATTCTTTAATGGGTAATTTAGCTAGAACTGATACTGCAGTAAGGATTTACCATCTGCTTTCTTTAACTTACTTCCCATGAATTTTACTTAAATGTATCTCATTCTTGACAACAAGCTCCACTCCGTTAACATGTTCTGTGGAACCAACTGTGAACTCGAGAGATGGGATTGGAGGAGTTTAGACTTGACCACACAGACACCATTACTGAGAGACATAGTGAGATCATGGCATCTTAACTCCAGTAATGTTGAAAACAAACTGTCATTGAGAAAAATGATCCTCGTCACCTTACCCTCTGTTTTCCAAATAGCTCTGTGGAAAAAACAAGTATCACCTTCTTATGAGAAATCTTGAAAACTCGCACCATTGGCCGCACTACAGAGACTCTGTAGTATTTTTTTCTCTTCTCTTGATCTTGTCAGCACATCATTAATTTGCTATTAAACTACCTGCTTTACAAAGTTTATTTTGCCTCACAGCATGCCTTTTTCTCTCCTTAGCGATCTCCCGGGACAACAAATTACTATATAAAATAATGTATGACTGGAACTTGGCATATATAATATTTCTGTTGTTTTCCCTCCTTCCATTGAGATGCCGTCAATCCCTGCCAGCATTATAAAAACAGATGGCTAATTGTTACAAAGCTACATACTGTTGATGCTGAAACTTGCCTATTTCTCAGTAACATATGGTTTAAAAAATAACCTTAGGGCATTTTATAAGGTTCATGCCAACCCAACACTGGTTCTTAAAGAACTGGGAGGACCTTCTGAGGTATTTGTGCATTTACATGTCTCATTCACTTAGGGAAAGAAACCTAGTTCCTAAGAAGACTTTGGATGTGGCCCTGCTTATTAGATTCCCAGGGTTGCTGTAACATATCACCATAAACTGTGTGGCTTAAAACCATAGAAATTTATTCTTTCACAGTCCTGGAGGCTAGAAGGTTGACATTAAGGTGTGGGCAAGGCCATGATCCTTCTCTGAAAATTTTAGGTGATACTGCCATGTCTCCTCCGGCTTCTGGTTAAGGCCACTAGCTATCTTGGTGCTCTTGGGTATGTAGCTGTCTCAGTCTCTGCCTTGGTCCCCTCCTGGTGTTCTCCCTATTTGTCCAAGTTCCCTTCTTATAAGGTTCAAGACGTTGGATCCCTAGGGTTCACCCTACCTTCACATGAACTTGATCTAAATTCTAAATAGGCCACACTCTCTGGTCCTGGGATTAGAAATTCAACATATTTTGAATTTGGGGGAGGGCTAACATAATTCAAGACATACACCCAAGAACTTGTTAAAACATATTCCAATCACACTGTTCTTCCTAGTGTAGCTCTTCTGTCCTGAGAAAACAGTGGGAATTCCTAATTGTCATGTAGAATTTTTGTCTTAATTTTTGTCCATTATTTGTCCTTGAAAGCAATACCTCCCTCGGTTCAACATATGTGAGACCCAAATAGGAACAAAGTTTATTTTTTTATAATGTTCTGCAGAGTTAGAATCTGAAGGTTTCTCAGTATACAGTTCTGAAGAAAATCAATGTTATCTGCATTTGAAACTCTCAATATTAATGATATGCCTAAGAACTGACTCCAACAGATGCAAATCACCATTGCGTGAGCATAATTTGTATTAGAGAGGCACATTCACATCAGAGATCTGCTGATTTCTGTAGTGCTCTGGCTTTACTCTGTTGAAGATTTATTATGTTGTGCCAGAGCTCATTTCTGAGCATTTGCTTCTACATGGTAAGTATGTTTTGCCTGTTAGGGGCAAATATCCCTACATGTCCTCAGGTCACCTCCTCTCAACAAGCATAACCCAAAACAAGAATTTCTTATCCTGACGCCAAGTTCTTGGCCACTTATTGTCTGCCAAATTCCAGTGCAGCATCACAAAACTAATTTTACTCAATCTCATCCTAACAGTTATCTGGTTCATTTTCATAACATGATTGGTGAGAACTTTGAGTCACCTTCATACTGGCTTTATAAAATGTACCCAATTTTTCAAACTGAGTACACAGTATTTGAAGCCTTTTGCCAACAGTGTAACATGCTGCATAAATAATGTGATGTTTAGCTATTCCAATGTTCTAAACTTAGAGGAGACCAGGGGAAAGACATCTTAAAACATTGAATCTCAAATATAGTAAAGCATTATTAACATTGGTTTTACAGAGACACATGGTATAATTCCAAATGTTGGGAAAATAATTGCTTAATGTCATGTCAAAAATACAGGAAATATCTCCTTCATCTGCACTAATTTCATTTGGGCTATGAATCTGAAGCAAACAAACCAAGATGAAGAATGCTAAAAGTATCCTAAACTTGGATTACCAAGTTTGTAATCCGACTTTGGAAACTGAGGGTGAGCCTTGCTGCTGCTCATGCTGGCCTGACGCCATGGACAGAGCCCACCATCTTCCCGTCCTTGCCCCTGACCTTGCCTTGCTTGTCTTTCATCTCACTCCCATCTGGCTGTGACAAATTTTTCCAGGAAACCCTGACAACTGGCTGGTACCCTATCGGGAGAACAGATTCTCTCGGATGTGGTGTGCATTCAAACCTGTAGACTATTAAGGATGCTCTGGATTTTCAAATATTACTGACAAAATATTTTCCAAAGTTTGCAAAAATAAAAATTCCTTTGTGCGTTTTGTGACTGCCAGAATTTTGGTTGTTCTGTATAGTTCATTCTTTAACAGAAACATTTTCCCCTATTACCGGAGCAGAAATTAACTTCCAAACTTCTTTCCTAATTTTGATTTATATTAATAAAACACTTTTAGAGTTAAAAGCAACCATTTCTGCCATACCGAAGGCACACTTCTGTGAGCACACAATACAGCGCAAAAAGCTGTGTGTGGTTCTGCAGGTAGACACCCTTGGCGCCATCCCCTCTCCCTGCCATGGCACATAAATAAGATCTGTGTGTGACTCTGGGGAGGATGTTTTAGCCCCTTTCCACCCTTTTATTCATTCTGCATTTCCTGAGAAAGCGAAGATTTATGTGGCTACTGCGATGGGACAGGTACACCCGAGCACTTTGCTTGGCCGACCTAATTTCAGGTCCCCCCAGTAGCTGTGATGCTCATGTGGGTAGCCTAGGTTTTAGGCTCCAGCCTTGGGTTCCTGGTCAAAGACTATAAGGAGATAAGAATGTGCAGCCAAAGTTGGGAACCATGGCTGAACCGGGACCTGTGGTGGGCTCCAGCAGGCAGCAGGCTGGGCCAGTACGAGACTGAGCTTGAGCAACCACCTAGTTATGCCTGGATTCAGCAAGAAAGAGCCTTTATATAGATCCAGGTGGTTTCATAGACTTCATACCAAACAAAGTTCTAATCTTGGGCAGAGAAAGCTCTTTTTTAAGGTCCAGGAGAATTCATTTTGGAGAGATGGTTCCACTTGGCGGGGCCTCTCAATCCAGGTGAGAAGGGCAAGACCTTTCAGAAAAGGGAGCTGTGTGAATGGAGATGGGCAGCACTCCTTTTCACAGCAGAGACCTGAGCTGTGGTTTAGACACCCTTGCAGGTAGACACCCTTGGTGCCATCCCCTCTACCTGCTGTGGCACATAAATAAGATCTAGGAGTTACAGAGGGGAAGTTGAATGGAAGGTGGTGGAAGGAAATGACTTTTGGAGTTGGGATGTTGGCAGACATTTCCTTTTCTGTCCTTTTCTTTCCTGGCCTCCAGGGAGGGGCATCTGGGCAAAGTCATACCATGCTACAATAGGAAAATGGACGGCCAAAGGCATTTCCATGCTACACTGTACTGGTTCATCTTATTCAAGCCGGAAGGAAGTAAAGCTTTTTAAAAGGCAAGGTTGAGAGGGAAGCACCAAGATGACACTAAGAACTTTGAAAATCTAGGTTTTAGAAGGGACAGGCTCCTGGCAGCGTAAGTGACCTGTTGGTGGGCAATTTGTCCCACAGAGTCAAGGTTCAGAAGCCGCCCAGGGACACAGCCTGGCCTCAGCCTGTGGGCCTCCCGGGACGCTGGACCCTGAGGATTCCTCCCTTTCCTTTCTGTTGTCAGCTCCATCTCCTTCCCCGGGCACAATTAGATCTCCACCGTGGCTGGCTGTCACATGCCAACTGGCCTGTAAGTCCGGACCACTCGCTAACAGAGTGTGTCTAATAGAAATGCGATGTGAGCCTCATATGTAATTTGAAACTTCCTAGCCGTCCCATCAAATGAGTAAAAAGAAACAGATGAATTTAAAAAATCAATTTGAATATTTAACCCCAGATATTCAAACTATTTTATCATGTAAACAATTGTTAATGAGGTATTTCACATTCTCTTTTTCATTCTGTGTCTTTAAAATTCTTGTGTATTTCATCATAGCACCTATCCACTTGGTCCCTTTGGTGTAAAGGGAAATGATTAACCTATAGTTAGATTTCACGCAATTTATGGTTGAAAATGTAGATTCACATACATTAGTTTTTTTTTTTTCAAATAAGACTTAAAACCATTCTTCTAAAAAGTGAACTGAACATCAGTTTTTAAACTTAAGTTTATGTTAAATAAAATTAAAAACAATTAAATTCTTGTATCACAACAGCTACATTCTGAGTACCTAACAATGACACGATCTAGTGGCCATGGTATGAACAGTGTGTGGTGGGACCACTCTAGGTACCTAGTCCTGAGAACAGAGCTTTGCAGAAGGGGTAGAGGCCTTTATATTTCACACTAGGGTGGGGACACAGTGCTGCTCTGATCACCTACGTGTCCTGTGGACTCTTGGAAAGTGGGAGGAAGGGCCTGAACTCCTAGAGAAACACAGGGTATGTGGATGTTTTGAACGCCAGCTGACCCTGTGTCTTTTTCCAATCGGTTCAACGTGCTGAGTGCAGAGGGCTATGATGAATGATCAACTTCAAAATCCTTATAAAGTTAAAAAAAGCAATATCCTTGCTTTCAAAAAACTTATAATCATCATTTTCAATAAGTTTATTATTTCATTGCCCACAGGGATAATACTGTTATTCTTCAAAATGAAATAAGGGCAAGTCTTCTCCTCCCAAATTCAACTTCCCCTCTGTAAGAAGCACATTTCTATGGTCTGAATCATAAATACAAGAATTAGCCATAAAATCACCAAATTGATCTGGAGGTGGGGATATGAGTCATGGATGCATGAACATCCTGCATAGGGTGTGTAATTGATCTAAGCTACATTTGATTTTCCATTTGTGCCAAGCTTGAATTGTTCTCTCTGAATTTCTAAAAGTTGTTTCTAAAACAGTGAGACAATACATCTACAAGAAGGTGTTGGGCTTTCTTAAAGTAGCATCCTTTGTCTTAAAATTTTACTACTCGAAGTCAGATTGTGCAACTCTTCATGACTTTTAAGCATAAACATGTTCTGTACTATCACATCTAAATATATACAATACAGCATTTTGAGTTGTGGGTATCAGGAGGCACTTTGTCCAAGCAGATGCTTTATTAATAAAAGTATGATCTTATCAGATAAAAAGGAAAAGAAATATTCAAAGAGATAAGACTAGTATTTATAGATCATCAACACAAATAAGCGGCTAATATAATCTATTAAATTTTATGGCAAGTGATTCACCCAGAAAATAATATTAGATTTCAGATCATGGAACAGTTGTGCCAAATCAGATTCGCACAGTGCAGAGCAGCTTAATTAATGCCCTTTAAACCTAAATATCACATATAATCAGGCTTCTAATTTGGATTCCACCACATTAGAATTTGTGAAAATTCAGAGAAGAGTTGGAATGAAATTTACTTGAGGTTTGCAAGGAGAATAAATAAGCAGGATTTAAAAGCAGTGGTTAATCTACTCAAGAAAACAGGCTATTGTTAAGGATTTAATGCACATTACTTTCTGCTAATGTACAAATGAGATGTCTCTATGCTTTAAAATAGGCTCTGTAAAGACACTTCCTTCGTAACAGTTCTAGCCATGTTTTTGAATTAAGCCTAGAATTGAACGCAATAAGCCTGTGTTTCTTTCTAAACAGTATTTTGGTGGCTCTCAATTCACACGTGCCTCCTCTCCAATTAATCCTCACTAGTGAGTTATGACTGCTCGTAAATGGAGAGTGACAGACTTGAAGATTGGCGTGGTACTTAGGTACTTCAGAATAGAAGTGACATGGGTAGACAATGCACGGGAGGGAAGGGCGGGGTCTGGCAGCCCTACTGCCATCTGTGGCTCATAAAGGCACTGTAATGACAAGTCCTTTCTTCTGGGAGAATTAAATGTGACACATGGAGAGCAAAGCTGCCTCCATCTGTGAATCAACTTCTCCTCATTTTCCCCCAGTTCTACTGACCAGGGTTCAAGGGGTGACGGTAGACGGAGGAGGAAAGTAAAACTAAAAGCAGAGAGAGGATGACCGCACCAGATTGTTACACCCCAAATGTCCACTTTCAATCAAAAGCCACTCATATCCAGAACAGGAAGACCTCAGACTCCATGAGAAGGACAATCAGCAGATTGTTAAGCTCATCCGGCAGAGCCATTCTAAAAATGCTTCAATGAGCCACAATAAATATGCCAAAAAGTTAAGGAAATATAGAGTCTTGGGGGCAAATAGGATCTATGAGAAGAGCCCTTACCTGGGCTACTCATTCTCAACATTCAGGTATGAATGTTTTACTTTTACTGCATCTAGAGTTTTATTAGGAGTCAACATTAAGAATTCTAGAGAAAGAAATGCAGCATGGGTTTCTGTCTACTTACCCTGCTCAATCCAGGAGTCAGAACTTTTCAAAACATCCTAACGTATTTTTGAAATGATACAGATAATTCCATATTCACATTTCTTTTAAAATTTTAGTTTGCAGACTGGAGGAGCGGGTGGAAAGGCTCACACAGTAAAAGGCTGTGGGTCTATAACCAAGGGAACTAGTGATGAGGGTGGTGAGCTCCTCTCTGACTCATCAGCTAATTAACTCACTAGTTAGTGCCACAGAAAGTCCAACTGCATGACGAAGCTTGGAGACCATGAACTTGTACATACATCTCCTACCTGAAGTTCTCAAAGAGACAAAGAACTAATATTTAGGGTCATGGTGTATACCTTAAAAAGAAACTCTGTTAAGAGGTGATTAAAATGGAAACATTTGTGCTTACAGAAGGGTAAATTTCAAAGGGTCTCAAAATACAGCTTCTGTCTAGCAAATGGTCTTCCCCAATTATACATAATAATTAGGTTGTTATCAAGGACTGAAGCAGCCTGCCGGTTTGATACCAAAAGTATCGAATGCTGGTTCTTCCATGTCTCATGTGTGTGTGTGTGTGTGTGTGTGTGTGTGTGTGTCCATTCACCTGCATGTCCATGTCACCTCCAAACATCGTAGCAATGGTTAAAATGGGTTCAAGGGAAAGCAATGACACTCTCACTTGCCTTCTTGACCATGAACATGGCTTTGTTCACAGAAAGTGGAGGCTGCTCCACACTCTCAGGAGTGCAGGGCTGATGAGCAGCTTGCTCAGGGACTGTCATGCAGAGTCCAGGGAAGCTGAGTTCCTTTCATGCTTCTATTATAGAATTTAGTGTCCTGTGAACCCTTTTGCTCCATCTGATATTTACTTAATGACAAAAGGATTTCAAGGGGACAGTCAGAAACACAATCTCAACTTCCATTCAGGGAACAAAGGAGAGTTGTAGCAAAAGCACTTCTGTTGAAAAAGTCTGCATTCCTAAGTACCACCTCTAAGATGATTAATTTGTTTTTCCCTCTAAACAATGATGCTGAGAAATCAAATTACTCAATCTGTTGATATATTAACATTCATAATTGTGTTTATTGAAACACATGGTCATTTACTTGATGAAAATGTAATATTGGCTTTGAGATATTTTCATCTGTGCAGATTGTCATAATGATATTACTATATTATGCTAATGGTCACTTTACAAAAATGAAAGTTATGAAATGGCAGCAGAATGTTGCTGTTTTATGCCATTTTTTCCAGTAGAATCTCAATGATACATTAAATCAATCATATTTACTACACTTCAAGGAGAAATTTTACTGAACAATTATCATCCTGATTTAATATACTTTTCAGGGGACTTAGCTGGAGCCTGGCTTGACGGCTGTGATTCACAGTTTCTCATATGGAGAGGTTAAGGCTCTTTCCACTTGCCACTATTTTTGAAAAAGAAACAGAATGACAGTTCCTTCTAAACTAGCAACAATACCATTACTCATAAAAGGCTTGGTCTTTTGTGCAGAATCATGATTTTAAATTCTGTGAATTTTGTTCTTGGTATTTAAGTTTTCTCTATGTATCTTTAATTTGGAACCATTTTTTGGAAATTAAATATTCAGTTATGTTTTCTTACTATTAAATAAAGTATTAAGTCCAAATGCCTTTTAGGAACCATACAAGTCAAATTTCAGCAGAAAAGGGATTTTTTTCCTACAATATTTAAGTCTAAATATAAAAGCACATTTTAAATGACTATAAATCATTCTCTTCCCCTTGTACTCACAGCTCAGTATTCATAGATGTCATTAAATTAACAGTATTATTAATATAGAATAAGTGGAAATGAATATGACATTCAGTGTCACCTAGAGTGGACTGTGTTTTCAACTAATATGTGTGTAACAAAGGCATTAATATTAATAACTTATTAAAGTTGACTGGTCTGTGAGTGACCAATCACTGGTTTTCATTATTCTTCATGAATTTAAGGATGTCGCTTTCCTGAACCACAGGGTTACCACTTACCAGTCACAAGACTCTTTTTAAAATTAAAAAAAATAATTAATTATACATAAAGTAGAATACATCTATGCACTTTGGTATATCATACATAGATGGGCTATAATTTCTCATTTTTCTGAGTGTACATGTTATAGAATCACATTCTCATGCAGTCACATACATACATAAAGTAATAATGTCTGTTTCATTCTACTATCCTTCCTATTCCCACATCCCCTCTCCTCCCTTCCCTTCACTTCCATCTACCTCATCTAAAGGTAACACTATTCTTCTCTAGTGCTCCCCACCTTATTGTGAATTAGCATCCACATATTAGGGAAAACA
The DNA here is from genome assembly GCF_045843805.1 of Urocitellus parryii. Taxonomy (NCBI): domain Eukaryota; kingdom Metazoa; phylum Chordata; class Mammalia; order Rodentia; family Sciuridae; genus Urocitellus; species Urocitellus parryii. The sequence continues at coordinate 7,897,844 of NC_135533.1, forward strand.
TTCAGCCTTTGGTTTTTCGGGGTTGGCTTATTTCACTTAGCATGATATTCTCCAACTCCATCCATTTACTGGCAAATGCCATAATTTCATTCTTCTTTAAAGCTGAGTAATAGTCTATTGAATATATGTACCACATTTTCTTTATCTATTCATCTATTGAAGGACACCTAGGTTGGTTCCATAGTTCAGCTATTGTGAATTATGCTGCTATAAACATTGATGTGGCGGCATCACTGTAGTATGCTGATTTTAAGTCCTTTGGGTCTAAACTGAGGAGTGGGATAGCTGGGCTAAGGAACCAAACAATTACTTCACAGAAGAAGAGATACAATTGATCAACATATATATGAAAAAAAATGTTCAACATCTCTAGCAATTAGAGAAATGCAAATCAAAACTACTCTAAGATTTCATCTCACTCCTGTCAGAATGGCAATCTTCAAGAATACAGGCAACAATAAATATTGGCAAGGATGTGGGGGAAAAGGTACACTTATACCTTGCTGGTAGGACTGCAAATTGGTCCAACCACTATGGAAAGCAGTATGGAGATTCCTCAGAAAACTTGGACAGGAACCACCATTTGATCCAGCTATCCCATCCTAGATTTATACCCAAAGGACTTAAAATCAGCATACTACAGTAATGCAGCCATGTCGATGTTTATAACAGCACAAGTCACAATAGCTAATGGCAGTAGTCAGATATCTTTTTTCTCAAGGCTGTGAAGGGAGAGTAAATTATACATTAAAACACTAAACATACAGTGACATGTGAAGTAAATATATAAATGCCTATTTTGAGTACTAATAAAGAACTGATGACGACTTAGACTGATGTGCTCTGTATAATTTCCGAATTGCTATTTAGTTTACAATTTCAAGTCATCTGCTTTGTTAAACTGTGAGGTTTTAAGGATTTTAAAGTTGGTGATTTCTTAGAAGACAGTACACACCATTTTATGGATGCATAAGAATTCCTTTTTTTAATGCTTTCATTGAAGCCAAATACTCAAAATCCAAAATTTATCAACACATAAAAATTCTATTTGTACCTCAGATTTATGTATGCATGCTCTTTTTCATATTATTCAAAAATCTCAGATGTACTGAAACATCCTTGCTTCAGTTGAATTATTCCCATATGGGGCTTACTCAGTCTCCTTGTCACAACCTGGATGATGCACACTAAGTCCTAAGCAGAGCCTCAATACCCGGGTTCCTCAGGTAGACAATTGGGAAGCAGACAGCACAGAACTCCGGCAGCATGCTCTGGGAAAGGTAGGCCATTCCTAAGTCCTTAGCTGTCTTTGCACATGGCCTGGTGCCAGCTGGGGATCTCCATATGACTGACAGCTGGGCCCTGATCATCTTACCCTCACAGTAGTTGCTGGTGACATTTTATCTGGTCAGTCCTCACATAAAGGATTTGCCTCATATACTGTCAAAATGGCTCAATGAAAACAGAAGTTCTGCCAAATGCTAAGATGGTCCTACTGTTGGCAATTATTTATCTCTATACTGTCAAAGACTCAGGTCTTTTAAAATATCCAAATGTACAACTCTTTCTATTTTTATGTAGACTCAGAGAAAAAAAAAAGAGAAGAAATGAGATAATTTTCTGGACAATCAGTCAACAAAATTGGCCTTTATTCCTTACTTGATCTCTTTGCCTCACTGGTCTCCATATAGCCTGGGTTGGAGGAGGTGTGGAGATTTACCAAGGTTTTTCTATTATATTGATTAGTTTATAACTTTTTTTTTGACAATTTGCTTCAGGAATCTTTGCTGAAGCCTAGTTGAATATGAAGCCCGAGGAGATGCTATTTTTATTAATGACACTATGAGGTCACTTACATTATACTTAAAGAACTTCATGAGTGATTACCACAGGAGACTAATTAAGACCTTCATAAAATCAAGGGATTTTGGAGTTATGACTGGGCACTGATTTGCCTACAATTTTAATTTTGTATATCGACATGAAGACAGTTCATGAAGCATGAACCATGGACCACAGCTCCATGGACGGCTACTCCATTCCTTTGTTCACCACACATGGGTGAGTGCCCACTACCTGCCAGTGCCAGGCTCGCCATGCTTGTCTCCACGAGGGAAAGTCTATGCCCTCTGGATGGTGACAGTCCCATGGGAAAGACACATAATCTAGTAATAGCATCACTGGAACTTCCAACGGTGCTGACCACCATGGAGAGGAGGAGCAGAGCTAGGAAGGCATATAAAAGGGAAGGGTAAAGCTGGTCTTCTCCCAGGGCCAGCAGAGCTGTCCAGTGAGCAGTGCTCCTGGAACTAATTTCAGACCTGGGAGGAGGTCCAGAGCCGCAGGGAGGTCCCAGACAGAGGAGGAGGACACACAGAAGCCAGGGCAGGAGGAACATGGCCTGTGGAGGACCTGAGGAATGAGGAGGGCTGGTGGGGAGGAGCTGGGCTGGGAGTGGGTGTGGCCTTTCACATCATACTCAATGTTAAGAGGTCTTTAGGCTTCAGGCGAGCTGTCACTTGGACAGCTTTACTAGTCCCAAATTTCCAAGTGGTGTCATTTGAAGTATACTTCATTAATAAAAACAAACAAAAAAAGACAATAAAATTTCTTTCTATATTGCTTTTTGGATCAGAAACTTTTATAATTGAATGAATTTTGTAGGGCTGCTGGAACACATTACCACAAATTCGATGGCTAAGAGCAATAGAAAGGTACTGATTCACAGTTCTGCGGGCTGGGAATCTAAAGTCACGTGGCTCTCTTCTGAGGGCTCTGTGGGGGACTGTCCCTGGAGTCTTCCCACTTCAAGTGGTTCCTGGTGTTCTCACACCGTGAAGGCCCAATGCCGGGTCATCCTCCCTGTTTACACGGGCTATCACGTGGCCTTCTTCCTTGCGTCTCAAATCTCCCTCTTCTTCCTCTTGAAATGACGCCAGCCAGTGGACCTAAAAGAGGCTCAGCCCATCTAGAGATCCTCAACTTCACTGCATCTGCAAAGACCCTGTTTCCAAAGAAGGTCACACTCCACAGGTACAGGAGGTTAGAATTTGGATATGTCTTTTTTGGGGGACACGATTCAAGTCACTACAACGAGGTGCTTCAAACAAAGCATTAGACTTTATTTGACCCTTGTGGCTTTAAAAAGGCAAGTTGGTCAAAGGCAGGGAGTGAGCAAGCAGAGAGCAAAGAAGTTTCTGAATCAGCTGAATTACCATGAAAACAAGAGCCCCGGTGCAGGGGTGCAGGTTAAGGTAGACACTGTGCAACAGCATACAGTGCTGTTGAGAGAGGCTAAAGCCCTCACTAACTAATGGCAGCATTATCATTAGCCAAATTTTGGTGTAACATTGCCTAGGTACACACCCAAGAGAGGATAGGAAGGAAGCCCAGGATATTTATTGATCATAAAAATAGTCAGAATTTCAACTCTATGTCGCTCGCCCAAGAGTGTTGGGAATTTTGTTGAAAGTGATTCTCTCTCCCTCTATTTGGAGCTGGAGTTCATTCAGTCACCAAACTCCACCAGAGTTTAATGAGGATCTCAAAGGTGGGAGACAGATCTATTCAGTCAATGGAGGTGGTTATCAAAGTCCAGGAAAAATTAATCTGGCAGTGTACCAAAGGGAAAGAAATAATTGAAAAGGAGACATAAAGGGAGAAGAAAGACAGCTGTTAAAAAACTGAATTCTGGTAGAATTATGAGGATATTTTTACAGAACCAAATGTATTTATAGGTGGCTTCTTTCATAGACCCCAACACAAAACACATCTAGAGGAAAGTACAAAAGAGCAGTAGTCCTTTTATGAGATCCTGCTCATAGAAAAAGAAAAAGAAGATTTAGCCAGCAGCAGGAATTTGTTCCACCTAGCTCTAAATGGAAATCACTTTTAAAGCAGTTATGGAAAAATTTAGCCAGGTTCCCAAACAATACAGCATGCTCTGTGCAAAGGCTGATTCATGGAGATTCTGCCAGCAAATCATTATTCCTGCACTACGAGGGGGAAGGTGCAATGTTCCCTGCTTAGGAAAGCCAGGGAAGAGGAGCCCGACAGTCAGCAGAGGAGCTAAAGAGACTTGATTTATAGATTACGTTGACTCCATAGTGTGGAAGGAAAAATAAGATATTCATTCTTTCAATCCTGCCTTTGAAGCATCTCTCAGATGTGCACCTGTGACTTCTGTGTCTTCATGCCGTCCCTGAACACTTGCTCACCTGCATTGCCATCACTGTCCCTAGCTGCCTAGATGAGGTGCCAGATATTTGCCTGTGGCACTCAGCACCCTGGTACTTCCTTCTGGGCTATTCCTATGGGATGGGCACTGGCCATGCGGGAACCACATTCTCAGAAGCCCCGTCCCACAGAGTTCCATTATAGATTCTACCAATGAGAAGCCCGGGGTGAGGGATAGAAGGTGGAAGAGAGGTGCCTGTGTGGGAGTGGCCTGTAGATACGCAGTGTTGGGACAAACAAAGTTTTGAGTAGCTTCTTTAAACTGGCCAAAGGATGCCACAGGGAGCTTCAATTTCTTATCTGTGGGTCAGAAGCCATGTCTGATTTGTTTGCAATCTGCTGAGAAGCTGAGAGGCCAGTAGTGGCTTCCTTGCCTCAGTTACCGCAGCCTTCTCATGGCTTCTGTTACTATGCAATGCTGCATTAAGTCCTTCTTACTTGGAACATCCAGAGGAGGTTGTATTTCCTGGACCGATTCAGCTTGTGTCCTTAGGGAAATTCTCTCTTGTACCCAGAAATCACCCGCACACCTCCTTACTTTACAGAGGAAATCCAGAGAAAGTCAGTGACTTGCTCAAAGTTAAGAACCAAGCTGAGCATCACTGTGTGCTAACTTCTAGTCGGGCACTAATTCCCCCTGCATGGTTCCTCTCTAGTCTCCTATGTGTCCTCCTCTGGTCCTTGCACTGTGTCTTACGATGCTAGTAGTTGCAATTGTTGAATGAAAGGAAATATGAAAAGTACTGCTTGATAAATTGATCCAACACACTGAAAATCTTATTGAAATAATTCATTTATACTTGAATAGACATCAAATTTTGTCATTAATTATATGTACATGAAAACCAAATTCAAGCAAATAAGTAGATCTAAGATATTTCTGAAATTTCTTTTCATCTAGAGTCTCATTTTTTGAATCACTTTTGACTCAGAGTCATTAATGTTCCTGTTTTTAAATAACAAACTTTAGTTATAAATCTCTATGTCATCAAAGGGTAAGGTGATGCAACATTTTTAAAACGAATCTATGTAGCAACTAAAATGCTTTGATGCTGGATTCTTAGGTCACATGCTAATGACATAGAACTAGACTTATTTTTTTTTACTCTTGTGTTCAGAATGCTGCTAAATGCGTGTGCATCTTACCTAGCCTCTCTCAGAACAGTTCTGAGACACAATAAGTGTGATCCTTTATTGTCTCTGGGCTTTCTTGTGGGATCTGGTATGTGTTGGTAGGTTGTGGTGTTCACACGCATGCAAGCAGTGTTCGAACAGTCACAACTGCCAGACAACTAAAAGTGACTGTATGACATCGTTGGGTCTAAGGTGCATCCCAGTTTGAGGAATACTAGAGTATGAGAAATCATGGCTCATGAAGTGCATTAGATTCTATTTTACATTTTCGTTTTTCACATGTTTTCAAAGTATATTTTGTGTTTTGAAATTGTCTTTAATTTCCAGAATATAGGAGTAATTTTAGATTGTTATAAAAGGATTTTCCTTACACTGAAACAGATGTTTTCATGTTATTGTTTTAAAGCAATCAGTTTATTACTAATAACTAATGATTAGTTTAATGTCTGTAATGAATAACACATACAGTGTAATTCATGGTTGCACCTGATGAGCATTTATTGTTCTCACAGTACCAGGTCTAGCTGCCTCTGAAGAGCTTACTGCTGGTCATATGTAATAAGAATTCCTTCACCTTTTCTGGAAGAGGAATTCTTTGAGTCTTGAAGGGACAAAGATTCCCATGATAACTATGTATGGGGAGCACATCTATATGAATGGAATCGGTAAAATTTTGTTTTGAGGAAAATAAAGGGGAAGAATTTACTTCCCTAAAGGGTACACTCTTCTGTGTTTCTTTGAAACTGGTCTTTTACTCTGCTACTCACAACTGCTACCTGCTTCTTGAACATTTGGCTGAGTACAAAACACAGCCCAGCAGCCAACGGGAACGTGCTAATAGGAGGATGCTGTGGGGTGGGGAGGAGGGATGCATACAGAGCTGGCGCCTGGCAGATGAGCCTCCATCTGCTGCTTAGACTTATTTTTTCTTCCCTCCAACCAGTTGCGTGGTCTTCCTAGTGCCTGGCAAATAGTGGGCAATCAATTAATGATGATTCCCTTCTAGATCCCCCTTTTGCCCCAAAGTTATAGCAGAGCGAATATTTGGGCTGGAATGATTTCTCCTTCTTTATAGCTTATCTACAGTTCCAAAGAAAATGGGTACAAAGGGTTGAGTGGGTCACCCTCAAACTCATGTGCTGAAATCCTAACCTCAGGGCTAATGGTATCAGTTCCTGGAACCCAGGGGAGGTGATTAGTAAGGGATTAAAGCCGTTATCCTGAAGGAGACCTTGGAGAGCTCCTTTGTCCTTTCTGACATGTGAGGACACAGGTAGAAAGTGAGCCATCCCACCTGTGAGCCAGAAAACCCATCTGCCAGCACCTTGGTCTTACACTTCCGGCCTCTAGAGCTGTGAGAAGTAAATTTCTGCTGTTGACGCGCCATCTGATTCATGTTTTTTGCTATAGCAGCCCTAAAGGACAAAGATGGTGTGTACTCCAAGTCACCCATAATCTCAGGGTCACGTGGAGGCTGAGTGCTCCCGGGGAGGCACAATTCATCAGAGTACACGGATGAGACTGTGTGCTTGGGACTCTTGGCCGCAGGTTGCCATGGAGATCCGCTTCTGGATCAATAAGGCTTCAGGATTCTGGGAGACTTTCCAGAGGGAAAGCAGACGTGAGATTCCCACAGGGATTCCATGAGCTTCACTAGGGCCCTGTGTGTGGCCCCCATGACCCTGCATTTCACTGGGGACCACATGGCTACCATGGCTGCTCTGTATTTCCCACAAGGATTCAGACAGGGCCCAGGACTGCTCTGTTGCTGTCAAAATGGTGTGAAAAGGACCATTTGTTCTGATTTTTCTTGAATGCACATGGGTGACAGGTAGCACAGTAGGGTGCTTGTGATTTGCAGACTTTCCAGGGAAGAAAGACAAGTTCCACCCTTGGTTGTGTTGCCTAGAGTCACACGACTTTGATGGATTTATTTAACGCTTTAGTTTTACCATTTGTAATAGGGAAAATCTGCCTGTCTCATAGTGTTTTTGTGAGAATGGAAGGAGAAATGTATGTGAAGTGCTTGGCGTGTGGTCAGCACTAAATAAAGAGGGTTTGGATGATCATTGACAACCATGACATTCTAAGACTCCTCGTTCAGCATCATTAGCTCATCTGTCTTATTGACACTTAATCAAGACAGCTTCTAAAGTCTCAGCCCATATTTATGTCCCAGGAACTCAATTGTCTACTTCGGTTCATTTTCTTTAACCAAACTGAAACGAACTCCCGTGGCATGATGGATTTTGCCAGAGTGATTCTGCATAGCCTACCCCGGATATTTCCATCTGCTGCTCAACCCCATCTGTTCTTGCCTCCAGCTGATCCAATTTCATATCCAGTTGGTAAAGGTCCACCTGAAAAAAAACTCTCTGTTATGTGCTGATGTCCTGAAGAAACCCTGAGAAAATTCAGCAGAGAGTTTGGTCACTTGGACACACTGAAGTGTCAGTCAATGATTTTAGGGGAGGTGAGGAACTTGCCATATGGAATTGTTATTGGTGGTGAATCGAGGTCATATTAAAGTCATATTAGAAGATAATAATAATAACTCGTGCCTAGCAGAGAGCTGAGCCCAGCAGGCGGGCTCCCAGTGTGTGTGGACTGAGGTACTGACACAGTCGTCCCCGTGCAGAGGAACCTAAGCCCATCAAGGTGCGAAGGGCTCACACTTCATTGTGGGAAGAATGATATTTTGCATTAAAATATGATATACTTCAGATGACTAGGGAAACTAGGACATTTAAGAATTCAATTATCCTTTCACAAAACGTGCCCTGCATGGCCTCCGTGGGAGCTGGCGCATTGGCGGGCACCTATGAGGAGAGGGATGCTTTTCTCGTGGGGTAGAGCACAGCATCACAACAACAGCAGTGGCCATCACCCCCAGACGATTTGCTTGTTGCGTGTTAAATGCCAGATGCCGGGAGATGCACTCTGCCTTTATTACCTCCACATATTTCATCAAATTAAGATGCCATTTATTATGTGATGACCTATCACTTGATGTGGCACTTTCAATTTTACAGATGAGAAAATTAAAGCTTGAGTATTTTCAACGAAATGCCCAACCTCAGTTGCACACCCAGGAAACAAGGTAACCTGGGCTCAAATCCACTTTTGTCGGCTCCCCGAATCCTGTAGTAACTATGGGTTTTGAAGGCCCTGGCCAGGCAGTGACTGTTCCTCTAGGAAACACATGTCAATGAGCAGGGCTAAGGATGCCTTTCACAACCAGCGCTGGACCCAGGAAGCATGTCTTCACATCTCTTTCCTTGCTTTCCATTGTCCTTCCTCATTCCTGGGTGAACTAAGCCAAGAAATGTTTTTTTTCCCCCCAAAATTCCTTTCCCTCCCACTATGTGGATCACATAGTACAACTTACACCAGAAACCAGAAGAACAGGAAAAGTCTTTCTTTAAGAACCTTATACCTTCCTCCTTCCCAGGAGGATTTCTTTGCTACTGAAATAGGCTCTAGCTTTGAGGAAGAGTAGGTCTAATGCAAGGAGCCTTGGATGCATGCCTTGGCCTGGTGGACAATTGGTCAGAAACCCCCTCAGTATTTTATTTTCAAACTCATTTTATTTTAACCTCCTTGGGCTCTGTGAGAGTGTAACCAGTGTAATAGAAATTATCTATTTCTTCTTGTAAAGTAGATCTAAGATTTCCAAACTTCAAACCCAAAGTTTGAATAGAAAAAATTTTCCAAAGGTCAATAATAGACCTTTGCAATCATTGTACAAATCTCTCTTCTCTTTCCTCCAACAAATACAGAAGACAACATCTGAGAGATTTTATACTCCACTTTGGTTAGTAAATCTAATGGCCCACTCTATGTAAACACACTCATTTGCACAACAAATACTTATTAAGAACCTAATATGTGCCAAGGTTCTGCATTTAGCATGTACAGTGGACACAGCCCTCAGTTAGTCTGGTCCCTGGGGATGGAGCACTCAGGTCAGGTTGATTCATGTGCCCTGGCTCCTTCACTGGCCCACAGGGAATGGGGCAAACAAAAATTTTGGCACCAGAATATTTTTCATCAATAGTAGTTAGTTACTGAAGTTGTTAGGAGCAAGAACTTTACAATTTTTATTCAATTTTTACTGAAAGGAGGATATTTCCACTTAATGATTTCCTTCCTTCCTTCCCTCCTTCCTTCCTTCCTTCCCTCCCTCCCTCCCTCCTTCCTTCCTTCCTTCCTTCCTTCCACCAGGGATTGAACTCAGGAGCACTCAGCCACTGAGCCACATCCCCAGCACTATTTTGTATTTTATTTAGAGACAGGGTCCCACTGAGTTGCTTAGGGCCTCGTTTTTGCTGAGACTGGTTTTGAACTTGTGATCCGGCTGCCTCAGCCTCCTGAGCTGCTGGGATTATAGGCACGCACCATCGCACCTGGCTATTTTTTTCTTATTTCTAAATACAACTATAAGGATGGCTAGAAGAACCCATGGGATCCATTAAATTGTACCATCATGGGAAATTCTGTCCACTTTTGCAATGTAATTATTGAAATGTGTTTTAATATATTTTCACTTTAGAAAAGAATCCCAAGTATTTGTCATTCACCCCATTCTCTATTTGTTGAAGAAGCTCGCCATGTACAACAATGAGGTGGGTCTGAAGACTCAGTGATATTTCTGATAAAATATTAGGAGAAAACCTTGCCATGGAAACAACAAATGGCTATACGAGAGTCATTGGATTGGAATTCCATATGCCTGGATCAGATCTACCGCATGTGCCATGGCTTTTAGTTTTCATTCTCTGGCCAACATTAAACGGTAAACCAAGTGAACATTCTTGTTTGCAACCAAATTGAGACTTAAGGGAATCTTTAAGTCAAACTAATATCAAATATGACACAGAATTCTGTGATTTTTCCAATAAAGAATCAGAATTGTGGACTAATATTCTTGGTTAAATTGCAGGATTATAGTATCACAAAATGTAAGTCTTCATTGAAAGAGATAGAATTCTTTTAATTATTCCTATTAAAAAGCTTAGGCAAAATATCCAGTTAATTCTTTCATATTATTTACTGTTAAAACATTTTCTCAGATATGTGGCTGTAGTACTTCTCTAAATCTACCTGTGACTGCCATTTGGCTCTTTATGGAACTCATATTATAGCCCAGCTTATAAACTTTGGATGGCTTCACATTGCCTGTCTTAAAGAGAGTACTGACAACTCCTTAGCCTGATGTCGATCGCTGCCCTCAATGTGGCCTCTCGTTCTTTTCTGACTTACCCGCTGCCCCCACCCTACCCACTACCTGCTACAAAAAACATGAGTTAAAGTCCAAATGGTCACCTCAAGTTTCCATGCAGAACTTCCCTAGATGGTGGTCTCAAATTTCACTTTTTACCTCTGTCCATTCCTCAGCATCTTTTCTCTGGAAAACCATTCTTGGCCACTCCAATGCAAAGAAATCTGAGCTATCCACACTCAGACCACCCTACTTGTTTAGGGGTGGCCTCTCTCTTCTGGCTTTTCTCCATATACATTCTCTCTTTCTGGCTGGATTATGAACACCTGGTGAAAGGTATTATGCCTACGTCTGTATACAGTGAGTGGGTGATCTCAATGCTTTCCACTTTCCAACAAAGACCTTATGTCCCCTTAGAATGTTTATTTTAAATTTCATTAAAGAATATTATTATCACACTGAGAGTTTTCTGAGTAACAATAACCCTAATTTCTCCTCTCAAAATATACTTTTGCAACAATGAAGTGTTCTTTTCATAGCTTTATAATGAACTTTAAGTTCAACCACCTTTATTAATTTATGTGTGTGAAGTAAAGTGTTAGATATAATAGGAAACACATCAGCTCTGAGTAGAATGGAAGGACTTGTCTCAAGAAACTGTTGGGTCAATACTCCATTAACAACCAACTCGATGCTACCAGGAATCCTCATCAAAGCCCTGTTGATGGTATCTATAAAATATATCAACCCACAGAGGCAAATATGTATATTTTGTTTAAACCTCTTTCAATTTTCTTTTAACAACTGAGTGCATGAAACAGAAGCAAGAATTATTTTTGTTTCAATGCATAAAGGTAAATAGAACTGTTGAATACCAAAATATTTTGAAGCTATTTTTTTAAAAAATCAGGTGAATATTGGATTCATAAAATAATTGACTCTATTCAAGTGGTCTTTTGCCTTGAAGACAATCTCCAAGTGAATTTTCTAGTATTTTGCACACACTATTAAAATTACTTTCTTTCTTATCACATCTGTCTCTTCCTGAGTTTACCTTTCCCTGTCTTCTTTTCCCTCTATAAAAGTCCCAGGGACTATCATGGCATCCTGAGTTAAATGTCCCTTGCTTCTGGCTCCTCCCAAAGCAATGACCTCTCAGTTCTAGACACTGCGTGACCAGCATTTACCTCTTTTGCTTCCCCAATAGGAATTTGGTGCTCTAAAAAGAAGAAAGCAGGTAAGCTGGGGCATTTTTGGGTGAAATGTCTAAGACAAATCTTCCAAGTATGAAGACTCATCATTCTATGGCCAGATGCAGCTCAGCAGAAGTCCAGGTGAACAATGGTCCAAGTTACTTCTGTGGTGTTCACATCGGGATACAGCCAAGCCATGAGATTTAATAGCAGACCTGGCCTCCACCCTGTCCCTTTGCCTGCATTAGCCAACTCTGGGGGGATTCTAGAGTGTTTAGAATTTGTCCACCCCCCAGTCACCCACATGCAGGATGATGGACTTTGGAGGTTTTCAGGACTTTCATCAGGGCCAAGCTAGATAGCTGGGTTTCTGGGTCTACCCCCCTTCCTACACCTGGAAGACAATGAGAAAGGAGGAAATGCTACTCTCTGTGATGGTTTAGTCTGAAACATGGTTTTAAGAAAGCCAGGACTTGGCAAGGCATTATTTCAGTCTTGGCCTAAAAGAGAGATGACCCAGTTAAACCTCTGAAGATTCCACCAAGCTCCTCAAAGTGACTTTTCCGCTCAATGGAATCTTGAGACAGGAAACACGTCCCCTGGGCAGGCAGCCTGCCTGGGTGTCCAATGAAAGGTTTGCTGGTTTATGCAGATAAGCTCCCCCGCACAGCTTTTGAATGCCTGCCTGTTTACAGGGAAGACAACGCAAACGTCACTCCTGCCAGGAATCCAGTGAAATGTCCTTCTTCTATTGAATCATTTGCTGCTGTTTTTATTTTCCTTTAAAAATGCAACAATTGGTGGATTTTACAAATTAATACCCAAATGTCAAAATAAATGAACGAGAACTTTGCCATGACTTCTGTTTTGTGAGAACTGGCAGTCATGCCAGCGATTCTTTGTTTCAAGCCACTCACCTACGTGCACCCTACAGCTCCAATGACTTTTCAGCCCTTGCTTGCGAGTAATTGGTATTGATTTTGCAGGTTACTTCTCACATGTTTAGTTCCTAAAAGAAATCTAACTGTACCCATCTCATCCTATAGTCCTCAGAAGAAAGTAACATTTAAACTTCAGCACAAACGGCACGGTCATCCAACTTCCTTAGGCAAAAATTAGGGGTGCCCCATTTCCCCAGATGTGTGGCTTTATACCTGAGAGTTAGTGAGATGCTTTAAGCCCCCCATTATTTCAGTTTGGTGCTGATAAATGAAGCGTGGTGGTCAGTGGTTAATTCTCCTTATTCCAGAGAAGTAAGCAGCGCAGGGATCCCACTTCAGAACAAGGCCCCAGGGAGAGGCAAGAAATAAGTCCACCTCTTAAATCAGCACATTCAACTGGGTGGGTCATTAGCAACATTAGCACTGAGAGTTTGCAGCAGCAGCACAGCTATTGATCTCAACTGGGTCTCCGGCCATTGTGCTGCAGAAGAACTGAAGCCTCCAAAAAATCAGGTGATTTCAGAGGCAGAGGAAAAAAAAAAAAGTGGAAAGTTCAAGAAGGAGGGGGTGGGGCGCACAGGAGAGGACTTGTCCCTAAGGGTTAAACATCCTCTTGCATGTTAGCAGGACTGCATAAACAGAGAGCCAAAGGTACAGTTAGGAAAGAGTTTCTTTATATCCAGAATCAATGTATGGTGCTGCCTGCTGTAGAAGCAAAGCTTCCTTCTGCTAGAATAGCATTTTTTTTTTTATACCCAGTCTCATTCCTTACAGAGATAACAAATAGTAAAAGAGAGGAGAGTGGTAAAAATGTTAAATTTATGTATGATTATTTTTCCTAGGTAATAAGTAAAAACTTTACACTGTAAATACTAGCCATGTGTTTGGCTTAAATGTATATAACCCCCATCGACAATCACTGACAATGAACTTCAAGGTATTCATTTGGTGTCTATTAGTGAAGGAGTATGAATGATCATTATTCATCATTTATCCATCAAGAAGGATGGATCCGCTTGATCCATCAAGAAGAGTTAGCCCAGCTGATTTGGATAAGTAGTATGGGTGAAGAAGCAGGAGATGCACTGTCATTACATATGGGCACTGTGAAGCCATGTGGTGGCTAGAAAAATACATAAGACTCCAAAAACATACCAAGATATCCAGTTAAAACTTTTAGTGGAAACTGGCAATGATATTACTTTCAACAAGGTGGCATTTTATATAAGTAGGCTCTTATTCACAGAATTTTATTGCTACATGCCTATGAGCAATAAGTTATAAAGAAGCTTTTCTTATAAAGATTTTTTGAATATTTATTTGCTAAGTGGACACCAGGATATGCCCTTCTAGATGTATGCCCATTTTTCTGTTCTTATTGCTTTTGTATAACTCTAAGAGCTATCTAATTTTTTCCCTTCACTTCTTTATTTCTTGTTCATTCTGTGTGTGTGTGTGTGTGTGTGTGTGTGTGTGTGTGTGTGTTGTGGAGGAGGGTATAAAATACAGGGAGTCCATGCATTTCCATCACTCTCTGGCCTATCTTCTGTGACAATGGTTTTCTGGAAGTCACAGACTACAGAGGGCATCCATGCTGCTAAATCTAGTGGACCATTTTCTGTCCCCAGCTGGAACAAGTGGAGGGCATTTTCTTCTTTTTCAAACAATCCTTTCCATATCATCTAAGATAAAATCCAGCTTCCTCATCATTTCTCCTGACGTCCAGCTGGATCTAGCCCCTGCCTCCTCCACAATGTCCTCCTGGGTGTCTCTCCTGCTCTCCCCCAGGTCCTCCTTGCTCTTCCTGGGCCTTTTCCATCTGCAGGGCTTTTCCTTTGCTCTCTTCCCCTGACAACTGCTCACACCTCTGACCCCTCCTGACCCCTCCTGACCTTCAGCCTCCACTCATAACTCACCCCCTAAGGCCTTCATCGGGACTTCCATCTCAGGGTGGCCTCTCCTTCCAGGGTGGCCTGTCCTCTCTCCTATTTCTTCTGTCCACAACACTCCCCACGTTCCATCTTTCCACTCCTATGTGGAATTTTAGAAGCTGGACTGAGAAGAGAATTGTCTAAGAAGGTTCATAGCAGCTTTGTTCATAATCGTCAAAAGTTAGAAACACCCCAAACTCCCATAAACTGAAAAATAGGTGAATAAATGGAGGTTTATTTATTCAATAGAATTCTACCTAGCAACACGGTAGAGGCTCAAAAGTATTATTGTGAATGCAAAAAGCCAATGGCCAAAAGAGAGCTTTCTAGGCTGACATGAAATATTCCATATTTGTGACAGGTGGGTGGGGGTACAGAGGTGTAGGCATTTCTCAAAATCTATCTAATTTTATGCTTAGAGTCTGCATCATATCATATGAAATTGCATTTTAATAATAATATAATTGAATATTTTAAGGTCTAAAATAATATAACAAAAATTGAAATAAAAGGAAATAAGTTTTTAAAGTGAAATTGATGTTGTGAAATACAGAATTCATTATTTAGTCAGAGTTAGAGAGAGGAAGACAATCACATGATGTCTCAGTGGGGTTGCTGGGTAGCTGGGGGACAGGCATCAACTGGGAAGACATACAAAGACCAAGGGTCTGCATTTTTAATCCTGCCTTCTTCCTAGTGCTGGGCAGCTTACAGCCAAACCCTGGGAGCCAGACCCATCTATCTGAGGCTGAATGTTCTCCCCATTAGCCCACTAATGAGGTTTGTGCCTTCCTTGCTTTCTCACCTCTATGATTAAAATTCCATGGTGACCTTTAACTTGAGTTACTCCTTCTTTTATCCAGAAACTGAATTAACCAGGGCTTTATTCAAAGCTTAAATAACCTGTAAACAAAAGTGCTCCATAGAACTGAGGACAGACAAACATCCAGACCCAGTCAACGTCTCCAGAAGGCTGCACACAGAGATGTTCTGCCTGACTTCACAGGTATGCAGTTACCTGGAAGCATGCTATTTCACTGCCAGGCTGCCATCTCTTCCTTCCCTTTCTCTGAACATAGGGGTTATAACCATAAAAATAGGAGAATGACAGTCTCCTAAGAAAATGAGATTTGCTCTCATTTAGCCTTTAAGCCATTCTGTTAATTGCTTAAATTTTTTAAGGTTGGAAAACTTAATAAAGGAAAAGGATTATAATTAACCACTGGGGGGAAAATGTACAAAAGCTTAGTATTAACAATGTTAAATTTGGGGGGAAAAATAAGCAGGGATCAAAACAGAATGACATTTTTTACAGAAATGGGGAAAGCACCTCTCTGTGACAGTGGCTCCAAATACATTCAAATACTGCACTGTCTTCAGTCCCAGCAGACCCAGTACACACCCTGGCAAAGCTCCAGGCAACCCTCTCTTGAGATCCATTAAGTCAGTCCTCTAAGACTGATGGCTGTGCTTCTCTCTTTGGCAGAGCAAATGTGATCAATTATTGCTCCTGTTCTGTTAGTACATGATTAACTTCTGCAAACCTTGGAAGGGGGTAAAATTGCACACAAATTATATTAGCAGAACTAATGTGTTCCTGATTGAAGACTATTAATGGAAATTTAAAAAAGAAGAAGCCTTATTGATTAACATAAGCCCCAGGTATGGTGCCTCCAGGAAATGAGTCCAACATGACCAGAAACCAAGCAACTTCAGAACTCAGCACTCAGTGAAACAGGGATGCCCACTTGCATCAGCACCAAACAGTCACAGGATAGCATTGTTTCTAGTTGTCAAAACCTGCCAGTGGTTTGAAGGTACAGTGTTAAGTGGGGATATGTGATTTCTAAAATTTTAAATTAAAAAATCCCATAAATACCTACTATGTGGAGAAGGGGAGATGATATGATGAATCTCAATATGCCCATCTCATAGGCTTACTATTTTTGAAGATCTTACCACATTTTCTTGATTTTTTTTCTTTTGCTAAAATTGAGCAATGCGGTCTCACACCTGAATACTTCAAGGTCCATCTCTGTAAGCATAGACTTTCTCATGAAAGGAACAGTGATTTTTATCTCAACTACATATTAATAATAATGCCTTGGAATCATGTCCAGTCCATACTCCAAATTTCTAATTGTCTCAAGTGTTGTTTTCATAATTAACATGTTCAAATTAAGATCCAAATATTTGGTTTGCTCAACCTCCCAAGTTTTTTTCCCCTTCTCTTTTATCTGCAAGTCTCCTCCTTTTTCTCCTCCCTCCCTCCATTTTTTTCATGTCATTGATTTTGGGGAGAAACTGTCACTAGACAATGTCCCTCATCCTGGATTTCTCTCTTGCTTCCTTGTTGTGTCATTTAACTATTTCTTCTCCCTTCTATTTTCTGTTAGCTGGAAGTGAGGCTCAGTTAGATTCAGGTTTAGCTTCTTACAGCAATACTTCATGAACAATGTAAATGCTTTGTGTTGCATTATACCCGGAGGAAAAAACATGACCCAGTTCCCACAGTTAGTAATAATGAAAACTTTGACCTACTATATTCTCTGATTCTCCTTCAATATTTTAACTACTGTGTCCAGTCACTAAAAATCCTTGCCTCAACGAGATCTTCCAAAGCTTTGCTACATGGGGACTGCCACAATCTTCTACATTTACTAAATGTAATATTTTTGTAAAGAAGGGTTTTCTTCATCAGCAGGCCATTTTGATTACTGGACAAAACCATTCTTTCAAAGTCAGGACAAATCCATTTTTTTTCCTTTTTAATTGTCAATCTTTAGAGCACATATTTTGTGCCCTAATAATTTCCAAAAAAAATTTTGAAGAAGATTTTCTAAGTAGAAACCAAATTGTATGCTAAGTCTCCATGATCTTTTAAATTCTAGCTCAAGACCCAAATTTCCAGGAGAACTTTGATACAAGTTCCTCTTTACTCACCCTAAATTTCTTTAATATCCATGTGTTTTGTCAATTTCATATTATATCAGTGTATCTGAAAAGAATGAATCATCAAACATCGGCCTCCGACCATTCCATAGCCTAGTTTCCTTCCACTTATACATGGACCATCTTTACAACGCTTCCTCCTCTCCCACATCCCAGTCTAGACATCTATGTCCTGGCCTCTCTACCAGGAAGGGCTGCTGATGGTTCAGGGGACTCCTTGGGAGGCCAAAGATGCTCCCTACTCTAAGGCATCCACTAGGAGATGAAGTCCTCTTGTTTGGCGAGCAATTCTGCAGAGCAATCCAAACAAGTTTATTTATGCCCATGCTTTAGAAGCCGTTGGGAAAACAGAGCATTATGTTTTTATATAAACCTCTTTAAATTTCTGCTGGAAATTAAGCACGGAGCCTACTACAGCTTCTCAAGGTGGCAACCAGAGTCTGAGAACATTTAAGGAAGTGATGTCTTTGGAAATAAGATGAAGCAGCAATTGGAAAAGCACCAGTTAGCTCCAAACTGGGAGGCCAGTGGGCAGCTCTTTATTTCAGATGCTTTATTTCAGGGCTGCCTCCTGTGCCCTGTCACCCATCGTTTGTACGTAGGCTTGGTTACGGTATGGAGATGAGATGTCCCCCAAAGCTCATGTGTGAGACAATGCAAGAAGTTTTAGAGGCGATATGATTGAGTTATGAGGGCCTTAACCCACTGAGTGAATTAATCCCCTGACAGGGATTACCTGGGTGGGAACTGTAGGAAGGAATGGTGTGGTTGGAGGAGGTGGGTCGTTGGGGACGTGCTGTGGGGTAGATATTTTGTGAGTTGAGCTTCCTCTCTCTCTCTGCTTCCTGGTGCCAGATTCCTGCTGCTTTCCTCTGATCATCCTTCTACCCTGGTGCTCTGCCTCCTCTCAGGCCCCAGGGAAGGGAGCTGGCCACCTGTGGACTGCGACCTCTGAGACTGTGAGCCCCCAAATAAATTGTCCTCCAATAATTGTTCTTGTTTTTGGCCACAGCAGAAAATAAACAAAAATCAAAACAAAACAAAAACTGACTAGAAAAGTCTTTCAGGCACACAAACTACCTGTAGATTCAGTTTTTGAGGAACAACTCAAGGCATGTCATGTTGGTGGTCAGTACAATCACGGTCCTGTAGAGATGTCTCCACGCTCATCTCTGGAAATCACGCCTATGTTCTTCGCTACAGTGAACTGGGATTTGCAGATGTATTGTAAGATGGAGATGATTCTGGATCATGTGGGCGGGCTTCATTGAACCACAATAGGCCTTAAGAACAGAGGACGTTCTCTGGCGGGAAGCAAAAGAAGAATGTGGTGGAAGCAAAAATCGAAGAGATTTTATACTAGAAAAGATTTCCAGGCCTGCAGGTTCTGAGATGCAGGGTCCACATGGAAGAACTAGAGAGAGGCGTCTAGAAGGCAAGGGTCCCCCAGCTGCCAGCCATCAAGGAAAGAGGAACTTTATTCCTATAGCTACAAGAATGTGGATTCGGCCAACAACTGAGGGACCTTAGAAGTAGGTTCTTCCAGAGATCCTTCCTGTGACGGTAGGACTAAGGCACTTTTTGCCCTCTTCTTTCTTTTCTTGACTCCCAGCTCAGAGATACTACTTCAGCTGCATTGTTCTGTCGATTATTTCCCCAACTTCATAATTACTAACAAGTGTTAGACTTATTTTGCTTTGATGTCATCCTAATGCAGTCATTTACGACCATCATTTATAGGACTATTTTTATTCAAACGTATATTTCAAATTTGAAATGTTAACTTAGCAGAGATCTTTCAGAATGCCTCTTGTTTGATTGTTAGAAACTCTATGCGTTTTGTACCATGATTAGGATCCTAATGACTTGTAAAAGTGCCATACTAAGTAATATAATTTTTACAAGTAAGACTAATTGGTTTCACAACCAGCAGTTTATATAAAATAAAAGTTTGAAAGGACAAGGCAAATTCTTTCTTTAATTAAATAATGCATTTCTCAACCTGTTTTCCACAGAGAAAATAGTCAGGAATGACTATTATTAAACCAAGCTAATTTCGCTCTTTTGGAGAGAGAAAGGTGGAGTGGTGGGGGAGAGAGAGAGAGTGGCAGAGTGGGGGGGAGAGTGTTGAGGGCATAATGCCAAATACAGTTACAACATACAACATTTTGATAGAGATAAATGCATAACAAGGTTTAGTCCTATATGCAGAAAAGGCCAGAACAGACACCAAAATAAATTTTACAAATGATGAAAATCATGTAACAAAACTTTCTAGATGATGGGTTAATGGGATGTTACTAATGTAAATTTTATGCCTTGTTTAACTTTTTCTTCTGGTGGAGTTTTCCAATGTGATACCCGTATTTAATGTTGGAGCTTCTAGGAAAAGAAAAGGACTAGGCTGATATTTCGTCTGCATATTCCTTGGAAGATTTGGGTGAACTGAAATATCAAAGTCACATTAGAAAAAGTAATTAACTTAAATCCCTTTTGGGAAAAGCAAAGAGAAAAGTGGATCAAAAATAAAAAATTATCTTACAGAGAACATTTCAAAAGTGCCAAACGGTAAATGTTAGCTATTGTGCTCAAACACTTTGTCCTTCTGGCTTGCCCACGGACTTTTTAGTCACAAGGCACTGCTCCATCATATTGCCCAAACAATTTGCATCACAAAGGAATTATAACACTCTTTTAAAACGAGGAGAGGGTGAATTAATAAGAACCATTATTGTACCAGATTCCTTCCATCTCCATGGAATGGCCACGCTAGCTGGGAAAATTACTTCAGACTTCTTAACTGCTATAATTGAAGTGAGATTTTCCTCCATGCCTGCTTGTGCAGAATACAAATATTTTAATTTCATCAGTTCAATGCGTAGCATCGCAGGATGGCTATTTTCTTGGGAAGTTAAAAGGGAAGTTTGGGAGTGGATTTTCCTGGGAGATCACTTGTTGTGTTAAGAGGTTTTAAAAACGTGTCCACATCCCCCTCTTTCTTTCTCCAAGAACAGCAGGGATGAACTGTTTTTCTGCCCTGGAAGGCAACCCTGTTGGACATTATGGACACAACCGTGAAACTATTAATGGTTATATTTTTAAAATCTAGCTCCCTTCTGCTGCCAATTAGTTTCCTCTCTTCTTACATACATACGCATGAGGACTTGGGGAGAAATGGCTATTTTCTTCCTAAAAGGGCTTTCACAGTATTAGGAATTCTAGGCATATACTCTCCCACTTACCTGATGGGCAGTGTATCAACTACCTGATGGAAAATGGAGATGCTTTGGACTTAGCCCTCCATAAAGGCAGATTTTAGCGAAGTTCTTTTATTACTATAAAATCTTAAACTAACCCTTTCCAATGCATTGTGCCAGTGTACAAGTCACGAGTCTATTCCCCGCCTGAACTCACTTTTATTCTTTTAACCAGGATGATAAAATAATTTTTGCTCATCAGTTGAGGATTACATATCCCTAGACTCCATTGCTTAATTATATTCCTCCTTTTTCTGTAGGAGCCAGGTGACAACAATGTAATTTCACCTATTATCTTATATTCTGCTTTCTTTAATGCATTTTGTATATCATTCCTCAACATACATTCCTTAATGAGTATGTGTAGGTGTGTTAGTAACACATGCACACTATACCAGCAGGCACCTGGATCCACCCTGAGAGCAGGCTGCATTTTGCTTTGTGAGAAGGGAATCTGACTTCAGTATAACACCTTCCCATTATCCATGGTCAGCTGAGACTCTCCTGTTACACACTCTTCTCCTTGTAAGAAGGAACACATTGTCCTAATCAGTCACTCATCCTCCAATGCTAATGACCACCAGTGTCTCTCTCAGAATGGCTGGAGCAGAGGCAGGAAGCATTAGGCCCTGGACAGTACAGATGAGGTGGCCCCGGGGGCCAGGACATGGAGCAGACAGGCTGGGCAGAGACAGCTTTTCTTTTCTTTATCAATTATTCCCAATTTCTTTTCCTACTTATGGAAAAACTTTCCAATTTAAATATTTTCAGGATAATCCATGCTCTTCCCAAGGGAAGGAATGGGTACCCACATCAATATAAATGACCTTTTAAGATCCAGATGCTATTTTATATTTTTCTAAAAATTAACTTCCCTAAAGAAACAAATGTCAAATGTGAAGGGGGGGGGGAGAAAAGAAAGAGTAAGGAGGTACAAAATTCCCTCTAGGAACACTGGCCTCCTACTTCTTCCTGGTACACCTAGACAGACTTGCCCAGGTCTCTGCATTACCATCTCTCTCCCTAGGAAGCTCTTCCCCAAAGCCACGTGGTGAATTCTTGCCGCTCTTCCAAATCTCTGGTAGATGTCACTTCTCACTGAGGCCAGTTCTCACAACTCTATTTAAAATTACAAGTCACCCCCTCATAATCCCTGCATTCCTTAACCCATTGCCTGCTATCATTCAGCTTACCTTTTTATCTGCTTTTTAGTGCTGGACATCAAACCCAGGGCCTCATGCACACTGGACAAATGCTCTACCACTGAGCCACAAATCCAGATGTGAGCTTTTCCCTTTTAAATGATCTTGGTTTACTAACATATGTCTTGCTTCACGGCCTTGAGCTTCACATCTAGGGGTCTTGTCTTTTCCTGTTAGAATGCAGTGCCCGCAAGGAGAGCTCCTCTGTTTATTCACTCTTACGAAACACTGTCAGGACCCAATGAACATTTGATGAATAAATGAAGAAAAGGAATCAAGAAAAATCCTTTTATCATATAGACATCGAGATGCATATAAATACGATGGAGTTACTTGGGTCAAGACGAGTGGTACATGAATGCGGCTCATTAAATAATTAGAGACTTACTGGACTTGTCAAAGGCTGAAGACAATGTCCTCAAAATCCTCTCTCCCAAACAGATTAAATGCACTTGGCAGTCACACAAGGTATTTACTATATAATTTGGTAGTGACACTTTTATTTTCAGCGTAGCACTTCTTCCCTGAAAGGGCACCTGACTTGTACGGAGTCCTCAGGGGCCAAACATGGTTGAAGTATCGTGTTTCAGGAACTGGTGAGTTGGAGGCTGTCTGAAAGCTCTGGACCTGAAAGGTAGGACTCTGGTGGCAGGTGACACTGTTGTTTACAAATGCTACAGCCCACATCTGATTAGAAACCAGACCAGGTCAGCGTGCATGCCATTCCTCACGCCTTAATCCATCTGGACAGGTACACCACAGTGAGTGCCTCTCCCGGGAGGTTGCTGGCCAGGGTCTGACTCTCCTGGGCCTTTGGCCATGCAGCAGCAACCCAGACTACAAAAGGCAGGGGCTGCTGGGGAAGGTGGGCAGGTGCTTGCTTTTCATAATAGCTGGAGACTTCTGCTCCTCTTTGTTGGAGATTAATTTAGGCAGAGTATTCTCTCCAGTTACATATTACTTTCAAATAAGTTAGAAACAAAATTGAATGTTTTAACCTTACAAGGAGATAAAACTGAATTTGAAATTACGAGGATCAAAATAATATTCGAAACAATTTTTGGTCTTAGTGATCTCTTTCACTGACTTTTTCTGAAGTTGGAAAGGTATCAGGGTCAGTAAGAAAGCATGGTCTTTAGTATTTGTTCATTGTAGGAAGATGAAGAGTGACTAGGAGAACACCATTCACATATCATTAGCTTATATTCACACTGCTATAAAGTAACTTCCAACACTTATTCAGATTCATGCCTTTCATAGAGACTCTTAATTAAGATACTATTTTCTCTTATCTAAAATCCACACAAAGGGGAGCCAGCCATAGTAGCTGAGGTAGTAGGATTGCAAGTTTGAGACCAGCCTCAGCAACTTAGTGAGGACCTAAGCAACTGAGTAAGACTCCATCTCAAAATGAAAAATAAAAAGGGCTGGGGATGTGGCTCAGAGGCAAAATTCCCCTGGGTTCAATTCCTAGGGCCAAAAAAAGATAAAATAAAATCCACACAAAGGCGGGGAAAGACTGCTTCTTTGAATGCTAACCAAAAAAAAAAAAAAAAAAAAAAAAGAATAGTGGATTTTTCTGTCCATATTAAATTAGTAAGCATGTATTAAATTCTAGAACATGCAAGAGGTTGTCTGGGATGCATCCTAAGAATATTTACATGGCAAGAAAACCCTAGTGGCTCTGTAATAAGCTCTTTGACATCTGAGTTTGCCCACAACAGGAGCTTTATGAGGTCTGTTTTTTTAATACAGGTAACAGAAGCTAAACAGGTTTCCCAAGATCACACAGATCCCAAACCCAAGCCCACACCATTTATTCTACTCTGCCCACCCACCGTCCTGAGTCCTATGATTTTCCAAAATAGTATGCTTCTAAAATGCAGACAGACAAAATTATACCAAGTTCTGGCTGATGATTTTTTTTATTAAAACTAATTTATGTTTATTTAAAAATTAATTTTAGAAATACTTGGCATTTGCCATATAAAACAGTACTACAAAAGAAATATCTCCAATATCAACATCTACTGTTTTTAAACACGCACTGAATAAAACCAGAGTCACTCTGGATGAATCATAGGTTTAGTCACATTCCCACAGGTTCACCCACAGCAGTTTCCAAGACTGAACTGAACCCCAAGAGTGAATTGACACCAAGGCCTTGAATCCAAAATCTAAATGGGGTAGAGCCATATCCAAACCTCCCCAGCTCCCCTCAGCACCCCAAAAGTGAGGGAAGAAGGGATTCCATGTTCCATAAAAGCAGGATGGCTCTTATCTGGGACCAACACTATTCAAGAAACTGAGAACCAGTTGATTCTGTCTCTGTCATGTAGATTGTCTCATCATCAGACCATTCTGCATCTCATTCTCTACAAATGGTTGTGTTGCTTTGCCAGGGACACCATGGAGCAGAAGGAAATCTACTCATCCAGGAGGAAATTACTGAAAGAGACTTGAGCTGAAGACAAAGAAGAAGAAAATGTTGCAGAAGAGCTGGTTTAGGAGAAAGGGAGGACAAATAGCATCCTGGGAAAGAAAGATACTAAGGACTCAGGGAACTGAGAGCTTATCTGGCCCCAACCCCGATGGTATTTATGTGAGATAACAGTTTAAATCAGTTCTGCTGAGAGAACTTGGCGAGTTATTTTTCTTTCCACATCTGATCTTCATATGAAAGGAGGAAATCAAGAAAAAAGACACCTTTCAGTGTTATGGTGAGGGTTGGCATGAATGCCCCATATCATGCCTGGTAGGCATACAAGTCCTCAATAAAAGGTGGTCTTTGTTATTTACAGATGGGTACATTGAGGGCCATAGAGGAAACAGGGTACCACTAGATTCTGCTGAAATTGGAAAGTAGGGGCATTTTAGATTGAAGTTACCATGTCTGTGGGTACTGGATGATTTTCCAACCATATTTTTCCTTGTCTTGGTATGTCAGGATGAAGATCAACTGTTCATGCTGCAAATAGTGGACAGTGGGATTCCAGGAGTAAATATACTCTAAATATGCACTGAACCACTTTTCTTTGTTTCCCAGCTGGCTGTGAACAGTACCCAGGAGCCAGGGTACTCTACCTGGGTCCCTGTCAACCCAACAGAAACATGTTTCATTCTACATAACGAGCTCATCTTGATGCTTTAGAAAATTAAAACATGAGTAGGTCCTATTACTTCCCTTTGAGTTTTCCATGTTATTAGAAAGATACTACATGCACATCTCTAACCTCAACCAAAATCAGACTCTAAGTTCCACGAATACATTACTATAGTTTTTAGAGAGAAATTCCATCTTCTTTAGGATGGTCAATGAAGGCTTCATGGAAAGTCAGACTTAACTGGGTTTCAAAGGCATTTCACATTAGAATGTTAATCCTGTTAACAAAAAGGATGCATTCTGGCAACACTTTTATGTGGTCTGAAATTGTACTTCCAAACTAAGAAGTTAACAATGGACACATGGAAATTAATTCTTGGAAGCCAGGTAAGGGCAGGGAGAGTCACAGGAAGGGGGAAGGGAGTGGACACAGGGAAGTGTCATAGACATTAATCAATTTATGTCAAATATAGAGACTAAGTGCAGATATGCAAATGGCGGTCTTTGGTAGGATAGAAAGAATAAGGTAATCTTAGGAGGAAGGAAGTAGTAGATAGTCTCCAATGATTGCCCTCAGAAATTTCACCTGCTTGAGAGATGGAATAGGTTGCTCCTCCCCTGAATCTGGGCTGGTCTGTGACTTTTTGGGGTCAGTACAAAACTTTTTAGGCCTGGATATTCTGAGTCCTGGAAGCTTCTGTTTTTGTTCTCCTGACTCTCAGCTAACAAGCTGCAAAGAGGTCCAACTTATTCTAGAATGTCTTATAGACAGAGATCATGTGGAGAGACCAGGGACAGCATAGTGAAAGGAAGGCTTCCTAGAGAATTTCAGTCCCCCTGAAGGGGCAGTGCCAAGGTCCCAGACATGCCTAGACCAAATTAATTTAGTTACTTATAAAAGCTTTAGATCTGAAAGCATGAAGAATCACTGAAGAACGAATCTACACACTTTTGAACACTCCCCTGTGACTGACCAGTGTTGGAGAAACATTAATGGGAGCCTGAAAGGTCTCCTTTGGAGACCAAAGCAGGGTCCATGATTGAACACTGAACTCAGCTCTTAGAGAAACCATCTGACTTCCAGTCTGCCAACCAGCACAGATCACAGCCCTTTGATTATGTTCCTAAAATCCTGATAGATTCCTCCGTCATCTAGTAGTCTGTTCATTGGCCTGCCTTTTTCTACTAAGTTCAACTACTTATGCACAGAGATCAAACTTTTATCTTTGCTACAAGCAGATGCTTTCTAAAGAAATATGACCACTTTGGAATAAGATTAAGTCCTAGGCATTTGACGGATGGATGGGTGGATGGATGGATGAAGGGATGGATGGATGGTTTGGACAGAATGGCTAATGCTCTGAGAATACAGTGGAGGCTGATGCTTCATTATTTTTAAGTTGCAACGAGTTCAACAAGGATGGTATTAAAACTATTTGTCATTATGATGGCGAGGAAGCTGTTGCCAGGCCAGAACATGGGAATGAGAGGAAGAGTTTGGGCCCAGAGGAAATCCCAGGTCTGGATTTTATTTTGCTTCAGAGGATGGCTGGATTATGAAGTTCTGCAATTCGATGATGTGGGGTTCCCCAAACAGAGAAAAGCCAAAGTTGGACAAAACCATGTGTGAGAGGTGGTGAGTTAAGGGAACCAGGGAACCGAGGCAGGAGAATGGAAAGGCACCTCTGAGGTCCTGCCCAGGGCCTCTGTATTGCAGTGTGAAGACTTTGGAAAGTTTTAGGAGGGGGACAATCGGATGAGATGGTGAATTGTAAACTCCCACTGCCCCAGGGAGGCCCAGGGCGAGGAATAGGATTCCCAGTGTGATTCCTCACATTTCAGCAGAAACACCCCAGGCAAGCCGACCCCACCCCAGTGGCCATGGCTGAGCATTTTCGATCATGGAGAACCTGTTCATGTAATTGTCAGTTCATGGAAACAGACTGTGACATAGGGGGAAAAAAAGAAATATTAGCAAATGCCTTTACGGATTTGAAAGCTGTCCAAGTAAATGCCTGTGGTATTTGTTAAAATGTAGATGCCCAATCTGGACTAGGATGGGTCAGAATTCTTCTACAATTGGCTGTTACGAAAGCCAACAATTCAGAAAGGCTGCCACCAACATTGGCACTGCAGAGCACAGAAGAAGTGGCTGTAAGGACCAAGGAAGTTGAGTTCCTATTGAGTCATGCAAATGAGTCAAAGGAATGAAGCCCAGGCACCAGGGGGAATGGATTCCTTTTATTTTGTCATTGTGCAGACTACTGTGAGCCAGAGTCCTGGGGACTGGCCACATAGGGTGGCTAGAAAGTGAGGCGGCTGGCTGGCTGTGCTGTTCCTGCAGACAAGAATCCACGTGAAAACATCCACTTTTCTAAATGGCGGTCATTGACCCCCAGCCGACAGCCACAAAGCAGCCAAGAAGTGGGCTAAATGGAGTGGATGCAAACAAGAACCAGGTGGGCACTTCCTCTGGCAGTTGAGAGGAAAGCAGGGCTCTCCTTTGTTCCCTGTCATTCTTGCCTTTTGAGAGTGGAAATACATCATAACCTCCAAGGTCAACAACTCTCCAGCTCTATGACTGGCTGAAATGACAATGTAAGACTGCAGAAGCATAGGAGTGGCACCCCTGTCCAGGGTCGAGTGCACAGTGTCTCACCTTTTGCCTGAGAACCAGTTCATACTGAGCTGGGGGTGTGCCACCACCACAGTCAAGGGCAGAGGGGCCCACAGCGGCTGGCCCATCTGATACCCACGTCTGCTGGCTGCATTTCTGGAAACTGCAGGGCTACGCAGCATGTGCCCTGTGCCCGAAGTGCAGAATCCAGTTTGAAGGTGACAAACATTGGTCCCAGCTGAGGTCAAGAGGTCACTATTTTTCAGGCAGATTCTGTGCTGATTCTTGCTAAATAATGTCAGAAATTGAAATCCCACTTTTAAAAGGTGTTTTCATCCTCTTGAATTCTCAGAGAAGACATTTTTCAAATAGTCTGGCCTCTTTCTCTCAAATAATTGTAGGCATGTGACTTCTGGCACTTCACTTCTGAAGCCATTCTTTAGTCTGATTTCATAATCATAACATTTTCCTCTTTTTTATTTTTATTCCAATGATACCACATCCTATGTCTTTTAGGTTTCTTTTCAATTATTTAAACCATTCATTATTATTACTATTATTGTTATTGTTTGCTGCTTCCAAAGAGTTATTTTTTTTTCCTATTGAAGTGAGTAATGGTTTTGAAAAGTAAAGAATAGTTTATACTTGCTACTCTAAGGGTGCAGGTTGATAATGCTTCATAGAGGTTGCTAAAGACCCTATACCTGTTCACCATGCAGGTATATTATATGTTTATAAGAAGTAAATAAATTAAAAAAGAAATGATACAATAATAACATACAGTATTCTTCCTACGTTTGAACTCTTTTCACAAATTTTAGTACTTCTAGTTTGGAGTTCTTCTTCGAGGAGATATTAATCAGAACACACATCTTTTATTTTGTGTATTGTGTTTTCTTCTATAATATTTGCTCTGAGGGTCCACACTGGGTCCAAAGCTTTCTAGAGTCTCTGATTACTGTAGCCAATAATGATTTCAGTCTCTTCTAAATGGATGAAGCAATTTTGTCTCCTTCATAGGCAGGAGAATCTGCTAAGCTGAGGTGTGGTGATCCCCATGGTAACACGTGGGGGGAAATTTAGAGATGCACATGAGCCATGTCATTTGCAGGAGAAGGAAATTAGACACATTTTTTTTCAGTGATGCTGTCTTTGCTTAAAATGCTTTTTGTAATTCTTTTTCTTAAGTTTTTTTTAAGTTTACAGTCTTATTTTATGTTTCACAGTTTATAAGTCCAAAAAAAATTCTCATTTCATACTAGCACCAGGGTTTTAGTCTATAATGATATTCCTTATCCTGATCGGCCACCTTATTCAGCTGACTTTGATACAAATGACTTTGGGAGGGTTCCCAAAATCAAATCTTCCCTCAACGATGATTTTTATCTAGCACATAGCATACAATAAATATTTGATGACAGAATGATTGAATTTAACACTTGGGAGGATAGTCAAAATTAGAAGCTCTTGGCTCCAAAAAAAAAAAAAATAGGGTTTAAAAATTGCCACTAGCAATGGCACTGTTGCTTCATTGTCTTACATTATTATCTTATTTAATTTTGGCACCTACTATATATTCATTGTGTGAATTTATGTTTCCCATTTCTTTTTCACCCTTCTTCAAGTGCTTAGGGCGAATTCCTGTTAGGAATTTTCTCTTACTCTGTATATCACAGTGTATGATTTCCACTGAAAGATTTTACTGCAAGAGCAGAAAGGGGTTGGAAAACACAGTCATCTGCCTCAAGATCATTTTGCATGGCATGAACAGACCCATCATCACCCGGCCTTAGACTCTTTCCTAGCTGAATTTCTGCCTCGGGTATTGGTCCCACTGCAGATACCATCTTTAACCCATAAAAGTTCACCCATAGCTTCCCTGAACAAAAACTCTGCTCCTTGATTCAGCCCTTCCCTTTTGCTTTAAATTCTTTTCCTCTGTCCTGTTAACCTGCCTGATGACAACCTATACATCTTCCCCAATCTTATATTGATTTTATTTATTTGCTGAAATCTTTCTGGAACTACTGGACAGGAAAAAAATATCTCTTGTCTTGTTTTTATTTTATACAATGCTTTGTGGATGAAACAATCCCTCTGATGTATCATAATTATTTCCTGTATCACGGTGGAGACACAGAGATTGGATTCCCTTTGGGGCGGGGACCATGGCTTCTTCCCAGGGCTCATCCAGGACATGAGGAGTATTGGGAGCTAGTAAAGGATGCAGGAGCAGTGAACACCTGTGAGACTGCTGATGGGAAAATTACCACCTCTGGGCGCCTCCCAAGTCCCTGCCCCATCCTTTACCCCAAAAGAAAACTCCTCATCTTTTCTCCTGGATTTTCCACCAACAAATAGGAACTTCTGCCACCACATCCTTGGAAATAAATACCCTCTGCTCTTTCCATCCTGGTACTCACTCTTGTCTTAGGGTTAGTGATTTAAGTAATTGCTCTGATAAGAGCAAATTCTCTCCTTTTCCTGCTGCTGAGCATGTGGATTTACGGGAAGAGCTGGGTTTCCTGCTATCTGCTTTTGTATGTGGTGTGCAGCCAAGAGAGGGTGCCCCTTAGCAAGTTCACTGCCTTACATCTTCTTTACCTGCTCCCCAGGTAGTAAGTCCCATAGAGTGTTTTCCAAATGAAAACATCGCAGGACCTAATCAGGACTCCTGTATCTTAGGCAGTAGTGCAGGCTCGCTTGGTGATTACATGTGATACCTAGCTCCAGAACGTTCTGATTTGTCTAAGCCAATCCTGGTAATTCCATTCTGCACGTCAGGATTTGGAAATGGGCATGTGGCCTGATGTGGGGCAATAACATGCAAGGGAAAATTATCAGGCACTTCCAGGTAAGGTTCATTTTTCCTGCTAAGGAAGAGTGGAGTCTCTCTTTCTGTGGAGCTTTTGTGTTTAGGTATCACACCTGTAACAGCCCTCCTACTCCCAGCCCCTGCACAAAGCCAACAGAGGAGCACAGAAACCCAGGGAACAAGGAGCAGCTGCTCCGGAGCCCAACACCCTGGAGCAGCCTCCCTCTGGACTCCTTGTTCCGTGAGATGATGCACTACCTTCTTTTGGAGCCAGTCTGTCTTGGTGGTGTCTGTTCCCTGGAGCCTAGACTATGCAAACTGCCCTAGTGATAAAGTTGATATTGCACGGAATTCCCGTCTCACCCTGGGTCTCCATCTCAGTCGGGTTCCATAAGGGAAGATGTTACGATTCTACCAGTGGAATCCACACGCTCCTTTCACCAAACCTACTCAAGTCACACCATCGACTTTGCAAACTGCCTGGTGAGATGAAGTGCTCTGTGCACCATGAAAACAACCCACTCGGCAGAAGTGTGGCTGATGTTTTCTAAAGGAAGACATTATAAATGATCTACATGTCCTACTGGCTTATTAGTCTAAGTAGAAAGATAAATAGCAGCTATCTTACCTAGGTAGAGCCAGAACTCTCACAAAAGTACTTGGAGTAGCAATATAATATTATTTAAAGGGTAATTATTGGCAACCAAGCCTTCAATAACTTCCTGCCGTCATCACTGTATCCTTCAGCTTGGACTGAGATTCTTTAATCTATGTGTTTTAATGCTAAAATTTTGATGAGTAATTTTTGCACTAACTGGAAATGCAAGTAACAACATTAAGTCTCCCCTGCCCACATATTTGTCTCTTCACATTTAGAAATTTACATCAGAGTACTTCCCAAAGGGTATTTCTCAGAACAACATTATATTACATTGCTCTCTTCAAGATGCTTAAGACACATTAGCTTATCCAGAGCTCTGTGGAGTCTTACAATTAGAAAACTGTTTCTCTCTTTCTCTCTCTTTTTTTGGTACTGGGGATTGAACCCAGGGGCACTCAACCACTGAGCCCCAGCCCCAGCCCTTTTTTGTATTTTTTACTTAGAGACAGGGTCTCATGGACCTGCTTAGCACCTTGATAAATTGCTGAGATTGGCTTTGAACTCGTGATCCTCCTGCCTCAGCCTCCCAAGCTGCTGGGATTACAGGCGTGTGCCACTGCACCTGGCAAACTTTACTTAGTGTTTCTCAAACTTATCTGACAAAGTACCTATTATCATTCCATATAATTCGAAGCCTGTGGGAAATCGATGGTGGAAATGCTGGTACAGGAAGGTTGATCCCAAACAGCTTAGAAGTGGGAAGGCTGTTCCTCCAAGGGAATGGTTCGACTGAGTACATGTGCCAAATCAATGTCTCCCATTGTTAAACACCTTCTTCACTGGTGGTCACTGAGAACATATTTAGTTGGCTCTAAGTTATCTGAAATGCAAAATAGTAAGCTGAGGGATACTCATTAAACAGGAAGGGAAGCTGAGAAACTCCCAAAGAAATAAAGACCGAGTCATTCAAAGTAATACACAGTCATGAACAGTACAGGTGGTTCACAAGCCAGTTTCTCCTGAAAGGAACTATGGACATGAAATCAAGGAGACTTGGGTTCCCCCAATAGAATGATAAAGAGGGCAATGTGATTTCTCAATTGATAATAAGCAACGGCAGGGCTTCAAGCTGGGGCTCAGCAAAGCGAATAAGCCTGGAATGACAAATTGCAAGATATTTCTGGATTCTTGAATTCATAAAGCTACTGAAATTATCTTCATGATTTTGATCATTAAGTCAGTAGAACCCTCAGTTGTCTTAGATGCACTCTTCATTAGTGGCTGGAGAGAGAACGAATGAGACAAAAAGAGAGGTCGTGGAAGGTGCATCGTTCCATGAAACAGCTGGACCAGGGGCATTTGTAAAGATGTTAGAGAAATGTGCCGCAGGAGCGCATCGGCACGGAGCTTTTACAGACTAATCATCTTAGCTCCAGCGGCCCCATGAATCCCCTTCAGCATCTCTGTGTGTCCTTGCCCAGCTGTGCTCCGTGATGGAGGCGCTTGCTTGTTCTTTGTCATCTGCAGTTTTATGTGTATTCCATTGTTGATTATCTGCATGAGCATTTTTCTTGTTATAGATAATTCACAAAACGTTGGGAGAAAAAAAATCCTGGGCCAGCTTCCTGCTGTAAGCAACACACTTTGTAGCCACATCTTCTACCCGTCTGTTGGCATGTGTGTAGCAAACAGAAGCTCATTTTAATACTAGCTTAGATAAAATATAATTAGGTAAATAGATCTGTCAAAAATCGTATTAAAATTCTAAGCCAAATAGAACTGTCTGTGGGATCATTTGTGCTAAGGCTCTCTTCAATTGTCATTAATAATTAAAAACATCACTCTGTTCTCCCTTTCGTTTACACATGGAGCCTCTCAGAGTAGGGTCAGGTCTTCTTGTAATATCCCAGCATACTCTCCACCCTGGGAAACACACACTGCAGACAGCCACAGACAACAGATCTGCTAATGAAATAGGTTTTAAAACATCATTAGACACGGATTTGGGATGTCACACGAAGCTCATACTTTCATAAGGTATCTTGGAGAATTTATAGTTTTAAGCCACTTCAAAGTCTGTATTTCTTCCTATGGCCAAATCATGGTGAGTCACATAGCTTTGGGCTATTTCTAGTCATTTAAAGTCAAATGATTATTTTACTATCATATGGTCTAGATAAATTCTATTCCTCAGTATGTCTCAGTTACAAAGATTGCATATTCTAAAGAGGTGATGTGTCGGACTGCCTGGTTCATGTGCTTATGTATTTAGGGATATGCCATCACTGGAATTCTGACAAATTGGTGCTAAAAGGAATGACACATACATTCAAGTTCTACCCCCTCATTTTATGTCTGAGAAAACCAGTCCAAGAAAGGTTTGTTGACCATCCCACAATCACAAAACTCATAACAGAACTGGGATGAGAACTCAGATTCCCTTCCTTGTACCCCATGTCTGAACTACTGCACCAGGTTCAAGATATCCGGGAGAGAAGGACATACAAGGAAACACACACATCTACCGAAGTATAGCAAAGTATTACAAAATATTTGCTACATGAAGACTCTAAATACAAGATGTCTGGTTTAAAATGGGAGAATAAAGATTCCTCTCCTCCTTACCACCTGTAACCAGCCAAAGCCAAAAAGAAAATCAGAAATTAAAAACTAAACACTAATAATTTTACCAAGTCCAATGGAAGTGGTAAAGAATGGAGAAACAAAAGACATAAACATATCGAAAACAAGAAGTAAATGACAGACGTAAATTCAAATATATCCACAATAACATTAAATGTGAATGAATTAAGAAATACAGTCAAAAGGCAAAGATTCAGACAATATAAAAACAAGATCCAATTTCTATTGTCTATCGGAGATGCAGTTTAGAGTCAAAGATTTAAATAGATCTAAAGCAACAGGATGGGAAAATATTTTAATGCAAATTAGACTCTTTTTTGTTTGTTTGTTTTGGTACTGGGGATAGAACCCAGGGGTACTTAACCACTGAGCCATATTCACCAACCTTTTTATTTTTTTTATTTTAAGACAGGGTCTTGCTAAGTTGCTCTGAACTCATTAAGTTGCTGAGGCTGGCTTTAAACTTGTGATCCTCCTGCCTCAGCCTGAATTGCTGGGATTATAGGCATGTGCCACCATGCCTAGCTGCAAATAGCATCTTAAGATTTTGAAATAAGAGGAACAAACTAAGTCCTAAGTAAGAATAAGGAAGAAAGTAATGAAAATTCAAGCAGTGATAACAAAATGGATAATAAGAAAACAGGAGAGGGAATCAGCATCAAAAGTCAGTTCTTTGAAAAGATAAACAAATTGGGCAGACTTTGAATGGGACTGAGCAAGAAAAAGAAAGACTCAAATTACTAAAACGAGGAATGAGATAGTAATCAAGCATTATTATGAACTTTACAGAAGTACAAAGCATTATAGGGGGATACTATGAACAAATGTATGTCAAGAAATTAAGTAACTTAGGTGAGAAGAATGAATTCCTAGAAAGATACCAACTACAAAAACTGTCTCAGGAAAAACAGACTATTTTAATAATCTTTAACACATACAGAGATTGAACTAATAATTTTTTAAAAAAACTATGTACACAGAAAAGTTCAGACCCAGAAATTTCAGTGGTGAATCACATAAAACACATAAAGATTAATTAATAACAATTCCTTAAAAGTTCATCCATAAAATAGAGTAGATAATATTTCCCAATATATTCTGGAAGGCTAGTTTTACCCTTATGCTAAAACCAGAAAGACATCTCCAGAAAACAAAACCATGGACCTACAATCCTTATGAATTGCTCTACAGAAATTTGCAGTGGAACTCTAGCAAACCAAATCCAGGAATACTTAAAAAGGAACATACCTTATGAATAAGATAGATTCATCAGACTGGCTTAACATCCCTAAGAAAAGGAATTTAATATACCATAGCAGTAGAGTAAAACAATATGACCATCTCAATGAATGCAGGAAAAGAATTTGACAAAATCCAATGCTCTTTAATGAGGAAAACACTTAGCAGTTAGGCATAGAAGGGGACTTCTTCCACCTGATAGAGGGCACTTAGGGCACCTCCACATTAACGTCATACAAAGTGATAAAAGACTGGAGTATTTTCCTCTGAGATCAGGAACAATACAGGGGTTCTGTGCTTACATCCAAGTTTAACACTTTATTGGCATTTGTAGCCATGGAAATTAGGTAAGAAAAATAAACTACAGGTATTATATTTATTTATTATTATAAATATAATGATTTTAATTATAAATATAAATTGGCATATGTTATCTTAGTTCTATTTATTGAAAATTATATTATTGTCCCATTGAATTGTTTGACAGCCTAGTTGAAAGTCAAGTGACCTTGAATGTAATTATAAAGGAAAAATAATAAATATATTTATTATTATTATAATAAATAAATTATATTTATAATTAAAATATAATTATTATATTATATAGATTATAAAGGAAAAAGTAAAACTCTATTCATAGATGACACAGTTTTGTCCATAGAACATTACAAGAATCCATTAAAAATATTATAATTAATAAATGAGCAAGGTTGCAGGATACAAGATAAATGTAAAAAATCCTATAGTGGTTCTATACATTTGTAATGTGTAATCTAAACATGAAATCAATTAAGAAAAAATTCCCTCTTAAAATAGTAATAAAAAGAATTAAATACTTAGCAATAAATGCTAAGTATTGGGCCAAGTGAAGTAAGTCAGAGCAAAGAGGGGGTGCAAAATTTTTATTCTGAAAACTACAAAATTTTGTTGAAAGGAAGACCTAGGGAAGTGGAAGGATATCATATGTTCTTGCAACAGATGACTTAATATCATTAAGATGGTGGTACTTCCCAAATAGATCTATGATTCAAAACAACCCCACTGAATCCCCATCTGGTTCTTTGTAGAAACTAACAAGCTGAACTTAAATTTGATCTGAAAATTCAAGGACTTAGAAGGATCAAACATCTTGAAAAAGAAATACACAGTTGAGAGCTCACACTTTCCAAATTCAAAAACTGCAATGAAGACAGTGTGGTATTGGCATGCTGGCATAAGGGTAGACATGTAGATCATGAAATAGAATTGAGAATCCAGAAATAAACTCTTACATTCAAGGTCACTTGATTTTCAACACGGCTGTCAAACAATTCAATGGGACAACAGTAGAATTTTCAATAAATAGAGCTGAGACCACACATGTCAAAGAAAAAAGTTGGATCCCTACCTCATCCTATACATAAAAATTAATTCAAATAAGTTAATTATGACAGCTGAAACTATTAGGTTATAATATGAACATGTAGGCTAAGTGTGTGTTTCTTTGGATATAGGCGATAGTGTCTTAGCTATGACATTGAAAACATTTTTTTTCATTTTTCAAAATTAAAAAGAGATAAATTAGATAAATTAAAATTTTTGTGCCGCAGTCTGGCTGGGCACAATTCAGGAGCCACTTGTCAAAAGAAACTAAATTTATTTTTAGAACTACAAACGCCAAGCAAAACAGCTCCTCAGGAAAAAACCCTCAGAGCCCAACTGCCACCACCGGCTTTCCACAAGCCTCTCACCCCCACACAAGCCTCACCACCTCCCACAATCCTCCTGCTCTTGAGGCCGATTGGCTGGGTTGCGTGGGCGGAGCCAAAGAAGTCCCCCAATGAGCAGCTCCGTGGTCTGAAAGGGCAAGGAAACAGCCCAATGAGCATCACTGCAGAGGAGCAAATCAGCTAGATGTTGCTGGGGCTGCTGTGAGCCAATCATCAGCTGGCAGTCTGAAGGGCAGGGAAACAGCCCAATGAACATCACCGCAGAGGAGCCAATCAGCTAGATGTTGCTGGGGCCACTGTGAGCCAATCATCAGCTGGCAGTCTGAAGGGCAGGGAAACAGCCCAATGAACATCACCGCAGAGGAGCCAATCAGCTAGATGTTGCTGGGGCCACTGTGAGCCAATCATCAGCCAGCAGCTGGAAGTTTGCTGGCAGCTGGAAGTTTGCTGGGGCCCCTTTGGCTGTGGCTCTCAACATTTTTGTGCTTTAAAAGAAACATTTTGAAAACCACATATCTGGTAAAGGAGTTGGATACAGAACACATAAAGGGTCAATACAACTCAACAATAAAAAAGAGTAATAGCCCAATTAAAAAGTGGGCAAAGGATCTTAATTGAAATATCTTCAAATAAAATTCACAGAGAGCCAAATAAGCACATGGAAAGATGTTCAACATCATTAGTCCTCGGGGGAAATGAAAATCAAACCTACACGTTCCCATTGCACATCCACGGTGATGGCCACAGTAGGAACATTAACAAGCATTGACAGGAATCAAGAAGTCAGAGCTTGGCACACTCTTGGTGTGGGTGTGAAATGGTGTAGCCACCTTGCAAAGTGGTCTGGCAGTTCCTCAAAAGATAAAGCATGTACTTACATTATAACCCAGCAAGTCAACTCTTCCACAGATGGCCATGAAAATGAAAAGCACATAGCCACAGAAATACTTGTATGCAAACATTCATAGATGCATTATTAATAATAGTTAAAAAGTGAAAACAACTCAATTGTTCATCAACTGATGAATTAGTAAGTAAAATGTGGTAGTCAGATACTGGAATGTTATCCAGCAGATAAAAAGAGAAGGAACAGATAAATGTTATAGCATGGATGGACTTTGAATTTTGACATTATTGGGCCAAGTGAAGTAAGTCAATTGCAAAGTCATGCATCAAATGATTCCATTGTTCCCAATGCCCAGGACAGGCAAATTGGTAGAGGAATAAGAACTGACTCTTAATGAGTGTGGATTGTTTTTTTTTTTTTTTCTGGAGGTTGATGAAAAATTTATAAAATAGATGGTGGTGCTAATTGCCCAGGTCTGTGAGTATACTAATCACTATTAAATGGTATAAATAAAAATGGTACATTATGTCTTAATTAGGCTGCTATCAAAAGAGAAACCGTGTCTTTAATAAAATTTGGAAATGCCTGAAGGATATACAACGTGTGGATAAAGACCGTGAGCAGAGCAGGCAGGGCAGGGCAGAGAGGGAGGCCCCAGCCCCGGGCCAACTCAGGCAGAGCTGGAGAAGAGTGAGGGTGCCACCTAACCCAGGGGCATTGGAAGGGAAAACAGAAAAAAAACAAGTTGGAGCAATAAGACCCAATTATGTGGCCTGTGGGCCATGCCGCCCTGTGCCAGGATGCCCGCATGGAGTGTCAGGGAAGAGGCTCAGTGAGGACAGCAGCCGTGGCCCTGTGCTGAAGCCAGGCTGTCCATGTGGCCAAGTGGAGAAGTACTTGGGTCAGACACACAGCCCTGAAGTTACCTCTTGACACAAACTGAGGAGAGGTCAAAGCTCAATCCCTACCCATGGATCTGGTTTTCTCAGACAGCTGCCTGGGGAATTCGTGTCACCCCAGAGCAGGGACACCCAGGAGGAACACACAGGAGGACAAGGGGGCTTCAGGACAAAATGCAAACCGCTTTCCTGAGTTACAGCTCTCCTCCTTCCCCCAAGCCTCCTGAAAAGCTGGAGCAGGAAGAGTTTCTCTGTTCAACGGTGAGTGGACTCAGGAAGAAGAGCAGGCAACCTATGCAAAGATGCCAGCTCCACGTAAAAATGAAGTAAGAAGGCACAGCAAAGTGAAGGCCAGAGTAGGAACACCAACAGAACGCCGACTCGAGCCCTCTAGCAAGAAAGAGCCCCATGGAGGCACAGCAGCACTCAGGTTGGGTGTGGTAAGACAGAGCAGCTGACGTGTGAGGAGGGGTCTTGGGAAGGAAATGGAAAGGGAAAAAATAATCCCAGAAATGAAAGCCTCAGGAAAAGCAGCACAAAGGAAAATGAGCTTCACAGAAAATGTAATCAGAAGTACCTGGGAGAAAGTAGGAAACTGGATAAAATAAAAAGGATAAAATTATATTAATATTAGTATGGAAATAATAATGAAAGATAGCAATGCAATTGGAAATTATAGGTGATTTTAAAAATTAATGATATAATAAAAATGTATTTTAAGATGGCAGATTAAATCCACAGAATGTATAAACTTTCAGTGAACACTTGTGCAGGCTGATAAAGAACAAGAATATCCTAGGGAATTTATTTAAAAAGAAGATCAGAGAATTCTGTGGGTATCCAAAAAATTGGGACTAGGAATGTAGAGGAAGGTAGAAAATCCTCAGGGAGAGAAGTTATGACCCTATAGTCATCACACCCAGGAAAACTGCTATGCAGGTGGGGTACGTATTTCCCGACAAACAAGACCCCTGGGACTTTAACTCTCATGAGCATTTCTTTAAAAACATTATTAAATAATAAACTTCAGTCAACTGAGAGAAGGATAAGAAAGCTGGTAAAAGAAACAGTGATGAATATTGAAGCCGTGCATATATAAAACCATGGCTTAGCAACCGTGAGACTCAAGTTACACCGTGCAGTATAAATAATACTAACTTTGATGATAGGGACTTCTAGGACTAGCAGAGCTTAGGGGGTGGAGGAGGGGAGAAGGTCTCGGCCATGGAACAAGTCAGGGTTCCTTTTGTCAGGGAGCTGAGCCAACAGATAACCTTTAGAGCTTAAGAATGGGGAAGAAGTATATTCTTCTCCTCTCAACAAATACTTGTTGAGCTATACTCTTCCATGCATGCATTAACGATGCAGTAGTGGGCAAAGCCAAGGTCTTCCTGCCCATGCTCTAAAGGGAAAGAAGAAAATGAATAGGCAAATGAATGAATAAT
Source organism: Urocitellus parryii (assembly GCF_045843805.1). Classification (NCBI taxonomy): domain Eukaryota; kingdom Metazoa; phylum Chordata; class Mammalia; order Rodentia; family Sciuridae; genus Urocitellus; species Urocitellus parryii. The sequence goes on from NC_135533.1 coordinate 7,937,829, forward strand.
TTAACTAGTTATATGTGTGTTGGAAGCCTGGGGGGAGGGGAGCTATGTTACATCATGGTTGAGGAAGGCTTCTCTGAGCAGGTGACATTTAAGCAGGAAGCTGAGTGGTGGACAGACATGATAATGGAAGATGCGGGGAAAGCAGTTGAGGCAAAAGTGAGCGCTTGCAAGCTGGAAGTGGTCCCCAAGGGCAGCTGGTGCAATGGGCAGAGCCGAGCCCTGGGCAGAGAGGTGGGCAGGACACCAAGCAAGATGTCAAAGCCTCATCCTGGTACATGCTGGCTCCTTTCACTGAGATCTCAGACTGAGGAAGGGCAGGAGGGGTCAAGCCAATATTGAGATGCCTACTGGATATGAGGGAGAGATTAATGGAAAGTTGGATAGGTAAGTCTTGAGCTCAGGGAAGAGGTGGTGAGAGAGACATGAATTTGGAAGTTATTTGCATATAGATGATATTTAAAGCCTAGGGAATGAAGACGGACCCTCAGTGCAATCAGCTCTGAAGACCCTCAACTTACCACTCCTGCAACAAAGAGTGTAAATGTCACTGAAGCATGGACCTTAGCTTAGTCTTTTAGCTTCTTTAAATACATTTTAGCTTTTCAGAAAAATGCATGGTAGATATATATACTCATTTAAGCACAAGAAATGATCACATTATAATTATTATAATGTTATAAAAAGTGAAGTTGTATATTTTGGGTCCTACGAAGTGTTATCTCCTTTCTTCAAATCTTCAGAGGAATGATTACATCAACAATGCGGGATTCATCACATGGAATAGCTGAGAGTAATCTACAATCAAGCAGATATTTATAACTATATTTGGATATTGGTTTTTTTAACTACATAGCAAATAATTTCAGTGATCCAAGATCCTGCACAAATAATTGAAGAGATACAAATTACTGCCACATTCATTCCTGGTGGCGAAGTATTATAAAAATGAAATGTATCTTGTTCTGTCTAATTCCACCCAGAGCACATGACAGCAGTCCACCATATAAACTCAATCCTTCAGGAACACACACAGAAGATGAGGACAGTAGCCGGTATTTAGCCCAAACTTAGTCATTATTTTTGATGTGAGGAGTACCAAAACTTACACCTTTTGTGTAAGCAATTAGTACTTTTGCATATTTATTATACCATATGCATTAAATGTTGTTTTAAAATGAGTCTAGTATAATTTCTCTAATAAAAAAGTGATTACTAGCTCTCATTATTGCCTAATGTGGTTGGCTAATTACTTATTATAAAATGGAAAAAAAGACTTACTAATGGGATGTTAATAACTAGATATCTCAGTAGTGTTGTTTTGGTATATAAATGTCTTTTATTTTATTTTTTTTAGCTCCTTAAGAATTACCATCTCATGCCAGGTGCAGTGGAATATGCCTGGAATCCCAGGGGCTTGGGAGGCTGAGGCAGGAGGATTTCGAGTTCAAAGTCAGCCTCAGCAACTTAGGGAGGCCCTAAGCAACTCAGTGAGACTGTCTCTAAAATATAAAAAGGGCTGGGGATCTGGCTCAGTGGTTAAGCATCCCTGGGTTCAATCCCTGGAACCAAAAGAAGAAAAAAAAATCATCTCCTACTTCTATTTCTGATAACTACTTCAAATAGGTAAATATTATCACTTTTTGTCAAAGTACAGCTCTAAGTTATAACTTGATAACAAAAAAACAGCTAGAAATAATTTTGAAAATTCAAGCCATTAAATGATTATTTTAACCATGTGTTATACATTGACTATTTCGGAATTTTTTTCACCCAGAATTAATATTTGGTTTGATGTTGAGTCATCTCCCCCTTGTTTCTTCATGAAAATTGTATATATGAAATTGATTCCACAAAACCATCAGCTGCTCCTTTGGATGCTCCCTCTGAGCTGCACACAGTGAGCCTGAATCTCCACATCACACCTGCTGCCATTGGCTCCTGGGACCTCTCTCCCATCAGCTGAATGAGTTGCTCCAGTCACTTGGAGTCTCAGGGCTGACCTGTCAGGGAAGGTCCTGACCTCTGCAGCACCCACCATCTCCCCAGCTCATCACCCCAGCTATGGGTCCTACACCATCCTTCCCTTGTCCCAGACACTTGTCCATGAATCTTTCCCATGGTGTCTTTGAAATCCATTCCAAAATGATAAAAGTCCTCTAAATCTCTTCTCCATCCCCTCTGTGCACTCCCCAGGCTATTCCCTCCCTGTAGCCCTCCTAAGGTAGGGGGGCTGCTTCTGCCCCACCCCAGGTGCTCCAGGTTTGTGGGTGGAGCTGAGACACACCTTCCCACCACTGTGCTCTTCCTTCCCACACTCCTGTAAAACTGCTCTTAGGATGGTCACACCACCTGGCTTGTTGCCCTCTGCCTCCTCCTTGTGGTCATCTCTGACCTCCCAGACTTCGTATTCATTAATTAGAGAGGTTGGGACTGTTCTGCACCCATTCATCCTAGACTCTGCAGATCAATCATCCAAGAATAAGTGATCATATCATTTTGTAAGGCTAAGAGTTGGTGCTCAAATTCGAAATGTGCAAATTCTAGCTCTTTGAAGAGGGAAGAGATGGTTACATAGTATCAAGTCATGTACTTTACGTGAAAAGCCAAAGGACATCTTCTTCCCATCATATGCATAGAGGTCCCAACCTTAAACCATTGCTTTCACTGTGAAGAGAGATACAAATACAATCTTTATGTTTCCAATTATTACCTCCTTGTTTTAAATAGCTGTTTCCTCTTCTCCTTCAGCTGCTTAATCCATCCTGCACCTTGATATCCTTTCTGTGTCTCATGGATGCTGCATTTTCTTCACCTCCAACTCGGTAATTCACATCTACCCACTTCTCACCATGGCCTGGTTAACAGCCTGTTGGCTCCTGTGAGCTATTCCTGCTTTGTCCACTCACATACTTCCCTTTAATCTACTTTGTTCTTTTTCTCGCCTATGACTGAACCCACACAACATCTCCTGGGCACCACAGACCTCCACATCATTGCTTGCTGGATCCTTCAGCTCATGTCACTTGGACTTTCAGCAACACGGGACTGCTCCTCTCCAGAACCACCATCTCCCATTGGCCTTACTGACTCCAGAGGCTCCTGAGTTTTATCTCCCTGTGGAAGTATGCCCATGTGCCTGGGAACTAAATGCTGGAGCAGCTCCACATTTTTAGAAACTCTTTTCACTCTACTTTCTCTTCCAAGGTAACAACTCATTCACATCCATCAATCACACACAGATGATCTCAAAATGTGCACATCTCCCAAGGCCTCCTTCTGAGCTCCAGGTGGAAGTTTCCACTTGCTGCCTGCTGCGTGCATTGGTGTATCACAAAGCCACGTCCAACTCCACACTGTCAAATACAAAATCATGGACTTCCCTCTCAAAATAGTATTCTTACAGCAATTCACCTCTCATTAGGCAAATTAGAAAGCAGGGGTCATTCCTCACCATTTTCTTACCTTTCCTTCCCCATGCCCACTCAGACACAACACCCTGTCCATTTTGCCTACCAAATGTCTCTGGAAGGTGATGGATCTTATCAGTGACTGCCATGACCTCTGTAGCACAGTCCAGCTGTCATCTCTCAGCTGGATCCTCAACAGCCTGCCAATCACTCCAGTCTGGCTTTAATGAGTTCTCAGCATCCAAAGTCTGAGTCATCTTCTTTAAATACAAATCTGATCGTGCCACGTATCTACTGCAAACTCTGTACTGGCCTTCCACTTTCTTACAAGAAGAGTCCCTCACCTTTGCCTCTCACTTTCCACTCTACACACCATAGTTCTTTGCACCAAGACTTCAATTATTTAGTTACTTGACTTTTGCTTGTTGAACATGCATCTTTCCTTAAGTTTTGGGACCTCAGGACCTGCTGTTCCATTTCCCCGAAATGCTGGCTTTCCTCTTTATGAAGTTAATGCCCACGCAACCTTCAGATCTCAATTGAAACATCTTCTCTTCAGGGTGAGCTTCATGGCTGGCTTTCACTTCATAGTCCCATGAGTTTAAATTCCCATTATACGTCTCAGAGCACCAACTCTTAGCTCATAAGCAGTGGCTTACATTAAATGATATAATCACTTGACTATTCTCTCTCTCCCCACCAGACTGTCAACTCCTCTGATACAAGCTTCTGATACAGCCTAGCATCTAGGATAATGATTAGTACCGTATGTGTGCAAACAAAATATGTGCTGCATCAATGGGAATTTTATGAATGACAGGTCTAGCCATACTTTTGTATGTGCAAATTCTAGCTCTTTGAAGAGAGAAGACATGGTTACATAGTATCAAGTCATATACTTTACATGAAAAGTCAAAGGTCATCTTCTTCCCATCATATGCATCGAGGTCCCAACCTTAAACCATTGCTTTCAGTATATAGAGAGATACAAATACAATCTTTATGTCTTATGCTTTCCTTTTCATTTGTTTTATTTTAATAAACAAAACTGTTACAAGGCCGCATAGTATTCTATGAAAACTTATATATTGAAGTTCAAAGCCCTGATATCTTTGTGTTTCAGTCCAAATTGCTACAACACAACCCCCTAAAGTGGGTGGCTTATAAACAACAGAGATCTATTTTCTAATTCTGGAGGCTGGGAAGTCCAAGATGAAGACTCTGGTGGATCTGGTGTCTGGTGAAGGTGTATCTTGTGGTTTGTGGTGCTTATCTTCTTCACATGACAGGAGGGGATCAGTCACCTCTCTGGAGTCTCTTGGATAAGAGCACCAATTACATTTAGGAGGCTCCAGACCACAGCCTACCTAACCACCTCCTAAACTTTACCTTCTTCTGCCATCACATTGGAGTTAGGGGTTCAACATGTGAACTTGAGGGGGTGTAAAAATATTCAGTCTACAGCAAAGAACTCACCCTGTGGACATTTGGATCTTGAATGTCCACCCTCTAGAACTATATGGGTATAATTTTTTGTTGTTTAAGCCTCAAAGTTTGTGGTGCTCTGTTTTGCTAGACCCTACAAACTAATATAAGCACCCTAAAGGATTTTGATCTCCATTTTTCATTTGGAGGAAATCAAACAGCTCAGAAGCTAAGGTCATTGGACATCATGTGGAAAATAGTTTAAATTTCTATGAAAAAAATCATTCTTCAATTAATAACATAATATATGCCTCTACATCCTCGAACAACAATCAAATCACCTCAAAACAAAACAATGACACCAACTAAAACTCTTGGAAAGACCTATAATTTGAAGGAAAAGCAGTTAAAATATAATTTCATAAACTTGCTACTAATTACATGCCCCCACAATTCCCAACTTGCTTAGAAAAATGGACATAATTTAAACTTCATTATTAATGTCCAACATTATGCATTATTTCTTGATTATACCTTAAGGATTTTTTAAAGTGAAAACCAGATTCCTTTCTTTGACAGATGATGCTCGCTACATGTATTTATTTGGCAAATATCAGAGTAGCTGCAAATATGTTCAGCACTGCATATGTTTGGAATATTCAGAGATCAAGAAGATGCTGTTTTTCATTATATGGTCTTGCAATTTCTAATTTGCCTACAAAGCATAGATGAACATAGCTTAAATTTCAGTATTCATTTCCATATTATACATACATTCTTGCTTATACCCTAAAGTGAAAACTGGAGATGGCTAGAATACAACCATCTATTCAGAGTATACAGAGTATACAGCTAGTTTGTGGACACCTGAGAAGACAGCAGGGAGAGACTGAAATGAGTAGGTGGGGCTGTGGTCAGAATATGAACAGGAAGAGACAAAGAGGTGTATGGTTAGAACAATTGTATCCCCCTCGAAATTTGTATTTTGAAACCTAATCCCAATGCAATAGTATTAAGAGTTGGGGTCCTTAGGAGGTGATTCGGTCATGAGTCTGTCTTATAAGAGAAGCCTTCAGGGAGCTTGTTTGCCCTCCCATTGTCTGAGGAAGGGCATCTCAGAAGCACGACATGAGCCCTCACTGGACACCAAACCTGTTGGAGCCTTGATCCTGGAATTCCTAGCTTCCAGCACTGTGAGAAATGATTTTCTATTGTCCATAAATTGTTCCAAAATATCAGTTAAGATATTTGTTACAGCACCCCACATGGACTAAGAGGCAAGATATAAGTAGAATTCTTTGGCTCCAAAACATACTTTCCAAATTTTGAGTTAGAGACGTGTGCTTTGCTTCTGCATCTTCTTGCAAGCATATCTGAACCTAAAAAAGACATCAGAACTTCCTGATCCAACCTCTTTTTTGTTTTTCTTGGTACTGAGGACAGAACCCAGGGCTCTGCTGCTGAGAACCTCCCCAGTCACTGCTCAATCTATTTTAAAAATATATATATATTTTCAAAAATTTCATAATAATGCATTTTTGTCTCAAATTCACTTGCACAGTGAGATGGATGTCCACATCCTTTCAAGTGGATGCCAGATGTGCATAGGTACCAAATTGACATCCTGGCCCCAATTAAAGAAGACAAGTCGCAGATATCCACATAAAGTGAGGGTTCTGCCAGGTAGGCATGAGGTTGCATCCCTGGGAAGCCTCTGAGAATCCTGTCTCCCTTGAGATTTAATCTATTTCTGGCCTCAGAAAGCCCTGTTCTCTTAGTAGTTCCACCCTTCAGAGCCATTTGTTAAGGATACAACTGGAGCTATTGGGGGTCTCCAAAGGATTGTCTTCAGGACAAGACCAAATTGGAGGCATCAGACAAACAGCTTCATCTTAGCTGCAGACTGGCCCTCCTCAGCACATCCCAAACCTCACCAGCATTGTCCAGACCTGGGCCATTTTCACCGCAGCTCTGGAAGCTGGAAGTCCAATCTCCTTCTCCAGAATCAACCATCGGAACCCCAGGGAAGTTCAGTTCTTTGCTTGCCTAAGTTATCATAAGCAGAAGTGACAAATCTGCGACTTGAGCCCAGATTTTCTACTTAGTGCTCAGGTTCCTTTTCACAACAGCCCATGAACACTCACCTGATTTTATTAAGGAGATTTTAGCAGTTATGAGACAACCTGAACAGTCCTCTAACACCAGACAAAGGGAACGGTCCAAAGAAGGAAATATCAACACTCCCATACAAAATTATAAAGTAGGTTTTTCTCTTTGATTTTTGATTTCTTAGCTTAAAAAAAAAAAAAAAAGCCTCACAGGGGAGCAACAGTCCCTGAAGCTCCAGGGGTCCTTGTAGCATTGGGTATTCTGTAACAGAGCCCTGGGCTTCTCTGTCTGGAAAGGTTTTCATTTTAAAGGTGAAAAAACAACACGGTCTCTTCTTGAACCTGGGAAATTATCGATGCTTCTTTAATCCTGTTCGCCCCTTCCTGAGTCTCTCCAGACTCAAAAAAGAAACACAAAGAAAACAATCCTAGGAATCACACCCCAAACCTCATTATTCAGCAGACCCTTGTCTTCTACTTCTGTTCCCTGTCTTACTTAGACTTAGACCTCCTATTTGTTTGCCAGGAGACAAGCACAGAGTGTCAAAAAGGCATCTGCCATGAGCCTGGACAGGTGCTCTGCAGACAACTCGAGGCAAATTCAAACTGAATCACTCGTTTGCTGACAGCAGCAATGAAAGCATTTTCATGCATCTTATTTTTGGTACTGGTTACCATTTCAATAATTCAAACTGAAACCAGCAATTCCTCTTAAGGACCAGCAGATAGGAAATTTTATTTCAAAGTAAATTATCTTTGGATTTTCAGTAGCAGGATGTAGATATGTATAGGTATAAATACTGAGCTCCAGCAACACTCTCATAATTTCAGAACTTTTTTCCTAAACATGCTAATGCTTAAATCATCCCTTTGCTTTTTTATTAAAGTTGCATGCATATATTAATTAATTGTATACTGGGAAGCATCTGCTGCCAGTTCTAGAAGGATGCTTTCTGTCTTCATTTCTGAATAGTGAGGGCCAATATCAAGCTAGGAAAGGCAATTTTGCAGACTGACATTTTGCTCCTTCAGAAATGTCTGTGTTCCTCTGTGCCTGTCATTCAGAGAAGCCTGGAGATTAGCTGTCTATATTCTGTCTCATCCTCTAGCTCTTTCATTTACAAATATTTGAGGATAAATAATTGTACATGCCAAAGATCCCTTGAAAATCATTCATAGGAATTACACAAGGTATATAGAAATATGATTTTTGTGGCATAAGAAAACAGAAAAAAATAACTACAACTAAAATTACTACCTAGTCTCATACTCTGCATTATAATGTTATGCACTTGTTAAAGGGGAATTGTTTGTGCTTTCAAGGAGGCCTCAAATTTCTCAGAAGTGTCTCTCTTTTCAGTTCACTTTAAAAAATTCCTTTATAAGGAAACTAGTTGAAAAGGTATAATCCTGGTGAACTCCTGGTGACTTGCAGGAGAGAGTAAGGTTGAAGGCGTTCTCCCAAATACATTTTTCAAAACATGCTAATTCTGCAAAATGTTCTTACATTCAATTAAATAGGTCAACTCCCCAGAGTCTGGTATTTTCAAGGAATGCTTGGAGTCTGAAAAGATGGCTTGGAGTCCTGGCTCAGGTTATACAAGCACCTATCATTCTTGCTAAGTGTTATATAAGCACCTATCATTCTTGCCTTTGGGACCACTAAGGAAAACACTTAAAAAGATGAGGTGACATTCATGGTAATATAAGGTGTAAACCATCAGAGGAAACATAGGCATTATGTGATTTAGCCTTCTATTCGCATAGAAAAAATTTCCCCCTGCTCTGGGTCTCTCCTTCTTTTTAAGCACCCAAATTGTGAACATACCCAACCAATATGAAAACTGCTGTTGGTTTAAGTCATGTGGCCTTCCCGCAATATTTATTACTTTTCATCAACATTTTATATTTGTTTAGATTTACTTTCACTCTCCCCTCCCTCTTTCAATCCTTATTAGAGGCTCATGAGTGCTAAGTGGATGGGCCCAGGAGGGTACACTAGGCAGTACCGGCAGAGCCAGCTGCAGCAGGATGCATAATGGATCTGGAAAATTATGGTGGCTATAAGCTTACTTTCTTTCACTGAATTTTTTATTCACTATTATCTGGAGGGTGCATTTGAAATGGTTGGATTATTTACAAGAAGAAAATAGTCGCAAGCTAATTTTATAAATGAAAAAGAGGAATTTGGGTATGTATAATAGCCTTTTTTAAAACCTGTTTTTGTAAACCTCTTCTGTTTTGAGTATAAAAGGTGGTAAACCCCACAAATATATAAACTTGTAAAATTTAATTGAACATCTAACTCATAAAAGGTTCTTAAAGGAAATTAAAAGGACTTGGGAGGTGTATCTTTAAGTTTTTGTGCTGTGTAGAATCTTCTACAAATGACTTTGTCCTCTCCATATGTGGAGTCCTATGTGAGGTAACCTCGGGGTCTCTTCTGGGAGGGAAATTCTTAAGTGTGTTTCAAAACAAAAATACTCAGTAGCTGCTTTGCATAGTATCTGTTCCTTTTGGGAACATTTGCCAACAAGCTCAACTGGGGGCTGTGGTTGTGCTCGCCTCCTGTGCATGGGGCACTGGGTTTGAACCTCAGCATCACATCAATGAGATAAAGGTATTGTGTCCACGTGCAACTTAAAAAAAAAATCAAAAAGTGTAATTGGCCTATCAGGGGACCAGGCTTCTCTGGTATTGCTGTGGCCTTACTGGAACTAGAGGAAGTACCTCTAACCTGTCAATCAGAGGTTAATCTCACCTCTCTCTTTTCCCCAAATTATAGGTCCACAGATACTGTCCTTACTATTTTAGCATGAAATAAACATTAAACTTATTTCATAATGTAAGTCCCAAGAGACCATTTTATATTTTCTTTTGGTTTTCATTATGTTTACTCAAAATCATCTTCTGAGAATCCAAAGCCTGTGAAGAACATAACATGATGTCAATACCTTGTATTTCCGTATTTATTTATTCAACAAATAGTATATTTTCTCCTTTTCCATAGTATGGCTACCACCTTGGAAAAACACTGAAGTGCCACCATCTCTGTTTAGAAAGAACTGGCTTGAGGAATGGATAGAATATGTTTATAGTGGACCCATGATCAAAGGCTATCCCTGAACCAGAAGCCACATCTGCAGAGGAGTTTGGGATAGAATGGGGCATTATGTTGAAGCAGGACTCAGGCCACAGCTTCTTATCATTTGCAGGCTGTTGCCAAAAAAGTCCCTGAAAGAGTAAATTTGAACAAAGGAAGAATAAGCCACAGGGATTAAGAGGGTAAAAAAGGATGTGTATGTATAAATAAAGCTCTATCTTACAGATAGGATTAGCATCTGCAAATATTCCAAAGACACATCAGAGTAAAGATGTATTATTTTACATACTCTCTAGAACAATCATAGGAAGTAAATAAAATGTTAATAAGTATAGATGTGGAAAGACTGGTCACTCGCCTGTTTGTATGATTGGCTCAAAATCCCCACCACCACTTTAGTTAAAGAAAGAGAAAGCCCTTTTAATATGAACACTAGCCACGACATAAAAGTATTGGGCCATTATTAATCTCTAATGCCTTGTTATGGGTTAGGTGATCAGTTTTATCCTTGTCAGTTAAAAAGAATTTGTGGAAAAAATGGAACTTATTGAAGTGAGATGGAGAGGATGAGAAGCAGAACCAGGGTCATGAGTATCCGCTCTCCAGGCTGATCCAGGTGGGGACCGAGGGCTCGCTCCAGGAGGGGAAGGCTGCTGAACTAGACAGGGCCTGACAGGGGAGGGATCCTGGGGGGCTTTGACAGCAGCTAGTATATAGGGCTGCCATTCATGAGTGTGTGGGTGCATGGGTGGGGGCTCTGAGGGAATGATGCTGGCAAACCTGCAAACATCTGTCACTCTAGATGATCCTTTCAATGGCTATCTTTCATTTTCCATGTAAAGGACAAGATGATCTGATTTTTCTGTACTTTACCCACTTCTATGCCAATTATAACAATATGCTGTCCATAAAGAGGCTCTGAGGATCTATATGCTACAAATGTGATGACTTTTAGAACTAATGAATGTGAATTTTTCTTTTCACAACTTCATACTGGTTTGATTGGCCATCTCCTGACATAGACCAACAACTTGAGCATGGACACTTCTGGAGAGTAGAGAACTATTCAACCTGAGAAATTTAAAAAGTGAAGGAATTGAACAAAAATGCGGAAAATGCTCTGTCCTTCTTTTCTAAGTCACATATTTACTCAAGTGTGAGGTTTCAAGAGGAAAAAAAAGTAAAAACTATTTACAAATAAAAGGAATATTATAAGAATCAATAGAAAGAAAAACTTAACCAATTAAAAGATTAGAAATTAAGATAACTTTAGGAAAGATGTGCTGAAGAAACAAGGAGGAAGGAAAGATGATTGAAGGAGAGGAGGAAATCAAGAAGAAATAGGTAAAAATCCCGTTGCTCAGATGGTAATATGAAAAGGGAAAGGTGCTAATTAATGATAAGTAAGTTCTACTTGATCCTCAAATCAAAGAAGTTTTGCAAACTTTTAAATATTTTATTCATTGTCTCTTGAATTTAAGATAGTATTATTTATTTCAGTAAGCAATAAAACTTAAAATATCATACTTGAAGGTATTTCCCCAGATGTTTTCCCCCCCTTTTTACAGAATCCTCCAACCTCTCAGTAACTAATTAAACACCAAGGCTCTCAAAGACTGTAACTGACTTTCTTACAGAGGGAAGGGTAGTCTTTGAAGTTCCTCCCCAAGCCCCAACACTCATTTTAGTCACCCAGGGTCTTTCTGCTTTACCTTCTTCCCCTTCACAAGGCAAGGAAGGAACGAATCATGGCATTAGACTGTTATTATTTTAAAATATAATAACCCTCTTCTTTCTATTTTTAGAATGGCAGACACTTTACACTGGAATGAGCTTTCAATTATTCTCCTACACTGAGTCAAAAACTCACTTCCCTGCAGTATTTGTGCGCACAGCTTAGTTTTGCACATAGAAAAATAGGAAATAAATCAACTCCCTCTTCATTATTTCAGCTCTTCAAAATTCTGAAAACAGTTTCATGCTTCCCTACATCTTCACTTCCCAAATTCTTTCAACTATGCCTTCAATGTTACCTCTGGACACTTGTCAATAGCATCTTAAAAACAGGACCCAGGAATAGGCAACATAGAGCACTGTGTGTATGTTCTAATAGTGCCAAGACCAGAGGGACTAAGATCTTTTTGATTTGGACACTTTTCTCCTATCCATTCGGCCTAGGTTCATAATAGCTTTTGAGCAGCTGTGTGATTCCGCTGTTATCAGTTCCTTTCAAATGTGCCCAGGAAGCAAGGCTCTGAGAAGTCATGGGACTCTTTTTGGAACACAATAAAATTCTGAGTAGAATTCAATCCTATCTTTGAGCCAAGATCAATTGTACTAGCAGAAAATATGCCCATATTAAGTGTATCCCCGCACATCTCCAAGGGAAAAAAATTATTCTTAGAGAATTTACAGTTCAGAGTTTTTTCCAGTAATATTTTTTCCTTCTTATCTCTGTAAGAAAAAATTATTGGCAAAGCACACACAGTTGTAGGGGAAAAATCAATTAAATACCCCCATAAGGTATTGTGAAAAGATCGCCACCATTAACTTCTAATGGCAAAACTCCTGGTGGATCCTTTGGAAGAACAGAGTTCCTCCAGAATAAGGTTTGTGAATCCCTGCTCCATAGTGTCCATTTCCCACTGGGAGCGGTGGTGTAGGAGTCACAGTAAGTAGAGGGCATGGGACTGCAATCTGGTATGGGGTCTAAGGCTGGCTATGGTGAAAGTCACATAAATGTCCCAGCCTCAGTTTCCTTCCACTTTAAGTAAGAAACTTAGGTTAGATCATTTTTAAAGCACATTTCAATTTTAGTTCACTCCGCTCAAGGTGCCATAACAAAATACGGCAGCCTGGGTGGTTTTCACAACAGAAACGCCTTTCTCACAGTGCTGAGGCCTGAGAAGCTCAGGACCCACCTGCCAGCTGACAGGGTTCCCGGCCAGGTTCCCCCTCATGGCCTGTGGGTGGCCTCAACTGTGCAGTGTTCTCACACAGCAGGGCTTAAGGGAGCGCTTCAGAGTTTCTTCTTAGAAGGATACAAATACTGTCAGATTGGCACCCCAACCTCATGTTCTTATTTAACCATAGTCACCTCCACAGAGATCACATCCCCAGACACAGCACACTGGCTGCTGGATTTCAACACAGGGATTTTCTGAGCATTCAATTCATAGCAATTTCCATGACAAAATTCTATTGTTTGAGCCTTCTTGGGCTATATTTTTTTAAAAATTTAATCCATGTTAAGTCATCCCTGTCCCACTCTATATGTAATATATTAAACTAAAAAAAAAAAAACAACTTCTTCTGTTTCACAGAGTTTCTTAATTCTATCATTTATTCCTAATTGACAGTAATTGATTACTTGCTATTCATCAGACACTGTCCTACATTTTGGGAAATTATTAATAAACAACAAGAAACAACAAAAGTCCCTTCCCACATGGAGCCTACTCTCTTTTGGGGAGGAAGACAATGCATAATGTGTATTTATAATGTATCTCTACATTTATTGTGCATAATATAAACCTTGTAAAATACATACTAAGCTAGGAGATATCAAGTATTAAGGAACCAAAGCAGTGGATTGTTAAATACCGAGATCAGAGAGTGAAGGAAGTGAGAAGAGTAGGTATGTGTATGTGTGCAGGGAGAATACTGCAAACACAGAAAACAAGATCAGGGCCTGAGGGAGAATGACTGATGTCCAGGAACAGCAAGAGGTCAGTCTGACAGGAACAGAATGAGTGAAGGCTAGGTTAGGAGCAGATGAAATTCAAGAGGTAGCACGAGCCATATTAGGTAAGGCATAGTTGATCATATCTAATTATTATTATTATTATTATTATCATTATCATTATAATTTTGCTGAGAGTAATGGGAAGCCACTAGGAGGTTCGACTTGGAAGGAGAGGGGCAATATCTGTCTTATGTTTTAACAGAATTACTCTGTATGATATTGAAAATACTTTGAAGGGGACAGGAAGAGGAGGGTGTCTAGTTCAGAGGCTACCGCCATAGTCCATATGAATAGTCCATGAATCAAGGTGGTGCACCTGGAGGTACCTTAGACTCTGAAGATTCTTAATTTCTGATGAGGCCCAGCAAATTATCCTTAATTCTAAATGCCTTTTCTAACTTATTAGCTATAATTCTCTAGTTTGTGTTATCAGAGTCTATAATTGCATCAGTCAACTTTTCAACAAAATGCCTAAGTTTTCTTAACTTAAAAAGTAAAAGTGTTTCTTTTGGCTCCGCATTTGGAGATTTCAGTGCACAGTCACTGGATCCCGTTGCTTTGGGCCCGTGGTGAGGCGTCACATCATGGCGAGGAGGGCAGGAAGTTGCTCACTTTATGGCAGCAGCCAGGGAGAGGCAGGGCCAAGAAGCCCCCAATGACCTAACTTCTTTCCACTAGAACCCACCTCCTAAAGATTCTACCATCTCTCATTAGCATAGCCTGGGGCCAAGCCTTCAAATCATGAGCTCTTAGGAGACATTTATGATTCAAATATTAAAAAAAAATTCAAACTTCAGCAAAAATGAACATGATTTTTATCCTACAAAATCTCAGATGGGCTCTCATCATGGCAGACCTATGTAGCAGCACACATTATTTCCATTTTTAAATGCAGATCATTTCATATCTTTTGAACATGGGTTGCTCACCCAGAAAACCACCTGAGTTGAACTCCTTCCAGTTCTCTGGCTACCTGCTGAACAGTTCTGATTGCACCTAGTCCTTGTGAGGCCTGGGGTGGGGACATTCCTATGTGACCAAGATCTCATTCTCCCAAAGAAATGCTGAAATCCTGGTAGATTGGTTCCACAAGAGGTGAAATGTGGTCTGTGATGAAAACACTTTGGGGACAGTGTTGGTTGACATGTTGATGTGGAAGAGATGCTGGTGCCACTTCTGTTCATCTGTGAGGGAGGTGACAGTGAGAAGAAAGGAGGTGGCGTTAGGGATGTCTGGCAGTGCAGAATCAGATATGAGGAATCAGATGAAGGCAGCAGTGGAGTAGTCAAGTCGGATGCCTGCACTCTACAGCTGTGCAGCTGCACGGAGTGTGAGAGAGAAGTCAAAAGGAAAAATTCCTTTTGCTGTTGTTGTTTTTAGGAGGAATAATGATGTCTAGCTTAGGCCATCCAAGTTGGAGTCCCTTGCTATTAAGCCTCCGTGCTAACCAAGAGGTCATATTTCTCTTCTGAATGCAAAATCTCAAGGTCATTGCTGCTTTCATATGTTTTTGGTATCAATAAAAGTGTTATAATACATATTAAAAGCATAAAGCTTTGTCCTAGTTATTTTACTCCCAAGAATTTGCCTAAAAAATATAGCATTATAGTTCTTACAGTACATCTAAGAAGTTCACCAAACATTTTTCATCATTCTGAAAAAGTCAATCTGTGTGATGTCTCATAATGAGGGAACGGTAGATTGATTAGATTATAATCTGAGCAAACTGCAATGATCTAATTAGAAATATTAGATAGAATGGTATTTCAACACAGAAAACTTAAGATATAATTTTCATAGAACACAGGAAAACATTAAATCTTTCTAAATAAAAAATTTATACCAATGCCAGTAAAGATTAGAAAAGCTACTAGGAATATTAAAAAAGGGTTACGGTGGCATTTGGTCTAGAGTTTGGGCCAGTAAACTTGAAATTTACCCTAAAATACCTGTAGAGACACAAAGAAAAAATGAAAATAAAGGACACCATTCAAAAGGAGAAGTGGCACCCTATGTAATGTCAGAATGTGAACAAATGTCTATTATGTGCCATGCCATGGGCCTCCATGTGGGATGCTTGCTGGGATCAGAGCAGGCGAACAGGCTTAACAAAACAGAAGGATGTTCTATTCTTTTAACCAGGGCTCCCCACCTTACAAATGTCATCCCTGAATGAACCACAAAGCCTCATCCAGTCTGATACCGGATTGGAGTTCTTTGTCAGAGTTATCTATTGCTAATCTCTTTAATTCTGTGTCTTTTCTTTCCACTTTATTTATACTATCGTTTCATGCACAAACGTTCTTAAATTCTCTTCTTTGTAATTTGTGCTTTTTGTGTGTGTAAAAATGGGTTCTAACCTGAGGTTATAAAGGTTATTAAGGTATTGTACTATCATCTGAAAGCATCTCCACATTGAGTTCAGTGATCAACCAGGGATTACTTTGTGTATATATCAAGTGGCCATCTGATTTCATTTTCTCATGCTTATATGATAATCCCAGCATTAGGCATTAAATCATTATTTTAACTATGCTTATTCTGTATCACTATCTTTGTCATAAATCCAGAATCCATAAGTGCCTAGGTTGATTTTTAAATTCTCTGTTCTATTGTATTGACTGTTTGGTTAATTCTTATGCCAACATAACACACTAACGAATATTTCTTTATGGATGGTAGAACAATTCTTTCTACATTCTTCTTTCAGAAAGTTTTTGAGTAGTTCCATCATTTTGCTTTTTCATATACACTTTGGAAGGGCAAAGCCTGTTGGAATATAGATTTGTATTTCATTTACTCTATAGATCAATTTTGTAAGAGGAACATCATTAAACTATCCAGTCTTCCAATCCAAGAACATGCTACATCTCTCCATTTATTTATATCTTCATTTATATCTCTCATCAAACTTTACATGTTTTCCTCTAGAAAATGAACACATCTATTAGGTTAAGAAGAATTATTTCATATTTTTTTTATTTGGGTACCAGGGATTGAACTCAGGGGCACTCAGCCACTGAGCCACATCCCCAGCCCTATTTTGTATTTTAGAGACAGCGTCTCACTGAATTGCTTAGCACCTTACTGAGGCTGACTTTGAACTGGCAATCCTCCTGCTTCAGCCTCTCAAGTGGCTGGGATTATAGGTGGGCACCACTGTGCCTGGCTCCTTCCCCATTTTTTATACTACTGTCAAGGTATTTTTTTTTAAAGTCATCATTTTCTTTTTTTTTTTTTTATTAACTGTCTTTCTCAATCTGTTCTGCAATAACAAAAAACTTGGAAAACAAAGAAAGCTCTGAGGAAAAATCCAAACAGTGACAATTTTATATTTTAAAATATAAAATGCACATTTTAATTCTATAATGACACTTTAAGTTTCTTGAAAATTGTGTATTTCACCAGTTTCCCTATCATCCTGTTAGACAGGAAGTAGTGGTAATCCTATAGTGTTAAGTTGCAACTTTGTAAATAAAAGGGTTAGGCAGAGAAATGATGGAAGCCCTTCTAGTAGCAGTGTGTACTCCAGATTGTTTGCTGTCATAGACCCCCTGTGAGCCTCCTGGGACCCAAGCACATGGTGGAAGTAGCAAGAGGCTTCCTCCTGGTGTGGCAGATTCACTCCACGTGGCTACACTCAACCACTCCCAACCACGTGGCTGTGAATCAGGAGTGGAGCTGGAAAGCGTGCCTACCTATTCCACCTCAGTGAAGACTTGACCTACACCCCAAAGAGCAGAGGTCTGTCTTACATGTTGAGAGTAAATAAATCTTCGAAGGTTTCACCTTTGTTAAAGCCAAAGAAAGAGGAAACAAAGTCAAAGCAGGTCAAAATAGTAAGAGCTCACATTTCCTGAATGCATGCTAAATCGTCTACATGTATTAGTTCATCTAATCTCAACAACTGTAGAGATTAGTGATGATCATTATCTCCATTTTGCCACTGACGAAACCAGGGAACAGAGATACGTTCAGTCACCGGGCCAAGATCATGTGGCACAGAAATGGCAGGGATTCAAAGCCAACAGCTGTGGTCCATCACCAGCTTTGAACCTGTGTGTTCTCATGCTTCTCTGCCTAAAGCCAAACATGCTGCAGAACACATGAAAAAGAACTTCACCCTGAAGGAAATGCTTGTCAAAGAGATGTAGGTAGGAGGACAAGCATCCAGAAAACGGAAGCAGAGTGTCATAAAGCAAGAGAATGGGATGAGACTGGAAAAGGAGAAAGAGCCTGGGAGATGGATAAGACAGAGGATTTCAGGGAAGCTGAATGTGTCATCACAGAATTAAAATATGCATTTGAGGCAATTCTTTATTGCAGGTCTGGAAGTTTATATTTTTATTTATGACATTTTATTTTCCAAAATTCTCTTTAACATACATGCATTAATATTAAAATAAGAAAACATTAAAATGTGGAACATTTTGCATCTCCTTTCCACTTCCCTGAATATATTCTAAGGGAGCAATTCAAAGTTTTTTTTTTTATATGTATATAAGCCATTTACTTCTATAAATGGAGAATGGAAAAATTCTAAATATCCCAAAATAGAGTAATGTTTAAATATATTGTGGTCTATTTATGTGACAGAATATTTCCTTTATATCAAAATATTTATTCTCAAAGAATATTTATCGGCACAAGAGAAGTTATTATCATAAAGTTAATGGAAATGCAGGAAAGAAAACATCATCTCTTTAGTGTGATTATAGTATGTTATATTATGTGTGTGTGCGTGCGTGCGTGCCCATGCATACTGGGAATGCATGCTCCTACCTAGGAATTCATTATTTTCCTAGGGCTACCTCGGAATTTATTATTTTCTGTTTTTAAGATCTGCACATATAATATACATTCTTTACAAATCATTTGAAAATGATAATAAATAGTTTGTTAGATTAGGAAGATTTAATTATGTTCTTTTAAAATTTTATATTTCTGTTTTTCCAAGGCTGTTTCTTCAATAATACATAGGTTTTAAAACATTTTTTCATTATCATGCTCTCTACATTTTTAGGTCTGCATCTGAGCCCCAGAATGATTCCTAAGTCATTTTTCTAGTGATTTCTCTCTGGAACCATAGGGTGTTGCCACTGCTATTGTGTCTTTCTGTGTGATTGCTGTTTCCATCTGAAGCACGGAGGTTTCCGGTGTCATCTGTCCCTTTCTCTCAGGTCCTCACAGGTGGATACAAAGCTGCTTCCTCCGTCTAGCATGTCTCCCACGGAAGCTGTTTCTTCTCATCTTCCTGGGGGTGGGGGGGTGAGGGGGTAGTGCTCTTGCTCTTGCCCAGCACCTTCCTTCCATTTGGGGGCCCAACTGCAATTCCCCAAATATTCGGCTTTGTTTTTCAAAGTCACAGTCTTTGGTGAGAAACAAAGATAAATACTCCAGGCCTGTCTCTTAATCCCTGTTTCCCAGCTGGAATTTCAGAGGACTGGAGACACTCCAGCTTCTGCCTTTTAATCTTCTTTTCCCACGTAGAAAGTGCATGGTGTGGAGTAAACTCCCTCCCTCCCTCTCTCCTCTCCTCCTTTTTCCTTCCTTCCTCTAACACATTGCTTAACTGCTTCACAGGCCAGGAAAGGAGTGGTTGCCGCCATCCTGCAGCTAGCTTTGAAAGGCAGGTGTGCAAGGCAAGCTCAGTATGCGGGCGCCGTGTCAAGGACGCCTGGAGCTCAGAGAAGCTTTCACAGAAAGGCCAACAGTTGACAGATCTCAAGGAAGCTCACCATGGGGACAAAGGCAGCACTGATCCAACCGTGAAGCCAATCAGTGCCCAGGTGAAAAAGGTAAGACCATGGTCTGTCAAGGGACCCACAGGGTCCCTTGGTTTTGAAGCAGGAAGAGCTGTGACAATCCTCTCCTCTGGCCCCAGGCCAACTCTAGTGGGGAGGTTCCTGCCAACCACCTTCCCTGATCAGCTAATCTTAGACTTGAGCCAATCCTGGCCACTGTACCCTTCCTTGGTGACCACAGTTGCTCTTGTCCCCTAGCATCCAGCCTGGTCTTGTCACGTTCCCCTTCAGCTCATAGGTGTAATGACATTGATGCCAATTTACTGCTTTCGATGGTTAGAGCTCAAGAAAGTGAGTCTCTTCTAACCCTTACAGTTACTTCTGTACCAACACACGGTTTCATTCTTTGCTAGCTCCCTACAGCAAAAGTTAAACACTCTTCCAGGACACAGGCCAGTGGAAAGGGCCTTTGTTTCTGTGGACAGAGCCTGGATGGGGAAGGCACGCCCGCCTGGGCTTACAGTGTATGGGACACTCAGTAGGAGCCTCCCGACTGCCTGGAAATTGCCATATGCAGTCACACATGATGTCTTGCCCACACAGCAGAAGCTCTGAGATTACCCAATCACTGCACTTAAGTGGAGCATAGGGTTGAGGTTAATCCTCACTCCTGTGTCACTTCCGTCCCCCAGCGTGTGCTGACGTTTCAAAAACTAGGACAGTCGATTCCTGCCTGCTCTTGTTTCCTGTGTGTGTGCTGTATTTTGTGTTCCTTTATAAATCTCTTCTGGGCTCATTCCTAAGTCAACCTGAGAACTCAATTTCAAGGGTAAAAGTATGTGGGCCCATTAGTAGCTCTCCAGGCATTCTCCAATGTTCTATACTATTGAGACTTGGCCAATTTAAAAGACTTAGTGAGGGTCATATTTGAGGGAGAAAGATCTGCCCTGAAACCTACCCTTGCCTCTCTCAGCCATCATCACAGCATGCTGAGTGGCCCAGAAGGCCCCATCACCCACCCCTTCCTGGTATCAGTCTGCTGTTGGATACCTGAACATGTCTTAGGCATAGCTTAAATCTCTCCCAAGTCAGGTTATTAAAAAAAAAGGTTAGTGAAGGGCAGACAATGCTCTTTCTAGATATCCTAAGGGGGATAGGGTCATATTACATACAGGGCTTCACCTGGGAACAGCAGTGATGGTCACCAGAGATGTATTGTCAGCTCTCTCCTTGAATAGCAAGAGGTCCCTGCCAGGATAGCCCACCAAAATCTTACCGGTCTCTATTTTAGCTCCACTGTGAATAACATCTTTCCAAATATTGGCTTTTTCTCAAGATAATCAAATACTTCATGATTCATAATAATTCATATGAAGTACGAATGCTATTTCAAAATAATCAAACAGAAGAAAAGTGATGTTTACGTTGGATTCTTTTGAGAACATTATTATTCCAGACACCATACTGGTTGGTGTTCAGGGCTCCAGTAATTCTGAGACCCTCTCTCTGCTCACAGGGAACAAAGTTGTGATATTCAGAAGGGGAGAATACTTAAGTATAACCTTCTGGAAAGAATACTTGAAACATAAGTTACAATGTTTATTCCTCTGTCTTGTGCTGATAAATTTTTTTGATTCCATTGTATTATTTACCAATTAGCATTAATTGATGAAACCTACTAAAAGAATTCTAAAAAATTCTACCACACAAGCTAATTAATTTTTGCTAGTATAATTTTATCTTCTTTTCCAAAAGTACTCATTTAAGAAGTTTAAAAAGACTAAGTGCTGTTTTTATCTTCTGAATAATTGCATTTTAATATTTGAAAACAATAAAATAAAATCCCTTGCTTCTCCTTTTAAGAAGGAAAATAAATAATTCTTTGAAGTAGAATTCTATGTTTTTTTTCCCAAAGATATCCTATATTATAATTTAGCAAACACTGTTTGCCAATCCTAGGAATATCTGCCTTTCAAATATTATTTATTTATTTATTAGTTCATGATATTTTTTGCAGCTTGTACTGAAGGAAAATTAACTGCAATAAGCCATCGACTCTTGTTTATAGCAGAGACTGCACCTTCAAAAGTCTCATTAATACCATGAAAGATGAGTCCTGGAGCTCAATCCTCTTCTCCAGACTTGGAATGATCAAATCAACTGCTTGTTTAGGTCAATTCCAAAATGGCCCCAGATTAATCATCCTTAAAAAATGCTATTATTTTAAAAACAATGTGGCAATGAAAACTAAATATACATTTAGTGACAAAATCAGAGACAATCAGAAGATCAGAAATAAAAAAGCAGGAAAAAAATCATAGAAAATAAAAGTATTCTTCTATTTTCCCCATTTGTCTTGTCACTCAATCAGTCTCATATACTTTAAGCCCATTTGTATGTTTAGCACTAAAATAATATTTAAAGAGTTTTATGGATACAAGTAGATTACTCTTACAAAGTTTGGTGTCAAATGATGCATTTAAATTGATATCTGAATATTCCTTATGCATAGCTGAAATTTCTCCCAAGTCTGGTTATGCAAAATAATAATAATAATAATAATAATAATAATAATAAATAGAGAAAAAATGGGAGAGAGTAAAGTTGGTCACACAATTTCTCTCAATTTACTAATTCCCCTTTCAGAATTGGATCTCCTTTCTTTCTCACCCACTTTCTTTGAGTTTGGCATTGTGAATTTGCAGAACATACCTGCGAACCTCTAGGAGGGATGTTTTTGCACCATTTAGAACTGTCAAGAGGGAAAGCATTGTCTCCTGCTGGGCTACCTCAGGTTCCCCTGCTGCCTGGGAACAGGACACGGATCAGACGTTCCATCAGCTCATGGTCTGTCCATTTCAGTTCAATTTACAGGCTCCCATAGGCAAAATGTGGTCTCCTTCCTTTCTCTCATTTCCTATCTTGAACAAATGGGGACAGCCCATTAAAGATGGAAAGCCCACAATCACAGCAGAGGGCAGAGTGAGGGAAGGAGAGAGGGAAGAGGGACAGAGAAGGGCAATTATTTTTTAACTAATAAAAATGTTTCTAGTCCTTATTGAAAGATTTCAGGTCCAAAATCTCAAGGGATGTCAAGATTTTAGTGTTTCTTAAAAATCCTCATGACAGATGATAGAATAATATCAGTGACTTATTTTGCATATAAGAAAGCCTTTTCTCAAAACAGTACACCAACCATTTCTTGCGTGAAAACACATCTCCTCTTACACGGGAACACTTCACCTGTCTGAATACTGAAATCACTATAGAGTCAGCCTCACCTCTGACCTGCACGTTCTCAGTCTCCTCATTTATCTTACTTGTAGGGGTGTTTGGAGGATGAAATGTGATAATGCTTATGGAACAATGTGCTGGCTTCAGTCACCGTGACAAACTACTTAGATATTCAACTTATAAGGAGGAAAGGTTCATTTTGGCTCATGGTTTCAGGGGTTTCAATTCATGGTCACCCGGACACATTGAGTCTGGCCTGTGGTGAGCAGAACATCATGGCAGGGGAAGCTGCTCACCTATGGCAGGCAGGAGGTGAAGGGGGCGGGGGGGAGGGAGGACTCAATATCTCCCAGTGGCCTAACTTTCTTCCATTAGGCTCCACCTCCTAAGAGTCCCACCACCTCCAAAGAGGCCACGGATTGGGGACCAAGCCTTTGCATATTAGCCTTTGGGAGGCATTAAAGATCCAAACCACAGCAAACACATAAACCCACCCTAGAAACATTTAACTAATAGCATTCATAATAAGTTGCAAAATAAAAAGGGAAGTTTCTTGAAAGCAAATATATACTCAACAGATTTCACATTTGAAAATAAAGAATGAGAAGGAAAGAGAGAGGAGTAGCCCTCCTACTTTCATTTCAAATTTTGTGTCATAGGAAATAATACATATTATGGTAATTTCTTTCTAATTATGCTGGAGTAAACTCAGGACTGTCAGTGATACACTAAAATAAAGAAGGTTGTTTTACCTCAAATTGCAATCTAAGAAGTGTTTTTTAAATCAGATATTATAATCTAAATATTATTATTTTTCAAAGTTATGTTTATATATTGTATTTTGCACATGTAAAACAATTTCAAAGTATTTATTTGATATGGAAGGAATGTTTTATATTAAATAAGGATTTGCTTCAAAATAAAATCTGGAAATGACTGGTAGATATTTAGAATGGGGTTGAATTAAGTATAGTTAATTTAGTCAAACTTCAACAATTCATTAGAGAGTAAATGACTGTAGATGATACAATATGTTGATTTAGCAACCAAAAAAAATATTGGTACTCATTGTTTCATACTGGCACATATTTTAGAATTAAGACCTGAAATCTTTCAATGAGGACTAGAAACATTTTTATTAGTTAAACAAAACAAAACAAGTAAAACACAACAGTGATTAAAACAAACAAACAAACAAAAAAATCTACCAGTTATCTTAGACCAGATGATGGATGTAGAAGAAAGAATAAGATCCAACATTTTAGAGATTTTAAATCTACAAAACTGTGTGTATTTTAATGCATTAAGGTTTCTGTTCCTTTGGAATTTTATATGACAGAATGAATCTAATCAACAGAGATCTAGTACAAGTTTACTCATGTTGAGAGAGGATCTATTGGATTAAGAGCTTGAAAAGTCTTGGTTTGGAGTAGGAATGGTCCAAAATCTCAAGAGATGTCAGATCTTAGTTTCTCTGCCCTTCTCTGTCCCTCTTCCGTCTCTCCTTCCCTCACTCTGCCCTCTGTTGTGATGGTGGGCTTTCCTTCTTTAATGGGCTGTCCCCATTTGGACACAATTGGAGCTGGCAGAAGTGGGCACAAACCATCCTTGGATGCATGATCCCAGACAGCCCCTCTCCAGCCTCAGGAGGACTGCCTGTGCTCATCCCATGAGCCATGAGTGTACCTAAAGGTGGACTCTCCCCAGCTTGCCTCTAGGGAGACTCAAAGCCATGGTAGAAAGCCCCTCCTGATGGAATTGGGAAAGGGGTCTTTTCTAGAAGGGAAAAAGCATGGAGTAGACTGAAAGGGAAGATGCCTTCTACATTACTGTGGATCAAATGTATCAACCATCTTTCCCTGTCTTTGGATTAAAAAAAAATTTGGATTAAAATGAATGCTATTGCATTGAAAACATTCATCTGTGGGCTGGGGATGTGGCTCAAGCGGTAGCGCGCTTGCCTGGCATGCGTGCGGCCCGGGTTCGATCCTCAGCACCACATACAAACAAAGATGTTGTGTCCGCCGAGAACTAAAAAATAAATATTAAAAATTCTCTCTCTCTCTCTCTCTCTCTCTCTCTCTCTCTCACTCTCTCTTTAAAAAAATAAAAAACATTCATCTGTGCTCATTACACCTTCTTTAGAGATTTTCCTGCAGTTTAGTTAGCGCTGGGCAACATTATGATAGAGTAATTCTTGGGAATATTCTTATATTGTAGATTTTTAATGTGGTCCTGCTTGCCTGAGACTGATTTTTCTTGGTATCTTAGAATGCTTTAGCACCCCCTTCCCTAATGTACCCTGCTTTGGAAGATAAATCAAATGGTCATCCTATATTTGAGAAATTTGCCTGTGAACCTGTCCCTCACTAGGTGTGCTAAGTTGTTTATTTGGCATTATCAGGCATGTGCTTCTCTGAGTAAGTAAATTTGCGGGATAACTTGGGAGCCATATCTTAAGGACAAACAGTGTTTTAGCTGCTTCTCGTGACAGACTTTCAGAAATGGTTGCATATTTCTCTCTCTTTTGAAGAAGGCACTCTCTACATGATTTAACCATTCCTTGGACATCTTACCCTGTGCTGTGGAGACAGATGCTAATGAGGTGGGGCGCGAAGCTGACAGGCCCAAGAGCACACCTCCTTAAGAAAGCACCTGGGCTGAGCTTCTTTTGAGCTACCTTTTGTCTAATGTGGTGGAACAAATGTTATTGAATGTTTTTTTTTTTATCTGAGATAATATAACTAAGGCAAATTTATATAAAGTAATTTAAAGAGTTCAAGGATAAAAACCTTCACCAAAGTGGGAATTTTGACTTTCTGAAGAAATTACACTATCATTCAAAACACAAAATACATCATTATACAGAGAAATTTGGGGGAACATTTGTGAACATTTAGTCTCTCTTCTACCCTGTTTCTACCTTTATTATTCAGTGGGTAGGAAGGAGCAAATTCACCAGCAACGTCCAACAATTGTGTAATAGACTTTTTATGAAGATTAAATTCCACAGGATAAAACCATTATCCAAATTATATATCACTCCCCTAACCTTAAAGGGCCCTAGGAAGATACCTTTGTGGCCAATTCTTGGCAAACACCCAGATAACCACTGATCCTTCTATTAGTAAATTAGGCTCCCCCTTCTTAGAATTTCATAGAAATGACATGGGACATTGTTAGCTGTTTCGAGTTTGTCTTCTCCCTCATGATATCTTAGAGGCTCACCCTGCTGTTCCACGCAGCAGGGTTGGTTATGGACCCATCTCTACTTTGGCTGAGTACTATTCCATCATGTGAATAGCATCATTTATCCACATACTTTTTGATTTGGATTGAACATTTGGCTTGTTTATAATTTTGGGATATTTTTAACAAAGCCAGTCCTTGTGTAGATTTGTGCTTGAAAGCAGAAGTGATAGATCACATGCCATGTATTTTACTCTATAAGGAGTCGCAAACTGTTTCAAAGTATCTATAACATTTTACATGACAAACAGCAATCTACAAAGTTCAGTTGCTCCTAATTCTTGTCAACACTTGCTGCTGTCCCTGTTTGTAATGTAGGCATTCTCGGCTGCATAGACGAGTCCTGATGGGGCATTGTAAAGCACTGACCTGCTGACTCATAAAGCTGAGGATGTTTTCATGTGTCTTTCTTTAACTTTTTACTTTTAAACATTTTCAAATTGCCTATCAATTATTTCCAGTTTCTGAAAATTTTTTTATGATAAAGAAACCAAGAAATTGAAAACCAGGTCAGAAAATATTTTCATGCTCACTGGATTCATGACATGATCATTTATTTCCATTCATTCTTTCTTCATGCAATTTTTAAATATCCTCTGTGTGTGTTCTGTGTAAATGCAAGAAATACAGAGTAAATATACCTTAAAGTACTTTTGTAGTGAGCTTGCTTGCACTCTAGAAGCTTTAGATAAATGAATGACACTTTGAACCACTGGCAATGATAAAATTTAACAGTTGATAAATGTTTTACTTTATGGAGACTCAGAGCATGTACACAAAAACAGTAATATATTTGCCAGAGGTATGACACAGGTAAATATACCTTTTGGGAAAAAATATTCTTATTCTGTTTGAAACCAGAGTATTTAAATCACCAGTGTATGAAAGAGCAGACTCCACAGCATAATTAAATTGCATCAGATTCAGTGGCATTATGAAGATTTTAAATATAAATTGTTAGAAAAAAGCCATGGAACTAACTAAGCCTCATGCTTAGTTATTATCTCTAAGTCTTTAATGCTGTGATGTACTTTGAGGAATCAAAGCCATATGGTTGTGTGAACTACATTTGCTCTGAGCAAACCTTTGGCTTTTCAGTTAGGACCCATCATAGATGGGGTGACCTCTGATTTTTTTTTTCCTAAATGAATAATTGGTCACACCACGCACTCTCCCAGTATTCCAGTTTACTTATGATTTCTGTGCTGCAGAATCCAGCATCTTAAATTTCCAAAATCGACACGGTGTTTAACTAGTCATCTTTTTCAGTGAGTTCCAATGACATATTACAAAGATACACCCATGTCACATTGATCCATCGACACTCCTGTATGATCAACCCTTTGAATTTACATTTCTGGGCTCATTTTTTTAAGATTAGTACGATTCCCTGACTTGGGTGCTCTTTTGTCCTTCAGTGGGAAACAGGAGGGAGTCATATCGTGTTTTCCTCTACATCAGTCTGGGATTCTAGTTGGTTATGGCAACGATAAAACCTCAGAAAGGGATAAAAATGCCACGAAGAGCAAAGTTAGCTCTTTGGGTGTGTACCCAGATATAAGATCGGAAGCAAAATGTAGACGAGAAGTCCTGAGAGTCTGAACAGCAGTGACCAGATGATCCAACTGCAGGGCCACGGAGGTACTAGGAAGGCTGCTGGGACGCTCTGTGCACCATGAGAGGCTGGGCTGTGACCACTGAGGCAGCAGGTGAGGAACCAGCTGCGGAATGCAGTGCAGGACCAAGCACCAAGCACCCACCACAGTGACCAAGTAAGACAGGGTTCTGATTTGGGGTACAATCTGACATAGAGGATCAAGAACAAGGGGAAAAGCTCCAGACTCATTTACTGAACCTTAAGTTTAAGAGAAGGTCACAGAAAGAAGGCAGGATCCATAGACCTCAGTGTCCACGTGCAACTCTGAGAGTGGCCCTGGCTCAGTCTGGGCTCCTGTTTCGATTAAGCTCTGATTGAGCCCAGAGGCTGGAGTGGCATGGAACCTGTGGAACCTGTCCACCAGAAGAGCTGCAGGACAGGAGTCAGGGAGGACAGGCGCTGCTACCTGCCTGGGCCAGTCTTGAGGCCTGTGTTGACAGTTCTGAGAGCAAGAAGTTTCCCAAACCAGGCTCCGTTGTGTGCATTGCTGCTCTGGGTCGGGTAGTGAGAGTCACACCCCAGGAAACCACTGAAGCAAGAAGAGCTTGGGAGCCCTCTTAGCAAATGCCCTTCTGACCCTCTTTCCAGTCGACAGAACTTGCCATATGTGCTAAGCCTTCAGGGAACAGGATGCTAACCTTAGCAGAGACTGGCACCTTTAATGGCTCTTTGCCTCCACAGAGAGGAGAGCTGCTCAGCCTTGGGCCTGCTGACAGCCGCCACTCCTCTTCCCACTGTCAGAAGGCATGTCTGCCACAGTGCTCCTCTCATCCCCACGGCGACTTTGGTCCAAAAGCAGAGAAGAGACAGGAGCAAAGTACTATATTCTCCCCTCATTCCCCCCAACACCGCTGTTCCACTCCCAGTTTGCATTTCATAACTCTAACTATTCAGTAAGGCTGCACCATGCATCTGACCTGCAAAGAGGCCTGGCACAGCTGCAGTCGCTGCAGCTCAGGCTCTGCCCCTCTGCTCTCCACAGCACTTACTGAAGACATTCGCAGGGGCCCAGACTCTGACCCCATGTCCACAAAAGCTCTGCCTGCACAATAGATGCTCGGGAGAAATGTTCAAGCTAGGAAAACTCAAGTGGTAATTCAGCTACAAAATCTGTCAATCTTCCTTCCTCCCTCCTTCCACCCAGCCACCCATCTGCTCATCCTTTGAGTAGCGATATGCGCATCATATCCTCAATATAACAAAATACTATCAATCCAGTACGTATTTAATGAGTTGTCTACTTTGCCTGGAAATATACCCAGCACTGACAAGGAAATAATCTGACTGTGGAAGTATTTTGGTTGGTTTTAGGGAAAAACATGGGGAAGGACTAGGGAATGACAGTTACCAAATTGTGTGACGTCCATGTATGAATATGCCACAATGAATCCATATACATGAAATTAGAATGCATTAATTAAAATAATAATAATACAATGAAGATCAATAGAGTAGAATACCCAGATCAGGTGAAGAGAGGCGGGAAGAAAAGGGGAAGGTCCTGAGGAATGAGATCAATCAAAGTCAGTTATGTGCATGTAAAAATATAGCATAAGAATCCCACTAGTACTTATAATTATAGTGCACCAATACTACACACACACACACACACACACACACACACACACATCAATCAGTAATTTACAAAACAAATTTCTTTCCAAGAAGTGGAGGGGGGTTTACAGTTGAATCTGAGTACCCCTGCCACAGCTCATCTGGTAGGTTCACAAATTCACTCCTGTTTGCATTACAGGAAGATCATGATGTCAGTATCTGTTTCCAAAGTCTTCACTGGCTTCCTATAACTTACGGAATAATGGCCAAATTCCTTAGACCTGCTATTGATGTTTTCCTATGGTGAATCCCCAGCCATGCTTTGTTACTATTTTCTATAACTAATGGTGCATATTTCTTGCTCAAGAACTATCATATAACCTGTGCTCTCTGAAGCTTTATTTATATTGTATTTTTGACCAGACGATAGTGTGTATGTGTGTGTGTGTGTGTGTGTGTGTGTGTGTGTGAGAGAGAGAGAGAGAGAGAGAGAGAGAGAGAGAGAGAGACTTAAATAAAGCATGACATTCAATAAAGCATGAAATTCAACGGGCCATCTACTCAGTGAATATATGCCTCAAGCATTAGTGAGTCTGCGATAGAAATCCCAAACCTACCTCTGCATTAGCCTGTCATTTTCCCCATGTTCTCCTAACAGGAGCATGCTGTCATACCTAGGCTGAGTTGAGCATAGTGCGTGCATTTTCATACAGCACAGCCCAGCCCAGAGACACAGCCACCGCTGGACTTGGTGCTTGAGTGAGGACCCTGCTGTCTGTCTGTTCCAGGGTTGGAGGAGAACCTAGCTGTACAGGAGTCACTGGATCGTTGTTACCTGGCCTGGGGATATGATGGTCTCTTTATACTTTGTGGATTAATGAAAATGTTCTCAAGTTTTAGTCTGAATACAGACAATTATTACCTTCCTCTCTGATCTTGTAACTTGGTGCCTGGCCTCTCCCATGAGGCCATACCCTCCTTGAGTCGGGCTCTACAGTGGTAATCCCCCAGGCACCCAGCAGGGGCCTTCTGTAGGGCTGGGTGGAGGAATCAACGGCCCAGGCTTAAACTGATGACTGACTGTAAAGTGTAGGAGGATGCCCAGAAGTCAGCACTTTGGGGACCTCGAAGACAAAGATGTCCTTTATTCCTTCATGTGGTTTCTGTTTTGAAGGAAACCCTGAAGCCTTACTCTATTTACAACTGCATTTGAATGTCTCTTTTATAAACTCAGGCTCCAATGGCAGGTGTCCCGTGTGTCTGGAGCTGGGAACAGGAGACCACAGAAGAGGAAGGGGACCAGGCCTAAGTGAGAACCTCAAATGGAAAATCTCGATTTGACCCACCTTTAAAGATTAAATTATGGCAAAGCAGAAAACACACATCAGTCTCAGCATAAACTTAGAAGGTTTCCAGGGTGTGTTCTAGGAGACAAGACGTTTGTCATTATCTGTCATTTCAGATAACTTTACAATCAAGGCATTAACATTCTTCTTCGAGTATTTTCAAAGCAGCTTGAAGTTTATTGATTTTCTGTGATGCCAGATGATTAATTTCATTCTCTAAGAACTCAGTAAAAATCACTCTAAGCCATGCAGTGCGAGGCCAGAAGCAGGAATCCACAATGCAACTTCCTGTTGTTTGCTAGTCGTCTCTGTGGAGTAACCTCATGAGAACATCACGGCCATCAAACACACAGTTCAAAGATTTTGGGGCTTATCACAGTTTATAATTATTTTGCTTGAATTTAGAATTTGTTTCTTCATTTTCTTCTACAGGTCTTTGTTAAGAGGTCAGAACTGTGATCTCCCTAGACATCTAGGGGCACACTCTCCACAGAGAAGGGCTCCACAACATTTTGTTGAATTCATAGATTTGGGGCTAAGGACTACCCATAGGTCAGCTGGTTTGATTTCAACCAAGTCTGCTTAGAGATTCAGCCTCAAAGAACTTAGTCATCCTGAAGATCAGGGGACTAGGTGGCTTGACATGAAAGAGCAAGAGTCATGAAAATCTCTTGAAATCCTTTACTAATTGGTTCAAAACTCTGTATTCTGCCAGGTGCAGTGGCCCACACCTGAAGTCCCAACAGTTCAGGAGGCTGAGGCAGGAGGATTGAGAGTCCAAAGCCAGCCTCCTCAACTAAGTAAGGCCTTAAGCAACTCAGTGAGACCCTGTGTGAAAATAAAATATAAAAAAATGGCTTGGGATGTGACTTAGTGTTTAAGCGCCCCTGGGTTCCATCCCTGGTACCCAAATAAAAACGCATAACAAAACACTCCATATTCTATGACTGTGGCACAATGTCTAATTTTTCTAAATCTGTATGATGTGTTTCCAATTATTTCTCATTCTTGAGAGATGTTATCTTCTTGTATTCTGCATGGTACAGAGTATGGGAGAATGCCGAAGACTAACCAGAGAAGATGCTGAGATGAATAGAAGATTCAGTAATAATCTCAAATCTGACATTTAAAAGAGACCCTCTGATCCCTTGGATGGGAAAAGTGAGAGTCACAAATACTAGGAGAAAATTCTTTGAAAGCTCCTCTAGCTCGATGGTAGAGACTTGTCTAACATGAGTGAGGCCCTGGGTTAAATCCCTAGCACTTAAAAAGTTCCTCTAGATATTTTGTCCTTCATGAAGGTCAAATTTTATCACAGTACTTGGTGACACAAGTGGTCAGAAAGTGACTACAATGGTTTACGTGCCCTGTGAGTGTGTGACAAATATGTAATATTCACAATATACTAACATTTGCGGGGCTGGGGTTATGTCTCAGTGGTAAGGCGCTTGCCTGGCATGTGTGAGGTACTGGGTTTGAATCTCAGCACCACCTATAAATAAATAAGTAAAATAAAGGTCCACTGACAACTAAAAAATAAATAAAAAACAAAACAAAACAATACACTAACATTTGCTATAGGTCTGGGCCTTGGGAAGGAGAGGCCTTGAAACTTGTTCACCATCCATCATCTCCTCACTGGGGATGTCCAAGAAAAGGAGAAAGACAGGAAAAAAAAAAAAAAAGAACTGATTTAGTAAAGAATTCGTGTAAATATGCTAATCAGACCTCCTGATGGTATTTAGTAGCATAAAGATAATGAGAGTCTTCTGTGGAGTTCTTTGTGCAGGATATATCTAGTCTGTCTAGGTTTTTATTGCAAACAAATGAGGAACTCATGGGTTTGTGGGATACAGCCATTAGAAAGTGTTAGGCCAGCTATATAATTACCAAAGTATCAGAGGGAGTTAGTTCATACCCACAGAGCCTCCTTGTGGGAATGCTGCCCAGCATCCATCACAAAGAGACCTCAAACTCTACAGTGGGACCAGAGGGCATCCTCTGTGGCCCAGCAGCACCTGGGAGCTGGGCTAATAATCTCGGATATTTTTCTGTCTTGCCTTTATCTTTACCTGCACCCGTCATATTATTAGTAAAGTTTGATATTTGGTAAGATCTTTAATTATTGTGAGTCTGATTTGATAGTCCGGCTCTTTGTGTTGAAAATCATTTCTACTTGTTTAAAATCATTTCCAATGTCTGGAAATGATTTTAAACAAGTAACATGCTTTTTTTTTTCTCCCAGACAACAATTGGATTTTTGGTAGCAAGTAAATTTAATACTTCCTCCATGATGGTGGGCTGTGGGTAGTCACTGCAAATAGCATTGGCCCATTATTACTGTTTTATTCAGTAAGTCTAAATTCTCATATTAAAGAATATGCCCAGAAATCTGTAGTACGGGATTCAGAATCATGTGAGTTGTCAAGACAAACACGAGAAGGGGACTTCAAATGGATTACTATATTTACACTGAGCCTAATTTCTCTTTCAAAAAATAATTTCATGTCTATTAGTCACAACCAAGAATGAACAGGAGGAAAGTCACACTCTACTAATAGAAGGTTTCTGTGTGGGAGGAGAGCCTGACTGTCCTTAGGAAAGGGAAGTGACTGTACATGCAAAAGAAAAATAATAATGACTTTTGCTTTTCCTTCAAGGCTTCATGAATATTTTATTATATGGAAAACAATGAAAAGGGCAATAAAAATACCTTATTACCTTGATAAGTTGAACCCTTTGGAAACTGAGAATTTCTTTCTGGAAGGAAATCTACAGGACAGAAAGAGCATTGTCCTTCAGAATAACCTAAAGCAAACACCGAGGCTGTTAGAAGTCAACTGTTGAAATTAAGGACCTGAAAATCAAGTTCCAGGGTCCTAACTACCTGTTGGCACCTGGCAAAGTCGACCAGCCCCAAGCAGGATACCTGCTCTTCCTTGAGGTTCAGGGCATGGGAGACTGAGCTGAGCCTGGAGGAGAAAAAGTACCTCCTCTCACTGCCCAGCTGGTGGCTCCTGTGGGCTTCTGGGAATTAAGGAAACAGTGACATTTCAGTAATCTTGGAAGAGATACATTTTTAGTGATGTAAGAAAAACAGTTATCAGATGTCCTAATTTTCCAAGAAACAGACTGTCAACAGATGTTAGGAGAATTAAATTTCCTTGCCACGGCTATATTTTACCTTTGTACCAGTTTTGTAATCACATCGCTGAATGTTTAAAAATTAGGTGTTTCCTGAAGTCGTAGGCAGAAGATTTCTGCTTCTTGTCTGTGATTTACTCATTTTCCAGTTTTATTTTGTCAGGTTCTAAGAGGCTATTAAAGATGCATATACATTTTCTTTTTCTTTTTTTTTTTAAACAAACAACTTTACCCGAATTAAAATAATCTATCTATCTAGAATTACAGGTTTGTTTTTCAATGGAATTTTCTTATGACATGTTAAATACACTAAGAATAAGTAGCTAGGTATCTCTGCTTCCTGTGGCCATGTCCTGAGCTGATCCCTTCTCCTCACCCTTCCATCTTGATGTTCTGCTCAGCTTGGGCCTAGAGCAACCGAGTTGGCCATCTTTGGACTGATAACTTTGAAACTGATAAAATTGGGAATATGGCATGATATTTCATATTTTAAAGAGTACATCAGCAAAGAGCATGAAGGGAAAGCCCACAGAGTGGGAGAAAATCTTTGCCACATACTCCGTTGACATAGGATTAATGTTCCGCATATATAAAGAACTCAAAAATTTTAACCAAGACCATAAATAACCCAATGAATAAATGGGCAAAAGAATTAAAAAGACACTTTTCAAAAATAAAACAAATGGCCAACAATTTAGAACAATAAATGTGTTACATCTCTAGCAATCAAGGAGATACAAATCAAAACCACACTAAGATTTAATTTCACAATAGTCAGATTTGCAATTATGAGGAACACAAATAACAATAAATGTTGGCAAGGATCTGGGGGGAAAAGAACACTCATACTTTGTTGGTGGGACTGAAAATTAGTACAACCACCCTGAGAAGCAGGGTAAAGATTTCTCAAAAAATGTAGGAATGGAACCACTTATGACCCAGCTATACCACTTCTTGGTATTTATACAAAACAACTAAAATCAGCAATTCTATAGGCATACAGCCACCTCAATGTGTACAGCAGCACAATTCACAATGGCCAAATTAGGGAACCAGCCCAGGGACCTGTCAATAGATGAATGAATCAACAAAATGTGGTCTATGTACACAATGGAGTTTTACTCTGCCATAAAGAAGAATATGTAAGACTTCAAATGAGTCCCCATAGGATGGACCAGAAAGGTGGAGGGAATGAGGACTGAAATGGAGTTAATCAAACCCTGTGTACGTATGATTTTGTCAAAATGAACCCAACTAGTATGCACAACTATACAGCTGTAATGAAAGAAGAATGTGCAAAAATATACAAAAGATTCGGGAGCTAAAAGACAATGATCATATCTGTGTCACTTGATGCCTTCTATTTCTTATAGAAAGAATTGCATCTGCCCCTTGCTCATTCATTGGCCTGTGGTTGTTTACAATATTTATATGACTAAATTCATCCCTTGGTCCATCAGATATAATTATTAAAATTTTGTCTAAAGCTATAAGAAAACAATTATAAAGGGTATCAGAAAGCACAGGAGCCACTTAAGAAAAAAACATAGAAAACTTAAATATTTTTATGTTGAAGGAAAGAATAGGAATGGGGATATGATAATATCTTACGCATGTGTTGGTGTTCTCTTCTGTTTATGCAGACGGAGGTCAGAGTCAAGGTGGGAATCACACCTGTAAGACTTCAAATGAGTCCCCATAGGACAGACCATGAAATATCACTTAGGACCAAAGCAACTAGGAGGAGCTTCAGAGAAGGCAGCTGGTCATCGACCTATTCATCTTTGAAACGCTAACCAACATCACAATGGAAATTTCCTTCTTTCTGGAAATTCGTTCCATTGAATAATTTAAGAAAACAGATTTATTCAGAAATAAGCACTCTTTAACGTGGGGGTTTGAGGAAGAAAGGAAGAGAAAATTAAAAAATAGAGGAACCTCTTGAGAAAATCAGTCAAACAAGGAGTAAGGAGCATTATTTAAAATAGCAGGCATCTAGAAGCAACATAAACCATTTATTCAATGGAGGGATCTACATTGATTGTGGCACATGTGTAAAAGAGAAATAAATCTATATGTACTGGCTGTGACAAATTTTTATCTGGAGAGGTGGGGGAGAAATATAAAAATATAAATATACTATTTAAAAGAAAGGGACAGGAGGTGGTGCCATTTTGAGAGACCATAATCTGGAGTACACTTTCTTTTCCCTTCTTGAATGTATAATCATTCATATGAAAACCAAACTCAAAATTTGAAGGAAGGCTGATATTTTTGGAGACCCAAAAATGGTCCAATAGAATTGTCACAAAAGGTTAATTTCTAGAAAACAATTTTGTGCTTTCAGTCATAATATCAACCTCTTAGAAGAACTTCCTTCTAGAAGCATCTTTGTAATATTGAAAGAATTTTGGATTATTCAAAACAGTATTTCCGGTCAGCACAGGACTCCCAGCCACTCACCCATGCAGGACCTCCGGTCGCCACTCCCACGCAGGACACCCAGCTGCTGCCTACATGCAAGACCTCCAGCTGCCACTCCCATGTGGACCTCCATCTACCAACCTGGGGCTCCCCTGGTCGCCTCTGTCTTGGGACACTACAACCACTGCCACAGTCCCATCCGCATGGCAGCTTGCACCGGAGGACACGACACAGGGTCTGGAGACAGCTGCCAGCCACTACACTGCACGCCACAGAGATGCATCTCTGAACACGCCACCCAATGCCACCCAACGCCACCGCCCCCTCCCCTTAGAAGCAATATCAAAGATACTGATCTGCTACAAAAATAATCCTTGTATCTTCCTTTGAGATTTTTTTTTCTCTCTTCTTTCAACCTCACATCCCCAACATTTGTGAAACAAAGTACTTTTCATGAATTAGGCTACCGAGGACTAGGAAGTCTGAATAGTATATTACAGTTGTGTTATATGACCTATTATCTCCAATTTTTACATTTTTATGTTTCTTAATATTTATGTTTATTTGTTTTTTGTACTCCTCTGTCTTCCCACTTACTTGTCTCCCCAAATTCACTTTCTCTCTCTTCTCCAGCTATTAACCAACTTCTTTAGATTCCACTTTCATGCTAAGATCTAATAATTCTATATCCTCACCTCCTGCCCCCTAAACATCTCATCCTACACCTCACCCCCAGTTCTTTTTCCACCATCAGAAACTGTAGACCCTTTTACAAACCTACTGTTTATACTGTAGATACTAAGTGAACTCACCAATTCTGAATATTGTGACAAAACCGTAAACATCTTAATAGCAGCTATTTGGTTTAAGGTTGTATATTGTTTGTATTGGAATCTGTTAATATTGTTCTCCCCTTTAAAGGAGAGGTATTCGAACCCTGTAGGGACATTATATGCCTGTAGGGTAAAATCCATAACACCTGGGATCCCCAGTGTTAGAATGGAAGATACACAAACAACATGAAGCAACAAGGGAAGAAAGTGCCCCAAGCAACTAGGATACTACTATATTAGAGTCCATGGCCAGCACAGCAGAAGCAATGACTTAAAAGGAGTTCAGGATGTGCCACAGTCTGGCTGGGCACAAAATTACTGGGAGGTCACGAGCCACTTGTAGGTTCAAAACAGGAACTCCTTTATTGCCCGAACCCCACGGGAACTCTCCAGAACTCCTCGGAAACTTCGAGAGAACCATTGGGAACTCCGCGAGAACTCAAAAGTAGTGGGCACCCGAGGCAGGAGAAGCCAACCCATTGCTGGACAGCAGAGGTCCACATACACAACTGAATACACAGCTTGTTTCAATTTAGCATCACCCAGTTACAGCAATCAGTCATTATCTTAATAATTACACACAGCTTAATTTAATTATCATCATCTTAATGGCTAGATGGCATTACTTCTTAACCACTCCTTCTGGCAAAATGCCAGGAGCCATCTTGACTTGGTTGTGGCTCTCAACAAGGATGCACATAACTACAATGTTCTGTGAATTAAAGATGATGTAAGAGAATAAATACAGGCAGCAAAAGATTATTTCAATAAAGATCTACATAAGCAAATACAGGAAGCCAAAGATGACTTCAATAAGGAGTTAGAGGTTCTGAACAAAAACCAAACAGAAATCCTTGAAATGAAAGAAACAATAAACCAAATTAAAAACTCAATAGAAGGCACCACCAACAGACTGGATCACTTGGAAGAAAGGACCTCAGACAATGAAGACAAAATATATAATCTTGAAAAGAATGTTGACCACACATTGAAGATGGTAAGAAACCATAAGCAGACCATTCAAGAATTATGGGATAACCCAAAACAAACAAACAAAAAAAACCAAATTTAACAATTATTGGGATAGAGGGAGGCATAGAGTTCCAAACCAAAAGAATGAGCAATCTATTCAATGAAATATCAGAAAAATTTCCCAAACTGAAGAATGAATTGGAAAACTAAATACAAGAGGCTTACAGGACACCAAATGTACAAAATCACAACAGATCTACACCAAGGCACATTATAATAAAAATGCCTAGCATGAAGATTATGGAGAGAATTTTAAAAGCCACGAGAGAAAGGAATTGGATTACATATAGGGGAAACCAATCAGGATATCTGCAGATTTTTTTCGACCCAGACCCTGAAAGCTAGAAGATCCTGGAATAATATACACCAAGCTCTGAAAGAAAATGGATGCCAATCAAGAATTTTACATCTAGCAAAATTAAGCTTTAGATTGAGGATGATATAAAAACCTTCCATGATAAACAAAAGTTAAAAGAATTTACAACTAGAAAGCCAGCACTGTAGATGATCCTCGGCAAAATATTCCATGAGGAGGAAATGAAAACAATAATGAAAATCACAAAGGGAGGTATTACACTAAAGGAAAAACTAATCAAAGGAGAAACTAAGCCAAGTTAAATACCAAAAATAAACAAATATGACTGGGAATATAAATCATGTCTTAATAATAACCCTGAATTTTAATAGCCTAAACTCACCAATCAAAAGACACAGATCCAAATTGGATTTAAAAAAAAAGACCCAATAATATGCTGCCTTCAAGAAATTCATCTCATAGGAAAAGACATCCACAGTCTGAAGGTGAAATGTTGGGAAAAATCATACCACTCACATGGACAGCAAAAACAAGCAGGGTTTTCCATCATCATATCAAATAAAGTAGACTTCAAGCCAAAGTGAATTAAAAGGGATGAAGAAGAACATTTCACACTGTTCAAGGGAACCATACGACAACAAGAAATAACAATTATAAATATCCATGCCCCAAACAGTGGAGCATCTACGTTCATCAAACAAATTCTTCTCAAGTTCAAGAGCCCGTAGACCATAATACAATAATTCTGGGTGACTTTAACACACCTCTTTCACCACTGGATAGATCTTCCAAACAAAAGCTAAACAAAGAAACTATAGAACTCAATAATATAATCAATAACTTAGACTTAACAAATATTTATTGAGTATATCATCCATCAAGGAGTGAATATACTTTCTTCTCAGCAGCACATGTATTCTTCTTCAAAATAGACCATACATTATGCCAGAAAGCAACTCTTATAAAATATAAAAATGTAGAGATATTACCCTGCATTATATTATATCATAATGGAATTAAATTAGAAATAAAAATAGAAGCTACTCCAACACCTGGAGATTAAATAACATGCTGTTGAATGAACAATGGGTTGTAAAAGACATGAAAGAGGAGATTTAAAAATTCTTGGAGGTAAATGAGAATGCTGCTACAACGTATCAAAATCTCTGGGACACAGTACACAGAGGAAAGTTCACTGCATGGAGTTCATTCTTTAAAAGAAGAAAAAGTCAACAAATAAATGACCTAACACTACATCTCAAAGCCTTAGAAAAAGAAGAACAAATCTACACCAAAAGCAGTAGAAGACAGGAAATAATTAATATCAGAGTTGAAATCAATATAATTGAAACAATTGAAAAAAATTGACAATACAAAAAGTTGGATCTTTGAAAAAATAAATAAAATTGATAAACCCTTAGCCATGCTAATGAAGAGGAGAGAGAAAACTCAAATTAATAACATACGTGGTGTAATAGAAAATATCACAACAAACACTACAAAAATACAGAAGATAAAATTAGGAATTATTTTAAAAATTTGTACTCCAATAAAATGGAAAATATCGAAGGCATCAACAAATTTCTAGAGTCATATGATTTGCCCAAACTGAATCAGGATGATATGCACATGTTAAACAGATCAATTTCAAACAATAAAATAGAAGACACCATCAGAAGCCTACCAACCAAGAAAAGCTCAGGACCAGAGTTCTACAAGACCTTCAAAGAAGAACTAATACCAATACTCCTCAAATTATTCCATGAAATAGAAAAAGACAGGACACTTCCAAACTCATTCTATGAGACCAATATCACACCGATTCCAAAACCAGACAAATACACATCAAGGAAAGAAAAATTCAGACCAATATCTCTAATGAACATAGTGCAAAAACTCTCAATAAAATTCTGACAAGTCGAATACAAAATCATATCAAAAAGATAGTATACCACAATCAAGTGGGGTTTATCCCAGGGATGCAAGGTTGGTTCAACATACAGAAATCAATAAATGTAATTCATCACATCAACAGACTTAAAGAATCATGATAATCTCAATAGATGCAGAAAAAGAATTTGACAAAATACAGCACCACTTCATGTTAAAAAACTAGAAAAACTAGGGATAATAGGAACATATATTAAAGCTATCTATATGAAGCCAACATCATTTTAAATGGAGAAAAATTGAAAGCATTCCCTCTAAAATCTGGAACAAGACAAGGATGCTCTCTTTCACCACTTCTATTTAACATAGTTCTTGAAACTGTAGCCAGAGCAATTAGACAGACGAAAGAAATTAAAGGGATACAGATAGGAAAAGAAGAACTCAAACTATGCCTATTTGCTGATCATATGTTTCTATACCTAGAAGATTCAAAAAATTCCACCAGAACACTTCTAGAACTACAAATGAATTCAGCAAATTAGGGGGATATAAAATCCACACCCATAAATCAAAGACATTTCAGAATATCAGTGACAAATCCTCTGAAGAGAAACTAGAAAACTACCCAATTTATAATAGCCTCCAACAAATAAAGAAAGAAAGAAAGAAAGAAAGAAAGAAAGAAAGAAAGAAAGAAAGAAAGAAAGAAAGAAAGCAAGCTTGGGAATCAGCTTACAAAAGAGTGAAAGTCCTCTACAATGAAAACTACAGAACACTAAATTACAGAAGACCTTAGAAGATGGAAAGATCTCTCTTGTTCTTAGATAGGCAGAATTAATATTGTCAAAATGACCATACTACCAAAAGCACTATACAGATTTAATGCAATTCCAATCAAAATCCCAATGACTTTACTCATACAAAAAGAAAAAGCATCATGAAATTCATCTGGAAAAATAAGAGACACAGAATGGCTAAAGCAATCCTTAGCAAGAAGAGTAAAGCAGGTGGCATCACTATACAAGACCTTAAACTATACTACAGAGCAATAGTAACAAAAATGGCATGGTATTGATACTAAAATAGACTTGTAGACCAATGGTACAGAATAGAGGACACAGAGACAAACCCAGATAAATACAGTTATCTCATATTTGACAAAGGCACCAAAAACATACATTGGAGAAAAGACAGCCTCTTCAACAAATGGCGCTTTGAAAACTGGAAATCCATATGCAGAACAATGAAATTAAACCCCTGTCTCTCACCATGCACAAAACTCAACTCAAAGTGGATCAAGGACCTAGGGATGAAACCAGAGACCCAGTGCCTAATAGAAGAAAAATTAGGCCCAAATCTTCATCATGTTGAATTAGGCCCCGGCTTCCTTAATAAGACTTCTTCAGTGTAAGAAATAAAATCAAGAATCAATAAATGGAACAGATTCAAACTAAAAAGCTTCTTCTCAGCAAAAGAAACAATCGGTGAGGTGAATGGAGAGCCTACAGAATGGGAGCAAATTTTTACCTCACACACATCAGATAGAGCACTGATCTCTAGGATTTATAAAGCACTCAAAAATCTGAAATCAATAAGACAAATAACCCAAACAAT
This sequence comes from Urocitellus parryii, assembly GCF_045843805.1. NCBI lineage: Eukaryota > Metazoa > Chordata > Mammalia > Rodentia > Sciuridae > Urocitellus > Urocitellus parryii. Next base: position 7,979,654 of record NC_135533.1, read on the forward strand.
AAATGGGCCAAGGAACTGAACAGATACTTCTCAGAAGATGATATACAATCAATCAACAAATATATAAAAAAATGTTCAACATCTCTAGAGAAACGCAAATCAAAACTACTCTAAGATTTTATCTCACTTCAGTCAGAATGGCAGCTATTAAGAATATAAACAACAGGGCTGGGGATGTGGCTCAAGCGGTAGCATGCTCGCCTGGCATGCATGTGGCCCGGGTTCGATCATCAGCACCACATACAAACAAAGATGTTGTGTCCGCCGAAAACTAAAAAAAATAAATATTAAAATTCTCTCTCTCTCTCTTTAAAAAAAAAAGAATATAAACAACAATAAGTGTTGGCGAAGATGAGAGGAAAAAGTCACACTCATACATTGCTGGTGGGACTGCAAATTGGTGCAACCAACCTAGAAAGCAGTATGGAGATTCCTTGGAAAACCTGGAATGGAACCACCATTGAACCCAGCTATCCCACTCCTCGGTTTATACCCAAAGGACTTAAAACAGCATACTACAGGGACACAGCCACAACAATGTTTATAGCAGCACAATCCACAATAGCTAAACTGTGGAACCAACCTAGATGCCCTTCAGTAGATGAATGGATAAAGAAAATGTGGTATATATACACAATGGAATTAGAGAATGTTAGGCTAAGTGAAGTAAGCCAATTCCAAAAAATCAAAAGCTGAATGTTTTCTCTGATATGTGGATGCTGATACATAATGGGGATTGGGTGGTGGGGCGCATGGGAGGAATGGAGGAACTTTATATAGGGAAAGGGGGAGGGAGTGGAAGGGAGGGAGCATGGTGGTAAGAAAGACAGTGGAATGAGATGGACATCACTACCCCAAGTACATGTATGAAGACAAGAATGGTGTTATTCTACTTTGTTTACAACCAGAGATATGAAAAATTGTGCTTGATATGTATAATATGAATTGAAATGCATTCTGCTATCATGTATAGAAAATTAGAATAAATAAATATAAAGAAAAACAATATTTCCTCTTAAAATTGCCTTCAGGACTACTTTTTTTGTTGGGGAAGGTATTGAGGATTGAGCTCAGGGGCACTCAACCACTGAGCCACATCCCCAACCCTGTTTTGTATTTTACTTAGAGACAGGGTCTCACTTAGTTTCTTAGTGCCTGGCTTTTGCTGAGGCTGACTTTGAACTCGTGAGCCTCCTGTCTCAGCCTCCTGACCACTGGGATTACAGGCATGCACCACTGTGCCTGGCCCTTTAGGATTTCTTTTTAAGATTGTTTTTAACAGTGATTAATTTACTGACTCCTCAGCTTTTTTTCAACATCCTTGGACCATGGTTAACTCTGGTGCTGTGCTACAGCATCAGCCATTCTGTCTTCACTGTACAAGAGTATGGGCTGCCTGGTGAGAGGTGACTTCTGCTTGACTTTAGTCAAGATTTCTACACAATTGGGATCATCCGTACTTTGCCATTAATCAGATATCATATTGCTATTAAGCCATGTAAATATCAACTAGTAACCCTGTAAGTCTTGCTATCAATCCCTCAGAGGAAATATCTTTTTAGTAATAGGAAAAAAAATGCTGTACCCAGAAACAGAAAATATGTGTGTCTGCCAGGGAGACTGCCAAGAGAATTCCATATGCTTAGACAGGTTTACCTTTCATTAAGCTCAATATTTTAGAATGAACATTAAGCATACCTGCGCCTGAAAATTGTATTTCAAAACAAAACAAAACAAAAAAGCCCTCTTGATCTAGATAGCAATCAGGATTTGAAATTGGATTTTGCTTTTGGGTATCATTTTCATAAAGTTAATATTGTCCCGAGTAATAACACAGTGCCGGGGGCTGCATTTAACTTAGCCGTTCCCCAGAGTTGGGAGGCTAAAAGACAGCAGTGCTGTGCGGTGACCCTGAAGTGACTAACACGTGTCCTTTGGGAGAGAGAATCATAGACTTAATCAAGCCCACTAAATCTGCTTCCTCTGGATACTCGAAGAGACTCCATATTCAACAGGACTGGCTGTCTCACTGGCTGGGTCCAGTGCAATATGGAAAGCCGTCCCCCTGTTCAAAAGCTAGGGAGCGTTTCCAGAGGGCCAGGTGGGAGTTAATCTCGGGGGCTATTAAGCCCAGGGACCTGTGTGCAAGCTATGTGGCCGGGGAACTGGCCCTGACTTCGGCCACAGCCCTAGGCTTCCCGTTAAGTTAATGCTAGTGAACCTTTTTAAAAGCAAAATCAAAATGCAACAGACACGTTTGAAATGTGACAAATCACCATGGAATATGTCTTTTTGTATTTTGTTTTTCAAATCTTAATCACGTCTAGCTTATCCAAGGATAAAGCTTAGGAAGATCATTGCTACTAATCACTGAACCAAAGTCTCCCTGACGATTCTCACTATTCACGGAAATTTAATCTGTCTCTGTGTGAACCATTAGGGTAAATGTTTCTGCTTGAAGTCACAATGCCCTGGTACTTTTTTTTTTTTCATTCCTTGTACTACATATTTAGGCACCTATTCAGAATTTACAATTTTCTATTTTATGTACAGGTTCTAGGAGACACAAATGGATGAATAATTGCAATGAAAGTTAATTTATTATCTTTTATATCAATCTTTGTGTTTGACAATTTTTTATTTAACTTTCATTTTTGGAAATTTTGAATCATATAAAAAGTAGAGGATATTATCATCCACATGAAAACATCACTAAACCTCAAAAACCATTATTTTGCCACTTCTGTTTTATTTGTTCTTATCTATTCTCTCTGCCCTCCCCACTTTTTGTTTATTATTATTATTTTTTTTGGCTGTGATACTTTCAGTAAAATTTTAAATACCAAGTTATTTACCCAGAAATGTTTTAGTATGCATTTAAACATTTTTCCTTATGTAATAGAATAAATAAATATAAAGAAAAAAACAGTAAAATTAGCAAAAAGTAATTCCTTATTATCAACTAGTATCAACCCAAATTTCTCCTGTTGTCTAAAAATGTATATTTGCTTGACTCAGGATCCAAGAAACGTTTTACATATTATATTTGGTGGCTAACATGTCATGTCATCTGTTTCTTTTAAGTGGTAACAACACCTCACCTTTACCTTGTAATTTATCTTTTAGAACTCTACTGACTTATGGAACAAATGAGACCTATGAAGTTTTGACATTTTGCACTGGACCGATGTGCCTGTGGCTCCGTTGAGTCCACCATCTCCCATATTTCCTGTTGACTAGACTCTAGAAACAAAGCCTTGATTACAATCAAGGTTTATCTTTTTCCTGGACACTGCTCCAGTAGTGGCCTCCTGCCCATCACATTGTGTACCAGCAGGAGCAACAGGGCACCTACGACTGGCTTTAACAGAGCTAAGCTGCACCCGTGGGTTCCGCGTTCATCCTGAGCCCATCCAACTTTCACTAATGCCTTCCATTTGCTGGTCACCTTAAAGGATGCCTTGACTTAGAAGACGCTACTACCCAGTCTGGAGGACCTTCTTCAGAACATTTCCCCATCTGCTCAGGCCTTTCGGTTTGTCTGAAGTACAATTCCTACTGGAAGGACAGAATATATGCTTATTCCTGCCTTTTAATTGTCAATTTTAAGATAATGAAATGGTGTCCTAGCAACTTCCCGTAGTATCCAATATATTTGGTTTTGTTTCTCCAAATATTTTTCTTTTTTTGTCCCTCTTGAGTATCATCATGTTTAGACCAGTTGCAGCCATTATTCTTTTTGATGTTAGGTTTGTCTCTCCTCCACCTGATGGAGGCTCTTTAGGCCAGCTTCTAGACCCTCTGGAGGTGATGCCTGCCTCTGCCTCATCCTTGGAGCTCAGTGCTAGGCTGTCCGGGACACACTGGTGCTTACCAACTGAGGGGAAGACCAGAGTTCACGCTGTGCCTGGGTTTCCTGGTGACAGTTTTGCAGTTCATACTCCTTAATCTGCTTTGTTATCTCTTGACCTTATATTTCCTCAAAGTTCCAATCATGAAGCACGATGGCTATTTTTCTGGATTCTTAACTTATCTCTTAGCTGAAATCAACCTTGTTTTCTTCTTAGTCTACCAAGCTGAGGGTTGTCGAGTCCCTAAATCCATCCCAGGAATCTCGCGTTCTTCACCTCCTTGCAAAGACCTGAATGAATGCCAAGGTGAGGATCCTTCACCCCATTCCCAAATGATTTCTAATGCTTTTCAGTGTATTTTCCCTTTTAAAAACACCTTTTTCTAAATTTCTTTTATTTCAGTGTCATCAGTACATAGACATGGCAATTAACTCATCCACATTCCCAGTTCCAATTACTCTCATAGTGCATTTGCATAATTCATTTTAATTGCACCCACCATAATCAAATTGTGGTGACTCAATCTGCATGCAATTTTTGGTACAGGGGAATGTGTCCATAATCACTCAGGGTATTAACAATCGGTGCTTCAGAATGGAGATAAACTCTGGCTGGCACCTCCGAAAAAGGGAGTTTCACATAAACCACATCTGCTGCATGGGAATTAGAGAGACACTGTTCTTAGTGACAGGTAGTCTCAGAATTAGTTTCAGTCTATTAGAAAAGCTACCCAAGAAGGACTCTGAGGAGCCTGCCCTTGTCTTACTCGATTATGCCAGTCTCTTTCTCTGATAGGTAATCAGCTTTTAAATTCAGTTCAAATAGAAATAAAGAGTAGGTTCAAATCACAGAACAGTAAGATGCTGCCACCTATTACGGATTATGTATCCGGAGAGCAAGAACATTCGGATCCTTCAAGACGGGCAGATGAGAGTGTGGAAAATATGATCTCTATTCAACAAACACCACATTTATCTTAGTGGCTAAAAGAGACACTGGTCTGTGTGAGTCCAGGCTGGACAACAGTACATGGGTACAGTGAATTCTGCCTTTATAGAAGGAGGAGAGGACTTTTGTTTACCTGAGATTCTAGGCCATGTCTCCAACGGTTTTCCAAGACCCCAAAACACTGAAAGAGCAGAATACTATTCAAAATCATGTAGCATTTAAACTGTTTAAATTAGGAGGAAACACCTGAGGGATTCTTTTTGATCCTAGGAAATGTAGCATTTCCAAAGGCATGATCCATCATTCCCTGGTCACATCTGGAAGTGGACTGGTATGAACTCCGGCCTCCATGACTGATATAATTACAAAGCAGCCTGCCACAGCTTAAATAGCTGCTTTTCAAAACCCAGATGGACATTTAAAGCTCAGTCCCCTCCTCTCATTTTCCAGGGCTTCCAGATGAATTGTCTGAGTCATGAAATTATCGAAGGCTCCTTGGTGTACACCAAGCACTGCCGCTGACCTGACTGACCAGGATTCCAGCTGGCTGAGTGACGGTTCCATTTACACGGAAGAAATAGGGAAGGGACCAAATCCTGCCTGTCACAATTAAGCTTGATCATCTGTCATCAGAACTTCTAGTGGGAGTGATTCATCTTAGACTTCTCAGATGCTCTTTAATTGACAAAGGAAAAATGGTTCAAAGAAAATATCTTAAAGATTACCCTGCAGGCAAAAATAAAGTGTAACCCCAAACAGATTCTCTTTGTGTAAAACAAACTGCTATACATTGTGAAATTATCCTTTCTTGTATCACTTGAAAATATGTTTCCTCCTTTCATTCTTCTTCTTCCCCATCAACCCCCCAGTTCTAGGGAATCAAACCCAGGGTTTCACACATGCTGGGCAAGCACTTTACCATTGAGCTATATTGCGAATCCTTTTTGTTTGAGATAGAGTTTCCCTAAGTTGCCCAGACTGGCTTTGAACCTGTGATCCTCCTGCCTGGCTACTCCTTTCAGTTAAAAAAAAAAAAAAAAAAATTAGCTGTGTATCTGGGGCAAAGATACCTGTTTTCTGGGTATTCACCAGACTCATCAAGGGAGACAAGTAGTCCCTTTTCTCCCATGTTTCCTAGAAGCTACCTTGACCTTCATTGCATAGCAAGAGCTCAACCCAGCGGGAAGCGGGGTGACATGTGCTCATCAGAAGAGCCTGTGTGTGCGTCCATGGTTTCCAACACTGTAGACGTGTGTGTGCACTTCAGCTCTCTGGCCTTGACTTTCTCTTTTTAGTAAATGGGAATTGCACCATCCCAGCAGTATTGTGTAAGGACTAAATCAACGTATAGCTAGCCCCGGTGCAGAATGACTGGCACAATGCACGCCCTCAAGGGATATTTTTCTTAGTATCTCAGTAGTAAAATTAGGGAAGGAAAATGACCTAGAGAAAACCTGAGTTTAGGCCTATTATTCTCTTAAAATAGGTGTATTTTTGACAATCTTTATTCCAATTTATTAAATAATCAATCCTTAGCCCTTCCTCAGCATGAGATGTAGAGCTTGGGTTTGCACACATTCCATCCAGGCTTGTTCTGGATCTTGATGTGGCACTAAGGGACCCTGGTTGCCTCTCAGGGTGTTATGACAATAGATGCCCCATCATCCTTGAGAACCTGACAGCTACTGTGAACAGAAGTTCTCTGCAGGAGCTACTGCTGTGTGAAGATCTTGCAGACTGCTTGTCTAGAACATCCTGACTGCAGAGAGACAGACTGCTGTCAGTCCAGGGCCAAAGACATCTGGGCTCTCTTAGGCTCTTCAGTTATCATTTGCCTTGACTTTTGTATCTGACCCAACATTCTCATGACTATTATGTAAACTTCTTGGGATATATTGTTAAACTTAGCACATCTCCAGGCTCCACCAACTCCAAAGCTAAGAATGTTGCAACATCAGAAACCAGTAGAAGAGTTTCTGCCCTGCTGCAGGCTGCTGGTGCTCCCACAAATAAAAGTGGCAAATACGCTGCTTCAGGACTTCCTTTTGTTCTGTGACCATAAAATACTTTGAGATCCAGGCCATGAACACTTGTCTTTGGTTCAGGATAAACTATTTTTTTCTTCTAAAGCAGAGTTCTTATTTAATGTTGGCCATACTTCATCACATACTTATCTAAAACTTTATGAGATTCATTTGTGTAGCATGAACAAACTTTCAAGGTCATTAAAATTTTTTTTCCTGTATGATTAAAAGAAAATTTTCCTTTTTTAACTAAATTTTCACTTTCCAAAATTTTAGTGACAAAGTCAACCACCTAACTCACTACCTCAACCCTGATTCAATACTTAATTCAGAGTTGGTATTTGGAGTTTCAGTTGAAACTAATGAATACTAAGTTTATACTCTACATCAGTTTCCATTTCATTCCATCATGTTCTTAAAAGCATAGGGGAACTTTCAGAGAACTGTTTTATAGATGGAATTTAAAAGGAAAGAGTCGTTTCACACACCTGAGAGATCATGAGTCCCCCTTTAGGTCACCTGCTGAGATGGCCGGACTTCCCACCTTGTCTTCCCAGCCTCAGGTTTCCCAGTTGCTTCAGTCTCATCTCTTGGTGGTTCTTTCCTTTTGATCACAGATCCGTATACCAGGAATCAGTAGACCCTTTTCTGCCTGCAACCATCTAGCTACATGGCTTTGGGTAAGCCACCGAAAAGTGCAGAACTTGCTAAAATGTTCTTATAAACCTTATTTTTAAAAATATGTAAATAAAATCATTAACTTATAATGGTCATACGGATAACAAATATCTGTATAGAAAAGTAAAGAAATTGAGAAAAACAAATAAGCAAAAATCACCCAATGTTCCCCAACCAAGAGGTCATCACAAATATATAGTTTGATGCATATCATTTTGGATCCCTGTGTAGACCCACAGATATTTACAATTTTATATAATTGTGACATTCTTATCCTATCTTATGCTATTTCGTAGCTTCTTTAATTTTTCAGTTTATAAGAATTATAATAATTAGAACTTGGTAAGTTCTTTCTACATAAAATCCAACTTAATGCTTAAAATAAATTTTCCAGATCTGAATTACAAAGACTGTGTTTGTGCAATGGCACAAGGTTAGTATTTGGTGGGACTGGGATGAAACAAGATTTCAGTAAAGATAATTCCTTTCAAGTCACTCCTTTATATTGGTCACATTACCCCATTGAAAAATACCAATGGTTTATATCAAACGATTATTTGGTGTACTTAATAGCTTTAGAAGTTCCTATATTATTAAATACTTATCAAATATATTTTTGTGAATTTGATCAGACTTCCTTGGATATATTTCCAAATACAAATTTCTGGGTTAAAAAGTACATGTCTTTGATTTTTGACATTCATTTCCAGATAGAATATTGTGATTTTATAGAATAGTCATTTTCCTGCATCCTCCACAATGAGTGGTAGCAGTTTTCTAAGGAGCAGAGATTTACTTCATTGACACAAACCCTCTCCTTTGGATTAGTAACTCAGAACTCAAAATGTATGCTCGTTATGGGTCATAGACCATTCTTTAAAAATTAAATGCTTATCTTAAAAGCAGGCACTGGGTAGGAAACAAGAGGGCTTGCTTCATAATCAAGCAATCTAATATCTGAAAAATTCTTTGAGAGAGTAAGGGTCATCTCATACATTGCTAGTAAAAATAGTCATGTTGGGTAGAAATGACCCACCTCCAGGTGCACAGACTGTCACTCAATACTTCCACAGTAGGAGTCCGTCAGTGGTAATCCCTGAAATGAACTACTGTTTTGCCATTGGAACTTTTATATCCTTTGTATACTAGTTTACTCAAAATGTTCTTACTATTTTAAACAAAACTGTAGTATAGACTAAATCATTCTGATTAGTAAGCACATCTACTATTTGTATAAAACACAAGGTAAATTGGCCTGACATGTTTATAATAATTATCAGATGTTTATATTTTCCTCCTATGGTTTTTTCCCTAAGATGTTCTACAGTCATTTGCATTTCTTTGATGTAAAAACAAATCAAACCAACATCAACATTCACCTGATCCTCTCGTTGGTTCATAGCTCAGTACCTATAAGCCCTGCTTGATCTTCATGTGTTGACTACAAACCAATAAAATGACTTAGAGCTTATTAAAAACCTTTCCTGAAGACCTACTTTGAGCCATGCAGATCTCTTCCTGTAGATCCAGAGGCCATGTTTCTTTCCTGTCCCCTCTTGTTTTGCTTCTGTCCGGCATCTTTTCCTTTTGGGAATTATCATTCCTCTATTCTATATGATTCAGGTGGACTTATAACCAAGTGAGCCTGTCTGCCCCAGCACAGCCCATCTCTCAGCCATGGTGACCAGTTTGAAGAGTGGCACGTGGCTGCCCATGAACCCACCAGATCCCTTTGAGTACAGAGAACTTGAGTTCATAAGCTCTGAGTTCCAGGCCAGTAGCAAGCTTGCTCAAGCATGAAGTCAAGAAAGACAGGGAGAAGTGGGAATAAAGGGAGAGAAATCTGCTCCTACCAGTCCCAAACCTTTTTAATTCTAAAATTACCTTTTCATCTTTAAGCAGGTTTGAGCTGTCTTTCTGTCATTTGCCACCCTGAGTAGTAATCAAGTGTCCAAAGACCGGCAGATTGGAATTACCTTTGACTCATATGTGCAGTACTCTCTTTGTTCAGCTTAATGCACATGTTTGGGAAAAAGAGCAATTCTAATGCATGTTCAATATGTTTTTCACATGACTCTTCCTTGCAAGGCTTAGATTTGATCTTACATAAAGTGATTTAAAAAAAAAGTTCTAATGTCAACCCAATGCCTGTCCTTAAATATCTGACTCATTTTTTCTTATTTGGTTTTCAAGGTCATTTATCTGATAACACCATCCTTCCCACACACCTGGATCCAATCTTCAAATAATGAGAACATTATTTTCTATCCTGAAAATCATTAGACCTGATTACCGATCTTGCATGGACAAGCACTCAGCACGGGGCATGTCATGTGAGTGACAGACGCCTGTTAGCACTCCATGTGGTGCTGTGGCATCCTGGGGATACATTGGCTAGGCCAAGGCCACACGGTGCACGAGGAGCTTTATCTCATAATGGGCAGAGAGGGTCAATACAGTAATTAATTTTTCTCCAGGAAATCTCTTTGAAGCCACTGTAGACTGTAAGCCGTCTCCAGACTGATTGCAAAAGGGACACTGCACCATCATTAAATTGTCAATCACATAAGTAATAAATTTTTATGGAGACACACTTTTGTAAGAAAGCCTTGGAGTATTTATGGGGGAAGTTGATAAAACTTGGAATCTTGAAAATATTTGTGGTTTCAAATAAAGAAAGAAACAAACAGAAAGAGAAAGAAGACTGAAGCGATTATAGTTTGATGAGATTAAAAGTAGAAGGAAAAGCTGGATCAGATGTTCAGAAAAATCAACAAAACTGAGAAGCAAGGAGAATATGGTGAGAATAGGGGATTCCTATATTTTTCTAATCAAGATGTAAAAATCCACCTAGAAGTTAACTGAGGAGGATTCTGCATTTCTGGCACAGACCAGAGGCAAGATTTTGAACTGCTATGGATAGAATCCAAAGGATGTGTCTTATTGAGTTGTACCTGGAAGTAAATAAGACACTTACAGCCAAAAGCCCAGAGTGACCCCATGTTTTAGAACACAAAAACACTATTTATCTATAGCTCTATTTATATTGCTTTATATTCTCAGCTAGGGTCTGGGGTGGAAGCTAAGGTGAGCTGGCCAAAAAAAAAAAAAAAAAAAAAAGTATCAGTGGCCTCAGAGCCCAAGGTATCACTAGCTGGAAGTAGAATAAAATAGTGCGGGCTTGAAAAAATCACCACGTCACATGATATGATTCTCAAGAGTGTGGACAATTGCACACGTGTGACTGTCTGGTCTATCTAGGTTGTAAAACAGAGATGCCCCACCTTACTCATTTCCTCAATAAACTGCCTTATCCCAGGACAGCAGTGAGTGTTGGATGGCAGAGATGGGGAGAATGGGTCCCAGTAGTGTCAATGGAGAACTCCTGCCTTCCCCCCCCGACCTTTGGTGGCCAAGAAAGCTTGCTACGGAAGGAGCATGAGATCACTAGGAATATCCTGTATTTGGAGAAAGCACAGGGACTGGGAAAGGTTTTGTGTTGTGATCCAGGTGGAAGGAAAAAGGTGAGCAGGCAGGGAAGGTTTTCTTTATCACAACCTAGGAGCTCCTCGCCCTCACCCCAGCAGAAGTGAGATGGCCCACCCAGCTGTGCTCCACCTGGATGATTCATTCATCCCTTCAGCCAGTATTTATGGACTGACTATAACATCAGAGGCACAAGAAACAAAAAGCTGAGTTTTGCTGCTTGATTCTTCTCTGTGTTAAGTCCAGCATCAGTTGAACAGTTGGTACATTTGGTATCTATCATGCAGTAGAGCAGAAAGATGGGGACCAGGGAGGTATTTTCTAACAAATTCAGACCCTTGTGCTTTATACCCCCATTTTAATCTTTGTCATGACCAGAGAATTTGCAGAGTTTATTATTCCCTTGCAGATAGAAGGAGGCACATAAAGGTGAGATATACACATCCCCAGTGCTATTTACACACACACAAACTTGCACACTGACCCTGGGCATTTCTATTTCCTATACGCAGAGATTGGGGGTGATTTCTTTATCTTGGATTTCTTCCTATAAAACAATGTATATGGATTATGCCCCATGAAAAAGTACTACTTTCAATTTTACGTAATTCTTATCTGTATACCTTTAGTAGATTCTAAAGATTCCTGAACTTGGAAACATAAAACACATGCATTCAAAATGGAAGGGCTTTCAGTAACTTCAGTTGAGTAGGAAAGAATGTCTATGCTCACGAAGACTCTTGAATTTATTTCTTGCACACCCTTGACCACCTCTATATTAAAGATGTCCTCTGACCCGTATGAGTATTAATCTGGCTAGTATTAGAATAGGAGAGAAAAAGCTTTATTTTTTTCTTTTGACTAAGTAACACTGACTTATTACAGTCACGCTTCTTCATTAGTTACAAAGAAATATACTCTGGCTGTTTGAAATTAAGACCTGAATGGAAATTACTTTACAGTTCCCTGTTCAGACATCTAGTAATTGCAATAATGCAGTATACAACAAGGAATTCCAAACAGAAGGAGAATTCAATCTTCTAAGGAAGATGTTTTTGATTGGGGTCTGCTGGTAGGGGAGAGAGGCTTGTGGGTTGAAGTTTTCTCTTTTAACGAATTCAAAATCATGTCCAATCAATGTGTTGATCATGAAGTCCACATTTGAACATCAATATCCTTTGAAATGATGCTGCTGCATAATTGAACTAGAGATGAAGATTGCCTTCCCCGAAATGGTAAGAATACATCAGGTTCAGCTTTTGCTGGAAGCCAGTGATTAAAATGCCAGTGCCTTTCCCCTATAAACCTCTTTTATGTCTCACAACTTTGTAAGCATCATTAGACTTCATTTGATTCAGTCACAGAGAGGCAGAGTGACTTGAGAAATTGATTTGCCTAATCTACAATTGCACTGTAGCAGGAAGATTAGAACCAAACATCCTGATTCTCAGGCCAAGATCTTTGAATTAGAGTACCAGCATCATGCACTTTTCTTTTCCTTTCAGAAATGATTTTATGCTAATTCAGAAAGGATAGAACTCACCCAAAGACTTGAGTGAGGTGTGCTCTTTATCAAAGGAAACTGTAATTGACTTTTTCATTTTCTGATTTTTCAGTTAGTATTATGGTCAAGTTGTGCCACACCCCCAAAATATTCACACTATATTTGGAGAGGAAGCATTGGAGGAGAATAATTAAATTTAAATGAGGTTGTGAGGGTAGGGTGCTGCTCCAACAGGACTGGTGTCCTTAGAAGAGATACAAGGAGCTTGCTCTCTCCTTGTTCGCCCAGAGTAGAGGCCTTGCTAGGAAAGAGCAAGGTGGTGGCCGTTTCCAAGCCAGGAAGCTCCGCCTCACCAGAAACCACCCCCAAGTGCACCTTGAAGAAAAGACTAGGAGAAAACAATTTTCTGTTATTTAAGCCATCCAGTTGGGTGATTTGTGTTATTTTGTTTTTGGTGTACGGTGGAGTAAACCCAGGACTTGTGCATCATAAGAAATGCTCTACCATTGAGCTGTCCTACCCCAACCCTTTTTAAAATTTTTATTTTATTCATGAGGCTGGGTCTCACTAAGTTGCCCCGGCTGGCCTCAACTTGCGATCTTTCTGCCTCAGCCTACCAAGAGCCTCCCAACTAGTACAGGCACTAAGCTTCCTAAGAGCAAGAACTGGATCTGACTTGCCCTCTGACATCCTCAACAGTTGGTTCAAGCTTATAGCATGTGGAACAATTCCACGTTTAAGCAGTAGAGTTTCTGGTCTGTCAAGCAGAGTAATCGTGGGATTTTTAGAAGTTCAGATTCAGTTTCCATATTAACAAGTAGTTTAAGGTCAAGTCAACTGAAGCTGATAATTGTATCGGGAATTCTGCTTATTGTTTTAATTTAAAAAACATAAAAAGGGCAGACAACAGGTACTCTGTTTTAGTTCCCATTGTCTAACTAGCAATTTCCTACACCCTTTGAAGTGCTTGCTACAGCTTCTAGCCTCAGGGATACCCAGCTCTGATCACTAACATTGCTGTGATGGTCCTGGAGAATGCCCAACTCTAACAGGCCTGGTGCTGAGCTCCTTGCAGGCATTGTCTCATTTAATACTCGCAATGGTCTTTGGAGTTGAGCACTGACATGGTCTCCTTTTCCAAAGGAAGAATGTGAGGGTTGGAGAGAGAACACAGGCAGTAAGAGGCAGAGCTGGGCTTTGAACCTACATCTGTCAGATTCCATGGCTCAGGAGCAGCCACTACCATGGCAGAGACAGGAGGAGGAAGAAGCAGGCAGGCCTGTGAAGCCAGGACCAGCCCTGGAAGAGATGAAAGATCAGGAAGGACAGAGCTCCCCTGGGCTGGGTGGGAGGAGGCAGAAGCCTGCACCACGGCAGCTGGACTAAGGCAGAGGCCATTTCCAGAGCCTGGCTCTGTTGGACAGGTCAGGTAAGAGACCGGCACAGGACAACCCACCTGCTGTTAGCTTTGGTGCCTGTGGTGGATGGTGACACCATTGCCTGAGAAGAGAAGGGATGACTCTGGGAGAAGAATAAAGACATCTGTTTGGGCACCCTCCAGTTTTGCAGCCTTACCTGACCCCTGCTGTCCAGCTCTAGCTTTATGGCCCTGATCAAAGTTGAGCTCTTCTTTCTCATCTACGTGGGGACCTTCACTCTCCCCACGGTGAGAGTCTAAGTAAGAACAAATTCCCACCAATCTCCTTGTGCCAGCTGTCATTCAATTTGGTGACAATTTCTGATAGGGACATTTGTTTGCTCCAGCAGAACTGCTACACTGGTGATCTCATGACCAGGTTATGGAGGCACCATCGGGGCCTGAATGGTCCTTGTGTCACTTTGGCATTGCAGCAGGTCTCTGTAATCCTGGCTCTGACCTTAACGTATGTTCAAAGCTATATAAAATCAGGAATGTGTTGGGCTTACAGTAACTTTTTAGTATTTTCTGATGATAAATTTTATTACAGAAACATCTGACAGCCAGCATTGACTGCTAGCTTGTGGTGAGACTGGTATTCTCAGAGGAACACACACCGCCCAAGTTTTCTTCCCAATTTTCAGCTTCTCAAGGCCTCTGACTGTATTGGGACCATATCTGGGATGATTTGCTTTGAAATAAATCCACAAAATTCCCTAGTGTGTTAAATATATTAGAGAGTTCTCTTCTTTTCCTCACTGTCTTTGAAAAAGCTGTGCATTTGTTTTATATAAATATACTCTGTCTTTTTCTGAGAAGTAGCAAAGTCATAGCCAAGGACTAGTTTAAGATATATTTCCAGAGACAGTGGGAAAAGTCACAGGAAATTCTCAACTTCTGTATTGGAGTTGAATGCCCAGAATCTTACTCCACTTGAGCAAAATCTTATTCAAAGCCTAATTTTTGTTTCAAAATAGTATGCACGTTCTGGGAATTTACAGTTCTATTAAAAAGAGGAATGTTGGAGAGAAAAGGCAAAAAAGATATGCCTCCTTAGGTACATATGCAGAAGCATATGCTCCGAGGCTTGCCACATCCGGGTGAAACACTGCTGACAGATTCCAAATGAACAGGAAGAGAAAGTTAAGAATTAACAAGCAGCTAGGAGACTCCACGGTGAATCACTATTCAAAGAACAAATGTACTTGGCTGCTAAAATCAATGACAAGATGTTTCAAAGAAGGGGAACTGTAGGCCAATTCACTCATTTAAATGTTTTTAGACACTTAATATGAGCTGGTGCAGGGATAAGTGAGTTGCATGATTTAAGGATGAAATTTACACTGTTTTGCTTTCAAGATAATTATATGAAATAGGATGGGATAAGTGCTACAGAGACATTTACACACCAGGCAACAAAGAGCACAAAAAGATGGAGAGGTTAACTTGGAACTTAGTATTGTGAACTCCAAAGCCACAGGACTTTTTTGGGGGGAAGCATTACTAATACATGGCAGTATTATTTGAAAAGAATTCAAATGACTGATTTAAGGATTAACACTGCTTTTGGCATTATGCCATGACTATTTTATTATTTTATTATTATAGTTTTATTTTATTATTATGTACATATTATACATGATCCAAAAGATTATGTAAACCATGAGTTAAAAGTTTTGGAAAACTGGGTGTGGTGGTGCATGGGTGTAATCCCAGTGACTTGGGAGGCCAAGGCAGGAGGATTGTAAATTTGAGGCCCAAAGCAACTTAGTGAGGGCCTTACTCAAAATAAACACAAACAAACAACAACAACACCAAAAATCTTTAAAAGTCTGGGGATGTAGATCAGTGGTAAAATGCCCTTGGATTCAGTTCACAATACCAAAAAAAAAAAAAAGTTTTAGGAAGAAAAGATTATATATTAACTGGTAATTAAAGTCTTGTTTTAAGATACCTAACAACTTTCAAATATTCTCTTTCCATCTTATGGAAAATTGTTGCTTCTTAATGTCAGCATAGAAGGTAAGTTCCATGTGGACTTGCCTTCAGGATCTCACTGGAGCACAAGGGGACATGGATCACATTGCGGCCCAGCAGAGAATTGTCTTTTGCAGGTCTATTTTCTTTGCCATTCTATTCCTGACCACACTGGTGTTTGTGGTCAAGAAAGCACATGAAGCCCATGCTTAAAGTGACACATGGTTCCTTAGTTGGACCTGCAGGGCCATCATGCCATGAGCTTAGGTTACAAATGCTGTGGTTGGTCAACACTGTAACAATTCAGATCTCTTCATATCTCTTCTGAAAACCTGAATCTATGAATGCTTCTACCCTTGGTGGATTCCCTTTGCCTACTGGAGCCTCCAAGATCCAGAAATGCCTGGAGGCTGCCTTTGTGCCGTAACCTGATAACCAACCAGTGAACGCTGGCGTGGGAGAAAGCCCAGCTTCTGCGCCTTGAAGAGTCAACTCAACACTCTGCAGGCCCCTGGGGAGCTGGCTGAAGCCCGGAGGAAGAAAGCCTTCCCACCATCCCCGTAAGTTCTGCAGGAACACCAGTCATGGCTACCCGACGGCTGGAGTGGTGGACAGAGGGAGAGGGAAGACTGAGGGACGGTCAGCCTTGGGCAACGCAGTGACCGGAGCCTCCTACTGAGAACGCTGAATTAAATATAATTCAGACACTGAAACTGAGACTCAAGGGAGAAAGGAAAAGGACCCTGGTCCTGGAAAGACTGCAGGAGTGGGAACGGAGTGCAAAGCAGAGCAATAGTGATGCTGATTCACAAAAGTGGGGGGTGGGGGCTAGGAAAGGAGAGAGTTGCCTTGGATTAGGGAGAGGAGAGTGAAGGGAGGGAGGGGGCACAGCGTAGGAAGGATAGTAGAAGAAAGAGACGTTATTAACTTATGGACATATGCGATGTGATTCCACATCATGTACAATCAGAAAAATGAGAAATCACACCCCATTTATGTATGATATATCAAAGTGCATAAATGCATTCTACTGTCATGTATCATCAGTTAAAACAAATTAAAAAAAAAAAAATTTTAAAAGCATAGCAATGATGGGGAGAACTGAGGCCCAGAAACTGAGGAAATTGGCTCTGATAGTGGCTCCGTGGGGAGGGAAACTGAGATGGCTGCAAAGCACTGGGACCCAGAAGAGCTTCCGAGCGAGGAGGGTGGTGGGCAGATAAATTCCACCTGCTCCACGGGGGGGGGGGGGGGGGGGGGCGGGGAGGACAAGGAAACCTGTTCATGCACCCTGGTGCCCATGACAGCTACGAGTCCACAGGTCTGGTGTGTTCAGCGTGTGGAGCACAGGTTCACCCTCACTGACAAGGCCAGAATCCCAGGCCGAAAAGGTATGTAAAACTATGGCCAGAAGAACGTGAGTAAGAATAAAAAAGACTTTAGAGCACAATTATCAGTCTGCGTGTCATAGGCGTACACGGTCCCTGTGGCCCATCTCCCTAGAAGAACATTAAAAGTACGTCCTTTTGTTTCATGGCTGATAGAGCCAAGACAAAATGTGCAATTCCTACCAGAAGCTATCAATTACTTCTATCATATCTTATATGTGCAGGGCCTGGAGGCTCACACCTGTAATGCCAGGAGCTAGGGAGACTGGGACAGGAGGATCTCAAGTTCAAAGCCAGCCTCAGCAACATAGCTAGACTCTGTCTCAAAATTAAACACACACATTTTTTTAAAAAGGGCTGGGATGTGGCTTGGTGGTTAAGTGCCCCGGGATTCAATCCCTGATACCAAAAATATAAACAAACAACCAAATAAATACTAAAAATACTTTTATAAATAGCATTTGATGATGGGATGGTATTAGAAAACTTGAATCTGGAGGGAGAAAGAGAATGGATGGGTTGCCTCAAGGAGGAGAAGAATGAAACGGGATTAATAGTGAACACACACAATAATGACAATGGAAATGTCTCTATAAAAGTGTGTGGCTTTTTTCCTTACAGTTTTTTATATTTCATATCACAATAACCCCATGAAATCAGTAGGATAAAAGGTATCCTCCCACTTTACAGAAGCAAATGCAGGTTCAGGGAGATGAAGCTACTTGTCTAAAGAGTAATTGCTGCGCTCCAGAGCATGCTGGAACCTGCCAGGTGATGGCACTCTACCTGCCTTTCTTGAGGTGACAGCATTTTCAATGTGGTACCTCAGAGGGTCCATTTTTTAATTGGAAATACTTTAATTCCAATGACCTCACTAAAATCATACCCCTCAAAAGACAGAATATGCACAGACTGAATTATAAAGGATCAGATGTGAGAAGTCAGTAGACTCACACTCAAAGTATGTCCCAGGCCCTAAACGACATCAAATTCCATCTTCAGAGCTGTAGGTGCTCATGATTGGCCGTCATATATTTTTTGTCTTCTTCACTCATTTTTTGACTGCTTAAATCCCAAAAGATCAATTCAAAATGGATTTGGACAATGAATTTGGAAGAGGCACTTCATTTCCTGTGCAAAAAGCACACCCCACACCCTCAGTGCTCGCCCACCTCGGTGTTTCACACCAAGTGCCACGCTCCTTGGTGGCCCAGAGTTGTCTACCCAGAATATGGAGCTCATCCTGCCTCCGCTCCACTGAGAACGGCACCTGGGGTCTTCTGATTGGAAATGTGCACCCCTCCTCTCCTGTTCTGAGCATCCGCGTCCCATCCAACAACTCAAGGCAATCCCGAGATGTCCTGGGCCACATGATTTTGCCGTTTTGATCCTGTTTCCTTTTCTATATGTTCTGCTTTATTTTCCTCAAAGAAAACATCTTTTTTGCCTAATTTTGTATAATACTGTAAGGCTCATCTCACACGGGGTCCTGTGAAGGACTTGCCTGGCCCTGGCCGGCAGACTGCTGTTTCATTCCTGATCCATCTCTCTGCCATCAGGACTTTCAGTTCCTCTATGACTCTGTGTGTGTGTGTGTGTGTGTGTGTGTGTGTGTACACATGTATATATATATTACATACATACATATATACATACATGTATATATGAGTACGTGTGTTCTTACTGGAGTGTGGGATCTTTTAACATCAGAGACTCTGATGAATCATTTTAGATTTCCAGCTAAAAGCTGAACGCCAGGCATATCTTAGATGATCCATAAATGCCTGGGTACCTGAGGTGAGATGAGGTTACACTCTCTCCTTTAAAACACCTTTTGTTTTTATTTTAGAGTGAGTTTGGTTTGCTCTTTGGTCTATGATTTCCTCTTTAACCTTTCCCTTCCCAGTTAGTTATCTCCACGTTTTCTGAACTCATGCCATCAAAGGCTGAATGAAGTAACTGGCTGGAGGAGGATCATTCCTTTTCCCCTACCTCTAGGCCCATAATATCAGTCATGATAGAAAACTAAAAGAACCCACTTTGTTCCCTGAAAGGTTCTCAGGTGAATAAGCTCAATCAATTTTCCTCTCCAGAAATCTCCATGCAATAAAACGTGCAGAAGGAAATTGATTAGGTATTGTAGCACGAAGGGCCCACTGGGTTCCCGGATGCTCCTCCCTGGCCTCATTAATCATGCAGGAAGGGGGCGGCTAGAACGCACGGAGCCTGATCACCAGTCTCATCCATGCATGAGGCAAGAACCCACCGGGTGAGTCACAGCCTCCCTTTGGGCCACTCTGACTCCCATTTCATATTTCCAGGTATGGATTTATTTGTGTATTTGTACGGTTTTAACCAAGAAGAGGAAATAAATCTCAGTTTCTCTTTTCACCACTTGAAGCAATCAGCTAACAGATTCTTTTTTCTCTGAAATGCTATATGATGCACACCTCCTGGCTGGTTCATTCAGAGGGACCCACAGCCTGACTACCTCTGTATTTGGCTTAAACTGAGAAACTGAATTAGAGCTGTTTATTTACCATGTTAACCGTGAGAAACCCTAAGTGCAAATATGACTTTTTAAAAAATAAAAAATAAAAACTCAAAGAATTGACTTTGTCGTGTATGTACATATGTCCTCTCTTTCTCTCCTCTCTCTCATAGCATTGGCCATTGTCATCTGAAAAATCGTCTGGCAATTTGCTCCCTCGGTTGGGCAGAACATGACCCCAATGAGGCAAGAGATATGGGGAGTGAGTCTGAGACAACCTGCTGCTCTGCACGGTGGGCCACACCTGTGGTCTCATCTGCACCACCAGCAGCAAAGTATAGAACAGAACCCACTGATGACCACAGGGTGGCAGGGGAAATGGTGATAAATGACATCACCATTATTAGAAAAAAAAAATCATTTCAGACGGTTCTTTTCTTCTTCCCATCCAAGTCCCCCTTCATCTCATTATGTGATCTCAGAAATAATGTCCAATTCTTTGGTAGGGGAAGAAAAAGCCAGTGCAGTGTAGCAAAAGATCGTGGCCTTTGGAGACAGACTGGTTTCCGGTCCCAGCTCTGCCACAACCTAGTGATGAAACTTTGGGTGAGTCACTTACACGCTACGGTCTGCTTCCTCGCCTGTAGGACAGGTGTCACAATGCCTACCTGAGAGCTTTTGAGCATCCTGTTAAATTCAGTAAAATTGGATGTGCAAAGTGATGTGTACAGTCTCTACTGTGTAATGAAATCTTAGCAAATGTTTTCTCCTCACTAATGAAAGGGAGAAATAATAACATAATTAAATGTGATGAATTGGAACAATCAGATAAAAATCCTACAAGACACGGCTTGCACATTAGATTAAGCAAATAATGACTGGCTTCAACAGGAGGAAGGCAAGGGTAGTCTTTTGTGTAGAGGTGACAGGTAGGGTCTCTCTCTATCCTATGTCTTAGATTAGGATTCATATTTTACTCTCAGAAAGGTTTTTAAGTATTATATTCAAAGAGAGACCAGGAACAGCATGTACACAACACCCCCAAGTTGCCCAGATGCATTAGCAGTGGGAAGACAGGACTGACGGACCTCGTTCCTGCAGATACTTGGTCAGGCACACTGCGGGGCACTTGTGATGTTAGCTTCCTTTTTCTTTGCCCAGCTTTATGGAGGTATAATAAAAACTAGACATAATTAGTACATTCAAGTTGATGAGTTTGCAGGTATGTACATGCTCAGATGACTATCACCAGGATCCTGGTAATAAACATATTGATCACCTCTAAGAGTGGCCTTGTCTCTCTTTCTCTTTGGAGATAAGAATACTGAACCAGAGATCCACCTTCTCAACAAATTTTTAAGTACACAATGTGTATTTGATAAGTATGGGTTTTAAATTTTTTGGCAGAGCTCTGAAATGCGCTCATGGAGAATTCTTGAAACTCCCTACTGACTGAGCACTAGCTCCCCAGATGCCCTACCTCCATTCTCTGGCCAACAGCGCTCTACATCCACCCCCTGACTATCTTAGACGGCCCCTATATGAGGAGCTATGTGGTCTTAGCTGGCATTACCTATCTTCTGTGGTCCTCTTGTTAAAAGGAAAACATCCTTTGCAAGGGATAAAATATTAAGTTTTCACCAATCGGGAACAACAGAGTTTTCATGTAATCCCAAATCGGAAAAGACTAAAATTCACATCCTCCAGGTTTCTGTTTATCCAGGTGAAGAAGAGGCCTAGAGCAGGTGCCTTCTTTTCTCAAGTTCATGATATTGGTTTTTGGCACTAACAGGACAGGGAGATGGGGTGCTCATCTCCAGCCCGGGGTTGGCTGCTCCAGGGTAGGCACTGCTCAGAGGCAAGCTGTGGACTTGGCCTAAAAAACAGTTCAAAGTATGTGCTCTACTTGGGGTGGCTCCTGCCCAAGGGAAGGGACTGTGTTCACTGTTGCCTGGGTTCAGCTGTCAGAGCCAAAGTCACAAAAGCAGCTGGAGGAGGAGGAGCGAGGGGGGCCCCTTACCTCCCTCATAAACTTCCCACCTCTCCGGACACATTGCTCTTGGTTCCCTACCCAAGGCAGTACCTTAAAATAAAAATAAGAATATGAATAAAATACAAAATAAAATAAAGTAAATTCAGGAGGGTATTTCGAGAATAAATAATTTCTAAGGCATTAAGAGGACAAGAGTTAAAGCTGCATTTAAAGCACCTGTACTTTCTGCTCTGGTTCCTTGAAGGGAAAAGGCATTCATTCCTGCCAATAAATGATGGTATTTAGATTTTAGGGCAATCATGGTATGTATTGATGTGAATGCATTTAAAGGTTCAAAATGACTCTTAACCACTGAAAGGAGATTCTTCAAAATCGTGGTCCTAACCCATTCATACTAGGTTCACCCCTAGATTTTTAGGATGGAGTGGAGAACGGGGCAGTGTGAGAATCCTTGCTGGTTGCTGGAAGGGAGAGTGTAGAGTATCAAATCTCAGGGATCACACTGGATGCTCTGTTTTCCTGCTTTTCTGAGAAGAGGGGAGACAGGATGGAGCTATCGCAGTTATTCCTTTGACTTCATTAGCTTTTTTTTCTGAGCCTTGGGTAAATACGCTGCTTATGTTCGTGATACATAAAAAACTAGAGACTGGATAAAGCACTGTCCCTCCTTCTAGTCATCCAATTATATGTGTTCTGACATTTAACCTTTTCAACAACTTTACAGCAGTGGTGTCTAGCTCAACAGTTTCCTGTTTATTTTGTCTTTCTCCTTGTGATATTCTTTTGAAGTTGTATTATCCTCAGGGGTAAGTAAGACTAGACTTCTGAAGTCTAGCTTCTGAAATATAATGTGGGAAGCAGAATTTACCTGCAGTGTATTTATCCAGAAAGGTTAGGGATTCATTTATGTTCTGACTATTAAATATCATGCATGAATTGTTGAGGATTTCTGCCATGGCTTCCAGGACACAAGTTTTGTTTTTCAGATCCATGGAAGAGAGGATTTAATGATGTCAGCACCCCAGCAGATACTGAGTCTGACTGTCACTCACACACACTGATTGGGATGGACAGAGACAGAACCAGGGTAGGAGAGTGAAACCCAGACTGAGACCCAGGACTCCTGCTTCTCCTACCCAGACGGTGGGACTTCTGCCTCAGCTTAACAGGGCATCTCTGGACACTCACTCCATTTGATTCTTATGATTTCTGCAAAAGCCCATGGACACTGTAGAGATGAAAGGCCGAACTGAGCATATAGCTGCAGTGTACTTATAAATACCAGATGGAGATGTGCAGCCTTTGAACTAGTGTCTGGAGGCACTTGGAAAGCACGTTATGCATGCCACTGAACATTTATGAGTTTGGGTGGGTCCTCTAAGAAAATTCCTGAATGCCATAAACTAGATTTGTAGGACTGTGCTATATAGTGAAATGCTTTTATTTTTTTATTTTTTTTATTTATTTTTATTATGCTTTTAAAGATCTCAAAATGTATCAGGAATGCTAGGAAGAAATGAAGGTACAGGGCAAGCAGTTGATAAAATGAGAGAGAAAAAAAAGGCAGGACAGAGAGTGGGCAGAGAGCAAGCCGAGAGCACAAAAGGCAGTCCACGAAAGTTGCAAAAAACCCTTGAAGATTCAGAGAGCAAAGGACTCCACGTATTGAAGACTGAGCGAGGTGAAGCGCAACGGACCAGCATGTTCGTGATATGAAAAGCTGGCAATATGGGAGAGATGGTTACCAATAGCAACAGGGACAGATGTCGATTGCTCCTTTTTCATGTATATTATAAGTAGAGTTTGTAAAAAAAAAAGACAAAGTCTATCATCCCAGGGTGAAAAAGTCCACCAGTCTACAAAGAGATCACACCCCCTTCCTTACCAGTGTCCCAGTAGAGATGAACCCAATGGTACTGAATGTCAATGGCAAAAGAATAGCTGCACATCTCTGGGTCTTATTTCCATTTTTATTAAATTTCTCCCTTGCCCCAAACCTTTGAATTTCTTTAGGCTTGTCCTTATTTCATTTCAGCTCTGTGAATCAATGCTAATTTGCCTGTCTGGGTGCGATGACACACGCTGTTTTTCATCTCCCTTTGCCTGTTTTCTGACTGTAATATTCTGAAATATCCGTGCATAGTTGAATCTCATTGATCAGATTTACTTTAAAATATCTCTGATTTAAATAAAAATACAAGAAAGAATTTTTCACAGCACCGGAGAGAGACAACTAGGCCAGCAGCAGGAGAGCTGACATCCGGCGCCAGACACTTACCGCCGGGAAAGTTTGAGAAGTTACTTAGCCTCTCAAGCCCTGGTTTTCCTTATCTGCAAAATGAAGGTGTCGGAGCTGAAAATCCCAAAGTTCCCTCCAGAGATAGCAATGTTACTCTGAGATAAAAATCAATACCAGTCCGTCAGTCTTTTCTGACATAGCAAAAAGAAGGCAACAACCTGAAGAATATTCAGAGAACTACAGAATTTTAGAGCTGCAAGAGTCTTTACAGTGATTCTGGCTCTCCTTTATTTTGGCGTTTGAGGAAACCGATGCCCAGGGAGATGAACTGACCTGTGATGCACCTGCACAGTGGTAGATATGGCAATTTAATATGTTACATATTTATAAATAGTGCTACGAGCTTCTGGAGGCTTTAAAGATTTAAGCAAATATAAGTACTTGACCGATCTCTTAACTGTGTTGTTAGGGTTTGGGCTGCACAGAGAGAGCTGGAACAGGTCTGCCCTCCAGTAGTTCTCCTTACTACATGGCTCCACTTTTCCTATATTGGTTATCCTCAGTCAATCACAGTCCAAAAATATTACATGGAAATTTCCAGAAATAAATAATTCATGAATTTTAAATCATGCACTATGCTGACTAGTGGGATTAAATCACATGCCCATCTTGGTTCATCTGTCCAGGATTTGAATCTTCCTCTTGCCCAGAGAATCCATGCTGTACATTCTACCTGTCCATTCATCAATTAGCAGATCAGTCCTCAGGATGACTGATATAAAGTGCTGTGCTCAAGTAACCCTTGTTATGCTTATAATGATTCCAAAGCACAAGAGTGGTGATAGAAGGGAGACCTCAAGGCATAAAACCTGGAAGGACAGTTAACTCTAGTACTGTTTGGCAACGCTGAAGGGGAGCATTTCCTACTGGGTAGGAAAAGCACAGTATGAAAAGAGTTTGGTGCCGTCTATGGTTTCAGGCTTTGGAATATAACCCTTGAGGATGTGGGGGAATAATGCATGATGCCTATAAATATGAATGACACGTTATCAAAATGGACCAAATACAGAATGGACAACAAGAGAAGAAAACGTATCTCCTCCGATATGCTTATTGACAAAATTAGGTGAAGGAGAATGTAAATTACCCAATACACTGCGCCCTGCAATTTTGACCAAATTCTAGAAGTATTAGGCTTTGAAAAAGGTTTTTAAAAAATCCATGCAAGGAATTATCAGCTGCATGAATCTTCTCAGGAGCAAGCCACTCTCAACAATGATTTATGCAATGTCATGCTGATGACATTTTAAGTGTTGCTGTAAAAGCATATTGTGGTTAATTTGAAATGCAATTAACATAAGATTAATTGTTATCACAGAAATTGGAACATGTTACTGACAAATGAAATTAGAAGAGTGGTGGTCTGCAGGAAGTCCACAGTCAATGAGCAAGGATATATCTGTTTGTCTTCTCCATTCCCCAGGAGAGGCATGCTGGTGATGCAGAATGGCCCCAATTCCTTAGAAATAATTGAGAGTGAGAGAGAGAATTCTGCATCAGACTTGGCAGAAAATCTGTGTAAGATATCCAGCCACCTTGGATGCCCCACCTACGACTACAATGCCTGGTCTAATTTCTGGTGTTTAGTAATAAATGGCTGGTGAACCATTGCCTGAGTTTAGAAATCAGTGCTCAGAACTTGATTGTCCCTTGGAAATGATGGAAGTATGTAGATTACAGCAGTTAGGGTGACTCTTGAACCAGGGTCCCTCTCATGAAGAAACCAGCTAACAGAGTACCAGGAGCCTTCCTCTTAATTAACAGCTACGTGGGATGTTTGATTCCCACCCACGTTTTCTTCTGGATCCATTGAGGCAAAGGAGCAGGGAGGGGGCCCAAGGACCCAACAGAGGTCTCATGCTGGGACAAAGGGAAGGACAACAGGCAGATACCACAGAGCATGCAAATTTTCCAAAGCAGATTCTGCTTCGGTTATTAGAAATTTAATTTTTTTCCCTACTTGGGAATAGATTTAACAGTCTTCAAAATTTGCTTGAAAACTAAAAACCCTCAATATGCACGTCTGCATGCTGTCAATGGAATTCCAAATCAGAAACAAACAAGACAAACAAAAATTCTAGAACCCTGCCGCTGAAGTGGAAATGGAAACACGGGCAAAAACACAACAAAGCAAAACAAAACCCACTTTCCATGTTAGTGCCTACCCTGGAACAGATTAGGTATGACTACCCACCTAACACTCTGGGATTCTGCTTCAGGCCAAAAGCTGTGCTAGATTTATTTGGCTTACCAAACAGCATGGAACAGAGTGCTAAGCCCCAGCAAAAGCACTGAATAAGGTCTTGTGGAATTGATAGGTTTAATTAGTGAACTCAGCAGATTCGGCCACTACTGAGACTTGCCATCAAAACAGAGCCACCAAGGCATGCCATAACCCACAGGCTGTGGGCCAGGACTCACATTCTCACCAAGTACCGCAGAGGCCCTGGAGCCCAGCAGTAAACTTCTGGAGGACAAGCCCTGCAACATGGCGCATCCATGAATCAAAATGTCCTCCTTTTGTTTAGCAGGAGCCCACACGCCAGGGCTATTAGCTTGTTTGGTGATCCTCAACACTACAGAAAGAAAGGAAATTGAAACACCGCGCATGTTACATTAACCTTCCTCGGGGTCTGCTGTTTGCTTTCCAGAAATTATTTTTAGAACAACTTCTTTTCCAGAGACATTAGAGTACTACGGCTAATGGACATGTTGGTGTAGTCTGTGTATCATGAAGAATTTTTCTGTCTTTTATTTTCCCATTCTTTTCTTAAAATAAAACTGAGAATGATCAGCATACAGGTCAGTGTAGGCTGGAAGGAACATATATGTCATTTGACACTTGGAAAATTGAAATTCATGAAATACGTGAATCTCAAGGAAGGGTGATAATGGATATTGAGTCTAAAAAACGGAGAGGAAGAAATGGTATAGGAGTTTAGGTGATAAAAGGATAGAGGGGTGTTTGTCTTCGTTAAAATGCACAGGTGGGTGGGTCAGGAGGTGTGAACATATTAATTTAGAAGAGGGTAATGGGAATATAGAAAAAGGGGAATTTTCAATTACAGTAGTGGTTAAGGACATGGAAATAAAGCCGTGTGTGGAAAAGGAAACCTAAAGAGGTGGGTGTTTCCATTACAGAGGAGGTAATGGAAGTCCCAAACCAGGAGCAGAAGCTGTCGTGTGGGTGGCTACAGGAGGATGCTGGGAAATTAAAGCATGTTTCAGTATTTCACTCTGGTTTTTAATGTAACTCAAACATTAAGTAGCTTAGACTTAGTTCCCAGTTTGAGCTGAAGTTTCATGCTCCCAGTGAGAGAATTTATGATTTTAAGTGACAGTCTCAGCCAAACAGAATCATGAGCCAATGTAAAACATTCATATCCCATCCTGTGGCTGCTGCTCTTACTATATTTACGACCACTGGAGTTAGGTGAATGATTCACACCGTAAGAGGTCTGGGTACAGATGCCATCAGGTTACGCCCACATTCTGCCAAACTGTCGTGTAAAATTATAATTAATGAAAATACCAGCCATATTAGAATAAATCTAATTGATCTAGTGGCAGGATTTACTTTTAATTTGTTGGAACAGTCATTGTTTTCTGAAGTGGTTTGGAGCAGAGCAAGGAAGGCCGGCAGTGGTTCTCAGTGTGTGTGATGGGAACGACATTCTCTTATTGGGCCATCTGCAGTTGGAGCAGGGAGTCTTGAGTGGAGCCCATCAAGGTTCCCAAGTGCCCAGGATGTCTGCAGCCAGCTGTCCCACTGATATTCTCAGGACAGCGGGAAGTCGAGAGAAAGCAGCAAGAATACTCGTGTATATGCAAAAATGAAATGGTAACCTCTTTAAACATTCCTTTAAGTAAGATTTTCTTTTGAGACAAGTCCAAAATATTAGCATCTCTTTCTGCTCATTGCACCTTATTTCCCTTCTAAAAAAAGCTTCATGTTATAGAGTATTTTGTAGCTTTTTCCTTTAAAAATCCTTAAGAGAATGCTATTAAAATGTGATGTCTCATTGCAGTAGTGATTCTAAAGGTATATCAGGAGCATAATTACTGCGTATTGGAGACTTACATGTGTTTACAAGCATGTGTGTGTAATTAGATTATGACATTATTACATTAGGCTGCAGAAGTGCTGCTCTGCAGCATCAAGGTAGCATTTATATTTGTAAATGGCTAAGTGCTGTGTCTTTTAGTAATTACATTCTACAGGACCAATGGCAAATGACTCTCAGCCTTCTGTTACTAGTGACAGGAAGTGGGAAAATATCATTTGGATGGAAAAAAAGTCTTACCAGAAATGACTTCAAACCCTGTTTTCTGAACTTGCCATGTTTAATTTTTTAACTCTGTGAAGACTGAAATATATTGTTTACAGAGTTTTTTTTTTAATAGAGGTAAGTCTTATATAAAAACTGAAAATATTCATAACCCTGTTTTCTGAACTTGCCATGTTTAATTTTTTAACTCTGAGAAGACTGAAATATATTGTTTACAGAGTTTTTTTTTTTAATAGAGGTAAGTCTTATATAAAAACTGAAAATATTCATAATGGTGTAGAGTCAGTAAACATCGTGGAAAATCAGTTTTCTGACATATTCATGCAGACCATCACATATTAATTAAAAACACTAATAATCAGCTCTAATAACATTTCCATTTCTAAAAATAGTGAAAAGTATATTAATTGCCTTTACAGTATGTGCTCATGTGAATTATCAGAGCTGGAGTTTAGTGATGTCCTGTGAGGCCTTCTGTACTACCTGCATATACAAAGTAATGGAGGCAGTATGCCTCAGCTAGTACAACTGTCTCCATCTGGTCAAAATAAAGTAATCGGGCAAGGCTTGTTTAGTTATAATTATAACATACCAACACCAGCACTCATAAGCCAGGCAATGTGGTTACAAAGATGACTTGAATTTATCCTTGTTTTCAAACAGCTACCTCTTCAGTTAAGAGAGACACATGTACAATTAAGCATGAGAAAACACAATAGGCATTGTTATAGCAATATGAATGAATTCAGAAAAAGGGATGATTATACTAATGTGCTGCCTTCCCATTGCTTTTTGAAACCTTCCATGAAAATTTCCTCATCAAAAGCATGAAAAGTGTACGGTTACATTAAATCTCCAGTGAGACCCTAGAGTCACTTCCAGAAGAAATAGTCTGTGATTTGATAGTGATTTAAGTTGCAGGGTTAGTTCCCTCACTTACTGTAAGTTCTAAATTGGAAGAAATAAAATCCCAAGGGGCAGCAGGAGCTGTGGATTCAGATGCAGTTCTGCCATTTTACTCTGCCACATTCATCTTCTGAATTTGGTTTCCACCCAGGAGATGGGATATTACCTAACTCAAAGTCAAACTAGAAAATAGGTATGAAATTAGGGGAGGATCCAGCCGGTAAATGGGGCATCACTGCTGCTTTTCCAGGAGCCCCGATTACCTGGGAGGCCCCATGAAGTCCGGTAAAGCTGCTCTCTGCAAATGTGATCCAGAGTGGGGCTTCCCGGCTTCCAGTCCCTGCTCTCCCAGTCTTTTATAAATACGACGTTTCTCTTCAATCACAGTTACCCAGATTTTTAAAAACCAACCACACGACGAAATTAAAGTGAATGGTGTTCCACTTTTCCCTTTCTATATAGATCAATCACCAGGATTAGGTGATAAGTTCCAAAAAGCCTGTTGATAATGATGTCAAAATATTTGGGAAAGACACTGGAGGGTTCTGACGCATTTGCCAAACTTGTAGTTTCTGATTGCCTTACTTTATTAGAGAAGGGAGTGAATTTTAAACAAAGGTGAATTTTACCTCCAGCTCTGTGCCAGACAGGGGTTGATGTGGTCATAGAGCATACACATACTACCCTGACTTCCAGGAAATATTGTAGCATACTGTCCAGCTCTTGATTCTAGCAACATGGCATTTACAAACATGGAAGAAGGGAGATTCAGGAGCATCTAGACAGCGGCTACAACATGTTAAACCACTTCAATTTCCCTAAAAAACCTTATGATTTTGTTTGGCTCGAGTTGCCTCTCACAGAAATAAAAATCCAGTTACACCCATTTCAAGTTTTTTTAGAGCAAAAGGAATTCAATGAAGCTTCCTTTTTAATAAATGGTGTGGAAGCAACTTATTAATTAACTGATTCATTTAAAAAGTAAACTTTGATTTAAACATCACACCTAATACAAAGGTCAACTCAAAATGGAACATGACTTAAATGGATAGTTTATAAACTATATAACTATAAAACTGCTAGGAAAAAAAAAACATAAGAAAAAGTAGTCCAGGTCTAGAATAAGCAAAAGGCTCTTAGGCATGACGTCCAAAAGCACAGGTGGTTAAAGAAAAATTAATAAATTGGATATTATCAAAATGAAAAAAATTTTAGCCCACAAAATATCATGTTAAAGATAGAAGACGAATGCAGTATTTTTTTTCTAGTCTGCAATGTATCTGATGAACTAGTATATGCAACATAGAAAGAATTCTTATCTCTTGACATTAATAAATAACATGAGAAAATGGATATACTCAGCACAAAATTCCATAAATATGGCATTTG
Organism: Urocitellus parryii; assembly: GCF_045843805.1. Taxonomy (NCBI): domain Eukaryota; kingdom Metazoa; phylum Chordata; class Mammalia; order Rodentia; family Sciuridae; genus Urocitellus; species Urocitellus parryii. The sequence continues at coordinate 8,010,294 of NC_135533.1, forward strand.
TAAAATAACACTGTTACAAAGATGGGGAAGGAATCTGTGGTGGCTGGAACTTAGGAAGAGGGTGCCTATGAACACAGACGGCAGCACCGGGGACCCGTGGGGAGGTGCGCTCAATATACTGGTTGTGGTGATGGCCATACCAAGTGACACAATTGAAAAAATCTGCATAGAACGACGTGCACACCTGCACACACATGTGTTCACATGCACCAACAGGGATGTTATAACTGAAATATGAAGCTTGATGGCTTGTATTAATATGAACGCCAAAAATATATGAATAAAATAATTCAATCCCCCTTCTTCAAAAACCTTGTTTTTGTTTAAGCAACTCAAAGACTCCAAAGAGAGAATTACATTTCCTAATTAAGCAGCCAGCGTACTAAACATTCTCTTTATCTCTGTAGCTCCCCAACGTCTCCTCTTCAGAACTGTGGCTCCCTACTCAGTCTTTTCTCCCAACCCAGATCCAGAAAACAGACAGACACACAAACAAACCCCTGTATCTACCTCCCTCATGGCCACAGGTATACTCCCCTTCTCTTGTCTGTCCCAGGTCCTGACCCCTTTCCCCTCCCCCATCCCTGGACCATCTCTTGACCATCTCTTTATTATGCAGATCATTTTGGCCTAGTTTGGGTTATTTGATTTAATCTCTTCATCCATCATTAGCAGTCGTAGAAAACAAACAAACCTCTTCCAGAACCCGCACATGCAAACACAAAACTGCTGCAGGAAGGGAAGGATTTGAACATGGTCTGAGTCAACACTGCTTGACCCCATTCATTACCAAATGAGGATAATCCCCACACACTCACAGGGTTATTATGCATATTAAATGTCATAGGCAAAGCTCTTAGACCATGCTTAGCAAACAGGTGTGTTCAATAAATGGTATCAGCTAGTGCCAGGGAGCAATTAGCACATGTAGAGAATGGTATTAGTGTTTTGCATTTTAATGACCCACAGATAATATTCATTAAGCATCTAAAGTATCTCTCATACTTTGCTCTACTCTGAAATAGCCAACAAGAAGATAAATTTTTTTTAAAAAAAAGTTTAGAACATATGTGAACATATGGTAGGATAATGTTATTTACCAGGGGAACTCTAATTCAAACCATTATATGCCACCTATTAGAATAACCAAGGTGCTGAGAAACTGGATCTCTCATTCATTGCCGCATCAACACCAAATGCCATCACCACCATAGAAAAAAGAGTTTCTCATACAGTTGGAGAGCCGCTTACCAGGCAACTCAGCAAACTCATTTCTAGACATTTATCCAAGTGAAATGAAAATTTACATGTTCAAACAAAATCTGTATAAGAACGTAGCAGCTTTATTGTCCCACATTAAAAGTCACACAAATTTTCCCCGACTGGAAGATGTATAAACACATCCACTAGGTATGTCCATGCAGTGGATTACTGCTTTGAGATACAAAGGACTGCAAAAAAACATGTAAGATAGATGATCACAACTATGTGTACTCTGTTCCCTAGACACAAAACTACAGAGGCAGAAAATAGGATCTTTATTGGCTGCAGGTTGGAAGGGAGTGACTGTCCAAGGTCAGGAGGGAAATATCTGGGGTGCTGAACTATTCTAGATGTTGATTATGGTGCACGATTGTATGCACTTCTCAAGACTCATGGAAATGTACATTAAAAAGGGTCAATTTTATTGTGTATAAACTTTATATCAATTTAAAAGAAATAGAAATGTAGTCCCCCAAAATTAATGTCACAGATCTTGCCATCATGTGCCTTGCAATATGATGGAGGAGACAGGGCTCGCATACACAGAGGAAAGAGTCCCCTGTGCTGGTGCCTCATTTGTTGCTGAATTATGAGATTTCAGGATAGGCATAGATTGAATGTACAGAGATCATGAGTAATGTAGGAAGAGGAAAGACCAGGCTTCCATGCCACTGTCCAAAGGGCGGGCAGGGTCTGACAGCTCAGAGGAAACTCCAGGGCACCTTTGCATGAAGGAATAAGTCAGACCACATTGAGCAGGAAGAGGAGGTGGCTGCCTGCAGAGCGCTGGTGTTGAGAGCAAAGAGAAACTGACTTCATCAAGAGGAGGGAGCCAGATTGCAGAGGGTTTAAATTTCACACATAGCCTGCAATAGGATTAAATTCCATTTGTAACAAAATTGTAGCCAGCTCTTGGATGGGGAGCCATCATATAAAAGTGGTGTTTTCAGATAATGATCCTGGGTAGTGTGCCTTTCACAGAAGGAAAGAAGCAACCATCTGACTTGGGGAAAGGGAAGTCAGCGTGACTTTCCTCACAGAATCTGGATCCCTTGTTCCTTCTGAATTGACATCTTAGCTGATTGTCTTAATAATAGATATCCGGTGATAAAAATGGAATCTTTGGCTGTTTAGCAAAAGGGGTGCACAGCTGCCTCTAGCACTCTATTTCTGTAGCCTCTGGGCATGAGACATCACACTTAGAAGTGGCTGCACAGGGCTGTTTTCCTGTAGGCCTGTGGGGACTGCAGCTGTCTGGGTTGCCGCATGCTCAAGTTGTTCCCGATCTCATAAATCTCGGAAATCCTACTGAACGGTGCCTTTCTGCTCCAAAGTTCAAGTGCATTTGGGCCCTTCCATTGAGTCCTTGATGAAAGGGCATTTGCTTCTGCATTAGAACTTCAGTGTGAGTACAGGACAGTGCAACTCTAGATCGGTGGCTGGTGAATACCTGTCCTCATGAATGCAATGTCTCAGCTGTCTCTTGTAGGGTGTTAGTTAATTGCCTTTATTTAGTAAGATGTTGCACGTAAGTGACTGGAGGGCAATAACTTGGGCTTCCTTTCAAATTCAGTATAAGACCCTGGAGAATCAATCTATTCATTATTTATTGCTATAAACGTCTACTCAGATCCTTATGGGGACAAAGAAGCCTTATTGTAGGTTAGGTTATCAGTTAAAGGCCCCTTAACTACGCAAAGTAAAGATGTCAAGATCAGAAGTTGGAGCTCATTAATATTAAAGGAGGTGTGGCCTGAGCCTTCCAGAACTCTCTTAATGAATCCTGGGATGTGCTATATTAAGAAAATAAATATCCTGCTGAGTAGCAAATAGACAAACCCTACAACAGTTTCCAGTAACAATGAGGCTAATACCTAATGCCCTTCATCCCAGAGTCCTGGAGGCCTTTACAAATGGCATAACATTAATCTGAACATCACTCTAGAGGAGCATCAGATTAATTTCCATTTCAGAAATGGAACCCCTGAGAAAGGAGCATGTCCAGGACCACAATTAAACCTACTTTTTAGCATACTTAAGGCCAGTTGCTACCAGCCATCTGTTCTGACAGCTGATTCCAGGTCCTGGGATAAAAGAGAGTGAGTCTGAAAATTTCAAAATGGAAAAGTACCCGTATTCACTCAACATTTTTTGAGCACACAAACTCAAATACTACAGGATACAAACTCAAAATCTACAGGATTCTTGCTCCCAAGGAACAGTATTCAGGTAACACTGGGGTACAGGCAACAATAACCATGAGATCAAGACAATGTACTGTAATAAAGGTTACGAGAATGTGGTTTCCTCTCTCTCTCTCTCCCTTGCCATGGATTTGCTGGGAAATGGAATAATTTGTGTACTGGGTGGGATGGAGCTGAATGTCACAAGATTTCATTATGCTACTTAGAATTACACCATTTAACCCTCATCAACTGTTCATTTCTGGACTTTTTCATTTGATGTGTTTCAGTCCCTGGTTGACCATGACTAACTGAAACCACGAAAACTGCAGACAAGGGGGGATTGCTGTGCACGGGAGGAAAAGAGTCAAGCTAGGCGGTCAGAGCAAAGAAAACGCTGTGTAGGCTGAGCGTTGAGGGACTGCAAGCTACCTTAGTGCAGAAGTCAAGATAAAGGATTCTAGAAAGCAAAAGAACAGCACATACAAACCATGGAGCATCCCAATTACTAGTGACAAGAATAAATACTTTGTGTGGTTGGACCTCAGGGGAGGTGATGGTGGGCAACAGGATAAATTATGATGGGATTTGTGGGCTAAGCTCAGCCACTTAAAACACACTCTCCTATGCCCGCTGAGGGGACAGTTGAGAGGTCAGTGCACATATTCACAGGGGATCCATGTGCCATCAACATTACAAACCAATAAAGAGCTGTAAATGTAATTTACAAGAATGCCAACTTGTAACACCTCCTCATAAACTCTACTTAAAATTCATGCCTGTTTGTGCTTTATAGGATGCCAGCTGGCTCTTTCACACAGAAGGAAAAGAAAACAAAGTTGGTATACAACCAGTCCCAGCTCTGTCTGCCTTGGACTTTGCCTTGGACTTGGACAAGAGAAAGGCAAGAGATTTCCAGGAAAACAGAAATCAGTGATTAGTGGGACATACAGGTAAAAAGAAGAAAATGATGATGGAGCTTTGGATTCTAAGTCACTGGGCTGTGGGAATTTTCTCTGATTTATAAGGTGATAAATAAAAAATAAATAAATAAGAAAGAGCATTTTAGGTGGTAAAGACAATTAATTCTGCCCCAAATGTGGTCAGTTTGAGTTCAAATTGGGGCTTGGAGTGGAGAGTTCTCAGTACTTTGGGTTGGTCTCTGGATGCCTTGTTTCTGTGGGCTCTAAGTTTGACCTCAGGGATGTTCAATATCTATCACATGCCCAGTCCTTAGGGGGACTACCCAGAGCCAGGTGAGGTGTCCTTTCCTCTAGAAACCATCCACGCTGGGTGCTGGGCCCCACCCTTGTTCTTAGGCTGCTGCCTCCTGATGTCATTTCCATGAAATTCACTTAGATTTTTTATGTCTGCTTCTTTAAAAGCCCAAAATTCCAAGAAACTCCTTTTGCATTTACTGTAAGGAGGCGGCACAGGTTGGGTTCTCTGGGAAACCAATGCTGAGATGAAATTAGGACTGTGAAAGTTGCACTTGGAGAAAAGAGCAAAACACCAGGTGCCCGAGAAACAGACGGCCCCCAGTGCAGACCTGAGGAAGTCTGCCAGCTCCTAGAGGAGTGCGGTATGGTTTGAATGTGAGGAGTGCCCCCCAGGCTCCTGTACTAATGGATTCTGAGAGCTGTCATGTAATCAGTCCAGCCTGCTTCCAGTGGACTGGCTGCTACCTGAAGGCAGGTGGGGTGTGGCTGGAGGAGGTGGGTCACTGGGGACATGCCCTGGAGGGATTCCTTGTCCCTGTGGCTGTCCCCTCCCTTCCTGATCTGCCCCAGCAGCTTTCCTCCCCTGGGTCCTCCCCCATGATGTGCTGCCTCACCTGGAGCCCACAGCAACAGCGCTGGCCACCAGTGGACTGAGACCTCGAACATAGCCCCAAATAAACTTGTCCTCCGCTAAGTTGTTCTTGCAAGGTATTTTGGTCACAGCAATGAAAAAGGTGACTAAAACAGGGTCCAGGGCAAAGACAGCCTGATGGAGTCCTGCAGGGGATGAGACGGCTCTGCCCTCCGGCCATCCCTCTCCTAGTCACTGCTTGGGAACACCTGGAGAAGAGCATGACCTTGGTCTGAAAGCTGAGACAGGCCCTAAGGAACTAACAGCTGGAGGCATCCCTGACCATGCTGGCCAGCGGGCCCTTCCTTGAAGCAGGATCTGAGGAGCACATCTTGGAGTCAGACACAGATGCCTTGAGGGCTCATTTCACAACACCCTCTCATGGAACACCACAGGAGAAGTATCCCTTGGTGGCAGGAATAATGTGTGTAACGTGCACAAGGGATGTGATTCTGTGTTTTTGGATATAGTTATCCAGGAAGCTGGTCAGGTTTTCTTCTATGAGTTGGCTGCTAAGAGTCTCAGAGCTACACTTACAGGAGTGCACAGAATATCACAAATTGCATGTAGAGTTCAGGAACAAAGCCTCCTCTATTACCCTTTTATTTTGACCTTTGTTTCGTTTTTACTTACAAAGCACATAAACTACTTTAACCAATGACGGCATCACAAAGGTCTATTCTTTGTAGGATACCGTCATGGGTTGCATTATAAAATGGATGATATTGAATTCAGAACATGGGCCTCATTCCACCCAATTCCAAAATGAGAAAGGATCATTGATCAACTACTTCCAACACACAAAAAAAGAAAGCTATCTTCACGTCCTTGGTCTGCAATTACCTAAATTGTAAATATAGTCTTTTGTGGAGTTTTATCGTCCTAAACAACAATTTAAAACCATATCAGAAACTGCCTTTCAGAAAACGCCCATGCTCTTATACATAGTTGGTCATTAAAAACTTGAAGAAGAAATCACATTCTGGAAGGTTCTTCACTTGCCCATGTTTTCTGCTAGTACTTTGAACCAAAGAAATAAGCACTCTAAAATCTGCTTCTGCTACCAAGGCCTATATATTGAAGGACTATTTGGAACTCACTTGCCTTAGTTGCCGCTTCTTGAAGTACTCTAATGACAGTGATCTGGGCATTAGGACAGCAAATCTTCCTCTCTGTGTGGGAAAGAGGCTGGTAATGAGGTTGGGGTGTGGGCGGGTGGTAATGAGAGCCACTTCTCAGGTCAACGCTGCAGTGGTCAGACTGACTCTGTTGTCAGAAGTACAGAGGGCAGGCTAGCTATTTGCTCCAGTGCAGGAGGCAGCAGGGAAGGGACACGTTTTGCTAACGACTGAACTATCTATGTAAAGAGTAATCTTCAAAACAAAAAGAACAAAGCCCAAAAGTAGTATAGAGTGCTGAATTTCATTGCTACAAGCAGGAGCAGCAACACGATTTGTGAGACCTTTGCATGAAAACATGAGGTCCCAGTTGAAGAATGATCAAGAATTTCAAGGCAGTGACAGCAGACTATTATAATTAGCTTGGGGCCTTGTGTCACTGTACAAGTTGCATGCCCACGAAGCTGGCCCTAGGTAGAGACCCAGACTTAACTACAAGAGATGAGAAACATTTTTTTTTTAAGTTTTTTTTTTTTTTTTTCTCAGAGGGAAAATCAATACCTCTTTGGTAAAGGTGAGGAAGTTTTGCTCCTAGGAGTGCTCCTGGTCTCATCTGTTGGCCCTCTGGACTGCAGTGGGTGGGAGGGAGAGGCAACAGGAGGCAACCTCGATTCTGTTCCCTCTTCTGCCAGGAGAGGTTGAGTAAGAACCCACCTACTTTCAGGTAGTCCCAATTCTTGATGAAATGTAAGTTGGGCCAAACCTGACCTTATGCATTCACATTTTTGGTTCAGAACTGGTTTTCTGTCACAATAGTTTGAGAAGGCCAACTATTTCTGACCAGCACATTTCACGGGATCAAGACTTTTGTGGCTAGACATGAATCTAAACACTTTCAACAGTACTATTCATGCTGCTGTTATTATATAGACGCTCTAATGACACCCACAGGGTTTTCAGAGTCACAGCCTGTGGAGGTGGAGTGGGTCACTGTTTTAGTCAGGTGTTTTGCTGATGTGACTAAAACACCTGACCAGAACAACTGTAGAGGGAGAAAAGTTGATTTGGGAGCTCACGGTTTCAGAGCTCTCTGTCCATAGACAGCTGGCTCCATTCCTTGGGGCTCAAGGTGAGGCTGAACATCATGGAGGAAGAGAGTGGCACAGGGAAGCAACTCACAGGATGATCAGGAAGCAGGAGAGAGAGAAGGAGAGAGAGGGAGAGACAGAGAGAGGGAGAGAGGGAGAGAGGGAGAGAGAGAGAGAGAGAGAGAGAGAGAGAGAGAGAGAGAGGGAGAGAGGGAGGGAGGGAGAGAGAGAGAGACAGAGGGAGAGAGGGAGGGAGAGAGAGAGAGAGGGAGAGAGGGAGGGAGGGAGAGGGAGGGAGAGAGAGAGGGAGAGAGGGAGAGAGGGAGGGAGAGGGAGGGAGAGAGAGAGGGAGAGATGGAGAGAGGGAGAGAGGGAGGGAGAGAGGGGGAGAGGGAGGGAGAGAGAGAGGGAGAGAGGGGGAGAGGGAGGGAGAGAGAGAGGGAGAGAGGGAGAGAGGGAGGGAGGGAGAGGGAGGGAGAGAGAGAGGGAGAGAGGGAGAGAGGGAGGGAGGGAGAGGGAGGGAGAGAGAGAGGGAGAGAGGGAGAGAGGGAGAGAGGGAGGGAGGGAGAGAGAGAGAGAGAGGGAGAGAGGGAAGGAGAGAGAGAGGGAGAGAAGGAGAGAGAAAGAGAGGGAGAGAGAGATACCTCCACTTGCAAAATACAAATATATATATCCCAAAGCCACGCACCAAATGCCCCATCTCCTCCAGACACCTCCTACCTGCCTTCAAGTACCATTCAATTAATTGCATCTGGTAATTAATTCACTGATTGATTTAAGGTTCTTATGACCCAATCATTTCTCCTGTAAACAATCTTGCCTTGTCTCCCACATGAGTTTTTGGGGGGCACCTCACATCTAAACTATAACAGTGACAGATATCATCTCCTCAAGATGAATTTAAATGAAAATGAATCACTCCAAATCCATCAAATCAAAACAGGGGTGAACAAAGGAAGGGAGGTGTGGACAGGTATATTTTGAAAAAATAAAAATCCCAAGGTGATCTGATGGCCTCCTGTGTTAAGAAATGCTGCCCTTCTTCAAATGCTTTTCTCCGAGATAATGAAACAGGCATGGTACATCCAGGTAGTTACGGGGAGCTGGTCCCAATCCCAGGTACACTGCTTCCTTTTGAGGCTCTTTCCACAGTGCCATGGAAACACCCCACAACTTCTGGCCTCTGATCATTTTGGTTTGAGGGCCAAGTGATTTTAGTCATTATGGTTTAAGAAGAGTTAGGCCTGTGACCAGAATAAAGTTTTCTGAAATGAGTTTTACGTTAAACTGAATATACCATGTCTGTCTCTTTGGGGAACTCAACTCCTGCTAATGCATATTCTATGTGCCCATAATGAACAGGCAGGATTAGCATACAATCTCTGAGTATGATAAAAGACTCTTTGCAATAATCTTAAATTTTAAATTTATATTAATGGAAATTAAGAAAGCAAACTGTTATAAGTCAAGTTCCCCACCTGATTTTTCACTGTGTTCTTAGTTTGGATCTATAACTTAATAAAATGTATCCAGGGGCCTGCTACTTTTTCCAAAAAAAGTGACATATGTCTTAGCTGATACCTTATTTTTATGGCTGTTTTTCTGGGCTGTGTTCTCACACTTGCATGATACTTATTTTCAAGTCACATGATGAATTAACGTTACAGTAAGCCAAGCGGGCCTGCTATGTTGTCATTAACTAAAGGCAAAGCACCCTGACAGATTCCCAGAACAAGGAGTGCATTTGCCCTGCAAACAAACCAAGCTTTTTCTTTACACCAGGGCCATTTTACATGAAGGCAAGGAAAGAAAAATATTCAGCTGCAATGGTCCCACATCTGAAATGTCTCAGCTTAAATGAAAAGAGCTTGACATATTGAAAGACCTCCCCAGCAGAATGCATCTCTGAGGAGTCATGCATGTCACGGAGGAGAACCACGCGGGCTCCACAAGGAGCCCCACCAGCAGAGGGGACACATTCAAAAAAATTAAATGCTTCCCGGGGTAATGAGCTAGACTCAGAGCCGTCCGTCCACTTAGCTTTAGACTGCATGCACAGTGGATGTGCGATGTGTGGGTGCCCCCAGTGTGGCCCCCTCTCCTGAACTGGGCCCTGACAAGGAGTCAGTCACTTGGCAGCCAGCACTGCTGCACCGAAGGGGACCCCGTGGGCCGGCGGCTGAGAAGCAGTTATGGGTAAACATATTAAATGATACCAGGGAGTTCAGGGACCATTCTCGTTTCGAGCAATTTCTTGCAAGCAAAACATTTGCCACTGACTGGTCCCACACTACTCTCGCTTCAGTCTTTCATTGTGCGGTCGGCACTTTCTTGGGCAAGGCGCTGCGGGAGCAATTGTGTCTCCTCATGAAACACCAGTATGTTTCCTCGTTTCCTTCCCGTTTTTTCTGCTTTCATTTCTTCCTTCCCATGTTTCTTCAATTGAACACTGTTACTGCGGCTCAATTCTATAATCTTTGGGGCATACGTTCTGTGGCTTTTAAAACTCCTTCCCTCTGAGAATGCAAGTGGCGAATGGCGAGAACAATTTCTGGGATGGATTTAGGTGTGTAGGTGTAAACTTCAGCTGGGAAAGCAGAAGAGCTGTATCCAGGCGGAGTCACATCAGTGCAGGTGCCTTTGCCTGGGTCATCCTGTCTGACTGCCTGCCTCAAGCTGAATGGCCCTCCTGGCAGTGCACCTGGGGGCCCCAGGCTGGATTTCACTATGGTAATAACTCACACTTGTCTCTGGGTAGGTTACTCACGACAGGTTTTACCATCATCTTCTTACTCATATCACCACCTATTCTAGATGTTTACAATTACTTTTTTTTTTTTAATACAATGAGGGAATTAAAAGAAAAACCTTTCTTTTAACCATTTCAGATGAGGGTTGATTCAAACCATTACCACTGAGTGAGGAGGAAAGAAAGATCATAAATAAAGCAGGAAAATTTTAAAAATTAGGAATTTGTGTCCGAACTTGAAAAGGCATTAAGATAGTGAATTGATGAATCTCAAAACCTTGCTCACTGAGAGAAGTCACACACAAAAGCCACATATTGTATGGTTTTATTTGCATGAAATATTCAGAAGAGGTAAATCCCCAGAGACGGAACACAGGTTGGTGATTACGCAGAGCAGGGTGGACCTTGAATCGGAAGCGACGGCTCCATGGGTAGAGGGCTTTTCTTTGGGGTGGTGGTGGGAATGTTTGGAACTGGAGAGATGGGATTGTTGCACAACATCATGGATTTTATAATAGGTGACCTTTGCATCAATAAAAAAATTAAAATAAATGGGAAGACTATGTTTATATATATAGTGTGCAACAACACTAAGGTTATTCTTTAGAAAACATTTATTTAAAAAACAGAATTTTAAAATGGAAAAGAAGCATGAACTTTGACCCCTGTTTTCTTGCTGGAGGCACCATGAATATCCCTCCAGGTATTACTCCGTCAAGTCATACCTGTCCCCACCCTGACCTCGGTGGTACTAGAGACGGAAACCAGGGCCTCACACATGCAAAACAAGCACTGAGCTACTTATCCACACTTTTAAATTTTATTTTGAGGCAAAGTCTTACTAAATCGCCCAGGATGATCTTGAACATGTAATCTTCTATTCTTCCTCCCAAGTAGCTAGGATTATTAGTATGTATCACCGTTGCCTGGCTAAGTTATATTTTAAAACATGGAGTTGTAAGCAATTATTAAAGGAACTCATTCTTTTCCTTTTTTTTTTTTTTTTTTTGTAATCAAATTTATCAAGTTCTTCCCTGAGACCAACTAGCCAGTCTTTGGCTTTACAATGTCTGGATTCTATATTTTGTTTGAAAAGATCTCTGTCACTTTTATCACCATTAGGTTTGCTGTTCATGATGATGTTTCCCTCTGTGGCTTTTATGTTTGCTTGTTTATCTTCTCTGATGACATGGGCTGGTTTCCTAGATGGGATACACTGATGTGTGTCAACGACTTTCCTGGTGAGTTGGAAGCTCAGGGGAAGTGGGCAAGACAGACAAACCAGCTCAGGTACTAATTTCTTGATTTAACAAGAACATACCAATCAATAATAGACGTGTAAGTATGCCATGTAAGGTGTGTGGGGGAGCCTTTTCTCTACCCCCACCCCCAAATTGGTGCATAAGAAATGATTGCTAAATTTTAAGGATATTTGAAAGCTGAGTGTTAAATAAACCCATCATTAAACATTAAAGTATAAAGATTTCCAGACTGACTCATAAAAAACTTAAAAATCTTTATGCCACCTTAGAAAGGGGTGAAAATTTAAGCAAATGAAAAAAATCAACAACTCTTCTTAGATCCATCAAAGTGGTGAGGTCACAGGGCAATCATGGAGAGAGAGACAGGTAGATCCAGAGAATCATGACTTTTTGGAGCAGAAAACCATCAAGAGACACCTCGCCAGGAGCTGTTAGCATAGGTGGTCAGCTAGAGATGAGCAACACTGGGAGAAGGAAAGAATCAGAGACGGGAGCAGCTCTACAGGGCCCTGGACTGGTAACTCATCTGGAGGCACCATCTTCCCCCACATTCCAGGAGGCGGCCAGCGCTGTCTCCTATAGCTCTGTTGGCATACGGTGTGTTTCCAAGGTCAGGCAAGTACTCACAGTGGCTTGGAGGGTCTGTAAACTGTCATATGAACTTCTGGGGACACTAGACCAGAAAGGGGGAAATGACCCAAGCATGCAGGGTGCAGGCCCTCAGTTTCCACCCAGTGCAGGTGGATAACGTCACCAAGACGAGCAGAAGCCACATGAAGCACCAGGCCCAAAGAAGCATGGCTACCTGCCTCTGCAAGTCCCCACCCCCATCCTACAGAGACAAACACTTGGTCATTTCTGCACATTTCAGTGCCTAGCCAATCTGCCCAACCCTCTCTCTGGGGCGTACCTCACTTTCTCTTGCCTTTCCCTTACCTGGCAAGAAGCCTGCTGTAAATACTATCTCTGCCTTGCTGTGCTTCTCCTTCTGCACCTGGGTAATTACCCTGATTTTAGATATTACACCCAAGGACCAATGGTTAAGCCACAGTCAACTCTCAGCTTCTGGTAGCAGGATCAGAATCAGGGTAGGAGACCCCTGGGCTGAAACTGCTGAGCTCTGGGAGGCTTAGTGTGGACCAGGCTGAGATCAATCTTCCAGGGGACCAATCGAGGGGGCTTTCATACCTCTGTGACTTTTCCCTCTAGGCGCTCTACCAGGTTCTCACAATGAATATTGGAAAAAAAAAATTCCCTCATGCCTCCAGCACAGAGAGAGGCAAATTACCATTTCAATTAAATTACCAAGATGACCTAGAGCATTCCATTCCAAGAAGGCCTCCTCACAGGGGAGACTATTACCAGAGTCCACACTGCCTGTGTCAGAGCCTACTGCCTCCAGAGGGGAACAGAAACTCCAGCCCCTCCCACCCCACTGAGGGGAGGAACCTGTGAGACCCGGGTCCCAGGCCAGGGGCACAAACCACTGAGAGATGAAATCTGATCACAGGACTTCAGAATGCTCCCCTTTCCCCAGACCTTCCTTGCATCACCATTCGCAGTTCCTTTTACCCAGATCATCCTGTCTCCCTTTTAACAAAAAAATCAGCACACATAATAAAAACATGAGTCCAAAGTGACTTAACAAGAGTCAGAACCAGAGACGTACTAGAGGTGTTGGATAATTATATAAGGATATTTTTTTTCCCCCGAATCGGGGATTGAATTCAGGGGCACTTGATCACTGAGCCACATCCCAAGCCCTATTTTGTGTTTTCTTTAGAGACGGGGTCTCACTGAGTTGCTTAGCACCTCACTTTTGCTGAGACTGGCTCTGAACTCACCATCCTCCTGCCTCAACCTCCAGAGCTGCTGGGATTACAGGTGTGCACCACTGCACCCAGCTACACAAGGAATTTTTAAAAGCTATGATTAATATGCTAAGGACAGAAAAGTAGGCAATATTACCAACAGCTGGAAAATGTAAACAAAGAAAGAGAGATTCTAAGGAATCATCAAAAGAAAATGCCAGGGATCAAAAAACCTGCAACAGAAATGAAGAACATCTTTGATGGCATCTCCTTGTGGACTGGACATGACTGAGGAAAGAATCTCCAAGCATCGGATATGACAATACACTTCCAAACACATCATTAGGGAAAATTCTCAGTCATTATACTAGACCCCAAACAGCAATCTGTGTCTGACAACAATAGCACAAAGAATGGGAAGGAATTAGTAACATTGTGTTATTATAAGCTACTTGCACTGCATATGAAATGGTGTAGTGTTATTTGAAAGCAGATTTAGATTAGTTTTAAATGTAGATGGCAAACTCTAGAGCAACCACTAAAAAGTTTTTAAAAATAAGAAGTATTGATATGCTAAGAAAAGAGAGAAAATATAATCCCATAAAATACCCCTTTAAAATGAGAAAGGGCAGAAAAAGTGCATAAGACAAAAAATCGGAACAAAGAACAAGGGTAGCAAATCAAAAAGAGGAACAAATGTGGTCGTAGAGAAAATCAATGAAACCAAAGCTGGTTCTTTGAAAAGATCAGTAACCTTGATAAAACTCTAGCTGACATAATTAAGGATAAATAAGAGAGAAGAATCAATTACTAATGTCAGAAATGAAACGGAGACCTTTACTACAGACATTAAAAGAACAGCAAAGGAATACTCAGAACAACTCTAAACCCACAAAATTGACAACCTGGATGAAATGAGCCAATTCCTTGAAAAATACACTCTGCCCAAACTCACATAGAAATAGATAATCTGAATTATTCTAATTCTATTATAGAAATTGAATCAATAATAAATCACCTCCCAACACAGAAAGCAACAGATCAAGATCAGCTACACTAGTGATTTCCATTAAGCATCTAGAGAAGAAATTATACCAGTACTCTGGCATTTCCTTCAGAGGTAGAAACAGTGGGGAAAGGCCATTCTATGAGGCTAATGTGACCCTAATACCAAAACTAGGTAAAGTCATTGCAAGAATAGGAAACTCTAGGTGAATATCTATCATTTATATAGATGCAAAAATCTTCAACAAAATATTGCCACATTGACTCTAAAAATGTTTAAAAAGAATTACACACAAAGGCAAATAGGATTAATGCTAGGTGTGCAAGGCTTTTATTACAATTAACATCATCAATCGCATCATTAGGCTAAGGAAGAAAAATCACATGATCAAAAAAAGATACATAAGAAAGCATTTGACAAAATGCAGCATGTACTGAAAACATGGCAAGGACACCCCTCTTGCTACTGTTCTTCACCATCAGACTGGAAATCCTATAATAAGAAAAGGAAATCAAAGGTATGCAACTAGAGAGAAAGAAAGAATTGCTTTCATTTGTAGATGAAATGATCATGTATGTAGAAAATCCAAAGGAATCAACAAAAACATCCTAGAAATAATAGCAATTTCAGTGAGTTTGCAAGATCCAAGAATGATATACAAAAGTAAATCACTTTTGCATATATCAGCAATGAGCAAGAAGGACTTAAAATTAAAAACACAACCCATTTATATATGTATCCCCCAAAATGATTCACCTGGGAATAAATCTAACAAAATACATACAAGATCGACAAAAGGAAAATGACTAAACTCTGATGAAAGAAATCAAAGTGGAGACATGTCACATATTCTAAGAGACAATATTTTTTAAAATACCTTTCTTTTTATTTATTTACTTTTACATGGTGCTGAGGATGGAACTCAGTCCTCACATGTGCAAGGTGAGAGCTCTACCACTAAGCTCCAACCCCAGCCCTAGAGACTTAATATTGCCTAGATGTTCATTCTTACCCACTTGATCTGAAGATTTAATGCAATCCCAATCAAAATATAAGCAAACCATTTTGTAAACTAAAGTTTATATGGAGAGGAAAGACCCAGAATAGCCAACACGATATTGAGGAAGAAGGTCAATACTAGAGGCCTGACACTGCCCAAGTTCCAAACCACTCTAAAGCTACACTCATAAGGATAGCATGGTCCTGGCAAAAGAAAATACAGTGGGCCAGTGGGACAGAATAGAGAGCCTAGGAACACAGGTGTGTAAGGACAGCTGATTCAGGAGAAGGCAGGCTTTCAATAAATGGTACTGGAACCACAGAACACCCACCTGTTAAAAAAAAGAAAGAAAGAAAAAGAAAAAAATGAAGAAGAATCTAAACACACACCTTACAAAAGTTAACTTAAAACAAACCATAGACCTAAATGTGGAATACGAAACTACAGAACTCCTTGAAGTAAGTAGGAGAAAAATCAGATGACTTTGGGGTTGGCCATGACTTTTAGATACAACATCTAGGCACAATCCATGAAAGAAAATAAATTGATATTCTAGGCTTTTAAAACACAATTATGATGCATTCTGCTGTCATGTATTTAAAAAATAAAAGCAAATTTTAAAAAAGAATAATTTTTCATTTAAGTTCTGTCTTTCCCCCAAAGTTCTAATAAGATCCAGAAACCTGGAATTACGCGGTCTGTGATGAGAATTTAATTGAATGAAAGGAATGATTGTTTCTTATGACATTTTCAGTTTTTTTTTTTTTTTTTTTTTTTGCCCCTTGATGGTATTTTGTTACAAAAATCACTAAAACCTCAAAATACTAAGATGTGTGTAGCAGGGAATTCAGGAATGAGTATTATTTGGGCAAGACGGGCGACACAGGCTTTCATCTGGAGGAGTTGTAACTGAGCAGCTTCTAGGACAGACAGCCATTCACATATGAGGTGGCTTCCTGTCTAATCTGCCCTCTTCTCTGAAGCAGGGGACAGCCACAGAAGCTCCCAGGGTCTCCATCATTCCCTGGAGCTCCTGCCCAGCCTGTGCCGGCTTGCTGCGTCCTTTACACCCTGTCTTAGGCTAACGTTTTTATCCCAAGCTCTTCCATTCTCCTCTTTAGGGGAAAAATATTGTGAAAGGAGAAGCCGCTGCCAGGAAGCAGAATCTCAGCAGCACACGGCAATGATCAGCTGTGGTCTGCGACCCGGCAGGCTGTGCTGGGAATTGAGCTGTCACACGAGGGAGGAAGGAGGCTTGTGAGCCGTGGGCTTAAGTGTGGGAGAGAGAAGAGAAGAAAACGTTAGGCGAGGCGAGCGTGAGTCCTTCCATTGGCAGAAGGACTCTTTAAGGCGTTTATCTGGCTTTCGGGGTTTTGATTTTATATTATTTTTTTTCTAGGTTTGGCTTTTGTAGCTTTTTAAATTTTTTAAATTAGATCTCTGCCTTGCTGTATAGATGTTCTAGTTTTTTTATTAGTCTCTCTTCCACAATTTCTCTTCCTTATCTCTGGCAAGATCTGCCCTTAAAGACAGCCCTCCTAGGAATTGTCACAGGTCAATGGCAAGAAGAGATTTTTGAAACAGAAAAGCAAAATATTTAAAGGGAGAGAGGCAGAGAAAATATTTTGAGGACCAGGGCAGGGAGCATATTACGCAGCTCCGCTCCCCATGACAACTGAGCACATTCCTCCTTCAGGGAAGCATGGCTCCAGTCAGCACAGACGACATGGAGAGCATTTATAATTATCAAGATTCCCTGACACTAGAGTAACCTCCTTTACAAAATGAGGTGTAGCACAAACGGTGACGATCATCAGTGGAGGATGGGAAGTGCGGTATTGTTGGACATTTGCACACACAGGACCGAGGAGTGCTTGCTTTCCTATGACATCAGCATCAGAGGTCACAGCCCCTGCACTGATCCTGGCACAGGCTCCCTCCTGCCCTGTGTCCTCTCCTTAACTTATGACTGCACTTATTTGTAAACCCTCCATGGCTCCTTCGTTACGTTCTGTATCTAGTTGGAGAATTCCCATGCAAAGGATAAATTCCTCCCTCTGTCACTTACGGTTCTTTAACAGCCACCTCCACATGAAGAAAGGTCACGATGACCACCAACCCGCAGGTGCCACAGCTGCCATCGGCCACCCTACTCTACACGTGGAGTCCACATGCTCCCTCTGTCCTTGATGACTATTTATTGTATGGTTTTCCCTTCTGAAGTGTCTTTACTTTCCCATTTCAACTTCTTGCTTCACTAAGAAAATAAAAAGAATCAGAAGGGATATTCCAAAGCTTTCATCACGACATCTACTTGCTGACCTGAGCATGAGCCCGTGGACTCTCTGTCACTTTTGATCAACTCTCCTCGCTTTTGCAAAAGGCAGTGCATTCTCGTGTGCACTGTATTCCATAACTTCTTGCACAGTCAAGGTCAATTCTCTGGGAATTCTTCTTTTCACACACCATCATTTACTTTTCTCTCTGCTAATTCATTTCAGCAAATACTGCTCTCTTACCCAACTTTGAGTTGTAAAAATAGTTTTTTTTTTACTCCTTTCTCTCTAGCTTTTCTCCCTGTTTTCCTGTTAAGCAAAATTCCACTGATTCCTCTCCTCCTGGTGTTTTACAATCCAATACTTTCCCAGTTTCATTGTGCAATTCCAACAGAAGCATCCATTCTCTTTCTGGGAAATTTTGAACTATCCCATTTAGCTGGTGGTTCTTTCTCAACTCCATGAACTCTAACTCGGGTATCTCAGGACTCTATCTTGGAACATCTCCCCTTCTCTATTTACTTGACTCTCTTGGTGATCTTATTTGGACGTATGGATGTAAATGCCAATTCTACACTGAAAATGATCAAATCTCTCTCTCTAGTCTAGATCTCTTCTCTGAAATCCAGATTTAGATATGCAGTTGCCTACCCAACGACTTCACTTGGATACTGATTTCATATCTCAAATTCAATGCGCGTAAATTAACTCCTGACATTTCCCCTCAAATCATCTTTACCTTCACTGACTTCTACGCCTTAGTGAGTGCCAGCTCTGACTTGTTCAAGCTGAACACCTTGAAGTTACCATCAACACATCCTTTCTCTCACATTTTGCATCCAAGCCATGCGATAACCAATTGGCTCTGACATCAGAGTGTTCCGGAAGCTGTCCAGTTCCTCCCACCTATGTCACTATCATCTGGTCCACCATCATCTCCTCCTGGATTACTCCCATGACCCTGCTTCTTGCTGTCTGTATGGAGGAACTGAGGGGAACCTAACACAATTGTTAAACAGAATGCTTGATGACTCTGCTCAAATGCCAACTCACTTAAAGCCAAAGCCCTTTTAATTCTCCATTGGGCCCAGTGAGTCCACCCCCTCCCTTCCTGGTCACTCAAGCATTCCTCTGGCTCTCTGGACCCAGGCCACAGGGATCTTAGTCTTTCCAGGTTTGTTCCAACATCAGGGCCTTGATATCTGCTAGTTCTAGGACCCGGAACAACCTTTTACCAGAGAGTTTTATATTTTGTACTCTCATCCGCAACCCATTTTGTTCAAACTTCAACCCTTCAAACTTCATCCTGTTTTTGCTTTGTTTTTCATTTTTCTCCAACCATATTGCCATATACCATGCTTTATAGTCATGTATGTTTGTTCCTCTTAGAAAATAGAAGCTTCATCAGGCAGTAATTTTTAATCTGTTTTGTTCACTTCTTTATCTGATATGCTAAGAATGTGCCGGACACAGAATAAAGAAGTAATATGCTAACCTCTGAATGAATGAAGTAAACATTGTTTGTTTGGTTCTGAAACTTATTTTAATTAGTTCAGAATGACTATCTAAAAAGTCTCGGGGGCAGCACATGTTTCTAATTCCCTCGGCATTTTGGATTTCACTTCTGAAGAAAGTGAAGTCCACTCCATTTCTTTTGGAAATGCTTCCAGTCATAAGAAAGAGGGAGGCATCCTCACTGAGGGGTATAGAAGCGATTTTTCAGCACAGTGTTACAATTGAAGGGTTTTCCTCAAACCAGCTTCCTTTAGGCCAGCAGTGAAACAAAACAGAAGTCGGCACTCCAGCTCAGGAATGCTAATTTTGGTGTTCAAACAGTTCAGTTTTAAAGCATTTAGCAAACATACCCAAGGGAAAATTCCCTCGCTGCTGTGTTTGCTTTTATAGTTTCAAGCACTGTGGTTTTATGCAGGAGGAAATAGATTTTTGAGGTGACAATGACAGGTGAAATAGGATGCAAAAATAAAAAATGAAACTTCAGATCCATCAGGAATATAAACTGGATTGTCTTTCAAAGATATTCTTCATTCAGTTCATAATTCTGGCTGGTTTTAAATGCTACGTGGAAAGGAGATGTTCTACTCAGACATAAACCCCAGGATCCTCAATGAGCAACAGTGAAGTTGAATTAACGTGGTACCCCTGGGAAGTTCCAGTGATGTGTTAACTCTAACTTATAACTTCTAGTGCCTCTCATCAATAGCTAGTTAACGTGTATTTTTTTGTTGTTGTTGAAAACAAGCAATAGTAAACTCTTATCCAATAAATTGTCATAAATGACTAATATTTAGGTAGAGTGCTAGATGATATATAATATTTGTATTGCCAATTTCTTAAAAATTATATAAATACATATGTATTTCTTAAAATTAATATAGAAAGCCTAATGCACTGAACATCATAACTTTCCTGAACATAGGTAATAATTAGAAACATGCCCTCTCATGCCATCAATGATTATTCCATCAGAACTTGCTAGAGTAATAGATAGCCTGATATTAGATAACAGATGGTCTGCTGTAATTATTATACTTTAATAAGTTGAGAGGTATTTCAATATACCTGAAGTAGAAAAGTGAATAGGTGCATTCATGTAATGTCTTTGTCAATATTAAAGAATTCTGACTGAGTCAAATTTGCCTCCTTGACATTGGTAGGGATCTGAAAGTTCAGGTTATGAAGAAGTATTTATATTTGAAAGTGGGTATTTCTATGAAAATTTAAAGTTCCTTTAATTAACTTAACTATTTTAAGAGAAGTTCTTATTTTGGATTTAAAAATCCACAGATTTACAGGATACTGACAAGCCCCAAGTAAAGGAATGGATGTTGAACGTGTCCACACTAAAATGTACATGCTGATAGGATCGATGTAAAACCTTAGAACATTTGGGCTGGTATGAGCACATTAGGAGCTGAGAGCAACCCTTGTGACATTTTATGGTGAAATGCCAAAACTTTTGTTAGTATTTCAGAAAATAGCCCAATTTGTTAAAACAAAACAAAACTATATGCATTAAATTCTCTCTAATGTTTTTAAGTCCTTTGGGTATAGACCAAGGAGTGGGATAGCTGGGTCAAATGGTGGCTCCATTCCAAATTTTCCAAGAAATCTCCATACTGCTTTCCATATTGACTGCACTAATTTGCAGCCCCACCAGCAGTGTATGAGTGTGCCTTTTCCCCCACATCCTCGACAACACTTATTGTTGTTTGTATGCATAATAGCTGCCATTCTGACTGGAGTGAGATGAAATCTTAAGAGTAGTTTTGATTTGCATTTCTCTAATTGCTGGTGATGATGAACATTTTTTCATATATTTGTTGATTAATTGTATATCATCTTCTGAGAAGTATCTATTCAGGTCCTTGGCCCATTTATTGATTGGGTTATTATTATTATTTTTTAGTGTTTAACTTTTTGAGTTCTTTATATCCCCTAGAGATTAGTGCTGTATCTGATGTGTGAGGGGTAAAGATTTGTTCCCAAGATGTAGGCTCTCTATTCACCTCACAGATTGCTTCATTTGCTAAGAAGAAAATTTTTAGTTTGAGTCCATCCCATTTATTGATTCATATGACATACATATTTATTGATGCATACTATAGGGACACAGCCACATCAATGTTTATAGCAGCACAATTCACAATAGTTAAACTGTGGAACCAACCTAGATGCCCTTCAATAGATGAATGGATAAAAAAAGTAGCATATATACACAATGGAATATTACCCAGCAATAAAAAGAGAATAAAATCATGGCATTTCCAGGTAAATGAATGGAGTTAGAGAAGATAGTGCAAAGTGAAGTTAGCCAAACCCAAAAAACCAAGTGCCGAATGTTTTCCTCTGATATAAAGAGGATTCATAGTGGGGTAGGGAGGGGGAGCATGGGAGGAATAGACAAATTCTAGATAGAGCAGAGGGGTTGGAGGGGAAAGGTGGAATGTGATGGTCATTATGATCCAAAGTATAGGCATAAAGACACGAATTGTTGTGAATATACTTTGTATACAAACAGAGATATGAAAAATTGTGCTTTATATGTGTAATAAGAATTGTAATGCATTTCACTGTCATATATAAATAAAAATTAATTTAAAAATTCTCTCTAATAATGTGTTGATAGTTAAACTAAGATGATTTCATTAATACTTTCCTCATAGTCAGAAAAAATGACTGATGCAACAGACAGAAGCTTGAGAAAAATAGTTTTAATTTTTTTCTTGAAAATTTCAAATCTGTGTGATCTGTTCTTATATATCTGCTTGGTAATATATTTTAATTATGTGCCCAAGATGCCTGAACATTTAATCTTCTTAGGAATTTATTTGTTGGGTTTTATTTGCATGCGTTATTCAGGTAGACTCTGACATAAAAGCATATATATTGCAAACCCGTGCTGTCCCTTTCTCACTAGTGGCAACAAACCAGTCTGTACATCTCAAAACTTATTTTTAACTTTTAAAATTTGGATTAAATGAATTACATTCATCCTTCATGGGAAAGTTGCACAAATACATAACAACATGTGAACAGTATAAAGGTAATTTATGTTATTTGACTCTCTCAGTACATGCTAGATATTAGTGAAAGACAATGTCTTGGCATTCTGGACACTCCAATTAATTTTCAAAAAGGTCTAAGTCTTATTCAATCTGCGGTCTTGCCAAAAAAGTAAATAGTATAGCAGAATGAATGACCATTAGTTCTTTCACTGTGTGTGTGTCTGTGTGTGGTGTCTCCATGTGTGTGTTTGTATATGCACATGTGTAAATAAACACTTGACAAATTTTTTTCACAATGATAGTTTTAAAGTTTCTGTTTATTCTCAAGCTTCATGGATAGGCTTACTCTATTTTAAAAAATACACCCAAAAAAACCCCTTTAACTGGGCTACAATAAGAATTCGACTTCTCTTATGTGGTACCATAAATGGTCATCTCTGTGAATAATGTAGAACTAAGAATGTATGAAATATGAGGACCTTTCCCCACTTTGCATAATGAGGTAATTAGTTGTTATCTTAGTCTCTGGATGATCCGCAATATTCCAGAAATATGTGCTTGGCTATGAATTGTGAGAGAACTAAATGTAAGAGTCCCAATAATTGCTATAATTGCTGATAGGCTCAGTCTCATCTTACAATTATGTTCCAGATGTGCAGTAAGAGTATTTAGTGTGGCTTATAGTTTCATGGCTCAAAGTACTTTCAAACTTAAATCTTGCAACTAATAACTATAATGAATGTTACAAATACTTTCTCCTACTTTAACATTAGTTCATGTCCTTTATTATAAAATACCATGCACATGTAAATTTCACATAATTAGATTGGCTCATCAATCTGTTATTCCCCAATTATAAAACAAAATAGTTACTGAATGAGATTTATGGGTAAGGTGCTAGGAAATATTTTTTAGGCCTTAGAAACCCTGATTTGCATATTCTAATTAGCAGTTTATTAATCTTAAATGCATAAGGAAATTAACTGCAGCTTAATCCCATAAAATTCATCACTGTAATCCTTTATTACATTGCTTTGATATACATTATTTTTTCACAGTTTATGTACTAAAGTTATGCCTAGGAGATAGAAAATTCCATTCAGTTATTCCAATTACAGGGCTTTCTTCACTCCCATAACCACCTAAAGTATATTAAAATTTTATATTTCATAATAGCTTTTGCTTTTAATGAACTTTTAAAATATTTTTTGTTTCCAAAAATCTGTTTTACTTGCCTTTTTCAGAGGAGGTATCCAATATCATGGTTGATCCCATGTCTATTTCTAGGGAACCAGAAACCAGAGTCAATCACCTTCTGTTGAGAAGATGATTTTTTGCCCTCAGTTCATCAGATAATAACTTCCATGAAGCAAATTACATTAATTCAGAAAATCTTTATTAAGTCCCTTCCTCAAGTCAGAAACTAGGTATGATACCCAGCGGACGTCCTGAGAACTCTGAGATGCAACCCTCTGGGGAGAAACAATTTCTTGTGGTCCCCTCCCCATCTGGCTGGCTGGCAGGGGTACATTTCGGGAGTTCTGGCCCCCAGTCTCCTGGGATCAGTGTTGGGGCATTCACACCCAAGCACGTGTGGCCACTGAGATTTACTGCACTCCCCATAAAGAGTAGCTCCTTCAGGCTGTAAGAGAGGGCTCCACTGAGTCCCATCAGGAAGTTCTAAGCAGTTTAAAGATTTAAGAAACTTCTTAAGCCTTCACATTTCAAAGGGTTCATCCTGAGCTTCCAAATCCAATCCATTTCTACAACCAAATGATGATAATCGAGGGTGTGATCTTTAGTCTCTGGTCTATTGCCCATAAAACTTGCCCCTTTACTCATGTGGTGCATGAGTATAAAAACCAAAAACCAATTTTCCTAAGTGGTACAGAAATGGACTTTTTGTAAGCGATTGCAAATGAGGATAGGATAGAAGGTTTCTGTGTCGTTGCCGCTGCATGTTATCTCTTTATGTAACATATATTAGACACGTGTATAAACTGTGTGTTAATTATACTCTAGCCTTGTGAGCGTGCTTCTTCAATTAAAAACAAGAATTTCACTGTGGCCTGGTCCAATGTGTGCTGGACCACCAGCTCACCTGACATGGGTAATTTATAATGGACAGAAGCTTATTTTCTTACAGTTCTGGAGCCTGTAAAGTACAAGATCAAGGTGCCGGCATCTGGGCAGAGACTTCTTGCTGCACTGTCACATGGCAGAAGGTGGAACATCAAGAGGAAAACGGGGGCTGAACTCACCCCTTTATAATGACGGTTATCCTGCCCATGATAGTGAGACCCTCATGGCCCGATCACCTCTCAAGGGCCACAACGGCAACCACACTTTAGCACGTGTTTTGGAGGAGACGAGCATTCAAACCAGGCAATTGGGAATAAGATGTTTCTAATACGTTTCTGTGTTATCATGTACTTGATGTATATTATTTATTACCATATATTAGATGTTACTCATTATTTAATTTATAACAAATAATAAACTGTATATAAAGAGAGGAAGATGAAGAATACGTATGTATATATGGAGAGCGGGGGGGGGGATGGACAATAGCAAAAACATAGAATGACTTACAACTTCTTAGATGTCTGCATACTTGGATTTGCATGGTCCATGGCTGATATTTAGCACATGTGCCCTTTGATGGCTATAAAATTTACAATATTTATAAATCAATTAACAGCCACTGCCCAAGCGCCCTGAATCAGCTCCCAATTTGCATCATACCACTTTTCTTGGGAGACCTCAGCTGTTGCTTTGGCACTCAGGCCAGAGTCTATTCTAAATGGTCAGTGCCCACAACACATGGGTGTTGAACACTTGAAATGCTGTTGCCCAGATGTCCTGATAGGCTTGATTAAGACTACCAACACCAAGAGAAACAAAAGCTCTTCTTGGGGAGAGCCGTAGCCCTTGAGAAGCACTGCAGTTTCATGGAGACATGCAAAGTAGTGTCTCCATATCAAATGAATCAGAAGTTCAATACTACAGCCAGTGCCTGGGAACTCCATGAGGGGAATTTTGTCTCCAAACCTCAAACCCTTTATTTCCCAACAAAAATTTGTCTCTCTTATCTATGCAGTTTAATTTCTTCATCTTTCCCTTTTATATCTGTGCAGTTTTAATATAATGTCCACATTGCCATTGCTATCTGGTTGGAAATTACACACAGCAAGTGAAAGGGGGATTTGAGTGAGGACACAGGTTATGCACCTTCAGGAAGAGAGGAGGGGATGAAATTTAAGATCTCTAATGAGTGACATTCAGAAAGAAATCAGGACATTTAGAACTGACCAACTTGAATCAGCACAGCTCAGAATCTTTTATGCTTTCATCTTGGTTGATTCAACTCAGGTCCTTTTTGCAGCCTTGTTTTTCATTTTTGGATTCATTTTTAATGAGTTCTGTATCTACAAAATTATGATCCTGGCCTAGATATGAAAGATTTCGGAAATCAGCCAAGGTAGACCTAAAAGAAATCTTACCATTTCAAAGCAAAGCATGAGAGGTTTTCTTGTAGCAGTGGGACCCTTTAGCATGGTGAATGGTGTCACACTGGGGCTACTTAAGAGGAGAACTCAAAAAAATTTTATTGGTCCCTTAGACCAAGAGTTAGAGGTCCAAAGCAGCCAAGAGACCATTGGAAAATTAAAGGGTGTGTTTATTTTTATTGGCGAGAAATCAAATGTGCATTTACAATATGGCCAAATACTTGGAAAATACTGTCCATTCTCTAAGTCCACTGAACCCTATTTCTTCAACGGATTTCTATAGCTTTTAGAAATAAACTTCACAGAAAACTTTAGACACTTTTTTTCCCCTTATTTTCTGCTTATGATTTGTTTGTTAGTTTCTCTGTGGGGAAAGTAAAACCAGAGAAAATCAAAATACAAGTGTTATTTAGGCGGTTGGCAGAATATTTCCTTCGTGTAGGATATTACAGAAATGGATGTTCCTGAACCAAAACCATAAAAGATCTTTATTATATTTCTGAAAACATTTGTTTCCTTAATTATGTTTTTCAGAGAGCTTCTTCCCTAAATCTTTCCGATAACGGATCACACTGTAAGATGTCACCTCAAGTTACCACACTCATACATCACTCTGCTGTTCCCGGTGAATCAGATAAAAAAGGATAAGTTACCAGAGAAGGAATGACATGCTCTCATTAAAAACAGACACACTGCAGACTTCTTTTGAAAATTCCTCTAAGGTAGGCACACTAGTTAAAAAGAAGTTGGAAATATAATTTTCAAACACTTCGATTTAATTATGGCAAGGCTCGACGTGTAACATTGCTGGCCCCACGGTTTTCTGCAGAAAAGTTTTGAACTTCTCTTAGTTTCTCCCATAAGATAATTAAGCACATCTTTAATTTAGCTCTTTCCTCAGATTCACTTTGGTTTTGCAGATTGAATCCATCCCTACCCTTACCTACAAGTAGCGAAATATATGTGTTTTTAATTGCTCTTTAAATTTCATAAACCAAAATAACATATGGTTGTTTACAAAGATCTAATTAGCACATTTACCTAAATATGCTTTCATGGTTCTGAAGACATTAAAATTAAAATGCAAATTATAATATGGATATGAGAACTAAGGGAGAATAATTTTAACCAAAGTGCCTGGAGGCAGATGATTCCCCTTGCTGTTAGCTTATCAGGTTTGCACTGAAGAAAGAAGGCAGAACCTGTGTGCACAAGCTAGAAGCCTTCATTTTGCATTCATGTAAGATGGTATCAACCAAGAGACATATTACTAATAGAGCAAAAAATCAACTCAGAAATCCAACACTGATGAATACCTCAAAAGAAATCAGGGATAAAGAAAGAACCATTAGGGAAGAAGAAATTCCAGTTATTAATAGAATAATCCTAGCACAATTAATATTTCAGTAGATTGGTCCAGAAGATTTTTTTTAGAGAAGATCTGTCTTCAGTATGTTTCCAAAGTCAACTAAGTACCTGGCTGGTGTTGGGAAAGACTCCTCCAAGCCTGTAAGACTTTTTTGGAAATGTGAGTTCTGATGAGTTTAACTGAAGACTCACAGAATATCCTGGGAAAGTACAGCTATAACAGGATTCAGGGAAAGTAAGAGAGGACACCAGTTGGTGGATGAAACTATGATTGGTGATCAATTTTTGAATACATATAACCTGGAAAGACACAAAACTATATCTGTGCACTTATTAACTATATTATCTACTCTAAAGGATGATGAGGTTTAAAAAAGCATGTGTTATCCTGGTCCTTATAAACCTAAAGGTTTTAAGGAATTATTGATAATAATAATGACACGAAATAATAAGTACTAACTTTTTGCCTATTTTTTTCCCATTTATTCCTTTGGCAAAGCCATGAGGGAACACCCTTCATTTAGAACAAAGTTAGATGTCATATTTTTGCAGCACAGATATGATGCATGTAAATTTCTCCTTTGTAACATCTTCTGCATGAAACAAAAGGAGGAACTCTGTGGAAATTAAAAGCAATGGGATCAGAAATAGTAGTTACTTCCATTTATTATGGACTAATGGCTTCACACATATTATGATGCGCATGGCTGTTATCACATAGCTTCTATGAGGCCAATAACATTACACAGTCAATACATCATTATTTTACAAAAGGACAAAGCTATATCCCAGGGACTATGGGAATAATGATATTTCATAATACAGTTGGCAGAACTGGTCACCTTACCCAAGTTTGTCTTCAAAGCCTATTTTAACTGCTTGGGATGGGCTGACCTGTGTCCTTCCAAAAGGAATGCCTGATCCCCAGCCCCCTTGTGATGCTTCATTTTCTATGTGACTGGGCCCAGGGATGCCCTGGCAGGTGGTAAAGACACATGGGTGTTCCTGTGGGGTGTTTCTGGAGATACTTCTAATAGAGTCAGTGCACAGAATCAAGAAGGTCACTCTCATCAGGGTAGGGGTCCAGAGGAGGGGTGACTTTGCTTCAGTGTGAGCTGGGACAGCCACCTTCTCCTGCCCTTGGGCATCAGCCACTTTGGGTTTCAAAACCTCTGAACCTGCTTTCAGCAGTGGCTTTCAGCGGTGGCCCACACAGGGACGCACAGAGACTCTTCCTTTGGTTTCTCTGGAGAAAACGAACACATCCCAGTACCTGTTTGTGACCTTATTTGAAAATTATGCCTTTATAAATATAATTAAGGATCTCAAAATGAAACAATCCTGGATTGAGGGTGACCCCCCTAAATCTAAGTACTAGTGCTCTTGGAAGAGAAAGGACACTTGAGACAGACTTCAAAGGTGGAAGCAGAGATCCCAACTGGTGGTCACGGGCCCAGGTGCCGAGAGCCTCCAAAAGCTGAAGAGAGGGAAGGACTCTCCCCTAGAACCCCCAACCCCGTGACATCCAACTTCTGCCTTCTAGAACGGAGAGACTCCATTTCTGTTGGCTTAAGACACCAAGTTTGTGGTAATTTATTGTGGCAGTCATAGGAAACCACTGTGTCCATAGATGATGGAGATTTAAGACAAATAACTGATGGAAATAAAGGAAAAAATAGTGGATCTGGCATATTTTAAATGAGATACACTAAAGTCAGGAAAATCTTCAGATTAATTAAATGCTATGTAAACTTTTTCAACTATCATCCAGAGGATCTCAGCTCCAACAGGGAAAATCTAACCTTGCCTTTCTTGGGGGGGAAAAAGTGATGACTCATAATTTACATTGTGATGAGAAATGAATTTTACAGACAAGATCCAACTGCCAGTGCAGTTGGATCTTATCAAGATGAAGATAATTGAACCCCATTGCATTTAAGCAACTATGCAAAATGTGTTTTCTCAAAGATTCAGCTTTCTAATATCTCAAAACCTCAGTAAGACATATGGAAATGCTATTTATAGAAATAAATATTGTATTGTTACACTAGACATTTTTTTTTTTTGCAATAGAAATAAGAGCTTTCTTTATAAGGAAAATCTCTAATACCATGGCTTTTCATTGCCTGGAGCTTTAAACATTTTCAGAGACAGAAACTACAGTAATAGAAGTTTGCAAATGAAGTGGTTTGTAAATCTTAAACTGCAATTTTCTCCCAAACAAAACAACTAAAAAAAAAAGCTCTCTAAGGAGAGATGAAACCGTGAAGTGTTTTATTTGGCACTCAGATGTTGCTGGATGTTTCCAACAACAACAAAAATCCCCCATTTAAATAGCACCTACATCTTTCCACCAAAATCTTCCTTTCTCTTCTATCTGCCGATGGGACAGGGGATGAGAATCTTAGGCCAGTTAGATTCATTATTCTTTCCTTTCCACATGGATATTCCACAGTCTGAAACTTCCTTCAAAATTAAAATAAATATATATAAGAACAGTCCTAACTACAATCTATTGCTTGTTTATTATACCTCTATGAAACAACCAATGTAGCTATTGATATACCATTTACATTTACTAGTATTCAGACATATTTTGGCATGTTTTATTATTTTATCTCATAAAGCCTGAGTTTTTTTATGGCATCATTTAACATGTATTTGGGAAATCATAAAAAGGTGCAGTCAGTCTCTGCTTTTCAGAAAGCTTCTAATTTTTCAGCGATCTATTTAAATTTATACCATTAACAGAAAACACAGTCTCATTTCTGTTGGTCTCCATCTAAAACTGTAATGTCCCTGTCTCAGGCTCTGTCATTATTCCTTCTCATTCTCTGAGCAGTGGTTAGTGCCACACTAGGGTTGCAGCCACAGCCATAAAACATTTAATTTAGGTTCAACTGGAGCTGGTTAAAGCAGACAGCTGAAAAAGGAGGACAAGAGAGCAGCAGATTCTCAATGGGGTAGTAGAATAATGAGATTATTATTTTTTTCTTGTATAACTAGGAGGCAGCATGCTATATTGGACAGAAGAGGAGCTTTGCATTCATTCTAACTAAATCTCAACTGCCGATTTGCCCTCTTCATGGATAATTACTTCACTTCTCTGAACTCCATTCTTAACTTGGTTGAAAAATGAGAATAAAGATATTGCAAGGATTAGATAAAATAATGTATGTAACAGCACAGCGTTCAGAACTTGAATGATAATCAGTTACGTTGTAATTACCTCCAGCTAACCCACACCATCTTACAACTTGTGTCTGTCTTCTAGAAAAGACAGTCCCCGCAGCTGAACTGCAATGGAGTAGCGGAGTCGACATTTGGCAGAACAAATCATGCCTCACATGGAATTTATAGAATCAGAGAAATTTTAAAGACAGGCTAGTGCTTCATTTGGTAATGTCACTGGTGACTGGCAAATGGATAGTAGAATCAAGCGCACTTATTCACACTCAGCAATAGGAATCTTCCTCCTATTATGTTTCCAGGTTTTATAAATGACTGAAAAAGAAAAAGGAAAGGCAGTCTCTGGCCATGGTTGCTGTCCATTATCAAGAGGCCAAGTAGAGAATCTATGACTGACATGAAAATACTTTTGATTTTGTGGATTCAGGATCAAACCTGGCTTTGGGTACCCTTGAATCCAACTGCAATCAAATCAAAGCTTTGAGACTTTTTGAGATGGAAGCAGCGACATTGTGAAGGATCAAATAAAAGAAAAATTCAGTGCAAATAAGAACAAGTCTTGTGAATTTTTAGCCAGGGAGGTGCCTAGCGTAATGGCAGGGTCCACAGTGAATATACAAAAGTTGATTGGAATAGCTTCTTCAAAGCAGGAGGGTCATGTTTTGAAGTCTGAAGAGCATCTAAAAATGTGGCATATCTGCTACCTTTATTTTAACAGGGAAATAGCCAGAGAAACAAAAGCAAAGCTCTCTGAATTACTTTCTCAAGAGGTCACTCACTACTTTAATTCCCTCCAAAATGTCTTCTGAGAACTCAGTCCAAATTTTCCCAACTAAAACTTGCAGAATCCTGAAAACCTTCTTTTAAAAAGAAAGGCTAGAACTTATAAGAGTTTTGTACAAAAGCCTGTGATAATGGGACATAAATGTCATTTTCAGGGATTTTACTCCTGAGCATGCTATCCTGTTTAACTAATTCAGATTTAGGATGTAACACAGAGTTCATAGGCTATTTATATTTGAGTAAATATAGTTTCTTTTATCTTGTGGGTAGTAGGATCATGGTTGGAATTAGATTTCCCTAAAATCCAATGCTTTCCTGTGAAAGGAACGATCAGTTGTGACCTGTCATTTCAATTGGTAACACCTTGTCCAGAAATATCATCCCTCACAATGCTCCCATGACTTATTCTGATATTTTAGAGGACTTTATTTTTTAGTCCCTTGAATATCAAAATCAGAATTTACCTCAGACCAAAATCCGATATTCCAGTGTATTCTATCTAAAAAGGGGGCACAGAACCCCTGGGAATTTAGTTTCTTTTTGATTCTATCTTCACAATAACTATCACAGTTAATGATTTGAAATTTGAACAGAGAGTCCTAAAGGGAGGTGGGTGTGGCTTACCTCCTATTTTAAACACACACTGTGGGATTTATTTGTGGGATATCCATTAGAATTTACCTGTCCTTCCTCGATCACCATCAGAAGAGCCACTTATTGGGTGGAGGGCCTAATCCTGGAGGTTGGAGTACTTGATAGCCCACAGGACTGGGCTTTATCCATCATATTAAAATAAATAGTGGTGCTCCATATACAAGTAGCTGTTACATGGAAAAAAATCGAGAAATATCCTGTATTTCATCCTACATTTAGGAAATTCAAGATGCTTATTAGGCCTTAAGAAAAACAGCCCAGATACCTTGACCAGATATTTTTTCTCAGATGAACATCACTGGACACCAACTTTTCTTTTCACGAGACTAAGTGTAGAAAATGGAGCTCTTGAGTTTATGTTTACACCTGGAGCATGAAGTTCTCTGTAGCTGTTCTAAGAACCTCAGCTTTTCTAATGGAAGCCGGTTCAGATGTTCTCCTTATCTGTGTGCTCAGGATGAACATTTGCTGTGGAAAAAAGGACTTCCTCTCCGGGCCTCTGCAGGCCTGGTGCACCGTGACCCAGGCCTGCGTCTCCTCCTCTTCATTGCAGATCCTGGAGGGGCCTAGACCACATGGATCCAAGAACTCAGGAATAAGACAAAAATCTTGGAAAAATCCAGAATTAGAGGACAGTTTCCAATATCTTCCTGATACACTTGGTAACATGTTTTATATATTTTTACAGATTACCAACTTCACTTTAGTCAGAAGCTATTAATAACAGAGATTCTAATGTAGGGAGAGAGGTGGCTATGAAAACAGTAATGCTATCTCTAAAAGATGGGAACCCCCGGGAATAAAATTCAGTATTTCTAGAAGACTTTAGATGAAGCAGAATCCTGCATCAGCTTCTCACTTCTCCTTCAAGAAGAAATGATGTGCACCAGCAAAAGGACAGCTAACTATACAGGTTAAGATGGAAAATACCATTTAGTTTATGGCTGAGGAAATCCTCAGGGAGAGGCCAAGTCTACCATGGTCATAATGCAATAGAGGAATGGGTAGAGCCAAGAGACGAGTCTTGGATGTGGGCAACAGTGATGCCAAAGGTAAGGGAAGAATTACTGAGCTTCCCGAGCACCTGAGCAGAGGCTGAGGCATGATCAGGAACACAGAGACCCAGGATGTTGGGTAGAGAACTGAACTGGACTCATCTCTTCACCAACAATGAAGCCTATGAACTGGGTCACGATGACCTCTGTGAGAATTTTCACACCCACGGGCAAAGGTGTAGGAAGCTCGTAACATAGTAGCGGGGATGAAGTGTGTGGGGATAAAGAACCACAAAGGTCCTAACTAAGCACATGGTCTCTTGACACAGCAATTTCACTTTAGGACTCGATTTTTAAGAAAACAAATTAAGGATCTATGCAAAGATATGTTTATAAAGTTGTTAATTTTAACATTACAATAATGGTGTCTGCCATGATATCATTAAGATGTTAATAACATTTATGGTACAAAATTATTTGTATTGAACATTTTCAGTGCATTTTGCTAAATGAGTAGCATAACACTGACAAAATGTTATGTATTGGAAAGCACAATTAGACAAAAGAAGTATGATAGAGAAAGACTAGGGATGTTAGAAGTATTCATTTCTAGATGGTAGATTCCGGGTGATTTTTTAGTTCCTCATTTGCTTACTTTGGTAAATTTGATATTTTTCTTTTATCTGCATTTTCTGCTTTCCCCCATAGTTAATATAAATAAGTTATTTTGAAAAAAAATAATGTTTTTCAAAAGAGCTGGCTTCACCACCTAATCATTAGGATGCTATAGACACCCTATCAAGCATGGGCAGGAAAAGGGGTGGCCGAGCTCTTGTTCTCTGCCAGGAGGGACGTCATTGGTGGGATAGACACGCGTACTATACACATATTACTCATGAAGGTGTTCACAGCCATTCTTTTTGAAAACAACCCAAATGTTCACCTGCAGTGAAACAGAAGACAGACTGTAGTGCCCTCACACACAGCAATGAGAGAGGACTAAAGCCTCTCCAACACAGAGGGATCTGTGAAATCTAACACAGAGCAAATGAAGCCGTGCACAGGACGGTCTCACGCACGCTCTCTCCCCCTGGCCCCAGTTGTGGAGACTGACCAAGGTGCTCTGACCAGGAGAGACTTCCCTGACTTTCTTTTTTTTAATGCAGGGACTTGCTCAGTTGCCCAGGCTGGCCTTGAACTTTCTATCCTCCTGCCTCAGCCTCCTGAGTCACTAGGATTACAGATGTCCCCCCTGACAAGGACAATATGTAAAGTTCAAGATGGGAAAATGCATCCGTAGTTTCAAAAGTCAGGACACTCTTTACCCTTGGGGTAGAAGGTTCTGGAAGAGGTTTGAAGGAATCTGTTGAAACATGGGTAAAATTTCGTTTCTTGGTCTGGGTCCTGGTAACAGGGTTGTTTCTACTCTGTGAAAAGTAACCCAGTTTTGCAGTTATGACTTTTATGCATTATGGAGCTCACACTTTAATAAATCTGACTTCAAGGAAAGAGTTGGTTTCAGGCTGGGGACAGGAGGGAACACCTGTGCACCACCTGATATCCACACTGTATGGGAGACAGGAGAGTAGCTTAGGAAGACACTGTGGTGTCCACCGAGAGTGCTGGGTTCAGAGCCAGAGGGAGCTAGCTGAGTCCCTGTAGGCCCAGGAGGAGAGTTAGAGGGGGTCAGAGGTGGAGTCAGGGCCAGACTGTGGGAGACCTGCGGAGCCAAGATAAGGACTTGGGGTCCTACTGTTAGTGTGATGCGAAGCCATTTCTATGAACAGCGTGGATCCAAAGAGCCCTCACTGGGACAGCGGAAGAGAAGGCACGCCATAGAGAGGGTAGCAATGGCGACACCACGTGGTGGACCTTGCAGCATCCCAGGTGCAGCAGGGCCTCGTCTGGAGGAGAGGGAGGCTGGGCGAGATTCTGAGGGTAGATCTTAACCCTGGCAGAAGAACCAAAGGGATGCAGGAGACCTTGCCATCTGGGGAGAGACTTGTGAGACAGATCATTCCCCTTGTGGAAGGCCTTGCCCACCAGCAGCCCAGGGAGCCGGTGTGAAGCCACTTGGGGCCGAGAGGAAACGCCTTTCTCTTCTGCACTCTGCGTTAGCCTGAGACCAATACAACAAGACGAAAACCAAAACGTCTTATTAAAAAATCAAAACCCCAAAAAAGCAAACCCCAAACTCCCATTGTTCTTTCAGTAAGATAGACCAATAGCCAAATGAAACGTTCTCTCCCCACACGGGATCATGCCCTGACAGCGCTTGCAGTATTCCTTGGCCCAAACCAAAACAAAACAGAAGCACATTTAAGAGGAATAGGATGTTCAGGATGCTCTTACTTGGTCATATTGTAAACCCTTAAAAATAAATAGGGTTTTATAATGATAACCACAAAAACTGAGATATTTATATTATAAAATAAAATAAAATCTCCTCTGTGGATGGAAAAGAAAATGTGGTATATATACACAATGGAATATTATTCAGCATTAACAGGGAATGAAATCATGGCATTTGCAGGTAAATGGATGGAGTTGGAAAATATAATGCTAAGTGAAGTTAGCCAATCCCCCCAAAATCAAATGCTGAATGTCTTCTCTGACTTAAGGATGCTGATTCATAACATGGTGGTGGGGGCCTGGGAGGATTAGATGAACTCTAGATAGGGCAAAGGGGTGGGAGGGAAAGGGAGGGGGCATAGGGTAGGAAAGACAGTGGGATGAGATGGACATCATTACCCCAAGTACATGTATGAAGACACGAGTGGTGTGACTCCACTTTGTGTACAACCAGAGAAATGAAAAATTGTGCTCTCTGTGTGTGCTATGAATTAAAATGCATTCTGCTGTAATATACAGCAAATTAAAAGAAAAAATAATCTTCTCCAAATACAGTAGATCCAGACGGTCAGGGTTTTTATCTTTTTGTATTAATTGCCAGGTACATTTTTAGTGAAGAATAAACAAAAAATACTACCACTTTTGGTGTCATCACAGGTAGGAAACGGTATCTACTTTTACATTTCTAACGCTGTCTCTTCAAGAAGGAAAGCGCAATAAACTGAAGCAAGCTGCTCCCCACGAATCCACAGGTGATTTCTAAATCTCAGTCCCTCAGAATGGGACATAGTTTGGAGACAGGGCCTTGGGAAAGATAATTATGTGACAATGAAGTGCTTCGAGCGGACCCTCATCCAACATGGCCTGATGTATTCAGAAGACACAGCGTCTCTGTGGACGTAGACACACACAGAAAGACTGCAGAGAGGCCCCCGGAAAGCCCCACAGCTCTGCTAACTCCTAGATCTTGGACTCGCAGCCTCCAGAACTGAGAGAGTGAAGACCCGTTGCCACCGGGTCTGTGACGCTTTGTACTGCAGCCTGGTAAACTAAGACACCAGCTGACAAGTACCGTCTCATCTTCCAGGAGTGAGCAATTTTCCCGGGTGAGACTCCTCGTTTTACCTCAGAACAGGAAACCCAGAGGAATGTCAGCACTGTGTCTGAGAGTGTGGGTTTCAGAGTCTGCCTGGGATCTGAACCTGGGATTTGCCAGTTTGCATATGAAGGCACTATGCCCAGGAACTCACCTTTCTCAGTCCTGTGACAAACACCATCTACCTCTGAATATTTTGTGAGCAATAAAACAGATAACAAAAGCCCAATAATGTAAAGTTTCTTAGCAAATAGCTTACATCATAAAGTATCATTTTCCTTTGTCCTCTTTTGTACGGAAGGTAATTTAACAATAAACACCTTTAGTTACCGCATTACTGTCAAGGCAGCTGGCCTACAGGGCAGAGTCTTAGTAAGAGAACACTAAAGCCACATGATTGGAAGGAAGATGACCATTCTTCTTGTTGTCTTTTGAGGACGGCACCTCATCCATAAGATGAAAGGCAATCTGTTAGTTTTCTAGAAGACCACAACAGTGCTGCAGACGAGGTGGTTTAAATGACATTAATTAATGTCCTTGTACTCCTGGAGGCTGAAGTCCAGGGTCAAGGTGCAGCAGGTTTGGATTTTCCCCAGCCTCTCGCCTTGGTTTGCAGATGGCCACTTGCTCTCAGTGCCCTCACACGGTCTTTGCTCTGCACCTGGCATTCCTTCCTCTGTCAGTCCTACTGGACGAGGTTTCCACCCTAATTCTCCCCATTCTAGGTCAATTACCTCTTGAAGGCTTGTCTCCAGAGGCAGTCACATTCTGAGGCACTGGGAGCTGGTGCCGCTAGGTACACACTCTGGGGCCCACAATTCATCATGATGGCCATTGTCACCTTCGTGAGCACCGCCAGGTTAAGGTGTGTAGGCACACACGGGATGTGGACAGACACATGCAGGCACAGCCACGCAAATTACAATGTGTCTGTGTCAAAAGAGGGTGGGTGGCAATAATTGCAGTATTTTCAGCAATTTAAATGATTTCAGTCCTGAGAAAGAACAAAATGATACTTCAGCAGAATCATTTTCTCTTCTGTGGTATTATTTCAGGTCGCAAATTGATGACTACAAACTTAATGTTAAACATCACTCAGGGTCTATCCTTTAGCATTTCAAGGATGAACCTTTTCCCTTTTATATTTACTCTGAGTGTTTAAAATGGTCTACAAAAACCAGTTAGAATCTATTTTGAAAAGTCAGTAGTGCAAATCAAATATGCTTGGGGAACAGCAGCTCCAAATACGACACATTTTGGAGGTGGGCTACCATGATGGCAGCTGTGCTCTCTGCTTTGGGGCCATGCTTTCCGTACACATTATGCCTTTGTTTTTTATTATATCATGCTGGGGTGTGTACCCTACAAGTGGCGGCTGAGCTTCAGCAAATGCTGCACCACTTCTCTGAGATAGATGCAAAATGATGAGGAAACCCTATCATTTACAGCACCGTGATGCTTCCTGTATCTTCTCAGATGGATATCCTCAGAGAAGCATTGTCTTCTGTCCTCCAATCATTCAACCAATGCTAAGGACAGGAATAGTTATCACCGTGTGCCAGGTGTGGCTCTAGCACGGGTACTGTAGTGATGGACTATGACAACATACCAGTTCTCATTCAGCTAAGAGTCTTGACCCCCAAAAGTTTCAGATGCCCTAACCTACAGCTGAAAGTACCATGGTACTACTATTCTTTGTGCTCCAAAGCAGAATAATTGCCCTGTGGATTGGTTTACCAGTGGATATCTACCAAGTCATTTATAACCCTCATGACATTTTACTTGTTACATAAAAGAAGTGACTATGGGAAGTCACATCTACTACATATATAATTATCATTGTGCACACATGTAGAGACACATACACACAAATGTATATTTATATATAAATCATATTTGCATTCACACTTATGATTATATAAAAACTTATCTGTTTTAGATTATTTTACTACAATCATTTTCATCTCAATAAAAAGGAAAATGATATTAATTTCATATTCTATTAATGTCTTAGTTGTTAAACATGTTTTGCTACATAGAAAATTGGACTTCGTTTTTATCCTTCATAGAACTTAATAAAGCAACTTACATAGATATTCAGCAATATAATATAATATTCAGTAATGTTGGTACAAAGGACTAATGAGTTGTAAGATGGATGAATGGGTAAATAAATTAACAATCTCACATTTAAAAATACAAGGTTTTTAAAGCTAATATGTGAGGCTAAGGATATATTAATTTGCTTGACTATAATCAATTTACTGCATGTATCTCAAACATCGTATTATATACCATGAATATGACAAAGGAAATTAAGTCAGTATGTTATGATTTCTGCAGTTAGCACTATTCATAATAACCAAGATACTGCATCAGCCTGTTAACACACGAATAAAGTGAGGCATATATACATATCGAATACTATCAAGCCATAAAAAGATAAAATCTTATCATTTGTGAAAGATGGATGAAAGATATATGAAGTGAAATGAACCAGACACAGAAAGACAAGTACTGTATGATCTCACAGAAAAGTTAATTTCACAGAAGTGGCAAGTAGATTGGTGGTCATTCATGGAGTGGGGGGCACTGGGAGAAGCTGGGCACTAGGAACCAAGTCACAAAAGATGGCAGGAATAACTTCTGGTGTTCGCTGCTCATTGGGGACTACAGATAACAATAATGCATCTCATTTTTCAAAAATAACTAGAAGAGAGGATTTTGAATTTTACACCACAAAGAATAAAGTTTGATATGATGAATACGCTAATTATCCTGATTTGTTCATTATACAATATATCAAAACACTGTGAATTTGTATGTTATGTCAATTAAAGTAAAAAAAGTGCTGAACTATTTTTTTCTAGTAATAATTGCAAAAAGTATGCAAATTGATTACAACAGTATGCCACTTCTCAAGGAAAATAACTGCAGAGCTTTTCCTACAGTCAGCACGTTCTTGACCATGATGGTTTCAGGGACCAGGATGTGTCATAGGTGCGGAGGCCTACAGTAATGGACTGGATCTCCCACTGGGTTTGACCCTGTCTCCCATCTAAATAGAACCCGTGGGCCCTTCTTGATATTGTGTCATCCATCCTCTCTTCACAATCTGTTTCTTGACTCATGGGACTTAACTTATCTATTCCTTACAAAATCGTAATAGATGGGCTCCTCCCAGAGCCACATGCAAGCTCCTTTGGAGCAAGAAGACTCCATGAGGCAAAACTACCCCTGAAGATTTTCTCATTTCCACAAACTAAAGTAGATGAGAGTCTTTTCAAAATAAAACGAAACTAAACATTGTTGGAGTCTTGCTCAAATTAATAATAATCTATTAATTTAAAATAGTCTACTACATGTACCCATATACATAACATATATAAAAATATATATAACATATTCTAAATAACATATATATAACATATATTATAGTTATATAAAACTACCTTGCAAATATTGATTACAAGGAAGTATATATATATATATATTCTACATAACATATTCTATAAACATATATATAAAACATACGATATATATACATATACATATATCTGTATGAAAGTAACCTAAAACTACCTTGCAAATATTGATTGTGAGGTGGTTTTAGGTAACCAAATGGTAGAAACCAATAGTTTGCTTATAGAGATGCTGCTGAAATCTTGTAGAACTCTTGTATCTAAATGTAATAATGGTTCTAGCTCAAAGGAAGGTAGACGTAGAGATAATGAACTATTAAGCTATCGAGCTAGCATTGATAGCAGTAATTCCGATAACCCAATTCTGAGCAGGCTACTCTTAAGGTAACAAGTGCTCATTATTCGCTTGCACCAATACAAGAATACCATCTGCTACTCGATGCTATCACTTGTCTTTTTGCAAAAAAAAAAAAAAAAAAAAGAACAGAAGAAGCAGCCTTGGGGGTGGTAGGCCTGATGCTCTGGTCTAATTGTAAGTCAGGTAATTATATCTTGCTTAGCTACATTTCCCAAGTCATTTTATTTGAATTTCTTGCCTAACCCCGACACCTTAATTTTATTTTCTACTCTAACTCTTGCCAAGAGCTGCAGTGCACTGTTAATCAGCCTCTTGATTCAGAAGCAGATGTAGGGACCGTGCCATCCCATCAGTGGGATAAATGACTCCTGAAAGCACTAGGGCCTCATCCTTTAGGCTGTGACAGAGATGTAGAATGTGGACTATGGTGGGTAAAGGGCAAAGGACCCTTGAAGAGGGGGTACTTATTGGGCAGAGTGTGTGATGTGACATTTATAATGAGTCAGATTAGGACAGGCGTTATGCATTTGATGAACACAGGTACCATCTTGGCGTCATAGGAAATAAGTTGAAAATCTATGTTGAATTTTCTCGGAAAGGATTGACTGGCCTTTCCTGCCAACTTCTTAAAACATCAAGACTAAGGTATATGCCCTGAGAATGAGGTCGATAGACCACTTGGTCCTTTCATTGTTGACATGTGAAGATCAAATGACTTTAGGGACTGAGCTGCAAGTCCAGCCTGCAGGTAGAGCTGTGTCCTAGCACAGGCTGGTAGAGCAGAGGGTGCTGGTGCTACCAGAGGAAAGTGCTGAATTTGGAATGTCAGAGCAGAGCGATTTCCTCTGATCCAGCAGTCATGCGCCTCTATTCAACCACTCCTGCTGAAATGCTCTGCTCCAGAGCTCAGGATGGCTTCTTTGCATGGTGTGGACTGTGGCACTTAGTGAGAGCTGAGCCGGTCTGAATTGGGTTCACGCTTAATTAATCAAAACTTTGTCCTAGAAATAAAAATGCAAAACAAACATCTAAAATTTAGACATTTTTGGAAAAGAAGAACCACAGAAAGAAAGTGATACTATATTCTTAAAAAAAAAATAATACATTGAATATACAGTGAAAAACTTTGGACTCTTGAGACAAAGGAAGGAGGAACACTGAAACTCTGGGAGCTGAGGCTGGGTTAACTGGAGCCCTGAGTCTGTGCCCTGCCAGCACAGTGTAAGAAAGATGCTCAGGTTAGACAGGTACCTCACTAGGAAACAGGCTTTTTATAACCAGGAACAGGCAGCAGCCCAGTTGACACAGGAGTCAAAGTATTTATGTCTTAATGTACAGGTGGGCTGGGTGGGTGAGGGTGTGGAGGTGGAGGAGGAGGATCTTGAAAGGGAAGAGTGTGCTGAGGTTCCATGTGGTACTTGCCTCCCTCAACACAATGGTAGGAGTCAAATGTTAAGCACAATAGAATTCCAGAGACTCACCAGCAAAAACTCTTTAAAAACGTCTTTCCACAGGGGATCACTGCCTTAAGGACACTGGTCTCATTCATTTTTTAAAACATCTACAGAAATTAGCTTTGTGCTTTAAAGAGAGTAGATGTTCAACGAGTTGTGTTTCAGAA
This sequence comes from Urocitellus parryii, assembly GCF_045843805.1. Classification (NCBI taxonomy): domain Eukaryota; kingdom Metazoa; phylum Chordata; class Mammalia; order Rodentia; family Sciuridae; genus Urocitellus; species Urocitellus parryii. Next base: position 8,051,774 of record NC_135533.1, read on the forward strand.
AATGAATGAATGAATGGGCCATTTCAAAATGGACTGTGAAGACAGTAAAAGCAAAACCATGTGTACAAGTGATGTAACGATGGAAACCTTTTATACTAACATTTAATTAAATGATAAATCTAAAATGTATGGCAGCAGGGTCTTTCTTGCCTGTGTAGGGATGGTTTTAAGCAAGTCAATCTAAGTATTAGGTCTCCTGTGAAATTGTTAAGGGCACAGCAGGAAGGGAAAGCTACTTGTACCCTGGGATAACACCGTGACCTAAAAGTCAGAGTGCCAAAACATTTTCCTTGTGGACAAGTGGAGTTGGTCAGAAAACAGGCAAGAGAAGAGAAAGTTCTACATTCAAAGGAAAAAAGTACAAAATGAGTAAACTGTATATATATATATATATATATATATATATATATATATATATATATATATAAAGACTCCTTAATGATCATGTTCAGGGCTAGCTTTATGTACTACAACAGTGTGTGCATAAGTCAAAACTGCTTGTAAGGCTTTGCCAGGTCCTTGGTGGTACCACATAAGTCACACCCTCACTGCCTCACATGGCTCATAAATAGATACGAGTATTTTTATAGAAGTGGCATGGTTATAAAGAAATATAAATCCCACTGTATTAATTAATTGAAGGATCATTTTACATTCTGAGGACATCCAGGTAGGATCTCTGGAAAACTAATGAATCAGAGGATAGGAAATTATTATTAATATTTGCAAACACTGAGAACATGTTTGTGTTTTGTTATTTTGTTTTCCACCTCATTTCAGTTTCTTTGCAATTTCCAAAGCAATCTCTTAGGAGGGAAAAAAGGCATTATGTAAATTTAGCATCAGGCAAAGCTCTATACTACATCACCTCATTAGGCAACATACTGGTAGGTTTCGGGAGTTCTTTAAAATAAATGTATTCTGTTCTTTCTTTCTCCTTCTCAGGGGAAAGTCTACTGTCAATCTTAAATGAATTTAATGTATGCAGCTATGAGTTAACTGTGTTACTCCTTCGTCATTGCCCTTAGTAGTCTTACATCTTCCTTTGTGTTAACATGTGATGATTTTCCAGTGACGCATGGATTGTCACTAGTTTTTTTTTTTTTTAACAACAATACGCAGATAAGATAATAAGGTTTATTCCCCCCACTGGTTTTCTGTAGCTTGGCAGTATTTATTATCACAAAACAACAAGGAGTCAGTGATTCTACATGTCACAAGACTTTTTTGCTGAGCAAGTTATTTTTGCATCTTCATAGTCAGTTTCAAATGGGAATCTCTAACAGGAAGAAAATGACCTAAATATCTATAAAAGCTACTAAGAGGTAAAAATACTAATGCGTATTACAGATGTATATTCCATTTAATCCCCATGGGGGACCAAAATTCAAGTTCCCTGGTAAAGGATGCAAACATCTTAATCATCATCCTTTTTTTCCTGCTCTTAGAAATGAGAAAAGATTAAGGATGTATTTATAGGTAAGCCACATCTTCTGCATCTACTTTTGATTTTCCTTTGCTTTGCTTTCATTATTCTTTGGAAAGAAAATTCAGTTACCTCTCTGCAATAGCCGAGTGTTGTTGTTGTTATCATTATTGTTATTTTGCCATAGAAGCAGAGGATTGGAAAGAACTTTAAGAGATCATCTCTGTTAGCCTACACTATCAGTGTTTGGTACTAGGAGGTTTCCCTGAAGAGTCTGAAAATAAGATTGTCTTCTGTGAGTCACACTAAAACATCAACACTTCATGGAAGGATTGGAACAAAATTACCACCAAGAGGCTAAATGGCTCCAGGCCAGCCTGATTGAATACATTACCTCAACTAAGCAAAAAGGAAAGAGAAGCAAGCTGAAAAGAAGGCCAAGGAGGACCGGGAGGAGTGAACAAGACCAACCGTGTGTTCATCAACTGCAGTCCAGAGGAGATGGCCCAGCGGTCCAGAGGCAGCCGATTACCTTTAACTCCCACATCATCTAATTTATTCCTTGTGTACTGATTCCATGCTCATGATCAGGCATCTGATTCTCATTTGGCTCCCCACAAGGGAGTCCTACAGGGAGAGATTTGGCTGGGTGTCGAACAGAAGTGTCCAGTCTCCTCAGTATTCCATTTTGTTCATTACAAATCCATACCCTGGCATCCAGGTTTATAATCTGACTCTCCATGTTCCCTGCCTACAGAAATGTCCCTGCCAGGCCATCCTATCCCTCCAGCAGTGACTTTTCTTATTTTGAGTTAATTTAATGGTATTTTGATGGTAGATCTCTATCTCACACACTCTGATTATATTTGAGATCAGACCGTGCTGATAAATCAAGTTCTACCGAAAGAATCTGACTTTGAATTGCAGGAAACTCATTAAGGGAATGTCAGATATCAAGAGAGACAGCATTTAAGACTTCTCCACATCATGTAATTTCATCTTCCAGAATCTGATGCAAACCAAGCTCCCTTTTCCTTTCTGAAACTTGTAAACCTTATGCATGGGCAAGCATTTAATCTCAACTACCCTGAGAATCTGCTTCAGAGAAAAATCTCTACTAAATCCTAAGTGAAGCCTGATGTCTTTTTTCATACTTTCTCATTAAAAATGAAAATTTCAAGGCTGTTCAAAATTATTTTTATTTTCTCAGTGATCACTTTTTTATACACCTTTCTCTCGCATATAAAACCCCAATTATATTTTTCTTTCTCAGATCATTCATACCTTTTTTGGAAGAAAAAATTCTCTGAACCATGCCTATACATATTTTATACATTTTACTTGAGTGGGTTCTGTCCCTGTCTGGAGGTAATACTCAAAACAGGGCAATAGCAAAGCTGAACTGCTGAAAAAAACAGTTCTTACAAAAACACTGATTATATACTTTCACAATTCTTACCTCCAAACATGATTTATTCGCATTAGTCTATGTTACATTAGATCTTTATTTCCAATATTTGACAAAACTCAAACTCTTCTCATTGCATATGTATCTGATCTGGATAACGTGTTCTGGAATCTTCTGCGTAATATTATATTTCAATTTTATCTTTTTCTGACTTTCCTATGTCCCTTTTAATCTCAAAATCTCTAGCAGTTAATAATTTCGAAATTTCCAATCAACTTTTCATATTTTCCTCCCTAATTATTCTTCCCACAAAGCCTATTTTCAAATTTAATAACAAGTACTTATTGACTCTAAGTAATTTGATTTGTTTGAATTTTAAATAAGCTCAGGGTCTTGTTACTTTCAAGAAGTCTGTTCTAAGCACTATGTAAATTCATCAGAACTGACCTATACCTCATATCAGCGTTGAAAAAGAACACATAACTCCTGTGGATGATTTCAGACCAACACACACACACACACACACACACACACACACACACACAGATACAGATGGTGAGTACCTTGTTTAATCTGAGCATTTTCATCTAAACGCAGACTTGAAGGAGAAAAATAAATTACCCAGAAATAGAGGGAGCAAAGAAGCAATTGCAATTGATATCTTATAACTTCATTATCAGGCTTAGAGGACAATTTAAATGTTGGTAATGCCTATATCTAGAAAGAAATTTTAAAGCATCCAAAGACAAATATGCATTTTAAAATCATCTATTACATTAATCTACCTTTTTGATATTTCTTATGAGCTTGAATAATATGTCTAGTTATTACAAAATTCAAGTCATTTGTGAAATCTGTGACATCTATGTGAAATGACTATCAATTAAGAAGTAAATGTTTCTTAGTTAATACTATTTCACTAATATTTCCTATTTCACCTGAGAACCTCATAAATTATCTTACCAGTTCTTTTCATGCAAACTCATAAGACTGGCTTACAGAACTGAACTTTTGTCTGCCTACAGAAATGTCCCTGCCAGGCCATCCTATCCCTCCAGCAGTGACTTTTCTTATTTTGAGTTAATTTAATGGTATTTTGATGGTAGATCTCTATCTCACAGACTCTGATTCAAGCTCCCTTTTATAAACTTCAACATTTCACATTGTCAATTAATTTTGCCGCTTTAATTACCATTTTGATGTTTAGAAAGAGAAACAAAATGAAAAATGGTTTCTAGATGGCTGCCTTCTGAAAATAAAGATTAGCAGATTTTAACATTTGTGCCAAGCAAAGGGTATGATGGCATGAAATTTGGAAATACTGTGTTCGACCTCTGGCCAGAACTGCCTGCTGAGCTGCAGGTCTGTGTTCTTGGTGCATGTTCTAGGTACGTCCCTGTCCGCATTACTCTCATCTCCTCCCAAGGCCTCTCGTGGGCTCAGTGCTCCCTCTCCCACCACCCAGGGTGGCTCCTATCTTGGTGTTTCCTTCATGTCCTCATCCTTTCCTTGTACAACACCAAACTCAACAGAGGTATTTTTCTCTTGACAGTAACCAATCCCCTTCCCAAGAGAAAAAATTCTCTTCTGTCTCCGATGAACACATTTTATGTTTGCATCAGTGTCTTGCTATCCACCACTCAGGTGCTGCCCCTTCTGACTTACCTGGAAATCTCTGACTTTTCTCATCCTAACAGGGTTTCTGAAATTTATAAGGTAATTAGTAAGCATATTAATAGGGTAAAAATGCAATGTAGGATATGTCACTTGTGTTAGACTTCAGAAGGGAAATTTCTTCTGAAAGATCAAAAACTAAGTAAAAGAAAGGAAATATCAACATTTTTGTTTCCATATTTTATGTCTGAAAAGAAAGGGCTAACCTTTTGCAACATTTTTCAATTTCATCAATATGCAATTTGCATGTTGTGTTTGAAATCAAAAACATGAAAACCAAGTGCTCTGTAGGAACAGAGGCATGTTTTATTTCCTTCACATCAAATGTTTTTCAATAAGGTTTCAAACAAATTGTCATCTAAACCAAATTTTTAATACCTTTGTCAAGGCCAAATTGAGAATATTGGAAAAATAAATACATAGGTAAGGATTCAGGAAGAAGCTTTTGCAGCTCCCTGGACCTGTTGCTTAACGAAGATGTTCTGACCTTCCTTTTTAATTATACTAAAGCCATATTTATGCTGCAGTCTAGGAAAATTAAAACTGTCTAAATTTCTCTCCTTATCATGTGACCTAATTTTCTTTCCATGCTTCCTTTCAACTTCTTGGTGGGAAATATGAGGGGCTAAGGGCACACAAACCTGTATTTTAGTATTGGGACTATGTTTTAGATACAAGGTATTCCCCAAAAGCTTATGTGTGAAACAATGTAAGAAAGTTCAGAGGTGAAATTACTGGGTACAAGAACCTGAACCTAATCTATGCATTAATCCCTTGATAGGAATTAACTGGGTGGTAACTGTAGTCAAAGAGGGTGTGGGTGGAGGAGGTGGGACATTGAGGGCATGTCTTTGAGGCATATCTTGTGTCCCTGATAAGTAGAACACTCTCTCTGCTTCCTGAGACCACATTCTGAGCTGCTTTCCTTCTCCACACCTTCCGCCATGATGTTCTGCACCACCTTGGTCCCAGAGCAACAGAGTTAGCCATCTATGGACTGAGAACTCTGAAACCATGAGCACCAAATGAACTTTTCCTTCTTATCAGGTCTTTTGGTCAAAGTGATGAAAAAGTCAACTCAACAATTGGTTTGGACTTGCAGCATGGTATTTATTTTTTTCCCCCGGGGGTGAATTCATGAGCCCATTTGAAGTTATGTTTCTTCAGGTATAAAATGGAAATAGTGCCGTACGACTCAGAGTGGACATGAGCCAATATATATGAATCCCCAGGTAAGCACTTCATAAATAATACTAATGCCATTTCCCTTCCTTTCATTTATGTCATTATCTAATTTTTGGACCATGATTATTAAGCATTACTAGGCAACCAAATATTTAGCCTGAATCCAGATCCTGAACAAACCCACAAACAAAAACCTGATCATATTGCTTAAGAAAACTTACCATGTGGATTGAGGATCATAGTGGTTGTGACATTCCTAGTTGACAAACATGCTGAAATGCTATTCATTTTCCTATAAAACTTATGTACTCAGCCACTGGTGTTGGTAAATTATAAGCAAACACAATGGTTAATAGAATACAGAGAAGTTTCATTATTCATGGGTGGGAAAATCATAGTTTAGAAAACACAGTCTCTGAAATAAAACTTCATGGGATTTCATTCATAGGCACTTCTACAAACATGGGTTCCTTCAACTTTATTCTCTGAGCTTCTTTAATGTCACCTTTACTTTAAGTGGCAGAGGAATCTGACTCAGTTCTGAGAGGGAAAATCCTGCAGAGTCCTTCTGATGGGGTGACAGGATTGCACTGCAGCTCTCCTGCGGGTGTAGACATGCAGCACTCTCTCATGGCCAACGGGGTTGCTTCCCTTAAGGCAGAATTCTGAGGGAATGACTGAGTTGTTGCCACATCTCTGTGGGCACATGCCATTTTGGATGAAATGTGGAATAAAGCCATTGACAGCTTTTTGGAAACCACACAAGGAAAAGGAAAGACTCTGTATTTTGACTTATCTTCCTGAGTGAAGCTGATCTACTCTATTCATTAAAATTGCCATTATTATAACCTTAGAAAATGATATTTTATTTGGAAATATGTCACAGGATCCCCCGATGTACTTTCATCAGAAAGGGAAAGATAAAAGAATGGGAAGTCCCTCCACATTGAACAGGTGTATCTCTGTTACCATGCCAAATAGAGGTTTATGTTCTTCCATTGAGGGAATAAATCATTGCTGTTCTAGATAGAGTTCTCAGAAGACCATTTAAGAAGTGATCTTTGCCAACTGTGATGGTGGGTTTTATGTGTCAATTTATGGACAGCATCCAGTTATGCCACCAAACACAAATCTAGGTTGTAAATGTAATTAAAATCTACAATCAGTTGACCTCATATGAAAGAGGTTATTCTAGGTAGCCTGGGTGGGCCTGTCAATCACGGAAGAGTCTTGAGTGTGGAACTGAGATTTCCTTACAGAAGAATTTCCACCTGTGGCAGCAGCTACAGCTCCTGCCTGAGTCCCAGCCTGCCTTTCCAGACATAGTGCCCTGGGTTTGCACCTGCCCGGCTAGGCCTCAATGTCACACAAGCCAATCCCTTGCAATAAACCTTGAAACGTATCTTTGACTGCTTCTGCGCCTGGATAGGCCTGACTGATATACTCATAAACAGAACTCTAAAGCCCATCTCCTCTAGTTCCTAAGCCTTCCCAAATAACCCTGGCTCTCTCCTCCAGATGTCACTTCTACAACAGGAAAGAGGGGCCACCCCAGTGCTAAACACACATACCAACACCTTAGCAATCATTATGAGTTTTGAATTTATTTAGTCTTTTATCCATGAGGTATCAGTGAAATCACTTCAGTATTTATGAAAGTCATATACAAATGCTTTTAAAGTGTCAGTTTATATTTTAAGGCAAATGATACTTAAAAATTATTATCTTTGCTCTTTCTTATATTGCCTTGGCCTATAGGACAGTATTAAGTATATGTGGAATGGACAAGTGAGCAATTTTTAACAATAGCTAGATACTTCCAAAGGATTTTTATATTAAAACTGATTCTTCTTCTTAGGATATTTTTAGGCCACATATTTTTAAGCATAACTTACAAAATATGGCAAATCCTGCTTATTGTCATATATGAACATAAATTAATGTCATGCAGAAAAGACTCTGATGGTGACTTGAATTCAGTTTTGTTTCTGACTGTGACCATATGTATGGATACAAGTAAAAACAAGAAAGGAATATTCATAAAAGAATAAATAAAGCTGTCCATAATTTTTCCATTAATATTTTTATCTATATTATCTATATCATTTTATCTATATCCAATCTTTTTACAATTTTTTTTCCCTAGAGCAGAAGAAAAAGGAGTATGGAATACTGAAAAATAGTTCAAACCTAGTTATTTCAGTCTTTGAAATTGGATAACAGCCATTTCTTCATTTTTACAATCTTCTACAATAAAATAAAATGCAAATTTAAAAACCTTGGCTTTATGGTCTTTTAATATATTAAGGCTTAACTAGTTTAAATGCAACTCTATAAACTCATACTTCTCATAAATTAGAAGAAATCTGTTCATTAAGATGTAATAATGTTCAAAGAAAATGTAGCTTTAGTATAATTTTTTCAGTGCTATAACTTTCATATCTAATCTTTGTTTAGAGAAGATTAATAATAGTGTGCTTTCCTGTCTGAAAACATTCGGCTAAATAACTTTAAGGAAAAACAAATACAAAGTCCATAATGCTCATATATGATTTGCATTTTCACTTTTATTTAGCTAGAATTATTATTTGAATATGTGGCTTCCCAGAATCAAAAGCTTGGGTTCCATCCAAACCAGGTGGACATTAGAAGACAATGTCCAAAGGCTACAGTGATAGTACAATTTCCCCACTATTCCTTTTGCTCCTGTTTTCATGACTGAAAAGACAAAGCTACACATGTAGGTACTCACAAAATAAAATGACAGAGATCAAAACCACCGCCGCACTATGGAGCGTCTTGCCTGGAGGCTCACCACATCACCAACTTTCAAGGCAAGACCATCCATAGAGTAGAAGTCAACCTATCCTTGATAATTTACTAATCAGAAATATTGGAGTTAACCGAAGGTCACTTGATAAACCTCATTTTTCATCATGAACAGAAAGAGACAGACAGGGAAGAGAATGTCCTTTCATGGTGGTTGAAAAGGTGGGGTTGGGTCGTTGCGGGGTTAATTGTGTGTCTACATGTTCACGGGTGGTTCAGGGAGTCAGGGAGAAGGATTTCTAAGGTAAATCTGCGGCCTCACCTGCCTGCTGCCAGCAATAGTGGTGTTCATGAGCTTATTCATCCCCTTGAGTTTGGTCTTACAAAATAAAGATAGTAAAGTCAACTGCTTAACTTTGAGAATTGAATGACAGAAAGCGTCAGGAATGCCACTGTGCAGGAGAACTTCAAGGACGCCACGGCCCCTCCTCTGTCTCCCTTCTGAGAGCAGGTGTCCTTGTTTGGTGCCAGGGCCATTTCCATACACTTCTCTCCTGGAACCTGTTATGTTCCCTTTCTGCCTTGTACCTCTAGCCTTGGCCTCTCCGAATCCTCCTCCTCAGTTTAGAACTTAGAACTCCCTCATCCTTAGAAATATCCAGAATTCCCATGCCCTGGCTTTCGCTCTGCCCTCTTCTGCTCTTCTAGGTAACCACCCTTCTCCATTCCTTCTTCAGCGGCCCCTCAGGAAGATTGCATTTCCCCCTCCTCTAAAGTTAGACGCAGCCAAACATGTGATCTGGTTTAGTCCATAGAATATGGGCACTTGCCATGTGCCTCTTCCTGGCAGAAGCATTTAATAACCAGGGGTGAGGTCTCCAGCCCACCAGGCCCTGGCCCCGGCTACCATGCAGGTGGTAGACCAGGAAACTGAAGCAAAATCCAGAAGGCTTCGCGTAAGAAAAAAAAAAAAAAAGGAAAAGAAAACAAAAACAAATCAAAACAAAACAAAACAAAACCCAAACCTGTGGTTATATCACTGAGACTCATCAGTCTTGACTTCATGTTCTCTGTCCTTTCAATACACATACAAGAATGTGGAATTCTAGGATTCTGGTGATAGTCTCACTACTTTCATTGCAATTTGGTTGTTGAGCATGTTTAAATTTCAGTGAAGGAAAACACTTAATGCAGTGATTTTTTTTTTTTTTTTGTCAAGCAAAAGGAGTCTACCCTAGGTGTCATCCTAAAGAGACATGAAAGCTGGATCCCTGGTGTTGTCCATGCAGTTTCAACCCACACAGCTGCCAACTCTCCAGGTCTTCCTTCATCACAACCCTATTAGGTGAATCTTAGAAGTGCTGTTCCTCCTCCAAGTGGGAAACTTGAGTCACCTTGAACTTGCTTCCTCCTTTATCATACATATAAAAGAAGTCACAAATCCTGTTGATTCTTCCATCTAAAATTAAAAAAAAATTCCCTGTTCTTATGTTAGTCCCAGTGGGTCTCTCAGTCATCCAGCATCATCAGCACACCTGTGACATTGTCCTGGGCGACTTCTTCATGCCATGTCAGCCTTGCCCCATGCCATTCTCCACGGAACAGGTAGACGCTCAGCTTGAAGTCCTCCATGTGAAAACCAAGGGGACTCTGACTGGCCTCCTGTCTCCTTCCTGCCTCTCTTGCCCTCAAGATCTCTCCTCCAGCCACTCCAACCTCTTTCACTTCTTTCAAACCAAGATCTGTGTTCCTTGACCTCCATCTCAGAATCAGCGAACATGCGGACACCTCTAACCTAGAATCCCCTCTTCCAGTTTTCTCACTCCACTTGCATGAATCCTTCGCATCTCAGCTTGTATGTCACACTTTGGGATGTACAGGAAACACTACAAATATCTGCTAACTCCCCTGCTCACATTCCAGGTGGGACTCTCCTCAACACCTACCCTTCCTACTGAAGTGACTCCAACTCTCCCCCAACTGCCCCTGAGCTCCTTTCAGTACAGAGCTGCCCTGTGGACTCCAGTTGCGGGGAGGGGAACTTGCTGGAGCTCATTTTCCAACATTAATATGATCGTCAGACCCTATAATTAGATCGACAATTAATCTTTTGGTTAATATATTGATTAGTCACAATAAATTTCATCTACTGAAAATAATCTTTGGTTGGAATTGGTTGAGGTTTTTATCTCTGTTGTCTCAAGAGGTAAACATCGTGGTGTCTTGAAATACACAGCACAAACTTGGAAAATTCATTTTCTTGATAACTGCACCAGAGTTTAGAAATTTTTGCTAAAAACAGGTTGTAAGTTACCATGTCAGAGCTGTGTTTTCGTCTCTTTTGGGTGCCACTAAATCACAGCACAGTATCATCAAAATATATTGAATTTTACACAGCTTACTTTACAGGCAAAAATTGTGAACATAACTCCTTTCCAATAGATACAAAATCTAATAGTAAACTACCCAAAAGGATGGATAATTTATATGGCTTCTTTGAACCAAAAAGGCAATAAAAGTCTGACTTATGAGAACTACACTACATTGAGAAATTAAAAGAAATGAAACCCTGGAAACCAACAAAACAGCACTAAATATAGTCAGGAAAATAGGAAACACAACAGCTTGGTACCTCCACAATTAAATAAATATTTCTATATGTGGGGAATAAATACTTCAGTGAAAGTTCTTAATTAGAAAGTATAATATGATTTGTAAAATAAATGTGTGTTGACAGTGCATCCCAAGATACACAAGCAAGCTAATAAGTCTTGTCCAGATATGGAGAAATATTTTGGTCATCTAAAAGTATTTGGAGTGTTGCCTAGTACTCCAGTGGAGCAGGGCCCAGAGCAACTTCTTATCTATATCCAATTGATCAAACTCAAGTTTTTAAGGCATTTGTTAGACATAGGTTTCATTGTTTAGTTATTTCTGCCTCTCTGAAGCTCAGAATTTATTTCATTTTCACTTCTGAGGATATAGATATAAAGCATGTTGACATTATGTTGGATAGTTTTCTCTATTTGTGTATAATTAATCTGGTCATTCCCAAATTGGTATGCCTCATTCCAAATAGCCTATTCTATGTGGAAAAACATTACTTCTGTTTGTTTCGTTTCTGTGTCTTTTATAAAGTTGATTAAGAACAAGTGAATTAATAGCTACGTGGCAAGAATACATATGATGACAAAATTGCAAAATCATTATTTTGCCCCTTTTTAAATCTGTAATAATAATAGAGATAATATTACAAGCCATATACTATATCCTTGTAAAAGTTTTAAGAAACCAATAATAAGTATTTCTACATTTGCTACCTAATGGTATGATACAAACAAACATTTATCAAGATAAAAATAAGGTCCACATGCACATCAACTGTCTTTCATATGTACTTTTCATAAATATCATAACTGTCGGGCCCCACAGGAACCACGGAGGGAGGGTGAGGCTCCTAAAATAAAGAATGACATTTTAAGTGCACAGCCATTACAAACTCATTTGATATTCATTTTAATTGCAATGGCTATAATGAATACACTTTGTATTCAAACAGATGTCACAAGTACTTCTACAGAAGTTCCAATATAATTCAGTCTTAGTTAAGAATGACTAAATGGATATTTAAAATCGGATGGTACCATGAAGGAAGAAAAAGTCAATTTCAGCAAACATTAGCTCCTTAAAACAACAAATTAAAGATTTTTATGAAACTGACTTCCTTCCTATTTTGATCTGTACCCAGAACTGTATCCTAGAGGACTGGCGGGGTCAACCTCTCTCTTTCCTTGGGTCAGCGGTTCTAATACAGAGCTACCCAGAAGGGAGAAATTGGAAGTATGGAAAATGAGTGCAGGTGGAAAGAAAAAGTGAACCAATGCTCTTCCCTGGATTCCAATTAATTTGAACTTTTCCCTCATACTGAGAATTTGAAGAGAAAAAGGAAGGAGTCAGTGGATCCTGTGGCTGCATGCAGCTGGGCTTGGATCAGCATGCAGGGCTTGAGACAGAAAGCCCCGGCTGCCCTTAGGAACAGGTGTGCAGGACAGAGAGAGTCTTTGGATGCCAGGGATGAGTCTGAAGGGTAGGCTGGAAATCCCTTGACAATATTTAAAGACTGTTCTATCAAGCGAATTAAAAATAGTATCAATACCAATGTTCAACTGAAGTAGGTAATTATGCCATTTACTTCTTCAGTCTTCCCCCACAGGAAGCAGCGATACCTTCAACTCCAACATGACAGAACTTCAAGCCATAACTAAAGGCTTTGTTTTCCAGTCATGGCGCACAAAGTTACCCACGGATGTGTGCTAAAAGGCACCCTTCCAGGGCCCCAACCCAGTCCCCCTGAAATCAGCACGTGAACAAGAAAACTGAGCATTCTGTTGCACATTCCTGATGAAAAGCAGTTGCCGGAAGGTTGGACAAGATAGTAAGAAACTAGATATTATTAATTTTATTCAAGTCAGCTAGCATTTATTAAAAAACACATCCTATGAATGAAAGATTTTAGGTTAGAAAATGTAACCAGCAGAATGCTTTAAAACAAGTTTACCCTGTTTTCCCTGAAGCTCTGTATGCCCTGCATTTCACAGATGCGTGAGGCTTCTTGGTGGTGGTTGAAAGCGAGAGGCAAGGGCCATCGGGGTATCAGCAGGGAAGAGAGGGAGCTGACCCAGGAGAGCAGGAGCCCTGCAGGTCAGCACCTTTCCACCTCCAGCTGGGCTTCCCCCTCCAGCTGGGCTCCCCCCTCCAGCTGGGCTCCCCCCTCCAGATGGGCTCTCCTAGGGCCTAAACTGGAAGCTGAACTTACTTGGATGCCATATTGTGCTTTTTAACCACTAGAGAAACATGCAACACTCAAGTTGACTTTGGAGTTTAATAGAAGTAGGAAGAAAATGAGGAACGTAAAGCTGAGGGCACCAAGTTCTCTTCTGGTCAGCAATTCGCCCCACCCCTGCTCCCATCCCAGGACAGAGAATAGTCCACTGGATCTGCAAACAGAGCCTCAGTGAGGAGACCCACCGAGCAGCGTGAAGACAAGCTGACACCGTTTATTACAGGCCCCTGGTTTTCCAAAGACCTTGGCTGAGTCTTTCCCACATTAGAAACAGGATTCAATAAAAATGCTGTAGGAAGTAAAGGTATTTCCTAAATACCTTTACTTAAAGAAAAGGGGACCCTGAAAGACACGGTCCCTGAATTTCCTGTTTTGTTTCCAAAAACCTATCCAACTTAAAGGAATAGAGCAATCCTGGACTGGAAAACCCAGGTGCATATTACCTTGAAGGACACTGCTTTCTCTCATGCCCAGTGGCGCCGAGGACAAGTAGTGCTGTCTGTGAAAAGCCACCTTCTTACCGTCTGCCAAGACCACTAGTCCTTGGGATGCTGCTCATACAAGCAAACGAAGCAGGCGAATGCTCACGGTGTCACTGCTTCTGCAGCCTGACCCAACAGCCCCCTCTGAGTGAGGAGGGGTGTGAATTTGAGGGAACTGTGGGAGGGAGGGTCGGTGCAGCTGGCCGTCACTGGACAAAACACCACAAGAGAGAAGACACGCTGCGTGGCAAAGCACCATCAGGGATGGAGGTGCCCTCATTAGCCTGGCCTCACTGTTCTCCTCTCGGAGCAGCCTCGGATCTCCTGGAAGCTTCCCCCAGTGAGTCCCATGACTTCCAGGCTCTCTGAGCACTCTGACCTGTGAGCAACCCACCTCCCTGCCCTGGCACCATTGGGATGTGGCTGAGACAGGTCCACAGAAACAGTGACTGAGCTGTGGGGACTTTTCCCCCTCGTCCATCACAGCAGTTTTCAGAGAGTGGTCTGTGGGCAAGTCATCATGTTCGTCTGCTCTGGCTGCCCTACAAAATATCATGCACTGGGCGACTTAAATGGCAAGAATTTATTTTCTCGGAGTTCCAGAGGAGAGGAGAGTACGATCATGATGCCGGTGGGTTCAGTTTCTGGTGAGGGCTCCCATCCTGGCTTATAGGAGGCCTCCTTCTTGTTGTGTCCTTACAGGGCAAAGAAGGAGAACAGAGAGAGCATTCTCTCTATTCTTCTTTTAAGGCCACCAATCCCATTGGATTAGAACCCCACCATTAGGACCCCAATTAACCTGACTACTTCCTAGGAGCCCTGTCTCCCAAGACAGTCCTTCTGGGGGTCTGGGCGTCCACATATGACTCCTGGGCGAGACCAGGGAGTCCAGGGCACCCATCACTAATGCAAACTCTCAAGCCCCATCTCAGCTCCACCGAATCCAAACCTTAGGGAAGGGGCCCAGCACTTTGTGCTTCACTGATCTCTGCAGGTTGTTCTCGTGCCCGTGAAGGTCTGAGACGCCCGGCCTCCAGGATCAAGACTCACCCCTCAGCACACACTTCCCTCCACACCTACGCCCACTCCCACTGTGGCCTTGTTTCCTGTTGCACTTTCCTCCTGGACTCTCTTGGGCTAAACTTCTCAGCAGGACCTGAAGGCTCACTCATATCACTCAGGCTGCCTTCCAGAAGTTTGCTCACGCTCTGCCGCCAACCCATGATTGCCTTCTGCCTCTTTAAGGATGCCTTTCCTCAACAGCCCAGCCACACCCATCTCTTCTCCAAACAAGGGCACATTTTCTGAATCAATGATTTTCATATTTTAGAGGTTTTCTTAGGGTCCACAGGATATGCCGTCTTAATTACAACACCAGACTTTTCACGTGGGAAGCATTCAGTATCCTAATGTGACACCCACCATTTTGGTTCCAACTCTTTTTCTGTAAGCTACCCCCAACAACATTGGCTCCAAACTCAGCACCACTTGGGGGCATCACATTGCCCACTGACCTCTAGCATCGCACAATGCCATTTCCAAAGTTCCATAATATTTTTCAAGAATCAATACACCATTTGCTACTTTTGTCCTTAAATGCCTCAGACCCTATAAATGCTTCATATATTACCCCATTGAGTTCTCACAGTTCCCCGGTAATAGGCATTATGTTCTGTGCTTGACAGAAAAAGACACTGGAAACAGGCTTAATATCAAGAGATCTATTGTACACATGACGACTCTAAGTAATAGCAATCTGTTGAGCTCTTGAAAAATGCTAATAGAATAGAATTTAGGTGTTCTCGCCACAAAAAAAAGATAAGCAACAATACGCTAATTAGCTTGATTAATCCATTCCACACTGTATACATATTTCAAAACATGCACATGCTAAATATAGACAACTTTTGCCTATAAATCAAGTAATTTTTTTTTTTTTTTAGAAAAGAGTTCAGTTAACTAAAGTCACATACATGGAAAATGGGAAGGTTGCAGATTATAAAGACACACTTCTTTAACTCAAAACACATGGCTTTTTTTCCACTCTGCTATGTTCTAAGCCAAAGGATAAGTTTTCTGTTCGCATCTTGGGTTTAGTGCCAAGACCTCCAAAGCACATGACCCCTTCTTGCAGGTAGGCTGTCTCCATTACATCCCTTGGGACCTTTTATTTTTTTTTTCCAACAACCCAAAACAGTCTTATGCAGGCACGGTGTTTGCATGTACACACACACTACTGCACGGCTCAAGGTAGGCTATCAAGAAAAAAATCGAGTCTCGACTCTTTGAGACAAACAGACACTCTTAAATGACTGGAGACTACAAAGGGCTATAAACCTGATGCTGTTCTATATGTGGTTCCCTTGCAGGCGGCCCTGGGGATGCTTTCAACTCTACACTAAAGACACCTGAAGAACTCAAAGGTAATAACTTGAAAGTTCAAAAGGAGCTCTGACAAACTTTTTGCCCAAAGCAACAGCTGATAGATAATTAAGCACTAGACGCAGCCTCACATACATACAGACACAGAAAATTCCCCAAATCTACAAACCTAAAGACATGAAATTTCTTTAAAAATCCTACATTCTTGGCTTCCGTTTTCAGAAAACAATCCGAGCGATTATATTTTACTTATTTACAGCCACCTGCACGTGGCAAGCTGGACCCTAAGATACTAAACTCCACCTGTTGGACTGTCGAGGCCACTCCAGACACCAGCCGAGATGGTAATTAAAGCGACCCTCGGTTCGGCCTACCTGGGGTGTTCAACAGCCTGGACATCTTGCAGAAGTAGGAGACGTACTGTTCACAGTACTCGGCGCTGCTGGTGATGGCGCTGATCTGGTCCATGGAGGCGCTGTAGATGAGCTGCGTCACCGAGTACTTTTCTGGGTTGTAGCCTACCACCGTCGTCTGCATCTGCAAGTCGTGAGACACGATGGTCCACACTTTGTCCTCTGTGGGCAGAAAAATGACCACATCAGTAAAACATTAGTAGGGAAAGGCTTCTGCAAGTGTCGGAAAATAACTAAGTTACACCGCCCTCCAGAGACACTGGGTCTCCCTACGTACTGTTCGCTCTAATCAGAATATGCGTCTTCATCTTATCAACAGATGTTCTTTTCACACTGACTTTCAGGCAAAATTAGACACTGCATTGATCTGTCACCAAAAGGCTCTGCACATGTGGAATCAAGCAAGTGAGCAATGATCTCAGCATCATGGACCCTGAACATTTCAGAGTGAGAAAAGCAGCAGCAGATACAAGGTGAAGTTAAATAAAAAAACTCTCCATACATTTGGGTTTTAATCAGGAGGATGGCTGCGAACCTAAGAAAATATCATATTTTAAAAATGTAGACATATGTCCTAAATGCATCCTGGAAAAGCTCTGGAACAAGCACCAAACTGTCATCGCTAAATACCAATTTACAGCTGGAGAAGACTAGGATCTCTGGAGAAATGGCCCAGTCCAGGGCTGAAAAAGGGGGACAGGTCATGCCACCATATCTGAAGCAAGCTGCCAGGCTGCTCCCAGAAGCCCAGAACCAAGGACGGACAATTCTGACATCAATAAGAATTTCCTACAATGGATTAAAAGACATCAAACATGTTTAAGACCAGGAATTAATTAAAATGTAAGAAAAAAGTTTAACATTGTAAGGTGCCAGTTAACCAATCATTTTGACTATTGATCCATATAGGCAAAGAATGAAGCAATTGGCCTCTGGCTCCTAATGAACTGTAAGTATTCTCTTTATGGAAATATTTCAGTTCACAAAAGAATACTAAATAATACAATGGGAATATCATCATTTTGTAACTTCTAAGTTTGTAGGATCTAAGTCATGATTGCTAATGGCTGGTCTGTGCCTCTCGAGGGCCACCTACAGCACATAGTGCAACAAGGACCTTGCAAGGATGTAGCTGAGCTTCTGCAGATTCCCAGAAACATGGAGGATGGGAGCCTGACTGGAGAAGGGCTCTGTGAACTCTATAGATCAACCCAGTTTCCTTGAAGGGGGAAGGCGTGAGGAAGAGGTGAGCGTGAGAGTGCGCTGTGGATCAGTCCCTTCCTGAATTCTCCCCGTCAAGGTGTCTCCATTTCAGCAAATGGCGGCTCCATTCTGCCAGTTTCCCAGGAAGAAACCCTAGAAGCACCACTGACTCTCGCTACATCAGCAGGCTGCTTGCAAACCCTGTCTGCTCTTCCTTCAGTCTATACATGGGTCCTATGTTTGAAGAACCCTAGCAAGTGCCAGAAACCACAGAGAACCACCCTACATGTACTGTGTCTTATCCTATTATACATACCTACCAAGATCTTTGTTTTATAAATCAGGCATGGTGATATATTAGCAATAATAGCTAATAATGAAATAGAACAAGTACGACAACCAACATACTGTCATCCCACAACCTGCTTTCCTTCACCTCTCTTCCCTCCTCACTTCCCTCCCCTCATAGCCTCCCACCCCCACTCCCTCCACAGTGACCTCCTTCATCTTCCAACATGTCCGGTGCTCCCTCCTTGGATATATGCTCTTACATAATCGCCAGCGCCACTCTTCTTGTGCTTTGAAGCCATTATTAAGTACAATAAGAGTTACTTGAACACAAGCACTGTGATATCACAGCAGCTACTGATAGCTAATGGGTGAGTAGCATATAGAGAGTGGATACAGTGGACAAAGCACTAAGTCACATCTCAGGAGGGATGGAGCAGGGCGGAACAAGATTTTATCATACTACTCAGAATAGCAAGCACTTTAAAAATCATGAATTGATCATTTTGGGATTCTTTTCATTTAATATTTTTGGGCCACAGTTGAGCATGGATAACTGAAAATGTGTGAAGTGAAACTATAGATAAGGAGGGACACAGTATTCAGAATCTGAGTCCAGAGATTTAGAATCTGTCCTCAGCCTCACCACCACTGCTCTGGATAAAGCCTTTGCCTCTCCCTTCATTACTTCTGTGACCTGTCACCAGTCACCTGCTTCCTGCCCCTGCATCCCCAAAACCCTCCTCCCATCCTCTCCTCCTCCCTTCTCCGCCCACTCATCCAAGCTTCTCTGGCAGCCCCAGTGACCTGGGCCCTTCCTCCAGGATGTGGGGAGCTCCTCCTTCAGTCCCCTGGGCCTGGACACCTCAGAGCCATCCTTCTCTGGTCTTTTCCCCTGCTGTTTCTCACCTCCATGACTGCCGGCTCCCTATCCGGCCACATGCTCCTCCCTAGCACTCACCTCCACCTGACAGCGCATATTTTAATCAACCCCTTTCCACTCCCCCTACATTCAAAGGTGGGGCGGGGGCATGGCTCAGAGCAGGCCTGCAAGAAAGTATGAGTTAAAGAGAACAAATTAGCAAAAAGTGAATAGAACCAAGTTGCTGGGAACTATTCAAAGTCCTGCTGGCCCCAGTTGTGGTTCTGCCAGGAGGGTCCTGAGAGATGGAGAGCCCTGCCCTTCTCCAAGGCCTGCTCCCCCTCTGCCTGACCACACGCCTCTGAGCCACAGTCTCACTTATTTGCTGGAATCAGCTAAAACAAGCTCAGTGATGGCGCCTGCAGGAAGGTACCTCTGCGCGGCACTTACTTTTGCCTGGGTAGAAGGCCTTCTTTGGGTCCACCAACAGCCAAAGAGCTGCTCCCCACACTAGTTCTTTTCTCACCATTTGTGACTCCAATAACTGAATCTCTTTAGCCCCAGGTCTGCAGATTTACCTTCACCAAATTAGAGCTGTATCAATTAGGTTAGGCTATACGCAGCCTGTGGCACAGAACTCTCCAGTGTCTGGCACTACTTCTCTTTCTTTTTTTAACCAAATCCCCACGGAGAGCCTTGTTCTCTAGCAGCAGCCCAGAATCTCTTTCCTTAACTCACGATGGACTTCGTTTTCAACCTGACTTCTTTCGAGAGTCATAAAAAAACTTTCTAATATACACAAACTAGTATTCCCGAAGGCAAGTGAGTTTGTCAGCTTTCTGTACTGTAACACATACCTGAGATCATCAACTTATAAAATGAAAAGGTTTGTTTTGGCTCCCAGTTCTAGAGATTTATGTCCATGATTAGTTGGCCCCATTGCTTTGGGCCTATGGCGGCACATCATGGTAGAAGCACTTGGTCATGCAAAGCCACTCACTTCATGGCTGGCACATGAAAGGAAGAAAGAAGAGCCTGGGGTCCCATAGTACTCTTCAAAGGCAGAGACCAGAAGACCTCACTGTTAGGCTCTACCTTTTGAAGTTTCCTCCCTCTGACTAGTGC
This sequence comes from Urocitellus parryii, assembly GCF_045843805.1. Classification (NCBI taxonomy): domain Eukaryota; kingdom Metazoa; phylum Chordata; class Mammalia; order Rodentia; family Sciuridae; genus Urocitellus; species Urocitellus parryii. The sequence goes on from NC_135533.1 coordinate 8,071,834, forward strand.
CACGGGTCAGGGAACAGGTTCCAACACATGGGCCTGTGGGGGACATTTAAGATCCAGACTACAGCAGAAAACATTGACTTCAAAAACACAAAGCAAAAGGTCATCTGGTTAAGATCTGTTTCCTATACAGCATCAATAACTGTAGGGACAGCAACGGGTGCAGCAACGGGTTTCTAACACTGTGGTCTTATGACCGCTGGGCCTCAAACTCTCATCTCTCCCTCCTACCACACTCATTTCAAGATCCCGTCCAGGGCACTGTTTTCTTCATGTCTGTTGTAGCTCTTTCACCCACCCAACAGCAACATCGAGTACCTACTGTGTGCAGACACACGTCGGGCTAACAGGGAAACCGTGGTAAAATTGCATTCATAAAGGTTTGTAGCTTAAGTTCAGGCATTTTAGTTAGAAAAACACCCAGATAATAACTGTGCACATGCACACATACATGGTTTCAAACCATCTCTCTATCTCTATATGTACACATGTATTTACACACACACACACACACACACACACACACACACACACACACATATACATTAAAGTGAAATGACAAGGAGAAAAACGAAATCAAGGAAGGGAAGGATAAGCCGTGTGTGTGGTGTTTGCATTTTAAATACAAGAGGAAACACTAAAAGGCCCCGCTGAGAAGGTGAAATTTGAATAAATAACGTAGTTATCTTGCAGGCCACATGAACATCTGGGGAAATATTCCAGAAAGAGGGAAGGCAAATGCAAATGCTCTAATCCTGTAACATTTATGTTTCTGGATGGATCCAGGTTACCAGGGGGCCAGGGAGGGAGACAAGAGTGCAGGAGTCAAGGTCAGAGCTGCAATGGGGTGGTGGGGCCCGGAAGCAGAGCTGTCCCTGTCACAGTGAGGGATGTGGCTTCTGCTCAAGGGCAAGGGATGCTGTTGGCGTGGGGCAGGGGTAGACAGCCTGCTCTGACTTATTTACAGACACACTATTCTTTGCTTCAATAAAGTTATATTTCAGAGAGGTTTGGGAAAAGATGATAGACACACATGGGTATTTCATCAAGAGATTTGCATGGTATGTATTTCACAGAGACATTTAGAATTTCTTAGTTTAAGACAATTTCCATGGCAATTGTGAGCTCATATCAATGCATAGGCTGTAGTTGATGGCATAAACAATCAGTGTCCATGCACTTGGCAAACGATGTGGTCACGCTCCCCTCTACTTCTGGCAGCGTTTCCTGTGGAGCCGTTAACCATGAGTGAAAGGCGTCTATTAGTGGATATTAACAAACTTTCAGGAATTCATCATCCAGAAGAGAAAAGGCGGTTACACTGTAGATTTTCCTTTGCTCGTATCATAAGTGGATTCATTCATTCCCTTATTCAAGGTGGACACTTATTACGTATATCATAATCTATGTGCAGAATGTAAATAAAAACCACTGCCCATGGCAAGTTCCAAACTTTTACATTTCATTTTTATGAAGAAGCCCCTGATAAAATGGTGCTTCCTCTGCAAATACTGTCTTTGGATCCCTGTGTTATGGAAATGCCCTTTGTGATTATTAAGAACTTAGTGTTTCTTCTTTCATCTTGAAATCATACATTTTATAGTCATCATATTGTGCTTTGTGGGGAACACAGCAGGTTTAATGAAACATTCCAAACACTAGGGCACGGGAAACGTGCCATGGATACATTCCACGTCCTTGGCCACAGTGGGTCCTAAAGGTTAAATACCTCGGTAATGACGACATTAGGATGCTTTCTCTGTTGCCAGTGACCCCGCATCCTCATCCTGTTTATAAATCTCAAGTGGTTTACTTCATGAGAACGTAATTTCTTACCTGGCGGGAGTTGTGACCAGGGATAGCTCAAGGCAGGAAATGACCAGGGAACAAAGAATAATTCCCGCCAGAAAAGCACCTCTCCCTTGATTATGTGCACGCTTGTGCTCTGCCTCCTTCTGCCATTCCACATAAAATCGGAATTCACATGAATAGATAGTAGATAAAGTATACTTTAACAGAAGCCCAACCTGAGCTGAGTTTAATTGGACATATTTCATGTGTTCTATACTCCTGAATAGATAGCTAAAAGTTATTTTCACTTTTCAAATCACAGCATCTTGCTAATTGAACCTAATTCTTTACTCTGAATGCTTCCACTATCTTCATTAATATTTTCTTTGAAAAGATCTTTAGAAAGAGGGGATATTTATATCAACTACCTAAATTTAAAATGATATATAGAATTTCTTAGACTGATTGTGTGCATCATATAACATATACTCCAAATTCCTTAGCTAATGTTTTAGCCAGCTTTCTGTTACTATAACAAAATTACTGAGTGAACAAACTTATAAAGATAAAAGGTTTAGCCTGGGCGCAGGGTTTTGGAAGGTTTAGTCCATGACCAATTGGCCTCATGGCTTTGGATCTGAAGTGAGGATGCATATCATGTCACGGAGTGTGTGGTGAAGGGAACTGCTCACCTCACAGCTAGGATAAAAGAGAGAAAGAAAGAGGAGATTAGCATCCCACAATCTACTTCAAGGATACCCCCCAAGAGCATGGTCCCTAACTTTCTCCTAGTAGGCCCTATGTCTTAAAGGTTGTATCACCTCCAAAAGCAGCATTCTGGAGCACAAGTCTTTAACACAAGGATCTTTGGGGACATTCCAGATCCAAGCCATAACAACTCTGTATTCCTTATTATAGTTACACTACAGGCATGACTTTGATTCTCTTACTGTTAGAGCAAACCAACAGGAAGTAAGCCATAACATAAGCTTTGCTTACGATTTTCAATATTGCCCGTAAGCCTTGGCTGGCTGGATAAAGCTAGCAAATTCAATTTTCAATATCTTTACATTTCTTCTCTATTTTACAAACTGTATCCCACTAACTCTTTCTATTTCCTTTGGGCATAAAAGTCTTAATGGCCATTATCCTGATTCAGCCAAACTATATTTGAACATTAACTATGAGAAAGAAAAGAGCAAGGATCTCCGGTTAAACCCTACAGCATCATTCTAAGTTGCTTTCTTCGGACTTAGAGTCTTGCAGTCTTGTTGGAATATATAACATAAACAAGGGAACAAGAATGTCACTGAGAACAAGCCAGGTTCCTAGGTGGAAACTTTTGAATATTAAATAACAACAGAACAATGTCATCTTTGATAGCATCCACTTGACTCTTCTATTATACCAGAAAAAGCCAAGTCTCAGAAGAGGTAAGTGACTTGCCCCAACGAACACTCAGATTCAGTGACAAAATGTAGATGTATTTTCCCTAATTCTGGATTTTATTACAGCCAATGACATTATGATTGGGGACATAACAAACTTTTTCTTGTCTTTCCCATAATGCTGCATTATTTGTTTTCCTTTTGGGGGTCAAGGGAGAAAGGTGAACATATAGAAACCCTTTTAGCCTTCTCACGGTACTGCTATCAATGACAACAGTGTCAACCTCTTACAAAAAGGACAATGACACCTATTGGTAATATAATGCCACCATGAATGCGTTCACACATCCTTTATCGGGTTCCTGGACTGTTCCAGCTCTCTGGCGGGCTTTGGGGACACCAAGATGAATAAGATTTGAGGTTCTATTCTCAGTGACCCCATGGTCCCATGGAGGTGAGAGGACGTAGAGCTCAGGATTACAAATACCAACAAATTACTAAAATGTGGTGTGGGAAATACCAAGGTCCATATGGAGAGTCCCTCTAACCCAGTTCTAGAAAGCCATGAGCGGCCTGGTGGATCAGATAAGGGAATAGGGCGGAGCCCTGGAGGGAGAGAAGAGGGCAAGAGGCACTGGTCAAGTCTGTCAAGCACCATTCACGCCAAACACCTCGGAGACAAGGGGAATGTGGTAAATGGAAATCAGGGGTCTGGATGGGCTGGAAACGGAAGGATCTGGAACAGTGAAGGATATAAGATCGTCAACTCAATGCGACTGTGCCTGGATTGAAAGGCTTAGTGCACGGCCATAGGTGTGAGTGTTAAAAACCAACGAAAATAAAAGATGAATTTCATGTTTAAAAATAATTTCTTTTAACACAAGAACATCTTTAATATCATTTATTTATTATCATTTATTGGAAAGATATATTTAACTGCTCATCGTATGCCTGCCATTTGTCTAAGTGTTAAAGCTGCAGCGTTAAGCAAGATAAGACGCTCTTCATCCTACACAGTCTGCAATCTAATAGCTAAACGTGGGAGGCGAGGCACACAGGTGAGCCAACACGTAACTCAGGGTTCACTTGTATCCTCCTCGACTTAAGCTTGGTAAAGGAAACAGAGTGAAGAGAGAAAGATGATTTCAAGTAGATGGGTGAGAAGAGCCCTCTTGGAGAAGGTGATATCTGAGCAAATTCTAGAATGACTTGAAGATCAAAGGGAAGAATGCCCAGGCTGTACTAGGAGCAAAGGCAAAGCTCCAGGCAGGAAGAACCCGGCAGGTTGATTTGGCAGGAGTGAAATGAAGAGAGCAAAGAGCAGGAAATGATGGAGACAGAGAGGCAGGGCCCAGACGCAGCAGCAACTCCCCAGCCATGGGTGGACTCTGAACTTGGCCTTAGCTGTTAAGGGAGCCAAGGTCCCTTGGATTAAAACATTGGAAGCAAAATCTGTTTGTAGGGGAACTTGATGATCACTGGGACTTTGAAGGGCAGCAGCGGAGCGGGTGAGAAACAGAGTCAGGAGTAGGACTTCACGACAGATCCAGCAAGACATGGGACATTTGAGATGAGACTCGTCAGGAAAAAAAGTAAGATTATTGTGAGAATTCTAAGTATTTCTCTGGAAGGATGATGCCATTTACTAATATGGGAAAGATTGTGGATGGATAGAAAAAAACAAAAAGTAGACCAAGACTAGGTCACTGATAAGTGGAAATGAAATCAGAGAAATCCACTCGATAAATTTCAAGAGACAGGAAATAGACATGAGGTAGATTATGTTTTTTACTTCTTTTTAGACTGGAGATTGAACCCAGGGGCTCTTTACCACTAAGCTATATGCCTATTCCTTTTATTTTATTTATTTATTATTTTTTAGACAGGGTCTTGCTAAGTTATTGGCCTCAAACTCACAATCCTCCTGCCTCAGCCTTCAGAGTTGCTGGGATTACAGCCATGCACTACCATGCCTGGACTGTGTTTTAATTTTTAAGATGATAATTATTGTAGTTTTTTTATATTTTGATTAACCAGTAAAAATATGTTTTAAATATAAGTGCATTAATTATAGCTTTACAAGAGAACAGCACTATGGTTTGTCGAACTTATATTCCTCTGCTGTGGGTATGTTGTGTTAAAATCACAAAAGACAAATACATTATATCTTACTAAACTCTTACTTTTAGAAACTTGGATTATAAAAGTTTGGTTTATGTTAGAAATACAAAAATAGTTTAATGATAAAAAAAAAAACTAATGCAATCTATTAATACAATGGCACACTTGGGAATGAAAAACATTGAATAAAGCCTGGTGTGGTGGCGCACGCCTGTGATCCCAGCAGCTCAGGAAGCTGAGATAGGAGGATCCTGAGTTCAAAGCCAGCCTCCACAATGGTTAGGCACTAAACAACTCAGTGGGACCCTGTCTCTAAATAAAACACAAAATAGGGCTGGGGATGTGGCTCAGTGGTCAAGTGCCCATGAGTTCAATCCTTGGTACCCCCCAAAATAATTGAATAAAATAAAAAGTTCAAACAGTTAGTCTTGAAATAAAATTTTTTGCTTTCATCAGAAAAAGGACATGCTTATAACCACCAGTTTCAATCAATGTTTACTGGGGCTTAGCCATGACAATAAAATAAATAAATAAATAAAAGCCGTAATAGTGCTAATAATTTTAGCAATTGAATTAAATAGAGTTGATAAATTTTCAAGACTACTAGAAAAACTGATAAAAATTGTTCAACACAATATAGAAATATCAATCATAATTCTATAACCAATAAAGAGGAAATACATTTTAAGGTATAATTCATGATACCATAAAATGGAATCATCTAAAATATATGCAAGATCTTCATGGAGTGAAATTTGAAACTTTGTCAAATATTATTAAACAAGAAGAAGTAATCTAGATTCATGGTTTGAAAGATTCCAGAAAGATATATGTGTATTTAAATTAGCCTATAAATTAAATGTATTTCTAGTCAAAATCCACATTAATTAGTTCATACATCAATGAAACTGAGCAAGTGATCCAAAAATTGGTGTGAAAGACCAAGATCCAAGAGTAGCTAAAACCTTCTTTAAGAAAAAGGTTGGCCTATGAAAAATTGTGACCAAGTAAGCTGGTCACAGGCATAAACAATTAGAATGAGGAAACGAATTTTCAAACAGTTAGAGCCAAACTTTATTTTAATTAGAGTTGGTATTAACTATAAGAAATTTCTAATTGTTTATATTGAAAGAGTAGAATTTAATCCCTCTCTCTAGCCTTACACAAAAATCTATTCCAAGTCAATTAAAAGCATGGTGGAAAAACAGAAGAAGAAATAAAATAATATTTCCGTTTTTTAAACAAGGCATAAAATAAGCAGATGGTTGTGGGAAAATGGATACACATGCGTTTGGTAAAATCAAGGCCTCTTCTTTATCAAGATCTCCTAAGCCATGTGAAAGGATCAGCCACAGAGGAGATATCTGTAAGAGACAGATCTAACAAAGATGGACACCCAGCCACATTAAGGACTTCTACAGGAAGGAACAGAAGGCGAGAGAACCTCCTAGAAAGACGGGCTCTTACGGAGGAAGTCCTTGCCCCCACCTACATGGAGGAGTGTGGATCCTGTTTTCTTCTGGCAGGCACACCGTTTCAGGTGCCATTCCTGGGTCTGTGGTCCGCTTTGAGTTGACTTCCGTGCAGGTTAAGACAGAGGGATCTAGTTTCACCCTTCTACACATGGATAGCCAGTTTCCCCGCACCATTGTGCAATATGTTGTCTCTTCTCCAAAGGAGAAGAGCTGCTGCCTGGGTCAGCAGGGATCGCATGACTGTAACTGTAGTTTGTCTCTGCATCTTCTAGTTCATTCTCTTAGTCTGCCTATTTTTTATGCCAGTACCATGCATTTTTTTTTTTTTTTGTTACTCTGGCTAAAACTCGGGAAATAAAACCAGGTATTCATAAGTGTGATGGCATTATATTTAAAAAGCTTCTTCACAGCAAAGGAAATAATTAAAATAGGAAGACAGAACCTACAGAATGGGAGAAAATCTTGGCAGCTCCTCTTCTGACAGAGGATTAATATACAGAGTGTATATATAAAGAACTTAAAAAAGTTTGACCCCTCCACAAAGAAGAACTATAATTAATAAATGGGCAAATAAACAAAATAGACATTTTTCCAAAGAAGAAATTCAAACGGCCAACACATATATTTTAAAAATGTCCAATATCCTTATCAATGAGGAAAATACAAATGGAAACTACACTGTTTCATTTCAGTCCCATTAGAATGACAGACATTAAGAATACAAATAACAGTAAATGCTGTGCAGGTGTGGGGGAAATGAACACTTGTATACTAGTGGTGAGATTATAATTTAGTGCAATCACTATAGAAATCAGTATGGAGGTTCCTCAAAGGATGAGTATTATGGTTTGGATGTGATGTGTCCCCCATAAGCTCATGTTTGAGACATGCAAGGAGAAATGATTGCGTTGTAAGAGTCATAACCCAATCAGTGATTTAATCCTCCTATTGGACTGAAGTGGTAGAGTGAGGCTGGAGGAGGTGGGAATTGGGATGAGGCTTTGTGTATATATTTGTAACTTTCCTGTTCAATCTCTCTCTTTGCCTACTGGTCACCATGATGTGAGCTGCTTTGCTCTGCCACCCTCTCCCGCCATGAGGTTCAGTCTTATCTGGAGCCTGAGGGGTGGAGCTGGACTTCTATGGACTAAGACCTATGAAACCGTGAGACCTCCAATGAACTCTTCTTCCTCTATGATTGTGCTGGATGGGTCCTTTAGTCACAGCAGCAAAAAAGCTGACTAAATTAACTAGGGATGTAAGCACCACGTGACCTAGCTCTATCACTCCTGATATTTTTCCAGAAGAATCAAAGTCATCTTACTCTAGCAATCCATGGCTACCCATGTTTACAGCAGCACAATTCACAACAGCCAAACCATGGAACCTGCCCAGGTGTCTATCAACAGATGAATGGATAAAGAAAACGTGGTACACATACACAATGGGGTTTTAATCAGTCATAAAAAACAAAATCATGTCATGTGCAGGAAAATGGATGCAACTGGAGATTAGCCAGACGCAGAAAGTCAGGACCATTTTTTTTTTTCTCTCATATGTGAAAGCTGGAGAGGAAAAAAGGAAAGCAAAGGGACTTCATGGAATACAAGAGTGACCAGCAGACGAGAGGAAGGGAACAGGGGAAGGAGGAGGGGAGGGCTGCTGGTGAAACAGAGCAAACCCACCAAGTGAGCTGTGCATGTGCAAATACATCAGAATGAATCCCGTTACTAGGCAAAACTCACTGCACCAATTAAAAAAGAAAGAAAGAGAGGCAAGGGATATAGATGAACCGGTAATTTACAAATGGCTAAACAAAATGCTCATGGAGGTGAATGGCCCATGTAACTAGGAAAATACCAACTTAAACTAGAGTGAGATTTTCATGTCATGTCCGCCTGACGAGTCAACAAACATCTGGCAATATCCAGAATGCTTGCCGGTGTAGACACCCAGACCTTTCATACCATGATCCTGACAACCACTTTGGAAATAACTTATAAAAATGAGCACACACTATAAAAAACAATTATTTCTAGTTATAAAGCTAGAGAAATTCTTTAATATTTACATAAGAAAATGTATTTTGACGACTGCTTGCTATAGCCCATAAAACAACCTAAATGGCCAACCCAAAAGAGTAGAACATAAATTGAACTATGGTCATACAATTGAATATTATGAAATATTTGAATCAAGTCAACTACAAGCATATTTATCAATATGGGTTAACTTTAAAATCAGAAGATTGAGTGGAAAATACAAGTGAGGGAAGCCCTTCCAATAGGATGTCACTGTTGTGAAGTGTAAGGGTACCAAATATCAGTAAGGTCTTTTAGGGACTGAAAAAGGAGAATAGGGTCAGAGACAAGGTTCAATTTTATCTTTGTTGTTAAGCTTCTTAATTTGAGTATTGGACACAGACCAGAAATAGTTCAAATCAAAACAAACAAATGCACCTAATTTAAGGTACACTTTACATAGTAAACATCTAGATTCATGAAAGTAATTAGGAAATATTGATCATTTTAAAGATATATATATTCTTTTCTGAATAATTTACAAAATAATCTCTTAGTTACCACTTCTAGTTTAAAAAAATCAATTCTACAAAATTGTTTATAAAACATTCAGGTAAAAGACTCAGCATAATTTTAGATTCTAATACAGTTTTTTTTTTATCTTTGTAATAGGATTTTAAAACATATTTGTAGGGGCTGGGGCCATAGCTCAGTGGTAGAGTGCTTGCCTCATGTGTGTGAGGCCCTGGGTTCGATTCTCAGCAACACATAAAAATAAATAAAATAAAATAAAGGCATTGTGCCCATCCTCAACTAAAAATATTTTTAAAAACTCATTAAAAATAAATCTATAGGCTATTGTTTATAGGTTTTCCCAATCATTCTGATCTTACAAACTAAATTATTACCCATTATTTTTCTAAAGTAAGCTGTTATTAGATTTTCAATAAACACATACACTTCATTTTTAAATAATCTAAATTATTAGTCTTTATTTCTCTCCCCGAATGCACACGGTATGAGCATCAAACACATTTCTATGAGCCTGAACTATAACATTGCCAGGGCCTCTCTCCAGAGCTGGCTGGGCTGGTTTGGGGCATTCCATAACCCAGCCACGCAGGCAGCTTGGGAGGCATATGCAGCTATAATCACGTGCAAGGAAACAGGTAGGGAAAGCAGATGGAGCTCTGCAGGAGACACTCAGGAAATGGGCTACAGCTGCAGGTGCTGTCCTGCAGGTGGGGGAAATGCTGAGCATTTCTAGGCTCGGGACCCCAGCCCAAAGATGGAGGACCAATCAAGAACTGTGAACAGGTAGAGATAACAGTCGCTCATGCTCACCCCCAGGAGAAACAACTTGGAATTTATATTCTTTTTTCTAGAAAGATATCACTATTCTCTTGCAAGAGGAGTATTTGTCAATGTTTTCGTTCGGTTACAGAGGTGTTAAGATTCTTCCACAATACAGGGAGAGTGATGGACGACATTTATAGGAATACTCAGAGGAGCTACTCTCCCCTCCCCTTGTTCTCTCACACCAGGCGGAGATACAGTTTGCCTCTATCTGATAGTCTGTGTTCATCTGCGTGACATTAGGGGTTTCCGGAAATGTGTGACAAGGGATGTTACTCTCTGGTTCTTGCGGTTTATGACAGTCATTAGATTTTGATCTGAATTCAAACAGGAAGACTGAGAATATGTCATCTTTGATTAGTGACTGACCAACCCTGTGGACATGTAAAGATCCCACCCTCATTGTTTAAAAATACTTTAGGACATACTGCATGTACTTGGCTAAAAAACAAAAACCTCCGCGTATCAGCTCTACCATCCTGACCCTGCAGGGTGCTGCTGGTTCAGGGCTTTGTCCTTGCTGTTCCCTCTGCCTAGAAAGTGCTTCCCCAGAAGGTCCCAGTGCCTCCCCTTCTCCTCTGCAGTCTTGGTTAAGAGGACGCACCTCCTCTGGGGCCCACCCCATCCACCATATTGTGCAGTCCCCAACCCAGGCCCAGAGCAATGGATCCGGTCACCTAGGGACTGACACCTCTGAAACTGTGACCCCCCTAATAAACTTTTTCTCTTCTACATTTCTCTTGTCAAGTCTGTCTTATCAAAGCTGACTAAATAATTTGTGAAAGAGGATCAGTATTTAAAAACTGTATCCACAGTCATAGTATCATATCTAAAGATGTCTAAACATCTTCAAGTATCCAGCTAGTATTCACATTTTTCTAGTTTTCTCATATTGGGTTTATGTACAGTTGGGATCCAACGAATGTCTGCACATTGGTTACTTACATTAATTTCAAGATATTAAACTGCAAGGATTGCTAAAAAAAACAACAACAACATAAAATATGTGTAAGGAATGTCTTCCTAAGATATCACCATTTTCCTTCTGGGTTGAACTGGGAAATGTTAATTATTCCAGGTACACACCCCCTCTGTACCTAGAAGCAGAGCCAGGAGCACCTGAGTGACCTTTACTGCAAAACTTACCTTCCTGTAAGCACTGCTGTAGGCCCTGGGGCTGAAGATGAACAACACTGGTTTCACATCACCAAAGAGCAAGTGGGAGGAAGGACACAGAATAATCACAGCACAGACTCAGAAGGAAGCATGCATTTCTGAGCAACTGCCAGAATCAGGTAAGTAATAAGATGTAGCATGTAAATCATAAACCCATGATAACTGGTACCAAATTCTTTAATATGCATAATACTTAAAATTCCTCTAGTGTATTTTACACACACACACACACACACACACACATTCCATTGCTGGGGAATTCTATTTTCAGTTAGCAGTTAAAGTTAAGTCTTAACAAGCTAACCTGAGAGATTACAGTGGACTTGTTTCTAGGTGAAAAGCTTTGATGTAGCAGAACACACCATTGAAAACGACAGCTGGATTTGCTGTGCTGGGACAGCAGCTCAGGGATGTCCCTCCTTCCATGCTGACCCTAGTTTACCTCGCTGACCCTTCTGCCTGGGGAACTCAGGCACATGCCAGCAAGCAATGTCTCCAGGGTCACTGGGGGCTCTGGTATCATAGTGACGTCCCCAGAGACAGGCTGTGGCCCTCTCTCCCCTCTTCCAACCCAGGAACAGGCTTAATTAAAGATTTTTGATGAGACAGATGACATTTTTCACCTTGGGAGAAAATCCCCAAATAATCAATTCCTCTAAGTATCTAATTTTCCCCATTAACTCAGTTTCTATTCAGTGAAGCAGCCCCCATTGCGAGGAACATTAGCAAGACAGTCTGACAGATTACATTCCTTAGTGAGGATAATTAGCTAGAGATAACTTTCTAGGGAAAGAAAACCCTTAAGATTGCAGAGTGAACATTCTCCAGGGACTAAAAGTGGTGTTATCACCTTAATTTTAACAGAAGTACAAATGTATTAGGTGATTTCACCTTTCATTTTTTTTTCAATACTAAGCAAGGATTATCAAATACTAAAGCAGCTCTAAGCCCGGCAAGTTCTGCTCTCTTGGATCCTTAAGTCTCTGCTTCTCAGCATTTTCCCAGGAAATTCTGCCCTCTTCTCAGGCCTCAATGTCAGGCCAAGTGCAGATTACCTGCCCAACTTTCTACTTCCCTGACAAACTAAGTTTTCTTTCCTCTTTCCATTATCCTGTGTGAGGTAGCCCAACCCTGTGAAGACCCCTGGGGTCAATGAAAGTTCTTTGTCTTGATCAAGCTTTATTCCTGGATACCCATCCCTCTTATGGGTACTCAAGTGCTCAACAAATAATTGTTGAATCAAAGAATTTATGTAAAAAAATAAAACAAGTTTCCCTGCTCAGCCAGCCGAAACCCATGATGACATGGGTAGAGTTTAATGCATACATAGGACATATCATCATGTCCTGGCAAACCTCTGACCTGGGAACTGAAAGATGTGGCTTTGTCAGAGATTTGTTCCAGGAAATGAATCGGCTCTTCAGCCTTTGGCAGGAAGACAATAAAGTGACTAATAGAAATCATCATTTTTGTCATTGCCATTTCTGTATGTTGGAGACACTTAGGTGATTCATTTATAAAAGCGTAGGAGACAGTAAGTCTTCTGAGTTTTTATTAATACAAGGAAAGAAATTAATTTCTGAGCTGAGCTAGAAAGCAATTGGCACGAGACTGGGAAATGGGCACAGAGATGGCCAGACGTTCTTAGTGGACTGCTCTGTGGTGTCCAGCAGGCCTCGAGGGCTGATCTGAAACTTTGTTTGACTTGCCACTCAGTATTAAGGGAATGACATCACAGGAGGCTCACCACTGTGGGCATCAGATAGAAAGGAGAGGGGGAAAGAGGGAGAAAGGGAGGGAAGAACAGAGTGAAGAAGAAGAAAGAGAAAAGAGGGAGAGAGGAGGAAGGGAGGGCCTACACAACAAAAGATCTTTGAAATGGACAAGGATGAAAATAATTTGTGCTCAATTACCTGCTATGGTCTAGAGGCAGAATATGTTACAAAAACTACACTAGATGTCAGATGATTTATGAGCGAGACAATGGTTATAAGAGTTAAAACAATTAAGAAGCTCATCAACAAAGCCATGTGCGGCCTTCATTTGGATCCTAGTCAAACTGTACCTAGAGCAGTGAGGAGAAAACTAGGGAAATGTGAACACTGGCCAGATACTTACGGACATATAGATTATTTTCAGATATGATAATATGATTGTGGATATATTCTTTTAAAAAAATCATCTTTAAGAATCATAGACTAAAATATCCCATGCTGTCTTGAATTTGCTAAAGCCTAATTCCATGCTGGGCAGGAGAGAGGAGCCAAGTGGGATGAGTTGGGCTAAGAATGGGGAAGCTATGATGGCGATCTAGGACTTTGTGTGGCGTTTCCTTATTTGGGGTATTTTTGGAGGTTGATCCCCAAGGCCCTTCTAGTAAGAACCAGGAGGTTATTGCAATTTATATTTAATTGATAAAGGGAATTTAAACTATTTCCTATTTCTAAATAAAGGAATGACCATCCCATTCTTCCCAGAGTCCTAGACCAGAGAACTGACCCGATGGGTCCTAAGAAATCAGGTACAGCCACTTGTCCCAAAGACCAAACAGGAAAGGTCACAGTGAGAATCAGGGGAGGAACTTTAATCTCTTCTCATCACTGTCAGGAAGGTGGGGGGCCAGCATGAGCCCCCAAAGTGGCGAAGGGGACCAGAGCACACCGCCAGGCAGACTCCCGCAGTCAGTGTGATGCGCTCCACCTCGTCAGCCACAGTGAGGAAGGAAGCTGCCCTGGCCAGGGGTGGTTTCCACTCATCACAAAATGTTCATGGACCTGCTGTTCTGGGATCCAAAGTGACCTCTGGGAGAAGGACTGTGGGCAAGGAGATGGACACAAAATGGCAGAAGTGACACCAAGCTGTTATCCTGCTGCCCACGCAGCACCTGTAGGCCCAGGCCAAGGGCAGCACTTGCAGCAAACCCACCTCCCGGTCCATGATTCATGGCAGGTATTACCATGGCCATTACCACTGATTATTAAAACAGTCAATATGCACTGGGCAAATAGAGTTTGGAGGCAGTAGGTAATAATTGTAGGAAGATAGTGACGAGTGAGAGAGGGAGAGGAGGAGAGGAGGAGAGGAAGGAAGAACAAGGGAGGGAGGGGCCAACAGGAGAGGGGAGGGGGAAGCAGGCCCTGGACGCAGCACGCCCTGCCAGGGAGGTGAGAAGGCAGACAGACCCAGAGGGGAGAGCAGGACTCGGCGAGAATCAGGAAACTCGGGCTTCTCCTCTGCACAGGCCTTAAGCCGTGACTGCTTTTAATAGTTGTTAATGTGTGTGTGTGTGGGGGGGGGCAGGGGGAATCAAAGGAAGAATATTGCACAGCACATGAACACTGTATGGAATCCACACCAGTGTCCATAAAGAGTGTTCTACTAGAGCTCGGCCCTCTGGTCTGTGTGCCCACTGTCTCTGGCTGTCAGGGTGATACAAAAACAGATCCAGATGGTGCGATAGAGACTGTGTGCACCACAAAGCCTAAATATTTACTATCTGGCCCTTTACAGGGGAAGTTTGTTAACCTTGTGACAAAGGTGACAAGCCAAGAAACAGAAAAAAAAAAAAGGAAGAAAAACATCCTCCTCTACTGGAATTTTAAAGTCTCCTAGACTGAAACTAAGGGATGCCCATATATTCAGAAGGGGTGATCAAGTTAAGAGACAGATCAGTGGAGGGTGACCGAGGAGGACTGAGCACAGCCATGCCCAGGGTCTGTTCCAACTTGCTGGGGGAGGAAAGTATGCCCATCTGGGTGTGACAGCATTTAGCAACATTGGTCATCCCTAGTGCAGCTACAGTTAAGTTCTCAAAATTAGTTACTCCAGCCATTATCATGATGATAAAGTTGTTTCCAAATATTAAGACAGTAAGAAGCAGTATCAAGGTAATACGGATGTGAGTCCAAGGGAGCCTAATGTGCTGGGTTAAAGAGTGTCATCCCCAAAGTCCTGTACACTGGAACCCATGAATGGGACCTTGCTTGGAAATGGGTCTCTGCAGACACGTTCCTGGTCAGGTGAGGTCACAGGTTCAGAGTGAGACCTGGTCCAACGGTGAGTGTCCCTACAGGAAGGAGGAAGTCTGGACACACAGGTAGAACACCAGGTGCCACAAGGCAGAGAGCAGAGTGACAGCCATAAGCCAAGAACACCAAAGGACTGCCACCACTAGAAGCTGGAGACATGAAGAAAGGGACTCTTGTGGCCTTCAGAGACAGCGTGCCCCCCACCCCCACCCCCGGGACACCTTGGTTTTAGATTTCTGGCCCTTAAAATTACGGGAGAACATATTTCTGTTGTTGTAAGTCAGTCGGTCGGTGGTACTTTACTACATCTATCAGTCAAGTTTGCACACCATGGAAGGACTTCACCTCCGTTCTGCATTATATGCAAAAGTCAGAAGAGGTGAAAAACACCCGACAACAGTGCCTTATACATAGGGACAGCTCATTTTAGTTTGTGTGGTGGTAAAAATAAGAAAAAGACCCAGCCATTACCCTTCACAAGCTCACAGTACAGTGTTTGTGTGCTCAAAACCACAACAGAAAACCTTTGGGAGGACTTCGGATGAGGACATCACACAGAATGGGTGTGGCTCTCTCCAGGGGCCTGGTTATTAAGGAAGCAGGATCAACACACAGGGGTGTGGCCCCTAGTTTCAGGGTCCCTCTGTTAAATGCTATTACTGGCCCTGAAACCCATCTTCCTCCTCCACATCCTGAGTGGTCCCCATGTTGCCTGCCCTTCCACACAATCTCCATGGGGGTCCCTGCAAGCCTGCTGGTCTTTGGACTTGGCGGCTGGCAATGTGGGACTGGCAGCCTCGAGCACTGCTCCTGATCACCACTGCCCCCTGAGAATCGCAGGGTGTTGACTGACCCAGCAGGACACAGGAGCCTAGCAAAGGGCCTGAACACAAAGCTGATCATCTGATTAGAGTCCCCAAAACAGATTTGCAAATTTGAATCTCCCACTTTTGCTCTCAGGAGCCTCAGCTGCTTATGGTGGAATGTGAGCACGTGTGGTGATGAGGCTGAAAGAGGAAAAGGCACTTGGCAGAGGTGAGCCCGAGTCATTCCTCCGTAACTCAGGACACTGGTGGAGAGCTCACTCCTTCACCCAATCCAGCTTCCTATGGGCTAGGAGGCAAGGAGCCTGCTGATTGTGAATAAAACAGCCCTGGTCTTGATCTGCACAGAATAAGATAGAGATGAAAGAGAAAGAAGAAATTTAATGAAAATTCAATGGAACGGGTGATTTGCAAGAAATTCATAGACGGTAGTGGTAAATAGTCACGGGGAGGATTCCCCAGGGTGAATGTGGGCAGCTGCTCAGCGCAGGTATTTGAACTAAAAGATGAAATGGAAATGGTGGAGGATGGGCTGGAGGGGGAGCAAGAGACACAGGCCCCGGTGAGATCAGGGAGAGCTGCAGGAGAGGGAGTGGATAGCACACGGGTTCCCAGGTGAGAAAATCTTGGTGGATTTCAGAACAATCAGACATGGCTGAAGGAGATGGGCTCAGGCCGAGGTTAGCAGGGGTTGAGTCTCTGAGGGTTGTGATGGAAGGCTCTGGAAGGTTGCAAGCAGGGAAGAAACCCTGTCACATTTCTGTTTTTCAAAGATCCTCTGGTGGTTATGTGGAAGGATCGATTGGTCAAAGGTGAATATCTTGCCCTGAGTACAGGTGATGGTAACCAGGTTAGGGTAAAGGCAGCTCAGGTGAGGTAGGAGGGAAAAAAAAAAGAAAATGTTAGGGAGAGATCAAAGGAAGGACCAGGAGTCTCCAACTTTCACCTGAGGGCCTTGCGCCAAAACGTCCCCTTTGCTCCCCCAGCCAGTTCTCTCTTCCAAGTCCGTCACTTCCAAATTTCTGAGAAATCCACAAATCTCTCACAATCTTAAAATTATCTGTGTACTAGCAATTAGGCCACAAGTCCATTTATTTTTAGAACAGATTGAGCAAAGGCAGATAAGAAATCTATAATACAGGGTACTTTCCCAGCAACCTTGGATATAGGGAAGTTTCCCAGTGCTACCTAATGATCAGATAATAAAGAAGACCTCAATCTAGGATCCTGAGAATTGCCAGCCCACCATCAACCATCCTGGGATCACCAGATGCATCCCTCATACTTTCCCATGACCCACCCCTCACCAAGGTTCCCTTTAGAGAAGAGGCTGAGACTCGAACATCATCTCTCACTCTCAAGATGACCTAGGCTCTCCCTTGAATGTGTAGGCCTTGATTTCCTAAATAAATCTCTGTGCCTCAATATCTGGGTATGGGCTCAAATTCTTCTCTATCACATATGTCAAGGACCCCATTTTCCCAAGTTGAGGCTCCTCCCTCCAGGACCTCCTCAGACCCCTCTCCAGCGATAGAAGTGCGGTGGATGAGTTAGAGATATATTTTATATTTGATAGAAGAAAAAACAAATTATGAATGGGCTGGACAAGGTAGGTGGTGGTGAGAGGAGAGAAAGAGAAAAAGAGAGAGAGATCACATGACTGCCAGTTTCCTGTTTTAAACACACGAGTAAATGAAAGAACACATTTTGCTGGTGGAAGAATCCAAAGTTCCATATTTCAGGAATCAGACTGCAGACCTTCACAGACAGCTGAAGGCCATGCCAAGTCAACAATTAGACACAAACGTCCGGGGTTTAAGAGATGCTGCTGTTCCAGTGGCAATGTGTAGATTGCACTTGGTGGACTGAAAATGAGTCACTGAAGGAACACTGTCAAGTGAATAATGATTCCTAGCACCAGGCTGGGCTCCAGATTTTAGAAATCAGAGAGTCTTCAATGAACACAAAGGCTCAGTGGAGACCAGGGCAATGACCCCTCAGGAGATGCTCACAGTGGGACCTGGTTGGTACGTCCTTCCTACAACCCCCTACCCTCTCCTTCCTCAGCGACGATACCTCCTTCGAGGGTCTTGGGACAAGTAGTGAGGTGGGAAGGTGAAATCTCCCAGGGGAGTTGTTCAGGGACACGCGGTGCTCAAATGATCAAGTGCTAGCTGTAATTGGAAAAGCATTTTGAGAAATGAGATGAGGCTGTGAGTTATACGGAGAGCGGGACGGAGAACACTCCTGAGCAGATCATTTGCTTCCATTGAATATATTATTTCAAATGAAATGATGTACATCAGCAGGGAATATTTCAAGCCACTGAACATTTTTAAATGTCCCTATAAAAATCCCTAAACTTTTCAATTCGTAAGTATGAATTAAATTTTGGATAGAGGAACATTTATATCCAGACTGCTATGGTATTTCCAAAAGGACGCTTCTTTGAAGATTCAAAAATAAGGTGTAACAATATCATCGCGTACATAAATTGGTGAGTCATTTGAATGCTAAGGGTAAGAGGTGGTAAATACCGATCAGGGCTACTAAATCTAGACATGAGTCACAAAGTTAAGAAAGGAATTCATAAAAGGTGACTGACTATAGCTGTTATAAGAAAGTAACTGACACAGTAAGAATGGAGAATATTTTTAGGAATATTTATTATCTAATTAAAGACACTGACATCAAACATCTCAGATCCTTACATGCCTTCTTAGGCTCCTGAAAACATCCATATTCTGAATTTTGACAAAAAAAAAAAAAGCTGAGCACAGGTAGTACATGGAGGAACACAAGTTCAAAGCCAGCCTCAGCAAAATAAAGGTGCTAAGCAACTCAATGACACCTGTGTCTAAACAAAATACAGAAATAGGGCTGGGGATGTGGCTTAGAATTGAGTGTTCCTGAGTTCAATCCTTGGTACCAACCAAATAAAGCAAAGGAAGTCAGGCATTTTGCTTCTTTCTCTGTCTTTTAGCTTTCATTTTCTTTCACATCAAAATCATTTCCCTTTTATAAACTTTTTCACTCCTTTCCCTCTTTTCTCCTCTCCCCACTTCACTCCTCTTTTCCATCCATCATCAACAGAAAGGCTTTTCTTTTCACAATGTGACAAGAACTTTGGTCCCCTTCTGCCACACTGCTCCTCACTCTATTGCTTACTTCAGTTAATCTCCGCTTTCGACTCTGATCAAATGTCACATTAGGAGTTCAAGAAAAATCCTTTGTCTCCTGAAAAGTGCGAACAGGCTCAGAGTTTCTAAAGGCCTGTTTGAAGTTCAAAGCTGAGTCATAATTCTCAGACCCAGTGAACACCTTCCCTCCTGTCCCTGAGGACAAGCCTCCTTCTCAGCCCGGGGTTATCTGTCCAGGAAGGGCTGCAGGAGGGCTGCAGAAGGCAGGAGCCGGGAAGGAGGCAGAGAGGAGGCACTGCAGAGCGTTATCTTGCTCCAGCAGCTTGACTGCCTGTTAATCCATAACCGGGTATTCAAGGCCCGCATCAAAGGCTACTGAATGCCCAATAAAACCTTGCTCGCGGGGGTCTATGCTGGGATGTATGAAACGACAGTGAGAGGGCTGGTAGGAACCTCTTCTGTCACCAGTTGTCACCCCCAGCTCCTGAAGCCACAGACAAAGCAGATCAGAAACAAGACACCCGGGGTACAAGTCCTTCCCTCTCCTGCCACCATGGGAACTGCGTGAGTGATGGGAGGTGCTAAGATACACTTGCACAAGTCCCAAGGGCCCTCTGTGTCCTCAGTCCCTGCCTAGCTCGGGAAGTGCTGCTTCCTGAAGCGCATAGAGCCCCATCCACACCAGGCACTCACTCAGGGTCAGCAGGTGTCCTGTGCCTTTCCTCAATCTCCACACTTTAAAACTCCTAAGAAACAGAGGGACGTGAAAGTTGGACATGCACCAGGCAGAATGAAGCACATGTGACCACGTCTCCTTCTACCAAACCTCCTAAATCCTGCTCCCCCAGGATGTCTTATCTGCAAGAGTGGGGTGACGCTCAGACTCCCCAACAAGAGCAATCTCTGACACGGGCACGATTTGTGGACCCAAGAATCACACCAACCAGCGTCCCATTTACTCCTAGCACAAATGAGTGGACACTACGGAGCCCTTAAAATTGATGTCTTGTAATTGAGGAAGTGGAGGTCTCAAAAGACTTCCTATTGTCCCAAGGTCAACACAAGGAGACCGTACCCTAGGGCTTCCTGGCTACAGAGCCCAGGGCACGCAGAATGACTGAGATGAATGATAGAACCATGTTGCTGTTCACACAGCTCAGTTCCAAGATCTTCCAGGGGAAGGAGAATCAGAACACTTACCCAGATCCTTGACTTCTCTGGGCTCCAGTTTCCACAACTGTAAACGAGGCTATTTATCCTAGATGACCTATAGGACGCCTCCCCCATCTGATACTCTGACACACAAGGTTCTAGGCAGGGAGATGATCAGCACATGGAGGAAAAAAAAAAAAAAAACAGAGGGAAGGCAAGGCTCCCAGAAACCACACCGTTAATGTTTAATTCTTTGTCTTAAATGATAGCATCTGTTCTTTCCTGTATTTCTTCTAAATGAAAGTCATTCAGCAAGTTTGCCACAAGGGCAATATTTGTTATGTTAGTTAGAGCTATGGAAAAATAAATACATTTAGGTAATAATGCTCTGCATGATATAATTTTAATGGAAATAATGTTTTGAGTGAGGTACAATCTTTTCCTGTAGGTCTTTGCCTTGTATCCTGCAGCTCTGCAATATGTGGGCTGCGGGTACGGTGCTCACCTTCAGAGCAGCAGGTGTTCCTGCTTGGCAGAACTTTGCTAATGCAGGAGATAATTTTAGCTGGAAGTAACCCTTGATCAAAGATTCGACTCTACATCTGTCCTTAGGGCCATGACCTGGAGAAGTTATGAAGGGCTTCATGGAAATTTCACATTGGTTTGGAGGGAAATTTATCCTCCAAGCCTTGCATGCATTTGCTGGTTCCTATGAAAATGTGAATTTGTGTTACAACGGAATTTGTTGTGGATAACATTATTATTTTCCAAACCATGAAATGTAAAGGGGAAAACAGGAAGGTTGGGAGACAGGTGGTAAATTTGTTAACATGAGTGGTCATGGGACATTTCATAAAACAGTCTATTTAAAAAATACAGGGAAGTAGGAACAACAGAAATTAAGTTCAGCCTTACACTTGTAAAGCGTCAACCACTTTAAATTACTGGTCTATTAATTTCCAGTTTCTGTTGCTATTTACTTTTAATTTATATATATATATATATATATATATATATATATATATATATTAGTGTGTGTGAGTGCATGCACACACACACACACAAACACACACTAATAATTATACCATGCATATAGTTTTATTGCTTTTTACTTAGTAAAATAAAATGGCTTACTTTTTAATTATAAGTGGTTATCATTAGACTATTGGCATTAGAATATAGAAATGTATATACAGAAATGTTCCTTCTAGCTAATCTTTTTAATTTATTCATATATTCATTAATTCACTTATGTATCAAATATTTACTAAGTGCCTAAGAGAAGAAGGTGCTGAAAATATAAGAACAAATCCAAATGCAGTCCCAGCCCACAGGATACTCAGTCCAAGACAGACACGCTCTATTATGTTACAGGTGTGAAAAGATATTATGAGGCGGGCGACAGAGGAAGAAGAGCTGACTTATTGGTGACAATGGTGCCTCTGTTTCCCATAGATAATACTGAGCTGTGCTTTAGGGAGAGTATAGTCATTAGTCACTTCAAAATGCTGCATTAGGGGAGAGGTGGTACTGCAGGCAGAAAGAATTTGCAAAGCCCCTGAACCACCAGGAGCTGACTGGCTGCGGCTCAGAGGGGTGGGTTTTCTTGGTGGGAGTGGGGACTGGGGATACAGACAGATGCAGATCTTTGAGGGTACAACATGCTAGTAAGCACTATCTTGGGAGTACTGAGCAACTGGTGGAGGCTCAAGCCCACCAAAACATAGCAAATTTTCTTATGTGCATGATTATTTGGCTTTCTTTGGGAAGCATTGGTTGTAAGTATTTAAGCCCAAACTAGGAAACCAGTAAACACACACAAAAAAAGAAGAACCTTGAGACATAACATTAAAAAATGGAGAAAAGGAATTAAAAGAGTTGTGGATTGAATTGTTTGTGCTTGAAATTCATATGCTGAAACCCTAAACCCCAGTGCCTCCAAATGAGACTGTATACAGGGATTGAGCCTTTGGAGAACTGGCGAAGCCCAGTGAGATGGCTGGGGGTCCTAAGCCAATCTGACAGGTGTCTCTACAAGAAAAAGGGAGAGAACCTCAGAGGAAGAGGAGGAGCATGTTCACACCCAGAGGGAACAGCCCGTGAGGATAAGCACGGGTCATCCCAGAGGAGAGGGGAGGGGCCTCAGAAGTCACCACGCCCACTTAGACCTGGATCCTGGGCTTTCAGACACCAGAAGGTGGGCAAATAAAGTTTTGTGGTTTAGCCACTTGGTCTTTGGTCTTTTGGTATGGCAGTCTTGGCAACCAGATATGGATACTAAGGATGGAAATCAAAGTCCCTATGAACTAAAGAGAGGTTTGGGAGAAAGGTGAGGAACTAAAGAAAGAAACGCCAGGCTTTGATTTGGGAGATGGGTCCACAGAGATGTGTTTTCATCAAGTTTAAGAAACCTAAGATCATAGTAGGTCCTAAGTTCAGATGGCATACGGGGTGTTGGAAGAGCTTGTGGAACACTTGGGAGAGATGGAAGGTGAAGCACAGGACATGCACAGACTTGCCATTCTTTCTCCCTGGAGCAGTTTCCATCAAATGCTTGGTAGTTCAAATCCCTTACATAAAACATAGGGCTCAGTCTAGTGTCCTTCCATCACAGAGGCCTTCCATGCCAATGGTCATGTCTCAGCACCGCCAAACACTTCCATGATTAGTCTTGAGAATATCTATCACCATTTGATTATTATACATATTCATTTGCATATTTTCTGTCTCCTATGAATGTTACTCATTTAATATTCCAACTGATGATCTGTAGGATCTTCTTCTCTGCTTCTTGGATTGCATATCGGTGTCACCACTTTGGGACATAGTTGCTACTTTCCAAAGCAGAAGAATTGTATAGTTTCTAATACATCAATTCTTGCTAAGAAGATACCCCTGAGAAATGTGTGTACCTTTAGAGTAGGAGACATTAACAAGATCATTCATAGCAGCACTGTTCCAAATAGAAAAAAAAAAACAACCTCAAAAACATATAATCCAAAGACTTATTAATGGGAAATACACTCTTGTATAAGCATATATAGCAATGTAAATGAGGCTTAGCAATAATATACTATTAGGTTATACACAGCATGGCTGAATTTTTATAGACTTAAAAAACTAAATGTATATACTTTTTAAGGAATACATTTACATGCAATAAAACTATGAAAAGAATATTTAAACAATGCAGGATTTGGGTTACTGGTTATTTATGCTGGGGGCAGGGAGATGATCGGGAAGAACTGGGAAGAAGCACGTGTTCCTAGCTTTTGTGGGGGCTGATAGGCTCCTGGGGCCTTATGACGTTGTTATCGAATAAAAGTTGATTAGTTATTGATGAATAATGAGTATGACACATGTCAAGGAATATGGTAAGTCCACTTCTATACATGCAAAGTCCAATTAAGGAGAAAAAATCCACAGCACTTGAGTTCTAGCTTTAGCACTGTATTACTAGCCAGATGTTTGATTTTGAGAAATATGCTTTAGTTCTATGGACCTTTGTTTCTTAAACAAAATAAAGGGGAAACACTTGCTATTTCTAACAAAACATTCAAATGTCCATGGTTCTAAAAAGAAGTAGTATGAGCTTTTTCAATTCACAGTTCAGGTAAATGCCTGGCAGAAATAAATGGACCATTTAAAATACAGCATTATATTTTGTTGGCCAAACATTCTCTTAGGGCTTCAAAAGACAATTACTCTCTCCATGAAGTAATCAATTCATTCCCTTATAATGCAGAACGGTACTCTTTCTTTTGATTTAATGGCTAGTCACTCTGTCCCTTTTGTTATCCCTGCAATTAAAGAAGCTTTGAAATAAGGCCATGAACCAGTACAAATGTCTCAAATGTGAATAAGTGGTGGGGCCCCTGCCCCTACACCAGCTGCATGTCAGTGCTTGCTGTGAGGCTGTGTGAATTATTGATGCCACACCGCAGCTCTGGTAAATGTCAATTGCCCAAAGAGGCTCAGAAGAATGCTTCCTTCTAGTGCCAGGATGGCTCAGCTGTCCTTCCACTATGACCTGAAGCAAAGAACCAAACTGGTTTATCCAATTAGCTTGGCACTAATAATTGTATCAAACGGAGAAGAAAGTCCTGTTTACAGGTTGATTTTCCTGGGTGGTCAAGAACCTAGGGTAATATTTCTCCTTTTGCATTAAAACATTCAAATGCCTGAGGTTCCATGGCTAGAAGGTGTGAGCACCTTTCTTGAGTTTCAGGTACCCCTGACCACATGGCAGCCTCTGGGTGGAGAACCATCTCCTCATGTGATAGTAGACCCTGAGAAGGATCACCCCAGTGATCCAGGATCAGCCAGTGATCTGCTACAGCTAGCTGACTGCCTCATCCTGGAATCAGAACCCAGGTTCAAATGATGTCAAATTGATTCTCTCTCCTGGAAATTTTGAAATGGGTTCAAAAACAACGTCAAGTCTCTGCTGAGTACTTAGATTTCTAACTGCTCTTTGTGGGTCTGACTATAGTTTTGGTACTTCATAAATATCCTGGCGTCCATGTAAAATATTCCTTTTTCCTTTAGATAGTCTTATTGCTTTTAAAAGACTAAGGAGGTTCTAAATTTATCCAGTGCTTCTCTCTGTCTCTGTTTTAGATAAAGACTGAGATTCTACAAAATAATCCTACAATTTATAATCTCTTCTTTCCAATTCAGAAATATCTCTGTATCACTTTTTATTTTCTTCATCAATGTTATGGAGTATTTACGGTTGGATGTGAGCTTAAATTTCATCTACTTCAATTGTCTCATTTTAGAAACATAAAAGCAAAGTCTTAAGGAAGCAAATTCATTTGTTTTAGACTCACAGTTGTTTAGAAACAGAGAAATATAGTCCAGGACTTCTAAGTCCTGATATAGTGTACTTTCAAATAATTCTATTTTCTCTAACTATGCCATGACAGGAAAGAAACTTAAATAGATAGATAGATAGATAGATAGATAGATAGATAGATAAAAGCAAATGCTAGGCTGACCAATTATATTGAGCTCTCCATTGCAAGGTTCCAAGAGAAATACCACTATGAATATTACTTGTCTTTCAAAGTACATCCTATCTTCAGGAGAGAGGTGGACAAAGAAGAATGGCCTGGCAGGATTTTTCTGGGTATTGATAAATCTTTGCTGCTACTTTTAGATAAATGATTTTCCAACAGAGCCCTTTCAACTCTGTAAGTGTAGCTTTCAGTAGCAGTCTAGAGTTACAGCTGCAAACTAGTTCAGGTGATTTTTAGGGTTAAACAAAGTCCAAATGACATCAACTGAAAAAAAAAATGATGCTGAGACATATAAGAGAATCTTGTGATATAGGCTTAAGCGGCCACATAGAGACTGGGAATGAAGGTGCTCTCATCTCCATTACTCAACTGTCCATGGTGTCTTGCCAACAAGGCTGTGAGAGGAAGCTCATTAGGCTATGAAAACAGGGACATATCATTTTTCAGATATACAGTAATGATCACTGGTCTTGTGAGCTCTAGTCCTGAGTCTTGTCCCCAAATCACTTTTTCCCATTTATTTATTTATTTGTTCTAATTAGTTATACATGACAGCAGAATGTTCTTCAATTCGTTGTACACAAATGGAGCACGATTTTTCACTTCTCTGGTTGTACACAATATTGGGTCATACCATTCCTGCAATCATACATGTACCTAGGGTAATATGTCCATCTCATTCTTCCATCTTTCCTAACCGAAATCTCTTCTGAATTAGGAAAATTCTATGCATGTTTTAGGCACAGTGCTTATTCACAAGTGTTGGCGCCGCGTGCTGTAAATCTGATACCGAGTGATGTTCAGAGAAGAGACATCTGTATTCCAGGCGGCCTGGGTTCTCAGGTGGTCCCAAAGAAGGAGCTGAATTCAGTCTTGTGACTATCTGCACTGCTGTCCTTGGCTTCCTATGTGGTCACTGTCTACGCCAATCACCCAAGAATGTGGCAACTGACCACTTCACACTGGAGGGTCACTGGATTCTCCACAGGAGCACTAGGAGAGGGTAATGCTTTCCATGGGAGTAGTTTTAGATTCTGTTGCTGTAATGGGAACAGGGTATTCCTACCACTCAGGTCACAGGCAGCCCACACGGTGCCCTTTTCTCCAAGAATGCAGACGTGTACCAGGACATGTGACTTGGGTGGAGTCACTAGTCGCTGCCCTTGTGCACTGACCACTTACACAACTACAGAGTGTGCCCACTGTCCCCCCCATGTGGACAGCCATGCTGTGCTGGACCCTCGCGAGGTTCTATGTCTACCGCATACTAGACCTTCCCCCTACCTCCCTCCCTTCTTTTCTCTCTCTGTCCTTCAGGGTAAAATACGAGAGAAATTTCATATCAGATAATTAAGTTGGTGAATTATTAAAAACTGAATTAAGGGCAGAAGATAATAAGTTACATTTTGGCCTCTGAATTGTCTCTGTTCATTACCTTGTGTTGATTTCAGATATTGATATTTTATCTGAAGACTTCAGATATTTGTATTTCATTTAGACATATTATACTAGATATACAATTTCATAGATAAATGTATATATACAACTAGTTCTGACTCATAGTAATATTTATTTTCTCTGTTGCTTTAAACAGAGCAGCACTTAAATTCTTCAGTATATAAAGATATACTTTTTAAATAAGATTATTTAATTACTTAGCATCATTCATTGAGTAAGCCGATAAACTCAGAACTAAATATATCTGTTTCTGACTTGGACCAATACACAGGCATATGCCATTAAATGGAACCACGGAAATGCAGTTCATGGGAACTGCTTTGACTTTGTGAAGTTGTTTTCATCCAGCACAAAATGCAGAGAGAAGCTGTGGGCAGTGCGGAGACTTAAAGGGGCTGCTATGCCCCAGCAGCCTCAGGAGCCTCTGCAAGGGCTACTGAGATTCTCCCTGAGGTCACATCAATCGACACTTCTCCTGGCTGCAGCTTCAAGGACTCCCCAAGCCTTCAGGGCAGCCCTCTTCCCTGTGCCTCTCCTGGGAAGTTCTGTGGGCTTTCCCAAGGGGAAAGAGCAGCCTGTGGGAGCCTGAAGATGCTGCAGCCACTTCAAAGATGAATCATTCCCCTGCCCCCAGAAGTATCTGCTGGAGCAGACAGGAGGAGGCAAGAAGCCTGGCACTTTTCATGTAAATAGAAGTGGTGCTGCCAACTTCTCTTCTAGGAAATTCCATTCTCAGATTTAAGCATGATATTTTATTTTCCTTTCTCATCTACACAAATGTGTATTTCTCCACTCCTCTTCACATGCAAACCATGTAATGGGTCTGACTGTACAGTAATGACAGAGTTCTTTATCACACCTCATGAATAACGGGCTTTAATTTTTTCCATTTGCTATGGAGACAAAATTGAAAATACCCCATAAACGTACATACTGCATCTTTTAGAATAAGGGGATGACCTCTTACAAACCTTCTTCCCAGGGGAGCCAGTAACAATTTGTCCACCTCAAAAAGCAAGCAAACAAACAAACAAACTAAAAAAGACATTGACTCTCATCCAGAGACATTTGTAAAATGCCTAACATATGCGTATAGATGGGATTTTATTTAAAATATGCATTATATCCCATAACTTAGAAGGTCATGGACTGTAAGCTATACCACTATTTTTTGTACCCTAGGAAATACAAAAAATAAAACCTCTCAAAAGAGCTCTTTAAATCTTACTTAATTGCATCATTTTGTACATACTTGAAAAGGAAAACACAAGTGAAATGCATGGGTCAGGTTACCCCAAATTTCTTCCCATTCGTAATCTAGCTCTCCTAAAACATGTTGCTACTGAAATCACTAGCATCCCTCCAAGAGTGGGTTTCTGTGTCTATAAGACCATTGGTGAGTGAGAAGTTCTTAAAAAGAGGGCTTTTCTACCATCTCCAGAACTTTCTAGAAGGTACTGAGACCTAATCTGATGATAGGAACCACATGCTCGAGAAGACAGCTCTGTCACAGTGGCTGGTTGGCCAACAGATTGTAAAATGCTACTAATAGTAAGAAATGTCCTGATTTCAAAAACCTTAGTGCAATGGAAACGATGTGCATCTGAGAGTCAATGAACTATTGCTTTCCCAGAGACAATGAAACAAACGTAACTGTGTGTATATCATGATGTTGACCTATAGGTAGTCTCCCCTTAGGGTACTTTGGGGCTTCATTTGAGGAAATGTCCCCCCAAAATGTGAATATGTAAGGATATCACAGAAAAAGGATGTACACTAACTTTTAAGAGATGGATTGGCTTGCAAGTCTGTAAGAAATAACCTTAATCTGTTTGACATCGTTTATATATGAAGTTCCTACTAATCAGAATGGTAATTTGTTCAACCTTGGAAGCTTAGAAAAAAGGGGAACTTGTCGAAGCATAAGTTATTGGTGATTGTCAAAAACTCTTCAATGCAGAGAGACCAAATAGACAAGTCCCACTCAGTAGACCCAGGTAGTAAAATAATGCTTAGTCTAATACCATCCATTCCTGTGATTTATCTAATTTCATTAGTACTGAATCTAAATTGATCTGCTTAAGTTGGACAACAATAGGTAGAGGTCACTGTAGTAAATTAATTTTAAATATCAAAGTTCCTGAATGATTACTTCTCATAAATTGGCTTTTTAAATTTTATACATCAAACTACTGAGTTTTTGTTCAGTGGATCATTCTCTTAGGGTTTATCACCTTTTATTGTTCAACAAGGTCTCTAGATAATCATAATATCACCAGTGTAATGAATATCACACTATAAGACTTCCTGGAGATTTGTTTGCTAGATTCCCTAGAAAAACACAAATACATTTTTCTGCTTACATGCCAAATTTTTGAAAGAGGAAAAAAAATTTAGCCAGGTACAGTGGCATATGCCTGTAATCCCAGCTGCTCTGAAGCCTGAGGCAGGAGGATTGGGAGTTCAAAACCAGCTTCAGCAAAACTGAGGTACTAAGCAACTCAGACCCTGTCTCTAAATAAACAATACAAAATAGGGCTGGGGATGTGGCTCAGGGGTCAAGTGTCCCTGAGTTCAATCCATGGTATCCCCCAATGAAAAATTAAAAACCCAAGATATCCCCATAATGATTAAGGTATACTGAGAGAATTAGAAACCATAATTTTGGTGCCCAAATCACCTTGAATAGAGAGTTCTAGTTAATCTTAGTAGTTCTGGCTATAGTAGTTTTAGTGGATGTGGGAAAGACAGGTATGAAAGGATCATTTTAGAAATAATGGGACTGGGTTGATTCATATGCTATAAGGAAACATGAACAGAAGCTGACATACTAGAGTAGGGTGGCTAGAAATCAGACATCATGTACTACTGTTTCCTTCTTCTGATGGATGATTAGCACACATAAAGCATTATTGCCAAAGAGAATTCCTTTCCTGCTAAATCTTGGAGGAAATTGTTTCCTTCAATGAAATACTCCCCAGAATGTTTTGTAGATATCAGGTGCTCAACAACACTTGCTTTTTGTTTTACAAAGTACTGTAGCTTCATATTTACATACAAACATATAGAAAATGTTTTCATATGTATCATTGGATTTAATCCTTATGGATTCGATTGGAAAGGCCAGAGTTTAGGGCTTATAACATTTTGCTGAGGATATCTGGTATGGAAATGGCATACTTTGTCAGATTTAGACTTGTTGAAACAGAGATTACATTTTAGTAAAGTGAACCCGTACAGTATGATCGATAAGCGACTTAATGCAATCTCTCAATGTCACCTGCAATGAGAACATGCAATCTACAAGTGCCAGTGTAAACCTGCTCAGGATGAAGAATTGAGGCTACAAAGCTAATTTACAGTCCCGCAAGTCTCATTATTAGAGCTGGCTGTCAATTATAGACATCACTTGTTTGGGACTTGAAGCTATTACAAAAATTCTGGAAATATACCAAGTCTAGGCAAAGAATTTCAATAAACTTCTAAGTTTTTAATAAACGAAAACTTCTTTGTATCCTCCTTTTTCTTCTAATATGTCTTTGCTCATTCTTATATCACAAGGAGAAAAAATTACATAGTCAACTTCCATAATTCATACTATTTATATATCTAAACAGTGTTTCACTTTATGTTTCCTGTAATCCATCAGCAACACTTACTTAATAAGTTCTCCCCATGTGTAAGCTCTCTGCTTCTTCTAGTGCATGGTTTTGTTGCATTCACAACAGGAGAAATGTTTTGGTTTGTTTATTCTGATGCTTGAGCGGAGCAGGTGTTGTTGCTGAGGGATTGCTGCCAAGGTGGAACTCATGACTGCTCATCAGATTCTTGCAAGAAGGACACTCGATGATGCATCATGACACTTGTGTCAGGGGAATCACTGGAAGCTGCTATTGTGGGCTTTTCTCTTGATTGACAGGTGTGGGGACCTATTTCCTAAAGGGAATGCAACCTCAGGCTCCTATGTTCTGCTGTTCACTTGTTCCAGCAACTCTGCTGTAGCAGAAGCACTGAGGAATGTCTTGACGGCAACTGCCGATGGCATAGCTCCCATGTCTACTAGTGATCAGGAATCTTTCTCTTAAGAAAGCTGCTCAATTTCAATATCTAAATCAGTAAATTGGGATATAAATCTGGTGAATAAAAACTTTTATTTGTCTTTTGATTTCTTAATTGTTTATTTTTGTGGTATTAGGGATTGAACCCAGGGGTGCTCTACCAAGGAGCTATACCTCTGGTCCTTTTGAGACAGGTTCTTGCTAAGTTGCCAAGATGGCTGGAACTTGCCATCCTCTTGCCTCAGTCTCCTGAACTGCTGGGGTTCCAGGTGTGCAGCACTGTGGCCAGTGCACTCTGGTTTTTTGAACGAGTCTGAAGGTCAGTTGAAGATATGGCCTATGTCTTATACACTTCTACAGCCACTCCCCCTCCTGCATAGTCTAGGGAATGACATGACAATCTGATGAGCCCTGAACAGTGGCCTCCAGCTTGACACCAATTTGGTCTCCCGTCTCCCACTTAATTTCTTAGTTTAGTTATTGACTATGACTTGATTGCCTTACTCATAAAGGGCAGTAGGCACTGCCTTCATGAGAAGATTTTCTCAATGTCCAGCACATGGAGTTGGCTAAACCAACAGTAGCACTTTATCATGGTTATTGTTGCTTATCTGGTAAACATGTAGGTCACGAAAAAGATATTAGGCAAATAAGTAAACAATAACATAATCAAAATCATTTTGTAGTCTGATTGAAATAGAGACACAACATGATTTTAGGAGATGTTTGAACTATTCTTATGGGGGTTAATTCTATGGCTATGACCAATGCAATTTAAATATAATTCAGCATTTAGTTGGGACTGTCAAAACATGAGCTTCAATTTTTTCATCTGTAAAATGGAGTATGGCTAAGTAATTAATATTCTCTTTATCTCAAAACTCTGTTAGTAACCATGACCTGGTATGTAGGACTGTAGGTTTAGAAAGTGGTAAGACAGAAGGAAGGGCTGAGGAGGGAAGGGCTGTGTCCAGAACTTGTAGGGTTGATTAGGGGTCATTGTAGATTGTCTTGGGACAACTTATGTTCTCTAGAGAAAATATACAGGACATAGTAATTGCTCATTAAATATTAAGTCAGAGTTATAGCTGGAAGGATAGAAAAGAAGATACCTGAAGGACAGATGTGTGGAATGAAGGACACTTGGGTCAATATGAATAAACTTAGCAAAGAACTGATTAGAATCCAGTTTAATAATTTACTACCAAACTGCATTTGTCCTTTAAAATGAAGCTCTCCTGCCAGAGCCTTCCTTGAATTTAGATAAGGTACTTGATTTTGAAAATGTATGAATTGAACTAGTGACAATTTTTTGGTCTAAGTTCATATAAGTTGAGTATAAAAAAACATTAAATTGGGAAAGAGGGCTTGATTAAGCATGAATTTGTGAGAGTGTGTAGACCACTGAGTAACATGCTTTGAGAAACATCATTCCATAGCATACAGGACTATGCTACATTGTATGATTTTAAAAAAAAAATATTTTAGATGAACACAATATCTTTATTTATTTTTACTTGGTATTGAGAATCGAAGCCAGTAACTTACACGTGCTAGGAAGTGCTCTACCACCAAGTAACAACCCCAGCCCTGATATGATGTTTTAACATTACATAAGGAAAGATCATCCAGTGTATTAAACACAAGATTTTATGAATATTTTTCTTAGGATAACATAAAAATAGGTTTCTTAAACTAAATTAATTTAAGGAAACTAATTATTAAATTATCAAATAGGAGGTTTGAATGCCTAAATTGGGAAGATGGTGTACAAATCACTAAAGTTTGGAAATTGCTGACTTGAAAGAATGAATTGTCTATGAGCAATTGGTTAAAATAGCACATTAGTAACTATAGCTTTCCTGCTTTCAATATTTCAATGTTTGACAGTAATGCCTTTTCCACTGTTATTACACTATGCTAAATTATTTGAAACAATTTTATACATAACAGTATAAGCTCCACATAATCAGATGCTACACGTAATATCTTTGACACTGTATTCCTGTACATCAATCATATGCACTCAAAATATTGGATAAGTGAATAAACAATATAAACTTAAGCAAACATTAAAATTCTAAAAATTGTACCCAAGACAGAACATAGAATGATAGACATAGGTGTTTTGTAAATGTAGGAGATGATTCATACTCTGATATCTAATAGAAGCCCATTTAGTACCTGCCATCAAATTTACTATTAATCAAACCATAAAGTTCATGGGACTAAAAATATTAAGAAATACGATGAATAAAAGAATCAGGAAGTAATGGAGAATTATGTCCATCAAGGATTTATAGTGATTAGTCTGGGTGTGGTGGCACACACCTATACTCCCAGCAGCTTGAGAGGCTGAGGCAGGAGGATCATAACTTCAAAGCCAGCCTTGGCAACATCAAGGCACTAAGCAACTCAGTGAGACACTATTTCTAAGTAAAATGTGAAATGGAGATGGGATGTGGCTCAGTGGTTGAGTTCAATCCCTGGTATCCCCCAAAATAAAAAAAAAAATAAAGTGGGAAATTCAAGTGGCAACTTAGATTATGTTAAAAGAAACTGACTGGCAAGAATATTTCAGAATTACTTTTAACCTGCATATTTATTAAAGACGTTCAATGTTACTAAATGATGTCAGTGATATTCTGAGAAACTATGGTTGATTTTGATGCAAAGGTCCAAACTTCATGAGTTTTCTAAGATGAGAAATGCAAATGGTTTCAAGAGTTACATTTGTTTTGAAAACAATCCTTTAGTTTTGTGATATATACTATTTTAAAGTGTCTAAAAGAATATGTTCTTTTATCACTTTGTTGAGGGAAAGTTGAATTTGGTAAGTCTATAATAAACTGTAATGATTTTTATACTTCAGGAGTAATTTACACATTAAATATTTCCCATTATGACACAGAAAATTCATATCCTTTTTAAAGTAGAATATCATCACTAGGAATATTTTCAATAAATGTGCTGTTTATTGATACAGGAATACTGGAGGAGAAAGTCTTAGCATGTTGAGCTGCTTTTGAACACTGTTGTCTACTTTCCTTTATTTACTCCATCATTAAAGGGAGAGAAATCAGTGTGAATAAGGCCAGGATTGCAGAGCTGAAGGCAAATTGAACCAGCACTGAACATCCCTTCCAATGACATCTGAAGAGGGAGTCAGATGCTCAGTGGGACCTGGTGGTCCCTCTAAATGTTTCATATTGTTTCTGCCCAAGGATTGAAATAGGAGAAAGAAAATACAGGTTTTTTTTTCCTTTTCCTTTTCTTTTTTTAACAACAAATCTCCTGCAAATCCAGCTTATTTATAATCTCTTCTTTCAAGAACGTAAGCTATTGTCTCCTTTTACTTTCCAGAATCAACCAAAAATAATCAAACAAGATTGTAACCACTGATAACAACAAAAATTTACCATGCAGACAGACGGCGTGAGGACACACTCAGAGCACCTAAGAAGGTTCTCAGCAAGCGAGGGGCCTGCCTATCCGTGGGCACAGAAAGGATGAAAGAAACATTAGTTTTATCTTTTCATAATGATGCTATTTTTAGCATGGTTTCATATTTGCTGTAAAAGAAGCAGCCACACAAGGAACAGGTGGAGCACCAGAAAGACAGAGGGTTGAACTTTCGCTAGCTTATAGAAAAGGTGCACAGACAACTTCTGAGCCCGTTGCGCAAACACTAAAGATTAAAACAGCGATCATAACCCCTCTTATAGAGAGCCAATACCAAATCCTTTAGGAATTGTGACATTCTCTAGCCAAAAGGAAACTTGTTAACTAGTTGTGAAATTTAGAGAGTTTAGTGAATTTTAAAGTAACATGTTATAAAAGGTTATTGATTCTATGATATTAAATTACAGAATTAAAAGTAGATGAGGGGTTTTGGTGTTAGGATAGTGAGGAAAACAATAGCATCGGACTCTTATCCCTTCTAAAAATCCCACTAAAACTAGAGTATATATGGATATTTTACACATGTACACATACATATACCTATGTGTAGATTTATGTACACATGCACATACATACTCCTGTAAACATGTATGTATCTATATCTATATCGACATCTATACCCCATTTCCCTCAAGGACTAGGAAATATGAATCAGCTGTAGAAATACAATTTTGAAGGACAGAGAGCAATTGGATACATGCCAACTGACTTAGTAGATCTAAGGATACTGAATCATAACCTGAAAACTGAGAAGATGGGATTCCCACTTACCCCCACCGAATCTTGAAAACTTTGAAGAATGAATTAAGTAAAAACTGGGTTACAATGTTTGACAGAGAGTTCACCTGGAGATCCTACCTCCCGGGACCTGTGGCTAAGAGGTGCTGCCTCTCTCACTTTGGAGGGTGAGTGGAGGTTTTATTCTCTAAAGCTCCAAGGCAGAGTAAGGGACATGCAAACCATACAGAAAATGGGGATGGTCCATGCTTACACCAAAGGCCCAAAGCTCACAATCCCAGACCTCTTTGTTCAAATGGTTCCAAGATTGTTGGCAGAAAGATCAGGAATCTACAGGCGAGAAAGAGTCTAAAATCTCTACCACGCAGTTCTGTCTGCAGGAATGTTATTAAATCATTTATTACTCAGACACACGGCTGATAATAAGATGGAGAGCTTTTAATTATTATATCAGAGCAATTGGAGTAAAAAGAGACTGTTGGACACACCGGAATATACACTCACTCCAACCTAGAGGGAAGTCAACCAACCCTCCATGCCTAATAATAAACATAGAGCTAACAACAACCAGCAATCCTATGAAAGCCGTGAAGATCAGAAAATTAGGAAATGAACAGAATAAAGAAGCTAAAGGAGAAAGAAGAAAAGATGCTCTGTCCCAAGGATATGAGAAACAATTTGTATGCCTAAAGCAACAGTAGCATGCTATTAAAAAGGAAAATAAAAAGTAGCTCTCTGCACAGTAGAAAGTTGTTTCAGAAAGAGAGAACTTAGAAGTCATAAGAGAAAAAATCTTGAATAAATAAAAAGAAATGTACAGACCTGAATCACCTGTGTGAAAGTAAGCACCCAGCAAATGGAGGGAAATGGACACATTGGACGGCAGAGGATGTCCATGCCCAACAGGGAGTAGATCCCCATGAGGAAGGCAAGGGAGTAGGGAGCATGCGTTCCAACATAGGATGGTAGGAAGTGCTCAGGTGAGTCACCACGGGCATATAAGGGAAACCCCATGATGGTGGCCTGTCCCAGACACAGGGAGCAAACAGTTCAGGTTGGAGCAAGTGACCCATTAGCCAAATGGCCCACTACTGCTGCACAGTCTTCTAAAACCTGAGAACAGAACATATCAGACTCTATGCTGGGCTCGGCTTGTGGTGATGGAGCATTGACCAACCACACCCACCAGCCAGGGGATGCATTTCACCTGTCAATATCAATCTCAGGCAGGGCGTGGAAATGCATGCCTATAATCCCAGCAGCTCTAGAGGCTGAGGCAGGAGGATCACGAGTTCAAAGCCAGCCTCAGTAATGGAGAGGTGACAAGCAACTCAGTGAGATCCTGTCTCTGAATAAATACAAAATAGAGCTAGGGATGTGGTTCAGTGGTCGAGTGCCCCTGAGTTCAATTGCTGCTATCCCATCCCCTGCAAAAAAAAAAAAAAAAAAAAAAAAATCAGTCTTAATCCCCAAACCTAGAGTTAACACCACATGAGCTTAGAGTCAGAGAAGGTAACTACAGATCCAGGGAAGGTAGAATAAAAGAGAGGCCCAGAGAGGCAAAAAGCAAGTAATAATGTTACAGATGACAAGAAAGATCCAGTGAATTCTTACTTAGTCTCACCTTTCATTGCAGAATTGTGTTTGTTCAAAAATGTGAGTAAAACTAGGTTTGCGATTAATAATTATGTGAAGAGAGGTCAGTCCTAATGAAGTCATCTGTATATAAATGCAATAAGGTTTTTTTGTTGACAACTTCATCCAAAGGTATATTTGTTTCCAAAGACATTTATTAATGAGTCATTTACTCTTATGCAACAATTATTTATATAATGAGCTTTAAGGTTTCTAGTTTATGCCAGTTCCAGGAAATATGACTTCAAGTATTTGCTAGAGTAGGTGACATACAGTAAGAGTGCAATTCATTATTTAGCTTTTTTGGTTATGGTCATTAGACAAAGATACAAGATAAAGAAGAGGAAATAGCTGCCATATGATTCTCTCCATAAAATCTTCAAGGAGACTCTATGACAGAAACTGATGTATTAAGAAGGAATGAAAGGCTACCCAAAACTAAAACATCTCGACACAGAAACACAACACTGTGGCCTTTAAGTTTAGTCAGAGGAGAGGCACTGCAGGTGAAAATAAATGGGATTATTCCTGTGGCTTTTGTTTTTGATCAAAAGTAATGAACTATCTTAATTGGATTTCCCAAGTTTTTTTTTTATTTCCCCTTAATTCATCCTGTCTGAACAGTTGATTATTGTGGACTGGAGGGGTTTCAGATTCCACACATCAGAGGAAACTGAACAACAGTCTCCAGTCATACATAATGGGAAGCCATTCTCAGGTTTCCAACAGAGAAATTGTACCCCAAAAGGCAATGTATTAAATTATGTCTTGGCAGGTGGTATGAAAATATCTGAAGGTGGGCACATTGCATCTGGGTATCATTTTGGAGTCTCCAGAAGTGACTCTGGGTTACCTGCAATGGAAGGAAAGCCACCTTGATTTTACATGGTGTCCTGCACCCCTTCCTGGCCTGGGGTGTGGGCTTCACCTGGCCTCCTATAATTTCCCTCTCCTTTCCTTCATTTCAAGTTTGAAAAGCATTTGAGAACTTTTGTAGTATTAACCTATCGCTATGACTGACACACAATGAAGAAGCGATTTCAAGGGGAGCCTGGCAGGTAGGAGCCATCTACAGAGGAAGTGTGAATCCAAAAGACAGTCTTCAGTGAGTGGGTAATCAGTCACGGAAAAGAGCCCTTTACGGCCTGTGTTTGATCAGTGAGTTGGTTCCTAGATTTTCAATTGAAGCTGTATGAACAGAATTGAATTCAAAGATTTATACTGATTGTGAGGAACTGAAATAGCTGAGCGCGTGGAGCAGGAGTTGCTGAGTGATTACAAAGGTTTGTAACAAAGACGGCACCGGAGAGGGCGACAAAGAGGAGAGGATGTGGCTGGAGGAAGACACAGAGAGAGAGAACCTACGCTCAGGTTAACTATAGAGGAGGTAAAGTGGGTTAGGAGACAGAAAAGGCAGAGAAGTGCCTTTGATGTGAAAGAATAGAAATGGGTGGAGGGAACGAAATGCAAGAAACCAGTGTTGGGAAGGTCGGACTTCAGGCCACACACATCAGAGAAACAGCTCATGACTCACAGGAATGGGAGGGATCCGAAGCTCAGTGGGGCCCCATTGTATGTGAACAATCTCCTCTACAGAAGGAAGGAGCTCTGTGTCCTCATTTCTAGTTGGTGTCTTTAAAAAGGGGGAAGAATAAGGCACTATCGCTACATCACATCACAGAAGATACCCAACACAATTCCATTCCATCCTATTAAGTTCTCAAACCAGATTTTGTTAGATTGTGTTCAGCACTTTACATTGAAAAATTAACTAGGTGTCAGGGATGGAATTTAAATTATTCTAAAAGTTGGGTTCACACCTTAAGGGATGATGAGTCCAGGTACATAAGGAATATACTAGTTATCTTATAAAGAACTCAGAAAATTGCACTAGAGAAAATACTTCTAATTGAATTATGAATTAAAACTAATAACAATTACCTAATGGTTTATATACTGACTTCATTTGAAATGTGTTTTCTGATTAAAAGCCCCAAGGCATTAGTTGGACAATTAAGAAGTAAATAGTTTATAGCAAAAAATGCTGTTCAAACCACAGATAATGAGTTAGAGCCATGTAGGGAAGTTTTGATGATAATGAGGAGATGAAAATAAGAAATGCTTATTTCAGAAATGATGTAAAAATCATACTACAGAATCTCAACTAAAGAATGCTGGCCATACACATATATGTGAGCTTGCAGACACACACACACGCAAGCTCTGAATCACACAGGCCTGGCTGAGAAGTCAAGCCCCACAGTTTACTCTATGTGTGACCTGGAACTTAATTTCTCTGAGTTTACTTTAATTATCCAAATAATGGGAATAATAGTCACATTACCTACCTTAGGGGGTTGTTGTGAGTTATCGGATAAGACAGTCTGTGTGATATGCCTGGTATTTAGTTTGTCCTCAATAATACACTTAGTTCTTACTTACTCACATTTCTTAACATGTCAGTAATTCTCATTTCTAGCTGGTAAACAATGTTTATTTTGCTTATCTTTATTATCAAAATTTATTTTATCATAATAAGTTAAAACTATATGACTCATAGTCAAGCTTGATATTTTACTCACTAACCATGACATGTTCCTGACACCTAAGAATGAAGACTGCTGGAATTATGAGTTTCATACAGAGGAACACAGGCAGGTGTGATAGGCAGAATTCTCAGGAGGCCTTTGAGATTGCTGCCACCAGGTAGATGAGTCCTGCTTACTGAATATGGGCGGGACCCGCAAATGGGGGCAGGGCCTTGCATAAGGAGGAGAGTCACTCATGGAATGAAAATATTTTTTATGCCAAAGGTGAAGAGAGGCTTCAGATGTAAGCAAGGTCTGTCATCAGTCAATTTTGAGTTAATCAAATGTGTGATAATCTGGGTAGGCATGACCTCACCAGGTGAATTCTGGAGCAGTCAAGTCCATAGTCAAGATTCTTCAAGGGTGCTTGGACACCTGACTATCGTGGGTAGCTGGAAGACAAATATTCTAGCTGCAGAATGTTGTGTTATCCTCCTTGCTGTTCCCACTGTGTCTGGAGCATAGGTTACCCTGCAGTGATGGTCCATAAAGGAGAAATGGATAAAGATGAGATTCAGTTACTGGGTGAAAGCTTCAGCTCAGAGAAAGGAAAGCTCTCCCCAAAGTAGACCAGTCCTTCATTTTGTGTGTGCCCTTGACACAAGCATGGTCAACATTATGGCTTTGTTTTTCTAATTCTCCTTTGGGATCCATATAGGAAACCAATTAAATTCCTAATTGTACAGTCCTGGTCAAATGTGAGCAGCAACACAGCTTGCTTGTGCCAGGCTCCTGATCCACAGGAACTATGAGATAATGAAGCTGTTATTACAAAGTTGCTAAGAAAATGAACATTATAGGAAAGGAAGCACTTGGGTGGTAGATAGGTTTACAGTGCTTTCTTCTATAGCCCAAGCACCATCCCGGTGACTCATCCCCCCCCCCCCCCCGCCCACACTGCACCACTGAAACTTGTGGGAGGCATAATAATAATAAAAATATTACTGAGTGCAAGTACTTAGGAACTTGAGTAACAAGCTCTCTATAAATATTAGATTAAAAAGACATGAACAGCTTTTACCATTATAGAGGATAATAGAGTTTGATCAGCTAAATCCCAGGGCTTTATAAAGCACAAATTATGTAAACAAATTTAATGGCTTTTTGATAAAACTACAAAACTGCAGCTATGAACGAACGCAAGAAGTGTTCTTTATTTGGACTTTAAACTTCACGCGCTGGAGCACATAGGCTTACTTAAATTTTAAAAAATTAAATATGAATGCAGAAATTTATAGAGGACATGAATTAGAGGAGAGAATAATAAGGAAACATTATTTTTGGTTTAGGGGTATTCAGTTACGTTCCAAGGACAGTGGCAAGATCTAGCTTCATTAATATTATTATTGATCATTGGGCAACAAGAAGTAAGTGAAGCTTTATATATGAAAGCTCCAGGTTGTTAGTGACAGGATATTTGTAAACTCCTGAAGAAAACAGAATGAATAAGCTAAAATGTTAGAAAAAAACATACAGTGGAAAAAGGCAAATAATGGAAATGTAAGATAGCGTTCACTATTGAAAATTGTAACACCAAATTTTCAAAATGTAGATAAGAATGGAGAAGGATGCCAAAGATAACCCAGTGGCACTGAAGGAAGTTTTTGGGGTGCCTGCTCCCATTTTCCTGTTCTCCACGTGACTTCCACTCTGGGCACAAGCTCCTATTGCTGTCCCTCTCCTTCTGCATCAGGCCTGGTATGACAGTTTGGATCTGGAATGCACCCCCAAATCTCACGTGCTAAAGTCTTGGCCCCAAGTGCTGCAGTGATCCCAGGCAGGGTTTTGGGAAGAGTGGACCTCGAGGGCTCTGCCCTCATCAGTGGGCTAATCCATTGAGGGCTGAATGGACCCCTGGGAGGTGCCAGCAACTGTAAGTGGTGGAAAAGAGTTGGAGAAAGTAGGTCACTGGGGACAGGCTCTGGAAGGGTATTTCTTATCCCTAAACCCCTTCCTCTTTCTTTGTTTCCTGGCTGCAGGGAATAGAATCACTGACCTCTGCCACACCCTTATGCCATGATGTTCTGCCTCACTTCAGACCCAAAGCCATAGCCCCAGCTAATAGACCATGGACCAGAACCTCTGAAACTGTGAGCCAAAATAAACCTCGTCTCCTCCAAGTTGTTTTTACCAGGTATTTGTCACAGCAACAAAAATCTGAGTACCACACCTAGCTTCCTGATATTGCTGTAAACTTCTCCACTGGGGCCTACAGCCTGTCTCCAGTCCTGCTGAGAATTTTAAATTCTAGTTGCATGATCCCATTTCCACTGGGGTCCTACAGAACCAAAATCTCCCAGGATGAACTCAAGAACTTTGTATAAAAGAAAAAAAAAACAAATTTAGTAAATGATTCTGAAGTATAGTCTGATTTAAATTATTAACCTCAAACAGATCTCAAGTTGAATTTTACTAGGATGATGTGGTCAATTATTTAACTCTTGACACCTTTGAAAATAATAATAGTACCTTATAACCAGATACTGTTTACTACGTATTAGACAATGTATTAGGAATCATCTATATCCTATTGTATTTTGCTCATATAATAATGCTATAAAGGTGGTGGTGGTTGTTGTTATTGTTAATATTATTATTATTATTAATATTATTGGTAATGGGGATTGAGCTCAGTAACATTTAACCACTGTGCTAGATCCTCAGCCCTTTTTAATATTTTATTTAGAGACAGCATTTCATTGAGTTGCTCAGTGCCTCACTAAGTTGCTGAGGCTGGCTTTAAACTTGTGATCTTCCTGCCTCAGTCTCCCAAGCCACTGGGATTACAGGCATGTGCCTTAGTACCTGGAAGGTATTATTTTTAATTCATTTTAAAGATAGAGATATTTGAGTTTAATATGGTTAATTGAGTTTAATATGGTTAATTAAGGTGCCCAAGATCACACATCTAATGACTAATGGAGCCAGGGTACAAATCCAGGTGTCTGCCTAAAGAATTGATGGTTCCTGTGTAGCAATAGTCATCAGAAGCATCCTATAGCATCACGTGCCTCAGGAATTCTGGTTAAATCCTAATCCTCTCCTGGAGCCAGTAAACAGTGCCTGTCTCACACCCTTCTGGATTTTTGTAGGATAAAATGTTGCCAATGTCTTGTGGAAAATTTGCTCATATCTGAGAGATGTGTAGATCATACACACTGCTCTGGGAGTTTACCACAACCTCCAATCTCATTTCATAGCCCTGAAATTTAATATGGAACTGAAGGAAAAACTAGGTTTTCTCTATGAATAAATTTCACAAAAGCTTCAGGTTATCTTTGCTATTGCCAGAAAGGGATCTCAGTACACAGAAAGGTTGGTTCTGAAATCATGGAGAAGAGAGGGCAGTCTGCAGTGGTCTGGAAATTTCCACCAACACGAGCAGGGAGGATATTTAAGTAGGGATGCTAAATCTCCCTTGTCTACTTACTAGGACAGGCTGCTTCGTGGGTCAGTTCTTTCTGGGAGCTTTCAACTTTGCAATTTCACTTTGTGGTGCTTTCCCGTATTTGCTGACTTTTTAAATGTTAATTATTAATTGTTCAAGGCAAAGATAGACTTAAAAAAAATACAGCATCCAAAGGCTTCATTCCTTTGGAAATACCTGTCAGCATTTTACCTAACAAATTCAGCCATGTTTAACTCACTAGATATTGTGGCAAGAATACAGCACCGAAGACACAAACCATCCATGGAACTATTAATTCTCGACATATAGGAGAGCCATCTTTATAAAGCATAAATATAACACAGTTACCTGTCATGTTGCAGTAAACTTTCAGAGGCCCCAGAGGTCCACTGCCATCAGGATCTATCCAGTAGTAATTTGACGTCTGGCCTAGGTGTTTGTATGCTTCGCAGGAAGGCTCGTAGATAGCTAGGGGAAAAAAAGAATATATCCTCCATGAACAACAGCGCTGGGCCAGGGCTCCCCAGACAATGACCTGAACGCAGCAGGGAGGGGCAGCCCCAGGTGAGAAGAGCATTCTCTTCCTCTAAATTGAAATTCATCACTTGGTTTGACCTTTATGAGTATTTCTACCTAACAAACAAGATGGCAAGTTCCTGGTGTGGCTTTCCATTTGGGAAAAGGACAAAAATGATCAGTAGACTGCTTAACAAATGTGATGTTTGCTTTATGGGGGCTCCTGACCATTAAAATTATTTAATTTATACTTATTTATAGCTATGCTCTTTTTACCGTGTAGGACTTTATTTTGAAAGGTCATATATCTTGGCTGCCCTGTTGGGCTATCAACTAAGTGATCAGAGAGAGTGTCCTCTCCCTCCCCCACCCCCCCCCTCACACACACACACACATACACACACACACATAAATTTTTTGCTTAGTTAATATAAAAATTTTTGCAAATTTTTTGTGATTTCTAATCTTCCTTTATCTCAGACAAAAGGGAAGAATTTTCCTGATTCATTTTATTTGTTTCAAGTGCTTTAATGACATGACATCTCCTTTGTGTTGAAAGCTGACATTCATGTAACTAAATTACAGGTTCTGATCCTTCATTTTCCCTTTTGTTCCCATGGCCATGACACAGTTTCCTCTCCTCACTGAGGCTGTTTCTAGGTATAGAAAGGACATTTCTCTCTGGAGTGACACCATCTAGAACCCTGGAGATGCACACGTTTCTCAACAGCTCCACGTGGACATTTATGGAGAGTATGAAAGATCTCACAAAGTTAAAGACGATTTCCCTGGCCCCAAGGGGTGGCACTGTTTTGTCTACCTCGAATCGTCCTCCTGAGAGCTGCTCTATCTTAAATCATGAAATCTGGGGTCTGAGCTGAGACCTCCCTTTTTCCCCTTCTACAAATCCTTTCTGCCTCCTTGGGCTTTCTGTGGCTTCCTCTCTCCAAGGATGTCAGACCCCCTTAGACCTCCACTCTGTTTCACTGTAACAGCACTAGACTAAGGCATTTCCAGAACTATTAGATTACCTCATTCCTCCCACCCTCCCTCCTTTCCGCAGTTACTGAGCATCTGTGATGTGTGGGCAGTGTTTCAGGCTCTGTGGGTCCAGCTGTGCACATCTCCAGGCCTCTGGAGCAGGGTGGTCTCACCAACCCTTTGGGTATTACTTATGCACAAAGTGCTACTGGAAGAGAAGGTGGCTGGACACATCAACAGAGCCCATCTGTCTTTTGTCCCAGTGTTAATCATTGACAGGCCTATGTGCAGTGTCTTAAGTGTCCAATTTAGACAACAAATTATATTTTTTTTCTTTAGTTTTGAATGCCACACCAAAGAAAATATTGCAATAAGAGGGCAAGGGGGAAATATTTTTAAACTCTTAGCAGGAAGATGCCATAATTAGGTATTGGTTTTCAAAAGAAACATCTGTGGAGCAAAATGATAGATTCAGGGGAAGTGACGCAAGGCAAAGAGCACCCTGTTGGTATTGCCAGAGGCCAGCGGAAAGGTGACCAGCACTTGAAGAAAGCTACACAGAAAGGATGAAGCAGATGGGACTGACTCAAATGTTTTTAAGATCAAAAGGGTCTCAAAGCCCAGTTAGAAGTAAGTGACTGGGAATAAAGGGGAGTA
The DNA here is from genome assembly GCF_045843805.1 of Urocitellus parryii. Taxonomy (NCBI): domain Eukaryota; kingdom Metazoa; phylum Chordata; class Mammalia; order Rodentia; family Sciuridae; genus Urocitellus; species Urocitellus parryii. Next base: position 8,116,826 of record NC_135533.1, read on the forward strand.
GGAATGACTAAACCCCCAACCTCTGCAAATAAAGTAACTGCCTTATTAATTGCTGACAACCTCTCTCCAGATAATTAAAAATTTTGTCTATTTCAAAATAATCCAGAATGTCAAATTCAACTTCTAAGACTTCCTCCCAGTCCCTATGGCCAACCTGCCATTAAAACCTTTCTTCTTTCTTTTCTGATATTTAATAATCAATCACTCTCGTTTACTCCTGCCACAACTCTGGCTCTTTTCCTTATCATCTGGCTGAACATTTCCCTATTCATTGGTTTTTCTACTCAACTACCTCTACCAAAGTGTGTTTTTTTTTTGACTGTTAGTCTAGCCTTAAAATATCACTTTCATTATGTTCAAAAGTGGAATGTTTCTTTAGTATTTATGATATCCCAGATCATCATCTATGAATATAAGGATTTCTGTGATGGTCTTTCTAGGGTCCTGTGACCTTCCAATAACAATCCTGTGGCCTGGTAGGGCAGATTTGCTGCGTGACCTTGACTAGCTCTCACTACAACATGTTACAAGCCTCTTTGTCAGTCTGTACAACTTCTCGGAGTCATCAATTAAGGCTAAAGGGGTATGAAGCATGGCTCTGCAGTCTGTAGACAGAGTTAGGTCCAAATTCTGACTCCACAACATGCTACTTACATAATGTTGCTAAAATGACTGAACCTTTAGTCTTGCTGACAAGGAGGTACGATAAGTATGCTATAGTGGCATTAGGGGGGACAGGAGAAATAATCCACATCAGTTGCTTAACCTAGGATCCCACCCATGGCAAACTAATAGGTAACATTTGGGACATTATTATTATTAGCAATCTGATATTTGTTATTTAGGTCCTACTCAAATTCCTTCTTCTTAAGGAGAGTCTCCCTGGTCAATGTGCCTCTTTCTGCATAATCCAGAGCACTCATTGCTTATTTCATGGATCGGCAATGACACTTGAATATAGTTGACTTAGGACTTGACTGTTTATTGAGTTTTATCTTTGAAATTTTTATTTCCCAATAAGACTGTGAATCACCAGGAGGACAGGGTCTGTAAAATGTCTTTCTTTTCTACTCCATTTGATCTAACAAGATAGACGAGTTTTTAGGAAGGATATTGGAACTGAACTTAAAATTTGCCTATTTTTTATCCAATTCTGATTTTGGTAAAAGGATTGTTAGTTGGCTTAAGCAGAAGTGTTTGCATAGGAAACTTGATTGAATGATAATAAGCAAAGCTAACTACTTATTGCATTTGCAGGTGAGTACACAGGACTTTAGCCAGGGCTGTAGCTAGCCCCTCACCCAACAGATGAATGGGTAGTAGATGCTGGAGGCAAGTGGATGTGGGAAATCTCACTAGTCAAGCATCTCCTGTTCTTTTCTTCCAAGGATGACAATTATTCTGTTTGTCTTTAACCTACGGCAGATTTGCTTTTGCTTCATCCACCCACATGGAAAGGCAAGTACTTTAGTCCAAACTTTCTGCATGTGTTAAAATCATCTGGAGAGCTTATTAAAACAGGGATTCCTGACCTTGCCCGGAAGAGCCTGACTCGGTAGACAATTTGCAGTTATAAGGGCTCCCAAGTGTTGTTGGTGGTGTTGGTCTTCAGACCACATTTTGAGCATCCTGGTCCTAATACAGAAAAAAAAAATAGTATACTCAAGAAGGGTGAGTAGATTTTTAAATTCGTATTTAAATACCCAGGAAAAATAGGTCACTGAAAAGCAATACAGTAAAACTTTAACTATAGCAAAGTTAGAAAGTCATCCCACTTCTCTTCAAATAATCAAAACTTGATGAGACACAAAACCCTAAATGAAAAATGTCCAAAAAACATGTGCTTGTATAAATGCACAGAAAAACATTTGGAAGGAAATGCATCAAAACAGTCACACTGATTTGTTTTGAGCAATAATATTTGGGTGATTTCTCATTGGTTCTTTTCAGTTATATATGTCAAAAGGATTTATTTTGACATCACTATACAAACATGGAATATAATTTGTTCTAATTTATTCCCCAGTACTCCCCCCATTCCCTTTCCTCTAATCTACCTTTCTTTCTGCTATTTGCCTATAGGTTTTATTTTGTTTTGTTTTTTGTTTTTAATTTGTGTCTTGTAGATGTACATGATGGTGAGATTCACTGTGGTATATTTATATATGTACGAGGAAAGTTGTGTCAGATTTATTCCATTACCTCTTCCTACACGATCCCCACCCCTTCCCCTCAATCCCCTTTGTCTCCTTCACTGATCTTCCTTCTATTACTTTTTAGCCCCCACCTCCTTATTTTGGATGAGCTTCCTCATACAAACTTTTCAGACTTTCTGCACATCCACATCACTTTATAAATGTGCAAGTTATTTTACCATTAAATTGTGCCTTCAAAACATGGATTTGGATTCATGACACTGAGGTAAAATGGTAAAAACTGTTGATATAGCAAACTTGCATTTATTTTAAAATCTCAACAAAGAAATGAAATTTGAGTGCAAATCTTCTTTCTATCATGTACTACCTGGAAACATTCCTTACCCTAGTTTTCTCTATCAGAAAATGAAGGTCATGATTCCTCCTTCACCAAGTTATTGTGAAGATCAAGTGAAATCATCGAATTCTTAAGCTAAAAAGTAGTGGATATATTTAAATGATTATGCTGAGAAGGAGCTAATGAAACTATTTCTCCTGCATGGCTCAGCCAGGTAACTCTCTTTCTAGTAGAGTCCTAGACAGGTTGCACAATTTTTGCACATTGAGCTATAGAAGATGGAAGAGCCCAGGGGCTAAGGCAGTAGCTCCTGAAGAAAGGAGTCGACCCATCGTCAATAACAGGGTATTGCTAGTAGACTGCTGAGGAACAGAAAGACAATGGGGCTGATGGCAAAATAAATAGACTCATCAAGCCCATTGATTTATTGGTAAAATAATTTTTCTCTGTTGCAGCTCCAAGTCCCAAGTAGCAGGTCTCATATTATTCTATATATTCATAAATAAGTCTCATTCTTTTTCAGAACTATTACTACTGAACACATCAGATTGAATTTCATACCAAGTAAATATCAAAGTGACAAATCCTACGTATCTTATTCATTTCCACAAAATATAAATTTTGTCTGTGTGATACCATTTAGAGTACAATGGGAAATGGTAAAGTACTACTGTATGAGTTTCCTATGGCTGCTGTAACAAATGACCAGACACCAGACACTGACTGAGTCTATCTTACGGTGCTGGAGATAATAGTATAGCTAATAATAATGACACAGTTCTGTTTCTTAGGTTTAAAGTAGAGTTCACTAGGCTAAATTCAAGGTGTCATCTGCATCTTGCTGCTTCTACAAACTCCAGGGAAGAATCTGCCTCCTTGCCCTGTGCAGGTTCTAGAGGCTGCAAATGCACTGTGGCTCATTGCTGTGTTCCTCCATCTTCAAAGCCAGCACTGACTGGTGTGATACCCGTTGACCTGCCTCACTCTGGTTCTCTATTCACATTGCCCTGTCTCTTTCTCTGACTCTCTCAAGGAGCACTGTGATTATGCTGGGCTCACATAAGTTATCTGGGATAATCTTTTAAAGACAAAGCCTTGACTTAGTCACAGTGTCCCTTTGCTATGTAAGGTGATGTATGTACAACTATGATGTGTGCATCATAGCTTAGAACATGGACATCTGGAGAGGGGCACTGTTTTATCTATCACAACTATATAAAAATAATACATTTGCTCTATTTAAAGAAAAAACTTTTATGAACCACCTAATACATCTCCAGTGTTGATGATTAGTAAAAGAAAAACTTAAGTTGAAGAAGGAAGAAAGAAAAATAAAGTCATGTTTTTGCTCCGAACTTTAAAGCTCCATGTGGCCTTCAAGGTTCTCATCACCGACAGAACAATGAATAACATGTCCAACCTCTGCTCACCCAGGCCAGCCAAGGACAAGCAGGGAGAGATGCTGTGAAGGCCCATTCTGGCCCCAGGCCTCTGTAGGATAGCCCAGTCACCCACACAGAGAAGAGAGCAAAGGGTTTGGAGCCAAGATGTGCAACAGGTCTGATGCACCGGGAAGTGAAGCATCCATTAAGGAACAGTGTCACAGGAGGCCCAGGGTCAAGGGGAACCAGAGCTGCGTGGATGCCAATGAGCTAGGAGGGTTCTTCCACCTCTAACGCGGCTCACTTTGAGAAAAGCAACTGAGCTCTGATGATCACGAGAAGCAGACATGGATTAGCCATTCCAGAACATTAATCACACATCAAAGTGAACACATCCATAAAGGTTATGGGTGGAACATCACTGTCTTCCTGATTGCAAGAGGAGGGAAAGCTCACTTAAAGAATTCAGTAGCAAACTGGGGAAAGCCACAACATGACTGCCTACTTCCTTTGCTAATAAATAACACAAGACGACATTTTGAGGATCAGTAGTTTATGGATGACCTCATTTTCCTTTTCTATATAGGAGGCGACCACATGCTTAATACACACTTGTATACAGGTGCTGTTGGAATCTGCATACAAATGCTGAAATGTGATGCTGGTTTTCCAGAGACTGCATCCCTGAATGAATAAAGAAAAACTTTGATGCAAAATGTGGGCTTACCAGGAAACTAGTGTATGTGGTGGGCATCTTGGGCTGGGTGGTATTCAATGGGACACTCTCTGGGGCCCTTCTCATTTTGATTCCTTTTTATTCACTAAGCCACTTTCTAAACTTAACCTGACTTTCAACCCCAAGTTTCTCCATTGGAAAGAGCTATTTCTCGCTGGAAACCATGTAACTGACTTTCTCATCTCAATTAGGCTCTAGTGCATTTGTTTAGAGAATCTAGGGCTCTCACAACCTGATTATCCCTGTTAAGGTCACAACTGAGATTTGTGTACAACCAAGATGGAAGTCCTGAAAGGCAGCAATGACCTAGAGACCTCTCTAGCTGAAAACTCCCTATTTTTAGGATCATGCAATTATTTTTAATTAGCACAGCGTAAGATTCACAATAGCTAAGTCCTCATTAACACTTGAACATTAAACTCCCCTGTCCTGTCTCTTCAGATTTTGTTTGTAAAGCTTGAATGAATACCCTGAGGAAACCACATTCTTTCCCCTAGGGCCTGTTGTCTCATTGTTGGCACACAGAAAATGATGGCAGTGGAGAGAGTGTGGGTTTAAACCCAGATATTCCAAATGCTAACACTGCATGAAAATATTTCCATTCATATAATTTCTGTATGGGATATATTCACTACAGCACCCTACTGGGTTCATTCACCTGTCCAAGTCTAAACAGAGGGGTAATTTAGGGGAAAAAATTGAAAGACACAGATTTAATTTTTTGTTAAAAGGACAACAGTTGGTACTTCTCTTAATTGACAAGTCCTTCAGAAGAATTTTTTTTAACTCGGAGCAAAATATAGTTATTATTTCATTTCAGTTCTCTCCATTTCTTGTTCCCATCTAACTTCTGCTGTTTGATCCACTCCAAATGCCTCCAATATTTGCAATGGCTCCAAAGTATTGCTTTAAGAAAAAGAATAATCTATACTTTTACAATACTAGCCACAAAACTAGAATTCTTTGTCTCTGCATCACTGTGGCTTCCATATTCCTTGGTGACATCAATATCCATTTTTTATATCTTTTGACCTTCACTTTGCAGAATATCAAATTGCCCTGTATCACATGTCTAATCCTGGACAACTCTACTTGCATTTCACTCATTATTACTTTTAGGTTATAGAGGACACAAGGTGTACAGAGCCTACAAAACAAAATAAACATACTGAAAACTAATGTTTCTTTATTTTAATAGGTCACCTTGACAGAGCTCAGCTGGACCCTCTGTGTCACTTACACATATCCTATAAAATTTGCTTGAGTTTTCTCTTTGCTCCATCTACTTAATTTTCCCTTTCCATCTCTAACCTTCTCACTCTCATTTCACTTTTCAATCTCATCTCACCAATGATGAGACTAACAACATCCACTCAAAATGTGTTAGCACCTGTAATTTCCTCCTTTAGAATAACCATTTCTTATTGCTGATTAATTAAATTACTAATATGTAATAATATGGTATGAATATCGAGTACTAGGTTTTGTACTAATAATTAAAAAAATCAATTATTCACAGATCACTTTTGCTACTTAATATATGAGGCAGGCTTGTTGATAGTTAATAAACCACTTAAGTTTATTAATGTAATAGTTAATAAACTATTAAGCTTTGATAAATATTATAAAAATATATAAATAATGTACTGAGTCTTTGGATAAAGCATTAATAATTCGACTTAGAACACTCCAGAAAGTCTTCATTTGTGAAGTCATTTTAAGCTAAGTCTTAATGATAAGGTTCTTACTACTCCTTGACAGTCCCATCTTATTCTATGCCTGTCCTCAGATAACTTTTAAGATAAATATTCTTTTTTAAAAATTTCCATTCCTTCTTTTTTATCTTGGTTCTATCTCTTTTAGTCTGCACTGGTCTCTTCCATCTTGGATGGGATAGGAGGAGGATATGCATGGTGCACTCCCATGATGCTTCCAAATCCAACCAGGGGAACTTCCACCTCCTCACCTAACAGCACAGCATTCAGCTCAGAGTCTCACTGGGTCCCCATAATGGGACTAAGAACATTCACTCAAAATGTGTTTGCACCTGTATTTACCTTTTTTAGCATAACCATTTCTTAATGATCATTAATCTACTAACACCTATTATTACCATGGTACTAATATCCAGTACCATCCACTGCCTTACTTTCAATTCTGTGAGGACATCTGCCTAGGATTTTACCAAGTCACCATTCTCTGAGATTTTGGTAGATGATGTCATTGTTGGCCAGTCCTTATTGAGACTAATCCTTCTACTTGTGTTTCCTCCTGCCTCATTGCCCATCCTCCCCTGGGTCCTGCACGACCACTCTTCTTCTCCTGGCTAGAGAGCAGCCATTCTTTCAGGGCTTGTCCCCACAGGTCTGTCTCTGACATCTGTTCAGAGAAATTAATTAAGTAGGCTGAGATTGTTCACCTAGAAAAAGGCAGTGCCAGGGCTTGAACACTGCTCTTAGACACTATGCTGATGACACCTTCTCATGATTGAAGTTTGTGTAGAGAAGAGTCAGGGCTGAGGAGGCATCTCTTCAAGAAAGAGCAGATTTTTCTTATTTATATCTCTGTGTGCTCATGAAGATTGAGCAAAGAAAAATGGGGCAAGGAAATTCCCCAGTGGTTTTTAGCTAAACAAAACACAGTGAGTTGAATAAAAAATCAAATCTGTTTCTGATTTAAAGGTGCTAATTCCAAATGCAAACTCCAGTCATTTTGAGTAAAGTTGTTTTGATGGTTCAAATAATAAAAAGGATAACTCTATCTGTATCTTAATTTACAGCTCACAAAATGTTCTACTATAATTTTTCTCCAATGAATGAGGCAATAGATCTAATGTAAAATGTCAAATAAACCCTTTATAAATTTAATATGGAAAAATAAACCATTAAACTTGGTGAGTACTGCAAATTGAAAATGAAACAGGCTGCTTCCCATGGCTCAGAGGATTGTGTCCAAGCTGTTTTGTGACCTGGACCAACAGACACATGCCCACAAATAAGGATGCAAGGAGGGGAACACAGTGGGAAGCTCTTGGGTTGAGTCTGAACTCCTATTTTGTGTTCTGATTCTGTCATTTGCTGGCCATGTGACTTGGGGCTTGCTTGGCACTTACCTTTTCCGAGTGTGAAATTTCTAATCTCAGGAATGAGAAACAATTTTCAAGTTTCATTTTGGCTGAGCACTCTGGAGCTCCATAGCTGATGGTTCATACCGTGTTCCAAAAGGCCATAATAAATTTGAGGATCTTGGCTAAGCCTTTATTACACCTTCTCTATTATTTAAGCCTTGGTACAAGTGAATAAGACCTGTACCAAGATGGGTGATTTTAGAGCTCTTCTTTCAAAGTTAAAATAAGGTTCAAATACAGATGATTTTGATAGAGAACATTTTGATATCATCCACCGATAAAAGTTGAAATGCTTTTGTTAAGACAGAAAGAGCGAGAGGACATTAGCATTGACCTGAGATTTCAGGTAAAGGACTTCCCTGACGGAGGCTTTCCCCCGCTTCTTGTGAGATGTGATGAGACTTGTTTTATGAAAGGACAGGTCTCCAAAGTATCAGAATAATATTATGATTCTTAAATCTGACTTACTAAACTTCCTGAGGCTCCAGGTCCTGTGGAAACCATCTCAGAAACAATAATAAAATTGCTAGTCTTCCAAATGAGCCACTTCTGTGGATATTAAGGGTCAATGCTCTCAGCGTTCCTTAACTGCCAAGAGCCAGGGAAGTAATCATGTTTTTAAATGTCTCAAAATCTCAAAATACCTGCCACCAATGTGGGTACATGGAAACTGTTGCATCCAACCATTCACACTATAACAGAAGCAGCTTTTATTCAGACTTCACCAATCTTATTTACTGCAGAGGGAAAAACAGGAAAAAAAGGCATTTCCACCTACTTAAGTAGTTGACCTACATATCGATATAGCTGGGCCATTAGGAGAAAGCAGTACTGTATTGGTCTTTTCATTTAAGGACACAGGAAAAACTGCATAATTTGGGGTGATGTTTTTCTTATTGTCTGAAAGAACCACATCACACTTTTTCATATCTGTATTCAACTACCCACATGCATTCGTCAAGAAAAGCTCACTGGATTGTCCTATCACTGAAACTTCCGTGGATTTTTTTTTTTAACAGAGAATATCTCATTACCAAGTATTTCCAGATAAATTGGTAATTTGTTACAGCATTGTGGTTGGTCCTTGGTGGATAATTTCTAAAAATTTTTTATTGAATAGTTTCCTCACTTCTGCCTTGACTGATTAGCTCACCTGCTCTTTAATGTCAGTTATGAGGATTTGGTGATCAAGATAGATTCAGAACATGCTTGCCCAGGGCTACTGGGGCTGAACTTGCCCTTCCTTAGAGGCAGGGACACTGTTGATCCTCCTGCTAAGAGTGGGCTTTGTTCCCACACCACTCACCTTCTCCTCAGCCCAGCTTGACTTTCCTCCATTCATGTTCCAACTGAGAAATAATTAACAAAAGCCAAGTCCTCTCCTTCCACCAGAAATTTAAATATCTGAGCTATAGGAGTGATTTTTATAAGGCATTCATTTTGTTAAAAGAGGAAGGATAAAGGCTTATATTTGTTGAGGATCTGTAATACTCAGTTCTTATTATATAATCAAACTTTTAAATCCTTCTACAAAAATTCCTTTTGCCCCCTCAAGGGCTATTTCCATAAAAGAATTTTTTTTTCATCAAACACTAATTTCATATCCTAATAGAAACCTCGGCAGATATGGGGTCTTGCCTTATACAATATGCCAATAAATAATTCAAATGCAGGGATGGGGTTGTGGCTCAGTGGTAGAGGGCTTGCTTAGCATGCATGAGGCACTGGGTTCAATCCTCAACACCATATAAAGATAAAAAATAAAGATACTGTGTTCACCTAAAGCTAAAACACAAAATTTAAAAAAATGATAATAATTCAAATGCAATTCCCATGTGCATAAATGAACATCTCTGATTCTAGTGTGCAGATGATAAGAAATGGGGAGAGAAAAGAAAGACAGTGTGGCTACTCAGTTCCTATATAAGAAGCAGATACTGCTGTATCTGATAACATCTTGCTCACCACTTCACATTCCCTTGGCTCATCTCTTCTGCCAATCACTGCTGTGGTCACTACTTTTCATAGGCTTCAGTAGAGATGTCCAAAGGGTGATGACCTTGGATATACCAATCTCACCATATGCCTCAAGGATATGGTCTCCCTATACTTGAAACAATGGCTATGAACTGGTCATTTTGGGTCCTCTTGCCATTGGTCCTCTAATAAAAAAAAAAAAAAGGAATACATTGACAGAGGTAATTTGGCTGGACTGTGGGGATGAGATATGGCCTTGCTGCACAGTGGGTGAAGGAAGAGTGTATCTGGAATCAGGAGCTGATTGCAATACCAGCTTGTGCTTCTGTGCTCAGCGTTATTGGCGAGCGGGCAACTGCAGCACCGGTTATTTGTCAAGGGCAAGGTAACTAAAGACTAAGACCTCTTGGAGGCAGAAAACTGGGTCACTATATCTAGCCAAATAGCCAGCTGAAATTCCAGCTGAGAAATAGTTAAGAAAAGGATGTGCAATGCCAATTATTGCTTTGGATTCATCTGTTATAATAGATACTGTGGCTTATTATACAAATCTTTTGAATTGAACCTTTTCAGAGATTGCTAGAAAATGCCTTGACTATGACCTCATGACAGATTGGACTTTACACACAAGTCTTGGTTTTCTGAGGGTGGACTTGATCAGATATCTCTGTGTAGACTGATATCCTGTTGGCCTCACCCCTACTCCAGTCACTGCGGTGTAACCAGTTTCTTCTAGGTCTGCCCCATATGCAATATCTGCAATGGACCTTTTGCTTCTTGCCTTGAAGGTTCATTGATGCCACAAGACAGGTTTATCCCTAGAGACTTAATGACCTCACACAAGCACATGCCAGACAGGGCACTAAACGCTCCTGGAACCACCTTGTTGAATGGAGATGAGAATCTGCAGTGTGTTTCAGGGGCTCCTTGAGTTTCCCATGGGACTGAGCGGCTATCTCACATAGCCACTGTCAGCTGCAAGATGTATCTTTGTATTGGCTCCTCTTTCCCTTAACCTGGCTTCATACAAGTTCCAAGGATGTATATTCTCAAATGATTAAACTAGAAAAAGGTCTTTATCTCAGTCTTTGCTTTAAGGATAAACCAGGGGTTAAAATGAACAAGTGCACAATCTACATTTTTCTAATCCCCAAAAGATGATGTTATGGTAATTAAGTAAAGAGTTTTGGTTATGGGTTTGTCCCTCAATATACCTCTTTCCAGAAGATGGACCTTGATGTGTTACTCCTTTGTACACATCCCACAGAGTTCAGGAACTTGATGTATGGTTTTAATGAATGAATAAACAAGTGATATAAACAACTATTAAGCAATAGGCAACTCAGTTCCTATTGATCTCCTTGCTGATCTTGACCACACTACATTGCTGTTTTCACAAAAGCACGCAGTTACACACTGTAGACCTTTACAGTCACCTCCCCTCCCATAGTGAATCTGAGTCTGAGCACATGACTGGCCTTTGTTAAAGAGACATTAGCAGACGTGATGGAAACTTGGGTTTGGAGAGCTGTTGCTCATTGGGCTTGTCTTCTCTTGCTCTTGAAACTGCTTTTGCTACCAGGTGAAGAAACCTGGGCCCAGCCCGCTGGACACACGTGGCTCACTGAGCAAAGAAACACCCCTCAGATGTACAAGGCCCTGGTAGACAATCCAACAGAAGAGAAGATGCCATTTGACTGAAACTGCATGAATTACCCATGAGAGGTGAACAGCGAGAGAATTATCCAGAAGGGCCTATTCCAGATTACTAATCCATAAAGCCATTCAATCTAGTTGAAGAGTTAGAGCTGAGGTTTTTGAGCAAAGAAGCCAGAGTGCTTAGGGACCTTGAGGTTTGCAGAAACCCTGGAAATCTTTTAATCTTCGCTTTTTATAATTGAAATTTAAAAAATGAGCCAGGCACAGTGGCTCACACCTATAATCCCAGCAACTCTGGAGGCTGAGGGAGGAAGATCGTGAGTTCAAAGCCAGCCTCAGCAACATAGTGAGGCCCTAAGCAACTCAGTGAGACCCTGTCTCTAAATAAAACACAAAAAAGGGTTGGGGATGTGGCTCAATGGTTAAGGGCCCCCAGGTGTGATCTCCAGTATTAAAAACAAAACAAAATGCAGCACGAGTTACTTTCATCTGTGCACTTAACACGGTTATGAAATATATTTTATGCATGTATAAACATTCATGTTTTAATTTCTTTTCATGAGGGAAAGAAGCCCACAAAGGCAAAAGTTCACAGGGCTCAAAAGTCTCACTGCGGCGCTGGAAAAAGGGCTTGCAGTTTATATGTGGATAGATGTTTCAAAGTAGCTTTCTGAAAGCCTGGAAAATTTCTCATTTTTGCCAGAAATGGAGGAAGGGTCCTCCTTAACTCACCCTGAAAAAGAATGGGGTTAACCCTCAATTTTTGGCTCTTCTGATGGATACAAAGTGAAGCTCCTTGTTACTTAGTTTGCATTTCTTTCAAGAATGGGGGAGGTTGAAGGTTTTTTTTTTGTTTTGTTTTGTTTTTTGCATAACTTATAACTTTACAGGCCAGTTAGACTTGTTCTTTGCATAGTTTCTGTTTAAGAGAACAGTGTGACTCTGCCATAATGGTTGCAAACATTATCTGCCAATTTATTATTTGTACAATGGCATTGTATACAGTGCATTTATCACACACAAGTTGTGAATTTTTAGTGATTCTTAATTATTTGCTTTGGATAAGATGCCCTAAAGCCTCATTTGTACATGTAGTCCTTAAAATATTTTTATAGAAAAAAACTCAAATGTATACACATATATCAAACATTCAAGTCTTCAATCCTTCTAGAACATTCTATGACATAAAGAATATTTAGAAATTATTTTTAAAACAGATAAACTTGTTTTAAAGTTAAATAAAAATAAAAAGTGTTTTTTTTTTTATCATACACTTTAAAAACCACACAGATATGGTGAACTGAACATAGAATGGGAATAATGGGTATCACCCAGCCTCTCTGCAGTTAAGGAGTTAAAAACCTGAGTTTTCAAACTGGGTCCCCTGGAATCTCAAAGCTCACAGGGGCTCTGTAGCAATTTTTAGAAACAGAGAGGACCATCCCTCAAACAATGAAGACTGACCTTCATCCAGATGCTGTTAATTATGGCTTTTTTCCCCCACATATCAACATCATGGCTATGATTTTATTTGAGGGAGGACATGTTTTAGGGAAAAAAAAAACATAAAAAAGCCCTGGATTAGAGAATCTTCAGGTCCCTTTTCATTACTATATGATATTTTAAAAGAAGAGAGGAAGGTAAAAGACAGGAGAGGAGGAAAGTGGGGGAAAAATACTTCCACGTTAATCTTCGCAGCAAGGGGGTAAAGTGCTGCCAGGGGAGGCCCATCCAGATATTTCTGGAGCCTGAAGCTAATGCCATTTTAGAATTTCTCTTTAAGAAAGATGTATTTAGGTATAAAAATAATATTGCAATACGAATAAAAACACAGATATAGAAATGGCAGGGGGGCGTGCTCTGAAGTCAGCCTACCCTGCGATGCCTGGCGATAGTGAAGTCACATAGAAACAACTTCAGAGCACCACACAGGGCCTCTAGACCTCAATTAACTGTCCCCAACTCAGCCTCCCACCCACATGGCAAAAGTGCCCGAGGCTTCTCCATGGCTCTCCTCACGTGATGGACAGAAGCAGCAGTAACAAGAGACAGAGTCTCTGCCAAGTGCAGGTAAGAGATCTTTGTGGATTTTATATAAATATATGATCACCTGACTGTGCCCGACACAAGGGTGGGCTCTGAAACTTGAGCTCTGTTAGCCTCAGATCATCCTGTTTCCAAACGAAGGAACTGAGGCTCAGAAAGGTTCAGCAATTTAGCAAAGTCTCACAGCTGGTCCGTCGGTGGAGATCTGGACTCCAACAGGTGCCCTAACTTTATTGGACAGATGGCTTCTGGTGTCCAGCACAAACTCTTCCTCTCCTACCTGTCTCTTGTGGTGCTTTTTGTCTTCAAATAATACAAATGTCTTCCTGGACAATTTTTTTTTTTTATTGAAAAAACCAGGAAGAAGAAAGAAAATGAAAATGGTATTTACTTTAACACTGAAGTATGTGAGAGGTGGAGACACACTCTTAAGTGACAAATGAGAACTTAGATAATTGGAGTATTATAGTGTTGGGCTGTGGCCATTGTTCCAGGGAATACTAATTAGACATCACTGCTGTGATAAGGCTCTTGTGAAATTAAGCTATGGGTGGAAGGCACTCCACAGTATCTTCTCACCCTTGGAATGCCAGAGCACAGGCCACCTGGACTGCCTGATATTCTGATTTATCACAGGAGAGGCTGCCTTGCTGGCTCTTGATCGGAGAGGTTGGTTTTCAGGCCAAGACTGCAGTATCCTCCTTGATTCTTCTATTCCCCTATCAGTTGCTGGATGATTTCACCCAAGTCTCCAGTTATTAAGTGAGATAGCATAGTTAAAACATCTAGTGTTGTTCTATCTCTTTCCCCTTAGTGAACAGAGAAAGGCCAGACTCATTTTAATCATTAAACATAACATGAGAGGGATAGGACATATTCTTTAAAAAAGTTCTAGGCATTCCAAGATCAAATAGAAATATATTGAGTGTAACCAAAGATTTTGAATAATTCATACTCTGCTCACTTTACCTTACTGGGTACAATTGAAAATTGGCCATATTGATTTCTTGCCCAATATACAGTGAGACCTCATTTATCTGACGTCACTTGGGAATGAGCTGTTCACAGAACCATAGAATTTCAGAGCTGGAGAAGACCTTAGAGATAACCTAATCTGTCTCCCTCTTTGTAAATAATTATAATAATTACAACAGCAGCAGCAGCTGTTTGAGCTCTGACTGTGTCTCGTCTCCTTTGCTGAGTGTTTGTAAATGTTATGCCATCTGGTTTTCATAGCAATCCTATGAGGGAGATGCTTCTCTTTCCATTTTACAATGAAGCAAAGCGAGGCTTAGGGAGATTAAAGTCACAGAAGGCTACAGAGTTGGAAACCATTGGAACATCCTTGTCTTTGAGCACAACCCCTGTTCTTAGCCACTGTCCTACCAAGTTACATCCATCATGTGGCTCACCCATCCAAAGTAATTTCTTATCTAGTGTGAACTACCAGAGCCGAACTTGGGTCTTCTGTTATCACATCCTCCTACATCATACAAACTCTAATGTAAGTGGGTCTTTAACAAAAATGAACTGTTTTCCTTGCTGCAAGCACTAAAACTCATTTTATTTAAGCATTTTGTGTGTGTGTGTGTGTGTGTGTGAAAAATCACTCCAAAAGTTATTGCAGTTTTCTGCCTCCTTAATCATAGTACATTAAATATAATTGCCATTTCTTGCTGACTCAGGTTTGCTAATTACCTACATCAATCTCCAGATTGTGCTTCACCCACATTATCCCCTCGCCAAAAGATTCCAGAACATTTCCACTGACTCCTGTCTCCCCTTTAACAGCCAGGAATTCTTACTATTTCATGACTTGGCCTGTGGTGTTGCTATTGCTCAAACTCTCACTGCTCTTCCTTTATCTGAACATCCAGAAGATAAGCAAGCTCCTTTAAACTGGCTGTAGGAAAACTGAAATGGAAGAAACCCAAGCTCTAGAACACAGCTGGCATTCTGGGGAGGTCTCTGGTTGTTTGAAGAATAAAGTGGAGGTGCCCCAGGGGGTCAGGAAAAGTGCTCTCAAAGCAGAAGGTGCAAGATGTGCAGAGTCTGGGGGTGGGGGTGGGGGTCCTGAAAGGCACCCAGAGTAACTGGAGTTCAGATAGAGTGAGCAGGCAGCAGGAGAAAAGATCAGAGACCATAAGGGACCAAGACTTCAAAGACCTGGCACTTTTACCTAAGGACTTTGATTTAGTCTGGTAGTAATGGTGGTAATGAGGGACATGGAAAGAGATGACCCAATTTTATTAGAATTTCCTTTTGGCTATGGTATGAGGCTGAATGAGACAATAAATGGTAGAGCAGGGAAAATGAGCTCTCAAGGCCACAACCTGGCTCCAGAACATGATCCTCTAGGTAGAAATTGGTACACTCATCAGACAAGATCTAAGAAAGTCCTCTTCCAGCTCTGAAGCTATGAGATGCATCTATGAGATGCAAAGAAAAGGAAGCTTTTGACATGACTCAGTGATCTCAGTCTCTACTTGACTACACTGGAAGTTGGTATCACTGCTGTACTGGCTGCAGTAAGTGATTATCAATGGCTTTGAAGATGTTCTGACATTTCCTTTCTGTCCTCGTCTGTACGCATGCAAAGATCCATGGTGACAGGGGTAAAGCACAACCCACTCTGCACTCTGGAGGCTCAATTTGTTTAGGAGTCAGGTGATATTCTGAGATTAGCCCTGGGCCCTCGACAGCACTATGTGTGGACAGTGTCTGTGTTAAGTGCCTGAACTCTGAAGGTGGAGGGGTTTGATTCTGGCAGACTTCTGGGTCTGCTCTCTATAATCCAAGCACCTCACTTAACCTGTAGTGGCTCAGGTTCCCTTCTCCATAGAGTGAGGGCAGCAATTGCATCTACTTGAAAGTTTGAGGAGGAATGAACAGTTAGAGGCTCTCACTGAGTGCTGGGTAAGTACTGGCCATTACCTTCCCAAGGAGCATTATTCTGGAAAATACTTACCATACTAAAGATGAATCAGAACTTAGCTTACATTTTTAATGCATATATACTTTTTATTCTGTGAAATAACTAAAGAACATATTGGCTTACTAATTCAGATCTGACTTTTAAACATTCTGATTAAGAAGGATCAGCTCAGATAACCTAGAATCAATATCAAGCCCAAGTTGACGCCACTCAGTCCCTGAATAAGCTGTTCTATGTTCACTATTTTGGAAGGAAATAGATTTGAAGATGCCTAATTTTTCCTAAGTGTGTCCTCCATTGAGCTGAAATCAGATCCCCTATAACACATTTCTGATGGTCCTGAATCCTGTGTTTGGTTACCAAGAGTAAGCCAAATATTCCTTTCATAGGATATGTTTATCTTTAATGTGATTCTTTGAAATTAGCTTAAAATTCAATCCTCATTAAAGCATGAAGGATGTCTAAAGACCTTGCGTCCCAGGTACTTTCAAGCAGGACCAAAGAGATGTAAACTTGCAGAGTATGTCTCATTTTCCTCCCGTTATCCTGTAAGCCATTCCAGGATGCTCCTCCCCAGTTGGTAAATTTTCCTCCAAAACAATTCTTTCCTTCTTCCCAATGACCACCTCAACCACCATTCACCTAATTAGCTCTTCACTCAGTTACTTGGCATTTGCCACACTGAGAAGCCAACTTGAATCATAGTTTGAGTGACACGGACAACTTTCCTGAGCACTTTTTGAAGGTGTTTGTAAGTAAAGTAGTCATTTCCACTGGTGAGAACTCAGGCACGGTGGCGTGAGGTGAAGGTGGTGTGAGGTGAAGGGGGCAGGTGCAGACCTGGCTTCCTGGCCACCCCAAGGCTGCTCTGGCCATAGCTAGCATCAGTTCACCAGTTGAAATGGAAGACATATTTACAGAGGACAATTAGAAAGGACACCCCCCCACACACACACAATGGTAGAGCTTTCAGGTGATAGAACTAACTAGGAGAAATATTAAAACATCCAGGAACAAACTGGTCTTAGTGTGGCATGTGGCCTTTTAGGGGAGAATTAGTCAATTTGTTTTTACTCTGTTCTCCTTCTGCACATCTCAGAAACATCCAAAATATAGATTGTTCTATGAAAATATCAAGGATCAGAGAAAATTCATTTTCTGCTGACTTTTTTAACAGGCTATTATCATCTAGGAGGCAGTTAATACAGTTACATATCTGCAGGCCTGCATCTGTGGATTCAATCCACTGCTTACAAAATATTTGAAAGAAATTACATCTCTACAGAACATGTTCAGGCTTTTTAATTGTCATTATTCCATAAACAACACAGTGACTATTGATATAGCACCCATTGTAGTTGGAATTATAAGTAATCGAGAGATGATTTAAAGTACAAATGAGCATGTGCCTAGGTTAAATATAAATAGTATCATGTAATAACATGGTTATATCATATGTAATAATGTAAGGGAGTTGAGCATCTGTAGATTTTGGACACTTTAACTCTTTTTCTCTACTTTGTCCTGAATTTCGGAGACGGCTATAGTCTGAAAAATGTGACCTTCAAATAATGGTGTGCAAAAAAGAATTTTTTTTCACTGGTCAATAAAACAAACTACATTTTATTCGACATTCTTAAACCATTGCTGGACCCTTAAGTCATCTTGCCTCTGATTCTCTCACACTGGTCATTGCTTAGTCTCTTAACATCTTGAATCTGACTTGCCTTGTTTTGTGGAGCTATTTATGGAAATATTTTATGGGGTACATATGTATATTTGTCCTTAGAGTCAGAATCAAAAAAATAATCAGAAACTTTCCTGGGAGATTTATAGGGGTTGAAATTAATAAATTAATGCATGGAAGAAGTAGAAATAATATATTCAAGGAGTCTTTTGTTAGCATCCTGGATGTGCTGAGCATCATTTTAGGTCCTATGAGGAAAACTGAAGAAAAGTTAAAAATAGTCCTATCCTGTCAGCCTGTACTATATAGGTCTGTTCACAGAGTCAAAGTATAAATATCTAGATCAATAAAGTACTATAGAACCTGGATTCCCGGACTCCCGGAAAACTGGAAACGTTATAAAAATGTGCATGCTTCTGTAGAAGTGTCTAAAGTTTTTAATCTTTATTTTTAATTGAATGAAAACATGTTCCACAATTTGGCTCACCACTCTATAGTTAAGTAGTACCTGCATTGGGGTCTCATGCGGGCTTTCTTTAGTGTGAGGCTTCAGAATCTAAATATCTCTTACAGGTTCATCAAAATAATGACAGACAGAGGCTTGCTATCAAGCCATAGGGCCACCCTGGGTCAGATTCTGTTTGACAGTGGTGAGTTCCATGTTTACATTGAGAATGTTTTGTTTTAGCAAAACATCATATGTTGCATTAAATGAATGCTGATTATTTAGAATTAATTAGTTTTATCATTGGGTTTGTATTTAAGTCTTTTTTCTTTTATGATTATGGTAAGAGCAGTAAGAATAAACATTTATTCATAGCTTAATGCTTATGGATGCTTAAGAGAATAATCAAAATAATTTAATTCACTACTGCATGTGTGTATGTTTTTTTAAAAAATGTACTTGCTTGAAAAACCCTGGAAGAGAGTATGGAAGTGTGAGACCCTTACCAAGAAAGTTGTAATCGTGCCTCCCACCGGGTGTTCAAGGCTGGACTGTAATCGTATAGTTCTGTCCCAGTTTGGGAGTCTGTGCCCTCAAGCACTAAACTGTGCCTGTGAAGGACAGATGGGGCAGTGTCTGCACTCTGCAGCAAACCAAGCAGGAGATGGCTGGATCTTAATAAAGGAGTTGGATTTAGAAAGAGGGAAGATTTAGAAGAGGGAAGAACGTCTATTCTTAGAGGTGGGCACAGAGAGCAGTCAGGTAAGTGGGGTTTTATAGGACTTTAAAAGGGTTGAAAGGAGGATTTATGTCTAGGAGTAGGTGAAACTGGCAGCTAGAGGCCATTTTCAAAGCCTGGGAGGGAGCATCAGGCAGCACAAGGCAATGCAGGTCTAGTAAAGGCCATGATCAGATCAGGCATTGCCTAGGATCTGCAGTCTAAGGCAGAGAAGAAAATGAGCAGGAGAGGATAGGGGACAGAGAACAGCTGGGACAGAGTGAGCCAGCTACCAGGAGGTGGCACTGTGAACTTATCACAGCCTGACATTGTATTTACTTGTCTGTTTCTCTCTTTCCAACTAGAAAGTTCCATGAGGGCAGGGGCCTTCCCTGTATCTCTACACTGCGGCATTCCTAGCACCCGGAGCCCAGGAGACACTCAATGCATATTGATGAACGAGCAAATGCATGCAAATATCTATACAAGTATTATACCTATGGAAAAAAAAAACTGGAGGGAAATTTCAGAGGAAAAGTTGATTTTTATGATGCGATGCTGAGAAGACGTACATTGAAGTTTTAATCTAATAGGTGAATTTGGTAAGATACAGTGATTTTAAAAGATGCACTGGGTTACCTCACTGTGGTCTGACTGATCTCAGACTTTATGGGATCTGTTCCTCCCTACTGGGACAAGTGTCTGTGGGCTTTCCTCTTCTCCTGTCTGTTTATAACAGGCTTTTTGTGAAGTGCTATGATCTGGCTACCGGGTCTGCCTTTTGCTCTATTAAATGAGAAGATAAAAGAATTGAGAAAAATCTCTTTCTCTGGGCGAGACTGCTTTCAATTCTCCTAGTATATGTGGATGCAGACTGGAAAGTCTATTTTTGCTCACAGAGGGTGAATATTAACCCGCTCTTACTGTTTGCATTTAGTTCCCCTTCTCCCCATCCCCTATCCACAGATGGATGCTTTGGGCTAACTGGGGAGAACGTTCTACACAGAGACACAAAGGAGCCAAGCACATTAAGATATTTCAAAAAATTTACCTCTATTATATACACTCAAAGGATTAGAACTTTAGGGGAAAAAGAATTCATCCACAGGAGGAGAACCAAGGAAATTGAAAAAGGATTTAATAGCAGTCATTATAGATTTGAAGAAGTTTCTATTTCTTCTTCCCTATAGAAATGGTAGAATGGTAAAACAGGAAGAAAGCTTGGTCTTTGTAATTATTCCATCCAGCGCCTCATCTTACAGTTGGGGAGAGGAAAAAATAAACAAACAAACAAGAAACCCCAAGGTGTTGAGGGGTGCCATGCAGAAGGTGACCGTCACTCCAGAGGGTGGCACGGGTAGACCTAGATGCCAGGGCGATTTTCCAATGGCACATGTTTTTCCACTAGAACTTGTAATTACTCTTTTTTTTTTAACCTCATGGATTCTGACAGAGCTGCTGGCCACCTGTTGTCATCAGATCATTAGCAAACTACAGTCCAGTCTTTAACTCACCTCTGGACATCTGCTAAGTGCCAGACATTGGGGTGGGTGTGGAAAGATGACAGGGGACACTGGGCCTGAGAGGGTTGAGACAGCAGACCCCAGCTTCCTTGTGCCCACTGTACTTGTCACATAAGTGCCAATGACACTTGGGTTTGTATGCTTGAGAGGAAATCTCTGTCCACAGTCTGTGTGTCCGACACCTTCAGAAATGTACTTCCATGTCCAGAAGCGCTATTGTGGAGAGGCACTGAATTCATCGGGAGGTGGGGTCAGCAGGCTAAAGCTTACAGCAATTGTATTTCACCTTGGCTATAAGTGTCAGAGGGCACTATCACTGCCCTAGTTCCCTCTCCATTTGGAAGCAACTTGTCTGTGTTTTAAGTTTTAAAAATCCAACTTGGAAATAAAGGTGCAATTTTTATGAAATCCATAGATCTTATATATCTGCAAAAGATCCAGTTTTAAAGTCTCAGGTTTGAGTAATTTTCTTGATACCCATCAAAGTGTCCATTACTTTACAAAACTATCGAACAGGAAGTCCCTTTGGCATTCAGAATTTTGTGACTGCCCTATCTTTGTTCTTTGAAAGGGCACCACTGGATAATTTCCTTTGCACCCTAAGGAAGGTCAGAGGAAACTGAACTCCATCTTCTTAACAAGTGAAATGCTAAATGGTACCATAGCAATGGATTTAAATAAAAGTCGTGTCCATCAATATTCAGCCTCAAGGACCTACACCAGAGTTTCTCAACCTCAGCACCCTTGATATTTAAAGCTGGAAATTTTTGTTTGTTTGCTTGCTTGTTTTATTTTTTGATTTTTGGTAGAGATATCCTGTGCTTCGTAGATTGTTTATTAACAAGGCTAACTAGTGATGTGAGGAGTCCCCAGCCATCTCCAAACATGACAATCACAAAGTCTACGTACATTACCAAATATCCCCTGGAGGTCAAAATCACCCCAGACATCTGAGGACCAATGGCACAGATGATGCCTAAAAGTCAACTGAGTCTCCATGCTACAGAGAACTGATGGTCCTACAGGCCAGGAAGTAAGAGGCAATGCTGATCCTTTCTAGGTACAGCTGGCCAACCCAACAGCTGGGCCTCTGATTCTTATCTAATGCTATTACAGTGGTTTTGGTCAAACGGCATGAATAGTGAGCCCTTACCCTGTGTTATCATGTCAGAAGTAAGCATCCATTGCTCGTACAATTGACACTAGCAGATCTGTGGCTACGACTAGAACTACTCTTAGCATTCACTAGTGCCTTATGGGCCTGATATCACTGAGGGAATGGGGTGAAGGATAGTGTTTTCAAAAAATAAAGCCGTTCCTTTAAGCATGAAGCTTAAAAGTGTTCTACCCACTTAAACTTGATGGCTGACTTTGAAAGTTTTCATTTGATTTTATAAATATGCCACATCCCCCTAACTCATGATCACTAAAGAGTCATCACTAAAGAGTGTGCCCGTGGAGTCCTGGTCCCTTCACCCTATTCTTCTTTCTCATTTTCACCAAATTTAGGGTAATCAGCTCACTGCGAAGCCTTCAGCTCCATGCACATTAGCAAAGGGCACAGCACACAGACAGGAGAGGAAGACAGGACTTTCTGGAAGACTCTTGCTTGTTAATAAAACTTCAGGTACAGGTATGAATAGGCATGATTCACTTTGAGCTTAGCATCTGCATAGAAATATTTTCTCATGGCTTTTTATCCTATTGGTTTTAAAGATCAAAATAAAACAATTTTTGTTATGGTTTGGAGGTGTGGTGTTCCCCAAAAGCTCACGTGTGAGACAATGCAAGAAGGTTGGAGGAGAAATGATTGGGTTATAGCCTTAACCTAATCAGTGAATTAATCCCTGATGGGATGAACTGAGTGGTGACTGGAGGCAGGTGGGGTGTGGCTGGAGGAAGTGGTTCATTGGCAGCATGGCTTTGGGGTATATATTTTGTATCTGGAGAGTGGAGTCTCTCTCTCTGCTTCCTGATCACATGTGAGCTGCTTCCCTCTGCCACGCTCTTCTACCATGATGTTCGGTCTCATCTGGATCCCCAAGGAATGGAGCCAGCCTTTATGGACTAAGACCTCTGAAACCCTGAGCCCTCAAACAATCTTTTCCTCTACAATTGTTCTGGTTGGGTTTTTTAGGCACAGTAGTGATACTGGATCGGGCTCTGGCTTTGTCATTATAATCTACATGATCTCGGATGTGGCACTTAAACACCTTCAGACTGTCCTCTCATCAGAAAAGCAGGAATAATAATTTTCTTTTCTCCCAGAGTTTTTATGAGAAACAAATGAAAACATATATGAGAAGCTGCTACAGGAATCCTAGTGTTTGATAGAAAAGTAAGGTATGGTTCTGTCCTCTGCTGTCAGCACCATGGAAACTATCATTAATAACAAGCTCAGTATTCTGAATAGCATTCTGGACCTACGATAAATAAGCAGGTTAACATGGATAAGCCCAGGGAGAGAGCTAAATTCCTCTCAGACAGAGACCTTATCACCACTGGGAAGTCCTACAGGTGGAATATTTTTGCCTTGTTCAGGAACAGAAGGGAACATTATGAAAATACTCAGAAATGAAAATCTTTTTATCCAGTGCACATCTCCATGTGCTCCGTCCACAGCAGGTACAGCCATGTTATCTGTGAAATCACCAGTGGTGAAATTGCCTAGGCATTAAATTGTTATGGAAACGTTTGGCTCTATCACATGAAAAAAAAAATGCAAATATACTTTGCCTTTATTTTTATTGAAGTTCAACTCCCTTGATTATCTGGCCTTCGTTTTGGAGGAAGTGGGTAACATCCTCAGAGTAGTCCAATTAATAAAAGATAAAACAATGCTACTCTGCTCAGGAAATAGCCTGTGAGAGAAACAGTTCTCTGAAAACAGAAACACTGTTACCTTTAGCCTGGGTGTTACCTTACAATTAAGGGAGCAAAGACTTTGTTTCTGGTGTCCACTGCTTCTCTAGAGTATGTGACACAGGGCCAGCAACATAGCACTATTAATAAATGAGTGAATGATGAGAGGGAGGAAGGAAGGAAGAAAGGAAAGAAAAAAGGGAGGGAAGAAGGGAAGAGAGGAAGGGTGTTTGGTTTCCATATACTGTGCTGGATTCCCTTTTAAAAGCCAAAATGGACCACCTGGACACATATAAATATCAGTCAAATGTGTGTGCTAATTTTTATTTATATTGGGAAAAAAGAGCTTACTTTTTCAGTGAGAACCAGGTATTAAAAAATAATCCAAATTCTCCAGTATCATTTTTCATAATATAGTGTCATTAAACTTAGAATCTACAGATCTCAACAGTATAATATAGATAGATGAAGCTAATATAGTCATATTTTTTTTCTGGGCTGATTCTAGGATGGACACAACTCTTTTCCATTTGATGATTAGCATAACTTTGTTACGCATTATTCCACTTTCTGTCATCAAAGACAGATTCAGACCCATGACTGCCTCAGTTCTTTATCTTATCAAATAGTGTCCAGGCAGCTACTTCTGTATTGTAGGTTAAGGTTTGGGATCAGCCAATGTGTGCCTTTTTGAAAAGCTCAGAAGGTAGTCCTCCTCACCTCTGCCTTTGGTTCTATGGTGAACTCCGGATCTGCTTGGCTTGGTATTGTAGTGAATTTGCATATGGAATTCATCTCTTCCTGTGCCCATTTTTATGGGGGTCCCATATCTAATTCTACTCCTGTCTTACGTGTGTCTAGCCTGGGTCTCTTGGCCAGAAATGTGAATTCTATGATTAGACCCGGTGCAAGTAAGTATACAAGAAAAACAGAAAGAGCTGGTCTGTTTCCCTGTGTGTTTGGAGCAGGGGAGTATGGAAAGGAAAGAGAGGCGCCTGGCATCTGAAGGAAGCCAAATCGGAGATGGAGACCGAGCACACGAGAGCCAGGCAGGGTTTCCAGTCCTTCCTGGGCTCTTCTCCACCCCTGTGTGCCGAGGGAAATCCTGTATACTTAGAAAGCCAGCTAGTAGCTTTAACACCAGGAGTGTCGGGCTACTGGCAGAGCAGCTATCCTAACGTAATCTGCCTTCAGCAGGATGCCTGTGAGTGAAGGAACACACCTTCCTGTTTCTTGATCCCCTCAGCACACTTCTGAGTTCAGCTGCAATGGAGGCTGACTACGCAAGTACAATGGCATCTTCTCCAATCAAGCACCTGCCACTCTCCACAGGATTTCTTAGGCTCAGAGGGAGCCTGTTCTGCTGCACACAAGAAGAATTGGCAAGTGTGTCTAAGTTAAGCTCCTCTGAGTGCACCCTGGGTGGAAATCAGTGAAATCATCTCCGTGTGCCACAGGTGTCTCAGGCTGTCCTGTGGGGTGGAGCCCAGGCACTGTGAGCAGTCACTCACCGGTGAGTGCAACCCTCCTGTTTTCTCCCTTCTCTTCATCTCCACTCCCTCATGTAGGCCTTCCATGATCATCTCCCGTGTAACCCACCTCCTGGTAAGTCTCAGTCTCAGGATCACTTTGAGGAAAATCAAAACTATAACTGAAGGCAACTTTTCTGTTGTAAAAAGACTTCCTGAGAGGACTCTGGAGTAACATGGCTAACACCTTCCCTTCATGTATGTGTCCCACCTAATAGCACCTGAGGTCAAGGAGTGGGGAGACACAAGCAATTAGCATTCAAATTCTGCTGTGTAATGTGGCCCCCAAATGCTACTTGGTGAAGTCTGACTCTATTCTTATTACAAGCCTCTTGGAATACATTTTTAAAATTTAAGTGAAAGTTTGCTTTTTTGTGTGTGGGCTTTTAAACAGTGTGCATACCTGTCTTTGAGAAATGCTCTCCATGTGGTCATCTTAGAAAATGTGGATGATGGAGAATATACTGAGAAAACTTAAAATGCACTTCCAATCTGTTTTAAGTCTTAACTTGACAGTTTTTAAGACCTTAGGTTTGATCTCTAGGAATTCTGAACCTTGATTTTCTGAGCTATGAAATGTGAAAAAAAAAATGTGTCAGGCATAATTCGTAGAAGTAAAAAGTTTACACTGTTCTGTTGACCCCATAGTTGATGGTGTGTAAAAAACTTAAACATGGCTTCTGTCTTAAGAGAAAAAAAAAACAAAACACAGTAGAGATCAGGCAAAAGTCAAAAAAATATATATAGACCAAGCTGTTTGGAAATGTCTTCATTCTTTTTCTTAACACTTTGACATTCTGGAGGGAGAATATTAATTCTAAGCATGTGACTCTGCCGTCTTCCCCAGCTAGGCTCATTTTATCTACTATGCCTGAACTCAAAGAGGTTTTCATTTTCACTTAAAATGTCTAATTGATTGGGTGAGCACACACCGAAATACATCTCAGAATATATTGACCTACATACTCCAGGTTCTAGTTTGTACTCATGGTTGAGGCAAAAATGAACATTAGCCTTTAAAATCATGACCTTGTTAAAAATCATTCCTTCAAGCAAGGAGCACTAAGCCATTATGAGAGTGTTTGAGTTGATTATATATTTTTCTTAAATATGTCACTTGTCACTGATTTAATCCTCATGAGTGAAACTTCACCTCCAGCCTGATATCTCCATTCCAGAAAGGCTGATTATAGCTTCTTTGCCATACACTCACAGAGTATTAGCACTTCAAGGGATCAGAGAGACTACTTCATTTTCTTCTGCCATCTTAGTTGCCAAGTATTAAGAGAAAATCCAAAGAAAGGAGGTTATTTGCCCAAAGTCATGCTGTGAACTTGATGAAGAACTCATGCCAAGGGTCTGGGCATCTCTAAAAAGCTTTCCAACAACCTTTTCCAAAGCACATTCTGGAACATTGATCCCTAGACATCCTGGGGCCCCTGACCCCCAAGATAAAGCTTCTGTTGTAAAGTAAGCTCAGGAAACAAGCTCATACTCGGATATTAAAGTCTTGACTTAATGGGGTTTAAAAGTATATTTACTGAAATAACCTGGCGACAGAGAATTTCTTCTCTCCCTAGTTGTGGCTGATTATCATGTTTCCTTGTAATGGTAAGAGGCTCAATCCTATTAAGTCAGGACCTTCCAGGATAAGGTTCAGGGCCTGGAATTTATGATGCCAACACTCAGTCTCCAGTGTCTGCCTGCCCGTGTGGCTGAGTCTTCCTCCAGGTGTCCACCTGCTAAGTCACAGATTGCCACCTTCCGTTTTCCCCAAGAATCCAGTATCGCCTCTCCTTTTCCATGTGCCATTTTTTCCACTTGGACTGTTTCATCGAGAGCTGTTTGTATCTTCTCCTTTTTACCTCTCTAGTTCTGTCTACCACTGTCTGTCTTTCTGTCTTGCACATAAACATGTGTGTGCACACACGGAGACACACATGAGCCATTTGCTGTTTAGAAGGCCTATGACCGTGTGTGCTCTCTGTTCCTTGGACCTAGAAAAGATGATCAATCATATTAAAGTGACACCCTTGATTCTCAACCTCAAGATGGGCAAGACTATTATGTAAAAATGAATGTTATGAAAAAATTAAGAGTAAGGACAGATTGTCCCTTATATAGTCTGTGATCAGCTGGTTGCTCCCGTTCCTACCAGAACTGCCAGCTGAAAGGATCTGTAGACGAAGCTGCTAATCCCTGAATGTCCCCATTGTCAGAACTTCCCCAACAGCTGATTCCATCCTCATTTCCTTGCCTACCAACAGGATTCAACAAGCAGTTGTATCACTTCTGTAGATTTGCTCAGGTGTAAGTGATTGGAAACATTTTTAATTGTGGACATTATTCAGTAGGAATTATTATATAACTCAGGTTAACACTCTCTCTGAAGACAATAGGGTCACCATAGTTGTGGCTTCTATTTTTGCTCCTTTTTCTTGTTCCCCTCCAAGAGATTCATTCTGGAGGAGAAATTTGTGAGGGGACTCCTGTGCTGCATTGACTCAGAAGGGACCCTCAGGGCTGCCCTATAGTGCACTGAGACCTGCAGCTAGACTTTTAGATGTTCCTTCTACACACAGTATTCCAGCTGCACTGGGTGTGTAGACCTGAACTATCTAACACAGATCTCTTCAGATTCCCTGAGCTAGGAGAGAGCCATGACTGTCTTACTTCTTCCAGTTCACATGTTCCCCTTAGGAGACCTCTGACTCTCACAGTTGAGACTGCATTTTGTTCTGTGAATCTTGGGGCCACCACTGGGTTGGGCCATAAGAGACCCATGATGTGCTCTTCAACAAGGAAGTGGACCTGCAGTCCCCTTTAGCAAAAGCATTGTTTGCAATCGTCTAGACATTGACAAGGTGCCAATGAAACACAGTTACCATTTGTGGAGCTTTGTGAGCACAACTCAAAGTTACATCAGTGAAGAAAAAGAGATCTCTCTCACATTTCTAAAGTCATCTGTGTAACTCTAGCTGATGTAAGTAATTTCAACTGACTAATAAAATGTTTGATTAAATATCTAATTCCCAAGCAAAGCAAAAATTTACCTCAGTACTTCAATATTGTAGAAGATTATCTGTGCCAAGTTGGTAGTATTAACTATAATATTTGTTACTATAGGTAACCTGGAAGAACATCTGTTTTTTCACCCACAATTTATGACTTTATAATGTAAAATAGATGCCCTGCGTGAGGAGCTGGGCATAGGAATACGAGAACGGCAGGGTGAAATAAGAAGTGTGCACAAGACAGGGGTGTACAAAGCCAGCACCCACAGTGCACCCACATGGCTCAGAAGGCCAGGACAGAGAGAGGCCAGGTGCTCTGGAGGCCCAGGGGAAGCACCCACCTGCAGGGGCTTAGGGAGAGCTCCCGTGGGGAAGAGTCTAGCTGCCTCTGCAGAGAAACAGGAACTAACAAACAAGTAAGGGAAGAAGGTGTGTGAAGAAGGATCCTCACTTCCTGTTATCACTCCCTTGTGTAATCTCCTGGCTTTGAGACTGGCTGGACCTAGTGACTGGCTCCTAAAGAATACAGTGTGGCAAAGTGAGATCCTCTCCAGGATTAGGTTATAAAAGGGCTGTGGCTTTTGTCTTGGATTCTCTCTCTGTCTTCTCTCCCCCACAACGGCTCTCTGCACCCTGGCTGTGAGTGATCCAGGCTGCCAGGTGGGAAGTGGTCCTATAAAGAGTCTATATGGTAAAGATAAAGAACTGAGGTCCTTATCAATAACCAGCAAAGACCTGCCTCCTGCCAACAGTATATGAGTAATTTTAAAAGCTCTTCTTTACCTACTTTGGTCTTTAGGTGCAGTTCTCACCAAGATTAATATTTTTGTTGCGGTCTTATGAGAGACCCTGGCCGGATGTACCCAGATCAATTTAGTCTGAATTCCTGACCCACAGAAACTGCAAAATAATCATTGTGTTTTATGTTAAACTACAAAATTCTGGAATAATTTGTCACTCAGTATACATAGCTAATATATAGATGAATTAATTTGGTTGTGTTTATTAGTTTGCAATTCATCTACAAATGCTTATCAAATATATTGTCTTCCCTCACAAGTGAATGATACAGAGTAAGACATAGAATTTCCTTTCTTCAAGAAACTTGCATTTGGGAGATTATTTTTTTTTTAATATTTATTTTTTAGTGGACACAACATCTTTATTTTACTTTTATGTGGTGCTGAGTATCGAACCCAGCGACCCGCACATGTCAGGCGGGCGCGTTACTGCTTGAGCCACATCCCCAGCAAGAAACTTGCATTTGGAATAAGATCTTTTTTATTAAACCAGAGCCTTCTGAAGTTTGAATGGGGTCAAATCATCAGCTGTACATATTTCTCAGTGGATTTTAAAAAGGCATACATCTGAATATTTCCCTCCAAAAATACAGACATTTGTAGAACTGCACATAAATATTTTCTGCTCTGGACCTTACAAGACATTCATTGTTACCATTTCACTGTTCAATTCCAACTTGCCCACTTGAACTTTCCCTTTTGTTTATAGTCTCCACTGCAACTTTGATAATGATTCTAAATATTGTGAATGAAAATCATATTGTGAATTGAATAAAGGAAGATGCACATTTGACTTTTGTCCTAACATGCTGTTATTTACTGATTGCTTCATTCATTCATTCGTTCATCTTTTCCCTACACACTGACTGAGAACATAGGTAGAGAGATTAAATAATGGTTATTAGGAATACCAAGACATTCCTTTAAGTATCAATGAAAGTCTAAAACAGAAATCAAGGAAGTATGTGCTAAGGTCTGAATATTTATATCCCCCGTGTTCATATGCTGAAATCCAGCCTCCCAAAGTAGTGGTTTTAGGAGGAGGGGACTTGAGGTGATTAGTCATGGGGTGGCACCCTCAATATTGGGATTAGTGCTCTTATAAAAGAAGTCAGACAGAGACTGCTAGAGCCCCTTCCACTACACAGGACCAGTGAGTGGCAACATCTGTGAGCCAGAAAATGGGTCTTCAGCAGACACCAGATCTGCCAATGCCTGCATCTTGGAATCTCCACCTTCCAGAATTGTGGGAAAGATATTTCTGTTATTTATAAGCCCATAGTATTTTGTTATAGCAGCTGGAAGAGACGAAGACAGCATATATGACAAATGGACAATATTTAGAACTGAACCACTACGTAAATGCTCTATGAGTGGTATAACCTACAATTCTAGTAGTAAAATGTGAAAATAATTTTTAATCAACAGATTCAAGAAAGCCTCATAAAAATGCCTTGGCTGCACATTTCCACTGGAGGGACGTAAGCTCAGGTACACTCCTGGCCTCCCTCCATATTCTCCTCACCTCTCTGGACCCCATCTCCATACTTACGGATCCCAGGGAGTGAAAAGGGACAGGCAGTGGCGTTCATGTTTTGGTGAGTTTGGAAGGAGAAACTAAGCTGGAAGAGATCAATCTCGTACTGGAGTCTTATTTCTGAATTGATTCCAAATCTTCTAAAAGAAAAAAGGGTCATATGCTTTTAAGGTCCCTGAACAAAGTGATCGGCAGAACTGTGGTCCACAGAGGAAGGAGAATATCATGAACAAAAACCATGAAGCAAGCAAGTTTAGAGCATTCTGTTCCCAGAATCCCAGGAAGGGGAAGCAGCTCTATTTGGTAGGAATGCGAGGGTCAAACATGAGAGACATGGGAAATCAGCCTGCAGGGGTGGACCTGCTGGACCCTGAATAAGACCAGACCAGGGACCTCAAACTTGACTTGGAGAGGAAGTCAGAGCTATTGAATTTACCTGATCAGAAGGGCGATTCATATGAATTTGGTCAAAACATTAGTTTTACCGCCACCATCTACTAAAAGCTGGGCCAGTCATTAGCAACAGAAGGGGCATCTGCTCAGAGGGAGATAGAAATGTGAACAGCCAAGCGCTAGGGTAAAGAAGACACCAAGCAGAAGATGCCTGGAGGCTCTTGAGGGTTAGGAAAGAAACATATTGAAGATGACACTTTAGTAGGAGAAGAAATGGAGAATATAGTGAGGTGGACTTTTCCAGAAAATTTCAAAAATTCTTACAGGAAAGTTAGAAAGCTCATTTGTGTCTCATGTTCTTGATAAGTTCTGGCAACCCCAAGGCTGTGCTCCTTTCTCTTAGGAACAGATGGGAAGAGTCCCCAAGTACAGGCCCTTCCATTTCACTCTGGATCTCCTCCTCCTCGGAGGTGATATATGAGCCCCTGAGCCCTGGAAACATACAGAAGTCCCCTTTGCCTGTCCTTCACCTAACAGACTAGGTGTGACACTGTAGTCATGAAGGGGAGGGCTCAGAGGTGGCACTGGTATGGCCCTGCACCTTCCTCCAGACTCTGGTGCTTCAGTTGAAAACATGGCAGACAGGATGGTTCTGCTGGGAAAAATCAGACAAAGTAAGAATCATCTCTGCCTCCATTTGATTTGAGAGCATGCAGGAGCCACAACAACATATTCCTGTAGATAATTTGCAATTAATTTCCCTTCAGAACCCCTGATCTGAAATGCCATGGAAATACATCACACGGCAGATGCACCTTCAGTCTCCCGCTGGGCTGCCAAGCACTTGGGCTCATGAGAATATTCACTGAGTTTTCATGCCCTGGCTTCCTGTATTTGTAATATTTTGCCTGAAATGTCGTTACTGGATTCTTTGGAAAGCAATGAGGAAAAGAAGCAAATGAGAAGAAAGTGAAGAATTTTTAAAAAGCAGATAGATATGAATTTTATAAAAAATTCATGTGCCCAAATAGTATTGAGAATGACTTAGACATGGAAGAATGGCTTCTTCCAGTGCGAAACATGTAGATGCAGGGATTTAGAGTCCGAGAAACTCATAATGCTGTCTAATTTCTGTTTTCAATACAATTAAAAAATATTTGGTGTTCGGAGTCTATTTTTCTTTTAAAAATAATCACAAAGTACATGTATATATTATTGGTAGGCATAATAATGGTCCCATAAAGATATCTATGTCCTAATCCCTAGAACCTGTCAACATGCCACCCAAAGGGACTTGACGGACTGATTATGTTAAGGACTTTGTGGCGGAAGATTATCCTGGATTATAAGGGTGGGCTTGGTATAAACACAGGGCCCTTAGAACTGAAAGAGGGAGGCAGGAGGGTCCTGTAAGAGATAGACTTGCTGGTTGGAAGGGGGAGGCAGGGCCCTGGAGCCAAGGAACAATGGACAAGACAAAGGCACAGAGTCTCCCTTGGGACCTCCACAGGGAACCCAGCCCTCTTTACAACTTGATTTTTTTTTTAAACTTTTACTGTAGATGGACACAATACCTTAATTTGTTTATTTAGTTTTTTATGTGATGCTGGGGATCAAACCCAGTGCCTCAGGTGTGCTAGGCAAGCGCTCTGTCACTGAGCCTCAACCCCAGCCCCACACCTTGATTTTAACCCAGTGACACCCACATCCGTCTTATGGTCCCCCCGTCTGCAAGATAAACCCTGTATTGTTTTAAGCCACTCAGTTGGTGATCATTTGTTAGAGTAACAACAAGAAACTAAGTCATGATTGTTTGTAAAGTCTATTTCAAGGGAGTTTGAGGACAAGAGGTTTGATAATCAAATCCAAGCAAAACATCTGAGGTTGGAAACTGGGCTGGGCACGCTTGTTCAGAGCTGGTTGTTTCAGCATTTGCAGAATTTGATAAAATTCGAGAGAGCGTACCTTGCCCACTTGAAGACTCGAAGGAAAGTCTGTGGTCTAGAAAAACACCAGCCTTTGTCTGCATGCGCGTGTTTTTCTATTACATATGTGCTGGGCTGCAGAAGGCACACACAGAGTTAGGAAGACGCAGCACAGGTCCCCACGTCTGGACCTTCCCAGAGGAAAGAGGTCAGCATCTTGCCCCCTTCTGCTCTGTCTCGTGATCTCTATCTCCTCTCTTCTCTCGTGTATTTTTTCTCTCTCCAATCCCATTCTCTTTCTTCTCTTTAGCATTCTCTTTTGTTACGTTGGCTACCCTATGAAACCCAAGTGAATTTAATTTTATTTCTTTTTGTAGTCCTGGGGTTTGAACCCAGGGATGCTCTACCACTGAGCTACATCCTGAGGCCACTGTTTCATTTTGAGATAAGGTCTTACTAAGTGGCTCAAGATGGCCTTGAACTTGTGATCTGCTTCAGCCTCCCTAGTTGCTGGGATTACATTACAGACAGGAATCACAATGTCCAGCTGAAATCAACTTTCCTAGTTCTACTTCTTTTAATAAGGTTTAACTTTTCCTATATTCAATACATTTTTATTCCTTCCTCAATTATAGTACAGTACATGGATAGCATAGATATTTTCAGAAAATCTTTCCATTCTGTGTGACAATTTTGACAGTTACTGCCACCAATAAAATTTGCTTTTTATAAATCAACAAATGCATTAAAAAAAACAGAAAATGTATCAGAACAACAGTGGTTATTTCTCGATGATGCAATGGATGATTCTTTTTCCTTTTTATATTCTTTCCAACTTTCAGAGGTTAAATGTTTCCATTTCCTGAAAACATTTTTTTTTTCTGAAAAGATAGTATTTGAGCCCTTTTAATATCTTTTTATAGGACACCAACATAATGGGGGGGGTAGGGGGACTCTCTACTAATTCCATTCAATGTTATTCCAGTCTTTCTAAGTCCCTTTTATGGATGTGAAGTTCTAACTTTCAGGGACCTGAATAGAATATCTTCACAAAGAAACCCCCAATCCCAAGAGGGCCTGATCGCTGCCCCAGCTGGACTCTCCCACTCCCCGCTGTAGTTGTCCTAAAGCTATTTTACGACTCTGGAGCTCGGTACTTATTGTGCACTTGCAGAATACCTCTCCAACCTCAGGGGATGGATACTCCAGTGCCCAGGAGGGTTCCCTCCCACAGCTGCTCACCTTCGCCCTGGGCCGTTGTGTCTGTGTTGCGCATCTTTTCCCAAGTACTCACCACCCATTCCCAGCACAGGAGGAGACAGGACTCAGAAGCCCTCCTGCCCCATAGACCTCACGTAGTCGGCCTCTGAAGCACTAGGAACATCGCTTCTGAGGACCTGCGGACCCTATTCCATGATTTTACTCTTGAATATCTCAGCAGCACTGGTTCCATACGTTAATTGGATTCGTTGTGTATTGTTTTCTGAATGAAAGATGCTTGTGAGTGAAATCTAGAAGATATAGTTCACATATTGGGAATGAAAATGAAGAAAACACCTGAAATTATAGGCTTGGAGTTTACAAATTCTAAATAAATTTGTGTGCACCCTTCTTCACTATCTTAGGCTGGTATGACTAAAAGTCATGCTACTAAGAATGCTCACGCATGCGCACTCACATACACACATACATATTGTATAAATATACATATGTTAGCCACAGGGAGAAATTTTCACATATATGTCATCAGAGTGTGGTCATGGGCTATAGTGGCATGGCTTTAACCCCGGCCCGCTTAGAAGGCTGGATTTGCAAATCAACTCTAAATGTGTTTTCCTCCCCTGACATTTGTAAGGGGATTTTTAATGCTGGCCCCTAATAATGTTTTGTAGTTAACCAGCATTTTAACACTGAAGTAAGCAACAAATTAATGCTTTAACACTTTTTTTAATTGAAAAGATTGAGAAAGCTAATTAATTTATAAACTGTACTTAGTGAATCATTCTGAGTCTATGATTAATTTTGTCTATTTTTTTGTCCTACACATGAGTACCTTTTTTTTTAAAAAAAAGGTATAAAACATACAATTAGCAGTAGATAATTTTTATCAGCCTCTGGAAATATTTGTGCAATGACATTATAAGAGTTATATTAAATTTTATCTGAACATTTCAAACATTTTTCAACCTTTCATTAATTCATATAGATTTTGTAAATCTTCTGTCCCTGCTGTTATAGAAGCACTAAAGGGTCAGACTTTGATTTTATAAGAAGAAAATATGGTTATTCATTTTTGAACCTATATTTATATTTTACTCTGATTTTTATTTTTCATTTCATAATTATTATACTATCCCATAACTACCACCTTAATACACACCCTCAATATTTCTCAGCTGGAGATCTGTTGAATTAATTAGCCTGCACAGTGGTGCACATTTGTCATCCTGGCTGCTCAGGAGGCTGAAGCACAGGAATCACAAGTTCAAGGCCAACCTCAGCAACTTAGTGAGACACTATTTCAAAGTAAAATCTATAGAAAAGTGGGGCCCATGGCTCAGTGGGAGAGTGCCCCTGGGTTTAAAAATTATTATCAAAAAAATTAAATAACATGACAGTTTTGTATCTTACTTATACTCCTCCAAGATAACAGTCTGCTGTAATGCTTTGATGAAGATGATCGCACACACCATGAATCTACTGAGTGTGATTAAAAGCAAACAGACACTTTAAGGTTACATTGGTACGTTCGCCTGCTACCACACAAAGCACATGCAGGCATTCACACAAGGTCAAAGAAGAGATAAGGTTTCATCCAAGGATAACCACGGCAGCAGCCAATGCAGCACGTGCGTAGAAAGAAAAGGTTTCCTGGTACCTACAATCATGATTTGTCTGTGATCTTTGTTACTGTTGCAAAGAGCTTTCCATGCTCACAGGGACCAAATGTGATTGGCTGCTGTCAAGTACTACAACTCACTTTGCCAAGCTACAAGTCTGGTGTTAGCCCCTCTTTCTCTTTCTACTGAAAACAAAGTTAAAAAAAAAAAAGCCAAGTAGGCTTAGTTTAGAAACATTATGTAGACAGAAAAGAAAAAAAAAATACACACCCATGATAGTAACTCTTGGTTAAAATTCATTAATTTACTAGTAGAAATTTATAAAATTACTTCCTAGTTTTATTTAAAAAATGAAACCAGGTTGAGAAAGGAAGGACCCCTTTATTAAAGGAATGTGGGTTGAAGCTGCAAAATCATTGCTCTATGAATTCCTGGTGCATCCCTCTTTAATAGTGTATGAAGATGAGAACAAAAGGAAAAAGTGCTAGCTAGGGTTCAAAGAAGTGTCAGGTTTGTATTCATAATGTACTAAATGTACCACCTCTTGTCACTGACATGAAAAAGGTAGCCAGAGGGCTGTAAAACTAAAGAGGACAGGAGTCACCTGTGGTCAGAATAGGTCACCTCTCACTTGGCTTGGTTTCAGGAAAAGAGGAAGGAAGCCTTTCTCCTCCTCTTCTTCTTCTGAGCACGTTACAGGAATGCTTACTTTTGAAATTTAAAACTGGGAAATTAAGTTTTGTAATAAAATAGAATTTACAAACATGGATATATGTCTGAGAAATCTACCACATCTTTCATAAATAACTGCTTGATAATCATAAATTAATAGTAATTCAGAATTTCGTGTATAACTTATACCTTTGGAGATTTTTAAAATTTCTTCTGTGTTGACATCGGTTGTAATTTTTTCTTTTTGGAAACTTCTTTTCCTGACACCATGGGTAATAATGACAAACAGGAGTTCAACACAAACACCAAAGAACCTAGAACTAAGCCCAGGGAATGTAAGCTCTCCTGCATAGTCTCCTGTCTGCTGTCCCAGGGATGGGGTGAGCACCCCAAGGGACTTCCTTGACTTCGATGTCCTTTGGCAGCCTGTCTGCAGGCACCTACTCCTGAGCCATGTCCTGTGTCCTGGGGAGGGGGAGGGGACTAGGACTCTGACCCTGTCACAGAATTTATGGATTAGAAAATCCATGATCATTGGAATCTTCACTGCTAGAGATTTCTTCAAATGGTTCTCAAACCACAGTTTAAGGATCATTGGTTTAACCGTTTTTTTCATGTATTTCTTCTTTTGAAAAGTGCCTCTTGAGTCCCTTTGCCCATTTATTGATTGGGCTATTTGGTTGTTTCTGGTGTTAAGTTAATTTTGAGTTGTTTGTATATTCTGGAAGTCAATGCTTTATCTGAGGTGTGGGTGGCAAAGATTTTCTCCCATTCTGTAGGCTCTCTCTTCATGCTCTTGGTTGTTTCCTTTGCTGTGAAGAAGCTTTTTAGTTTGATTCCATCCCATTTATTGTTTTTTTAATTTTATTTCTTCCATTTTAGAAGCCTTGGTGAGGAAGTTGGTTCCTAAGCTGACATGCTAGAGTGTTGAGCCTACATTTTCTTCATTTTTCTGTGCAGGGTTTCAGGTCTGTTACCCAGGTCTTTGATCCACTTTGAGTTGAGTTTTTAGCATGGGGAGAGATGGGAGTTAAACTGGATTTCCATTTTTTCCATCACCATTTGTTGAAGAGGCTATATTTTCTCCATATATGTTTCTGGCACCTTTGTCTGGTATGAGATAACTGTATTTAGGTAGGTTGCCTCTGTGTCTTCTATTTTGTACCATTGGTCTTCCTGTCTGTTTTGGTGCCAATACCGTGCTGTTTTTGTTACTAAAACTCTGTAGTATAATCTAAGGTCTGGTATCATGATCCTTTCTGCTTCATTTTTCTCACTAAGGAATGCTTTGGCTGTTCTGGGCTTCTTATTTTTTCCAAATGAATATCATGACTACTTTTCTGTTTCTATGAAGAATGTCATTGGAATTTTAGCAGGAATTGTGTTAACTCTGTATTATGCTTTTGGTAGTAAGGCCATTATGACAGTATTAATTCCGCCTATCTAATAACATAGGAGATCTTTCCATCTTCTAAGGTTTTCTTGAATTTATTTATTATTTTAGTGTTCTGCAGTTTACAATGTAGATGCATTTCACCTCTTGTTAGATCGATTCCCAAGTATTTTACTTTTTTAAGCTATTGTGAATGGGATAGTTTTCATAATTTATCTTTTAGCTGATTTGTCATTGGTATATAGTAACACAATTGATTTTGAGATGTTAGTTTTATATCCTACTACTTTGCTGAATTCATCTATGAGTTCTAAAGATTTCCTGGTGGAGTTTTTTGGGGTCTTCTAAATATAGTATCATATAATTGACAAAAGCTCTTCTTTTCCTATTCATATACCTTTAATTTCTTTCTTTCACCTAATTGCTCTGGCTAGAGTTTCAACAACTATGTTGAATAGTAGTGGTGATAGAGGGCATTGATATCTTGTTTCAGTTCTTAAAGGGAATGCTTTCAGTTTTTTCCATTTAGAAATGATATGGGCATTGAATTTGATGTATATAGATATTGTCAACACCTCTAGCAATTGGAGAAATGCGAATTAAAACTACATTGAGATTTCACCTCACTCTAGTCATAATGCCAACTATCAAGAATATAAGTAACAATCAATGTTGGTGAGGAAGTGGGGAAAAGGGTATACTCATAAATTGCTGATGGGCCTGCAAATTGGTACAAGCACTCTGGAAAAGCAGTATGGAGATTCCTCAAAACACCAGGAATGGAACCACCATTTGACCCAGTTATCCCACTCCTTGGTATATATCTAAAGGAGTTAAAATTAGCCTAATTTAGTGATGCAGCCACATCAATATTTAAAACAACTCAATTCACAATAGCTAAGCTATGGAACCAACCTAGGTGCCCTTCAAAAGATGAATGGATAAAAAATGTGTTTTATATACACATTGGAATACTAGCCAAAAAGAAGAATGAAATTATGGCATTTGCTGGTAAAAGGATGGAAATGGAGAAACCATGCGGAGTGAAATAAGCCAATCCCTAAAAAACCAAGATTGAATGTTCTCTGATATGTAGATGCTAACACACATCAAGGGCAGGGACAGGAGTGGGGGGAGGAATAGAAGTTTAGTGGATTAGGCAAAGGGGAATGAAGAGAAGAGAGGGAAATAGGAAAGACATGGACTGAATCTGACATAACTTTCCTATATATATACATGAGTTACAGCACAGCGAATCTCAACATTGTGTACATCCACAAGACCAGAATCCTAATTAGAATAAGATGTACTCTACATTTGTATGAATATGTCATAATAGACTCTACTGTCATGTATAGAGAACAATTTTTTTAAAAAAAGAATCACTGGTTTAGAGAAAATAAAAGCCAGACAGATGTAGAACTGGTAGATTGAAGGGTGGTATCCAAGTTTGGATTCAAGTTCAAAAGCCTCTTCCTTTCCCGGTTGCTGACATTCTTAGCTGGGCATCTACAGAGTAAACCTCGGAACATGTTCCAGGCAGCTGACAAGAATTCAACCTCATATTAAAGGCAAACTTTACCAGCAAGAAAATAAGTCATAGTGAGGTTCTCCTCCCCTGGAACTTCATTAACTGCGAATCTAGTCTTTTATTTTATGATTCGATGCAAGGTTCACATATAATTGACAGGGTCAGTGACAAGGACTGAATCCCCCTCCTATCCAAGAATTTCCAATTATATTACTGATATCCGCCCCTCCCTCAGGTGACACAAATTAGAGAGGAAAAGCACATTGAAAAGACAGAACAGAGAAAGACAAGGCTGAACATTCAGCCCAAGTAGAGCTGCTTCTCCTTTAGCAAAAATCATACCAATAAATACTTTAGAAGGCGTCAGGGTGGGCATGAATGGGATTGCTGAATGCCTACTGCCTAGATCCTGTCCTGTGATTTGGTATAAGAAGGCCAGTGAGAAATTTTTTGACACCATAAAATAAGTATCTGACAACTCTGTATTGCTTTGTCTCTGAAAAAGTCCACAGAACATGCTGTGGGAGAACAGAGGGTGGGGTCTTGAATCAGACTTGGGGTGACAGAATGTTTCCTGCGATAAATCAGACTTGGGCTGAGTACTGAAGACTATACCAAAGCCAATTCACTGGGAAAGGAAGAGGAAGAGTTCCGACCGGTGCAAAGTCTTCAACAGAACATTCTAACATGCTCTGAGTGCCTGCAGCAGAGGGGCATTGGGGGGAGGCAGAGCCAG
This sequence comes from Urocitellus parryii, assembly GCF_045843805.1. Classification (NCBI taxonomy): domain Eukaryota; kingdom Metazoa; phylum Chordata; class Mammalia; order Rodentia; family Sciuridae; genus Urocitellus; species Urocitellus parryii. The sequence goes on from NC_135533.1 coordinate 8,156,786, forward strand.
AGGGAGCTGGGAACTAGACCATCGTGCAGGATTTATTCAGACTGTGGCTTTGTTGAAGGGTTTTAACCTGAGAAGTGAAGGCATCGAATCCTCACTTTTTCTGATGTCTGAAGAACACACTGAAGGTTCTCCAATCTCATCTGCAAAGTTCCTGAAGCTACTCAGAAATGAAGAGAGTCTGCTGAGGCACAGCCTTGGAGAGCCAGTCAGGATACAGCTGGCCTCAGAGCTAGAGCCCGCTGAGCTTGGTGACTGAATCGATGTGGAGGTCTCTAGATTACTGACCTCCGTGACTGGGGTGGGAAGGGCCATTCTATGGGTGGGAATGCAGTTTCAATATCCTGAGGCTGTTATGCTACATGACCGACATAACATGTAGGATTGAGATGTTCATTTATTTCAGGAATAGTGATTGAATTTCTATGGGGTGCTGGCCTTGGTCTACCCAAAGACTGGAGTGAATGTTCCACTGGGCTGGCCATTTTGATGAAAAAAATCATCCTATACATGGAAACTGAAGCCACCAGAGAGGACGTGCACTCCCTGTCAAAGCCAGCTCATGGAGGTTCTCAGAAACCCCCATCAGGCTACTTCTGAGGGCCTCGTACCTGCCTGGTAATGACTGACTGTTTACATACACGTTTTACGTTTTTAGAAAAAGGTGAACAGGAAGACCTAAAATCCAATGAGACAACTTGCAAAGTAAGCACTTTGGTTCCCATGCCCCTGGACAGGGACATGAGGGCTAGGCAGGCCAGGTCACCACCCCTAGGCTACACCCACAATAAGCAACAGAGTTTGATCTGACCCCAGCAGGCACTCTCCTTTTCAAATATCTCTGGAAGGCAGGAAAAGTTGAGCAGTTTGGGGAAGAGGGTTGAAAATCAGTTTAGTCTAACAGGTGGTTATTACAGCAAGTGTGAACACAGAAGACGGTGGATAGACAGTGGGCCTGGCAGCTCACCCTGCAAACACGACTTCATGTCAGTGGGTCAGACAGGCCGCACCTTCAAGGAAAGGATGCCTGGTAGCATTTTAAGATTCCAGTTTTAAACGGGGTTGACGATTAGCCATTGGAACAATGGTGTCAAGATCCAGAGTCTTGGAGGACATGAGCTTTTGCTAATGACGGCTCTGTTTCCTCTCACGCATGAGCCAGAATGGTCTGCCTTCCTGGCTTGTCTGCTTCTGTTGATTTCAGTCCTTCATCATATTGACTATTTTTATCACAGAGGAGAAGGTTAAAGCAGGGCTCCTAACCTCTCTTTATGTGAGGTCCAATCCTAGGTGTTCTCTTACCACGATTCACCCCCACAGCTGCCACGGAAGTGGTGCCGGAGCTGCTTCCCACGAGGCCCCTCTTGACAGGTGAAGGGGGCAAGTGACACGTTCCCATCACAAGGGCTGATTCAGGCCAGTTTGCCTTTGATCTTTCTGGACCTGCCAAAGATCCAGGCTTTCCCCAAAGGACCGCTGCAGTGATTCTGTGGCAATGATTCTGACATGAAAAAGCTTCTACCGAGTCTTAGTTTTATGTCTTTGATGACCTACAGCCCTACAGGTTGCAAAAAGCTTTAAACTAGCTGGAACTCCAGTGTTTTAAAGTCTTTTGTTTGGGAATCTATAGCATCACATAAAAAGAAGCCAGAGAAGGAGAAAGTAAAATTAAGGAAAATGGATATATTTATTCCATTTAAATAAATCTTTTTGCTTTTTTTGCCTTGTTTCTAGCCCTTAATCCTCTCAGATTTACAATGGAATGTTGATAATTGCTGGAAATAGCCACGAATTTTACAGAATAATTGGCCCTATTTTAAGACACTGTTTAGAGTGTATACTACATTGTGTGGCTATAAAGTAGCAAAATAGATTTTTGCATGTTGCTGCTGGAATCCATCCTCATTATTTCTAGTCACACATTGTGTATGTGTGTGAGTGTGGCAACATTTTTTAGTTTGAAGGCCCTGTATAGTTTTTAGAAGTTAGAAAATAATAGAATTAATTGCTTTGAATTTAGTCATTTTGCACTGGGCAAATATTGATTTCTTTCCCAACACCTTTAATTTCTAATGGAGCTTGAAATTAACTTTGGATTTTAATTCTATTTTATTCTGGGTTTGTACATCAAGACCATTAATTATGTCAGGAGAGTGCTGAGGGAATTGTTTTGGAGTCAGGAGCCCACAGAGCCTCACAGCCCTTGGACCTCCACCAGGGGTGGGAGTCTGTGTGGGAGGTGCATCCCATCAGCACTTTTATGAATGAGCAACTAGGTTAAAGAAAGTTGGCTTGGAAATGTTAGGCTCGGATCACTTGCTGATGTCTGCATCATTGTGTGTGTGTGTGTGTGTGTGTGTGTGTGTGTGTGTGTGTGTGTGTGTATGTGTGCTTGCATATTTAATGAGGGTGGGCAAAAATGATCAGGCTGCAAAAAAAGATTTCCATGAATCAACGTGGCCTGGAAAATGAGCTTTTCTGATTTACAGGGCAATAGTCTACTTAGTTGAGAGAAAGAAAAAGCAAATAAAGGATATACACGCACACATACACACAAATATGTATGTGTATATAGTTATACATACAGTATTATTTTCAAATATATTTATACTAGTGTAAAAATAAGTTAAACTGCAAATTTTAAGATAATTGCAATGTCTTTCTTTGAGGTTTCCAACTTTCTTAATGATTGTCTATTATGTTTATTAAGCAGGAAATAAACTGCTGCTGGGATCCCGTGGAGTCCTGGGCTTTCATCTTCACCTAGAAGTAAAAACTGTGTGTCCCTCTGTTTTTCCCAGAGGTCCTTAAACTTGCTCTCACAGAAGCTGCTATCGGTCTGAGAAACATTAGCAGGAATAAGGTGGGAACTTTAGGATGAGTCTCCTCTATAAAATCCACAATCGGAAGCTAACTCCCAGGACCGCCTTCCCTAATTCTCCAAGGGAGAACCTGTAGACTCTCAGAGTTATCAAACTGTGCCAGAGGCGGGAAGTGTGGGAAGCACAGGTTTCATGAAATGGACAGGGAATGGATTGAAATCTTGCTCTGTCATATACTCTGAACCCCTGTTTTTTAATCTATAAAATGGACCAGCAATATCTTCCTCACTTGCAATTTGGAAAAATGTTGAGTTCAATCCTTAACATACATCCCTCTCTGTTCTTATTAACTTTCTTTCAACCAGGAGCATGTGTTCAAAATTAAAAAGTTAATTAACAAAGACAGACTTCAAGTTTTTATAAAATGTAGGAGAATACTTCCAAGGCTCACATGATTTACATTCTAGAAGGAAAGAACTATCAAATTTTTTTTAAAAGAAAAAGTAAAGAAACGAAGTGTACAAATAACAGATAAATCATACGGATGCTAATTGCTATGGACATTTTCTTTTGAAAAAGAGAAATCATTTTCACTTTGGGAGAAGACAGATTTCAGAAGAGAAGAATAAAAAGTGACAGGATACAAAATTAATATCCAAAAATTCATGCCTTTCCTATATGATGAATTTGCTGAGAAAGGATTCAAATCAAGAAAATGGTTCCATTCACAATATTCTCAAGGATTACTTAGGAACAAATCTAACCAAGGAGGTAAAAGACCTCTACAATAGAATCATAGAACACCAAAGAAAGAAATTAAAGAAAAAACTAGAAGATGAAAGACCTCCCATGTTCATGGATGGGCAGAATTAATATTGTTAAAATGGCCATGCCACCAAAAGCAATATACAGACTCAAGGCAGTCTCCATCAAAATACCAATGACATCCTTAAAACAATAAAACAAAACAAAAAACAGTCCTAAAGTTTATTTGGAAGAATAAAAGATCCAGAATAGTCAAAGCAATACCAAGCCAAAAAGCAATTTTGGTGGCATCATAATACCTGACTTCAAATTATACCACATACATACAGTGACAAAAACTGCACGGTACTGGCATAAAACAGAAACAGACCCATGGTACAGAACAAAGGCACAGAGACAAACCCACATCGACAGGTTCGTCTGATCCTTGACAAAGGTGCCCAAAACAAACAATTGAGAAACGAGAGCCATTTTAACCAATGGTGCTGGGACAACTGGTTATCCATATGTAGAAGAATGAAGCTAAACAGTTATTTTTTAGCCTGCACAAAAATCAACTCAGAATGGACCAAAAGCCTCAGAATTAGACCAGAGACCATGCAACTCCTAGAAGAAAACATAGGGTCAATTTTCCAGCTTTTAGAATAGGCAACAACTTTCTTCATAGGACCTTCGAAGCCCATGAAATCAGGCCAAGAGTTAATAAATGGGATGTGCCAAATGAAAAAGCTTAAAAAAAAAATCTTTGCTGGCTACTCTGCTTTTTTTGGTAATGGGTCTTGAATCCAGGGGTGCTTTACCCCTGAGCTACCTTTACAGCCTTTTATATTTTTTATTTTGAGACAGGCCTGGCTAAGTCACCTAGGCTGGCCTAGATCTTGTGATCACTCTGCCTCAGCCACTTTAGTTGCTGGGATTAGAGGAAGGTACCCCAGTTATGGCTGCTTATTCTTCTGACAGAGGAATAGTATCCATAATATATGAAGAATTTGAAAAACTTAATACTCCCTAAAACCCCCGACAAATACCCCAATTAATTAAGTGGGCAAAGGAACGATACAGACACTTCTCAAAAGAAGAAATACAAATGGCCAACAAACATTAAGAAAAAGTGTTCAACATCATCAGCAATTAGGGGAATGCAAATCAAAACTACACTGAGATTTCATCTAGATTGCACCTAGAATGGCAACCATCAAGAATTCAAATAACAATAAATGCAGGAGGAGATGCGGAGAACAGGGAACACGTTTACACTGCAGGTGGGATTGCAAATTAGTGCAACCACTATGAAATCAGTACTGAGCTTCCTCAAAAGACTAGGCATAGAACACCCTATGACCCAGCTCTACCACTTCTTGGTCTTTACCCTGAGGAATTACTCCAGTGACGCAAGCAAACCCATGTTTATAGCAGCACAATCCACAATAGCCGAAGTGTGGAAGCAGCCTGTCCATCTGTGGATGGCTGAATAAAGAAAATGGGGCATCTATACACAACGGAATTTTATTCAGCCATAAAAAATAATGAAATTTTGTCATTTGCTGGTAAATAAATGGAAATGGTGAGCATATCTTGCTGAGTGAAATAAACCAAGCTCCCAAGTCAAGGGTCCTATTTTTTTCTCTCCAGTACAGAAACAAGAGAGAAATAAAACAAAACAAAACAAAAGTAAGGGGGACCTCATGGAAATAGAAGGGAGACAAGTGGGGTGAAGGGAGGGACCCAGCAGGAGAAAGAAGGGGAGGGAGAGGGGAGGTGCTGGGGGTGAAATGGAATTGCACTGTGTGCTCCGTGTGCATGCACAATACAACAGCAAGTCCCACTGTTGTGTGTAATTATAATGAACCTGTGAAAAGAAAAAGAACATCTCCAGTGGAGGGGAAGGGGATGCGAGGACTGTGAGCTCACCCTACTGGGAGTGGGGGGATGTAGGTGCACTGATAGAGGGGAGAGGAGCGCCCTGGGGTGGCACTCGATGGCCCAGGGCAGGAGGCAGAGGGACACATGGAGCCATGTGTAGGAAGCACTGTTTGTTGGTAGTGCCCTGCATTCCTCAGGCCCACCCGGACGCTCACATTGGGACTATGTTTGGAAACAGAATCTTTACATACATAATCTGTTGAGATGAATTTCTACTGGATTACCATGGGCCCTAAACCCCATAACAGGTGACTTTATAAGACAAAGGAGAGAGTGATCCCAACAGAGAGTCACAGAAACACATGGAAAGAAGGCCACGTGAGGAAGGAGCAGAGACTGGAGGGATACACATTAAATCTAAGGACTCCAGAAGTCACTGGCACCCCCGGGGAGCTAGAGTAGGGCAGGGTCCTGCCTAGAACTTCAAGGGGTCTGTGGTCTTACCAGCCCCTTGATTTTGAACTGCCCCAGAACTGTGAGAAAACACATTTCTGTTGTTTCAACAAGTCAGAGTGTGGTCCCTGTGGCCACCCCAGAACACGAGGGCCCTTGGCAGCCCCCCAGCGGGGTCATTAAGGCAAAGCCCAGGTGCCCTCCCCCGTCTGTCCATGCCTGTCCATGCCCTGACTGTGGACCAAGCAGAGGCCTCGCCTCAGCCTTCCCCGAGTCAGGGTCTCTGCACCGAAGCTCGCCTTTCTTGCTGCTTTCTTTTCTTTCTTTTTCAGCCTCATTGAGGTCTAGCTGACGATGTTGCATAGGTTTAAAGAGGACAGTGTGATGACCTAGCGGATGTCATGTGAAGAGATGATCACCACCATCAAGGGAGGACACCCATCAGCTCACGCGGCTGTTTTTATGAGAACACTTAAGATCTGTCTTTCAGCCGGCTTCACGTGTGACGCAGAATTAGTAACTCAGGGGACCACGCTGCACACTCGATCCTTAGAGGTTACTCACTGTTTAACCGAGGCTTTGTCACCTTTGATCAACATCTGTCCATCCCCTTCCCCCATCCCCCCAGCAGCTACCCTTATTCTCCTCTTGGTTCCCATGAAATTGACTTTAAAAATTTGAAAAACTTAATATTCCCTAACCCCCCCCCCACACACAAATACCCCAATTAATAAGTGGGCAAAGGAAATATACAGACACTTCTCAAAAGAAGAAATACAAATGGCCAACAGATATTAAGAAAAAAAAATGTTCAACATCATTAGCAATTAGGGGAATGCAAATCAAAACTACACTGAGATATCATCTAAATTGCATCTAGAATGGCAACCATCAAGAATACAAATAACAATAAATGCAGTGGTCAGACAGTGTTTGTCTTTTTCACTGTGGTTTATTTCACTTAGCTCAATGCCCACTAGGTTCAATCATGTCATTGCAAAAGCAAGAATTTCCTTCCTTTTGTACAGCTGAGTGATATTCCATAAGTGTATGAATGTGCATGTGCATATGTGTGTGTGTGTATGTGTGTGTGTAAAATATTTCCTTTTTCTATTCATCCGTCAACTAACACTTAGGTGTTAGTGACTGAACGAGTATGTTGTTTATAGAGCTTGGCTACTGTGACTACTGCTGCAGTAAACACAGTAGTTCAGATATTACTTCAATGATGTACTGATCCATTTTCTTTAGATTTATATCCAGAAGTGGGATTACTGAATCCCATAGTAATGCTGATTTTTTGGGGGACTCATATTGTTTTCCATAATGGCGCTATGAGTTTATTTTTCCACTAGCAATATTCAAGGGTTCCTTTTGCCTACATCCTTAACAGCATTTTTAATCTCTTGTCTTTTTATAATAGCCATCTTCAAAGGTGTAAAATTATATCTCATTGTGGTTTGATTAGCATTTTTCTAAAGATAAGTGATGCAGATTTTCATGTAACTCCTGGACAGTTGCATATCTTCTTTGGAAAAGGCCTATTTGGGTCCTTTGTCCATCTGCATTATTAATTCTGTTATTTGAGGTGAATGAGCCCTTGTATATTTGGGGCATAAAGCCCCCCACAAGATGCAAGGTTTGCAAATAGTTTCTTTGCTCTCATAGGTTGTCTTTTCACTTTCTTTATTGTTTTCTTTGCTGTGCAAAAGCTTTTAAGTTTCATGTGGTCCCACTTGTTTATTTTAACTTTCGTTGCCTGAGCTTTTGAAGTCATATCCCAAACTAACAAAACACCATTGCCAAGCCGATACCATGGGGCTTTCCCACAATGTGTTCTAAGGGCTTTAGGGTTTCAGGTCTTACCTTTAAGTCTTTCATCCATTTGGAGTTATTTCACTTTTTGTGGTTCCAGAGAGAGAACTCAGGGCCTCATGCATGCCAGGAAAGTACTGTACCACTGAGCTAACCTTATTCCCATTTGAGTTAATTTTTGTAAGCAATATAAGATATATCTACTTTCATTTTTATTTTATTCTATTTTTTTTCATGTGGATATCTAGTTTTCTGGCACTGTTTATTAAAAAGTCTGTCTTTTATCCATTGTATGTTCATAAAGCCCTTGTAAAAGATTGGTTAGCCTTATGTTTGTGGGGTGATTTATAGATTCTCATCTCTTTTCTGTTCTGTTGATCTGTTTTGATGCTAGTACCATACTGTTTTGATTACTATAGCTTTGTAATATTGTTTGAAATTAAGTAGTCTGATATCCCTATATTTCTTCTACTTCCTTGAGATTACTTTGGCTATTCAAGACCTTCTGTGGTTCATACAAATTTGGGGATTGTAGTTTCTATTTCCATGAAAAATGCCATTGAGATTTGATGGAGGTTGCACTCAATCTAGAGATTGCTTTGGGTAGTGTAGTGATTTTAACAGGATTAATTCTTTCAGCCCAAGAACATGGGATATCTTTCCATCTATTTGTATCTTCTTTGATTTGTTGTGTCAGTGTTTTATAGTTTTAAGTGTACAATCTTTCATCTCCATGGTTAAATTAGTGCTATTTAATTTTTGATCCTATTATAAATGAGACAGTCTTTTCTATTTCTTTTTTTCTGATATTTCATGGCTGGGGTAAAGAAAGACTATTGATTTTTGCATGATGATTTCTGTGTTTTTCAACTTAGCTGAATTTGTTTGTTAGTTCTGTTTTTGGAGGAGTCTAGCGTTTTCTAACCATGGGATCATGTCACCTACACACAGACAATTTAGCTTCTTTCTTTGTGCTTTAGATGCCTTTTATTTCTTTTTCTGGCCTAACTGCTCTGGCTAGACTTCCAGTGCTATACTGAACAGAAGAGGTAAGAGTGGGTGTCTTTGTGCTATTCCGATCTTGGAGGAAATCTTTCTGGTGAGTATGATGTCAGCGGGAGGCTTGTCATACCGACCTTTGCTGCGTGGAGGAACATGCCTTCCATACCTAACTGGCTGAGAGTATTTTGTGTTCATGAGAAGAGCCTGGAGTTTGTCAGATGCTTTTTCTGCATTTGATTATCATGTAATCTTGTCCTTCCTTCAGTTAATGGGATGTTTCTGATTTCCATATGCTGCATCATCCTTCCATGGGGACAAGTCACAATTGATGGAGGGGTTTGATTACTGTGCAAATTGTTTAATGGTATGTTGCTGAGGATTTTTGCATATGTGCTTTTCAATGATATTGAGCTGTAATTTTCTTTTCTTATATGGTCCTTCTCTGGCTTTGGTATTAGAATAATGCTACCATGAATTTACAAGTGTCATGATGTTTTCTATAGAAAAAAAAAAATTTGACATGAAGAAAATATACCAAATATCTTAATCAGAATCATATGAAAAGAAAATGAGTCTCTGCCTTAGAAACAAAGAAAAAATGCCATATCTCAAAGGAGGCCCTCTGTTATACAGCAGAGGACTTTATCTGGTCAGAGCCTGTTAAACTTATCATTTTTATCATTTGAGAGGTATGCCAGGGGTGGGGGGGTGTGTTCATGTGGCTGTGTTTAGGCATGTAGCCATCGATTATAATTCACTTGCTCAAAAATTTAATTAATGCTGAGCAGATAATGAGCAATAAGGTAAACACATGTTCAGAGTGAAGTCATGCTCCCTGCCCTGAGTCCTTCCGGTGGGTTGTCAGCCTGTTGAATGTAGATGACACTGATGACAGAGGCTGGTATGAGGTGTGCTACAATAAGTGTGCATTATGTGATTTGATGTTTATTTGGGATTTATCTGGTGTTAAGAGCTGTCGATGTGTTCATCTTTGTATTATTGATGATGTGAAAGAGATCTGACTGCTGTGTTTTTAGTAATATTTCATTTATTTATTTTGATTAATATTTCATTTATTTATTTTGATTAATATTTTAAATGTAAAGGCATCTGTGCCTTTGCCTTCGACCGGTTTTGATAACTGGTTCATAATCTTTCTCATTGTTTCTTACACACGGAATGCCTTTCATCACAAAGGAGAAAGGAGCAGACACCTGCGGTAGATTACAGAGCCTTCATTTCATGTCCCCAAAGAAGCATGATACGAGTCACTCCTGTTGACAGCCATTTGCTTTTATCTAACTCTGGGTTTGCTTGGAAAAACAAAACCTAATCTTTTGGATTTTACTTTAAAAATATGTTTTGATCCTAAATATATATTTAAGTTCAAGGCAGGAAATCAATGTTCTTCAAAAAGATAAATTCCTAAATGCTCTAAATTGCATTTCCATGATCTTCAGGATGACCTGAGACAGGCAGAGAGCCCTTGCTCTCTCCACACTCAGGCTGTGGAGAGCACAGAGCTGGAAAGCCCTGCACTTGGCCTTGCAATCCAAAGGCAGGAACTCTCCCTCCCTGTCTGCCCTCCGCACCAACGTCTGACCAACGTCCCTCCTCCTTCTTGGGTTGAAGCTCTTGGGTCGCCACATAGTTGGGAAGAAACCCAGGATGGAATTCAGGAGTTGGCCTCTTGGTAAGGAGACCATCAGAAGGCAGAATTTTAGTCTGATTTTTGAGGAATTAGCTGTGATATGCCACAACATCATTCAGTGTTTCAACATATCTACTAGACTACTCCTCCTTGAAATTCTATATTATCTTTAATTTTTTAAGTCCAGTATCCCAATTATCAAAGTTCTCCTTATTACACTTCTAAAAAGCTAAGGGTTTCTCAAATTTCAAGTATGATTTTCCACTGGGCTTCCTAATTAAGAAAGCACAATGAAAACACAATTTTCTTAAACTAATAAATAGTAAGACTGCTGGAAACTAAATGATCCCAGCATGAAAATTACAGTTTATGTAGATGAAGTTTGTGTGGTTTTTTTTGTTGTTGTTGTTGTTTGATCCCATGTGTGAAATTGATGTTAATCAAACGTCAGAGTGAACCCATTCCTTGGATAAGTAACCACATGTGGTAGAATTTAAGGCCTCACAACTATTGATCTCACCTCAGGAGAGGCCGTGAATGGGAGGCACGGAGTGAGGGGAGGAGGACCGGAGGAGTAGGAGCTGAGATCCAACTCAACATCCCTCAGAAGTGCTTGGAGCAGAGGAGATAAAACACATGGGTTTCACTGGAACATGTTTTTAGGATCTTCAAGGTCTTTCAACGTCTAATCCATAAGATGTGAGCAAATGTTTTCTATTAATAAATATTCTTGTGCAAAATTAATAAATGAAACGATCGCTAATAACAATTCCAGTGTTTCTCGACCAATCTCCATTCCTCATTATTTCTGCCCTGTGAGTCAGTCAGTACCACCATTTTGATTTCTAAAATTTGTGTGAGCCCCAAAGCACAGTTTAGAGTGTAGAAACAAAGCTCCGATGATCTCTTTGCAGTGAAATGGTAGTGATGGTCTTGAGTTAAAGCAGAAGTCGCAGGATAGGGCAGATCTGTGTTCTGTCCAGCAACAGTGGGCTGTCAGAACCAGAGGGTGTCACAGAGAGAAGGGGGACTCACTCTGGCACCACTTGCCCATTCTAATTCGGCATCCCTCCCCAGCCCTGTACCTCTTGAGCACTCTCAGGAGGATGCTTGTGGCTGACTGGCCCTGTGGCCAACTGAGCAGAGCGGGGTGTTGCACAGTACCTTGGGTTTCCCACTGGGAGTGGTAATCACAGAGCAGCAGGCACCCCCTTAACATCCAAGCAGCAGGCTGGGTTGGCTCACTTAAGGACGTCTGACTTCTCTCCCCAGAGTGCTGGGCCTTGAGACAGCAGGTAGGAGAGTCCTTATCTTTGAAAATCTCATCCCCGTAGAGGGAAGTGCAGGATACTTTCTTTTCTCTCACACATAGTTAGCTTAATTCAAAGAGTTACACAGAGGATAAAAACAGTCCCTCCGGACAACAAGTCAACAAAGTACTAAGTACTTTGGAGGAGCTTGGGGACTTGCAGGGCAGTCGGTGTGGGCTGCCCAGATGGAGGTTGTTTGAATTCAGGAATTCAGACCTTCATCACCCAGACCACAGGTAGCCCTGGTCAGCCAGCACAGTCCAGGCAGCGATGTCCTTTCCACTGACGGTTTAGATGTTCCCTCAGGGGGTAACAGGGACAGAGAGCCACGTGTAGGAAAACACACACAGGCTTCTCTAGGGCTCTGAATTCCGTGGTCACGATAGGGATGGAAAGGCTCTCTTCTCCCTGCCCAAACTGCAGGAGGGGCTTCCGTGTCCAGTCCCGCTGGAGGGCCTGTGCAGCTCTGCCCAGCGCAGAGTGCTGCTCCCACGACTTGGCAGACACGGCGGCGTGTGTAGTTGATACCTCCACAGGCTCAGGTTAGGCCTGAGAGCATTATTGGGACATTTTAACGTCTGTTAATGAATAATTACAGTCATTTTGTAGATGCCAACATTGCCTGATGCTTGTGTTGGCATCTGTGGTGACAATCAAGGCCTTTCAAGAACAGGGTAGGCACATTTTATAGACAGCAGCTTCTGTGGCCGTTTTTGAACAAAATTATAGGATGAAACCAAGGGACCGAAGACCATTGGTTCTCTTTCTCACCCTAATTGAAAATAAGTTGATATTCTTTAGTCAGACCTATACCCATTTATAATATTTCACTTGGCTAAGTTAAAAGATTTGCAAATCAAATGTTCCACTAAAATTTGAAAGAAGTCAGATAGGAGGCGACCCAAAGTCAAACATCAAAATTTTCTGGGAAACTGTCATACTTTACATAGGAAATTTTGCTTTCCTTAAATATAACAGAATGAGGTAATTTAGGTGGACAAAATATTTCATTCCAGATTCCAGCAAAGCCAAACATGCTTCGCTCAGCTTCTTTTGCCAGGAGGGAATGCACAGGAAGAAGGGAAGTGGAATCAGAGAGAACAAAGTGAATTTTTCTTCATCATGATTTTGTGAAAAGAGAGAGAAAAAGAGAAAGAGAATAAAACAGGAACCAATTCATTTTTCATATTTTCTTAATGTGAATGGTATGAAACCATGAGATTTACTCCTGAGTAGTTTACTTCACAGAGAGTGCCAGGAAAAGTCAAGACCCAGGAATCTTGATTTTGAGGAGTATAAACCTGACAGTCTTTGGTCACAGCTGGAAGAGATACAATGGGAGGAAGCTTCTCATTCTGCCAGATGTGAGGTTAACAATCACAAACCAACCTCAAAATTAGTTTTTTTAAACCCAAGATTAAACTCAAAACTAAATAGCTGAGTATTTTTTCTTAGTAAAGCAAAAATACTTCTAACACTTTTTTTTAAAAAATAAAGTTGACAATTGAAGGAGTCACATCAAATAGTCCACATGGTTTTCCAAGAACAATTACTAAATATTGTTTAGAATCCTATGATCTCTCCTTATTTCAGAAATAGTCAAGAGCCAAAGCCCATCATTGGAAAATTTTAGCATCATTTAGGCTACTTCTTTCTCCAGAAGGATGTAAGTTGCTTTACAGTACATTGTGCTCACTCATATTCCACACACTGTTTTATCACACCAACTTGACACACAAACATCTCTTACCCCCTACTGCTATACTGGTATTTTCTTTTTAAAATATTTATTATTTTTTAGTTATAGTTGTCAATACCTTTATTTTATTTATTTATTTTTATGGGTGCTAAGGATCAAACCCAGGGCCTCACACATGCTAGGAGAGCTCTCCAATGCTGAGCCAGAATCCTAGCCCCTATTCTGGTATTTTCTAATTATTTATTATTGTTCCTTTTTTGGCTAGCATGTCAATTCCACAAGGAAAGGGATTTTGTGTATACTTCTCTACTTGCACCATGTACTGCATAAAAAACAAACATATAGTATCATGGAATGAATCAGAATCACCTGTAAATTAGAAGTGCTCCTATACACCAAGCCTGCAAAATTAAAGACATACAGTAAGAATTTAGTGACTAGAATCAACATAAAAATAAAACACAGCTTGATTTGGGAGAAGTTAAAAAGACCCAAAGAGAGATGGATGCTATTTTTAACTAATCTTCCTTTCCCATTTTTGAGTCGATACAAGCTTCCCTGAAGTTCCTTACCTTATCCTCAAGTTAAAGTAGACTCTTTCTCTCTATTCTTTTCCCCCATAACCCAGCTTGTAGAGATGGGTGTTTTCTATTCCATTTTCTCTATACTCAGAAACTTGGATAAGACCCACTGGGATTCAAGCTACAGGGGAGTCTAATGAATAATGCCAACTCCCTCAAGACCCAGCCCAGCATTTTATAGCCTCTGAGAAGTTCACAGTATCACAATCTGTCTCTGTGGCACACACTGCTTTTTAATATGCATTTGCAGATCAACTTTTTTTTTTTTTTTGCCAAAGCTCAAAGAGAAAAAAAAAACATATTTTTGAAACAAGTGAAAGAGTCTTTGTAAAACTGAAATGAAATCCTTTCTGTCTATGTTTAATCTTAGCCATGGTTCCAAAGCAGGGCATGACAGAAGGGATTAATTTGAAATTGGGGCTGTCTTAGAAATGCAAAGGTCCTTGGGCTGTGTTTCTCCAAATGACCTGCGCTATTTTAATCCAGTGTGATTTATTGAGTTGTAGCTGAGTGATGGAATGGCCTTTAAATCCCCTTCCAACGTTGCGACACAGGTAGCACTTCCCACTTCTGAACCTCACTCTGCCTGCAGACGGCAGGTGAAGATGAGAGAGCAGAGCTATGGGGGCCTTGTTTCTCTTTGTAATAAGTGTGACTGCAGGAAGGGACACCACCTGTCCTTGTTTCCCTTTCCCCCAGTGACTGGCTCTGGGAAATAACAGCTCCTGGCCGGATGCATGCAAGCCACCGGGGCTGGCCAACCTCGGTGCCCATTCTGCACCCTCCACCTGGCCCCACTGGAAGCGAAGTGGCTTCTTCCTCACCCTGATTTCTACCGCTCTATTTGATAAGGAAAAAACAAACCACAAAACACAAAGAAAGTAAATATTTAGAAACTATAAACTGAAAAGGAAAAACAATGGCTTTAAATTGCAAAAAAAAAAAATTAAAAAATACTGAAAGTGTCAAGTAGTTTTGGTATTTTCTATGGACCTACATTTATCCATGTTTTATAAACATGAAAAGAAGCAAGCTAGACTACCAAGGTAAGGATGCGGTACAATTTATTCATAGTTTACAATCTCAGTAAGAGTGATGTGGAAATGAATTAAGGTTGGAGAGCTTATTTTTAATTAAACGACATACTTGTTTGGAAGGGTTCTTAACATAGCGTCTGTTTTAGTCAGCTTTTTTTTTTTTTTTTTTTTTTTTGCTGCTGTAACCAAAAGATCTGAGCAGAACAACTTTAGGGAAGAAAAAATTATTCAAAGGCTCACAGTTTCAAAGATCTTAGTCCATGGAAGGCTGGCTCCATTCCTTGGGGCTTGAGGTGAGGCTGAACTCATGGTGGAAGAATGTGGTGGAGGGAAGCAGCTCACATGGTGATCAGGCAGCAGAGAGAGAGAGAGAGAGAGAGAGAGAGAGAGACTCCACTCTCCAAAGACAAAATACATACCCCAAAGCCACACCCCCAATGTCCCACCTCCTCCAGCCACATCCTACCAGCCCTGAGTTACCACTCAGTCAATCCCTATCAGGGGATTAATTCACTGATTGGGTTAAGGCTCTCACAACCCAATCATTTCTTCTCTGAACCTTCTTGCATTGTCTCACATGTGAGCTTTTGGGGGACACCTCACATCCAAACCATAACAGCATCCTAATGCCCGGCCCTCTTCCATTCTCCGCCCACACTCCAGACCTATCCTGCATGGAGAAGAGAGCCAGCTCTCAGTCTATGAATCAGTGAATGAAGTTATTTAGAAAAGGTAGGAATCTAGGCTATGTCCTGTGGACCTGCACCTGTGTCTCACTCTTTAAGGACAGGAACACACTGAGCTTTGAAGTAGGTCATGGTGTTGTGATGGAATGTGGGGGATGGGTTCGTCACTTGGAATCAAAGAAGTGTGATCTGACTGCTTAATTCCATGGCCAGATGAGAAAGAGCAGATTCACCTTATGCATATACATCGGCCAGTGTAGCCATTATATTTGCTAATAAAGCCTTTTATCTTTTCAGAGAGTATTGATGAAAACATTAAGACAACCTATGATCTTTTCCTTGAGAATCACTGATATGAAAATTTGGCCTACATTCAGAATGAAGAGTCTGTCAAGGCTTATTATCCTTATATGATGGATAATCAGAAGGAAATGGTTTTTTTTTTTTTTTTTTGAGAATTAGCAGAATAATAAAAGTTCTTAAAAGTTAGAAAGTTAAAGCCAGGAGTGATGGCACATCTGTGATCCCAACTACTGGGGAAGCTGAGATGGAAAGATTGTGAGTTCAAGGCCAACCTGAACAACAGAGGGAGACCTTGTCTCACACTAAACAAAACATCAACAAAATTAAGGATGTTGTCTAAATAAGCAAGGTCACCTTGAATGTCCAGGAGCAAACTTAAGTTCAGAGAGGTTGAGAATTGTCCAAAAGCACACAGCCAAGACAGCAGGGGGCTGTGTTAAATCTGACCACTCCTCATTTCTTCACTGTTAGTGAGCCAAGGCAGGTGGTGAAGAGCTGACTCTACCCCTCAAGGGAATCCACCCAAGTGTGAAAGACATGGGAGACAGTCATCCCTCTAGAACTGCTGAGGCTCAGCTGGTGGGAAAAAATAAGGGGGGCCATGTAGCCTGAGGCTCTGAGGATTTGATACTAGGGCTTGGAAATCCAAACCTTGAGCTTCCTTTCCTGCCTTGATTTCCCTGTAGCAAGGCTACATAACACACCTATATGATCACTCTGAGGACTGTGATGCTCATCGTACTCAAACTTTGCACCAAGTTGAAAGTCAGCTTCCTGGCATTCACAAAACAGTCCCGCGTGTTTCAGAACAGCTCATGCTGCGGCCCAAGCACAGGAGATGCCAGGGCCCATGGTCCAAGTCATCGTTTTCACAATTCTTCCATCTTCCCGTAAGTTATTTTAACGAGTGATAGCATGCTCCCCTAATATGGCCAGAGTTTCCCACAAAGGTTATTTGGAACATGCAGTTTGTTTGCTGCTGTGCTGGATTCCTGCAGGGAGTGTCCCGTGACAATTTTATTCCCTGGCTGTTTCTGCTGTTATCACTGCCACATACTCTCCACCTTCCAGTAATCCATACTGTAGATTTTGAAAATATTTTTGCAGAGCTGGGTTGCTCTCTGGTCTGTTTTCCATTTTCCCCCCTTTACTTTCACTCTTTCTTTGTAGTTTCACTGTCTCCATAAATTTGCATAAAGGACTTTGACTTTTTTAAAAAAAAAAAGAAACAACTCTTGATGCCCTTCAGTCTCTGACACCCTTACACTGTTTGATTCAGAGCACACCCAGGGGCCTATATGTTACGCTGGGGTCTGTGGGTATAAATCAGGGAACCAAACCAGCACTCTGTTCAGAGGGTCTAGTCCAATGGAGGGGTCAGGCATTATTAGAGAATCACAAGTTACAGAGGCAAAACCATGACCATTACTGAAAGGGAGATGATGAGTGTCTTAGTTAAGAGAATCAGACCTAAATGCTTAGTCAAGGAAAGCTTCTCTGAGGTGGGGGACTGCCCTGCTAAGAGAGAAAAGATGAGTAGAAACACACCCGGCAAGGTAGAAAGGGAGGATGTGCCAATGTCCTGTGGCAGGGAAAGTAGCAGAGGAAAGGGGATGGTGCATGAAGGATTGAAAGGTCAGTGGAACTGGAGGGGCAAATGGGTGAAAACAATCCTAATAAGAAACTAGGTTAAAGACATGGCTAAGCCAAAGAGGACCTTGCAAGCCAGATGGACCCATAGCTGAGGGATGGAATCCAATTCTGGAAGTCTAAATATCTCAGCTTTGAGATGAACAACACGATTCTATCCAGTGACCACTTGGTTTTGTAGGTATTGAACTCCACGTTGTCATCATTGATACTAGAACTAAGTATGCTCCAAATGGACACAGGCACCAGGTTTCTAAGTGCCAGCAAATCTACGTGCTCATTCCCCAGGTCACTGTTGACTACAACAGGTAGCATTGCATTCTTTTAAAGAATTGTGTTTTGAATTAGAATACTTATGGGTATGAATACTATGAATAACATGATGTGAGGTGTTGAAAATGACCACACCTGGGCAGAAGTAACGTGTAGTATAATTTATGGTTTACAAATTGATGAGCCAACAACGGCTCCGCACAACAGCATGCAGGATAGTTGCTTTTATGCACATTTCATTTTTTCCTCTAACCTGGCTTGTATCAATTTTACACATATGTTGTGTGGCAATGTCAGGACCTTAGATTTCAGAATTGGAAATCTGATCATTTTAAAGTTGGAAGAGATCCACGCAAGTCATCTTACTATCATTTGAGACATGATGTCTACCTATAGGGGCCACAGTCTCTCCTTTCATAAAATATCATCTTTCATAAAAGTATTTTCTCTTAGAATACATATCTGGCACTTAAAATCTTTTTATTAATTTTCATCGCAAAACATTGAGTATCTTTGTCAAATACTGAGATAGTCCCTTTTATCCTCCTACTCTCTGTGAGTAGCCCGAGGTTTTCAGGGTTTGGAGGATATTCTGGGGAAGTTTAGGGAAATTCTCCATAGAGTGGTTTTATATGTAAGAACGGCTGAGGTCTAAGAGAGGGTCTTAAGGAGGAAGAATATCTGTTAAGCCCTGAGATACAGGGTAGCCTCCTGATGTCAATGTATGGATGAGGGCCATCACTGTCAAAGTGTAAGGCGCACATGTGGAGCAGGATGGTAATCAGAGCCTAGGGACACTTGGGAGCTAGAGCAAGCCGGGAGGCCCCTCAGAGCATCTCGACAGCACACTTGGGGAAAGCTGCCTGTCAGCACTGACCTTGCTCAGGAAGGACGTCCTCAGATCCTGGGAGGGTGAGGCCCCTGAGTCAGCACCACTAACCAATAAGCCAGCGACAAATGTCAGCGTGATTGTGTCACCCCGCCAAGAACTCACACCCAGACATAGCAGGAGGCAGTTCTTTGAAACGGAGAATGTTTGCAGAAGACAATTTTAAAAAGTATTGAACCCCAACGACTCCCTATATACTCATTTTGTCACAAATGATTCTCTCTTGGTTTTGGATGGCAACCTCTGTGATCTGACCATCCTGGTGGGAACGGCTCCTGGGGAACTTTCTCACCAAAGGATGGCATTCCTCCCCTCAGCAGAGCGTGTGTAAGGGACAAGATTGAGTCCTCTCTACCACATATTTGGAAGTAAGATCTCTACGAATTGACCAACTAGAGAATAAACCATAAGATACAAGTCTAAGAGGCGTCTAGACTGCCTGTTCATCAAGACTGCCCCTTCAATTCAGGAAAAACTGGAAAACAATCATTCACTTTCAGCCCAAATCTGCCATGAAAATGATGGCAAATAACGTGTGGGAATATGAAATTCAATAGCAAGTTGTGTGATGTGGACATCATTGTTTGCGAAGTTCAGAGCCAAGGGACACGGCTCTCAAAGGAAAGAATAGAAAAACACATGTCAGTGCTACACAGGATGAAGCACGTGGCATCTCCTGTGAATCACCTGTTTAGCCCACGGTGGCTTCTCAGGTGAGTACTGTGTCCATTGCAGTTGCCAAGGGTAGGAGCAAGGGGTAGAGCCAATTCAAGGGCAAGCAGCATGACCCAGCCAAACGACGTGAATCACTCAAGAAATTGCTCTCTCATCCTGACCAAGGCTGGACCAGTGTAGAAAACGGGCTAAATAAGCATTTTGTAGCCTAATTACAGTGCTTGAAACTCTATCAAATGTTTAGTTACACTAAAGTTCAGGGTTAGCTGGTTTTTTGGGGGGAGGGTTGGGGGACATAGTACTATTTCAAAATAGCATAATTTCTACTTGGCAGAAATGCTTGGTCTTCTGCAAGAAAAAAAAAAAACAAGGTAAATATTTAGTATAGACTGAGTGTCCCTATCCAAATACTTGGGTTCAAAAGGATTTCGAGTCTTCCTTCTATTTATGTATTGGCTTTTTTAAGTTGGTGTTTTATATCCAAAGGTGGAATGTGCGGTGACATATTCCTATGTACACAGCATAATTTGGTCCAGTTCATTCTGTAGTCCCTCCTCCAATGGAGTAGAGGAAGAGGAGCAGGGGAGAGAGGAGGGGAGGGATAGAGGAAGTACTGGGGATTAAAAAGGAGCAACTTCATGGCATGCATGTATGAATATGTCAAAATGATCCCACTATTACGTATAACCATAATGCACTAATAAAAACATTTTTTAAAAGTTTGAAATTTTAGAGTTTTCTACCTTGGTTTTGGATATTTGCCTAGACTTTACTTATTAAGCATCCCTAATCCAGAAACCCCAAATCCAAAATGCTCCACAACCTGAAAATTTGAGGTATTGTGTAGGTATTATATACTTTCAGATTTTGGAGCATTTTGGATTTTTGAATTAGGGATTCTCAATCTGTAATACTAGCAAAGTCCAAAACCACACAACATGGGACAAGCAACTTGAAATGTCAGTTCATAGGCCTTTAGAAACAAAAGAGATTCAATAACCCTTTAGTTAACGGGAGTAAAGAAAGCTCCAGAGAAGTCACATGACTGTCTAGAAGGACACTTTGAGTGGTGACCTCCAGCCAACAGCAGACATCGGGGACTTTCACTTCAATGCTCTTGCTGGGAATGCATCCAGTGACTGAGTAACAATGAAAAACCATCCAACTTTATGTATCAAACTTTATGGAACACATTGCATCTTTTTGTTATGTGCTATGCCAGACCTCTTGTGATTTTTAACTCCTCCATGGGAATATGAAGAGATGTATCAAATCTTTATAGGAAGCAAACATCCTTTAATAAGCTGCAGGGTACATTCTTCCAAACCAAGCCTTTTCTTGAATTATGCAATATGGCTGTTCAACCTCTATTGATGTGCACACTTGACCTTCACAATATTGAGCAAGGGATCTAGTTTTCATTATTAAAATGAATAGTTCTCCCCTTACAGAAGTAACAAGGGAGTGAAGAGCAAGTAGGAAGGAACACTTAGATATGAGGTAGTTTCCCACTTCTACATCTAGAGTTGGCCACAATGAGCATATTTCTAATATCTGCAGTTATGACTCTTATCAACTACTCAATCAAAAGCTTGTACTTTTACAATTCTGCCTTTGTCTTTGTAATGTATTTTGCTGTGTTAAAAATTCACTGACTTTTCAATTATCAATATTAAAGCCATCACAGAGGTTGAGACCCCGTGACCACTACCAATTCTTGCTCTGTATTTCCTTGGCTTTGCTGTATTTCAGAAACAAGATTTCTTGCATTTAAATATGGTAACTTTCACATGATAAAAAATTATACTGGTGAAATTAAGATTGCTAATTTTTACCAAAGTTATTTATTTCGGCCTCATCTTTTATAATAATGAATATTGTATACAAAAAGTCAACATTTTGTGTGGTTGGTACATAATTGAATTATAACTTATTTTTCACCAGATATAATTGTATCTAGTACAATCTTTCCATTTTAGGAAAGATGCCAAGGAGAACTTTTTCTTTTGTCTTTGTTTTTATTTTGTTTTACAAGCTTTTGTGTCCCACATTCTTATTCATTGGATCTTTAAAACTTTTATTGATGCACTATAATTATACACATTAGTGGGATTCCTTGTTACATATCCATGCATGCACTCAACATAATTTGGTCAATTTCATTCTCCAGCACCTCCTCCTACCCTCCCTTCCTTCCTCCCGTGGTCTTTTTCTAATTAATTTTATTATTAATCATTTTTGTTCTTTGTTCACTAAATTCTTTTCTACATTTAAGTGCTTTACAGATGATGAATCTCCTGTCTGTTGTTACTTGTACAGGTTTCTGTTAATGTTAGTTCTTCTAAGAGTCCCTTTATATCTTGTCTTTCATTATTTCCCTCAAAAAATTAATAAATGAAGAAAAATAAATTTCAAATGTTTTTCTCAGTTTATGTCTCACAGTACATTCTAAGCATGATTTCTTAGTGCACATTACTGCAAATCACAGAGAACGATATTGCATTTTTACTGTACCCAGGACTCTACTCTGAGAATGTTCTGCTTGTCATTTCCTAAAAATAAAGTGAAGAGAAATCGATCTTGTGTGATTAGAGGCCTTAGATGTTAGGGTTTCAGGGTTTTAGCCTATTGAAAGACGGTTGACTCTCTTCTCTCTTAAGACAACACACACCACACAACAGATGACCCCCTTCACTATATGTTTTATGGCAAGCCTATTTTCAAAGATGCTTTGTAAAATGGAAGCGCATTATTAAAAAATTAATATCACAATCAAAGAACTAACATTCACTTAAAATATGCTTTGAATTTAAAAGTTTAATCTGTATTCAAACATATGGGATAAAGCTATGTAATACAAGATATAAGGTATTTTTCTGGTCATTGGCACATGTTAGATTTTCTTTTTAATGTTTTTAGAAGTTTTCCCTCCTCGTGCTTTTACTTTAGATATATAAGTTGATGGACTTTATTCCCCTTTCTGACTCATTTCT
The DNA here is from genome assembly GCF_045843805.1 of Urocitellus parryii. Lineage (NCBI taxonomy): Eukaryota > Metazoa > Chordata > Mammalia > Rodentia > Sciuridae > Urocitellus > Urocitellus parryii. The sequence continues at coordinate 8,179,250 of NC_135533.1, forward strand.
CTGATGTGAAAAAATGGGGCCAAATACTTGGGCTGACACCAGAGGCAACCACTGTCCAGGAATTAAATGTTCAAATTATACTCTGTCTCCCTCTCAGATGAATTGATAAATGATGGTCCAGTCAGAGACATCACACTAACACAATTTCCCAGGCAATCTAACTGGACAGCCCTGGCTCAGACACACAGAGGGGACTCCACGTTCTGCCTTCCAACTCAAATATGGAATGCTGGAGACTCTAGCGGCCCCCTGTCCAGCACGCGGGAACATGTTTGACAAGTGGAACACTATTTTTTTGGAGTCACGACAACAGAATCTGGGCTTTTCAGATCAAGGGATGCAGTGTATGGATAATTCAGGCTGCTACGCTTTAAAGCATGGCTGAAGACCTGTGATTCTCGTGCGATTCCAAGATTAAAGTGAGATGAATTGGCACTCACAGTTGTGGCAGGTGGCCCCGCTGTATCCTGTCTCCTCGCAAGAGCATTTGAAGCTGTCCCACGTTTGCGAGCACTTCCCTCCATGCTCACAGTGATTGGGCACACATCTGTCAGGAAAGGAGACAAACAGAAATGAACCAACAAACAAATGAGATTTATGAGTGGCCAAATTCCAAGCTGTTTGGGCAATCTATCATTTCAATGCCAGGTTGCCTTACTGAGGCAATTAATCCTTGTTAGTTTTAGCAGATTAATATGATTCATGATGGAAGGTGCCAAGCACACAGAAGATGATGTATCACAGGCCTGGTGTTTCCCATTTTTGAGTAAATAGTAGATACTCACACCCAGCTGAGGGGCTCATTTGCATATCACAGATTCATTTTGTTTCCCTTTTATCCAAAGACAGAGATCCTCTCGCCAGATTTCTCCTGGTGAAGGATGGAAGATAAGCCATCTCGTTTCTCTCCTGTTTTCTTCTCTGTCAAGGCCAATACCAAGTTGCAGAGGGATAGTCCTGAGATTTCCCAAACAATTTTGAGTTTTTGTGATAATGCCATGGCAACAGCAAAGGAAACACATTCACCTAATAAGAAAAAAGTTCTGTCTTTCAAACACTTCCCCCTGTACCTGACTGGATAGTTTAAGCCACCGACTTAAAGAGGAGCAAACATAATAGAGGGGGAAAATAGGGTTTATGTTCAAAGTTGTGTCTTTCCATGCATTAGGAAGCTGACTGTGATGACTAAATGTAACTTTCCTGAACCTTGGTGTCCCCATTTGAAAAGTGGGAAATTATATCTATCTTATAAATATTCTAAAACATCTTATTTTTTAGTTTATTTTAAAACTGATACTTAACATATAAAACTATACATATCAATGGGCTACCATGTGATGTCTCAATATATGTTTACATTGTGTAATGTTTAAATCAGGACAAACCTATCTGTCTTCTCCACCATTTATCATTACCTTTTATGGTAAAAACATTCCAAGTCCTATCTTCTGGCTTTGTGAAATACCCACAGCATAATCACGTCTACAGGCACCCTACTGGTCAGCTGCACTCCTGGACTTCTTGCTGTTTTCTAACTGGAACTTAGTAACCACTGACAACCTTTCCCCAGCCTCTGCTAACCACCATTCTCCTCCTGACTTCTATGAGAAGTGTCTTGTTAGATTCCATGTGAGAGCTATCACTTAGTACTTCTCTTTTTGTACCTGGCTCATTTCACTTAACACAATAATCTCCCTTCCCCACGACACTGTCACAAAGGACAGAATTCCATCTTTTGTGTGGCTGAATAGAACTCCATTGTGTAGATGTACCATGTTAGGTTTGTAGGTAATGTTCCTGAAGTAGATAAGGGGAAGGAAGGAGAGGGTCAATGAATGAGAGCCGTGCTTGTAAATATATGAGTCACAGCTTCCAGGGCACCATTTCATCACTTGACTGTATTATAGAAATAGTGAGGTTGAGATCTGTTCTGGAACATTCTTGTCAGTGGCACAAACTCTTTCCTGTCACCTTATCCCATCTCCTTGCCCCTTCCGTCAATTCGTTTCTTCAACTTCCCCACAACCTGCTTCTTTATAAATCCTTGTTTAAAAAGATTGAAAAGAAGTTATTTAATGTTATGTATTAGAATTCACAGAAGATATCTAGGTTTCAACAGGAAACTCAGATTCAACAGCAGAACCTATAATAGTGAGTCACAGGCAATGGATTGACAGAGAGCCGCCTTGCATGGAAACCCTTAAACATAATGCCCCACGGCCTGGCCTTTTTGCTACAAAATCTGATAGAGATGGTCTCAGACCACATTCTCCAACCTATGTTCTTGATTTGTCAACTTTGATGTCTAAGTCTCTTGCAGCAGGGCCCAGCTCAATATGATGTGGAGCTCCTGATTCTTTATATGTGTGCTATTTCTCCATGATTCCTCAGAAACCTTTATTCCTGCAACAAATATGTAATGAGCACTTGTTGTATGCACAGCACTATGGTAAACAGAAGAATAAGCCTGTATTCACAGCTTCTCAAGAGCTTACCACTTATGAAAGTAGATACATTATGTATGAGAACTGTAACAGAGGCGAAAATAAAAATGGCACAACTCAGAGACAATCAAAACACCATGGAATTTCTTGTGAGAGATCAAATATAGATTTCAGACACAATTCAAAGCTCCTGGGTTGACTTTCAAAGATCAAACAGGACTATATAAGAATAAAACAAGAGAAAGAACATTAGTAGGTCGAAGTACAATATAAGCAAAGCCATGATCTTGGACTTTCATGAAGGATGGGAAACCCACTCTATGTTTAATAGACACCTACTTCCCTTTCCATATAATCTGGGCTTGATGGTATGAAGGCTACAAAGATGGTCCTCAAAAGACTTTTTAATGTGGCTGTAGGTGGAGATGGGGGTAAGAGTCATGCAAAATATGGAGCAGGAAGAATTTGGTGAGTCACGACAACCTAAGAACTGCTACGGAAACATCTAGATGCTAGAGGAGTGACAGATGGAGCCTACAGAAAGGGCTGAACAGAGCTGAGGACATTTTCACTGGGTCTTAAAAGAGGTGTTGCACTTTATGATTAACTCTTGGAAAGTGGTCCTAGCAGAACAGGAGCAAAGGGGAAGGAAGTACAGCAGCGAGGGGTAGTGGTCCTGAGATGGAAGGGCCCCCTCACAGCCCCACCGTGCATGCAGACCCAGGCCCAGGGCACTGCAGCAGGAACCACATCCACCGTGCTTACTCTCCATGTCACCCTAGAAGGCAGGGAACAGATAGTCCAAATATGCAGGAAACTAAAGCATCCTTGATACTTCAGTGTGAAATTCATTAAGTATGTGCCTTTGTGTGGTATATTTACTTTCTAAATCATCGTGGGTTAACATTAGCTCAGCCTAATGGTGAGGATCATTTACATCAGCTCATTATATCAATTAATTCAGGGGGAGGTAGTGCAGAAGCCTACTGAGTAGCAAAGGAAAACCAAGTTGGAATCTAAATGTGCTCTAAATAATGCACCAAGTAGAAAATCCACATCTCAGTGATAAAAAGATGACGGTGTACTTGCACGCCAGGGAAGCATAAACCACCAAGTGAGAGTAACGGAATACTCCCCAAATGCAGGACTAGGGCTTTCTGAAAAAGTGATTATTTGTACTTCAATGAGATTTTAGCATTTTAGTTTTAATGTTGGTTTCTTGCAATTCTTATTTTTAAAATCAACCTTCTCTTGGCCCAGATTATTGGCATTTTAATTCTTAATGGTGGAAAATGTTTTGTTTTCCAATCAAGTTGATTGAAACTCAGTTTCACACCCTAATATCTTATCACTATGTATTTTAATAGTTAGGGCCAATTACCAAGCACAACAAAACACAAATTTACCTAGTGCACTCTTTTTAATTACTTATTTCTTCTCCTGCATAACCATAGCATGTATCCAATATGCCCTTGTTTGTTGGGCTGTCCTTCCCTTCTAAGCTGACACTGCAGAAGGAAGGTATGTTTTTTATGGTTCTTTGCATAATGGGGTGTCCGGCACACACTCAGTAAATGCCTATGGATGGACTGAGGAAACGAAGGTAAGAAATGCTAGAAAGTTACACCACCAAGGACTGGAAAGGAATTTCAGAGGCAATAGCCCTTCCACCATGAGAAATATAAATTATTTTTATCTATGATTTTAGTCTTAAATCCAGACTTCAGACTCTTGCTCTAATAAACTAATTCATTTAGCAGGTCACAGGAAATGTATAATTTGTTCCATGGCATGTCCTACTCGAAAGTTTGATTCACATCAAAAATGAATCAAAATGACTCGACTGCTTTGACTTGAGAAGGACTGGAGTGGGATCAGGAGCATACAGGGGAGAAGTTGGCAGGTGTCAATACAGGGGAGAAGTTGACTCCTGGGAAGTGATGCATCCAATTACTCTGGCTCCAGACAGCCCTGGGGTCAGAGACTCAGCCACAAGCACCCTTCCCTACAGGGCTGGTCAGAATGCTGTAGATCCGAATGCATTTTTTTTTTCAAATGAAACTTATTGGTACCCCAATATATGAGGCAAACAAAAGCCATATTTTAAAAAGTCATATGTACAATGATTACTTAATATTAAATCAGTTAACACAGAGTGGCTAGATGCAGGAATTCAGTTTGGAGTTACGGATGGCAGTTGCGGTTTTATTTCACTCAGAGAATGTCATTTATTTCTGCACTTGATTTTATTTGCAAAGCATTGAGAAAACTGGGATCAGTGGATGTAAGATATTTTAAGTGGTATCAGACTTGTTTGTAAGCGAGTCATTTCATAGTTTATTAATACTACTAACTTAACTTGGTATAGCCAAAAAATTTTATTTTAAATCTAAAAGATTTAGTCTGACAACATAACTAAATACATGGGTAAATTTTTTGTTTGTTTATTTTTCTTCCCCCTCGTGTTTAAAAGTTTAATAGGGTTGAGATGTAGCTCAGTGGTAGATACAGTTGCCTAGCATGCACAAAGCCCTGGATTTCAGCCCTGTAGCTAAAAAACAGAAAAAAAAAAAAAAAACAGTAGAAAAGCTAAAGTAGATATTTTCGAGTAAAATTTTGCATTAACTTGAAATGTACAAACTCCAGAGGGAAGTCTGCTCACGTGTAAAACAACCAACAGTTCAACATTCATCAGGATGTCTTGGTGTCACTTTCCCCTGAGCCCCTGGTACCCAAAAGTCCCGTTTCTCAACTTTTTTATGCCCAGGAATCCCTTGAAAGTCTTATTAAAACAGATTCTGATTCTTGAGGCCTGGGTGGTCTGAGAGTCTGAAACTCTAAGCAGCTCCCAGGTGACGCTCACAGGGCTGCTCCGAGGACCTCCCTGGGATCACAGGCTCCAGAGCATTTCAGTGGAGGAAGCTCCAGGAGAAGGAAGAACCCAGGAAGAGGAAGAGCTTGAGAGGGGAGCCAGCAGGAGGGGGCGACATCTGTGCCCTGTGTGCAGCAGGGCACAGGTGATAGGTTCACACATTTCCCCTAAAACTGCTGCTTCCGGAGGCTCTCCAACTGCCTGTGGGATCCACTCAGAGTGACATATCATAATCTCCTCATCTCACTTAGTGAGTTTAATCATTTCACAACCTGCCTGCAGACTTCATAAAATTCACCGAACGTGCTCGCTGCCTGTAAAGAGAGTCTCATTTCACCTTAACACCAAGTTCAGAGCTGCCAGTCTCAGCTCAGATTCTCCCCTGCTTAGTTCCTTCACAGAGAGCAGTATTAGGATATTTAATCTGGTTTTAGATTAATGCAGATTTTATACCACATTAAACATGCCCTATTCTGAACTTTAGAAGGGAAAGGACTGCTTCTCCATTACTGATAGGTTATTTGTGAACCATGGGAAAATTATTCTGAATGATGTATATGTTACCACTCGAGTATAAATTATCTCTTCAACTTAAAAGTTTTTTCCCCTTCATCTCAACACCAAGTTTTATTTTTGCTCTTTAAGACAAGAATTCCATTTAGAATGTTTGCATTCTTAAATACAATTTCTCATGCTCTTGGCTCTCTGAGCTATTTCTATAATCACAATGAAGTTTTTTTTCTCCATTAACTTTTATGTTGACCTCCACAATATTTTAGTACTTTTATTCTCATATTAATTAGATTTCAATTTTTGTTGAAAGTATATTCTCTGTGGAGTATATATCACTGCCTTACATTCTTCTGTTATATTTCTTCTGTTTGAATGAAAATTATATAGAAGAGTAATTATAATTTCAGGAACTAATTTAATATTTCATTACTATATAACAATATTATAGAAATGCTAATGTTATATTGATGGTGCTCCTTCGACAAGCATTTATTTATGGAAATACTTGAAAGCAGAGATATTTATTGTACCTACTATATTATGTCCAAACTTTGCGTTAAAAAGTAATCAACCATCTTTGGTTCACATCTATCCAACAATTACACATTTCTGCACTGACTATAATACTCGTTAATTTTAGCCTTATACAATATAATATCTTAACTTGGATTTTCTAATTTATAAGTTGTTTTATTATAATAAACCAGAGATCACTTCATATTATTTCGTTAACTTACCAAGAGCTTTATTTTTACAATGCATTCCCCATTTTTTTTTTTGAATAAAAGGTCCTTAAAGGGATTATATGCTCACAGAGAAAAACCTGCAGTGTTCAGCAATTCCTTCACCTGTTTCCAGGTTAAACTGTATTGAACCCAAACAAATAACAGCAAGTTCTTTGTAATCAGTCAGTTACCTGCTACAGGCAAGGACTTCAAAACAAACTCTGGAGAATAGAGAAAAAAGAAAGTTTTGTCTTCAAGAGACTCTATATGGTGTGAAATGTTGTGATATTTCACTACATAATTATTGACACGTCACTGATATATTTTCATGAGTATTCCATGTATCCTACCTAATCTTGCATCAAAGAAAACTTAGGAAGACATTATTTTTAAGTCATATCAGCACAGTTTTTTGTTGAAAAAAAAACTGCACATAATAGTTGCACTACACTTTGTTGCCAAAAATATAAAAAAAATTTCCATGAAATATGCAACAGTTGTATGGTAAAACATGGTAATTATAAGTCAGATATATATATAAGCCTCATATTTAAAATGCTGGAATGGGATTAAGATAGTAAATCAGTGCTGTAGGAGTGTGCTAAGTCTTTGCAGAAAACTCGGTCTTTGAAAGTTTAGTTGGATAGCCTGCAAGGAGGGACAGCAGGGGCCTGCTCCAGCTGGGGTAAGTGTGAAGAGTGGCTTTGGAATGATGCATGGTGAGCAGAGGCTTGTGCCCAGAAGAAGATTGGTAGTGGAGTACTGATGTGCACCCAGCTGCCCTGTCCCTATCCTCTAATAAGCCCCTGCGGACACTCAGGTATCCCACCTCCTTTGCACAGTCATGAGCCCTTTGGAAGGAAGACTCTCCAGGAGACAGGCCAGAGCCAGGATTCCTCAGGAGGTTGTTAAGCTATTGCTGGTTGTTCCCTTAAATCTCAATCACCCTCTGTGGCAATAGGATCTACTCTTGACCTAGAGCCACCAGCTAAAGGTCACGTTTCCCAGGCCCTCTTTAAGCAAGGAGGCCTGAGACTGGGCCATGGCAGTAGAAGGGCTGTGGATGTCCTGTGGATTAACCCATAAAACAGAAGGGCCTGCGCTTTTCTCTCCTCATGAGCCTGTGAGCCTGAGACCTGGAGCAGGTGTCTCACAGCACAGCAGGGTGCAAGGGAAAGTAAGAACTCTGGGTTCCCGGTAGCACACCATGTCATGCCACCCACCCACGAGTGTTTATAAGAGAGAAATAGCAAAACTCCCATATGGCTAAAGACACCGATCTTGAGTCTTCGTTACAACCCCAAATATATCCTAACTAAAACAGAGGTGTAGATTCTCTACCCTGGTGTTGACCTACATCTTTTCCTCGTTGTAGGACAGAATACACTGGGTGATTGCTGTTATTCAAGTCATCACGTGTGGTCTTGTCTTATTTGTAACTGAAGACAAACAAATGGATAGATATTAAGTTTATGAACATACATTAAGTTCCAACTGTAGAAGAATTTTCCTGGGGAATATAGCTTTATTGATTCATTCAACATATACTTATGAGTGCCTACTATGTCTAGTCAACTGTGATTTGATGAAAGATTTTTTTTTTTTTATTTTCTTCTTTTGACCACAAAGTCTTAGTTGCAAGAGAGAATATTTCTGGGAACTTGCATGATGATGCATACTCCATAAGAAGTTCTGAGCTTTATTCATAGGTAAAACAAAGCCAGACCTTCAGAGGCCTGAACAGAAGAAATTTATGATCTTAATCCCTAATAAAAATAGTTTTCACTAATTGATATTTAAAACATTTCCTTTTTCACTAGTCATGCAGAGATATTGGTGGGTCTTAAAAAATAATGTTAGTTGATAAACACACATTTTAAAATATTAATGAATGAATAAAATGCAGGGTAGACAGGAAAGAGCTAACTAAGGCAAGATCAGCTACAAGAGTAGTTTTAGTGCTCCATGTAGAGGATCACAAAGTCTGGAGCGGAATGAATGGCAAAGAAACAGAGGGATTAAAGGGGCTCCATTATCAATCCACTTCTTAGAGCTAAATTAATTTGAAATGCCTCAGATACTCTGTGTTCAGGAACTGTGATAAGCGGTGACATTTTCAGTATGAAGCAATAACTTCTCTCAAATAACAAGGAAATTTCAAACCCCATTGAAACTTTAAAACAATAAGTTTTAAACTTAAACTCATAATTTGTTTTTCTTTTCCCCCAAATGAACTAAATTTAGCATAGTTGTAAACCACATCCTTCCATAAGTGTTATTTAGCCCTATCTCAGCCTCTTCCCCTGCAGTGGGGGAGGAGATACCAACTGAAGAGACAAGCCAAGAGACAAGGTGGCGCAGCTTAGAATGCACCTGGATGAGCTGTGTGTGTGCACTAAGTATTGAGTCTGCATTCCATGCATCTTTTCTATAGGTAACTTTGATTTCATCACCACTGATGAGCCTTTGAATACTAATCGAAATGGCAGATTAGGAAAATTGGGGGGCCAAGCATAAATAAGGAGACAAAGGGAATGTCTAGGAAAATGTGGTCAGTTTTCTGCCATGACGTAAGCGGACCATATCTATACACATGTGCTCTATGTCCTATCTCTTGTCTTTTCAAGTACAAAGTCAACTCAGCCACCACCTTCCCCAGAATTATCAACTTCCTCCTCTCCTGAATCCGTCCCCTCCATAGGCAGCAATTCGTCTCCTTTAAGAGGAAGAGAAAAACTCTCCCTTGTGACTCTGGATGCCATTCTAGCTCCTGCCATTCTTCTCTGATCCCTTTCACATTGCAAAACTCTTCAAAGTGTTGGGCAAGGAAATTGTTTCCATCTCAGTCAGCTCCGATGTCAAATCCCCTCAGCTGTCCACGAGACCTCCTTTGGTCAAAGGCGAATGTAATCTCAATTTTCCCAGCCTATGAATGTGTTTGAACTTATAGTTGGTCTGCGCTGAACTCCAGTTCATTGCCTTCCAGTGTCAGGATTCCCCAGGGCTCAGTGCTGGCTCTGAGAAGGCTCTGAATTTCTAGGTGAAATTGAGAGCTTCATGTCTGCAACCAACAGACTCCGAGACATGTCCTTGTGAACGTATCAAGGGCATCACATCCCGAGCAGGAACAAACACACTAGAGATTTATTTACAGCTATCCTTTACTCAAGAAAGTAGTGATATTATAAATTTTATTCGATACTATATGATGTATTTTCTTATAGGAGAATGATTAAATATTTTAAAGGAAGTGATATTATTACTAAAATTACCATAAAATCAGTAACTCAATTAATTTTTTAAGTTTTTTTTTCTTCCAAATTCAAACAAGAAGTTCTAGTTAAGTATAAAATTGTTGGAAGTTTAATGAATCAGAAAAATTAACAAAAATTATAGTCCTTGAAGTAGAATGGCTCTGTGAATTGGTTCACCATTCCTTACAAACCTGAAATCCAACAAACGTTCCCTTAGATAGCCAACATGGCCCCTGGTCTCTCATATCCAGTAAATTTTTTTTTAAATTTATTTATTTGTTCTAATCAGTTATACATGACAGCAGAATGCTCTTTGATTCATTGTACACAAATGATGTACAGTTTTTTTTTTAAAGAGAGAGAAGAGAGAGAGAGAGAGAGAGAGAGAGAGAGAATATTTTATTTTTAATTTGCTGCGGACACAACGTCTTTGTTTGTATGTGGTGCTGAGGATCGAACCCGGGCCGCACGCATGCCAGGCGAGCGCGCTACCGCTTGAGCCACATCCCCAGCCCCATGATGTACAAATTTTGACTTATCTGGATGTACCCAAAGAAGGATCACATCATTCATGCAATCATACGTGTATCTAAGGTATGATGTCCATCTCATTCCACCATTGTTCCTACTCCAATGCCCCCTCCTCCCTTCCCTTTGGCCTCATCAAAAGTTCCTCCACTCATCCCATCCCCTCCCCCCATGGATTAACATCCACTTATCAGAGAAAACATTTGGCCTCTGGTTTTTTAGGGATTGGCTTACTTTGCTTAGCACGATATTCTTTAACTCCATCCATAATTTTATTCTCTTTTATTACTGAGTAATATTCCATTGTGTATGTATAACACAGTTTCTTTATCCATTCATCTATTGAAGGGCATCTGGGTTGGTTCCACAGTTTGGCTATTTTGAATTGTTCTGCTATGAACATCCATGTGGCTGTGTCACTGTAATATGCTGTTTTTAAGTCTTTTGGGTAGACTAAGAAGTGGGATGGATGTGTCAAATGATGGCTCCATTCCAAGTTTTCTAAGGAATCTCCATACTGCTTTCCAGATTGGCTGCACCAATTTGTAGACCCACCAGCAATGTATGTGTGTGCCTTTTCCCCCATATCCTCACCAACACTTATAGTTATTTATATTCTTGATATTTGCCATTTTGACTGGAGTGAGACAAAAATCTTAGAGTAGTTTTGATTTGCATTTTTCTAATTACTAGAGATGTTAAACATTTATGCCCAGTAAATTTTGATCTTGTATGCCAGAGACACTGTGAGGTTTGCTCCTAATTTCTAAAAAGTGAAAATAAAAACAGTCACCAGTAAATAACTGAGCCAAAGACAAGAATCCATTATTATGTGGTTTTTGATATTGAGTTCTCATGGCTTTGGGATATAGGATGTTCAGGACTTTCCTAAGACCCAGACACATTTGATCCCTGACTTAAACACTGAAACAGCCCCTATCCAAAGGAAAGATCTGATCAATTTAACAATTGCAAACCAAAAGGTTTTGAGTCTTCTTGAACACTAACAAATGCATTGCTTTATGTTTTAGCTGAACAGTTTGTAGAAGACGTGTTCTAGATTTCTTAGAAGTCAGTAGTATAAATACAAACTTCTGTCTCCCTACAAGAGCAAATTATTTGTGTGTATACAATGAATTTTATACAATGTGGGAGGGATTAGTTATAATTAATTTATAATTAGCTATAATTAATTTCCAGTAGGTAAAGGTAGCAGAAAGTCTCAAATGAAAGAGTCTCTTGGCCATGCAAATTATTTATACAGTCTTTGATATATAGCTATGTTCACATCTAGTAATATCACTGATGATCTTTTCATTTTTATTCTAGACCTTAAGTTAATAACCTATCAAGATTATGGTGACATGCAATTGTCAAAAATTAGTGTGTAATTTAATATATTATTAATTCTAAAATTCATATCTACTCACTTCTCCTGGTTTAGAAGAAAATTCAGACCATTGAAGAGGCTGGTAAAAGTCAGAGTCAGGAAGAATTATAGGCTCCTTATTTATTCCCCTTAGTTTACAGATGAAGAAACTAAAAATTGCGGCAAATCTCTGAAATTACTTTTGTTCAAGGTTACAGAGCATACTTGTGATACGGTCAGGACTTGGGCACATATGACTGTCTAATACATTTTAATATTTCAGAATTGTCATAAGTTACAATAGAAAATCATAGCTCTAAACTTGAGATCTTTGGAAAGCCCAAAATATACAGACAAATGATTCTTACTCTCTAACAATGAGTCAACAAACAAAAGATGCATTAATTGCCTTTAAATGATGTGAACATCTTTTTTTCTGGTCACATTCTCTCAAGGTGTGACTTCATTTCATTTCCTTAAACACTAAGACTAAATAAGCATTGTGTGTGTGAGTGTGTGTGTGTGTGTGTGTGTGTGTGTGGACGTTTACTATTTGTACAATGAAGACACTGAAATGAACATTCTGACATTAATTTTATAGCTGATTCAAACTGTGGTTAACCCTTTAAGCAGGTGCTACCCTTTTATTAGTGTCTTCACTGTTTAACTTATTTGTTTTTCCTGGAAAATTTGCTAATGCCTTTGGGAGACAAGGTTGCAAATTGAGCTGGTTAGAATGTTCTTTGTCAGTGGAAATTTGTGAAAAATCATTTGCAAAAAAAAAAAAAAAAGCGGGGGGGGGATGATTTTTCTACCAGAGATGAAGGATTTGGAGATATTTGAGGGAAGGCAGGGAAGGGGTGTGGGAGACCCCCCAGAATGGCCACAGGGTGCTGCACTGGCAGTCCTGTGACATCTGGATTGGTCTATCCTGTAATTTACTGTCTCACAACAATCCTAAATTTCTATAGGAAATTTTCCTGTTTTCTGTATAAAACCTGGACCTGCACGTGAAACACAGTCAATTCTCAATAAATGCTTGTTGATTAACAGCTGAACCAAAGAAAAGTTGAAGGAACTTCTCATCACCTGTTAGAGATGTTCTAGCACAAAAAGAATTGAAAGACTTTAAGGTTGTAAAAAATATTTTTTAGAAAGCATCTGCTCTTACTACTTCCTCTAGGGAGGCACATAATTATGGCCACACACTAAACAGCTTTCCAAAGGTCTCACAGCTTGTGATTGCCAGAGATAAATTTCTGAGATTAATATCTTTAATCCTTGTCTCCAAGCATCCTTCACACTTGTTTCTTTGGCTGTTAAAAAAAGATAGAAAACCCCAGTTCAAAAATCTGATCTCATGAAAGTTGATAAATAGTGGGAGATAGAGCCAGCTTGCAGACTAGGTCCTCCATCATTATATAATGCTTTGTTTTAGGCAAGATTGCACATAACCTATTTAAGAACATGGTGATTAAAATGAAATCTTTTAACCCTTTTTGTATTCTCAGCAGTTTCCAAACAGGTCTGTTGACTACTGTTCCATCTCTGCCTACCAGAAGGCAGTAACCGTCAGATCACCCACTAATATCATTACTTATACTAATGGTTGGCTACGCAAGAGTTCCTAGTTCACATGATGTGTAACAACTTCATGTAAATTAATTTGATTATATCTCAACATCAATTGCTAAAGATTGTCCTAGTTACCATTGTATAGTATTGGACACAATGGTATCTTAGAGATTTATTTGGGACCACCTCACATTTAAATAACAACAACAAAAATGGGAGGTTGGTAGTAAAAGCAAAATGACTACCATTACTAAGGACTAACAATGAAATGCCTAAAGACATCTGTAATGTCTACTGAAAAAATGACTAATGAGAAGTGAGCAGTATTGGGCAGCTTGCTTATAAATAGAAACAACATTTATTGAGCACTTATTATGCTCTATGAAGTATAGGAAGCATGGAAGAAAACTTGGTAAAATCAATCTGATGTGGTGTTATTGCAGAGGAATAGCAGGGACTCTGAGCATACATGGGGTCATACAGAAGATGCTCCCGTGGGGTAGGATAAGTGATCACCGTGGCATGATGCTGAGTCTGCTCTTCAGCATAACTTTTTTTTTTTTTTTTTTTTTTTTTTTTTTTTTTTTTTTTTTAGTTCTCGGCGGACACAACATCTTTGTCGGTATGTGGTGCTGAGGATCGAACCCGGGCCGCACGCATGCTAGGCGAGCGCGCTACCGCTTGAGCCACATCCCCAGCCCCCTTCAGCATAACTTTTGCATGACACAATTCCATCATTGCTGAGCCTATCATAACTGAGAGAGCAAGAAATATTTAGCTATTTTCATACATGATTTAAAGTGGCATTAAATGCTACATAGTCGTTTTATTTTTTAACAATCCCATAAATTAACTACAGTCACTTAAATGTTGCTATCTTCCAACTAGGCTCTCTTAATCTCCAATTCTAGTTTTAAGTTAAGAAATCAAGACTGTACCAATGATTCCACCCAACTATACTGTAGTCGTTGTCCTGTAATAGTTATGCACATTATAAAGATGTTGCTATAAAGTCATTATTCAATTATTCATCACTTCACTAAAGACAGGAAAAAGTATAATAGGTCAATGAACAGGTTTTTTTTCAATTCCAGAGTAATTAAATTTCAAAATCCCTCAATGCTGGACCACTTTCAAGAAAATAATTTATCTTGAATGGAAATAATCTTAAGGAAAGTAATAACAATGAAAACCTAACTATTTTATTAGCAGGGACTTGACTTCATAAATGGTTACAAAATGATGTGACATGCTTAATTTTAATTACAAACAGCTCATTTCTGCAGATTTATTATCTTACATAAAACCGGGCTCACTGCCCTTACAGAAAAGTGGATAGCTTCTAATTTGCTTTTGGTTAGAGGATCTTGATCCTACTTTTATTCTCTTCAAGTTATTATAGCATTAACATTTATGTTGAAACAGTTGAGTCTTTCTCAGCATTTCAAATAATTAATACACTCTGTTTTTAGGGGCTTATACCTTCGTAGCATAAATGTATTCCTGAACCTAATTTCTCATGTATAATTTTGAGCTTATTACAGAAATTTTTGTCATTTGATTTTTTAAATTGTTGATTGCTTTTGTCACTACTGCAAGGCAAGTCTCACTATAGATATTTCCTTTCCCAGTAGAGTGACAGGTTTCCATTGTATGTATGTGTACTAAAAAGCAAGTAAAAGTCCTTAGTACTTCCTTTTATGTGCCTCTAGGAATTGTTTATGGTTGATCATAAGTGAGACTAACTCAAGACATACCACCATATATAGAACTCACCCCACACCCCAAAATAAATTCTATTCTCTCAAATATATCCAACCTACCCAAACAATTGGCTGAATTTCTGCTTGATTTCCCTAACCACATGTATAACACCGAGGGTCAAAATTCAATTCCACACCCCATGTTCATCCAATTGCACTAACAGACACACCTAGTAGCATGTTAACACCAACAAAAGACTTTTGTGTTAGTCAGTTTTCTGTTATTGTAACAAAATACCTGAGAAAATCAACTTAAAAGGAGGAAAGATTTGTCTTGTCTCATGGTTTCAGAGGTTTCAATCCATGTGCTTGACTCCATTACCTTGGTTCTGGGGTGAGGCCAAACATCATAGTAGAGAGCATGTGGTGGAGCAAGTGGCTCACATTATGGTGGCTGGCAAATGAAACAGAGAGAGGAGGGACCAGGATTCCAATATACCCTTCAAGGGCATGGTCCCAATGACCTAGCTTCCTCCAACTAACCTCACTTCCTAAAGTTTCCATTACCTCCCAATTCCAAAGTCTTTCACAGGTGAGTTTTGTTAAAGTTTTGGGGAACGTTGAAGACACAAATCCTAATATCTTAAAAATAACCAATTTTTTCTTTGATGGAAATCACATAGAGACTAAAATCAGAAACAAACAAAAAGGTAAGAATCTTCATGAGAAGAATAAATCATAAATACACAATTCCTCTCTGATGGAGCAAATCTGATGTAGGTGCTTTCAAAGACCAGTTTCAAAGTGATTAACTTCCAAATAAAAGTTGGCTCAAGGGAAAATTCAAAATGCTTTGTAAAACAAAACGACAAGAGCGAAGCTGCTTTGTTTTAACCTATTTATTAAGGTTTGGTGGAAGGAGGATGAGAAGATGGCACTGCCGCCCAGTCCCAGTGAGTAGCTGCCCCTCTCACACCTCAGCACAGCTGCATCTGAAGATCCCAACACAGATTTGAGTAGGTGAAGTGACAGGGATGAAGACCACACCATCCTCCTGCTTGAGAGACGTAGATCTCAGGAGGCATGAGGGACACCAGAGGTAGGAAATGTCTGTGTTCATTTTCACTTGGCATGTATGCTAGAGTCCTGGGCCTCTAAGTGAAGCTCCATCACACCCTGAGTTATTTCACCACAAGCCAGTGTTCTGGGCACAAAGGGCACAAAGGTTTTCCAGGGCAGGGTATTAGTTTCCTATAGCTGCTGTAGGAAACTGTAGGAAATCACCACATGGCTTAAAGGAACAAAAATTTATTGTCTTGCAGTTCTGAAGGCTCAAAGTCCATAATGTGTCCCTAGTGCTGTGGAAGTTCTTTCTGGAGGCTGTTGTAGGGGAGAAATAATTCCATGGCCTTCCCTCCTTTGAGAGGAAGCCTGGTTCCTTAGCTTGTGGTCTCCTTTCCACCTTCACAGCCAGAGCATGGTCTCTTCTTCCCTCACACCCCTGCTGAGTTCTCTCCATTTCTAACTCCACTGCCTCCTGCCGATAAGAACATCCATCCATCCTCTCATAAGTATAGGTGTTGAGTCTACCTATATAATAAAAAATGATCTCTCCATTTCAAGGTCCTTAACTTAGTCACATCTGGAAAGTCTCTTGTGTCATGTAAAGTGATAGGTCCCAAGAACTGGAGCATTTTGGAGATCATCTTTCCACCATAGGCAGGGGGCTGCTTTTCTACCAGTATCAGGAGGGAATCTTGGCATGGGAAGTAGAATATAACTTCCTCGACTTTCAAGCAAAATGAAGAATCAACATGGAAGAAACCCAGAAATAGAATAATGTGCCTGAGGGCCATGTTGCCCCACTAGCCAGATGCAAATATTTGCATCAAAATGAAAAATTAGTTACAATTAAATCAAAGTGAAATGCTGTTTCTTCCACTGGGCTGTGCTAGACATACTTCAAGTACTCAGCAAGTATATGTGGCTAGTGGCCGCCATACTGGACAATGAGGATACAGAATATCTCCATCATTGTGGCACTGCAGCTTTCTCTGAAGTTAGAGTGACTCTGGGGATAATAAACCATAATGCAGTGCACAGTGGGAGAGATCTATTTCCTGACTGAATGCCAATGTAATCCCTCTCTCTCTATCTCATGCATGGAAAATGTATATGAGAAACGAAATCAAAGTGTTTATCTCTATTCCGCTCCCAAAATGTTTGTGCTAGCTATACTTTTTTTTTTTTTTCTGTTTGAATGTAGTTTGGAGAAAAAAAAATTCATGTTCCTAAAATGATCTTTATTTCAAGAAAAAGTTAAGGCAGATTGGTATTGGGAAATCTATATTCTGGGAAGAATGAGATTCCAAATGTTCTATCTTTATATTTTACAAAAAGTCACAGGCTCCTTCTCCTGACTCTGGGCACAGGAACAGAGAGCACACAGGGGCCACTTTGCCAGGGTCACCTTTTGAAGGGCCTTTTCACACAAGTCTGCCTTTCCTCCTTCTGCTCTTACCTAGAGGGGCCCTCTCCCCACCTCAAGACCTGCAGCAAAGCCTCGGCCTCTCTGTAGGAAAGAAGCCTTTTCAAGTCAGTGCTCTTCATTTTTGCCTTCACTGGTGGAAGGAGATCAGGCCCATGCGTTGGAGAGGTACGATAGGAAAGTTGTCCCAGGTTTTCAACACAGCATCTCAATCAGTGGACACCTGTTTCTGCTCATAAGTCAATCCTGGGTATCATCAGCTTTGGATTTGATTAAAAGTGTATGATTTTGGTATCAAACTAAGATGATGCAAAAATGCTGAGAGAGATCCACTGTTTCTTTCTAATGCTAAAAAGGAAATAAAATCTATTGTTTATCATGAAAGATAAATAGACCATAGCCTATTCGATTGATGCCAAATCATGCAGATTTTTAAAATATTAGACCTCTTGATTCATGAAGCAACATGAAAACTCTATCTGTGATTTCTGATGGTATTAATAGAAATGATATGTATTAGTTATTAACCATTATCAGCAATATTAAAAAATTAGAGAAGTGATCACCAATTCCCTAAAGTGAAAAGGCCATAATAAAGCCATTGAAGGCTTTGAGTCTTAACAGATGTAGTTCTGGATGTTTCTTAAAAGGAGAAAGATCCTATTACAGAGAGAAATGGCTGGAGATACACTGTAGATATGGTCCCCAAATCTAACCATTTCCCCCCTTTGAATAACTAAGGACATGGAAGATTTAAAGAAATGCCCAAATAATCTTTCTTATGTTTTCTTGTTTGAAAAACCTATGTGGCATAGTTACTGCTTATTATTTTTTTGGAGGGGGGAAATGCTCTGAGACTTTGTTCTTTTTTCAAAACTGCCTTGAGTATAAGATAGAGTCATAAGAATTTGTAGGATACTATTACAACATTTAGTGGGTGGCTATTATGTGTCAGAGGTGAGTTTCAGCTCTTAGAATGGGAGGTGAAGCAGGCAGGAAGTGTGTCATATCATGAACGTGAAGTCTCGTGGGACAGGTGAGGGCTATGGCAGGGTTCAGGGAATGTGAGCAGTGGCAGAGGGTTTTTCTGATGATGCGGCAGTTGACCAGGTGGTCAGGGCCCAAGGACATTGCAGAGGGAGAATACCTGGCTGAAAACTATACCTGCAAGTGGGTGGAGTGGGGGAAGGTCTGGCTGGAGGTCCGAGAATGGCATCCTTGACGACTTGGGTGAGCCTCACTTTTCATCTTCCAGCCCATGAGGGGCTGAAAAGCCCACAGATCTCCCTTGCAACTTCCAACACCGTTTCCGTCTCTTCTTTTCCTTTGCTCTCCCCTTTCATCTCACCTTTCTCACCATGATACAGTGGCATGAGAAGCATGTATATTTGGCTTTTCAGGATACAAGTGTGAGAATAAAGGAACATATCAGAGAAGAAGAAAAAGTGCTGGGCCAGCTGGTTTTGATTTCATATTGGAGGTCTGCCTACTATTTAACCTCTGGATGACTTTGGGCCAGAGAGCACAGGTAGGGAACCTCAGTAAATAATGACTGAGCCCATCTCCACAGCTGTGCTTCAACTAGTATCTCCCCCAAGTATGAAATGATTCTACAGAGCTCCTGGACGCCCTTCTCCCTGCTGGTGCTATGAATTCATCCCTTTCTACAAACACCTGATTCCAACTATTTAGAAGGGGGCCTCTCTTCAATGTCCCCTACAATGCTGGGTGCTTTCCATTCCTTCTGCTGCTCTACTCTTTGGTGCTATCCTTAGACCTACTTGTGTTTTCTTCTGTGACTAAATTTCTGAGGTGCCACTTGTGTCCAGGCACCAATCTTCCCAGCAGCCAGCTTCACTCTCCACCGTCCCGGGGTCCTCTGGTTCTCCTCTCCTCTTTCCCTCTTCAGTGGACGCACACGAATCCCGTCCCTCTTCACACATCACGCTTGATCCCATAGCCCAAAGGAAGGAAAACACTCTTGAAAACCACTATTATCTGAAATTGAGACACAAAAGATTTCCTATTTTCCTCCACCATTCCTTTAGAATTTGTTAGTGTGTGATTACATTAATAATCTATTGATTTCTTTATGTGAAGGTTATGCTTTGCCATTTTATTATCATTGTACCTAGTAAATAGTTGCATTAATTTGATCAGTTTTTAGATAGAGACTCATATTAACTGCAAGGTGAGACAGTTCTCTGGCCATAAGTTCTTCTTTGTTATGCATCTCCAATATGAAAATACGACATAAGTCATGTTGAAGTCAGTAGCAAGCACCACCCTGTTCCATGAGAACGCTGTACTTATCTCCTAAGGAAGATGCCTGCTGAAGGCTGGTTGCAGAAATGGATATATAGCTCTCCAAGTTAAAGTGTTCACCAATCCCCATGCAAATGAATTTGTTTGAAAGAACTCATATTGAATTTGGTGAATTGCCTTTTTAACTTCTTCAGAGATCGACTCTAAAATATGATGCATCATATTATAAACTTCCTGGTACTGGATTGCATTGTTTTCCTAGGAGAATATCCACCTGTTCGTTATGTAGTATTATTTTATATTATACTATGCAATTCTTTTTAGCATGATTTTATTTAGACTTGCATTGACACTCATTGGTGAGAGTAGTCTTGAGGGTTTTTTAAAATTTATTATTTGTGTTTTGTGTTTGTTAGCGCTTTGTGATAATTTTCATTGTTGACATTATTCAAAAGTAAAAACAAATTTGGAAAATTCCCTCTATTTGTAGAGTCCAGAAAAAGAATTCTCCTGATATTTTTTTTACTCATGTTATTCCAGCTGTTATTAGATATTTGCTAATTTAAATAGATTTAAACTGAGATGATGAGCTTCAAAGAAATATTTGCTGATTTAAGCAGGTTGAAGTTGAGAGAAGAAGGGCAAAAACACAGACATGTGTGCCAGGGATTGGAGACAGCATCAAATCTGACAGTGAGGGATCTGGAAGCAGGGAATTCTGGCACTGTGATTACCGATGTTAAATTCAGAAAAATATTTAAGGTTTTAAAATATCTGTTTATTTATTTGGAAATGGGAGTTTTAACACCTGCACATGGAGTTTCTAATGACGATTTCACATTTTTGTCTCCTGGTGGGCATGCGGATGTAAACTGTCATAAATCACCAATTCCCAAATTCAGGATATTTCTACCCATAAAATGTTGAAGAGAGATTTGGAGACAAAAATGAAGGTCCGTGGAGTGGAAGCTTTGATATTGAATTCCTACTTAGCCAGGGAGCACTTGGTGCTAGTGCGATGGGTGTTCGAGAAGCCCAAGTGGAGCACAGGGAAACATGTCCATCACCGGAGAAAATTATTTCCTGAGGTCCTCAGAACCACACAAGATGCCAATTTCTACAGGGCGTACAGTCAACTCTTGCACACAAAAAATAAGATTAATGACCAGGATCCTGCCAAGTGAGGGAGTTGGCTTCTCAAATGGAATTCTAAGTACGGTCCTCCACCAGGAGCACTGGCAGCCCCGGTGTTATTAAAGGTCGTCAGTACCTGTTTTCTTAAAGTTGTACTGTTGGCAGCTTTATCATGAGCCCTGACCTTTCAGGTATATCTGCTGCTGGACTTTTATTAAAATCCTGTTCACTTGACTCATGTCAGGAAAGAAAGGCAAAAGCTTGCTGAAGGTTAATGGGCTCTAGGGGGGGCTTCTGACATCCCCGTCCTGGCTAATGAACCAGGCAGTGCCCCCATGAAATGGCCCCAATCGTGCTGAGATTTAGACCATTAATTTAAGTTTTGTTGTTCTCTGGAAATAAGAAGGAAAATACCCAGAAATCATAGCCCTGTTGGAAAACTGTTTTAGCAAATCTAATATCTATGCGAATTTGCTCAAATATAAAACTATAGATGGAATATGTGTGCTGTATTGTACTTATAAAGCAAAATTATGAAAATTACAAAATACTATATAATTCAACAGAAAAGAGGAATGTCTTGTATAAATAGTGAGAATTCATCGGTGGAGAGGAAGGCATAGTTTCTGCTGAACACAAAATTTACCTAGACTACACATCCTCCTGCAAACTGAACAGAATCTAAGATGAGAAAATTCACACACTCACACACACACACACAAAAAAAAAAAAACAAAGAAAATTAATTCACACTTGAATTATGAATTTATGGCATGGAAAAATATTTTAACAAGTGTAAACTAAGGTACAAATAAACAGAGCCAGTGCTTAATATATGTGGGCAGGAAACATTTACTGAATTAATAAATGAAAGATGACATCTCCCCAACTCACAAGTCTTTTGTTGATGTAAAATTATGAGCAATTCAAGTACAAATTCTTTGAGTTATGTAATTTTTAAAAATTTATGTTTGACTCCAGGGTTATAAATCAGTTCTCTTAAGTAACAAATAAGAGACCATGATATATCTCAGGTTCCTGCTTCATAAATTAACAAAATTTGGCTTTTCTATAATAAATATGTGGGAGGAATATATTTCTGAAATAATTCAAAATAACAATAAGCATAATTTGGTCTCATTTCCATCATTCTTTTGTTAAGGCACATGGAAGGGTTTTTCCTAGTGCTTTTTAAAAATTCTCAGAATCATTCTCTAGATTCTAGATGGTACCAGTAAGAACCTAAGGATCATTTTCAGGCTCATTTAGACTCATGCTATTGGACAAGACCATTAAATCATCTGAATTTTGGTTTACTCCTTTGCCGGATGAGGACTGTGATGCCTAACTCCAGAGGGTTAATTGTGAAATTTGAATGTGGACGTTTACAGTATTGAGTGTTCCCTGGGGAGGATCTAGAGACACAAACAGAGTCGCACTGTTCCTGCATGAAGAGGACTGCATTCTACCAGGGACTGTACACATCTGAAGGACAGCCAGAGCAGAAGGCCCTAACCAGGACTCTGCATTTCACCCTCTGAGACATGAGAGCCAGGGAGGCAGGCAGGACCCTAACCCTAACCCTAGAGGTTGGCAAGTCTGTGAACAAGGAACTGGAATCGGATGCTTTCCTGCTTCGTTATTTCAAAGTGGAAGGTGAAGGACAAGAGCCAGCAAGAGGGGGGCCGCTGGTCCAACCCATGAGGGTGCAGCTATCAGGGACTAGTCACATTTAAAAGCCAGTCTCTTAATACTGTCACAATAGCAATTAACTTCCAAATGAGTTTTAGAAGTAACAAAGATTCCAACAGTAGTATTCTGTCTCTGGCCCCTCAAAACTCAGGTACTTCTCACATACAAAATTCATTTTAACCCAAGAGCTTCAAAAGTCTTAACTCGTTTCTGTACCAACTTGAAACTCCCCTGTCCAGAATCCCACCTAAGTCAGATAAGGGGGAGTCTCAGATCGGGATTCATCCTGAGGCCAATTCCCCTCCAGTCAAGAGCCTGAGAAATCCAGTAAGTTACATACTCGCAAAATACAATGGGGAGACTAGTCATTTCCATTCTTAACTGGAGAAATGCTTGAGAAAAAAAGAGGTAATTGGTCCCAAGTAAGTCTAAAACCCAACAGACCAATGATGTTAAAAGTTTAAGACTCTTGAATAACCTGGACTTTGTGACCCATCTTCTGGATAGACTGACGTGGGGGTTGGATCCCCAAGGCCTCGGCAGACGTGACCTCACAGCTTTGGGCAAGAATTACCTATTTTCAAGCTAAAGGTCATTGGGGAAATTCCTTCCTGGCTATAATGCTAAGATGATGCTTCCTTGGTGATGGCCAGCCAGGGACCAGCTCCTAGAAGCTCCTGCCATCACTCCTCAGACAGTCCTCTTCATCTTCTGCCTTAAGTGACAGGTGGAGTTCGTATCTTTGAAACTCTGCAACTTCCGCCTCTTGACATCAGCAGGAAAAGCTCTCTGCCTTAAGGGGTCATGTGATTGCCCTAGACCTATTTGAATGACCTAATGTCACTTGTGCTGTGTGATATGACACAATCACAGGAATGATATCATGGGTCCTGGGGACCAGATGAACACCCTTGACGGGGGGCTTTTTAGAAATTCTGTTTATCATGGTTGAATAGAGATGGAAGGAGAAGGAGGTACAGGACCAGGAGAAACATTGGCATATGCAAAATACATTACATTTAGCATTAACAAGATTGACTGGCAGATTGAATATTGAGCAGTCAAAGTTTTAGAGGATCAAAGGATGACTGAGATTTCAAGCCTGAATTCCTGAGACAGTTTCAGACACAGAATGAAAAAGTATGTCCAGTCACTTAGAGTAGGGAGGAAGATTCCACTGATATCTTTAGTTCTGTTCTAACATTCAATCCAACCCCCATCTGACCTCCTCCCCCATTTTCAATTAAGCTATCTGAATGGTTACATCTTAGTACCTTTAATCTTAAACAAATATTTTCCTTATCTAGAGTTTCACTGTGTACGTATTTAATCTGAGACTTGTGAGAAGCTTGACCACTGCGAGGACTTTCACTTTCAACTTTTAGTCAGAACTGCAAGGTCCACTTGTGAAAGAGGATCAGTACATTCCTACCAGGATCATCATCTTAGTCAACTGACAGCACAAGACAAAAGCAACTTTGTGGTAGGTTATCAACAAGGACCAGGTTAGTGTATTTGCATAATTGATGCTGGCGGCCAGATGAGAAGTCACAGTCTTCCTGAAAGGTCAGGGAATAAGCAAGATGATTCCTCAGGTACCCTGTTGCATTTGATAGTTACACTGTTGCACTTGACATTCACATTTCTCTTTGAAAGAAACAGACAAGAAACAGATAAACTGCAAATGTCTGTTGCATTTTGCACCTTGCTAAGAGTTCCTCTTGCAGATAATTTAGACAGCCAGAGAAGATATAGTTATATTTGATGCGGTACCTTTCAATAGGTTTATGTATATTTTACACATTAAATTATTTATCTTACCTGCCCATTAGGATTCTCTACTCTGCTAAAAATCAAAGGAAGAATGCTTTTAAAGAAATTTTTGCTTCATTTGGTTTTTATAGCCTGGTAAAATATTAGTATTTTCATGACTTTGCAGTATTTGCAAAAGATGTTCAAGGTCCTTCCCTTACTTAAAAGAGTATGTTAACAAGAATATGTATTTTATGTAATGTGTGTGTGTCTATTTATCCATTCAAATGATAATGAAAGAAATTAACATAATAAATTCCAGTGAAAGAAGCTACTAGACACAGCAAGAAACAATGCCAATTACATAGTCATAGATAACTAGATTGGTACTTTCAAAAAGCAATTTGACTTTATTTTTGTCATTTATACATTTTCCTAAGTATAAGCTTTCAGGTGGTACTACAGTAGGTTGAGTCAGTTTGTCACCTCTCCACCCCTGTTATTATTTGTGTACAAATGAATATTTATATGACCTAAAATATGAAGATGTTTCTTCTGTCCTTAGAACACTTTATATTTATCACTGTAGATATCATTTAATCTACAATTGCTTGCTGTATATGTGCTCAGATTCTCCAATAAATTTGACCACCTGATAACAAGCAATGGGGGTTGGGCAGATACATGGCCATTCCTTGGTTTCTGCAGGGCCTTGGTTCCAGAAGCCTCTGCCAGCACCACAATCTGCTCAAGTACCTTATATAAAATGGCATATAACCTTTGCACATCCTCAGATATGCTGCATTTCATCTTGAGATGATTTATGATCCCTAATACACTGTAAATTCTATGGAAAATGGCTGTTACACTTTATTGTTTAGGGAATAATGACTCCTCACACCCAAGGGGGGAAAAAACTGCCCATGTTCAATACAGAAATGGTTTTAAAAAATCTTTTTCACTCAGTGGTCAGTGATTGGTTGAGTCCATGGATGTGAATGTGGAGACTAATTGTTGGGAAGGTTGATTGGAATTGGTTGTTTTATTCAGGATTGGTTAATTCTTATGCAGAACTCAACTATAAAGCAAGAAAAATGTTTCAGTGCCCTAGATTCTTATTCAGACAAATAACTCAGCAGAAAAATTACTGTTAAAATTAAAAAAGAAAATTTCTCTAGCTATAAAATTTTAAATTTAATTTGAAACTCTTAATTGATTCTAGCATAACTTTATGGAGAAAATTCCTCTTAAACATTATGTTTTAAAAATAAAAACCACAAAAATAGAGAGAGGATTATTAGTATGTTCAAAAACAGAAGGAAGATGTAGACACAGAAATAAAAATATTGCATAAACAGCATATTTTATTTACAGTTTACCAATATTAATCATTAATCAACTGTATTATTGAATTCTAGGGTCAGCTAATTAAATACAAAGAACATTTAGTTAAATCCACCAAGATATTAATTATTACCTTATTTTTAAGAGATATGCATAATTTACGGAAAAATTGAGAAAGGTCACAATGCAGAAATTCGTCTTTTTAAAAATTATTTTTTATGTTAAACACTTTATATAATATTAGAGTAGTAGATATTATCAATAGTGCTAATTTTATTTATATAATATGTCTTTAATACATGTATATATAAATATGCATTCACTGGAGAATATTAGGAAAAGAGAAAACTGTAAAGAAGGAAATGAAAATTGTCTTGGTGCTATCACTTTGAGTATGTCACTGTAAATATTTTGGAGTATTTTTACAATGTTTTTTCCCCCAAGCGTGTCCATAAACAAATACATACTGTATACACACCCACAAAACTGTATGTAGACGTGTCCACATGTAGGACATGTGCATGAGAACATGCAGGCACAACACGAATGCTCCAAAACATTTCTGAAGTCTGTCTACTTGTCTCTATCTATTGGTGCCATCATGGTTGAAATAACAGGCACCTCTTATGTGGCCCGAAGCTAAATATTGAATGAATCAGTTCTTCATATGAGAGCCCCATAGGAGCCATGATGATTTAAAAAAAAAAAACTGATTGTACCACTTTCCACTTAGTTTTTTTTTTTTTTTTTGCTCTGGAGATAAAATGGGAAATATCCCCATGACCCAAGGGCCCTGGGAGATGCTGCACCTGCCAGGTCATAAGCCTTAAGCCATCCCTTTCTCTTTTTGATCCTTCTCATCTGATTACACTGATTTCGCTTCTCTTTTTGGACACCCCAATGTCTTTTTAATGTCATGTGCTCGCATGTAGAAGGCACAGACCTCTTATATCATAATTACCCTCCAGAGAAGATAGAACATTTTAAAAATTTCCCATGGCAGATCTAGTCTTCACCAGAAGTCCTCACCAACTGGTATGCGGGTTAAGAATTAAATAGGAGAGTCACTGTAGGTTGAAACTTAGTCTAATTCAATAATCTAATCAGTCTCTTGCAGTGGTATTCTTCAAGAAAATGGTGTTCTCTGGTTCCCTTGGAAGACAGATTTGATATTAGTTAGGTCTGTCCACAGTTGTGTATATAAATAGGCCAAACCTGGATGTGGCTCTCAGGACTCTACCTTCTTAAACTGTGGTCTGTAGATGACTCTAACACTGATGGCATGGAAAAATTAATTTTCAGTACTTTTGACCTAAATAACCTTTAGACATTGATTTGTTGCTGTTGTTGTTGTTTGAGTACTAAGATTGAACTCAGGAGCACTTACCAACTGAACCATATCCCCAGTCTCTTTTTTTTTTTTATTTAGAGACGAGGTCTCACTGAGCTGCTTAGAGTGTCACTAACTTGCTGAGGCTGACATTGAACTTGAGATCCTCCTGCATCAGCCTCCTGAGCTACTGGGATTATAGGCATATAGCACTGCACTCAGACAAGACATTGTTTTGAACCAGTAAAATAAGCAGAAACTATTTTAAGAACCACCCGTAAGTAGCAGCACTCTCTCAGCTAAAAATAAGAAGAACCAGATCCTATTTATTTTATTTAAATGAATACTGTACCATAAGCAGTGACGGTACATGACACAGGGAATTTAGAGGGATGCCAACAGGAGGAAAATCACCACCTTGGAAGCCAGGATACAAGACACTATGTCTTGAATTCACAATGTTTGTCCAGACAAAGGGTAAGAGAGAGGTGGGGAGAAAGACTCATAGGTGGAGAGAAACCAAAACATAATAATCATGTCTTGCCCTGAGGACTGTACCCTAATATCCTAGGGATGCTCTCTGATGGTATCCCCCTTTAATGCATATTTTGTAAGTTAACAAGTCAACATATTCCCTTTGAGTGTTCAAATAAAACTAAGAACGAGAGCTAACATCCACTGAATGCTTCTTATCAAGCAGTGTTGGAATGCCTCTGCCCCCAAAACTACACTGAGTTCAACCACCAACGAGGACACTGAGGCAGGAGGCTGTTCTGATGAGTCTAGCCAATGTAGAGCGCAACGTGAAAATACAATTTCTAGACCAAATCTGTAAAGTGGTGTTCTAGCCACAATCATCAATGCCATGGGGGGAGGCTCTTTCTGAACCGTGAGGTTTCCAGCACCCCAATCCCACTAGGTTTTAAAAATACATTTTGAAATTTAATACTAAACTACCCCATCCTGGTAGGAGGACACATGGGTCAAGCATTCTGCTGGCCATTCTTCCCTGGACCCACTTCCCACCCCTGGCTTTTCCCCTGCACTTGCTCAATTCCCGAATCTTCTTTGCTCTTATCCAATAACCACCCCCCCCCTTCCTGGTTGGCCCAGAATTTTCTGAGAAACATTTCTTGTTAAATGGTCTATGTACAGTAACCCCTGAAGGGAACGGATAATGCCATTTTGATGGCCTAACACAATTTAGTGGTTTTAACTCCACTCTTAGTGACAAAGGGGAGTGATCCCAGTGAAAACAGAAAATTAGACTATGGGAATAACAGAAATAAACAAACCATGAGGTTTCTAAAGCAAGCGAAATTCTTTCATGAAACACCAAAGAACATATTGGAAGGTTTAGAATTCTCTAGTCATTTTCTTAAATATTTTTATTGATTTTCTTTTCTATCTGTCTTTCTTTTTCTCTTCAGAGAATAAATGTTTACATGGAATTATTTTGAACCTTAATGCCAAGACCTTGCATCTCTTTTCATCCTCTACTGAAGTCTGCTGTGTTGATCTTTTGTGCTTCAATTTGCTGCTGGCTTTGGCCAATCCTTGTCCTGCTTTTCTTTGTGGAGGAAATGACAAGGTTAATGACAGCTCTGTTTTCCTAACCATGTTTCTAATCCAGCCGTCCTATCCCTATAAGGGTGGAACCGATTCACCACTGACACATACATAATAATGTCCCAGGGACCTTCCAAAAGGTGATTGATGTCCCTGCCTGGGGGTATATTTTTTCTTTTACGTGACTGATGGAACAAAACCGAGATGATACAAAAACCTTTTCACGGGAAATAGAAAATGTGGATGGTGGATGGGAGACTGAGATGCAAAGAAAAATAAAAACAAACAGCAATCAGGGAAGAGGGGCAGAGGAATGTAGCTGGGGGAGTCTCTGCTTCCCGGAGGAGCTGCTCTTCCTGGGATAGAACCACAGCCAGCCGCCCCGCCAACAGGTAGCTGCCGGACTTGTGAATGGTGCATCTGGATTGTGCTCTTTAAAGTTTAAGAATTGGTGGATCTGAATAGCTTATCAAAGGGAACACGAGAATATAAACATTTCTCTACCTATTATTTATGGACATCTCAAAGGTCTAAACAGAGATTGAATGCTTAAAATGTTGTCCTGTGCTTGAATACCAGAATCCAGAAAGAGCAGAAAGAACATTATAAATTAATGCTAAACCTTGAGGCCCAGAGATATAAGAAAAACCCCTAATGTGACTCAGCTAAGAAAGCATCAGCCTTGTATATCTGATGTAATTGATTGCTTAGGATGGATAAACAACTCCAACCACAAGAATAGAGAAGTGAAAAAAAGATTGTTTCTAACAAAATATCAAAAGTAGCCGTGAAAGCTATTCATGGAAATGATAAAAGCAGAATGTCCCCTTAACTTTCATTCCTATAGCTGCACTTATTTTTTGCCTCTGAAGAGGAGCATCAGCACAGGATTCAGAGGTGAAGTCAGAAAAAGGTGATCCTCTGGAAACCACATGTGGCCGAACTAACACAAGCACTTACCCATATGCTAAGTGGCTTAGTTGGGAGGTGTATTGCTCCTAAACCTGCTATCTCCTAGCCAAATCACATTTTCTGGGTGTTTACAGACCTGTTCAGTCTTAGGTTTGTGACTTGGAAAACTGGTGTATCCAGTGATTTCTCAAACACACATGCAAGGCGCCATCACCTCCAACCATAACACCTGCTAAGGGTCGGGGAGGGGAACTAGCAGGACTTTTCCTCGTCTGGTATTGCCAGGAGAGGGACCCATGAAACACAGGTGTGTATAGCAGAAATAATCTATATTATATAATTATAATCTATATTATCCATAATCTGTAAAAAAGTAAAATGAAATATTATCCCAAAACATCCAAATGGCTTTATTTTCAGTTTTCTAAACAATTGGTTATTAATTCAGAACTTGTGTTTGCTGGCAAAGCATCACAGTTTAAAGCTGTAGTGTCAGAAAGTTGGTATGATTTTGAACTTGAAGGAAGGTGCTGGGAATAAAAATCAGAGGAGGAATTGTCCAAGTAAAAGAAAGCAAGGCACTTGATTCTTCAAGGCAACAGCCTGGGGTGAAGCTGGGTGGATTTTCAGGACAAGTTCTTTGCAGCCCAGGGCGGTAAGTCTCTTTCAGACAGCTGATTGTTAGAGTACAGAAGGGCTACTACTGTGTGTGTGCGCTGATTTTGTATCCTGCGACTTTACTTATGTGTTTCTTAGTTCTAATAGTTTTCTGGGGAAGTCTTTAGACTTTCTGTATATAAGATCATAACATCTGCAAGCAAAGACAATTTAACTACTTTCATCAGGATCTGGGTGACCTTTACTCCCCCTTTCTTGTCTAATCACCCTGGTTTGGTGAATATTCTCACATTTGAACTCACTGTAATCAACAATGCTTTTTATGACTCCAAGGCAACATTAAAAATTTAAAATTTAAGTTAAAAAATTCTCAAACATATTTGTTTTAGAGTTAAGACCAAACAATAAAAACTCCTTGTCAATGTTTTGTAGTGAGGTTGTTCTAGCTGATAGATCAGGATTTTTAATCCACTGGGTAAGGTGACTGTTACTTTAGTGAACAGTAAATTGCCCACGAGCTGGATTAAACAGTGGAATCAGAACTCTGGAAGGGTCAATTTTATTTCAGTTGCCCAGGTGGGTCTCCTCTGTAGGATGAGCAAAGAGGATGCCATGAATACTCTGTCTCCCTTCTAAATTAATAAATTGGCATATTTAGATGATAATATGGGAAACTTTTAAGTTCTTGTAAGAGTTAAGTATTAAAAAATAAATAAAACCCCAAATATAATTAAAAATAAGAACAAAGAAGAAGAAAGCTAAGATTTATTTAGTCATCTCTCATTTAGAGGTTTTTTTTTTTTCCAGAACCTTTCACAGGTATCCAAATCCATAGATGCTCAAGTACCCTATATAAAAATGATTAGTACTTTATGCCATCTGTGAATGTCCTCCCATATACCTTAAATCATTTCCAGATTACTTACAATACCTAGCATGATATAAAGACCATGTAAATAGTTGCTATATAGTATTGTTTAGGGAATAATGGCAAGAAAAATGTCTTGTTAAGATGGGGTACAATTTTCTCAGCATTTTTGAGCTATGCTTGGCTGAGTCCATGGAACCCATGGGCAGGGAGGTCTGGCTGTATGTAAAATTGCCAGGCACTGTTCCAAATGCATTATAAGTGTTATTTCAAGAATTCTAATCGTTAATATTTGGGTGGGTGCTATCACTCCTATTCTAGAGAAAGAAGTCATAGCCCCAAGAGTGTAAGTAACTTGCAGAACATCACAGTTACTGTATGGAAGAGCTGGGCCTGAATATCCAGGAAGGTCAGAGCTCAACATCCACCCTGTGTGGCCATCACTACGGCAGCCTCTGGCTTGGCAGCCTGAAGACACTAAGTATGAAAGACAAACTGGGCAGATAAACAAAGTACGCAAAGCCAGTTAAAATGGCCAGGTCTCCAACAATGATACCTTGTGAGTCCACAAATAGCCTTGTGTACGCAGAAATGAAAAGTCTCTGCTTCCTTTTGTGCTCTGAGCATTGCTGCAAACTATGGTCTCAAACCCCAATGCCTAAGGCAGTGGCTTATGAAGACTGGTCATCATCTGGTTATACATTAGAAAGGCCAGTTCTCCTGCAGAATCCAAAACCTAAGGGGGCGAAGGACAGCATCAGTCTTACCCTCCTGGTGATTCTAATGCCTGCTCAAGTTCTTCAATATTCATTTTTTTAAGGGCAGATATTCTTATCCTTGCCCAGAAGGATTCCTGCTGGTGCTATGACTCTTATGTGGAATTATCTTAATAATACCCTACAGTGATCTGTAAATTTCCAAACTGCAGTGGGCTCTATTCATGTATTGTAGCAAATCTTATAGAAATTATGCCTTCTCTGAGCAGAATTTCTTCTTGGAGAACAAAACATGTACATGTCAAAATTTTAGTATGTCCTGCGTTATCCAGAACAAGTTGCTCTGGTTTGAATGTGAAAACTTAATCCCCAAGTTTATATGCTAATGGTATTTGGAGGCAGGGTATTTGGAAAGTAATGAGGATTAAATGAAGTCATAGAATAGGTGGCATGGTGGCATTGGTGGCTTCATAAGAAGAGGAAAAGAGAGCTGAGCTAGCTGCTTACTCTGTCCGGCCACGTGATGCCTTCCACCATGTCATGACCCATAGGAAAAGCCTTGCCTGATTCTTAGCAGATGCCAGTGCCAGGCTTTTGGACTTCCCAGCCCAGAACCGTGAGCAAAATTAGCTCCTATCGTTTGTAAATTACTCAGTCTCAGGTATTTTGTTAGAGCAACCGAAAACACACTGACACACAGGCATCGTACAAGATGCTTCTCTTGTAACTGTGCTGGATGAATCCATAAAAAGTATTCCACTTCTAACTCTCATATCAATACAGACTAAGATTATTAAGGTATTGAGACAATTTACAAGAATTTACAGTATTTATCCCCATCTCATCCCCTATCCCACAGACACCTGAATCACAAGAAAGACTTGATAATGTGTGGCGTGACGGTTGAAAGAGCCACTGCGGCTGGGGTGCAGATCCATCGTAGAGCTCTGGCTTTGCATGTGGGAGGCCCTGGTTCCCTCCCCAGCATCACGAGAGAAAAAGAAATCAATGTGTTTAGGTTATTACCATACTAAAGAGGGAAAATAGGAGTCAGCAACTGCCCAGAACATCAGTGTTTGGTCAAATACATGACAGATGAAGGCTGATTTATTTAAAGAGCTATGACTTCCCAAGGTGAACAGGTGCCTTGTGTTCAAATGAAGCTACTAACCCAAAGAATTAAATAAATGCATTATGGTCACTCTTCTAGATAGTCACAACTGGATTTCCTCCCTGTCCTGTTACCTATCCTCTATCCTCGTGACCTCCGACAAATTATATGCAGAGCAAGCATGACCTTCATTACTGAATATTTGTTAAAAAAAGGACATATACAATTATATACTGATAGAAGTTAATATGAGCATTTAAATATGAATATATTACTACTATTATTGATTTTTTTCTTTTGTAAAATTTCTGGATAATTGTATCTGTCAATATAGAAATCAAACAGAAAACTTCAACTATTAGGATAAAATACATATATAATGTCTAAATATCTCAGAATGTAATATTTCAATTTTATTTAAAAATAAACTTAGACTCCTAAAAATACTTCATAATACAATTGCAGGAAAAACAAGGTTATTTTTTAGAGTTTACACACAGGATTCAATTTTTATGCAGTTAATTTCAATTAACATATAAAAACTACATAATTATTTGGAAGGGAAAAATATTTGCTTAAGGTATTAAGCTTAGCAATTATAGCACAGGATACTGACTATTGATGAGCAGAATGAATATCCTTGAACTCAACTGAAGAGTCCTAAAGAACATATTTCTCCATTTTCTACGATTGGTTCTAAACTTGCAGACTCTGTGACCTTAAGCAAAGCTCAATATCACTCCTTCTTTTTTTCTTTAATTAAGTTTGCCTTAGTGGACTGATAACAATATAGGTGTAGAGTATAAAAAAAGTTTTCTAATACTTTAAAGTGCATACATTATTTAAAATGACAACAAAGCATTGCTACTTGCTAATTTCATGGTTCTGAGAAATTTGAACATGTCAGATTTTCCCCATTGTTCCTATTTAGGACCTAAAACATGAAGACATATCAAAGAAAATAAGTTGCTTTAGATTTTAACATTTCAACTCCATCAGACATTCATAGAGTTCAGGATATTAACATTGGTCTGTCTACCCACAGGCAGTTTGAAAACACCCAGAGGCACATGGCATTTGATTATAGTTTGTAGGACATGGAGGAGAAAGCCAGTTTACAACCAATATTAATTGCTAGGGAAATATAAAAAAAATTCAAATAGATTGAAACATTCACAGGTAACCTTAAATTCTAGTAGGAACACAATTTGTCCTTCCAGAACAGGGGTCAAAATCAGTCCTCAATGTTCTGCCAGAAAAGTCTCTTATTGATTCACAAAGCAAATCGGAAGCTTCACTCTTATCCAGGAATTGTTCCAGGGTGCCCTGAAGATTGGAGCCCTTTCTAGTAAACATGCCACAGTGAAATAAAAACACTAGAAGCAACTAAACTACCATACGCTACCCTACATTCCTGCCTGCATCAGTTTTGGTAGAATTTTCCGTCTATCATCCATGTCATTTGGGGGGTAAATTAAAATAACCAATAACACATTTATCACCTAAAAACATTTGTCTTAAACAAAATGCAAAATATTTCACCCTAGGAACTTAGCAACTCTGGAAAAGACTATTTTTAAAGATAATGGTGGCAGATTAAAAACTGATGACATAGAGAACATGATACAGCATAGAAGAAAGAGTCTGTGCTTATAGGTGGTCACTCTGACAAGAATTATTTTGACACAATACTGATTTCAAATATCCTATGCTGTTGATGAGCCAGGTAGCAGTTCCTGTACCTGGACGCTCTCTCTCTTTCTGACTTCTATTTAATCAGACGGTTGCTTCAAGAGATGAATGCTTTAGCGTTTGCACTCTACCTACCATTGGGTGTGACAAGCATTATTCAAACCATCACGCTGGGCACATTTGGAGATGACTGCAGACAAGTGCAGGTGAAGGCCAGGAGCATACCTCCAAGAGTATTTAAGAAAAAAAAAAGCTGACTGAGGGTCCAGAGAAAGCCTGTCAGGAAAACCCCATCCTGACTGTTCTGAAGGATGGAGATGGGTTCATTGGAAGGGGGGAGCCATTCCAGGAACCCCAGTACTGGTGACATTGAGGGATAAGCAGACCTGGCGACTTCAAGCAGGTTTGGAGATGAAGGCCGGAAAAAAGAACTGATGTGAAAGTAGACTGAAGCTGTCAGTAAGGCCACAATAGTATTCACTTCAGGCAGACACTTGAACCAAAGTCACCTGCTAGATTTCACATTTATCTGCCTTAAATTAAATGTTTTATTCCAGTGGCTTCATGAAAACTTGATCACGGTTTCTGTTTTTCAAAAAGACAGTTTTGTCTCTTCATCCCTTTAAAGCAGTGGTTCTCCCTCTATGCTGCCGGCCCCCTGTGCCCCCATTAGGTGACTGGCAACCACTGACACAGTTTGTCTCTACCGGAGGAGGGTGCTGTGGCCACCTAGTGGGTGCAGGCCAGGGGTGCACATGAAACATGGGCCCCTACCACAAGGGCTCCCCAGTTCCAAATGTCAGTAGAAACTGTAATCTGAAGTGCTTTAAAAATTAAGGGTGTTTTTCATCGTTTTTTGACCTAAAACAGAAGACAGATATTTATGTATTTTCTTATATAGAAAACAAGGCAAGTCGGCAAGAGGTCAGAATCTAAGCAACAGGAAAGGCATTTGAGATGCTTTTTAAATAAACCCAGATGTTTCAAAGGTAGACCTTGATGGATATTTAAGCTTGGAGTTTTTACAGTCCACAGGAATTAGATTCTGCTACCAGTGAGATTGTGGAATGGAGAATACAAATAAAAAGACAAAAGAGGCTAGTATTGGGGCTTCAGGATCCCCACATCTACCCACTGGTAAAGGAGAAGGAGACCGCAAGAGGAAATCAGGAGGAGTGGAGGAAGTCCAAAGAGACAAGAGAAAAACAAAAGGGCTATAGTACAGAAATCCTTGTAAGAATAGTTTCAAGGAGGAAAAGCTGATTTATAGTGTCAAATAAATATGAGAAGGAAGGAAAAGATAGAAAACCATTTTATTAGGAGATGTGGTGACCATCAGTGACCTATGTGGAGAGCTGTCTTGGTTGAGACGGAGGCAAAACCCAGCTGGAACCTTCTAGGATTAAGTGGTGGTGTGAAACTAGAGACCACCCTCTACAAGGTTTTGTAAGGGAAAGCAGAGGCTCTAGGTACAATTCAGATGGCTATGGGACAGACTGTGCCATGCTTAAAGGTAGATGACAGAGAGTTTGGTTAGAAGCTAGCAATGCAACATAGAGAGTGAAGTTTATAGTGTGAATTTCTCAGAAGTTGGCAAAAGACAGGATTCAAAAAAAGAGATACCACCTCTATTGTCACAGAAGAGAATAATTAGTAAATTATTGGCTTATATCACCTTTAAGCAAGGTTTGTGGCCAGTTTTGGAGGAAGGCACATTTATACATTAAATAAAAATGAGAGGTGGTCAACATTAGTATCTTTCGGTTGCTCAGATCAACCCAATCGGACTCTATATGCCAATCGTGATTTCTACATTCCCTCATCTGCTGTTGCCCCGGCTGATCCCTAAATTCTAAAGACCTTGCCTACTCCGTGTTCTCTGGGAACCATTCTTTGCACTAGGAGATAGTCCTACCTTTATGTCCTAGTTGGTCTTATTATCATGTGCTGTGTTTGTTACCTAGTTAATAATCCCTATACTCAACCATGAACTGTGCCAAGGCATGGCCAAAGAACACCAGTGCCCAGCACTGGGCATCTGGTAGATGACTGGTAAGTACCTGTGGAGGGGATAAACATTCCTCTTTGCTATTCATGTAAATATCTTCCTCATGGGGTGCTATATTGCATTGGCAAAAGGGTGCCTCTCAAAAATTATATGTTGAACTATGTACTCATGTATGCATGTATCCACGTACTTCTGAGAATGGCACTGAATAACCCTTTATTATGTGGGCATCTCTGTTGTAGAAGATTCACTGGAGATGTGGGTTAATACTAAGGTAATTAGAAAATCCAGTTAAGTAGGAATTCTGTTAACTAAAAGCCTTTATTTCATAACCAAGCTAATTAACTGGGTCATTATTGAATGCCTTTCTTCCAAGGCTGTGACCTCATGGATGGTAGCACCTATTTCTAACAAAAACATAAAAATCACTTAACAAAATGATTGCTGGGAAAAAAAATTGTATGAGGCTTCTACTGATTTAGAGAGAAAATGGGTCAGGAACACAAGAATAAATAGAATTAGGTTTCTGACTCCAAGTATCTATTCCCCACTTGCTTTCACCTCTAACATATATGACAAAGTCACAGTAACCTTAGAAGAGCAGGTATCACATAAGCAGGAAATGAAACAACAGAGGATCTTCCCTCTTATCTTTTTATCTTTATAAAGTATTAAATCTATGTTTTAAGTGAATAATGGCAGTCCAAGAGGCAGAGAATTCAATGTACAAATGGACACTAGAATCCTACACAAAAGACAGTGGACACTTACATGGAACAAACTGAATAATAAAGGAGAGGTAAGCTTGAAAAGAGATGTCTACTATAAATTGAAGCCTCTGTTCTGGAGTAGAAGAGAGTAACAATCAGTTCACTGCAATTTATGTAATGTTAACTCTATTGTCAATTTCTATCATTAAATGAAAAGAATGAGATTCACGAAAGGTATTAGATAGGACCCTTGCCTAATGTTATACAGCCAAAATACTAAGAAATCAAATAGCAATACAAAACTATTTTATTATTAACTGCAAAAATATGTTTATCAATTAAGAAGAAAAAAACCCATTTGTTGATCAGATTATAAGGCTCAAGTCTCTGGTGAGGATTTCATGTGAGCCAGTTAAGTCAATATTTATTTTGGTGTATTTATACTTTTCTTTGCAACCAATTTCTTCCTGTTTGAAATGGAATTTTTTATTCAACAAAACATAAAGTTTTAAATATGCCAGATTTCCCTTGCCTTATGTCCTCTCTGTCAATATTCTCTTCTAAGAACTACACAGTTAAGCCTGCATATGAAAACCATCTGTGAACCAATTGGGCTATTTTTACCTTTTGATTCAGTGTCAACCTTGTCCTTTTCCTGAAGCCCAGGAAAGATAAAGTTGGCTACCTGGAGCCCTCCCTGTCATTGAAACCTGGGTGGAGAGTGCCTGGACTTGCATTTGTGCATTTGTGAGTAGTAAAAGCTCCTAGGGAAAAAAAAAAAAAAAAAAAAAAAAAAAAAGGTCTATTTTCCACTAGTACCTCTCTTCAAGTACTTTATTGGCTGCCCCTCAATTCTATGAGTTTTCCATATGAGTATTATGTGCTTCATATACTCCCTGTTGTTTTCTCTATTGGTTACCTATCCAGTAAAATGGATGATCTCTGACTTAGCATTCAAACTCTCCATAAAGTGGGCATGATGGTTTCGTTTCTATAATTTAGCCAAACCATTGTCCGACTTCCTCAAGCATGTCCGATATTCTCCCTGCTCATAGCCTTTGTCTTTTGCCTCTGTTTTCTCTGAGAGCATTTGCTTTGTCCATAAGCCCTTATTTTATCCTGGTCTGTTGAAAGAATCCATATTCCATAAAGCCTTTCCAGAAATTTCCAGAAGACTGGTTTCTTTCTACTTGAAGAGTTTTTGCTTATAACTCTGGTGTGATTGATGGCAATGGTTCCAAAATTCCTGCTGAAACTTAATCCCCAGTGGAAAAGATATTCAGAGGTGTGGCCTCAGGGAGCTGACTAAGCCATTAAGCTCCACCCTCGTGAATAGGATTTGCACCTCTGTAAAAGGGCTTAAGGTATAAGCTAGGGTCCTCTTTTTCTTCCACATGAGGATAGTGTGTTCTTCCAGAGGATGCAGAACAAGAAGCCATCTTGGAAGCAGACAATAGCCTCACCAGATGCGAATCCTGACAGTGCCTTCATTCTGGACTTTTCGGCCTCCAGAACCATGTAAGAAAAATATTATCGGTTATAAATTGCCCACTCTGTGG
Source organism: Urocitellus parryii (assembly GCF_045843805.1). NCBI lineage: Eukaryota > Metazoa > Chordata > Mammalia > Rodentia > Sciuridae > Urocitellus > Urocitellus parryii. The sequence continues at coordinate 8,218,001 of NC_135533.1, forward strand.
TCTTTTTCTCCAGCCATCCAAATGGACTGAGGCAGCCTGTTATTATAAGATTGCTTTATCATCTCTTGGTGATGATTTTTATATCATATTCGAAAATGTGTACAATAGCAACAGTAATCCATTTTCTCATTCATTCAAAAAAATGATCACTTATCCATTAAAAGTAAATCCTAAACTTTAACCTGGTTTAGACACCAAGTATATAGCAGGAGACAAGACTACTCCCAGACCTCTTACAAGGTGACAGACCAACAGAGAGGCAGATGATCTGTGAATTACAAAAGCCACAAGGCTTGAGACAGAAGCACTATCTATGCCTTTGGAGGTGTCACATTTCTAAATAGTTTCTGTTCTAGCTATGACATTAAGGAGAGAACAGAGATCTGTCTCTGTGGAGCTAGAAATGTATAACACCTTTGAACAAGTTCAAAGCCCTAGGATAGAAGCCAACAGAGATCTCTGTTTAGGGGAAGGGAGACCTGCTAAGCACTCTGCAAGCCAGTGTGAAGATGCAGGTGTTACCTCTGGGATCCACGGTCAGAGCAGTCATTCCCAGGAGATTTCTGATGATCACTCTCAATAGCAAATCTATCACACTCACAAACACACACACACACACACACACACACACACACACACAGAGCTGGTTTGGGGCTTAAATTTCTAATAGTGCTATCATAAATGAGTGAGACTAAAGTGACATCATAAAGGCAAATTAGGACTAAAAAGCATTTACAGATGAGCTTTCCATTTATTTATTCTGTTATTTTGAAAAAGTGCATTTGACTAGGTTAAAAGTCGAGTGGGTTTGGACTCTGTACACACCATCACCCGTTCAGCCCCTTACTAATGCAGGATCCTGGTCGACGGGTAGAGAAGCTCAAAAGAGTTATACTTCTGAAGTCCTCATTTTCAATCCTTAATCTTATAGTCATGACATACAACTATATAACATGTCCATATAAGTCTTCAACTATAAAAAGAATTCTAACATTAGCATTTGAAGTCAATCAACAGTGAAGTTTTTGAGCTATAAAATTTTGCTTAATGTTGAATAAATTAAACTTGTATTAGAAAATTAGGTTGGAAATACCATGTTAAGTCTCTGAGGGGGTTAAGGATGTAGCTCAGTGATAAAACACTTGCCTAGCATGCACAAGGCCCTGGTTGCATCCCCAGTACCAAAACCAAGCAAGCAAACTAACAAACAAACAAAAAAACAAAATCTCTGAGAGCCAGGATGAAATCAAGAAACAAATGACCAGACCAATAACATCCCCTCAATCAACAATCCTGAAATAAGAAATTCAAACCAAAAATTAAATTCCAAATGGGTTAATTTCATTTCTAATTATCTTTCCTTGGATATATGGACCAGGTCGTCAATGGAAACATTTGGGTTAAGAGTTATAGATAATTTGGTGTGTGTGAAAGATCCAGAAGGCAGAGAGCATGTTAAATTCTAAGGGGTAATTTTGACAATGGGTGAGGAATAGACAGGTGACTGCCTAGTTGCTAGTTGCTCAGATCAGCAAGTATCAAAACTGTTTGTGGAAAATTGTGTCTCCAGGTTCTAGGCTTTTTCAAGAGAGAAGAGTGATTTGGTATGAAGGTGCTCAAAAATTAGAGGGATCTAAAATTTTGTCATAAAAATTTTTCATAATAACATTTCTCATAGCTATAATATGAAGCAGCTCTCTCTCTCTCTCTCTCTCTCTCTCTCTCTCTCTCTCTCTCTTCACCATGGAAGAGGAGATTTAAAAATAAAGAAAATAAATAAAGGAAGGAAGGAAGGAGGAAAGAAAGAAAGGAAGAAAGAAAGAAAGAAAGAAAGAAAGAAAGAAAGAAAGAAAGAAAGAAAGAAAGAAAGAAGAGAGTAACACTGCAAACAGAACTTACATCCTCCCTATTAGTACCTTCCTGGATAATCCCAGCCCTGGACAATGATTAAAACAGGGGTCATTGTGTGAAACTGATAAGAAGGATAACAAGTTTTTCAGTGTAGAAATACATTCAGTTAACATGCATTGGTTTTTGTCATCTGAAAACAAACAAACAAAAAAATCTCTGAATAAAAATTCTACTTGTAAAGCTTGTGGCTTTTATACTGAATGGGATGAAAAAGTCTCATTTCAATATTTCAATCAGGCTGCTGGGCTGACATGAGACTGTGGTTAACAGGGCAAGGGTGAAAGCAGGAATTAGAAAATTATACAGTGATCCACACAATGAATGGCCCAAGAGTGGAAATGGAGCTCATGAGAAGCGATGGGCTTTTGGATATGCACCGAGGGTACAGCCTTTGATAAGCGGAATTTTGGATGTGAGGGGCGTGAGGAGGAGACAAAGATGAAGCGAAGGTTTTCAGCCTGAGCAAAGAGATAAATGGCAGTGGCATTTACTTAGATGCAGAAAACTAAGGGTAGAACATTCATTTTTAATGGTAGTTGGATTTTAGGCACAAAGAGTTTGAGATGATTATTAGACTGTGATGCTATTAAAAAAAAAAAAAAAAGACAAAAAGACGGAGCTGGAGCAGAGTGGCGAGTCGTGAGCAGAGGGATGGAACATGAGCCGGGTGAGCTCTCCCAGCGAGCTGGCGAGAGGAGAAGGAAAACAGCTTCCAGCACTGAAAGGCAGGGCTACCCACTGTTGAGAGACAAAGACAAGAAAGAAGGAAGAAGGGAGGAACAGTACACATAGGAAGGGAGAGAGAGGAACTTCAAGGAGAGGGAAAGGGCCAGAGTGAAATGCGGCTGCTGAGTCTACAAGAAGGCTGAGCCGCCCAACTGCATTCAGCAACATGGGAACCACTGGTGGCTTGCCAGGGACTGTTCTACTAGGGACAAAAGCCATTTTGGAATAGGTACAAAAAGAATGAAGGGGAAAAAAAGGAAGGAAATGATTATTGCCTCTTTCAAAGGGAACAACAGAATGTTTGTATTTTAATGAATTGGTGAAAATTGGCAGAAAGGGAGAGGAGACTTGGGAGGCCTGGGGAGGGGAAGACAGAGCAGGGTGATGAAATGGAATTGAAACACCAGGGTCCCTTGTGCAGACAGGAGCCATTAATCTGGAAGCGAGTCCAGTGAGCACAGTATGTGGCTTTCCCAGGCCACACTCTCCTGCCCCAGGGAGACAGAGGTGAAGTGCTCAGAAAGGTGTATGTAACTAGCACTGGGGTTTTCTAGGCAAGTGTTATGGGAGACCAGAAGAGCCAAGAAATTGGGGCTGAACACGAGGAAGTCATTTTAATGATAGAATGCAGGCCACATCCAGGTGGAGGGGAAGTGAGGGCACGGGAAAGAATGTAGAGGAAAATGTATTATTATTTTTTTCTTTTTTTTCATGGCTGATTTAGAACTCTGCAGGGCACGGCACCAGTTATGGAGTGGCTGGAATTCGTGATGAGGCTGCGGTCCAAAGAAAGTGAACGGCTAGGACTTGTTGGAGGAGGATATCGACGCCGTGAGGAGGCCTGATAATTAATAGATGGGTTTATTGAAAGAATGGTTTACACAGATATTGGAAGTTCCAAAGAACACGACAGGGCAGTTACTGGACCAGGAGACAGTAACCAGGTATTGACATGAAGCAGTAATGGGCCCAGGGTCTGTAAGTTTCCACAAAGGGAAGGTTAGGAAATCACTTATTCCCAGTATTATGTGCTCTATGATTATTAATATTATGAAGACATATTCAGTATATTAAGCGTTTTAATCAGATATTTTTTGGCATATAAATTACTGCTTGGCTGATTCTGTGATCTCTGAGACAAAAGTCAGCCTTGCAAGACTAACTTAACTCCTATAAACGATATTCTATCACTTTTAAGACTACAGGCATTTCACAAAAACTTAATTTAGGGAATTGGGAAAAGAACAAAAAGAGGAGTGAAAGTGTGCCCTTTATTTTTCATCACATGTTGTACAATTAGAAGAGGTCACCTGCCCCCCCCCAAAAAAAATCAGCCTGTCACAACTTGTCATATAGGATACTTGGAGGCTGAAGGTAACCTGCTTTGAAACCTCAGCCACTGCTTTTCAATCCAAGCACTCGTTGGTGTTCCATGACCAGCCAAAAAACTGGCAGAATTGTCCTTATCTGCAAGTGAGTTTTAACAGAGGCATTAAAATTATTTTTTTGTAAACTTACATACAGTAGAGTTACATATAAGAACTACTATTGGATATTTGCAATTGGAAAATTTTGTTTCAAAGCAACGGTGAAAACACATTCTGTGGGTTTACAAAACAGTATGGTCGAGTATTTAAAGCATTTGGGTAAACTACATTTACTACAAATATGATGCCACAGGAAGTAATTCGGATATGTTTACCACATCCATTTCTCTGAACTTAAAATTTATTCCCTAATAAAAGAAGATATTCTACGTTTAAGTACATTTCAGTGCACTTGATTATATGTGACTATTTTCTTCTTAGATGGTGCCAGAATAAGCTATGCTTATTTACTTTATTGTGGAGTGATTATAAACTCAGGAAGCTATCACAGCAAAAAAATTGCATCAGAGTATTGGAATACTATGGATCATATATATGATTAGTATGACTTATAATTGGTATAGGTTTATACTAGTTATAATCAGTAGTATAAATGGTATATGTCAAATGATATATAATCAGTTGTATATGTGTATCTACATATGTATTATGTGTATGTGCATTAGCATATATGTGTATCTCTATATATGATGTATATATATCATATATATCAAATTATACCTGATCAGTAATATATGTATATAAGGATCTATATCATATACATGTGTCTGCATATATGAGGTATATAGATGTGTGCATGTATATCTATCTACCTATCTCACATACAATATGAGGACATATATGATAGCCAGATATTTTAATAATGTGCTTTAGATGACGTGTATAAATCTATTTGTTTGTATTTGTGTTTTAATACTTTAAAACAGAAGGATGGATCCTGTAACTGTTTTGAAGGAATAGAAATACTAATAATATTCCAGTGTAACCATTCTATACAGATATGAAGCTCTATAAAGTCTATCATCTATTAATACTTCCCTATCAAAACACAGTGGTTGTCTCTATTTCTCCAAGTTCAATATGCTTCATATGCACATGGATGAGTTACCAGCAGAAACATGGCTATTAGAACATCCTCTCAGTGGAGATGAACTTTTAAAATAACATCTTAAATGATGCTAAACACTGCTTTTCAGAGCATTTACACATTTATTAGCTGCTGAACTAAAAATGAGGCAGTAATATTTTAATTCAAAACATGATAATATATAATTCATAAAGGTCAAAACCAAACTCTGTGAGTAGAGATCCCATCTGTATTCCTATTAGGTGTGTTTCTGTACTCCAGGGACTGTTTGTGTGTGTGTGTGTGTGTGTGTGTGTGTGTGTGTGTGTGTGCATATGTGCACACATGTGCACATATGCATGTAGCTTGCTTTGTATAATTTCTGATGATTATTTTATTATGATCCTCTATTGTGGAGGAAAACTAAGAAAACAATTCCTTGCCTCCTTCTTTGTCCATGAATTTTGTATTTTCTCAGAGTACTAGATTATAAATATTGACAACTTCAGAGTATTTATCTAGAAACTCATTTTGCACCTGAGTTTGCAGTTAGAAGTTTCAGTTGCTCTCAGAAATTACTTTTAGTATAATGGTCATTAATGCAGAGAAAAATTAACAATATTGACTAATGCCAATTATATGCCATGTAAAAATCAATTGAAGTGAATACTACTTTAGTATTTTACAGTTTCTTTAAAATGTATCCATTTAAGTAATTTTTTTGAGCAGGTAACTGTCATACAGTCATCCCTGTTCCCTGCTGCCAATGGGAAGCTACCTGTTACACAGAATGACAGATTGAGGACATAAACATGAGGATCTTCTGCTGTATCAGTTATAACAGCAACTCTTCTGACCTTCAATAAATATTGAGGAATGAATAAATTACATAATTCTCTGGAAATATTTAGGGAACAATGTTGAACTCATCTCATTCCTAACATGGCCGGGCTCTTCTGTTTCATTTCCTTTGGCAGGACTGTAGTACTAATGTAAGGAATTCACTTTAATGTTACCAGTTATGTTACTCAATACAGTCCTTGGCTATTTTGTATTCAGATCTCCAAAGAATGTTTCTAAAAACTCATACCTAATACTTGGGCATGACTTGGTACTACTGAAGAATATTTTGCAAGAGATGACATTCGAACAGTCCTCACATTCTATCATACATACATAGTTAAGTGCTGATAACTTGCTGTTATTTCTAATAATATTCACTTGATGAATTGCAGTTTATCATTTTTAGAAATTTATCCATTAGCAAGTTTACTTTTATCCTCTTGTTCAAACAGTTAACACTGAGATTACTCCCAAGGATTAACTTTGGCCTTTGTGTATCTCTGCTTCTAAAATTCATCTGGTAAGATGTCTGTGTGGGGAAGGACATTTGACTCCTTTTGTCCATGTTCTGTGTGGCATAGCAGGTGGCAAAGCAAAGATTTGAAAGGAGCAGATGATGCTCAGATTAGAGGATCCTGGAGGAAGCACGGCTAAGGATGCCTGGGGGCTTTGACTCTCGGTGTATTCTATAGGCTCCTGTGCCTCCTGTATCCCATCAGAGACCCGATCAAAGATAATCCTCTTTGAAGTTGAGACAGTAATGCTGGTAATATACTGAGCCAACACCCACAAAAACACTGGTGGACAATCGAGCAGGGTGACTGCAGCTGGGTATGTTTGCTAACCCTGCATTCCCAACAAGTCCAATAAAGCTTCCAAGGAAACTCAAGCCAGGCTGCAGGCTCAGGCCCAGGAAATATATTAGCTTCTGCTGCCTTCTTTTCCTTTGGCCTCGTTTTTGATCTTAATTGGAGTGAGGCAATTTGTAAATGAAGTCATTGAATAAAAATAAGTCATCTTGCCAGACAGTATGTATTGGTGTAGAACATTGAGTTCATTTTCTGCCTTTTAAAGTATTCCAACTGAATACCAAGAAAAAGTGTCTCCCTTAGTCCTGGTTCTGACTTTGCATCTCTGTGGCCCACTCAGCAGACACAGCTACCAGGAGCATTAGGCGGGCCTCGTTCGGCCCCGAGCAGGGCACTCCTGGGATGCCCTTCCAATTGGAAGGCTTTCCCAGTGTGCAAGAAGGTAAGCCCTGGGTGCAGGCTGGGAGAGGGAAGGGCAGGCAGGGGTGGAGAGAAGACAGAGGGCAAGGATTCTTCTTCCTGGGAAATACTCATCCTGCTTATTGGAACAACTCTTTATTTACTTACTCACATCTTCCTTCATATGGTGGTTATGGATTCAATGTTCAAAAGCTGCTGGAAATCTTTTTTAACGTGGGCATTAAGGGAAATCTTTCTTAGTAAGCTAAATATGTATTATTTTTAGGAAATGTGTTAAACTACTGTATTTCTGAATCCATTTAATAAAGAGTGCTTTCACCATAGGGTTTAGCAGAATTTTGATTCACCATCTGCCATGAGTTGGATAAGTGTCCCTCCAGAGTCCAGTGTGGTCATCAGCCTACAGTGGGGAGGTCACAGGACCTTTAAGACGTGTACCCTAGCTGAAGGAAATTAGGTCACTGAGGGTGTGCCCTCATATGGTTACTGGTATCCTGATCCCTTCCTGCCTCTCCGCTTCTGTACGGCCACCAGGTGAGCAATTTCCATTGCTATCCATGTCCACCATGATATGTTGCCCAGTCATGGTCCAAAACCAACAGAGCCAACTAAACTCAGACTGGAATCTCTGAAACTGTGAGTCAAATGAACCTTTCCTCCTTATAAGTTGTTTATCTCAGGTATTTTGTCTTAGTTTTACAAAGTTGACTAATACATCATTAGAGAGAGTAGCCATGGAAGCTCCTTTGGACTTCATTCTGCAATGAGAATAAAGCTGATATTTCCAGTCTTGGAAAGTATTGCTTAACGCTATTTCTGTTCCTTTTGACACTATCTGAACTTGCAATAAAATTGAACGGTGTTCATGTGTTCCACTCTTCTTTTGAAACAAAGTGACTCCTGCCTTTTGAAAATTGGCTATACTTCCTTATTAGCAGACAGCGCTGGAAAAAACCCATTTGCCAGTCATGAAGTTTGAAATCAAACCTACGTTTTCCCTCTGTTATAAAAATATGTTGTAAGTGGGCTTGTTTTCCAAGCCAGGCTACAAAGCCTAATCCTAACTATTGGCTACCAATCTTAATATTTAGACTACTGCTACTCAAGAGAAATGTTACTAAAATGTACATTAGATGAGGGTGTTTAGAAAACTCTTCCCTTTTTAGTGATAACTTCAAAATAGTAGATTGTGTGAGATGGAAAAGGCCAGATATCTTTGAAAACTTTTTCCTCAGTTAGCTCCCTGCATATCAATGTCTATGGAAGAAAAGGGACAGCCTGGCTCATATGTTCTGAATAGAGGTATCAGTGCGAATTTCAAAGTCAAAATCAGAACTTCCTCAGCATGTGGACTTAGATCCTTAGTCATGCTTCCCTGTAGCAGGAGCCATCTGCTTAGCAAAAGAAAAAAAAGTGTTTTCTTCCTCTTTACTACAGTAAAAGGATCAGAAATAAAATTGTCTGATTTTATGGAAATTATTAGGTTGAGAATTTAGTGAAATACTATTCATTTTAGAAACAAGTAAATACCCAAAATTGCATTCTATGGCTCTGTGAAACAGTAGGTATTGGCATGTAATTATTATGCTACTAAGTGACTTTTACAGAACAAAGAAAGAAAATACTTAGAGCAACATGAATTGACTCTTATTTCACTATGTTACTAATTGACTTCTTTTGTTCATCAAACCAGTGTGATAGCAAACATTTCATAATAATTGCATTAATTTTTATGCAAACTTTAAATGGAACCCTAAAAATTCTTTCTCTAGATTTTAATTAATCTTGAATATTTAATACACTTTTGCATAGCTTAAGCAACAGCTTATCTTTTTTTCTTGCCTAGGGCTCCTTGAACTTTAATTAGTATGCATCATATCTTACAAAATTTTGGTGTTACATTTAAAGAGCAATAATTCTGATCCGTTGAAACTCACCATCATCAGATATAGGCTCAATATAATAATAATTGCATTATAAAGGAAATGGATAAAAATGAGAAAAGGGAAGTTTTCCAAAATTCAAATTTAACTTTTTCTTTATATAGGTTCTCTAAACAAAAGATGTGTGCTATAGACAGAATGATTATGTCCTGTATATTGAAACCGAATCTCCAATGTGATAGCATTTGAAGGTGGGATGAATGTGAGTTCCTATCTGTAGAGCATATTTCTATTGGGAGGAAATTCCAAGATAGGTGAGGAGTGGTAACTTCTCGTGCAGAAGGCTGAGGTGGAAAAACAAGGGAGAGGGTCCTGCAGGAGATAGGAGCAGAGCCACTTGTTTGTTCCCACCTGAAACTCTCTTGTGCTGGAGGCAGACAAGGATGCAAGGTTACTGAGGTTGTTCAGGTCACTGAGGTTGTTCCAGGGGGTCTGGAACCTTCTTTTCCAGTGCAAGGTGAAAGAACACTGGCTTTGCCTTGCCCTCCTTGGGTTCTTTCTTCCCTCAATTTTGAGTGAGATAATTATATTTCTTCTTAAATCCATCAGAGTTTTAAAGTTTTTTTTTTCTAGTTTGTTTGTTTAAAAGCAATGCTTACATTGTACTGTTCCTTGCCATGAGAGGGACAAATTAAGCAAAAGTTGCTAATATCCAGGAATGAGTCTGTTGATAACTATTATGAAACCACAAATTGAGATAGTATTTTATACATGGGTTCCTTTCTACATAGAGACAGTAAATTATTGAAAATCAGTTTTTTGTTTTCTTTTCTAATCGAAGATGACACTCTATAGAGAGCAGGTGATACAGGTGAGAAAACAATGTATTCAGAGTTTTGAGAGGATGCTAATTAGTTCCTGCAGTGCTTCAAGCACTGTGCCAGGACATCTCAGGTGGCTTCTCCATTATCTGTTTTGTTATTTTTTCTGGAAGTGGTGAAGACAATAGGCTTTCCTATTTCATAAGCATAACACTTCCAAGACCCACACCACCGGCTTTCTTCCCACCGCCCAAGCTGCCTTTTCCACACACCTGACAGCCAAGATGCAGAGGCTAGAGTTCTGACAAATTCACGTCCTCGTCCATGAACCATCAGAATCAGCACCATTTTGGAGCTTGTTAGAAATACAGAATCTCAGTTCTCACTTCAGAACCACTGAATAGGAACTCTTTTAATAAGATCCCAGATGATTCATATGCATATAAGAGATGGAGAAATATCAGACTGAAATATTTACTCTCCCAACAAAATCTGATTTATTTTCCTCTTACTTTTTTTTTCTCTGTCCCATCCTTACAGGCTCAGTCTAAGTGCCTGTCTCCAGCCAACCTTTCTATCATCCTGTTTATGAAAGTCCCCTTCCTGGTTCACATTTTTACCACATAAATAACTCTTGGACTCTCATTTCTACACTGATCTGTATCAACCTCGACCCTTCCTGGGGTTCTTGCAGTAGAGCTGTGTGGAGGCACTGCTGTCCTGTTGTAGCAAGCGGCTTCTCACCTGGAAGACTTTTCTTCAACACTGTTTCCTCATGACATCTGACATCTAGTTTCTCCAAGAAGGAAACATTCTGCAATACAATTTTCGACAGAAATGACTTCTTTTTCTATTCTACTCAATTTTTTTTTTTTTGAAAAACGGAAGGATTTAGAACATTCCTTCACTGTAAACTATTATTTTAAAATATTTCCAGTAAACTCTTTTTGGATGTATCTGCTTCTAGGATTTATGACCAGTAGTTGGCAGAGGATGGGTGAGGAGCACAGACGGGCTGAGAAGGCATGAGCTGAAGGAGCAGTTTGGTACAATGAGTAAAATGTGATGATATTCCTCTGTACACACTCTAGCATAAGTACACGTGACCTTCCAGACAGGAATGGCCTCCCGGGACTATAGGATACAGCACAAATTCCTCAATTTTCAGGCCTTCTGAGATTTGGGGACAACTTCCTACTTCCGCCATGTTGCATGCCTTAGTTTATACCATGCATTTTCCCAGAGAGCTGTTTAGTTAGCATTTCATTGCTGTGAACTAAAGGCCTGACGAGAACAACTTTGTGGGGGAGACATTAATTTTGGCTCATGGTTTCAGAGGTTCAGTCCGTGGTTGGTTGACTCCAGGGAGCTGGGCCCAAGGGGAGGCAAGATATCATGGTGGAAGGGTGTGGTGGAGGAAAGCAAGATGGGGCATGCAACCAGGAAGCAGAGAGAGCTCTGCTCACCAGAGACAAAATACAAACCCCAAGGCATGCTCCTATGACCTACTTCCTCTAACCACACCCTACCTGCTTACAGTTACCACCCAGTTAATCCCTATGAGGGAATTAATGCACTAATGAGGTTAAAGCTCTCATAACCCCAGTCAATTTAACCTCTGAGCCTTTATTTGCATTGTCTCAAACAAAGCTTTTGGGGAGCACCTTGTATCTAAACCTTAATAACATCCTGATCTCCCATCTAGTGACAACTTTTCTATTCTTGAAAGACCAGTTATAATGTCATTTCTTCCATGAACCATTGATAAATTCCTCTGCCATTTTTGGTGCTACTATTATATTCATTCATTCTATTAAAAAATACATATTTGGAGATTATTGCATATTGGGCATTGCGTTAGGCATTGCAGTCACAATCAGGAGCAAGCTCAAGTCTATTTCTCATTCTTTTATTTATTTACTTATTTTTGTAGAGGTATTGAGGATTGAACTCAAGGGCACTCTGCCATTGAGCTACATCTCCAGCCCTATTTTGTATTTTTTATTTAGAGACAGGGTCTCACTGAGTTGCTTGGTGCCTCGCTTTTGCTAAGGCTGGCTTTGAACTCACAATCAATCCTCCTGTCTCAGCCTCCCAAGCTGCTAGGATTACAGGCATGTACCACCTTGCCTGGTTGTTTCTCATTCTTATGAGTCCTGGAGGGGCAGAGGTATAATGACAGTTTTGGGTATTTAATCACAGACAAGCTGAAAGAAACCTAACCAAATTCTTAGAGAGGTTTTTTTTTCTGAAGAAATTAATGATAAATTTAGATATGAGAGACAAGAAAGCAAGATAGAGTGATGAGGTGGGGCAGGGCAATACTAGACCTAGGGAATAATGCAGACAAGAGCCCTACAGAAAGTGCAGGCCAGGCACTGACCAGAGGCCAGTGTGGCTGGAGGGAGGGGAAGACATCCTGAGATAAAGCTGCAAAGAGAAACAAAGGCCAGACTGCAAGAGGCTTGAAGATCACAGTAGTTTTAAGGATATTGATCTTTTTCTAAGGGCAATAAAGAGTTATTGGTGAATTTCAAGTAAGAGATCAGTATAGGAAGTGGAACCTATAACCAACCGGCCACTCGTCAATGATGTATCTTATTCATACTCACAGTACAAAACGTCCATTCCTCAGTTTGAAGTTTGATAGATGCATTTGTTTTTAAACTTTGGAAGAAAATATAAGACATATAATGTGAATAAATTATATAAATATTGTAACAATTAAGCTTTTCTAGAAGCATGCAAATTTACCATTTCTTATTAATTTTTTTTGGCGATATCATCTAGGCAGAGATTGCTATTTGTCTGCCCCATAACAGATTTATCTCTCCTTCCTCAGTAATGATCCCTGAGGAATTAGTAGACACATTAGCACCTAGAAAGAGTTTGCGATCTCCTTACTACTTGCTGCAGTTGCAATTAAATGTGGTCAGTGAGGTGTAAGTGAAAATGTTGTGTGGAACTTCCGGGAAGGCTTATTAAAGGGAAGGTGGACACTTCTACTTTCTTCATGAAAAGCAGATAAAATGCCTAGAGTTCTATCAGCCAGCTTCTCACTGGGGACCTGGAAACCAAGGGCTAAGGAGACCAGAGCAGAATGGAAGAGTCAGGTCTGCTCTTGCTTTCTGGAGTAACCATGTAACTCTGGACAGTCTATCCAAGTATCTTACAGGTGTAATAATAAATTCCAGATTCATCTAATAACCTGTTATTAGGTCTCTGTTTACAACAGCTGAAAGCAATTTCTTACTGAGACCCAAGCTTGAATTGCAGGGATGTTGATTTACACATGCAGAGTAGTATTACTGACTGATAACTATAGTGGAAGAAATTAATCTTTGAACCCAGGAAGTTGTAACTTGCGCTTAACTAAAATGTTCTCTACTTAATCTGGGCTTCTTTTTTATCCATTGAATTGTTATTTCATTTTTAATGAATAGGGAATTAATATTCCAGGAGAAAACCAACACATCTGTCTTCTAAGTCTGTAAAGATATTCTCTGGAGATGGTATTGGCTTAAGAAAACTTCTGACTAATTAAAAGAGACTGAGGATTTCAGAATGATGCCAGTTTCACAGACCTTCTGGGAATTCCTATTGTTTCCGAAACAAAGCAATTCTGAAGGACAGTGTGCTGAGATCCATTAAAAGTTTATGAACCAGGGCTGGGGTTGTGGCTCAGTGGTAGCACACTTGTCTAGCCTGTATGAGGCACTGGGTTTGATTCTCAGCACCACGTATAAATAAATAAAATAAAAATCCATCGAAAACTAAAAAAATAATATTAAAAAAAGTTTTATGAACCTTTTAACTCACCTGTGGCCAAACCCCCCAAAAGAAACTAGAGTCCTCTTTAGCTATATTCTACCCAACTAGAACAATCTAGAGGCAGATTCTAGACCAGCACTGTCTATCAGTAACAGATTCAAATTCATATCATATGTAATTTTAAATGCTGTGGTAACCACATAAAAAGATAAAAAAAAGAAGAAAAATAATATTAATATATTCGATATATTATAAAATGTTAAGCATAAAATAAAATCAATGTAAAATTATTGAGATTTTTTTTTATTTGTACTAAACTTTCAGGATCTGTCATATATTGTACACTTGTAGCTCTTCTCAATTAGAAACAACTGGTTTTTAAGTGCCTAATAGCCACATGTAACTGGTGGCTGCCGTATTGAACATTCCTGACTTTCCTTTCACTCAGTATCTCATTATCTGCATGTTTTCTAACACAAATCTGCCTTGCCTGCTCTAATTTTCTTCCTTTTACCTCCCCCATTATTCAATTGTTATTACTTGTGTTCAGTATTTTCCAGATCCCACTTACACCAATTATAACTGATACAGCTCTTGTTAAGAAAAACTCAGTGAAGATGTTCGTATCCCTGTCTTCACACCCATGTCCTTCTGCATGCTTCTAGCTGCCTAGAGGAAGTGCCCTTCCTGTGTGTCTGAGAGCTGATCCTCTGTGATTTTCTCCATCTTAACCTGGATTCCAGGCAGATTACAAGATGTTATCGCTTCTACATCCTTCAATTTCACCACTTGTCAATTTTTGCAATACAATCTCTCTTTTATTAGTCAGTAGAGTCCAAAAAGATATGTCTATTTCAAAGCTAATGCATCCTTGCAGGTGATAGGTAATCAAGGAGTGATTGGGGAATGAATGGATACATGAATGAAAATATATCTCTCCAAATTTTCCATGACTCCACATATATAAGCTTTCTGATATCATTTGAATGATCTTTTGAATATTCAAAAATATGGCATGGCTGTATGGTTTAAATAGATTACCCAAAGCTTGTGTGTGAGACAATGCAAGAATGTTCAGAGGTGAAATTACTAGATCATGGGAGTTTTAACCTCATCTGTAGGTTAAAGCCACCAATATGAATTAATTGGGTGGTGATGATAGGCAGGTAGGGTATGGCTGGAGGAATAGATCCTGGGAGCATGACTTGGAGCTGTACATTTTGTCTCTGGACTCTCTATTTCCTGGTTGCCATGTCTTCCATACCCTCAGCAGATTTTTTCTCTTTTCTTTCTTTCCTTTCCTTTCCTTTCCTTGTCTTTTTTCTTTCTTTCTTCTTTCTTTTTCTCTTTCTTTCTTTCTAACCATGCCCTTTCAACATGAAGTTCGGCTTCATCTCAGGCCCAGAGGTATGGAGTTGGCTGATCACGGACTGAACCTCTTAAACCATGAGCCAAATAAACTTTTCCTTCTTTCAGTTGTTCCTGTCAAGACTTTTGGGCACACTAATACAAAGCTGAATAAAACATAAATCAGGACTGAGAAGTGAGATTGTTGTTGTGACTAACTTGATCATGTGGTTCATCAAACTTTGGAGTTGATTTGAGGGGGAAGAAATTTTTAAAAGTCTAGAGATGCAAACTGGAAAAGTTTTAGAATGTTGTAAGCAAAGAGTAATGGGTCATTTTTATGGGGCTCAGAAGACAAGCATGTCTGTCGGGCTGTGGACATTAAAGACTGGACTCATGAGATTTCAGAAGAAGAAGACTATTGAAAATTGGACTAGAGACCATATGTGCTACATTCTGACAAAGAATTGTCTACATTTTGCCCATTTCATTAGGCTGAATTTGAAGGTGATGGACTAATTAATCTGACAGAAGAAATTTCAAGGCAACACAGTATTTAAGGGGTGGCATGGATATTGTTCACAGCTTTTTAGTCACGTTTACTATGATAATCAGGAGCATAATAATGGCCTGAAAGATTTGAAAAACTTACAACTTGGCCAGGTAAAACGTAGCAGGGTTGGAGTCCCTGAGTGCTGTGCCTCAGAGGCTGGTGCATAAAAATGTGAGACAGAAGCTAAAGCTGTAGAAAAGACCCCCATGATTAAGAGACACCAGTATCATGGGATATCTGTCAACTGCAGGAATCAAGCAGAAATAAGCCAAGAGAGAGGCCATGTGGGTTGCATCAAGCAAGACCTAGGGATGGAGCTACATCAGCCTTTAACATACCATCACAATGTCAGGTGTCCCAGATACTAACCCTGGAGCTGCAAGACTTATTTCTCCAGCTACATGTATCCTATTCCTTCTTTCTATGCCCCAATTTCTCCCTTGTGGAATGGAAAATTTTTTACTCTATGCTATTATATAATGGATATATATGACTTGCTTTGATTTTTTACAGGGGAAAATATCCATGAATTTGCCTTGAAGCTCAGATGAGATTTTAGGACTTGGACTTTTGGGAAATGCTAGAACTGTTAAGACTATGGGAATTCTTTAAATAGATTAAATGTGAGCTGGGCTTGAGCTTTTGGAGCCAGAGGAGGAACTGGCTTTAAATATGAGTTATCCTCAAGTTCATGCATGAGACAGTGCAGAGTATTCAGAGGTAAAATGGTTAGATTGTGAAAGAGGTTCTCTAATCAGTGGATTAGGCCACTGAGATGGATTAACTGGGTGGTAACTGTAGGCCTTAGGGTGTGGCTGGAGCGGGTAGGTCCCCAGAGGTGTCTCTTTGGGATTTACATTTTGTCCCTGGTGAGAGGAGCTATCTCTGTTTCCTGGTGCCACATCAAGAGCATTTCCCCTTCACAGTGCCCTTCCAACCTGATATCCTGCCTCACCTCCTCCCTGATGTTTGCCTCCCTTTAGGCCCAGAGTTGTGGAGTCAGCTGACCATGGACTGCACCTCTGAATCCATGAGCCAAAATACACTTTTCCTCCTCTAAGTTGTTTTTGTCAGGTCTTTTGGGCACAGTGACATAAAAACTGACTAAAACACATGGTCACCCATGCCTCACTTGCGTTCATGTCCTCGCTTCTGCCTGGCTTGTTTTCTCAGTGTCTGAGGCTAAAGTTCCTCTTAAATTCAATGGCTTCCTGTATGAAGCACCACACCACACAGGTAGTCCCTTTCCCATGGAAACCATCATTTATAGTGACTAGCAAGCATGCGATTCTTAATCTAGTTTTAACCCTTCTTATGAATATTTTCTTTCCCTGTCTGAGCTGGGATATTTTCTGGGAAAGCCTATTCTAAATCTTCTGTTTTTTTTTTTTTTTTTTCTTTCTGTAGACTATCACCAGGCCTTGACTTTCATAGGAGATTAACAAATGTCCTTTGACTTAATGAAATATAACTGTGTGCAAGAAACTTGCAGCTGTGTGTACGGTATTTCTAACTTTGAAAACATGCCTTTTCTTCTGTTTTCAAATGCTTGAAGTTTTAAGGGAAAAAAAATTCACTTTGATGTCCTGTCTATCTACCCAGAGGGGGTCTTCCCTGAAGTGTGGCCATGAAAATAATTTTCATATTGATGAAGTCTTTCTGGGATTATGCCAAATAAGCAAAGATCATTAAACTTCCAGAATAAAAGTTCAACAGGCACCAATTGATGGAGGAAAACAGTTAATCCTATGAAAAAATGTCCTGTAATCCTTAGAGAGCTTCCCCTTATCACAAGTGTAGATGATGGTCTATTTAAACCCATCTTTTTGTTGATTAATATTTCTCTTTCATATATTACAATTTGTTAAAATTAATTACAAACTCATTTTTAGATATTATTCCAAATAAACACATACATATTCCCCTCCCCTTCCATCTGCATTCCTCTCTTGCTCATGCAGAATTCTTTTTGATGTGCACAGGGTTTGGTAAATGAAATGAGATGCAGGCTCTAACAAGTTCCTTGATGAATTCATACACACAAGCAACACATACTTACCTCTAATAGTGCAATATCTACTTCCAAATTATTAGACAATATGATTTAGAAAACTAAGCCTGTTGTCCTCTTAAGAGAAGATTTTAGAAATAAAAATATAATCACACAAAAAAGAAATACCTGTGTGTTACCAGGTAAAAACCTCAATAATCCTTTAGTTTCACTTGCTTTTAGCTTTGAAAAAAAAAATCACTAATTGTGGAGGTCACATGCTATGCAGTACATTATTGGTCTCCCAGTAGCTTTGATGCAAATCATACCTCTGACAGGTGGGTTATGAGTATAATGGTTGCCTAGGGTAGTTATCATAGACTTGAAGACCACTTTTGCTGAAAACACTGACTCTCATGGGGATTGCAGATGTCTCACGGGTGATTGGAATAGGAAGAAAACCTTGGTTTCTCTGTCTTGATATTCTGTTTCTCTACACTGCTGCCTTAACCTTTGGGTCAAATTCTTCTCAGGTCTTCATGGAGACCAGTTGATCATTTGAGACATGCTTGGTCCAGAGCTATAATACAGAGTTAACTTGACCTAGACTTGCCCAGTTTCTCTCCTGGCTCTTCAAGGTTGAAGACACCATCAGCCACCATGGCAGGAAACATTAGAGCATGAAATGAGTAAAAGGAGGTGGAATCTGAGCTCCTGGAAGATCTCCACCAATTCCAAGAAAAGACATGAATATTCCTCGCCTTTATTCCACCTCCCCCCAATTATTCCTCTCTCATTTATATCATCCCCTCAGCTCTGTGGAGTGCAGAAGCTGATGTGTGAGCAGAGCTCCCTCTCAGTTCTTTGGCCACTCAATAAAACCTTTCTTTCTCACCAACACACATCTCTGAGACACTGTTTTTTGTTTTTTGTTTTTTTTTTTCCCATGAGATGAGCTTTTAAACCTGGGTTTGATAATGTTTTCCATTAACAAATAAAATTAAAATGATGGAAAGCCCCAGATTTCCATAAAACCCTTTTTGAGACTTTGTTTGGTTTTTGTTTTAATGCATAGAAAAATCTATGACTCTTTTTCCCTACATCTTAGGTTATAGATCACTTAAGTAGGTAAGAAAAGAATGTCTATCCAAATGTTATTTTTAAACTAGTATAATAATTAAAGACCATTCTTTAATTTTTACCTCTGATTTTTATGTTAATGAAGGTAAAAATTTCCATTCTGATAAATCAGTGAGTAATAATATTAAATAGTTCTTCTTCCCCTCTCCTTCTGCTCTCTCATCTCCGCTTCTTCTCCCGGACCTTCTTTCTCCATTATTGGTGATGCAAAGACTTCTCAGACAGAGAAAGCAATATGATAAAGTGAACTTTACTTTCTTTTTATCCAGATTGGAGAACAGTACACATCTTCATATGTTGGGTGTAATGAAATCCAGTAAAGAAAGAAGTCATTAAAATTTCAACCCTATGAAAGCCACTGAACAGCCTACATCATGTAAATTCCTGTTTTTAGGGAAGTGCTCTGGACTCTTTGGGTGGTACTGGCTGACTGGAAGTCTACAAATCCAATCCACAATCCTTTCTGATAAGTCATTTCCAATGTTAAGCTTTCGTTCCTTAAAAAATGCTGAAAACTGAAACCACTGGTCTGAGTGATCTCAGCCACAGAGAGCTCAATCCATATGAATCTGTAGGTTTTTGCAATTGCCTTGCACCTAGGAATAGGGCTTTTTCTTTTTCTTTCTTTTTTTTTGTGGCTATATGTCTTTCTAAAACATGCTAATTAGCTTTTCTTATAATCTACTTTTTTTTTTGCCTCTACTCACTTGAAAATATAATTAGTATTCGATTAATTCATGTGGTTCCAATAAGTCTGACTTACGTACATATATCTGGGAATGAACCGATGCCCCCACTGATGTTGGTGTAGCATAGATAAAGGAAGGCAGCCTCCTAGCTCCAATTCTTTAGCCATCAAGATCAATGTCATAGTGCTCGCTTCGGCAGCACATATACTAAAATTGGAACGATACAGAGAAGATTAGCATGGCCCCTGCGCAAGGATGACACGCAAATTCGTGAAGCGTTCCATATTTTTATCCACACCTAGACACATTATAATGAAGATGTCCAACATACAGAATAAGGAGAGAATTTTAAAAGCTGCAAGAGAAAGAAAGCAGATTACATTTAGGGGTAAACCAATCAGGATAACAGCTGATCTCTCAACACAGACTCTGAAAGCTAGAAGATCCTGGAATAACATATTTCAAACACTGAAAGACAATGGGCTCCAACCAAGAATCGTGTATCCGGCGAAATTAAGCTTCAGGTTAGAAGATGAAATTAAAACCTTCCACAATAAACAAAAGTTAAAAGAATTCGCAGCTAGAAAACCATCTCTTCAAAAAATCCTTGGCAAAACATTACAGGAAGAGGAAATGGAAAATAACATTGAAAACCAACAATGGGAGGTAGGACAGTAAAGGGGGGAAAGTAGTCATAGAGGATAACAAATCAGGTTTAGTAACATCAATAAACAAATATGGATAGAAGAACAAACCATATCTCAATAATAACCCTAAATGTTAATGGCTTAAACTCACCAATTAAGAGACACAGGCTAGTAGAATGGATCAAAAAACAAGACCCAACAATATGCTGTCTACAGGAGACGCATTTGATAGGAAAAGATATACATAGACTGAAGGTGAAAGGTTGGGAAAAATCATATCACTCATATGGACCGCGGAAACAAGCAGGAGTGTCCATACTCATATCTAATAAAATAGATTTCAAGCCAAAGCTAATCAAAAGGGATATAGAAGGACACTTCATACTGCTCAAGGGAACCATACACCAACAAGACATAACAATCATAAATATATATGCCCCAAATAATGGTGCAGCTGTATTCATCAAGCAAACTCTTCTCAAGTTCAAGAGTCTAATAGACCAACATACAATAATCATGGGAGACTTCAACACACCTCTCTCACCACTGGACAGATCTTCCAAACAAAAGTTAAATAAGGAAACTATAGAACTCAATAACACAATTAACAACCTAGACTTAATTGACATATATAGACTATACCACCCAACATCAAGTAGCTACACTTTTTTCTCAGCAGCCCATGGAACCTTCTCAAAAATAGACCATATACTATGTCACAGGGCAACTCTTAGACAATACAAAGGGGTAGAGATAATACCATGCATCTTATCTGATCATAATGGAATGAAACTGAAAATCAATGATAAAAGAAGAAAGGAAAAAGCAAGCATCACCTGGAGAATGAACAATAGGTTGCTGAGTGATCAATGGGTTTTAGAAGACATCAAGGAGGAAATTAAAAAATTCCTAGAGTTAAATGAAAACACAGACACAACATATCGGAATCTATGGGACACATTGAAAGCAGTTCTAAGAGGAAAATTCATTGCTTGGAGTTCATTCCTCAAAAAAAGAAAAAACCAACAAATAAATGATCTCATACTTCATCTCAAAATCCTAGAAAAAGAAGAGCAAAACAACAGCAAAAGAAGTAG
Source organism: Urocitellus parryii (assembly GCF_045843805.1). NCBI lineage: Eukaryota > Metazoa > Chordata > Mammalia > Rodentia > Sciuridae > Urocitellus > Urocitellus parryii. Next base: position 8,239,102 of record NC_135533.1, read on the forward strand.
AAGGCAAGAAATAATTAAAATCAGAGCTGAAATTAATGAAATTGAAACAAAAGAAACAATTGAAAAAATTGACAAAACTAAAAGCTGGTTCTTTGAAAAAATAAATAAAATTGACAGACCCTTAGCCATGCTAACGAAGAGAAGAAGAGAGAGAACCCAAATTACTAGCATACGGGATGAAAAAGGCAATATCACAACAGACACTTCAGAAATACAGAAGATAATCAGAAATTACTTTGAATCCTTATACTCCAATAAAATAGAAGATAGTGAAGGCATAGATAAATTCCTTGAGTCCTATGATCTGCCCAGATTGAGCCAGGAGGATATAGACAACCTAAACAGACCAATAACAATAGAGGAAATAGAAGAAACCATCAAAAGACTACCAACTAAGAAAAGCCCAGGACCGGATGGGTATACAGCAGAGTTTTACAAAACCTTTAAAGAGGAACTAACACCAATACTTTTCAAGCTATTTCAGGAAATAGAAAAAGAGGGAGAACTTCCAAATTCATTCTACGACGCCAACATCACCCTGATTCCGAAACCAGACAAAGACACATCAAAGAAGGAAAACTACAGACCAATATCTCTAATGAACCTTGACGCAAAAATCCTCAATAAAATTCTGGCGAATCGGATTCAAATACATATCAAAAAAATTATACATCATGATCAAGTAGGATTCATCCCTGGGATGCAAGGCTGGTTTAATATACGGAAATCAATAAATGTTATTCACCACATCAATAGACTTAAAAATAAGAACCATATGATCATCTCAATAGATGCAGAAAAAGCATTCGACAAAGTACAGCATCCCTTTATGTTCAAAACGCTAGAAAAATTAGGGATAACAGGATCATACCTCAACATTGTAAAAGCAATCTATGATAAGCCACAGGCCAGCATCATTCTGAATGGAGAAAAATTGAAGGCATTCCCTCTAAGATCTGGTACAAGACAGGGATGCCCTCTCTCACCACTTCTGTTCAACATAGTCCTCGAAACACTGGCCAGAGCAATTAGACAGTCAAAAGAAATTAAAGGCATAAAAATAGGAAAAGAAGAACTTAAATTATCACTATTTGCAGATGATATGATTCTATACCTAGCAGACCCAAAAGGGTCTACAAAGAAGCTATTAGAGCTAATAAATGAATTCAGCAAAGTGGCAGGATATAAGATCAACACGCATAAATCAAAGGCGTTCCTGTATATGAGCGACAAATCCTCTGAAACGGAAATGAGGACAACTACTCCATTCACAATATCCCCCCAAAAAATAAAATACTTGGGAATCAACCTAACAAAAGAGGTGAAAGATTTATACAATGAAAATTACAGAACCCTAAAGAAAGACATAGAAGAAGACCTTAGAAGATGGAAAAACATACCCTGCTCATGGATAGGCAGAACTAACATCATCAAAATGGCGATATTACCAAAAGTTCTCTATAAGTTCAATGCAATGCCAATCAAAATCCCAACAGCATATCTTGTAGAAATAGATAAAAGAATCATGAAATTCATATGGAATAATAAAAGACCCAGAATAGCAAAAACAATACTAAGCAGGAAGTGTGAATCAGGCGGTATAGCGATACCAGACTTCAAACTATACTACAGAGCAATAGTAACAAAAACAGCATGGTACTGGTACCAAAACAGGCGGGTGGACCAATGGTACAGAATAGAGGACACAGTAACCAATCCACAAAACTACAACTATCTTATTTTTGATAAAGGGGCTAAAAGCATGCAATGGAGGAAGGATAGCATCTTCAACAAATGGTGCTGGGAAAACTGGAAATCCATTTGCACCAAAATGAATCTGAATCCCTATCTCTCGCCGTGCACAAAAGTTAACTCAAAATGGATCAAGGAGCTTGATATTAAATCAGAGACACGGCATCTGATAGAAGAAAAAGTTGGTTATGATCTACACGCTGTGGGATCGGGCTCCAAATTCCTCAATAGGACACCCATAGCGCTAGAGTTAACAAATAGAATCAACAAATGGGACTTACTCAAACTAAAAAGTTTTTTCTCAGCAAAAGAAACAATAAGAGAGATAAATAGGGAGCCTACATCCTGGGAACAAATCTTTACTCCACACACTTCAGATAGAGCCCTAATAACCAGAATATACAAAGAACTCAAAAAATTAGACAATAAGATAACAAATAACCCAATCAATAAATGGGCCAAGGACCTGAACAGACACTTCTCAGAGGAGGACATACAATCAATCAACAAGTACATGAAAAAATGCTCACCATCGCTAGCAGTCAGAGAAATGCAAATGAAAACTACCCTAAGATACCATCTCACTCCAGTAAGACTGGCAGCCATTAGGAAGTCAAACAACAATAAGTGCTGGAGAGGATGCGGGGAAAAGGGCACTCTTGTTCATTGCTGGTGGGACTGCAAATTGGTGCAGCCAATTTGGAAAGCAGTATGGAGATTTCTCGGAAAGCTGGGAATGGAACCACCATTTGACCCAGCTATTCCCCTTCTCGGTCTATTCCCTAAAGCCCTAACAAGAGCATGCTACAGGGACACTGCTACATCGATGTTCATAGCAGCTCAATTCACGATAGCAAGACTGTGGAACCAGCCTAGATGCCCTTCAATAGATGAATGGATAAAAAAAATGTGGCATTTATACACTATGGAGTATTACTCTGCATTAAAAAATGACAAAATTATAGAATTTGGAGGGAAATGGATGGCATTAGAGCAGATTATGCTAAGTGAAGCTAGTCAATCTTTAAAAAACAAATACCAAATGACTCCTTTGATATAAGGGGTGTAAACAAGGACAGGGTAGGGACGAAGAGCTTGAGAAGAATATTTACAGTAAACAGGGATGAGAGGTGGGAGGGAAAGGGAGTGAGAAGGGAAATTGCATGGAAATGGAAGGCGATCCTCAGGGTTATACAAAATGTCATATAAGAGGTAAGGAGGGGTAAGTCAAGAGAATACAAATGGAAGACATGATTTACAGTAGAAGGGGTAGAGAGAGAAAAGGGGAGGGGAGGGGAGGGGAGGGGGGATAGTAGACAATAGGACAGACAGCAGAATACATCAGACACTAGAAAGGCAATATGTCAATCAATGGAAGGGTAACTGATGTGATACAGCAATTTGTATACGGGGTAAAAGCGGGAGTTCATAATCCACTTGAATCAAACCGTGTAATATGATGTATTAAGAACTATGTAATGTTATGAACGACCAATAAAAAAAAAAAAAAGAAAAAAAAAAAAAAGAATTATTTTCCTTTAAAAAAAAAAAAAAAAAACTTACTTTTATAGTTCATTTTACTTTTTCTCCCAGAATACACTAAATAAAAGTTATATGTTGTAATTCAAAAAAAAAAAAAAAAGATCAATGTCATATATTACAAAAGGAATAGTGTCTATTTATTTCTAAGTTTGGCTGAGGAAAGGTGTTGAATGAGTTCTTCTGATTTAATCCTAGTTCTGCAATGTATCACATAACTGACAATAGCAATCATCTTAAGAAAATATTTAAGAACAAAATTTAAATATTTTTAAATTACTTGCTATTATTTTTATATCTCAGGTAATGTAATATCAAAAGCGAGAAGTAAAAATCAAATGTCTTATTTAAATCTTCCTGTAGATGATTTAGCTATGTGTTAAAATTATTTATCTTTTTCCTTTCTGCTTATCTTCAAACACATGACTGTATTTCTGACATTACTTTCATGCACTAGGCCTTCCTTGGGATTTAAATGTCAAAGCACAGCTATATGCCACGCCAAAAGCAAATATAGTTTTCTTTTGTCCTAATGCATGCAATACATCAAAGAAGAATAGGGCTGCTGTTGAATCCTAAAATTTTTAATTCGACTTTTGCTTCTTTTCCCCCTTCTTTTGGAGAGTTATCTTCTATGACATTTTTCTACCTTCTTTAAAAAATAAGTTTTTGCTCTTCTAGTCCTCTATTTATACTTGGAAATAAAATCACTTTGAAATCACTTCCAAGAGGTAACCGACTTGAATATGGGGTGGGTTTGCCTGGATGTGTGATGCTGGGTAGGACCAAAGAAATCAAAGGTAGTCAGGAAGGACAAGAAGGCTCTATCTTTAATCTGAAAGCCTCTGCGAAGGTTGGTTCTGCACACCTTTCTTCTTCAAACCAGTTCTCCCTCCTAGGCCTGTCACTGCCTAGTGTCTAAGAAATCTCTAAATCTTAGAATTACTGTAAATTCACTTGCTTATGAAAATTACCCTGTACACTGTTAATTGGCATATGTGAGAAATAATTAAACAAAAATACACTATTTTAAGAAACTTATAAGGTATTTTCCAACAATATTTACTACTCAGGTAACAGGGATCATGTCATTTAAGGATTCTGAGAATCATCAGAACTGAATAAACCGTCTTGTGATTGTTAGACTAATATTATCCCCATGGATAATGTATTCCATTTCCACCCCTCACCAAGTCTCCTTTAAAAGAAGAGCCCAGGATCCCAAGCACATCTCACTTCTGAGATGGCCCACATTCTTCCTTGAATGTATCTCTACTTTCCTAAATAAATCACTATTGTGCCTAACTAATGCATCCTTAAATTCATTTCTGCACTGTTTGCCCACATCCCACTTGTCCTGAGTTGAGGTCCCCCGACCCCTAACCTCACCCCAGGAAATCCTCAAACCTCTTCCAGTGTCAATAATTTTAGAAATTGAGGTGATGCCTTTGTGTGAAAGAGATGACCATGACTCAAATGTGTCCTATAAACAGGAAGCTACTCTCTGGGTCCATTCTTAAAAAACCCAAATGGCTTCTTCAATAGAGTTAAAGCTCAGACAGGAGCCTGGGGTTAGCAGGAAGGCCAAGAAAGATCAGAGAGAAAGCCCAGAGTCTCATGTTAGCAATAGCTCTGATCCAGATGAGCACACTGTGGCCAGGGATTTGACTGGTAGCAGGTGGCTGGTGCATGGTGCTCTGTCTTTACTTTCCTTTTATACTTTCTGTAGCTTTTCTGGTTCCCTCCTGGTCACATCCTCCTCCTGAGCATTTCAATGATCAGCAGACACATTGCACTTAAACATTTAGTTTCATATTGTTATTTCTGATTTTTCTTTTCTGAACGTATTATCCGAAGAGGTTTTGTTATGAAGAAAGGTATAAAACATAGAATTCAGGGGACCATATTGTATATGCCTTTTAAACCAAAGAAACTGTAAAATGGTAAAAGAAAAATGAAAAGAAAGAACGAAAAGAAATAAAACTGTTTCCATCATGAGAAAATATGGTTTATCAGAAATCCACTAGCCTTTTGATTTGTTCAGAAACAAGAAAGAACACAGCTATTTGCAATATAAAATCAACGGGAATCCGGCTGGGCTTGTGGCTCAGTGGCAGAAAAGCGCATTTGCCTCACACATATGAGGCACTGGGTTCAATTCTCAGCACCACATAAAATAAATAAATAAAATAAAGGTATCATGTCCATCAACAACTAAAAAAGAATATTTAAAAAAATCAACAAGAATCATAACAAAGTGAATCAAGGATCACCATATGAATTGCCCTATGAGAAAATAAAACTGGGGTCTTTCAACCAGTCTTTTCCTATTTGTTCATTTTAAGCTGGTGATTAGGGTTTTCGATCTTGAGAAGCTTGTCTTGGGGTGTTTTCCAAAAGGAAATCCAGTTGCACTCCTGGAAAATTGCTTATTGGCTCAAGTCCTCCCAGAATTGGTTCCCACCCACCTGTTCTTGCTGCTTTGGAGTTGGATTGGGTCAAAGTCCCAATGCCTGAAGCCCAGAGCTGGTGCAGCTTCAAATAATGAAGAGTTTATGGGGGAGACTCTCTGCCTCCTGGAGCCCTTGTGCATAATCACTGTAAAGTGAAAGTAAGATTCCCCCAGAAGCCCAGGGTTTGAGTAATGAAGTTTCACCTAATGGTAAGAGACAAATTGTTTCCCGTGTAAAAGAAGTGCTAGCACAGGAGGTACCAGCCTAACTGTTGACATTAACATTTCTAAAGTGACAACAGAAGGGGGCAGCAGGCCTGGAAAGGTATGAAGAATCCAGAAGGCAGGCATCCAACCCAGAGAGTGGCAATCTTCAGTCATCCAGACCCCAGTGAAGAGAAATGTGGCCCAATATTTGTCATTACAGAAATACTCGTGTTTGTGGGACAGGTATTTTTTTTATATTTTTAGAATTTATTAATTTTAAACTATATATATATTTTGTACAGAATCATTTTTAAATCTGCATAATTTATGAATGGCTACATCAAGCTAATTAACATATATGCATGACTTCACATACTTTTATTTTGTGGTGAGAATACGTAAAATCTATTCTTAGCATTTTTTGAGAATACAGTGGTATTAACTATAGACACCTGGTTGTGCAATAGATCTTTTGGACCTATTTTCCTCTAACTAAAATTTGTATCCTTTCTCATCATTTCTCTAAGGCCTGCCAGCCAGTCTTGTGACTCTGGTCCTACCCTCCCTGTCTATGAGCTCTACTTTGGATTCCACATGTCAGTGAGATGATGTGCTATTTTTCTTTCTGTGCCTGGCTGTTTTCCTTAACATAACGTTCTGGTATTGTTTATTTGTCTTTTTATCATGTTGTCTTGTAAGTGAATCAATGACACCTGTAGGGGGAGTCGCAGCTAGGAGTGTTCATCTCGGGATCTGGGACTACAACAGAAATGTAATAGTTGTGTGGCTATAATTTAGTCCAAAGCCATGGTGCTTTGGTTTGATAGAGCTATGTCTAAGAGAAAGGAGAAGCACCATAAGAGCTTAAACACACAGGCCAAAACAAGGCACTACAACAATGCAGGGTCTGATCAACCACTTTCCCTCCAACACTAAGCATTACCTCCTGGATGGCTTGGTATGATCTTCAATCAGTCTATATTGACTGAATGAATCTCAGTTTGAGACTGAGACTTACGGCCAGGGTAGCTTGAGAGAATCTCCTGGGCAGAGTGCCCAGCCTGAGTGGCTGCTGTCCACAGAGAAGGTGGCCTGGATGCACAAAGCCAGCTAGAGAGTTAGCCCCAGTTTCTGACACACCCCCCCCCCTTTCCGTTCTTATATAGTTTCCAAGAAAAACAGAAGTCAGCACAGATCCATGTGGGGTCTGTAAACATGCTTATTAGATGGCTGGTGGGCCAGATGGAGGAGGTGGAAGGAAAGCACAGAACACACAGAGGTGGATTCAGGCCCTGGGTTTACCAGAACTGAGAGGGCTCTCAGATGTGCGTTGTCCAGAACCAAAGCTGAGACAGTGTCAGACAAACTGGGTCCGGTTGCCACCTTTCCCAGATTCCAGAGGCTGAGGCCAGCTCTAGCCAAGTCACATCCCAAAGCCAGGAGAAACAGCAGTGGACAGTGAAACAGAGCTGACCACAGGCAGGGGCATCTCCAGGGAGACCAGCAGGACCCTGGGTGGACACATGAGCAGAGCCCATTCCTCCATGGCCAGGTGTTGCATACATGACCCCCCCAAGAGTCATGCTAGGGGTCCAGGAGAACTCCCAAGGTGGACAGTGGCCCCAGAAGTGAGTTTGGCCTTTAGTTTGAATCCCACAGTGACTGAATACTTTTTTTAAAAAGTGAGGTTACAGGGCCTTTGTATGTTGACGTTTATTTATTTTTTCTGCTACTTACTAGAAATGTGGGCTTATAACCAAGTGAAGATTAATTTGTTTCTAATGAAAATGTTACATTTTTTTTTTTAAATCTCAGGACAGTTAAATTTACTTTCATTAATTTATTTTTTGTTGTGGTGTTGGGCATTGAAACCCAGGCATACTGAGCAAGCACTCTACCATATAACACTGGAAATTATAAATCTACTTTTATAGAAACTATGGCCTCCTTCAGGACTGATTTTATGAATTTTCCTGCACAGTCAACTTGGTTTTGAGATATCTCCCATCATATTTACCCAGATCTCATTTAAATGCTCTTATAAAAATTCATATACTTATTCTTGTCTTTTAAGGAAAAGCAAATCAAACTGGGTAGATATTGATGAAAAGAAACCATTGAATTAAAAAGTAAATACTGGGTTGTGTGATTATGCACTTCCATCCCAAAAATATAATGAAGACTTAATTGCTAACTTAGGAATAGGATCCAGTCTATTCACAATTTCTCAAGGGGTAATTTTGTAGGCTGTGTTTAAGTTGGGACATTTATCTTTCCTTTTCCACTCTCTGAGCTATCCAGAATATTTACTGGTTTTGTTTCCTAATATATTTACAGGGGAGGTGGACAAAAAAGAACAAAGAGATTCTAATTCTAATGAGTTACATTTTCTAGTTTTTATAGCCCCTTTAAAAGACATGCACAAAAGTAAACTGTCACAATAGGAATCTGCTTTGGCCTCTAAATGGCTTCTTAGTCCAATCGCTATGAGGACATCAGCAGAATGTAATTTAATGTATCCTAAAAGAATTATTGTTTCGTTCAAAGCCATTTGCACATTTGGGAGTCTGCCCCTCTGTGTTCTGATTCAAAAAGGTGCTGTGTTGATGTTAGATGCTGAGGGTGAGGAAAGGGCTTGGGCTCTAAGAGAACAAAACTTGACTCACACTGACTTAAATAAGCAAGGATTAAGTGTCCCCCGCCCCCTGCATATAGATCCAGCCAGGTGATCTGTGGTCTCCTGCCCATTCAGCCCTCGGCATCAGGAGTGTTTTAAACAAGGGTGCTGGAGGGACAGAGCCGTCAGGGAAACAAAAGCTTTTCCCAAGAACACCAGCATGGACCTGTGCTTATCTCTCCCCAGCCAGGGCTGTGCCACTTCGCTGCTCCTGCCTAAGATAAAGTGAAACACACCCCGCTGGCAGCTGAGCTGTGGAGGCTGCTTTAGGCTTGAAATAGAAACTGCAGCTTGCAGAGTAGACCGACCGCACTGCTCCAAGCCAACCCAAGCATGATCACCACCTTCTGAAGCTCAACTCCCTAAGGCCAGCGCCCTCCTGCCATACCTCCTGGGTGTGACCACGGAAAGCAAGTGCAGCAACCACGTGGGCCCACAAGTTCCCAGGGCAGGGTCTTCTGCAGCTACTCTTCAGGTGTACAGACCTGACCAATGGGTGCCAGGACTGTCCAGGACTCACTCCAGCCCCTGAGCACCCTGCCTTCCCCAACTCCGAAATGACCTCTGGTTCTTCGGGTGCCTCTCCCTGGGGGAGGAAGTGAATGAGCCTAAGAGGGTTCTAGGAGTGTGGCTAGAGTCTCTTGCTGTCAGATTTTCAACCTCATGTGGATGAAAACACAGTCGGAAATAGGAGCTGGGCCCGTGCCTAAAGATACCTGCTATAAGGAGTCATGGTGTCCGGACCCCAGAATTGGACAAAAGATGGTGAAGATGCAAAAAGAAACAGGAGCTTGTTTTCAAGATAACTTATCTTTCTTCAAGTAGCGTTTTAGCAATTGAAGGTTTGTTGAAAATCCTCCTATCTGAGAACAAATCACTGAGAGGTGAAAGCCAGAGACCTAGCTGTCCTGAGAGGCTCCTGCCCACCACCACTTTCTCCTCTGGTCCTGGGACTGCCCATGAGATGGGAAAAAAAAATACACCAAAGGTCCAGAGACCCACGATCACTGTCAGTCATGAGGACCATTGTGCAATCTGAAGATTCAGGCTTGCTCCATAGTTACATCCCAGTGTGTCTCCCCATTTCTACTTAGGTTTCCAACAGATGAACCTACTCACAACCAACACTGAATTTCTGACATCTTTCCTCATCGCCCCTTCATAGTACCACAGGCCTTCCCCATCTGAGGAAATAGAAACTCCCTTTCTTAGGTTGTTCTTATCAATGAATCCAGAGGTGTTCTCATTTCCTCTTTTTCTCCCACACCCTCTCTCTAACATCCACCACGACATCCTACTGACTCCCCTTTAATACACTCAAACCTGACCACACCTGTCTTCCTAGATACCAGGCCCCTGGTCCCGGCTGCCAGCACCTCTCTTTGCATTAGGAGAAGGCCCTTCTAATTAGTCACCTGCTTCTACCTTTCTTCCTCCCAGAGCCAGACTCCTGCATTGGATGTGCCAACTGCAGGGTGTCATTGCTCAATGGGAGCCCTCCAGTGGCTCCCGGGTTCCCTCAGAATAAATGTCAAATTCTTGCAATGAGCTGCAGGTCTGTAGGACGCAGCTCTCAGGGCTGTGCAGGTCTTCCTGCCTGCTGCTCTTCCTCTGTCCTTCCAAGCTCACCACCTGGTTTCTTCACAGATCCTTGGTCATGATAGGCAGCATCTTTGAGCTGATGATTCTCTGTGCCTAGAATGTTCTTTCCACAAATTGGCAAATTCTGTTAACTTTGTCAGGGTCGTGCATGAATATTTGGGGGTTCAGTGAGGTTCACTTAAGCTGGAACCAAACACCTTGATCTCCAGCCACGCCAATCCTGACTTTGCTCTATTTATCTTTCCCCCATAACACTTAGTCCTTCAAACTCATTATATTCATTTCAAAGTTATATTTGTCCCTCACCATGTGCCCTTCCTCCCCCAGTGTGTGAGCTTCAACTGTGCACAAATCTGTTTGGTTCATGGATTTCTCTCATGTGCCTAGAACACTGCCCGCTGTCTAGTGTGCAGTCACAAAGTAAGTGTTGAAGAAAGCGCAGTTCGGTAGCTTAGGGAACTTACTCTCTCCTTGTTTCACTGCTGTATTCAGCAAGGAAGCAAGTCAAGAAAACAAACCACTTGCAAATGCACAAAGAAAGAAAAAAAGAAAAACAGCAAAAATCATGGGGTATTCCAGTATGACACACAGACAAAACCCCTCAGCATCCTCCTCCCCCAGCTCTTCCCCTGAATTCTACTCATCAAGGCTGGTGCAGCTGCTCTTGTTGGCTCCAAACTTTTTTTTTTTTAAATCAGGACTGTGGCAGAGCTTTTATTTCTTTTCACTTCATGTTCTCATGTATTTTTTTCCCCCTCAAAAATAATTCCTCAATCAATCAAGCTGAAATTTGAAAGAAGAAAAGTAAGAAAGAGTCAAAGCAGGCTTCTTTAGTGCCTAATTGTGTAATTTAAAAATTAAGCAGTGGACACTGGGCAGCTGGAAGCTTCGGCTAATAAGGAGGTATCCTCTTGAGGGCCACTGCTGCAGGAGCACAGGCTGAACCTCCAGACTCACTGATGAGATGCAGCTGAAGGGGAACATGACCAACAGGCTCAGCAAGGCTATGAGTGTACCTATTGGTATGTGATGTGTGAAAGTTATTGCTCTTAAAATAACAGGACAAGCCGAAAATGATCTCCTTAATGGGCTTAGGAAATTTGTGACAATGTGACTATTTACCCCCAGCTAATCTCCAAGGTTCCCTTCCTAAAGGATAGAAAGAAATGCCCCTGTCCCCACCATCACAAGAAACTTGACACTGCAGATATTGGGACTGACTCATCTGGGGCGGGGGAGAACTAGATCTGCCCAAAATTAAAATTTGCATTCTCTTTGCCACGTGTTCTCTGTGTTGGTCTCTTTGCCAGAAGTGCCCTCCTCTATTTTTGTCATTTACCAAAGTCTCATTGTTTTTTTTTTTTTTTTTTTTTTTTTTTTTACGGGGGGAGGCAATTTAGATCCTATTGTCTCCATCAGAGTAAGACATTGAAATCTCAACAGCACCTGTCCTTCTCCATTAAAAAATTAATTGTGATGGCCAATAATGCGATATTCTGACTGAAACAGCAATGCAAGATCTAGCCTGCAAGTGAAGCTGAATGAGGTGACCTGAGTGTTATCCACAGGAATTATTATGTCATTAAAGTTACTGACATGGAAAAAAAAAAAAACTGGGTACTAAAATACTTGATTGCATTGTATAACTATTAAGAAGAAATAAAATTTTCCTATATAGAAAACAATTATTAAACTATGTAGAGAAATGTTTAATATCAGAAAAAAATTCTTTTTCATCTTTTCTTGCCTTAGGCAGAAATAATACCTAACCAACACATAATGACTCAAAAATTAGGAGTATGTTTCTATTAAAATAGATCACAATTCTATTTAAACATAAACTGTGTAGGATATTAGAATCATTATTCTCATACATATAATAGAAATACATACCATGTTATATCTTTGTCTTATTATAAATATACTTAGGCTTTAAAAAGTTAAATTCTGTGCCCACAATAAATTGTGATTTACCACTCACATGAACACAGTTTTATTAAGAATACATGGAAGAAAACTTACCTCATAATGTACTGTTTTATATATTTATGAGATTCATTTATCTGTGAATGACAGCCCCCCCAAAGATCTCAACTTAAATGTATTTTAGAGACAAGGTCTGCCTAGGAGTTAGAGAAGCTGAGGAAAGAGTCATATCTTATTTCAAAATTTAAGAAGATTTTAATGAAGTTTTATTTTGTATAATATAAAATTAATGGGATTATATTTCACAATAAGATAGACCTTGCTCAAAAAATTTGAAAATAGCTTAAAAGTCATCTTAAGTCACTAGGTTAACTTTAACTCACAGTTAGATGTAGTAATTTGTTGACAGACAAAACATCACAAAATGTAATCTTTTAATGTTTTAATGAATGACATTTTCAGAAGTATGTTAAGGTAGTATATACAACACTCTCAGAATATCTCATAGGAAAGTTGTTTCTTCTACATTGTGAGAATTCAATTAAGGGTTTTATGAAAAGCACTTTTCAAGTTTTGCAAAAATTTGAAACAGACTAGATATTGTAATATTTCTATGCACACATCTTGTAAACAGAAGGAATTGTTTGAAATATTTTGTATTAATAAATCCCCATTTGTCCAGAAACATCTTGTAATGTTTTATCTTTTTTTTTTTCTTTGCAGTGTCTTTGGAGGGGATAATATGCTGAGGTCAAATCATGATCGAGACAAGGAGAAAAGGTTCAAATGAAGTGTCAGAGATCTACCATAACCTAGATGTTGCTTGCAAAAGTATTTGCATGATGCTCATATTCTCTGAAGCAGACTGATGCACTAAAGTGACATTATGATACTCTCTCTCTCTCTCTCTCTCTCTCTCTCTCTCACACACACACACACACACACACACACACACATAGATATAATTCTCTTATCAATGATATCAATGTCACAAATATACTTAATAGGCATTGCAAGTGACAATTCCTAGTTCACCCATTTTTTGTTTTTCTTTCTTTCATTCTTTTCTTTTAAACTTTTTTTTCTGGGCATTTCACTTGCTGTACAACCAAGGAATGCCTTGGTAAAGTTTGTTCCACTGGAGGTAGGATGAACAGACTTACCTGTCTATGATGGCGCACATGTCGATGCTGACATTTGCAAAACTTCCCGGCTTCCTTTGTGCCACTTCATACAGATTTACAAGTTGGTCGTCCACTTGGATAAGCTGCATGCATCCTTGGAATGAAGGCTGAAGAACAGAGTGACTTGAGTTATTCATCTGGTTCAGAAAACCTGTGAAACAGAAGAAATGGAAATATTAACATCAGTGTTCGGCATGCATTACTCAGATCCTCGTGGGTGTGCTACCTGGCCATAGCTGTTGCACCCAAATGCTGGGCTTCTTGGAATGTTGCTTCATGGTGCCTGTCACAGAAGAGTGAGCTCCTTGAGAGTGTGAGGTGATTTCAGGGGAAGAAGTTCGAAATGGGACTATAATGGTGAACACCTGTCTCTGGGATCAGCTATTATTCTAAAGTTCTCTTTTGATGTCTTTCTTACTATGACAATTTCTCTGTCCCTCTGGCATTTCAAGGTCACTGTTACATGTCCTCACCTGAGCCTGACCTGAGAAGAAGACACCAAACTTCAGGTTTTCTCAACTATCCACCTCCTTTCTCTTCTACCTTCAGCATTTACTCCCATTTTCTTAACAGGGTTGATTGGGCCTTTCATTCACATGTCAGAAAACAATATAAATCAACAAAGTGGATTTCTTTTATGAGTCAATGTGTAACTTGATGCAAAGAGATAGTTGCATCACAAATGATTTCCCAATTTATAAAATGCAAAGGAACATTATAGAGACATAAATTCTGACAAACAACCAGTATCCTGTTTTGAATATCCATCTTGTAGAAGCTAACTACTGCAGTATGGTTCTTATAAATGATAACAGACCTGAAATTAAAAGAGACTGAACACTGAGACAAAAAGAAGAAACCCCCAGTAAATAGTGTTGATGTTACAAGGGAGTGGAGAGAGTAAGAGTTTTATTGATAAATAACTTTAAAGTAATACTGCTAAGCAATTACAATTATGCTTTTTTTAATAGACAAAAGTTATAATTCTATTACACAGAGAATTTGTAGGCCATCGGGAATGATTTTGCTAGATTCCATTAAGTGTCTTCAGAGAGTCCCCAAAGTTTCCACTTTTTCAATGGTCCCTAAAATACCAAATTTGCAGGCTTGAAGAATTGAAAATGTACTAATTAGTCTGCTTTTGAATCTGAAGTTATTTATAAATTCACTTCATCCAATATTATATTTGTAGGGGAAAAACCCATTTGTACAGAATGGGTTAGAACAACATATCCCATTAGAAAAATAAAAGTGAATTTTCAACAAAAACAAAAATGGGCCATTAAGAAATTTTTGAAAATGTCCTAGTCTCTTTAACTAGGAGTAATAGTATAGTATAATAGAAACCTCTTTTCCCACTTAACTAACAAGTGCAATATTTAAAGTCTAATTCTGTTATTTGAATCTCCTTTAAGGGTTAACCACAAAGATATATATTCTTTTCCATCAATACAGTACTATATAAAAGTAAGATTATATTTAAATTAACTTCTTGACTTTAAAAATCAGAGGCTCCATTTCAATATCAATATATGTTTTGTGTGTGCATGCATGTGTGTGGGTATTTTCTTCTGAGTCACATTTTTTTTAAAAAAATTTGCATTGATTTAGTCCCTTTAGGAAAATGCTGATTAGAATAGTTGTATGTACACATATGATTTTCAATTGTTTAATCAAGACAAAGTTGAATGGGGCTTAATGTCTAAACTTAGTAGAGAGAAAACATCCAGCTGTAACTTTAGTAACCTCTCAGAACAAGACTATCATTTGTTTCTGCTCTTGTGATTACTTGGGTGTCTCTGAATGTCCCCACTAACTTTGTGAGATTCCAAAAAGAGTTGATATATTTGGGGGAACAGTGCTTCTTCAGCAAAGCAGCTGCACAAACACTGATCATTATAAATTAGGCATAATTAAGTTCACAAAACAAGGCTTTATAAGTCTCCCAGAACAATGTTTTGTTTGGTCTTGATAATTTTCAAGTTTGAAATTGTCAAATCCTTTCATTTTCCTATATAAGGTATATTCTAAGAGAAGATAATTATGGGACAAAATACTATGTATTCATTAAATATAAGGTTATTAAAAATTAAAATAAATAAATAAATATAGGGCTCTTTTCTCTCGTATTATTATTTAAGTTTCTAACATGGATTCCCTTTATTCTTGCCCACCTAGTATCTGCAACATTTTGTAGACCCCTTCCACCTTTAATTAGGGATATCCCCTGAGGACAACAGGAAATTACATGAAGTGGCAATGTGTGACACTTCCAAGGCTGGTTTCCAATTTTGACTCCATGATTGCTACCTCTGGAAAATCACCACTATGCCATTGAGCAGCCCCATGAAGAGGTCCATGACAAGTAAGAAAAGACAACCATGGTTGTAAATTTATTGGGGGGGGGTATTGATTAGCTATGGAATAAGAAATAATGAGTATGTTGCTTAGTACTGGAAAAAAATTGTATCAAAGTCCTAAAAATGTGGTAGCAATGTAGGGGCTGAGATATGCAAGTTAGCTGGATGGATTTTAGAAGAACTGTTGGTCAGAATCCTAATCATTCTTGAGGAGATTTTTAGTAGTAGCTTAAAGGAAGGCAAGACAATTGTTATTGCAAATGGGAGAAAATTTGACCTGTGCTATGTTGTGGGGAGAACTTTAGCAACATTGTTGTCTATGATAATATGGAAAGAAAAAAGATTTACTAAATTATGTATTCCATCTGAGGATATTTCCAGGCAGAGTATTAAAGGTACTATCTGTTATTTTCTTTGTGTTTTTAGTAAAAGGAAAGAGAGAGAGAGAGAGAGAAAGAGAGAGAGAGAGAGAGAGAGAGAGAGAGAGAGAGGAGAGAGAGAGAAACTAAGGAAGAAATGCTAAATCTAAGGAAGCCAAGACCTGATGGACTTAATGTTAAATGTTATTTTTATAATCACTCTATTCAGATAGCAAACAATGTGAGAATCAAGAAATTCCCAGTCAATGATTAAATACCAGGAAAGCATTATCTAACAATGGTAGAAAGATATGACTGTGAAATTCATAAAATTCATTAAGACCTCAGAAAGACATTAGGTGGCATGTCAGAAAGCAATCCACTTATACAAAAGAATCCTCTCAGTAGCTTATCGGTATACCTAGCACATTTACACTTTAAACAATGGAAGTTCTAATGATTTTAATAGACCTTAATAGACCAGAAGCCCAAGGAGGGGGAGAGTTAGTTTATCTTTATGATATGATAGATATGGCCTTTTTATTTAATGGAGCAAATTTGAATAACATTCATTAGAATCCTATCCATTTTTAGGGGAACTCTATTGGTAGTACAACCACCAACTTGTACTGAATGGAACAGAGATGGTTCAAAATGGAATGACTTTGAGAGCCCCAAACTTCTATGTGCAGGAAACTATAGTTACACATACAGACTGCAAGATATATACGAATATGCATATATGTGTGTATATGTGTGTGTGTGTACGTATACACATGTTGACGGGAAATTTATTAATTCTTGCATACACACACACACACACACACACACACACACACATGTGTGAAGGATGTCTTAGAGTAGCAGAACTAAGAACATGAAGAGCAGAGCTAAGAGTCATGGAAAACCATTTCAGAGAAAGAGGAGGGTTGAGTCCTAATCAAGAAATAACCAATCTATGCCTGGCTAGATTTCAGAACTGATGTGGTCCAGGACATCTTATTCTCCTCTTTTGAATCCAAGTGTACAAATTGGTTTCTTTTTGCATTTCTTACTGGTGTAGTGCACATTGGGCGTGTCTGTTCACGTGTCTTTAGAGAACCCAACTTGAATAGTTGTATTCAAGTCACTGAACCCAAACAGCTTTCTGTCCTCTTGGAACTCCCTAGGAGCTTCATTTTGGTCTGACTTGATTTGGATTTTAGGCAGATGCTCTAATAAAATGTAATTTTAGAAGGCTTTTGGAGAAGATGAATGCACTTTACACACTGAAGAGACATGAATCTTTGTGAGCCAGAGGGTGAAACCTGGCAAACAACATCTAGTATGGCCATCCAATCTTCACATTATAACTATGGTACTTTAAATACCTCATATTACTTAGGGCCTTGCCTTGTCCCCTCCCACAATGAATCAATGCTGACATGTGTAACAGGCCTTTGCAAAGTCAGAGTGAAGAGTCACAGTGTTAGCTGGCTTCTAATGCCAAGTAATAAAAGGTATTCGAGGTTGCACTTTAGTTTTGGGATCATTGACTATAAGAGAGCCAGTTCCTATGTCAGGAAACCCTCAAGCAATCTGAGGAACAGGGACTCATGTGGAAGGAATCTAAACAGAATGTAAATAATACATTCTCCTCTGTTTCTCTGTCCCTGTCCGTGCAAGCTGGTGGTAGTACTTCCAATAGAGTTCCCTGAAAACTGAATGGGATTCTTATGAATGTTATTCAGGCCACTATCAGCCAGGTGACAGATGAGGTGGAGGTTCCATCTTGGTCAACCTTCAAATTGCAGCCCTGAGAGGCATTAGTGGCAGGCTTTCCAGTAACTGCAAGACAGAATTGCCCAGCTAAGCTGCTCCTGACTCACTGGCTTCCTCCAATAAAGTAAGAGTTAATAAATGCTTACTGGGTTGGACTTCTAAGTTTTGAGGCAATTCAATGCACCAAGAGATAACTGATTTAGATGAAAATGAACAAATATGCTCTCATTTTCTCAGTTTTTAGAAATTAGAACTCAAATATTAATATAAAATTATTAATTCTACTCAGACCTGCAAAACAAATTAACTGACATATGTGGGCAATTCCTTTATAGTTAACAATGAGTTAAAGACTTCCCGTCTTTGAACTAAAATTCCTGGGGCTCCAATTCCTTTTGAAATAGAGGAGAACATATTATTTATATTCTGTTTTGTTTCCTTTATGGACAAATATAATTTCAGTAAAAATACTAACATATTATTATCTGGGGTTCTTGTAGGCACTTCTCTGAAGCTTAGGGTTTAACCTGCCTAGTGGATTAATAGCAGGACTATTTGGAGCTACGAATTTGCAGCTGGGATTTTGAGGGTCAGAAATGAAAAGATATAAAATGGAAATGAAGTAAAATTTAACTAAAATTGTCAAGTTAGTAGAAAAATAATAGAGATCACAGAGGTAAAAATTTTCCACATTTTGGTTTAAAACTTTAAATTTATACCCACAAATTCAGAATAAAAATACAATATTTATATGTGGATTATTGCTACAAGGTTCTAAAAGTTGCAATGTGTTACAACCACCACCATGTAAAGAATTGTAACCTTGTCAGTCTCAATTGCATCTCACTACCAGGAAAACTTCCCTCTTCACAGGATCACTGTAATTATGTTACTTTACTGTCATGTTTGAAGATTTCTGTTTCAAAACTTAGCAGATAAAAACTTCATATTTGATTTGAAGTCCACTCAGTATATATTGTTCTTCTTGCTGACAAAGGAAATCCATGCATTTTCAAGGTTTTAAAATTTTAATTCAGAAATGCATCAGGGAGAAACATGCCGACATTTGTTTAGACATTAGAATGCCAATCTAAACTGTCGTAAAGTATAATGTGAATCCGATGGAACAGGACACACACACACAGCCAGCACACGGCTGGCAACTTCACAAGTCTAAAACCATGTGCATGCGAGGCTTCTCCTTGTGCAATTATTTTGGAGTTGGGACATTTCAGAAGTCAGTCAGAGTCTGGTGGAATGCTGTTAAAATGTTTAAAACATGTAGTGTCTTCCTTTCAATTGGAGTCTTGGAAGACTCTACAAAGTGTGTACTAACTAAGCTCTACTGTTTACTCAACCTCCCTGAATAACACAATGGAAACCCCACTCATCAGGGCAGGAAAGAACCCGCCTGGGGGCTGGTGTCCAAGCAAGCAGGGAGTTAGGGCCAGCCGGGAAGTGGGCCAGCAGTGGCTGAAGCCAGCACATGGGGCTGTCCCACACGGGACACCCACCCAGTGTGGCTGGACAAATAAATACATTGAGCAGAGCAGGAGCCAGCCTCAGGGACAGAGAAGGAAGGTACAAACGTGGAACATGCTGAGTTTGATTGAGCTCTGAGGGCTTAGGGTGGCGTTTCAGTTTTATCCATCTGTGGTTTTCTCTGTGTACAGATAGAAATAAATGCTGGTGGAATTGTGAATGTGGCTACTGCATGGCTACTGGGGACAGTTGGGGAACAGGATCACCTCAGAAGCAATGAACACTGTAGCCCAGATATTGTCTCCACTACTAACTAAAACCAAGACTCGTTCAAAAAGGACTGTTATGGTTTGATTATGGGGGTGTCCCTTCAAACTCCTGTGTTAATGCAGGAATGTTTAGAGGTAAAGTCAATAGATTATGGGATCTGTAACCTAATCAGCCCATCCTAGTTTGAATGGCCTGGGTGGTAACTGTAGGCAGGTATGACGTGGCTGGAGCAGGTGGATCATGGGGCTGTGCCCTGGAAGGGTGCATCTTCCCTGGGGCCCCTTCCTCCCTCTGTGTCTCTGCTTCCTGGATGCTATGAGGGGAGCAGCTCCTCTCTGCCACATCCTTCCTCCATGACTTGCTGTCTCATTCTGGGCCCAGAGCAATGGAGTCAGCTCTCTATGTCCTGAGACCTCTGATACCAGGAGCCAAGATAAGCTTCTTCCCCTTTAAGTTGTTGTCAGGTATTTTGATTACAGTGATGAATATCTAACTGAAACAGACTGATTTCGGGGCTGGGTCAGGGAAAGTACAATGAGTCTGCAATACTTTATTATATCATAAAGCAAAGACATGCCCAAAGAATGTCAGGACCATGGCAGAATGATGCAGAAAACCCTGCAATTGTTTCTGCTGCCCCAATTCAGGCAATTTAAGTGCCAAAAAAAAAAAAAAAAATCGAGCATCCAAAATACATTTTCACTATCAATCAAAAATGTAAAGAGGAAGGAAGAAAGAAAACAGAGCTTCAGGTCATGTCCCAGTGAATCATTCAGGAATCCATGAGCCCGCCTCCACAAAAATGAGCAGCAACGGGGGAATTAGAAAGTTATTTCTGTTGCACTCTGGAAACTAAAATACATGTCAAAGAAATACTGGAATTAAAAAGTCACCATTTTTCACCCATTATATTAATAAGTAATCTAGGCAGGAAGTACCAGTTGTGCCCAAATGAATGGGTGGAAGCTGAATAAGGAACAAATTCTCAAAGAATCTCCTTAAAAATAATTTTTAATTTCGAAAGAGTTGTTGGTCTCTCTATAGTAAAGAAATCTGGCTGGCAGCTTTTCAATTAAGTGATCCAAGTGATCATCCCAGGGAACAGGACCGGATAGAAGGCAATGAGAAAACTAAGATGTGGCCTTTTGACTCTGATGCCAAAATACAAGGGCCGAGTCCAACCATGAAGAAATACCAGGCAGATGCAGAGTGAGGGGCCGTCTACTCAGGACTCACTTGAGATCTTTAGGAATGAGCTGTGAAGCCAAGAAGCAAGTGAGGATCTGATTCTAACTGGCAGGGGCTACAGAGGCAGCCCTGTGATGGACAGAGGCTGGAGAGGCAGGACAACAGAGTGTGACGGATGTCCCAGAGAGAGTCGTTTTCTGTAAAGGACGCTGTTGGAGAATTAGGAAAACTTGAACAGAATTATCTGGGTGAAGGTTATACCAGGGGCCTTTATACTTGTACTGTAACTTTTTATAAGTTTTAAAATAGTAAAAACAAAAACAAAATACTGTTAAAAATGTATGTACCAGTGGTCGTGTATGCTCTCTCTTCTTCTGTCAACCAAGAACCCTAGTTTGGATTAAATGGATTCCAATGTCACTGCACTCGATACCCATGGAATGTCAGTGAAATCGTTCTTTCTCGGGTTGTGATGACTTCCAGGTCACTGAAGAACATCTCTCAGTCTTTATTGTACCAGACCTCTCAGGGGCATGGGATGCTTGATGTGAATACTTGAATTTATTAAACCAAGCTGAATATTGTGGCCTTAAAAGACAAATATTTTTATGTCTGACTGCCATTTAAGCTTAAATTCATATCCCTCTTAACCAGATTTATACACAGAGAGATCCTAAACCATAACAATTATTAGAATATCCTATAGGTGCAAAAATTAAAACAATACTAATAAAGCAAATACTTATAGGGAAGTTGTACACAAGCTTGATTTCCCCTTGATACACAATTTAAACATTTATCACATCTAGAAACGGTTCTGCCCTGTTTTCACATGCTACTTTGCCAATTTCCTAACTGAGTTCCCAGCCCTTCCTGCCGGGAACATTCCTTGTACTTTTTACAGCTGACATTCTCCTGAGTCAGGTCTGCTCAAAGATCACTTTTCCAAGAAGGGTGTTCCCAGACCACTCTGTTTAAAATTATTCCACCAATTCTCTCATTCTGTTTCTTCAACGACTTATTTCTTGCAGTAGAATTTGCCCCAAGTTGTCATGATCTGAATTTGTTGCATTTGTTTACTTAGGTGCACGTGTGTGTTCTGAGCATGTTCTTCTCTACCCTCTAGTACAGTCACTTCATGAGAGTGGGAATTCCAGTGTATCCTTAAGATTTGCTGAGGTCAAATTCTCATATGAGAAATCTCCACTTGACTCATCGGAGAACAATCTGTGGGCTATCTGGGAGACGTGTATGGTGAAAGGTGTCTATTAATTCTGGACCAACAACAATAATACATTTTTCACCACATGATCTGCCTCAGTTCAGGACTTTCTGGTGCCTCTGTATTGGTCAGGGGACCTACCAGGTGCACGATCAAATGTGCATTTTCATCCTGGAGTGAGGGATGCTCAGCATCCACCTTCTCTCCCTCAGAGCCCTACTTCAGCTACCTGCAGAGGGACCTTCTCTGACGACTGGCTAAATAACATGCCCCCTCCCCACTGGCCTATCTGGAATATGCCAGGGAAGCGGAAGCAGATGACAGGAAGATACCAGGATGGTCTGGTCCTGACCACCAGACACGGGAACTGTATGAGAAACAGCTTAGAGTCCAGCTGCCTCTGTCAGCAGGAGAGACACAGGAGGAGCCTCAGGTCTAAAAGGAGTGGGACCCAAAGGGGCACAGGGTGGGAGGGGCTCTGTTGACTCCAGAGAGGGCCTTTCACCTCTGAAGTACCTTTAGGGTATCTAAGATAAACTCTCAATCCACAGTCAATATTCACATCTGGAAGTCATGGGAGAGGCTGGGACTGGAGAAAGGTTCAGGCACCGTGCCGCGAGGTAGAAAAATTGCCTGAAGAAATTGTGTGGCCTGCTGAGCACAGAAAGCCACAGCTGGGCTGCAGCTTCAGAAATCATCTGGGTATCCAAGGGGAGCAGGGAGAAAAGTGAGGAGGAGGCAGGAGGAAAACTAAGAAGGGTAGGAAGGAAGGAATAAAAGGTGGGTCGTCAGTGTCAGAGATCAAAGGAATTATTAAACCAAGATTACCCCAACAGCTTGGCTTAATAAGTTCAATCAATGGATCTTTGACACCAGGGGTGTGACCTCGGCTCAGCAGGTAGATCACTGAGGACCATCTGGACACTGTAGAAGAAGGACACAAATAACAGATGGAGAGAAAAGGGGTGTCTGAGATGTGGGTGGGCTGAGATGGGGCACAGTGACCTCACCTCTCCCTTGTCCAGCACTGGTTTACCTTCAGTGGAGACCACAGTCCCTTGAAGGTAATTCTTAATCACTTAATTTTAATGATAAATGACATCACACATTTTGCTGCCCTTTTTCAAATTCAGTTACTCACATGCATCACATTTCCTGTTTACCTGTATGGATGAGCATAAGACACAAGGCTCAGAATGTCGCCTCTGTCAACTTTTTGATCTTGTATCAATTGATGCTGTGTTCCTTATTTATTTACCTGGACAATGGGCAAAGTATTATATGCTGGCCAGGCAGATGTTGTGAACACAGTAAGAATATATCTATAAGGTAATTGCTTAGAGGATTCTGGCATGTGGCGTACATCCAAGAGCTCTGGCATCCTTCTCCTCATCACCGCCCTTGTTTCTGTTACAAACTGTTGAGGTAAGGTAATCCTCCTGGCATTTATTAAACACCTAACAATGCATTATTTTAACCCCAAGATTGCTACAATCTGGAGAGGAAGATAAGCTTCAGAAACCCGAACACAGTTCTGTTGAAACAGTGTTGCTGCTGTTCCACCCAAACAGATGAAATGGTGGTGACAGAGGAGCTTCAGAAGGCCACTCTCTCTTCTTGATAACTTCTCTGTCTTTGGCCCCAAAGTAGTACACTGTCTAGGGTTTTCTCTCTACTTTTGTGGCACTGTCAGTTCAGTCTTTCTTTCTCACATATAAGTGTGGAAGTTCCTCAAACTCACCCTGGGCTCGCTCTGCCTGCCTGATAGATGGTCCCTAGAGGTGCCTAATCCAAACCCATGGCTTCACCCATCAGCCATGTGAGGACAATGCTAATCATATCTGTGTCTATAGCTTCCATCCAAGCTCCAGACTAATGTAACCAAAGTTTCTCTGACCTTCTCCATTTAAATGCCTCACACGTTAAAAACTCAAGATGCACAGATCCTGCTCCCCATGTCAGCAGTCATTCAGAAGCCTTACCCTCCATCTCCCCATCTCTAGAGCTGTGCGGGTTAATCAACAAGAGCCATCCCACCTCTTGCTCCTGTCCTCACTCCCCACATGCACCATCACACACGTCAATTCTACCTTGTCAGTAGCTCTCCGTCTTCCCATAGCCATCTGAACCCAGACTGTCGGCTTCTCCATGACCACTTCCATCCATCTCTGGCTTTACCCAAAAGCCTGATCTGCTCAGGTTTCCCTCCTGCTTAAGAAACTTTTATTTATTCAAAAAAAGTAGATTCATAAGATTTTTCTCTCCCTGTAATTATCTGGTTTTCCAAATGCAAAATAAGTGTAAAATAATTTTCAAATTATGGTGACATATTTAAAAGAATTTTTTAAAAATGGTATATAATAGATTGATTGATTTTATCTATTTAAATATATAATTTAGTTGACCAGAATGTTTATATAATATTTTAAATATGCATATTTTAGCTAGAATGCTTTATCATATATGAGCTTCCATATATTATTATAAAATACAGATATTTTTGTTAGAGAAATCAACTAGTTTCAAATCAAATTATGTGTGTCTTCCTTTCTGTCTTCATACTACTCACATGATATATGCAAAATATATTTATACCCAAATTGCTTAACATGTAGAGAGTAGATATTGCATTCCTATATACAATGATAAATCAACTGAAAGAGAAATTATGAAAACTATCCTATTCACAAAGCCTCAAAAAATAAATACTTGGAAATCATCTGACAAAAGAGGTGAAAGACTTCTACAATGAAAACTTACAGAACACTAAAGAAAGAAATTGAAGAAGACCTTAGAAGATGGAAAGATTTCCCATGCTCTTGGCTAAGCAGAATTGACATTGTCAAAATGGCCATACTACCAAAGGGCTATACAGATTTAATGTAATTCCTATTAAAATGACAATGATATTCTTCATAGAAATATGAAAATGAAATTCATTGGGAAAAATAAGAGGGCAAGAATAGCCAAAGCAATCCTTAGTGAAAAAAGTGAAGCAGGAAACACCATAATACCAGATCCTAAATTATACTACTAAACTCTAGTAATAAAAACAGCATGGTATTGGCACCAAAATAGACATGAAGACCAATGGAACAGAATAGAAGACACAGAGATAAAACCTCAAACAGTTATTTCATACTAGACAAAGGCACCACAAACAGACACTGGAGAAAAGATAGTCTCTTCAACAAACAGCATTGGGAAAACTGGAAATTTATTGTAGTAGAATGAAATTGAACCCCTCAAACCTGACGCAAAATTCAATTCAAAGTGGAGTAAGGACCTAGACATTAGAGCAGAGATCCTTCACCTACTTGAAAAAAATGGAGGCCCGACTCTCCATCATGTCAGCTTAGGAACTGACTTCCTCAATAAGACTCCTAAAATGCAAGAACTAAAATTAAAAAAACATCAATAAATGGAATGGTGTCAACCTGAAAATCTTCTCCACAGCAAAGGAAACAATCAAGAATGTAAAGAGAGAGCCTACAGAACGGAAGAAATCTTTGCCATCTGCCCATCAGATAGAGCATTAATTTCCATGTTATACAAAGAACTCAAAAACTAAACACCAAAAAAACCCTCAAAATAACCCAATCAATAAATAGACAAAGAAACTGAACAGGTATTTCACAAAAGAAGAAATAAAATGGTCAACAAATAGATGAAAAAAAATCTTTACCATCTCTAGCAATTATGGAAATGCAAATTAAAACTGCACTAAGATTCTATCTCACTCCAGTCAGAATGGCAATTCTCAAGAATACAAATAATAATAAATGTTGGAGAGGATGTGGGTAAAATGGTTCACTCATCCATTGCTAGTGGGACTGCAAATTTGTGCAATTACTCCAGAAAACAGTATTGAGATTTCTCAGAAATCTTGGAATGAAACCACCATTTGACCAGTTACACCACTCCTAGGTATATAGCCAAAGGACTTTAAGTTAGCATACTACATCGATGCAGCCACATCAATATTTTTTTGCAGCTCAATTCACAAAACCTAAGCTATGGAACCAACCTAGGTACCCTTCAACAGATGAATAGATAAAGAAAACATGTTATATATACATGATGGACTATTACTCAGGCATAAAGAAAATGAGATTATGGCATTTGCTGTAAATGGATGGAACTAGAGACAATCTCACTAAATGAAATAAACCAAAGGCCAAATATTCTCTCTGATACCTAGATGATAACACACAATAAGGCCAGGGTAAGGAAGAGTAGAACTTCATTGGATTAGACAAAGCAGAACAAAGGGAAGGGAGCAGGATGGGAATAGGAAAGACAGTTGAATTAATCAGACATGACTTTCCTATGTTCACACATGAATATGTGACCAGTGTAACTCGACATCATGTACAACCACAAGAACGTGAAGTTGCACTCCAGGGGTATATGATATGTCAAAATACATTCTACTGTTATGTATAACTAAAAAGGAAAAAAGAATCCTTAAATGTAACTTCTGCATTAAAATTTTCTTTTCTGAAAAGGGTAGTATTGACAGTAGAAGGGAAATCACTGGGGTAGAAGAAAAGGTTCTTGGGAAGGGAGGAAGAGAGGTACTGGGAAGTGAAATTTATCCAATTATGTTACAGTCATGTGACAACAAAAACCACAATTCTGAATAATTAAAATGCAACAATAAAAAAATATCAAAAAAGATAGTCGAGGGCTGGGGTTGTGACTCAGTGGGAGAGTGCTTGCCTAGCATGTGTGCCATACGAGATTCGCTTCCCAGCACACAATAAGACAAAACAAAAACTAAATGAACAAAATGCAGGTATTGAGTCCACCTACAACTAAAGATATATATTTTTTAAGAAGATAGTGGATATATTTTTGAGTATCTTTCAGTAAACCTAATGGAATTTACAAGATCACAGGAAATTAGAGAAGCAGACTAGAATTTTGACAAATTGAGATGGTTAGCAATTTGCAAACAGAATTATACAACACGATTTTAAAAGCTCGAGTTGGCCCTGGGCCACACTAGAAGGAAGAACAGAATGATCAAACTGCATATTTTGACATTTTCATGTAGTTTCTTTGCATTTTCTGTGTTGTAAAATGCAAACTACAAAATAAAAGACTTCAGCATCTGATAACTTTAATTCCTAATGACCATAAATGGCTAGTACATCTAATACACAGGAAGATGCAATCAGAAAATATAATAATATTATCTTCCTGGTTCTTCCTTATGAGGATAAGCAGCTTGTTAATCACTAGAGAATTAAGCATATGCTGAGAAGTGCCATCCTGGAGGTCAGGAACGTGGGTACAGAATGGCCAGCAGGGTTTGGAACTTGGTCCCTCATGCGTTAGTTGTGACCTGGACTGACCCACCTGTCCTGTCTTACTCAACTCAGGCTTTTCAGTTCAAAGGCAGGGAAACTCGATTTTTATGTCTTTTATTGACATTTAGTAAGACTCCCTATGAATAGCACCTAGTACAGTGATGGACGCCAGCAGTCACCGAAGTCACCAATCAGCTCTACTCCTGACCTTAGAATCCATTGAATAGCATAACTTGTACTTTGTATTTGAGAGATTATTTTTTTACTCTATTGAAAGAAACTTAGAAAATAGCCTCATGAATATGTCATTTTGAAAGTCTACACATTTTCTGAATACTTTGGGGGAGGGCTCTCCCTTCTTAAAAAAAATAATGAAAATCTAAAATCTGAATATGAACTAGCATCTCCATTATCTGCAAGGTGGATAACCTAACCTAGTTAGGAAGTAAGCATGGTTTGTTGGTTTGGGGATACTGCTAACTATGGCTACAGATTTTGAGATTCTGGAAGTTCACTTTGAATGCTCGGCAAAGCCAGATCCGGAGGCTCAGCCTGTGTACCCACCTGGCCGGCCAGTGGCTCTGTGTAGGCTCCGTGTTTGCAGAGCTGGCTCTGCCTCTGTCTCCCTCACATTGTTTTCTTGGCTCAGAACGGGAATGTCTGACCCGCCCCTCCTCCTTTTCCTTCCCTTCTCTTTGTTTTGATTTTCCTCATTGTTTTTGCCATTATCATTGCTCTTGATCTGACCTTTGCAGATGATAAAAGTCCGTGCTTGATATAAAGAAGATGCTTTTCTTATGCTGGAAAAATGTTGCCAAGTTCATCAGTGAAGTGTGGCTCTAGAGTTTGAAGGTAAAATGCCACCAAAGCAGCTATGAATTTCACTGATCACAAAGCCCTTTAATATTTTTTTTCCTAAACACTGATACTCTCTATTCTGTTATCTTTAATAATGGCTTTGTATATATGAAAACATTCTAAAACTGTCAACCATCTCTCAAATTTTCATTGTAAGTTTCTATAAGATTTTTATTACAAGATTTCTGATATGAGATGATTTATTTCAAAATACTTACCACTCAATACTATTTAGGAAAGAGACAGAAACAATAATCCCTAAAAAGTTCTATTTCCTATTACAAGGTACTGTGAGAGCCTGGATAGTTTTCCCATTCCAGACCCCCAGAAATGCTAGGTAAAATGTACCCTATACACTCTAAATTACATATCTGAGCTTCCAGTAAGTTAGAGGAAGCTTTCAGATGTCAAGGGAAAAGGAAAGAAGAAAGCTGAAGTGCTATTACGAGCATGCTGAGCTATTAGTATTCAGCAGATATTTGCCCATCTTTGTACGCAAGAGTTTGGAATTTAAAGGTCAGGTAGCATTAGAAATCAAGTAGTGGTTGTAGGCAAAAAATCAGAACCATCCCCACCTCCGCACCACACAAGCCCTAAAATTGCTTTAAGTCTCAGTGAAGCAGGTAGTAGATAAAGATTCACTAGTCAGCAAAGAGCACTGACTAGAAAATTTGTCTTTCTTTTCCTGACCTCTGGGAAGAAAAATAAAAATAAAAATAAGACATGCTGTTCCCAAGAATAAGCCATGGAATTACTGAACTAAATAATGGCCTTAAAGTTTACACTGACTATAGGGTATAACTCCCAAGTCGAGAAGTTTTTTAAAAAAGTATTTCCAAGCCACTATCATTTAAAGTGAAACAGAAATCTTCCCTGGATTGACTTGGAATTATAGGATTCCTGAAGAGAAAACCCTAAGAAATTTGAACTCAAAATCCCAAAACACAAATCTCTGGAAAACACGTACAGTCTCCTACTTAAGGTGGTTTGATTTAGGATTTTTTGTTTATAGTGGTAAAAAAGTGATATACATTCATAGACACTTCATTTCAAATTTTTAATTGTTATCCTTTCCAGGGTATGTTAGTCAGTGTTTCCTAGTTACGAACAAAATACCTGACACGGCCAACTTGGAAGAGGAAAATTTTATTTCAGACTCAGAGTTTCAGATGTTTCAGTCTCTGATTGGCTGACTCCATGGTTCTGGGCCTAAAAAACATCATGGCAGTAGGGCGTGGTAGAGGAAATCTACTCACTTCATGCCAGTCAGGGAGCAGATACTGCTCAAGACAGCAAGGAGCCAGGGATAAAATATAATCCTCAGGACATGCCAGTGACCTACTTCCTCCAGCCATGCCCCACCTGCCTAGAGCTACCACCCAACCGTCCATTCAAATTACTAATCATCAAATGGATTCATCTATGGATGGGGATGCAGTTCTCATGACCTAATCATTTTACCTCTTGGCATCCCTGCAGTGGGTAACACGTGAGCTTTCTGGGGGACACTTCTCGTCCAAGCCCTAACAGGACTAGCAACATGAGGTGTGATGCTCTTGTGATCTGGGTAGCAGCGGGGCCCCACAGCTGCTGGCCAGCCATCGATCAGTGTGAATGACCTGTACTCGCTGTGTGGGGCAGGGCTAAGTGAGGCTGTATTGAATACATTTTCAACTCATGGTGCTTGGACTTGCAGGGGGTGTGAGGAGGTGTATGTAGAGGAACATCTACAGAATGAACAAGACTCAGAAAGAATATCACAGAAAATCTGGCTCCCATGGATTTCAGACCCACTTTAGGACTGAAAATAGGGTAAAGAATTTAGCAATTATTTAAAGAAATAAAACGATTCAAAAAACACATAGGAAAAGAATGAGATCATATGAAAAGGACTAGTCAGCTTTAGTAAAGGACCACATAGAACCCCTAGGAATGAAAAATGTATTATTGCAATTAAAAACACATTAGTTGTGTTAAGCAGATGAGACAAGCTACAGTGAATTCATAAAGTGAAACTACACGGGAGACTCAGAACGTAGTCAAGAAATAAAACAAGGACTAAAAACATTAAATACATATTTCAAAATGGAGGATAGCAATGAATGCTAACATAATTGGAATTTCAAAGGGATAGAAAAGAGTGAATGGTGGAAAAGCAACTAAAAATATAATGTCTGAGAATGTTCCAGAACTGATAAAAAAAATTCAGATTCAGGGAGAGCAATAATTATGAAATAAAACTTGTGAAAAGGCAGTCTAGTCACAGAGATAGCACAGTGGCACAGCAGAACACTGGGGCATCAAAGTAGCCAGAAACCAGGAAGAAATTAGGCTCAAGGAGCAAAACAAAAGCAGACATAAAACTATTCAGCACAACCCCAAACCAAGGGCAGAATCCAGTAAAGTAATGCATGCAAAGTATCGAAAGAAAATGAACATTAGACCCAGAACTGTATATCAAATCAATCAAATAAGAAGAAACTTTCAGATGACAAAATTTGAAAATTTTTGAAATTATAATTTAAAAATAGAAGCAATTTACCACTGACATATCTAGACAAAAACTGTGTCCAAGATAATGGAACCAAGTCCAGAAAGGGGAATCTTGCAAGGTGCCATAGACACCAGCAGACGTAGGACAGTCTGAGCGCTCACTGACCACAGAAAGCCAAATGCAAGGACAGTGGAGCTGACCAGGGAGGCAGAAATGAGGGCAGGACCCAGGAGGGTCCAGACGGGAATGATTGGAATCACACCCAGGAGGAAGGTCAAGGTATCATGGGATGGTAGAGTGTGACAAATACTTATGAAAAAAATCAAGATAACTCCCCAAATAGCTAATATGGAAAATATATATTTTTAAACAATGATGCAATAGGTTTTTAAAAATGATTGATTAACCTCAAAATGAGAGAAAGGAATAAAAAGAACAAAATAAAGCAAAACTGAAAGGTAGAACAATAGTTAAAATCAATAACTATCACCTTGGAAAGACAGATGGTAATATTGAATTTTTAAAAGATCTATCCATGTACTATTTTGAAGAAGCACGCCTCAAAGACTAAAACAAAGAAAAGTTGAAATTAAAAGAACTGACAAAGATAAACAAGGCAAATGCATATTAAAAAATAAAACAGAGTAACTGCAATGATATTATGTATCAGACAGTACTGAGCAGACTGGATTTGATTTATAATATCAACATCGGCACCAGTGTGTAGAAAGGATTGGGCTCCAGGGCTGAGGGTCTGCTTTTGATTCTTGCTTAACAGATGTTGTTTTATTAAGTTTCTTAAAATTTTGTGCCTCACAGTTTTTGCTTATCTCTAAAATAGAGTAATAATATCTATCTCCTTGTTTTATTCTGAGGAAGCATTGATAAAGTACATGTGAAATCAGTGAGCAGACCATCCATCCCCCAGAGCACTATTCCTGAGGAGGATGAAGGGAGAAAATGTCTTTTAAATGCAAACGAAAAACAATATAGACAAGGAAGGTTAATATGTAACGACAAAGGGTAAAATCCATCAGAATTACACAGAAGTTTAAAACGTGTTTATAGTGCGAAGTATATACATTATATATGTATATATATTATATATATGTATTTATATATATAAAATAATTCAAGCACTAGTTCCTCAAGGAAGTCTTCCCTGACCAACCCTCCTTGGTGTCCTCCCCTGAGTGTGTCAGTAGCACCCTCCTCTAAGCTGCAGCTCCGTGCTGTGATTCTTTGCATGTCTTTCTTTCCCTCTGCCTTCTGCCGTAGCTCCTTGAACACTGCACTCGGACTGAATTTCAGTCATGACACACACCTAGCTTCCAAAGAACCTACCCTTCACTATTAAGAAAATGCCTTTGAGGGTTGGGCGCCCTGAGGCACTCCTGTAATCCCAGTGGCTTGGGAGGCTGAGGCAGGAGGATCACAAGTTCAAAGCCAGCCTCAGCAAAAGTGAGGCACTAAGCAACTCAGTGAGACCCCGTCTCTACATAAAATACAAAACAGAGCTAGGGCATGTGGCTCAGTGGTTGAGTGCCCCTGAGTTCAATCCTGGTACAATCCCCTCCCCCTAAAAAATGCCTTTGAAAGTGAAAATGTAGCAGATGTCATTTTTTTTCAAGTTAAGACTTAATTCCGAAACATATGTAAGCAAACCACACATCTTCCCCCCACCACCACATGCTGCCCTCAAAGCCAATACTAAACAAAACGTCATATGTGCACATTTCTCAGGGAGAGGAAGAAACATGCATCAATTACTCACAAATATGGGTGAATTACAAATATATAAGAAATACTGGCTCGGGGACTTAATTCTACTTCCTGAGTCTGAAAACGTAACCAAACAACAGTAAAGAGACAGTGAAATAGAAACATTGAAATGCCAAAGAAGCAGAGGCACAAGGTTTGGTGAGAGATTTCAACTAAGTTTTAAAAGATAATCAAATAGATGAGGAGCAGAGACGGAAACAGCAAAAGAGCAAGTCTTTCAGGCCCTATGGGGAGAAGCAGCCATCTGCACAGGCCAGGAAGCGTTGAGCGTTGCCAAACACCAGGAAGCTCCCAATCCAGAGGCACCAAACAGGAAGGAAGGGGACAGAGTTTGAGGCTCTAAACTGGGGAACTGAGGGAGGTCTTCACACCTAGGACAGCCAGGCAACCTGATCATCCCCCCCAGTAGAGTGAAGAAGCTGGAACTGGGATGTCAGCTGCATTCGGTCAGGTGTAAGAAAGATGTGCTTGAAATTAAGAGTTTGATGAAGACCATGGCTTATGGTTGCTGCAAATGGGATGGTGGAATCCCAGACTTCTTCCCCTCCCGGGCTTCCAGAGCATTGCCAGAGACAAGCCATCCCTTGCAGGCTTCTAGAGATGAATGCAACTTCAATTTGCTTCACAGCCTGATATGTACGGCCACTGATGATCCAGACTCTATGAACACATACAGAAAAGTACCCACAAGGCTTGCTGTAAGTTGTTAGAAAACAAAGCTCTGATTTCAGAGGAAAACAATGGTGAGCAAGATTTGAAGGTGTACATTTAAATTGTGGGTGAGGGAAATTATGCATACCCAGAAGAGAGCTATAAACAAATTATGTTTACCTTGTAACAGTAGAAGACCATGATGGGTATAGAAAGGTAGGCTTTTAGAGATTTAGTTGAACTCATAAAGGTCTAAATTCCATCATCAGAAGGCTATAACATTAGTAGGTTTTTATCTCCCTTTTCATATATTTGGAAAATAAGGATAGAATGTACACGTTTGCATAAGGGAAAAATAATAAAATTTGAATTACAGTCGGAAAGTTTGTTTACAGTTTCCAAGCTAAATGCAATCCTATTGGAATATTTGAAATTCATCTCTGAGAATGAGTTTTATTGTCAGTACGGCTTTCCATTATTTAGACTAAACTCCTACCACCTGCTAGAAAGACCCATAAAACAAATGGATTTGCAGGCTATGTTTGCATTCTTTGTGACGAATGTATTGGTCCCAAGTCTTCCTTTTGGAAGTGTTAGTAAAATATTGGCAGTTTACATTTTTAAAGAAGTTTATTCTTTCTCCAGTGTTCATCTTCTCTCTGTAAAAATGTGCCAAAGAAAACATAATTCTTTACTGAGCTAAAAATAAAACAGAACCCAAAACACGGCTTGAGTATAATAAACTAAAATGCCCTCTACTCTAGTTCTCAGGGGCCTACACTTTAATATCAAGACTAGTAAATTCAAAGTTTCTGTCCACTCTGCCCATGCCTGGAACATGCTCAGGAGAATGATACCCTTGTCAAATCCAGGAGTCTCCTTTATAAAAAAAAAAAAATACTCTCAACTAATATTTCAATACTCTAATAATTAAACATTAAAACAATAAGAGATCCATTCCTTCACTTGGGTTTTACTTGTCAACAGGGAAACCAGGAAAAGAAATTTCTCCCATGTTTGTCACAAAGCATAGGAAAGGATCACTTTTAAAAGTTCAGAACTGTAGGTTATTTGTCCATCCATTTTATAGTAAAATGACAGTTTTAGAAAAATTAACCCTAGGACTTTTCTTGATTAAAAAATATGACAAGACAGATTTTTTTTTCAATAATATGAATCACAGAAAACATGAGCACAATTTGGGCCATTTTGATTGCTGGGTATAAGCATCAGTTAGAAATTCTTTATTTTGCTCAGGAATGTCTGTCTGAAATAGAAAAGAACTTCTTGGCATGAATATTTCTTTCAAAATTAGAAACAAATATGAATTGATCTCTGAAAGTTAACTAAAAAAAAAATAAAAACATGGAACCAGCCTAGATGTCCATCAATGGATGAATGCAAAAAGAAAATGTGGTATATATATACACAGTGAAATTTTATTCAGCTGTAAAGAAAAACAAAATTATGGCATTTGCAGGAAAATGGATGGAATTAGAGACCACCATGTTAACCAAAATAAGGTCAAGGGTTGTATGTTTTCTTTTATATGTAGAAACTAGTCAGGAAGAAGGAAAATAAAGGAGGGGTATGTCTCTTAAAAATCAAAGGGAGATCAGTATGAGAAATAAACTAAGGAGAAGGAAGGAGGTAGAAAGAAAGGGGAGAAGTGCTGGGGAGAGGTATTGGGCAAATTACATTGTGATATTGTGTGCTTCTACAAATATGCAACAAATCCCACCTTATGCACAACTATAAAGTATCAATAACAAAAATGGGGAAAACATAAATAATAAGTGATTAGAACAGTCATGCCTTGGAGGATTAGAACGTGAGCCTCTAGGACAGGAAGGTCAGGCAGCGTTGAATACTGTGCTTCAACACAGAAGCCACTATAAGGAAGAGCGTGAACAAGGAGGGCTTGGCCAGGAACTGAGTAGAGAGCTCAAAATGGGGCCATCACCAGAGTAGAGGCAATGGAGTCTCCACCAACCCACGAGGGTTCACCCACTAGCATTTTGGTAAAAGTTTGGCTGAAAGTTTCTTCCTTTCATTGTCAGAGAAGATAAGTCTGTTTAGTGTCGACTGTAATCTTCAAAACAGACTTGGAAATGCAGAGTCAATGCCCTACTGTAGAAAAGATGGTATTGAGTATTGAGTGCTGCTGGGTTACTTACTAGATAGCAGAAGACTGATCTGTTTGTTTTTGCTTCCAGTAAGAGTAAGGAAAAACAAATCTTGGGGTAGATTTCAGTGATGAATAACTGAGTGTGACAACATAAATGGAGGAAAACTCTGTAGGGGCCCACAGATAGGAAGGAAGGTGAAATGTTTGCAAGTGGAAAAGCCCAGAGGAATGTTACTACATGACTGAAGCGAACCTCAAGGCAAATCCATCATCTTACGGTGTGGTCACCTTAGACCATGGGAAGCGGTTTTTACCCGAGTAAGTGTGAAAGAATCATTTTGTCAGCATCCCAGAATGAGATTTATCTTTCAGGGGTAAGAGCACAATAGGGAAGATCAGAGGAGAGTTTTCTTTATTCATGTCCTGGAATGAGAACTGTTTCTGGGACGTGGAGACTGCCTGACTGGGACACTTTCTCCTACTAAGCTGGAAAGACATTTCAATGTCTCAGCCAACTGTCCACCATGTGGACTGTGTCCAGGGGATGCTTGTGACCGAGAGCTACGCCCTCTCTCTCAAAGACCTCCTGGTGCGACCACACCTGCTGTCCCCTGTCCTCTGCAGACTGTTGTAAAAGGAGGTTTTAGGGACAATGTTCACGACCTTGCTCATTTCTGAAAAATACAACATATCATATCTAGCTCTTCCATATATATTTAAGTACATACATATATAATAATATACAGCAATATTTTATTAAAATAAGTAACAAAAGTACATATAATCTAATGCACATGCACTTATAAGTGGGTGAGCCTGCATAGGCTGTCAGAGGTTAAAAACAAACAGGCTCCAAATTTCTTATATATTCTTATATTTTAGGGATGCTGGCGATCAATTCTATGGCCTCATTCAGGCTAAGTACATGTTCTTCTACTGAGCTGCCCCTCCAATCCTCATCCCATAGTTATTATCCCATCATATGAGCCACACTAGGGTTTAGCAGTGAAACAATTAATATAGACAAAATTAATTTAAACAGGCCATGATCCAATATTCTCCACTATGTATGCTATGTGAATGTAAGGTTTATCAATAATCTATTGTTGCTTTACAGAAAGACTGTCCATTTAATGACTATCTGAAAACATCTAGGAAAATATAACTATTCTTTAATTTTTACCAGGCCTACTCTTTAAGTACATAGCCATTGCTCTGTGAATCTAGACTAACTCTGCATCCAAGATGAGACGCTACCAAAGACAGAATTCAGTCAAGAGGAAAGGCACATGAAGCTGGAAAAATAAGTTGTCAGGCAACAATGTCAATTTTCATGAATTTCAAAGCATATAAAAATTCAAGGTCTCCTTGTACACAGTCAACGCAAAGCCTAAAAGTTAAATTAAAGGCAGGAATAATGTTTCATTATTCACTAGGCTATGCATCATCTACAAAAATGAAGAAAAGTCAATAGCATCACATAAAACCACCAACTTAGAAGGGTACATTGTAGGTTCTTGGAACATTTAATGGGGCTTCTATCCAGAATGTCACCCTTACAATTTAAAGTGGCTAAATTCCAGCACAAAACAGATGTACAAAAGTAGATCACCCAATTAATGGCAAACCCACATAGATGGCTCTGATTTTTAAAAGATTTTTGGAATATCCTAATTCCAGATATGAATCTTTAGAAGGGTATTTCAATTGGATCAAAATCTTTCATGATGTGAATTCACAGTGTAAAAGCACCTAAAGATAATGATGTGTGTGTGTGTGTGTGTGTGTGTGTGTCTGTGTATTTATTCATGTATATATTTTAATTAATAAATTGGAATGGACATTGAGCACAAGGGCACTTTACCCCTAAGTTATATCCCTCCTCCTTTTATCTATTTTTATTTTGAGACAGGGTCTCACTAAGTTGCTGAGGGTTTTCCTGAAGGTAGCCTTGAACTAGCAATCATCCTGCCTCAGCAACTGCTCTGGAGATTCAACCACATTACCTAGCTTGAAAACATTTTAAAATACCCATTCACAGATAATAATTTACAGCATATACTATTGTTGTTTCACTTTGATATTGGTGCTACACAAGGTCAAATTTGTAGAAACAAATCATAAAGAGCAAGGTCCCAGGCAAAGATTTAATTAGAGTCTCAACAGGTAATACTAAGTATAATAACTTGGTTATTGTAAATTAAGACTTAGGTGTAATTAAAAAACAACAACTTTCTAAATGCTTCTTAACTACTTATAGAAGAATAAAGGATTGTACCAAAATTAGATACAATATAAAGGTATCCTTTATTTATTGTTTTTTACCTCATCCAACTAAAGTAAAGTCAGTAGTCAGAAATTCCTTTCAATTATCTGAAATGTTCGGATTTAGTATTGTTTCATCTCTATTTATTTGGTGTATTAGGCATACTGTTTTCTATAGTTGTTATGGTTTGGATATGAGGTATCCTCTAAAAGCTCCTGTATTAAGCTGGAAATGAAATGATTAGGCCTAATCAGTGAATTAATTCATGTGATAGATTAATAATTCCTGGCTGATAACTGTGGGCAGGTAGGGCACGGCTGGAGGAAGTGAGTCACTGGGAGCCTTGGGGATTAGACATTTTGTGCCTGACCTCTCCTGTTCTCTCTCTCTGCTTCCTAGTAGCCTTGACCTGAGTAGCTTCCTTCCACTGTGCCCTTCCGCCATGATGTTACACCTCCCTTCAGGCCCTGAGTAATGGAGGTGTTTTGGCCTCAGCTGTAAAAACTGTTCTCCTACAGTTGTTAATCAAACCCAAAATATCCAATGGGTAGCTGATCAACCAGTTTTCCAAATAAAATAAGACAAATCCCTAAACACACACACTGATTTGTATCATCTGACAATTTTTTTATGTATGTGTATAAATACTCCCATCATGGTTAATTCCAAGTTCCTAACAATTTAGAACGGACTCTGGAATTCCCTGACATTTTCACTGTCATTTTCCTCAAGGCAGCACAAGATCCAGCACACTGCCGTGCCTGACAAAGTGAGAGACAAAGACCTGTGAAGAAGGACCGACCTGACGACATTTGGGAGAATTTCACAAAATGCACTTGCTTAAAAGATGATTAAGAATTTACCAAATAAAAATGCATAAAAAAGACTTTCCCATTGCAAGGTTGTAACCACAACTATCTAGGAAATATGGAAGGAAGTGCTATGTTGGAGCAGAGGCCAGGGACAGACTATCTGCAGACCACAGAGGCTAAATCAGTAGGGATTCACTCTGTGAGCCATGATGCAAAAGCATGAGCTTTGTTATGGGCGCCACCTTTCACATAGACAGCAGTGAGTGTGGTTCATGCAGTGCCTATGAAGAGCAGGCTGTGTAGCAGGACTGAAGTCAGGAAGGCCAACTGAGATGAGTTGCAACTCTGCTCCAGGAGAAAATTCAGGAGGGTCTGATCTGTGCATGAATAACTTTGGCCCCTGGGCCACATGTAAATCGCTGTAAGATTCTGTGAAAGACAGCCATGCTCATTCACCTACATTTTGGCCACTTTCACGCTACAATGGCAGAGTTGAGTAGTTTTGACAGACCACATGCCCTGTAAAACTGAGAATATTTACTCTGTGGCTCTTTATATAAAACAATTGCTGATCTTTAGCTTAAAGTAGTGACACTGGAAATGTGAAAATCATTTTGAGACATGATTTACTATATAATTCATTGTATTTGCTGGTCAGTGTATGTAATGGGAGGAGGAGAGAGGTTTTATCAATGATATTTGTTTCTTTTTTGGTGACTAAGGTGGTATCAGTAACTTTATAGTAAACAAACAAGGAAGATCTGGTTTGCGGGAGACAGATCATGAGTTTGGTTCTGGATATATTCAGTTTGAAGGGTTTATGGGATGTTCATGTTGAAAGTGGAGTAACAAAAGCAAAGAGAGGGAATAAAGTAAATCAATGGAGGAAATTTCTTTTCTAAGAGATTCTGGTTATAATGTATTGAAAGCCTCTGATGCTCTTTTGTCTTGTGTAGACTATGTCTGAATTTTCCTGTATCTAAGGAGTGACTGTATATAATCTAATTGCAAATTATCACCCCTCTGTTGTGTCTTTACAAGTTTTGTATTGTGATGTGTCAATTTAGATTTAAATAACTATATCTCTACCATGAGGGAAGAACTGCAACCTATTCATTTTGGCATCCTGCACATAGTAGGTTTTTATGGATGGTTTTTAACTAAACTGAATGACTTGAGATAGGTGCCCGCTCTGTCTTAGTTGGAAGTTTCAGCAATATGAGAAACACTTAACACCCTGCAGCTGAAGGAATCTTAGAAAGACAAGACTGGCAAAAGCACGCGTGAGATAGTCACTTATGAAAACCCATTTAGTGGACGTGCACCTGCCCTCATTTAACAAGGTCTCCAACACTAAAAGAGGCTGAGTGATTCGCCTGAGGTCCCCAACTCCCTAGGGCTGCTCTCGGCTTCAGTGGGCTCTCCTTCCAGCGCCGGCTGAGGGATGGGTAGGGGATGAGGGCAGCAAAGAAACCCGGAGTGTTGGGCCATGTGGTCCATAAGACCTGCAGAATGGAGCTTTAGTTACTGCGGGGCCTCAAGTATGAGACATCCCTACATTTCCAATGAGGACCGAAGTACTATTTAAGAGCTACAGTTTCCAGATTAGACATATTTGCTTCAGAAGACAGAAAAATCCCCCAAACTGAATAACTCGGCAATCCTCACAATGTCCTTATGGAGACCTCTTCATTGTTCACTGATAAGCCATCTCCAGCTGCTGCCATGGGACCAAGCAGGCAGCTTTACAGAATGGCTCTGTGGCCCACCTTCCTCCTGGTTAGTGCTAGTGGGTGTAACACCCTCCTGAGCAATAAGGTCCAAAGGAAAGTCCACGAGGGACATTTCTCACTAATGGGCACATGAGAAAGAAGGACAGAGACAGAGAGCCTTACAGATGCATGGAGAGCATCTCCTTCTTGCCTGTGTGTGCAGTCAAGTGGTGACAACCACATCTGGAAGGACCTAGCCACAGAGGTCACAGCCCATCATGAAGACAGAGTGGAAATCCACAGAATTAGGCAAATCTGCAATGCTCTCCCTCCAGGCTTCTCACTGAATGAAATAATAATGACAATTTAAAATCACCCTTGTTTGAGCCAGTCTTGTTGAGTGTGCTGTTATTTGAAGCCAAAAGCATTGCAACTGCCTCCATCAATCTGATTTCAATGCGCTAGGTTCGTTCAGGTTCTGATGGCCAAAAGGAGGGTAGGTGAAATTTCCCATTCACTGAACACGTTTTGCTTTTCTCCTCTGTGGATGGATCACAGGATAGCAGAGGACAGTCTTCCTACTTGTCAGTTCTGCTTATTTTATTATATGCTTTAATTATGGACTAGATCATGATGGGACTTGCCTGACAGCCATTTTTAAGGGTTTTTTTTTCCCAGAATCAATTAGAACGTCTATTTCTAGGCATTCCAGGTCTGGTGACCATCTGGCCATACAACTCTCCCCCTATCTTTACCCTGCTGAGACTCTGCAGAACAGCCACAGGCAAAGGAATCAATGGCTGCCAACAATCGTTTCCATTCAACTACTTCTTGCTTTTCTGCCAATAAAGAGGTGCTGCAGGATTCCCTGCCATAGTATATGCCCATATTTACCTCAAATATTCCTGACACTGGTGAGATGAACACATTTGACTTTTTAACAAATTAAGAGGGAAAAGTTGGTCTTGATAAAAAAGTAGACTAATGAGTCGGAGAGAGTTGGTACATGGCTAGTGTTCTAATCAGCCTTTTCAACGAGGGACCAAGAAACCTGACAGGAACACTTGTAGAGGAGGAAGAGGTTATTTAGGAGCTCACGGTTTCAGAGGTCTCAGTTCTTAGACAGCTGGCTCCATTCCTCTGGGCTCTAGGAGAGGTGGAACATCATGGTGGAAGAGTGGTAGAGGGAAGCAGCTCACATGATCATCAGGGCAGAGAGAGAATCCACTCACCAGATACACAATGTGTACCCCAAGTCCACTCCCCAGAGACCCTCCTCCTCCATCCACGTCCTACCAGCCCTCAGTTACCACTTGGTTAATCCCTATCAGAGGATGAGTTCACGGATTGGATCAAGGCTCTCATGATTCAATCATTTTACATCTAAACCTTCTTGCATTGCCTCACACAGGATCTTTTGGGGGACACACATCAAAACTTGTATACCAAAAATGTGGACAAGTTACCACACCTGATTCTGCAATAACAAATGAATTTGCTCCTCAGAGTTCTGAGATATAAAGATATACAAATAAATGATTTGTTCAACAATTAGAGAGCATACAATCCTTTCTGAAAAACATGGAACCTTTACAAAAACTAGTTACATGTTAATCTACAGTTCAAGTCTCTTGATAAATTTTCAGGCATTAGTGACGGTATAGTATGATCACACTGGAAATCACTAATAAACACGTGTGTGGAGAAAATATTTAAAAATCACATTCAGATAACACATAAATCAATTTGCTCATTTGTTATAAAGAAAACTGAGCATAACTGAACAATAATGAAATTAATATATGAAAATTTGTGAGGTGCAGCTAAAAAGGATCAAGTGAAATTTACAGCTTTAAACAGTCGTATTAAAAACAATTCAATGCTCTCTAATTGTTAAACAATTAGTTGAGAATTCATCTTAAGAACAACAACAAAAAGGTAGAAAAATTATGAAAACAAGTAAGGTTTTATTGAAATAGAAACTAGATGAGAATTCACGAGTCTGGGAATTTGTTTTTGGGAAGACATAGCAGATACATCTCTACTGAGAGATGCAAGGAAGGATAGAGAAAGTTCAAGGGTGGGCAAAATTTTAGATTCAGCAGATTAGGAAGATAATGATTAATTGTATTTATCTACAAAACTAACCAGAATACATCTGTCACCCCCAAACCCACTTAAACACTGTCCTCTAAGAATTAAGGTGGTGTGTTATTCAGTTTGTCATCACTGTGACAAAGTAACTGAGTAAAACATCTTATTGGGGAAAAGATTTATTTTGGCTCATGGTTTCAGAGGTTTCTGTTCATGGTCAGGTGACTCAATTGCTCTGTGCTTGATACGAGACAGAACATCATGGAAGAAGGGTGCAGTGGAGGAAAGCTACCCACCTCATGACGGCCAGGAAGCAGAGAAGCCCAATGGAAGAGGAAGGGTCACTGCTCCAGTGACCACTTCTTCCAACTCTGCCACAGCTGCTACAGTCTTCACCACCTTCATATCATGCCATCCCACTCTGAATCCATCAGTGCATCAGCCCACTGTTGAGGTGAGAGCCCTAATGATCCAGTACCTTGCCAAAGGCTCCCCTTCTGAATATTGCTGCACTGGGGACATGAGCCTTTGGGGGCTTTCAAGGTGCAAACTGTTACAGATGGGCAAATACAAACTTTCTTTCTTTTTTTTTTTAATGAGAAGAAACCTGATATTTGTTTTAAAACAAGAGAGAAAAAAGCTATGAACAACTTCTAAATTTATGCCAAAATTTTGGAAACTTAATGAAAAGGAAATAACTATGGATTATGATACAAATTCTAAAAGAAAAGAATTCCTGACTAGCCTTATAAATATCATACTATTTCCCTCTAAAATCCTGATTTTAATTCCAGGTCCCTGGCAGAGCTAATGAACATTCTCATTGAGGGAAATGGCCTTCACCATAGTCTACAAGAGTTCACACAAATAATATTTTGAAGATAATGAAAAATGCAAAATAGAAAACAATTGTCAACTACTTAAGGAAAGAGAGAGCCAGCAAGAACACACTGGCAACCAGTTCAAATGTGGGAAGGATCAGCTGCAGATCCAAGACTGTTTTCAGACAAACAGAACCAGAGAACATAGAAAGAATGCTAAAGCGTTTTCTTTCTTTCTAAAATACCAGATGGAATAGTTGGGAAATAAATTGATCTATATATACACAAATATGAACAAGTATTAAATTACAAAGCTGTAAAAATAATCCTGTAAAGCTAAAAATATAGAG
Source organism: Urocitellus parryii (assembly GCF_045843805.1). Taxonomy (NCBI): domain Eukaryota; kingdom Metazoa; phylum Chordata; class Mammalia; order Rodentia; family Sciuridae; genus Urocitellus; species Urocitellus parryii. The sequence continues at coordinate 8,282,366 of NC_135533.1, forward strand.
TTAATGGATATTGAACACCATAATGCGACTCGTGAAAGAACTTTAAAGTCATTAAAATATCTAAGAGGTGAGTAAACTATTACTTGATTTAATTAATTGATTTATGTTATTATCCAATAACATAAATATGCATGTTTTAAATTCTAGGGTAACAATGAAAATAATAGACATAAAATTTATAAATTTAGAATAGGAAAAAGAGATTAATAAAAAATCTGTTAATTATACATTTATCTTACAAAAATAATGAATGTCAGGAAGCAGAAACAATAGAAAATTTATTTGCAGTCATGAGTTTTAGAAACAAGAAAGACTAATACTTTGCTTAAAATGGCATAACTAAAATAAAGAATAGAATAGAAAGAGCGGGAAAAAATTATTCCAAATTCATTATGATTTTTGTGCCTAGGGACAAGGTACAATATGCAGAGACAAATAGCACTTTTCCAATACCCTGCTTCTAAGGGTGTCTCTTATGTAAAAATATATGCATGCTCTATATTTTCTTGTATTCCTGTGATACGTATCATATCCAAAGGAAACATTTTTAAAATGTTAAGTGATTTTTAACATAGTGAGAAATTTTTTCTTTTATGTTCTTTCTTTTGTAGTGCTAGGGACTGAACTCAGCCTCACTTGATGTGTAAGTGCCCGTCACTGAGCTAATTCCGCAATATTTTAGACTAACAGCACTTAAAGGAAGTGAATTATTTCATGAAGCTTTGTCTCCCATTAATACTAAAGAAGGGCCAACACCAATGAACCACCCTTGAATTTCACAGGCAGGTGGAACAGGATGAAGGAAATCAGCATTGGTCACACCCGTCCCCCAACACGGGAAGAGACTCCTCCCTCCAGACACCAGAAAGAATGAAAAGTGGAATTTCACACTTCTTAGACAGCTCATATGCAATTTTATATGTATGAACTTATATGTGAGCAAATATGTAGTTATGGGTAAATTTACACATGAATATACTTTTTCAAATATTCAATGAGTACATGAAATTAATGAAAACTGGTAAAACTTGGAAATATTACACAATGACACTCATTTCCAATTAATACAATTCAAGTGTTTTAGTCAACTTTTTCACTGCTGTGACTAAAAGGCTTTACAAGAACAATTTTAGGGGAGGAAAAGTTTATTTAAGTGCTCACAGTTTTGGAGTTTTCAGTCTGTAGAAGGCCAGCTCCATTCCTGGGAGCTCAAGGTGAGGCAGAACGTCAGCAGGAAGAGTGTGGCAGAGGGAAGCAGCTCACATGATGATCAGCAGGCAGAGAGAGAGGTCTCCACTTGCCAGATACAAAATATATACCCACAGGCATGCCTCCAATGCCCCCTTCTCCAGCCACATCTTACCCACCTTCAGTTACCTCTCAGTTAATCCCATCCAGGGACAATTCACCTCACATGCAAACCATAGCATCAAGTAATGGGGGTCTTAATCAACATTCTTCTCTCCAACAGACAAGCTTATGTGTGCTCTCAATCTGATTATTTGACAGAAAGAATATACATATAACCTGCTACTCAAAAGGAAAAAAAAAAACTACTAACATCCCACTAGTTGTGCATTTATTTCTGGTAAGCAAGTCTCCTATTCAGTGTTTTTCTACAATTTTTAAATGATTTTAACCCTGGAGGGATCAAGCCAGCACATATCACCTGGTGCCAGCAATTGAGCAGAGTCTGTAGAGTGGAAAGGGTTATTTGAAGACTCAGGTCTTCAGTGTTAGAGAAAGCACACCCAAGCACAAGCCAACTTTCTGGAGTTACACATGTTACAGCTAGTTTTCCAAAGTCTGGCATTGGAAAATCAGGATGAATCCATGAAGAATGACAATCAATTTCTTGTGTAATATTTTATAAACCTCATGGATGCTATGAAAAAATGCAGAATCACAGATCTCAATTGAAAGGAGAAAAATAAAAAAGAATAAGCAATTAGAATGGAAGCTATTCTGCGACTAAGTTGAGACATAATGCATGTTTTAGCAAATAATCTATTCAGTGAAGACTAAGCATACAGGTTGTTATGTGTTTGTGAATTTGGGGTGCAAGGAGAATATCTTTGAAGAAGAGGGTGGCACAAGAAAAAATCATATCCCAGGTGAAGTGCAGCCAGAAAAATATGCAAATAATAATTAACTGTGCAACTTTCTTTATATACTACAGAATACAATGGTCACATTCTCTCTACCAATGTCTCAGTTCAAGCTACTATAACATTACAACAGACTGGGTGGCTTAAGAAAGCATTCAATTCTCACTGTTTGGAGCTTAGGAAGTCCACTGTCAAGGCACTGGCAGACCCAGTAACTGGTGAAGCCCACATTCTGAATGGCAGATAACTCCTCTTGACTGTGTTCTCACATGCAGGGATTGGGCCTTCTAGTCCCTTTCTCGTTTTCTAAGGCACAAATCCCCTCATGAGAGCCCTACGTTCATGAACTCATCTATACCTAATTCCCTCCCAAAGGTTGTACCTCCTAACACCATCCTATTGTGGGTTAAGGTTTCAACGTATCAATTTGAAGGGAACACAAAGGTGTTGTCCATAACCATGGCCATATTGCTGCAATACTTCCTGGGAGTAAAGACGATTCAAGGGCCTTTGGGTGATGCAGTAGTTTTAAATTACATTTGTAACTATTTCAATACTCTTCTCATGGTCTGTCTCATGGTCTGTGGTCTGTCTCTCTTCCCAAGGAATGTGGGAAAGTGTGTTGCTTATGACTGCTAGAGCGTGGTGGAGGACACGTCATGTGACTCCCTGTGAGAAGTAATGCAGCTTGCTCCTCTCCTAGAGCACTCAATCCTGGAGCCTACACTGCTACATAAACCATCTGACCACCCTAGGGTGGCCTGGAAGGAGAGGCCACATGTGGGAGCTATGGCTCACTGCCCCAGGTGGACACACCCTCCACCAATCCACTCCAGGTGCCCAGCACGGTTGTGAAGGGCCATCAGATGACTCCAGCTATAGCTCTAAGACTTAAAGTTAGCCATCTTAACCATCTGAGTCATGCCAGCTGAGTCTCGGTCCTCACAGAGCAGACTGTCGTCTTTCCTATTGTTCTCCCCTTTCGGGGACTCACAGAATCTGTGACCCTAAAGAAACGGGTGGTATTCTTCCCCAAATGGAAGTTTATTACAAAATACTGTACACAAAAAGAATAAGCAACCATGTACTAAATAATGAAATCCATATTAGGACAATTCATGGTTGGTCAGAAGATAAAGCACGTTAATTGTCAAATGCAATATTACGTAAGAGTTAAATTGCAAAGGCTGCACTCCTAGAGCTTCCTGGGTAAGTAAGAAGATGCACGGATCAAGTCAAACCATGGAACACTCTGATGAAAACTACAAAGCATGCACACAAAACTTGACAGATCATCCTAACATTAAATCATTCATGTTCACGTGGCAGGGCCTGTAAATTCATTGTTGTCAAAAGTCAAGGACTCTGTTAGCTAGAGGCACTTTTCAGAATAGGTGAAAACATTGTTTCAGGATCTAAAAAGATCTTGTATCCTAAAGCAGAACATTGTCCTAGTTATTTCCCAAATTGATTTTTATTGTGTAGCTCTAGTCTTTAGACTTCCAGAGGTTTTTGTCTATTTGTAGGGTTAATCTTACTGGGTTTCCTCAAGTTCAGTTTTAACTTTTCTTACTACAACTATTAGTGTTTTGAATTTCCTTGCTTTCCTACAGTCTCTGGTCTTTACCTCTGAGACCTGCCACACCCTTCTTTATTTTATATGACCTTTTTTGTTTTGGGGCTCCCTGGCCCTTAGTTGGGAATCTATTTGATTGGTGAATCCAACCCCTTGTTAATTTTATTTGGGAGCAACTGGTAATTCACTGGAATGTCCACTCATTTCACAAAATTGACAATGAATGTGGAGACAAAAGAGAAACAAAGGATGACATCTACAGAGAGTTTTTCCTTCTCCTTTTCCTTACAATACATGAACTATTACTAAAAAAATGAATCTGGTAAATTGAGGATATGTGAACAATGAAAACACTCCATCTACCTTATTAGAGAAAATTTAGGGAATAGAATTATCAGCTAAAGATGAAAATAATCTAATGATACCAATTACAGATACTAGCAGAAAACTATAAACATCTTACATCTCTAACAACAAGGACTGGCATGGCTAACAGATTGTTAGAGAGGGAATTTAAAGTTACTTTCAAGTATTTAACACACAGGACAAATTTATGGGCAAGTCAGAAATTAAGATCTCATGGCTCAATTTAGTAGATATTAGAACATGGAAATCTAATAAAAATAATTGTTATTATCTATGTGCCAAGTAATGGACTAGATATCATTCATTGCTGAGTCATGAGGATGAGGACCCAGGATCAAAGCTAAGGAGATCTAGACGAAGTTTATGAAGAGGCTACTGAATATATGAACATCTACAAAAAATTAGGCCAGAGGTTTTAAGGTATGTATAAATGAGCTATTTTGGATAACAGTGGTACATCTTAATGTTTTAAGGCTATGCTATGATGAGATTTGGAAAGAACAACGATTTTTAAACATATATTTTTTAGTTGTATGTGGATACAATACCTTTATTTGATTTTTATGTGGTGCTGAGGATCGAACCTTGTGCCTCACTCATGCTAGGTGAGCGCTTTTCCTCTGAGCCCCAAACCCCAGCCCCCCCACAAAATTTTAAATAATACAGTGATATATCTTGTATGCTAATCACTCATTTAGGATTCGAGAATATGAAAGATAGCAAATGAGACCAAATTCTCCAGATTGCAAGGTTTTCATTCCATTGCATCAGTCAGACCATAAACAGATCAAGACCATTTTAAATTAGGAGAGGTAGCAGTTATCTGAAAAGATAACAAAAGTATGAGTCAGTGGGTGGGCACGGGAAGTAGAAGGGTCAGTGGGAGGAGCTTTTTCCTCTAGACCTAGGGCAGTCAGGGAAGGCGTCATCAGGAAGGTGACATTTGTGCAAACTCTTCAAGAAGAGACAGGTGACATGTGAACAAGAGGAACACTGCAGGCAGAGGGCAGCACTGTCCCTGTCGGACTGGGAGAAGCCTGCGGCTGAGGCAGAGGCTAGCAGGGGAGAGGAGGGTGGGCAGAGAGGGACCAAGGACCTAGTCTGTAGGGCTGTAAGCAGGATTCAGGACGTGACTTCTCCAGAGGTAAAATGGGAGGCCTCAAAAGGTGGTGAGGAGGGCCTGAGGTGACCTGGCTTGTGTTGGAGAAGGTGATGCTGGCCAGAGGGTGACGGGGGCCGGAGAGGAACAGGGAGTCCAGGAGAACTCCGAGGGTTACAGTCTAGCTGCTGGGGGCAGCAAGTTGCTATGTGCAATGGCAGGAAAGACTGAAATAGATTATGAAGAAAGATCAGGAGCTTGGTTTTGAGTGAGCTGCTCATGAGCCAGGAGGGTGGGAGGTGGCTAGTTGTGTGAATGTGACCAGGTGAGGGAAGGGACGACACCGTGAGTGAGATGCCTTTAGAACAGACTCTGCTGCCCAGACAGAACACTCTGCAAACAATCAAATAGTTGAGTGGTTACAAATCAGACCTTCTGCACATCTGTGAGCAGGGGTCCCCTGACTGAGTTTTCAGAGGTCAGAGCTTATGGTGACCCCTGCCCAGGAAGAGCAACATGATTTTAAAAACTCTTATCGCTTTATAAGAGTATTAGAAGAAAAATCTCCCTGAGATGAATAAAACGTGACTGCTTTTTTTGGGTGGTGCAGGTATTCTTTGTGTTAAGGTTAAAGCCCTAAACTGACTGATATTCATATTCATTACCCACCCTCTACATTTATTAAAACAGCTGCCATAAATCCTACACACACCAAAACTACAACTCTCCCAACACTGGTAAACCCTGTTACAATGAACTATGATTTAGCCCTGTTTATTAAATGAGCACTCAATAAGAATATTCTTCTTAGAAGGAATTTAAGGGTGACATGATTACCACATGGGATTTTGATCAAAAATACATATCTATTTGATGGATAAAGGCTTAATTGTAGATACAAGAAAAAGAGTAACACTACCCCAAACAGATTTGTTTGGAAAAGTTGCAGTGATATTCAAAGTCTTCACAAATATGTATTTCTATAAGAGCAAATTTACCATTGAGTAAAAAATTATTAAAAAAAGCACTTCCTTGTAAATCAAGGTTTTATTTTGGGGAAAATGCCATCTTTCAAGTTATATTTACCCTGATTTCCTTTGTTTTCTAATTTTAAAACAATAATATTTGATAAAGTTTGAAATTTCTAATTTATTACATAAGTCACACTCAAGCCTTTGCCTAGATATAAAGATGATTTTTTTTATTATTGTGTATAAAGTTTGGACACAAGTGAAGCTGTAAATCTACTTTATGTTTTTCGTTCTCAATAACATTTACACAGCAGGCAACTGGTTAAGTATCTCTCAGGGGTCTTTAAAATAAAAGTAGAAGCTTTATTAATTCATTTCCCACAGCTCTGACCAAAAACACATATCTTGAAATCCAGCAAGTGCTTAACAGTGTGAAGTTCTAGAGGGAGGAAATTATAATAACCACAACAAAGTGTGAGCTAGACGCAGAGTGCCAGGAGGCAAAATTCTTGTGAGCAAGACCAGGAAGCAAGATTTGGACCCAGGAAAGTAAATAATGGTGACAGTAAGGCAGAGATTTACTGATCTATTTAGTCAAGAGGAGCTAATTAATTAGGGACAGAAGATTAAAAAACATTTTCTTGCATCACTGAACTGGAAGAAATGGTAAAAAAAAAAATGACTACAACATTATTGATCTCAGAGCTGGCTGCCCCTGGGTCCAGATCAAAAGATTCCATCACCCACAGAAATGGATACTGCAGAGACTCCCATGAGTTGGTGAAAACCCCGGGGGATGTGGGGCAGGTGAGGCACATGCTTTCTAAAGGCTTGCTCTAAGATGGTAAGAATGGGTCCTGTGCTGGGGAAGACTCTAGCTTTAAAGTTGGGTTCAGCTTTTCCTAGAAGACAGAAGACAAACTTCTCAAAAGGAGTAAAAGAAAGCTTCATGGTTATGTGTGAAGTCAGATTGCGAATTCACTCACCAGCTCTCCAACAGAAAGCTGCATGGCAATGATGAAAGACAAAGAAAGAGTAATAGTAGGACCTGCCTGAAAGAATTTATATGAGAATGTACTGAATGGACACAGAATAACTGAAGAGAATATCAGCTATTGCAGTCACTGAAGATCTCAGGATTCCACGACTGTAACAATCAGGAAGACAGAGTTCAGAATCGAAATGAAAGGCAAGATATCATTTCAAGTGATACTGGATGAGGTCCCCATGTAGAAGATGACTTTCCAAGTGTCACTGCTAACTGGTGGCCAATTGGTCTCACCTTGACTGTGTGAATCCTGCTCCAGATGCATCTGTGAGGAGCCGAGCGTTTTACTAAGTGAACGCAGAAGACGCATTCAAGCTCTCTTCCACTCTATTAAAACACCAGCTCAAATTAGGAAGCTGCATTTTCCTTCATGAAAAAGCACTCAATAGTTCACGTGCACATTGTAAAGGATTTCTTCACAAATCCATCCTTTCTTGCAGTCCCACTATAAATATGACTCTGTGGACTATGATGCCATTTGTGTGCCTCAAAGCTTTGACAGCAGAGATGAGAGAAGACTTGCTTAAAACTAGATGATATGTTAACTGCAAAATGCTGAGTGCCATACGGAGTTGTGGTTTATAGTCTGTGACTTTATATGAGGGACTAATTGCTATGGAGAATGATTAAAATGATCAAAGAACTCAGTCTTATAAGAGAGTTTAAGTAAATATCAGAATCTCAGATTAATATTTTCATCTATTACATTAAGCTGGGTAATGTGGACTACCATAGACACTAAACTAGGAAATCAACTATTATTTTGTTTACCTGCTCCCTAATTTAGGATTTTTCCCCTGTGGGGGGAAAAATATACTTTTAACCTTGAAACAGAATAATTCACTAACAGGCAATATAGCAGGCAAAATGAATTAATAATGAGAATTCTTTCACGGCTCAGGGTCTCATGTTTTTGAAAGAAGGAAACTGCATTTGAATCAATGAAGCTATTTGAATGTGTCAATATAAAAAAGTGTAGATCCAATTAGTTATTTGCTGCTGCCTACCTTCATGAAGCCCCTGAACAACTTTTAAAAACTATAGTTAGTCCAAAATGTTATCAATATTCTTAAAAGCAAAGACCTTTGCTTGAATGGATAAAATGAAAACATTTATTTAATATTTCACTTAACTGTGCTTAGGTTTAGAGGAGAAAAAACTTATCTTAACAAGGGAAGTTAATTAAAATTATGACTTAGATGAAATGTACATTATTAATCCTGATGGAAGCAAAATCCTCTGCCATATCTCACAGCTGGTTAAGTACACTTGACACAGTGCAGTCTTATAAATTATTACCACTTATATTGTAGTCACTGTGGACACGGTAAATGCACACTTGCTGAACTGCTCTTTGCAAAACCAATACCATCATCATCTTGCCATTTTCTATAGACATACTTCAAATGTCTTGCTTTTCCTGAGCCCTGTCAGATATTTCTGAGGGCTGACGAATCTGGAAATGAATATAAAAGTTAACCTAAAGCAACAGGTAGATCAGATGATATTTACTGATTTTATTTATTCATTCTTTTTTTTCCACTGTGATTGATTCAAAGCAAAATAATTTGTCACTGATCATTGAAAAATTGGCACATTTTAATTTACTGAACACAAAGCAGTGTCCTTAAAGGGGATTTATTCATGACCATTGAAAGAAGACTCTCACCTTAAATTACATGTTGTCTACTCACTTGCCTATTTGCCCTTAATTTATAGAACTTCCCGTCTTGGGGAATCAGATTTATACTGTCCTTATCTGCTTTTGGGAACCACTGCAGATTTAGCTTTGAAGCTTTTCTTTTAATAATTCTTTGTGATGGAACACTGAGGTGCTTGCCTGGAGGTTAGCCCATCAGAGCAGGTTACTGATTAACTGACTTATAAAGGAGGGAGCCCAAGCAGGATTTGGAAAAGGCTGAGTCAAGGTAAGCTTGCTTGGTGACTTATGTATATTATTAATTAGAATTGGAGGCACACACACGCACACAGCATTGTTCTCCACAGAGATAAGTTCAATTACAGAATTATACAAGAGCATTCCTATACATAATAATATAGACACAATATACTGCTTAAAAATAATTTCTCAGTATCCAAACTTTATTATAGTGGTGATTATGAAATTCCTATCTTGCTCAAATGACTACTTTCCCCCTTTTTTCCCTTTTCACTCCCCCTTTTTTTTTCATAAATTGAGCATTGATATGTGATTACTCTAGGAGCTGCAAATAAAAAAAAATTAAGACTCAGTCCACACTGTAAAGAAGAAATAGTCTGTGCTTATTATATTTAGGAACTAGTATGAGTGAGATTTATACATTTTAATATTTTTATTTTCTATAACTTGTGTATAAACAAATCTATTTCTCAAATAATAAAAAGTAAATTACTATATTCCATTTCCAATATATTGTAGGACATGTATTATTCCTACATGGTAAGAATATTTTGTAAATTAAAAACAATAATTTTGACCAAACCAAATAAAGAAGAAAATGATCTGAAGTTTTTGGTACAGAGCCTAAGTTAATAGATACCTCTGACTCAAAAGATGAATTACTCAAGTGCATTGGTTTAATTTGGTGCAAATGTTTGAAAATTTTCATTCCATTTTATAAATAAAAAAATCAATTTATATTAACAAAAAAAAGCCAAATAAAAATTAAAATATTTGTTACATGTATTGGATTTTCTAACATAAAATGACATCATATTGACCAAGTCATATATATTTGATTTTGTAAATCAAATATATTTTGTAGGTATTGTAAAAGGATTTAGCTCATGCACATTGACTAAGGACCAATGTTTTCTGTTTTCATTGTGGAGTTGTCCAAGTCTTGTTATCAAAGCAACCTTAGGTCTGAAGTATGAAGTTCATTGTGTATTGAATGCATATCTTATGCCAATTATATTGTATTGAAAGACTGCACTGTAGGAAATAAATGAATGTTCATTGGTAGAAAAAATTTCTGCTCTCACAAATGTCAGGAAAAACCTAAATCACACAAAGATGAGGCTGAATTTCTAGAGAACAAGGATATCAACAATGTGGAATATATACCTTTCTGTTTTGCAGAATGGACTAACCATTTATTGACCATCTCCATCTGAAGACAGATCAGCTTCTTTATCCAGTGACTTGCCTCTGTAATCATATTTCCTCCACTAGACTCGGGGCCCTCCATGTAAGAAATTGGTATCTTCACTTTTATATTTTAGTGACTACTATGTATTTCTGTTCCTAAAAGAATGAATAATTTCTAGAAGGACAGTGGTGAGTAAAACAAAGAGTAAGAATACTGTATATGAGGGAAAAAAATGAGGCAATGAATGTTACTTCAATGGTGTAAAGGATTAATGGAGCAAATGGAAAATAAGGTCTAAAGGATAAGTTTGGAAAAGACAACATCAAGTTTCCAGTCTAGGAGTCATTAAATTTATGGCATATTGGGCTGGGGCTGGGGCTCAGCAGTAGCATACTTGGCTGGCATACATGAGGCATTGGGTTTGATTCTCAGCACCATATATAAATACATACAATAAATAAATATAGGTCAATCAACAACTTAAAACATATATATTTTAAAAATTATGGCATAAACTGTGGTAGTTCCTAAGGTTTTAGAGTTGTAATGTGATGAAATAAATTTTAAGTCTTAATATGCCTTTATTCTCTCTTCTCCACATTCACACAGCTTATTTCTACATAGATCCTTTCCTGTATGCAGCTACCATATTTTTTCTGAAAGGCAACAGTTGACGGACATGGCCAAAAAAACCGGAAGGGGTTGACAATAAGATGAATGAGCTTTGATGCTTGGAAATCCTCAAATATGGGACATAGGCAAAAATAAGTCTGAAATACTATTTATAAATACTATTTATAAATTTATAATTTAGTCTCTCTTTTTAGTAATATGATGGTTTTAGGGCCATTTTTTCAAAGTTTGAAATTAATAGTGAGAAAATGAAACAATTAATTTTTCATAGCCTATTAATTAATTAATTAGCCTTAGGCCTAAGCATGTGGAAATGGATACAACTTCTGACAGGAAGTTCTTTGCAGGTCTTTTGCTAGCTCAATCACTACAATAGATACCTTCCTTTCCACTAGAATTCAAATGTGGATATTAGCTATAAATTTAAATGTAATTGCAAAATATGATGGGTAGTTTGAATGCAGTTCATCTATGGTAACTTTTCTGAAGGAAAAGACAGAAAAGCACATATTACCTTTAATGAACAATCATTGACCACTTTTTTTTTGAACAGATTTTAAATAGACGCCTTATCTTTAGCAAACATATGTTAGCTGAGCATTTAACACAGCAAAGTAAAGTTTTGCAGTTGGGTGAAAACTGCTACCTTTTGCACACTATTTAATTGAATATACAACATTCACTGCACAAGTTCTAAATAAAAATGTAAAGGAAAGTATTTATAAATGAGACATATTTGATCCAAAGATGTTGATAGGAGGGCATTCATTTTATAATCACCCACGTGTGACTGAAGAATTCCATTTTCAGTCAATTAACTACAAAGGGAATTTATATAAGCTTTTACATGAAGTAATAAAGTTTTAAAACTATCTTATTCAAGCAGACTTAAGCAGACCTTTTTTTTTCTGCTGTCAAATGAGTACCAGTAAAAGTGGGAATGATAAAATAATGCAGATTTAATATGCCATTCACTCAGAATATAGCAATTCTAATTGTTATTAGTCAGCATTATAATTCAATGTAAATATGATGGTTCTGCATCTAGATATGCCACTGTGAAGTTCCAGGATTTATTATAAATATGCCTCACAAGTCCATAGCACATATTTAACTTTATTTACACACCAAAACATGTATCTAAAAGCAAGCATGTCACATTAGAAAAAGACATGTAATTTTCCTGAAAATTTAATTAAATAGTATTAATTTTTAGACACCAAGCAAATTTGTGCACAGATATAAAACAATAAACTACATAGCATATACAGAGAGGAGACACTGAGCCAGATCTGCAGGTGACCATTTTTCAACCAGGCGATTCCCATTGTGAGATCAATGGAAGAGTCAGATGTAGGATGTACTTGGATCCCATATGTAGATTTAATAGAAGAAAATTTCTCCTAATTTTCAAAAATATTAGCTATACTAATAGAAGAATGCATTTTATTAACACTTAAATAAGTAAAGGAAAGCTAACTTCACACAGATTAACAAAAATGGGCTCAAACAGTGAACAAGCCTTTATAAAGCAAGTGTCTACAAGAGTGTCATCATGAAGCTTTGTAGAGAGACCTTCCAACAGCACATTTGACATACACCACTTAGATCATTCACTTCACTTAATATGCCAGTCCCACACAAGCACCTCTGAAAAGCATCAATTTAGTCCAGAGAAAAGTTGTTAGGCAGTTAATATCCATCTTTTGATTCTCAAACTTTTTTCCCCCCCTAATGTTAGCTCTCCCTAATCATCTAGCTCAATTTACTCTCTCAGCTTTTGGTCAGCCTAAGAGGAAAAGGACTGACTCACATATCTTTAAAGGCTTTCATTCACTGTATCTCATCTGCACTTTAATAGCATTTAGAGTCTTAGCTAAAATAACAGAGCTATGGGGGTAGGATTTTGTGTGATGGTCAGTAGTTGGGAGAAGGTGTGAGGAGGCAGGGTGAGAGCTGGGAGATTCTACATGGATACCGCCTGGCAACAGTCAGTTCTAAGTGATCAATGTATTTTAGTGGGAAAAAATGGATAATTACAGTCTCAGATCTCAGTCTCATCACTGATATTTTCCATCTCTGTCTATGCAAAGTCACTTAACCTCATTGAGCACCAGGAAATCATCTTTAAAGTATGAACACCAGGGTTGATGCACAGAGAGGACATGGGACACATCTGATCCTCTGCGTGGAAGGTAATAGGTGATAAATGATTAACAGCACTCTTTCCTTCACCTCCAGGTGACTGATCCTGATCATTAAATTCAGTCACTTTAGAAACACAAAGTTTAAAATTGAAGTCTGCAGCTTGGATGACCCGTTTATGTGTTCCTCATGACACAGGGACACACCCACACGCACACCAGAGAGACTTAAGCTAGAGAACGGAAATGAAGAAATGCCTTGCTACTTGCCCAACAACTGGCTAAGAAAAGGAAGAATCAGGTTCAAACTCAGCATTATCATTGTGGCACAGAGTGACTTTGGCTCCACAAACTCATTTATAAAAGTAAAACTTGATATTCAGAATATTAGAACCAATTTAACACTTAGTAAAGTACTTATATTTCAGAGCAACAAAATGAATGCTAGGAAATAAAAGTAAATAAAGGCTTTCTCTAGTGTATCAGGACATGCCCAAAGTAAAATTAAATATTAAAATGAGGCTCTGAGATAGTAGGCAATTTGTCTTTTTATCCACATGTTCTACTTGCAAGGCTGTATCTTACCGCCTGGGGAAGACACAGAGCTTTATGGGGGAAAATGGTCAATTTTACTCTGGCTGCTAATATCACTACATCTTCTTTAAAAAGTAAGCTGCTCATTATAATTACATGTTATGAATAATATATTTAGCATCCAACTAAGATTATTGTTGGGATAATTGCATTTCCTATTAGAAAAACAAGGAAAGCTCTATTTTGCTGTTACTCTGGCAGTGAAGAAAACAGTCTATTTTGTCTTTGTTTTTCTTTAGTTGAACTGTTTAGCATTTAGGAGACAATATATGAGTGTATAGTTGGCACAATTGTACCCTGGCTTAAAAGTTCAAGGTCATTCAACAAATGTATATTGATTGTCTAATCTCTGTTCAAGGTTTGGCAATGCTAATCAATGGCATAATCAAAGATGCATGTGGCTCCCACAGATTAGAATGGGTGGCAGATATGTATTATTGACATAAGAAATGTTATGCCCAGTGGAAAAAGTTAGACAGACATAGATAGATGAAAAAGACACATGATGGGGAGATAGTCAATCTCCAATGAATGGATGCGGGGTAGTAGCTTTTTAATTCATAGAATATTTCTCAATTTTGGGAGTACCCTTAGCTGGTTTGTTTTGCTTTTCTTTTACTTTCTTAGTTATTATTAATTTCTGAGGGTCAACATACATTGATATTTTCAGGGTCACATTTCATTATTGCTCTGTAGCGACTTGTATTTTAGATTGTCTCTTTTTGTTCCTGTTGCTCTCAGGTAAATAAGTTATTTATATTTTATTATACCACCTGGGTTAAATCCTAAAACCTAATTTTGCCCTTGGATGAGCACAATTGAAATTGCTATGGGTTTCACTGAGTTGGTGTGCCGAAGTAAATATATGTTTCATGTGTAACCACATCTAAGGATAGAATCTTCTTTTAAAAACTAAATACGAATATACGCTTGGAAACGTTTCTGACATTAAGCTGGCTGGTGGTTTCAAGATAAGATAATGTATGTGAAATTACCTTGAAAAGGACAAAAAATAACATAGATATAATGTAACATTATTACCACTAAGGAGAAATGATAGATCATGAACAAATGTTTCCATAGCCTACATTTATTTACAGATAGTTTCTCTTTGTGCAAACAAAACTAAAGAAATCTGTAAATCACGTTCAATAAAACCTCCATGAGTACCAAATTTGGCATGTTTACTTATTTACATTCTGCTCTTGCTAGGGACTGAAAATTTGTGTCCCCTCTCCCTGCCAATTCAGATGTTGAAACCCTAATCCCAAACTTGATGATGTTTGGAGATGGAGGCATTAGGAGGTAATCAGGCCATTGTAGGGGACCCTCATGATAGAACACCAGACTTCCCTCTCTCAGTCACAAGAACGCTACCATGCTGGCTCCCTGACTTCAGATTTCTCTTATCCAGGACTTTTTTTGGGGGGGGAGGGTAGTAAATACCAGGTATTGAACTCAGGGGCATTCAACCACTGAGCCACATCCTCAGCCTTATTTTATATTTTATTTAGAGACAGGGTTTCACTGAGTTGCTTAGCACCTCGCTGTTTCTGAGGCTGGCTTTGAACTCATAATCCTCCTGCCTCAGCTTCTGGAGCTGCTGGGATTACAGGCGTGCACCACTGTGCCTGGCTCATCACCAGGACTTTGAGAAATAAATGTTTTATTCAAGTCACCCAGTCTATGTTGATTTATGTGACCTGGAGTATGATAGCTCTTAATGCATACATTTTATAAATGTTTTGGATGAGTCAAATTTTCTTAGATGTGATGTCATTGGTGGTAGTTTTGTGTGTGTGTGTGTGTGTGTGTGTGTGTGTGTGTGTATGTGTTTGTATGTGTTAGTCTAGATGAGGACCTGGTTGGGTTTGAAATAGGTATTTTATATTAAGACAAAGATATCATCAGTAACTGCCTGAGCTGGTGTCAGATGTTCTCTTGATTCCAGGACCTTAGGCTCCTGAGTAACTCCATCATATCGACTTCAGCCTATGCAGCTCTGACAGTTCATGAGCAGTTCATGCAACTTCTCTGACAGTTGCATTTTCTACCCATTCGTTGGTTCTACTCTTTCTGCCTGACTGCAATGGAGCAGGTATTTTCTCCAGAAACTAGAGCAGTGTGTTCACTGTGTTGGAAGGGACAGGCACATCTAAAAGAGTTCAGAGCCATGTAATAAATGTGTCAACAGAAGAAAGAACAGATTCTCATGCAAACAGAGGGCAGGGTATCTAATGGTGACGGTGAGGATTTGGGAAGACAAAGGTCTAGAAGCTGAGGCAACTGAGTGACTTCAGCTGGTAAGTGGGAGGCCATTCTATGGGGCCAAAGGCACCTGCCCACACAAAAGGGACTGATTATATCACAGTTTGACTCTTAATAATGTGGAGGAAGCATTGGAATAGAGTGTGAAATGCTCGCTTAAACTTTATCCACATTCATGCATTGGAAAGGAGATGAATGATTGCTATTGTTCATCACAATGACAGAATGAGTGAAGTAACTTAAAATGACATGCCAGCCAGCCTTCAGCGGGATCTTTGATGGCTAGAAGTTGGCAAGAGGCTCCCACCTCAGCAAGTGCTAAAGATGCGATGTGGTGAATCGTTGACGGAGGCCACACACCAAGATGAATGCTTGGTGTCTGAGATAGCAGCAGGCGGGAACCTGGTCATGCTCAACCAGGGGAAGGATGTGGACAGAGTTTTCTTTCAGAATAGGAAGACTAAAACCACAAAAGAGCCAACTACAGGATAAATCCAGGTGAGAGTGTGTGGGTGTGTATGTGTGTGTGTGTTACATGATTCAGAAGTATAAAGCACACATATTTTTTTTGTCCTAAACTGCTTCTCCCCTTCAGTGTACACCAAGAGGACACTGCCTTCTGTGGAGACTCCACTGAGCACATCCTCCCGAACTTAGAGGTAAGAGAAGTTGCCCTTTTACCCAGAACATGGGAGAGTTAAACATAAGGGGTCTCCCAGAACTGCTTTCAGTACCTCGGGTAAAAGTCACTACTTTACCCACGATATGAGTGAGGGTCAGGAAAGCACGTATCAGGCAAAGGGAGACTGAACGAGGAGACTCAGAGTGTGTCCCGTGACGTGGTGGGAGAGGTGGCTGGCAGAGGGGCAGGCCCTGGTAGTCAGCTGCTGACTGCGCTGTGAGGGGCACTGTACTGCGCTGTGAGGGGCACTGTATCCCACGGAGAGAAACTAGACTGACCTGAGTTCAGATGAGAGCCCTGCCACCCACCAGGAACTCTGGCCAGTTCACTGGCTTCTCTGAGCTATTCTCAAAATGGGCAAATTTATTTTGAGAGTTTACAAGTCACATTTATTGGACCTAGTATTGGCTTTTAAAAAAAAATATCTAAAACTTACAAATAAACCCATTAAATGAGGATCACTGCATTTTGAAGTTTTGATAAAGCTCAGCTAACTTTCTGAATACACAAAAGATTTTGTTTTGGATAACAGCTGCTTCCATGCAAGTTCATCATTTATCAAGCAGGCGTTTCGATGGTGATGGGAGTGTGCATGGGAAGCACTTCATGCTTCTTGGTGGGGGCGTTAAAATATATAATTTGAGTAAGATGATTTTGCTTATTAAGTTTTAATCAAACCAGTACATGAGAAGAGATTCAAAGGATCCAGAAGCACGGAGGACCAATGTGAGCACGCTCATGCACCACTCCCGGCTGCCACTTTGAGGGTGTGGCCTGTGTCCTCCACATTTGCCAAATATCTACACACGTTTATGTCCATGTAGCAAACATGAATGATTGCTGATCATTTGGCTCTTATTCAATAAAAAGTAAAATTGTATAGTGTTCTTCTTGCTTTAGCTGAAAGGTTAATTTAAAATGCTGTTTCCTATGGAGAACATCCGTATGAGGATGAGGATGCTTTAGTTATTTTTGTAACATTTCCAGTTTGAAACTTTACTGTTAAAATTTTCGGAAAAGGAGTAGAGTGAACTAATAGATTTTAATCATATACTCCTTAAATTCTAACAGTTAAATGTGTCATAAAATCTCTTCTTTTTGATTTATTAACAATCAAAAGGGCATTTACTTAACAATAAAATAAAGAGCACTGTTTCTTTTTATGTCCTTTATCTGGTTGTTCCCCCTTCCCCTCCCCCGCACAATCAGAGTCAATTGCCCTTGCTGGTGAGAGGCGAGGAAGACAATCACCCTCATCTTATTTGATTCTGTGAATTTTTACAGTGAATAAAAGCAATAGATTGAAAATTCCAAGTTGTATCAACCTCTGCACAGAAATCGCACTAGAGTTAGTTTTAAAATTGGTGCCTGCAGTATGTGGGGAAATTCCAAACCAGCTTAACATCTTGTTTTGGAAATGAGATCAGAGAGAGCAGCTGGTAAGCCAGGCAATGATTTGAAAAGCATATGGACCTGGTGGCCATCTATTCAGGTACCAGACACAACACACATCCCGAAGGGAGTGTGTTCACCTGCATATGTAGACTATTTCTCATTTCCAGAGTAAAGACAACCTCACGATTCCACTATTAGCCACAGAGCAGCAGCACCCAGCCCGGGTGTCATTAGCCAAGGCCGGTTCTCTTGACATGAAACCCTAGAAATTGTATTGTATAAGGTCAGGGGTCAATTATCTAGAGACATATACTTGTGACTAGTTATTTTTCTTTTATTACAGTGCCCCAATTAGACAATCACCAGAGCCAGCTGTCAGTTTTAAATATAGCATAAAGTACAGTGACCAAGCCCATTCCATAGACAACGGAGAGTTCGAACTTAGATCATTCACCTGAGATAAAAACTAATGACAGGAGACTTGGAAGACTCCAGGAGAATGTATATGCCATTTTTGAAGATAACAGGCCTTAGAATGATTCCTTTGTATGGACAGAACTTACTGTCTGGAGGTAGTCTTAGTTAAAAACTGGTTTTAAATTTTCTTCCTTTTTTATTACACACCCTGACTTAAATACACACACACCACGATAGGACAGGTCCCCAGATGACTTTGGTGAGCCAGTGCTTCCCTAAGGTGCTTGCGGTTGGTTCTCAGGATAATGATAGAGTCTGTTGGGCAGGCAGTATCCCAGGATATGAAGAAACAGGCTGGAGCAGATTGGGTTCTGTCCCCCACTTCTTAGAACTGGGTTTCCTGAAGTAACGGAGCCCAGCAATTCCAGTCCATGGCAGTGTGTGCCTTTGGGGTCCCTCAGCTGAGGCGGAACACAGGTGGCCATGTACAGATAAGATTCCATCTGCCTGGGGAGCTTTCTTGAGCCTTGGGGACCTGGCTTACCAAGAATCTTAAGCTTCTGCGGTCCCTGGCTGCCAACGGGCATACCACTGTGGCCGCGCTGAAGACACTGTGTGTCCTCACCAATCAGATGGGAATTAGTGTAGGGCTTTGGACAGAGTCCTTCCAGGGGCCTGATATTAGCTCACAATAACCCAGTTCCACAATCACAAACAATTTGTTTTCATTGAAAACTTATGCTAAATAACATAAGTACCGTAACTGTTCATAAACAAGAATGGAATTTTGTACAAATAAGTGTTTTAATATTTTTTCTTACCATTTTTCTTGCCTGTATCCTATTGTATCTACATACATTTTATATATATATATATATATATATATATATATATATATATATATACCACTTGGGAAAAAAGAGAAGTTAAGTCTGGGGGGTGGAAGACTTGGTTGATAATGTCACCTGGTTCATGATAAATTTTGCCAACGTCACTTTTGAATTAAGAAGGAAACTCCCTGGCTATGACTCTTCACTGAATCAAGAGAGAACCAATATCTGGGGCATTGTATCCTCAGAACAGAGACCAGGAGGGAACAATCAGAAAGAGGACTCCACCGGATGTTTGTGTCCTGGATTCTAATCCCTAACTCTGCCACTGACTAGTCGTCTGATTTCAGGGAGAGAGTTCTTCTCCCCAAACCCTCACTTACTTACCAATCACTGGGCTATTTCTAGAAAGAGCCTAAGATCCCTTCTGCCTACAGTTTTCATCAGCAGGCATGATTGAAAATTTCTTTGGGCTATTTTCACCCCATACATTACAGGAGGGAAAGACTTCAACGAATGTCGACCAAACCCCAAGCACCCTCCAGCCTGGGAGGGACGGGACCACGGAGACTGCTTTCCTCTCAACTTTATGTTCAGGCAGTTGTGCTTAATCAAACTCCTGTGAAGGACATGTAGAGCTAAGTATGCTGTCACAAACGTCAGTGACAGGCACAAAGGAAATCAAGCAACAACAGCAAGGTGCGGAAATATGAGCACATCCTGTGGGCCATGGATGTTCCTAAAACCACCTGGTCCTCAGTCTTACTCATCAATAGTGTCCCCTACAGCCATCAGCCCAACCATTAAAACCATCTGGCGTTCAAGAAGAGCCTGCACAGGCAGCTCTTACAATTAGGTTCTTCACCCAACAAAGGAAGGTCATACAAAATGAACTGAACTCAGTCCTGATTCACAACTTTTATGTGCTCCTTGATCTGAATGCAAGCTGAAAATCGGAGGAAAACAATGTAGAATCAGACTTTCTGCAAAATGAAATTCTGAACTGTCAGCTCACCTCAACCTCCATGCCACCATCTTGTACTTCCTCTTGGACTGGCATAATGAATGGGAAGCAATGGCTAAATATTACATATTCTATCTTGGGTTTGTATAGCAATGACCTTTAGATACTAAATGTTAAGTTACATGTTGGGAACAATAAGGTTTGATTTAATAATAAAGAAGTAGAGAGAAATCCATGCTGTGAGGTATAAAATATTATGACATAATGGAGAAGATGGATTTGATTTCTAAGAAAAAACAAGGATTACAAAGAAAATCGGCACCCTTAGCTAAATAAATAATTTATTTCTATTTTAAATTGGTTGCTTTGATCATAAGATTTTATCAATCTCTGTTTCACTTTAAATGCAGAGATTAAAGCCTCTCATTGATGTTCTTTTGTTCAATCATTTATTTTCTTTGGGGGCTCAAGAACTCCTGATGATTTTGTTTTTTCTATGACAGTGGATTCTTTTTTACTTCCATGCTGGAAGCCAAAAGATTAATCCTTTGGAATCTCAATGAATCACCTAATTAGTAACTTACTAAAAATGAAATAAGTTAATTATGTGTAATTTCTTCATAAAGATCAGATGACAGGCAAATCACTTTCCTCAGGCTCTTCTCTTCATTTGTAGCGTAAATGAGAAAAACAGAAATCAAATAAAGTTTTTACTAGTGCTGATGGCACCATAATAAAATAATAGATTTCTAGGTTATTCTGTTAGAATCATTAGCTCAGCATGAGTCCTTCTTGTATGTTAGTAATTAAGACAGCATCCTACCCTAGAACAAGAATTGATGAACATACTCACAATCCAATCTCTAAAATGCATGCTCCCACTAAAACCGAGTAAATCCCACTAATATAAACTAAGGATCTACTGAGCACAAGGTAGTGTACATTCTCACCTCAACACTCATTCTGTAAGCTTGGTAAGTTGCTGAAATTCTCTAAACTTCAATGTTCTCATCGTAGAAGAGGAATAATAACCTGCAGCATTCTTTTTTATTACTGTGAAAAGGAGTATTTGGAATAACCAGTATTTAAGGATATTGATAGGCACGCTTGTGGGTGAGCACTGGGAAGTGCACCCCTCACCATCCAGGTCAGCACAGGTGAAGTGGACATGCATGGCAGGCATGCTTACAACATATGTCTCTGTTATTGTTATTGCTTACTATTCTTTGGTTAGAGAGTTAAAAATAAGTTGGATGATGGCCTGTGGATACGATGGCTCAGAAATAAAGCATCAATATCATTTTTTTAAATGAAGACATTTTTGTAGGAACCACAGTTAGGGAATCCACCAACATGGCCCCATGGGGCTTTTACTCAGCTTGGACTTACATAGAGCAACTGAGTCTCACACCCAAGCCAGCCTTAATGTGAAGGGCCTAGATCTGCCTCTGCTGTCTCAGGTCCACATCCCTAGACAGATGACTTCAGAAGCAAGTATTATTAACGGTGCTTACAGTTATATCTGCACTGTAGTCACTGGTCTGCTAGTCAGTGGTCTGCCTACATGCTACCATTTTCTAGTTGCTAAAAATCAGCCAATATTTCTTTTAGTTATGGGATTACTTATACAGATTAGTAAGTGACTAATTGCACTCAGGTCTCTACTAATATAGACTCAGTTGAACATATTAACAATTTATTTTGAAAAAATTTTAAAATTAAGAAAGCCTCCCAATATGATTATTTCTAACTCAGTTATAATTACTAGGTAATTTACACAAAGTGAATAAGTAAAATATTTGAAAAAAAATTAGTAAGACTTCCTATAACTTTTAACAGTAGTTTGTGCCTTTTACTACAGAAAATTGTTGGAAAGAACCCTTTTGCTGTAGACATCTTGCAAGCAAATTCAGAGTGCTTAATCACTTACATTTTGAGTCATTTTGCTTAATTTAATTTGATTCTATCTATACTGAAGATATTTTGTGAGTTTTTGTGCTTCTTCATTATGACTTAAGTGTCTGATTTTGCTTTATCACAACAGAAATAAATATGATATGAATGAAGATATTAACTAAAACTATATAAATGTATCACAAGACACCTTTCGACCTCGCACTTGCTTTTCCATTCTTCCCTAGCTGCCCAGGTCACCTGATTCCTCTGCGGTTGATCTCACATGTTAATGCCAGTCTAACCTTTTGACAGCGATTTCCTCCTGGCGTGCACCCTTCACACAAATAAAGTGACTCACCACGTTGATCCGATTGTGTGGCCTTTCAATGGACGTTCTCCCTGGTCACCAGCACCCCTTCTTGTTTCTCTACAGCCAGAACTTTATGTCGTGGCATACAAGAACTCCCATGTACGCATCAGCCCTGCCGCCAGTCGCCCCCGGCTGCTTCTTTACTTCCTTGATCAGATTCCCGATGTGAAAGGCGCACTATGGCCTCAAGGTGTCCATAAGAGTTTAATAAATCTGGGGAACTGTGTCACTGGCCCTTTTGAATATTAAAAGTTCTGAGGAGTCCTGGGTGCTTTTAAGCCCCATTTCTCAAATCTCCCCGTCCATGGAAATCTGATTGAGAAAACCCACCAAAACACATACATGAATGAAAGCTTGCATCAGTCATCATTGCACTAGGACTGTTTTGACCTCTTTTAACCTTTGTCCTGTTCTGTCCAGGAGGCTGTGCTGACAGGTTTCCCCCCACCCACAGCTCCAACCACGAATGGAGGCTAAGGTCACCTGAACGTGACATTTTAGCAGCCTTTGTACCCTGCAGACACATATGAAGCTTGAGGCAAATACATTTTTCTCCTTTCTTAGTGAGTTTCCATGTTAACTATCACCCAAGTCACATTTCACTGAAGACCTTAGTAAGGAGCTTTCCCAAACATGCCAACCTCAGGAGCCCAGCCAAGCCAGCTGACGCTGGGGGATGACCTGGGACAAGGAAGCCACTGACCAGTCACTTTTGAGGGAGGATGTTCTTTGATCCAAGCTACTGAATAAAGGAAAACGATCCCCGATACTAAGGAAGAACCACAGGTCAAGGGTGAGGCCTGAAGCTTAGAGAGGTCGAACTTGGAGGCCTCAAGGAGCCAGGCTGCTGCCCTCTGCACCTCCTCCTGGGCAGCAGGGGCCACCTGCTCACACCCAGACGTGAGGTCACGATTTGCAATCCTGGATTATGGACACACAAGCAGCTGCTTACAAAGTCTGGGAGCCCTCCCTCTGGTGGAACTAGCTTCAGAGACCATTTTTACTATTATTGCATAAAAAATAGACCTTTTTAAAATTCTTGCAGTTCACTTAACTTCATGTTAAAAATCTCACACTGATGGTTATCGTGCTGGTGGTGGAGGGTGCAATGGGGTACATACACACACCTCACCCTCCCTTTCTCTCCCCCATCCCCTGACGGGACAAGGAGGGTGCTAGTCCATCTCATGGCACAATCAGCTGGACAATGGTCATCAGAAAGCGTACCTTTTTCCTCCACCCATTCCTAGTTTATTTATCCCCATGTTTAGAGGTGGACAGAAGCAGAGGCAGATGAGCCATGGTGCCCTTATTTTGTAGGAACAACACAGTCCCTTACCTCGCCTCTGTCTCTGTATCTACTTAATTTAGGGTCAAAACTACCTCCTGAATAAAAAACTAGTGAGACTTAGAGTGCAACTTCCCACCTGGCTGTTGGATGTTCTGCCACAGGTCTTGCTGAAAGTCAAGTCAACATGATGCCCTCTACCCCTCCTCATCCAGCTTGCCCTGAGAGCGTTGAGGGAGTCAGTGCACCCCCTCGGGCCAGCCCTCTACTGTAGCAGTTTTCCAATGGTGACATTCACTTGTCACTGAGAGTCACTGGGTCTTATTTTTAGTCCTATAAAAACTACTTTAGGAATGTTTTGTTCTTAGGTGAAACTCTTGATCACTTCATTAATTACTAAGTGCTGATAAATAATCAATTTGATAATCAATACTGCAACTTTTCTGTGAATCAAAGTCAGGTTTATGCAAGCATGTGGTTTACTGGATTCTGCCCTCTCTCCCTTTAAAAATGCTCGGTATCGTCCTCTGGGCCATGGCAGGTGTGCAGCTGAGAGACCCTCTGTTGTGCCTGGACCCTGAGTGCTGGGCGTTTTCCCTGACCTGGGTGTTGTGGGGACTCTGAACGTGTGACCACCACTTCCAGCTGTTCTACTTGTTGAGTTCACAGAAAATCCAGGTTTCTCCTTCGCAGCTGGTGGAGTGGCCATCACTGCCCTCCCTGCCTCGCTCCCAGCAGCTCTTCCGGGCAGTTAGAGGCTCTCTCCTCCTCTCTCCTGGTTCGGATGCAGGCTCTTCTCTCTGATACCTGTTTTCCCGTCTCAACGTGGAAACCTATTATCTGTGCAAGAGAATACTGAAGGAAAATAAGGAGAAGATGGCGGGAGCATGCTTGTCCCTGTCATCTGTCAAGATGAGACATGTTCTCCACGTGCTCAACCTAACTCTTCATTATCTTTGTCCCCAGTACGTTCATTTTTCTTTGTGTGTGTGTAAAAAAAGTCTCTGAATATATATATTTATTTTTCCTAAGCTCCATCTTATTCTGGAATACTAACAATCAGAGATTTTTCTTACAGTTCATTCTCCCAGGACCCTCTGCTTTCTGAATAATTCCTGCTAAGGTGTCAAAGGCTAAAAACGGCTGGAAGTGCAGACCTTCCTGGAGGGTCTTTCCTACTTTGCCTTTTCACGACAGCTTTTAATTCCTCACCCCTAGAGAGGACACCAAATGAGAACTTGGAGTCTCCCTTCTTACTGAGACGATAAGGAAAGGGCTTTGGAGGGGGAACTGCTTTCCCTAAAGCCCCACTACTCACAGAACAGACATTTTAAAGTTTGTAGCTATCATAAGTCACTTGACCCTGTAAACAACACAAAGAAAAGTCAATAGCTGGAAATGTCATCCATATTCATCACTGCGGACTTCAGACAGCCACTAAATGAAGGCAGAACCACTTTCTTATGTCTTGAGAGGTTTCCAAAATGGAGCTATTCTGATTTTTGAGCTCTTCTTTCCCAATCTGAGCTACTGAGTTTGATAAATTTTCAATGTAAGAATGTTTCGTGGGTCATTTAAAGCACTGATTACAATGTAACCTGAAGGAATTAAGAAAACACCAGCTAAATGCAGACATTCTAATGAGCAACATCACAAATAGCATGTGCAGTCAGAGTGGGGATCAAGTCCTGACTTTGGCTACTGGGAGCCGAGTGTCCTCGGGCAGGCCACTTAACTTGAGGCTGCTCATGGCACAATGGCAATGGCTACCTGAGGGTGCAGTCATGAGGATGAGTAGGGAGAGGCGTGAGTGCTCAGCACAGTTCCTAGCACACAGTGAAGAGCACTGTATGTTATTAAGGAGAAAAATGTGACAAAATTCTTTGCAAGAGTTTTAGTGTCTTAGGTTCCTAGAGATTTCCACAGTTTGTCTCATCAAAAAAGAAAAAAAAAAAGCCATTATTTCTCTGGAATCTAGATGCATTAGTCCATATGCTCACCCATTCACTTTGTTCTTTCTGTCTATTATTGATGCATAATTCACCCCGTATTAAGCACATAAGATAATAGAAGTTGGAAATCAGTAGTAAGACAATGAATATTGTCCCTGCACTCAAAGAACTTAGTCTAATGGTCATATTTCCAAAAAGGAAAGGAACAAAGAGGTGTCAAGAGTCATTTACTTCAACATATCTCAGTGGTCCATAAAAGAAAATCAGTTCCGTCACTTTACAACCATTAGGGTGTTATCATAGAAAAACCCAATCAACCAAACCAACCTACCCCCATCCAAAGTAAAAGCCTCTGGAAGTGAGGACGTGAAGAAATTTGAACTCAATGCTGGTAGGAAGGTAAAATAGTACAGGTGCCATGGGAAATGGTGGGATGGTCCTTCAAAAACACCAAAATGGAATTCCCATGTGATCCAGAAGTTCCACTTCCGGGTGGACATGCAAAGATCTAAAATCAAGATCTCAAATATATATCTGAATGCCATTTGTACATGCATTATTCACAATATCCAAAAGGCAGAATCAACCCAAATATCCATCAATAGAGAAATATAAAATAAGTAAAATGTGATATACACCGATAATGAAATGTTATTCAGCCATAAAAAAGGAATGGAATTCTCATACATGCCAAGCATGGATAAATCTTAATGACAAGATGACAAATGGAATAAGCAGGACACAGAGGGACCAAAAAAGATCTATGATTCTACTTCTGCAAATTATGTAGAGTAGTCAAATTGACAGATAAGAGAAAGTAGAAAGGCAG
The DNA here is from genome assembly GCF_045843805.1 of Urocitellus parryii. NCBI lineage: Eukaryota > Metazoa > Chordata > Mammalia > Rodentia > Sciuridae > Urocitellus > Urocitellus parryii. Next base: position 8,308,888 of record NC_135533.1, read on the forward strand.
CTAACACAAGCTGGGAAGAGGGCAACCGGAGATTGGTGTTTGATCACAGTGTTTTCACTTGGGATGACGAAAACATCTGAGGATCAACAGTGGTGACGGTTACAAATAATAAGACATGTGTACCATTGCCACTCGATTTAAAATTTAAAAATAATTAAAAGGGTAAGTTTCATTTAATGTATTTTTTGACCAAAAAAAGAAAAAAGAAAGAAAGAAATACATTCTATGAATTCAACAGCTAATAGAAAGTCTTCACTGGAGTAATTTTTTTCACGTTATTATTTAGGAAACCTTAGCTGTTGTTAGATTGGCTGAAATATACCTAATATTGAGACAGCTGCAGCAGAGGACGTGCCTTGAAGTGATTTTTAAGTGCCGTACGCCATTTGCATGTCTTCTCTCATTCTAGGAAAGTTCTCCCTGCTAGATGGCTTATTCCTGCACCTCTCCAGAGAAGCCCGGGGATCACGGTGGCCACACAAGACTAGATGTGACAAGGGATGCAGGACATCCAGAGATATTAAAGAAAGACCACACACTTCCATAAGTGGATCAAGTTTCATAATATTTAAGTGCCATGACTTTATTTCTCCAAAATCATATTGAATTACAGATGTTGTAAGAACATTGGAGGCTGCCCTCTACCCTTTACAGCATCATCTACAGGTGTGCACAGAATCTAACGAAGCCCTGCCCTGCTTGGGATGTCGCTATTTCCAACAAGATACTGCCAAGGCATGTCTTTGTTTACCTTCTTCAATGACAGAGAAAATTCACAGTCTGCTTTTAAATTCAGCTTTTTTGTTTAACATGAAATAAGTCGTTTAAAAGATTTTTGTCTTGTAAAACAAATGATAAGAAAGAAAATGTACTTCTCCAAGAAACAATACAAGCTGAAAACACAAAAATAAATTTTAGATTTAGTGAAATTCATATGAGGAAATACTAGAGATATTAAAGAAAAGCAGCCTGTGCTTCTAGATTTCTCAATATGCCTTCAACCTTCAACCTGATGTCAAGGGAAAAAAAATCACATCTTCCGAAAAATTGCACTTTAGTACTTGAGTTGGAGAAAAAATCCAAGGTTGAATATACCTCACGTGTGATTAGGTGTGGACTATCTTATACTTGCAAATAAAATGAAAAAATATTTAAACCTCTTTCTCTCTCCCACACATACTGCTGCCTTCTAGAATACAACTATGACAACATTTCTAATGAGTCATTTTTAAGATGTGGCTTGTTTCTGTTATTATTTCCTTGAGCCCACATTTAATGTGCACCTGGCATGCCTGGGCTCTGTGATATGTGACTCCATGATGACATGAACTCATCTGGGGTAGTTCCTGTTCTGATGCACATTAGGGCCAATTAGCCCACCTGACACAGCTCACTACTCACGGAAAACATCCATCCCAGGGCAAAAACACCTTTCCTCCCTTCATTCTCTTACTTTTCCTAGCCCCTTAACTTCTGGTTTGTTAGAGTAGACAGTCATGATCCCATTTCTGATTTTCCTTTTATGTTCACCATATGGAAACTAAATAATGTATGGTCATTTACCTTCTGAGCTAAAGAAGATCTTTGCTAACAACCAACATTAATTTTAAAAGATTCTAGTGTTTGGGGAAATGGTTAAATAATTTTTCCCTCTTAAACTGAAATTATTGAATTAGGCATTTGGGGAGAATAAAAATATGATTGGGAGTGATGGAAAGATATAAATTTGTGATATTCTATCACTTTTTAAAAACTATTTAACTTTGCTACGCTAAATTATTTGTTGCAAAAAGCTTTAGGCTAGGTGATAGATAATTGAAAACTTGAAAAAGAAATGAATCCACTTAAATGAATTCCCCAAACTCAATATCCTTAGGTTAAACAACCATAGACAGATTTTCAAAATTTGCCCAAGGAGCCAATAAATATTGAATGCTCCTTTATTAAGGGAAATCAGGCACACAGACTATCATCAAACTCCAAGGTAACATCAACTGCTTAATATTAGATACAGGAGTCTTTACAAGACTGCTAATTGTCCTCAGTGTTTACTTTCCTTCTCTTGCATAGGTCCAGATGTCTCCCTGGGTACTGGGCTGCTCAGTCTCCCTTTGAGCTGGGGGTAGCCATACAACTATTGGATATTTACAATTATCAATATTTCCACAATCAATTGAAAATATCAGTTTTCTTCACCATCTATTTTAATAGTAGTAAAATTCCTTCCTTTCAGTAGGGTACTTGTATTTCTAGAAGAACTGCATTATCTAACAACCACCTTGGCACCTAGGTGCAGCCATGTGACCCAGTGCTGGTCAGCTGGATGTATGTAGTAGGGTCTTTAGCATGTTCCAGGAACTGCTCTGAAGGAGAGGAGTTCTGTATGTTTTTCTCTTTCTTTCCCTTCCTTCCTTCCTTCCTTCCTTCCTTCCTTCCTTCCTTCCTTCCTTCCTTCCTTCCTTCCTTCCTTTCTTTCTTTCTTTCTTTCTTTCTTTCTTTCTTCCTTTCTTCCTTCCTTCCTTCCTATTTGGAAAGAGAATGCAATGACTGCAGTTTAGGAAGCCACCTTGAACCACGAGTTACATGTAATGTGCTAAATATGGAAGAGAAATAAATAGATTGGGACCTGTCCAGTTAGTTTGCAGGCTAGCTGCCACCACTTGCTTTTGGAAATAAAACTTTTTTTGGAACACAACCACATCACTTGCGGCTGTTTTGATGGCTGCCTTTTTCCATGAAAGCAGAGTTGAGAAGATGTAATGGAGATCACATGACCCCCCAAGCCCTCCATGACTCTTTGCCAAAAAATTTCAGTGATTCCCAAACAACTTTTTTTTTTTCTTAAGAAACCTTGACATTAAAGTGTTCATTCCTAGGTGGGCACAAACCTAGTGATGCCTGATAGAAAAACCATGTTTTCTGGTATTGTAAAATGTCACACCAGCCTTCTACCATGTTTAAATCATTATTTAATTTCTGTCAGACATTAACCTCATACATTTGAATTTCTATTTTTCCTATCTTCAAAAATAATACTCTTATTGGTATGGTATTACCAATATAGAAATTCTAGAATGAATATTACTCATATGTAAGTAAGTACAAGGAAAAAAAGAGCGATAATATATTTAAGTGATGTTTACCATTGTATTTGACATATACCAGAAATAACTTTCCCAATTTTATATTATAAATGTATATATGTAAAATATTTTTAAATAAAGAAGTATAATTGGCTGAAAATGTTGATATTCTTGATGTAATAAAAGGTCTCCTTTTATTAAACCCAGTTGACACATTGTGTTTAGGGACACCTATGCCAGAATGCAAAATCTGTCAATCAATAAGGAGAAAAAACTTTTACTACATAAATAACAACTCTGAATGACAAAAATTTGACATAAGTGGTATATGAAAAGATTTTCTGACATTTCAAGAAGCTAAGAGAAAGACTTTCAAAAGTTTTTTATGGGTATTTAAAAAAATATTCCTAATAAATTTCCTTATCCCTTCTCATTCACTCATCTAATTCCTAGTCTGCTACCATGTGAGGCTCTTCTCTATTTTAAATTGGAAAAATAAATGCGAAAACATATTATTCTAAAGCAAACATTTCCCCTTCTGTTTTGAAAATAGCTTAAATTTTTATGTAAACAATTTTCAAATATTTTTTTTCTAGGACTGAAAAAAACGTGTCTGTCCTCACTGGTTTTTACACGTTATACTTGATTACTAGAAAATCTAACAAAAAAAAAATTTAAAAAATTAAACACAGAGAGGTAGGAGTTGCCAAAATTCTACTTCTCTTCTGTTAGAGCTGGAGGGGTGGGTGGGGACAGGGGGAGGTAAGCAAAGGAACTGGAGAAAGCAGAAGGTAAGAAGGGGCCGAGTTGGCAAAAGAGAGCAGTGAGCGGGCTCTTCTGGGTGTAGAGTCAGGTAGAGGGACATTAAAGAGGCCATCCCCCAATCCATACCTATCTTTGCGATTCGTTACGTGAACTCTGAGTGAAAGAAGCCCCATCTAAGCAAGCTCAAAATTAAAGAATCTGACTTCAGCCCAGGGCTGGGCCTAGGGGAAGACTTCCCTGAAGAAGCCATGATCAGGGGGAGATTTGAGATGGAAGTTCAGCTGCTTCTCAACTCACATGGGGTTGATGTTCCAATAAATCCACCTGAGTTGATGATGTAAGGCAAAGATGTGTCCAGTACCCCTGACCCACTGACGCTCCAGTTGGCAACACAGTACCCTGTGGAGTATGGTCGGTCACTCTCCTCACCTCCTGGCTGACTGGGAACGCTGCTTGCTGACGGCTCTGCATCCAGAGTATCACAGCACCTGTCCCTGGCCCATAGAGGACCAAATGTCTAAATTTGAGGTGTGGTTTCTCATGAATGTGCATTACTTCTGCACCATCACGCAGTGTGTTCATCCACTTGAATGGATTATCTGGATGGTCACAAAGGAAGGTAGAATGCAGCTGGAGGAAATTGGTGATTGAGGACAAGCCTTTGGGGCATGTGTTTTGTTCCTGGCGAGCAGAGCCTTGTCTCTCTGCTTCCTGACAGCTCGTGAGTTGAACCCAACATCTGGAGTCGGGAACCACCTGTACTTGTCCTGTGATAAAGAATATTCAAGACAGAAGAAATAGAATGTGGAGAGTCCCCGACAGGAGGATCATGGTGCTGGAGCAGGAAGCAGGGGAAGGGTGGGAGTGGACCGTGTGTGTCATGCAGAAAGCAGCCAGGCTGCGCAGGAGCACTGTAGCCCAGGTTTTCAATGTGCATGGTCACCACCAGAGCAACAGGAGGTCACTGAGGGCTTCTGGTGGTTTGACAAAGTCTGCATGAGAACTGACTGAACAGGGACCAGAATGGGCTGCCATCCTCAGAGCACTGCAGGGAACTATTAAGTGGTCCCAGAGAAAACCTGGTCGACACTGGAGGCAGTGGAACTAGGGATAGGGAAGTGGGTTCTAAACTACGTAGGAGCCTGTTTTAGTCAGTTCTGTTGCCTCTGTGACCAAACATCGGACAAGAACAATTTTAGAGGAGAGGAAGTTTATTTGACACACGGTTCCAGAGGCCTCAGTCCACAGACAGCAGATTCCATTGCTCTGAGACCCAGGGAAGGCAGAGCATCATGGTGGAAGAGTGTGGAGGAGGAAAGCCGCTCAGGACAGGGCTGTCAGGAAGCAGAGAGACAAGGCTCTGCTCGCCAGGAACAAAACACATGCCCCAAAGGCTTGTCCTCAATCACCAATTTCCTCCAGCTGCATTCTACCTTCCTTTGTGACCATGCAGTGAATCCATTCAAGTGGATGAACACACTGAGTACCTTGAAGCTGTCATAACCCAATTGTCTCATCTCTTAACTTTCTTGTATTGCCTCACACATAGCTTTGGGGGAACCCCTCATCTAAACCATAACATAGCTGAATGTTCATGGCGGGTTGATTGTTTCAGTAGTTACATGCATAGGGTTGGGAAGGATTGGCTATGCTGCATGGAGTTCAAACTGCCAGACTAATGCCATTCAGTTCCTCAATGGAGGGTAAGGGTGCATTCACCCATAGGGGAGACGTCAGTTAGCTTTAGGAGAAAGAAATATTAAACTTTTACTGCATGAAAATATTTTACCTTTACTTAAGCAAAACCAGGTCATTAGCATTTTCTCATATCAGCTAATATTTTTCACAACCATGGCTTTTGATGACTGCATAAAGCTCCATCCCACAGACTTAACACAGTATCTTTCTTTATTTTTCTATTATCACTCATTCAGGTGTTCCTAATTGTTGATGTCGGTGGAGTTGCAAGAAGCAATCTTGGGTCTAAGCACTTTATTCTATGATCACCCCATCACAGCCATAATTTACATTCCTTCAAATGAATATGAGTCAAAATCCACAGAACGGTACATTTTGCTATACATACTTAAATATTAATAAACTTGACTTATGAAAGTGACAGAGTGCCAGCCTTCTTGTATCCTCAGTCAGAAACTAGCTCTCCAGATCAAATCTTGTCGATTTCATCAACTCTCTTAGATTGCTATGTCGTTTAGAAGTAGTTTTTGCTTTGCTGATCTTCCAACGTTATTTCTAACCTGCCACTTGATGCGGTTGACCTCACACCATTGCCTAGTGTTCCATTATTTTCTAAGACTATCTTTTTCTCTCTTCTAATCCTCACCAACAAATCTGTTTTCTTCCTGCCTTCTGATCCCCAAATCATTGCTTACATCAATGTTTCTCCAAGAGGGAGGCAAAATGACAGGCACTGAGATCACTCCTAGCTATGTACTAAAGAGAAAGAAGAGCATGTGTGCCTGCAAAACTTTGCACATGGATATTCATCCCAGCACTCAGCTCAAAGTGGAAATGTCCAAAGGACCCTCGACTGGGAATGGATAAACAAAATGTCACACAGCTATGTCACTGAATATTATTTGCTATAAAAGGGAATAGTTTTGGCTCATGAACTGAATAAACTACAATTGAATAATCTTTGAAAATATTATGGGGAGAGTAAGAAGCCAGTCATCAGTGATAACCTATTCTGTAATATCATTTATTTTAAATGTCCAGAATAGATGAATCTATAGAGACAGGAAGCAGAATAGTGGGGTCCTAGGACTGGGAAAATTCAGAGTGGTTCCTAATGGGATTGAGGGATCTATTGGGCCAGGGCGGGGGTGTGTGAAAATGAGTTAAAGGGGGTGGTGGTGATTGCAACAAAACTCTCAGAATACACTAACAACCACTGAATTGTACTACTTAAGTGGTGAATTCCATGGTATGTGAATTCCATGTCAATAATGTGGTTAAAAAAAAGACAAAAGAAATCATCTGGATGACTTTTTAAGTGCAGATTTCTGGGCCCTACTTCTGGCATAACGAGTAAAATTTTAACTAAGGACAAAGCCAAGCACCTATGTTTTCAAGCACCCTAGAGAATTCTTATGCATATTAAAGCAGGAGAGCCTGCTCTAGACTTGAATGATCTGAGCCAATACAGAACACCTCCCTCCACCTGCTGGTCTTTGAGCTTCCTACCAGCCTTTCGAGTCGCAGAACCACTTCTATTTATCCTAAGCTTCCATCTGGCTCTCTGCTGCTTCCCTCAGCGGGAGAGATCCCTTGGACCCTCAAGCTTGCCTGAAAACTCTCCTCCTTTTGTTCTTTCAACAAACACTTTTCCCACCTATACCATTAACTGAGTATTTTCCAGGAGCCAACCTCCCCATTTACACATAGTTTTCTGCCCTTCAAATAATCTTTTCTTTGAAAGATCAAATCTAAAATCCCGTATACATAGTGAATTCTAGACTCATATCAGTTAGTTTGTTCAATAGCCCACAGAAAATAGGAACGATTTTGAAGGTATTACAAGATTTTGTTTTATCAGCGCCTTTCTGAGGCATCTAGCTTCTCCTGCTAGTAACGCCGCACGGTCCACCGTCGGCAGGGAGCATCTGTATTAATATTTCATATTTGCGCACTGTTTGATCTAATCACGTCCTCTGAAAATGCTAGTGATCTTTATTCCCAACCTTGGGCCACTGTAAAATGAGAGGTAGAGATTTTTTGTTGTTGTTCTACATTAGGTTCACTGAAAACAAAAATGTGCTGTAGTCTTTTGGACACTAACTCCATGGGTACCTGCCAGGAAGAAGGTCAGAAGTCCAGATACGGGACAGAGTGAGAGATTTTTTTTTTCCTTTGATGGGGAATATATTTAAGACAACATGACTTTAGGACCAGCCTGTGAAGAAGGCTGGCTTGAAGGCTACTAGGAAGGTGTTTGGCTAAACTCCCACACCTCACAGCTTCCCATGTCTAGAAGCACCCACAACTTCACCATTAGAGATTCGGCAATTTTAGGGTCATGAAGGCCAAAAATAACTCACCAAATGCCCTATTCCTATAGGATTCCTTTGGGGGATTGATGAGGATGATTCTTAATCACTTGAGGTGGAGCTAGTTGTTGAGGTAAGTGAGGCCTCCGTGTAGAAAGAGAAATTTTGGGGACAAAAATGTGGGAGTTTAACACAGACTCTATTTGATTTCTTCATGAGTGAACCAGATAAGGAAAAAAAAAATAGCTTATTTTTAAGTTGGATTTTCTTTAAAAACAACAACAACAAAAGGCCACATAAACCAAAAGAACTTACTTGCTAGTTCAAAGACAGAGGTTGACATATAAATAATGCACTTCCTGGAGGAAGAATAAGACAGGCTACAGAACAAGTAGATCAAACTTGTCATCCCAATTACAGGCCTCAGAGTCCATTCTGGTTTGCTTCCTTACACCTAGAAATACTGTTATTTGAATGTTTAGTAACTGAAAAAAATTAGTACCTAAATTCATCTCCTGTTCTTGTTTGGTCAGAGAGACTTAGAAACACAAACACAAATACTACCTTCCTTGGAAAAAGCCCCAATCCACAAACTTCTCTCTGGTTGGTATGGAAGAAATCTAATAAGACTGTCTTTGGTTTTCTGGTTTTTGTTGCATTAATAAATGATCTGCAGTAGCTAAGGAGGGCTGCTGGCCACATCTCTCTCCTTGCCTGAGGGTCAGAGTGGGCTCATCTGCCACCGAGGGTCCATACCATGTAGCAGGGTGCCCAGTGGCAATAATATTTAATTTACATATCATCAGGGTTACCTCTGTTTTTCCCAGGATCAGAATGTTATGCTCTTTTAGGCTTGTGATTTTCAAGGAGCTAAATGATGGGAGGAGAAAAGAGAAGAGCCCATTAATAAAGGGCAACAGAGCCAAAACGATTCTTGAAATGTTTTGTGATTTTATGACTTTTTTTTCCTTGAAAAATTCACATAATTCTGTCTTACATCTGAATATCCCCACCACAAGCCAGTTGTTAAGAGCCAGAACAAAGACAAAGGCATGTGGAATTTCACAATAATCCTAAGGAAAATTAGTCCCCATCATAACTCTAGCCCAATTTTACTTCTGGGAGCTATAAGACGTCTTGGGGGCCGAGGGCTACGTAGTGAGCACTCTCCTCTCTCCAAGCAGCGGGCAGGTTCGGATGAGGTTAATACACTCAATTTCATTGTGCAGCTCCCTTCCTCTTCTTTGCCCTTTTCTTTTGTGCATATAATTGGAAAACAAATGAAAAAAACGACCAACAGTCCTTTGGGAATGTGACTGAAAAAGAAGTGTATCTGCTTGCTGGTGTTCTCATAAGAGAAAAGAGAGGGCTTGAAAATACACCTTTTAAAAGTGGGGAAAGGATTGGCATAGACCAGCAAATAGCGACTCAAATATTAGCAAATAAGAGTTTCTAGGTTATTTCCACAACTAAGGGAGAACCAACTCTACTAGATAGAAGGAGGGGTATCACAATTTAACCATGAAACAGAGTGAAATATTAAAAACACAAACGAAAAAAAAAAACTTTGATTAAGTTGAAAGTAACAAAGAAAAAATGATTCCAATTATTTCATAGTGTCTGCCGACCTAAATTAACTAAACGACTGTTCACAGACATGACTAAGATCTTAAGTTATGATTTCCTCATTTTTCATTCTGAAATTTAATAAATTGTTGATCAGGAAAACTTGGCTCTTACCATTAAAACAAAAATGAGCTAGGTTTGAACTCTGATTCTACTACTTTTTACTGGTACATTTTTAATATTTTTACTATTTTATATTACAGAACTTACATAATTGCATCTGATCTAATACAGACTTTCTGCATGCCCATGGGAAGTTGTGCAGGGCCAGTAAGGTAATAATGGAGCACCAGTGGGTCTTCTTTGCCTGCACAATCAATGGCACTTCATTTGGGCGGCAGAATCTGACTATGTAAGTAGATGGAGATAAGAAGGCCTGTAGCCCTGTGCACGTAACCATTAAATGTATTCCATTCATTGGGAACGGTGATTAATTTACTCAATGAATAACACTTATTAAGAACCTATTGTGTGTTAGGCATTTTCTCTCAACACTTGAGATATTTCAGGACACACAGAAGACCAGCATCTTTGTCCTCTGCAGGCTTTGTTGCCAGGGGACTCCAACAATAGACAGCCAGCAGGATCAACAGTAGAGGACGTGGAGTGTGAGAAGGGGATGAAGGCTGGGCCGGGGAGCGAGGAGAGTGGGGCAGACAGGAGGCCCAGGGCTGCAGGGCTGCAGGCCAGCAGTGTGAGGCGCAGGCCAGGCAGTGCCTGTGGGGAACTGAGAGCTGGTGCATCCCTGAGGAGCAGGGAATTCCTAAGGAGATCCCCCTGGAGGAGTAGACCAGAGACGTTCAGACAACAAAACCAAATCAGTAAATAATGGCAACGTCCAGAAAAAGAAGGGGCTCAGTTGCAGGAGACAGCAGGTCCACAGTCGCCTGGGATGCGGCAGGAGGGAGCATGCAGAGCACTGGGGGGCCCGGGGGAGTGAAGACTGAGGGCTGGGGAAATACTGTCAGGTTGGACCCTGGGGACAGCTGAGCCACCCTAGGAATGGGCTGTACCTCACTGAATTGTACGCTTGAGATGGACAGATGATCAGACATGCCAATTTTATCTTAGTCAAATATTCAAAAGAGAGGACATAGGAGCAGTAGCATTAGAAAACAAAAAATTAAATTAAAAATGAACTTGTAGAAGATCTGGGAAATACAATTATAAAAGTGTTAAAACATTGTCTGCTATTTATTCTATGCATGAAATAAAATATCTGATTATATCTTCATTTGATGTCTCAAACCCAGGGCAGGCAGAAGTATTCTGTGATGGCTGGTTTTATGTGTCCATGTGAAGAGGCTTTAGTGTGCAATCTATGCAGTGAAGCATTCATCTAGGTGTGTCTGTGAACACATTTTGCAGACATGGTTAGCTTCTAGAATTAGGAGATAATTTAGGTGTGGTGGCGTACTCCTATAATCCCATCAAGGGACAGGATTCCAGGTTTAGAGACAGCCTCAGAAACTTAGCAAGGCCTAAGCAATATAATGAGATTCTGTTTCAAAATAAAACATAAAAAAAGAGCTGGGGATGTGGCTCAGTGGTTAAGTGCCCCTGGGTTATATCCAGTTATATCCATAGTACAGAGAGAGAGAGAGAGAGAGAGAGAGAGAGAGAGAGAGAGGGAGAGAGAGAGAGAAAAGGAGATTGTAGATTGTAGTTAGCCATGTAGGTGGGCCTCATCCAATCAGTTGAAACACCTTAAAAACAAAACTGAAGATTTTCCCCACAGAACTTAGAGCAGATATTCAATAATAAGAGAACCAAATTTATTAATAAGAGAACCAATTATAATTATTCACAAAGTTATAATTGGTAAAACTATGAAATTAGAGCCATGAATGCAAAAGCTATAAGTCCTATGAGGAAGAGATTCATCTTTTTGTTATGCTATATCGCCAGCATCTGTTATTGTGTCTGAGATAGTCTAGGGTCTCCATAATCCTTTTGGACATAAATGAATAAAAAAGATTTCAGTTCTAATAGGAAAGGCAAATGTGGGGGCATTAAAACATGTTTGGAAGCAAAGTCTAAGGATTTGGAAAAAGAGATTTAGAAAAAGAAAAGATTGACTATTAATTCACTAGCAAGGTAGAAACTGAACATTGATCTAATGATAGGAAGAGATTAAGGACCTAGATTCTCCAGGCAAGTCATGTGTGTTTTCTTTTGAAGGCATTTCTTGGGAGTAACTTTCATGTGCAAGACAGCAAACCTGCCAAGCATTTCTGAGAAATGTGGAGGGATCCGCGAGAGCTGCGGCAAGTTCCCATCCGTGAAATTCATGAGGACCTTCTCTTGGCGTGGAAGCCAGGATCCCATTCTGCCAGGAGGGGCTGTGCACGGAGCTCTGGGCCCCAAGGATGCTCTCCTGAACTTACCTCTTAGGAACAATCCCCTGGGAACCTATGTCCTATATCTCTGGCTTCAAGCCCATGCTCCACTGTTGAGTAAATGCACATTGTAGGAAATCCCAAGCTGGGTGCAGCATGAAATCAAAATGACTTAATTCATTATTAGTCGTGTTATTTTTGGGAAAACACCAAATTCTGAAGAGAAATGAGAGAGGCCTTCTGAGTACTCATGTGTGGGGGACCGGGGAGTGGCGGGTACTTAATTCCCAGCCTCATTATTCCCTCTGGGTAGAGTTTCTGACACGCTCATCCTTTGGTAGTGGTATCTTCCACTGCACATGAATCAAGGTGAAGTGTGAAATTCCTCTGTTTCGGAAAATGTCTAGGTCAACCTATGAACAGAGATGCTCCTCTTGTCCTGAAGCCTGGCGGGCTGGCTGATGTGAAGCCTGGACATCTTCTCTCCTCACTCTCGGTGGGTTCCTTCCTGTGGGTGCCCTGCTCACCAACGGTGCCTCCTCCTGGTGACCAGGCCTTTTGTTGTTGTTGATCCTGACATGTGTCAGAGGTGACTTTCACTGTTTCTTCCATGTGTGAGCCTGGAATTCTTTCACTTTTTTTCTTTCTTTTTTATTGACTTCCCTCCAGTCCCAGTTCCAGTCCTGGTTAGGTTGACAGAACTGCATTGGGCAGCCTGGCCAGTGGCAGGATTTTCCTCTAGCGCGCCGTGCGGTAGACTTTGCTGGTGTAGCTGTTTGCTTCAACACTTCTACCTTTAGTTAGCCACGTCTTCTCAGACTTATGTTTGAAGTTTAACTCCCATAAGATCCATCTTTGAAAAGGGACGACAGAGAAGCCAGAGCCTGAGCCTCCTCTGAGAAGTGTGGCGACTTGCTCATAAAGGGAGTCCAGCACAAATCCAGACCTTGCTGTGGGCTGAGCTTTTGCCCCAGGACTTGCAGGTGGGCCTAACTGGAACCTAGCTATGGTGCAGAGGTAGCCAGTGATGACAGGGTGACACTGATTAGGGTGGGCCCTAATCTACAGCAGTGTCCTTGTCAGAAGAGGGGAATGTGGACAGAGAGGGAGGGGAGAAGACAATGTGCAGTTGGAGGCAGCCACTGAAGCAAGCATCTGTAGGCCAAGGGATGCCCAGCAGAGCCGCCAGCCCCAAGGAGCCACCAGGAGCCATGCCAAAGGTCCCTTCCCAGAGCCTCCAGGCAGAGTGCAGCCCTGTGGCCACTTGTTCTGGACTTGGACCATCCAGGACTGTGGTAGTCAGCTTGTTCACTGCTGTGACTAAAAGACATTTGAAGAGGAGGAAAAGTTTATTTGGGAGCTCAGGTTTCTAAGTCATGGACAGCTGGCTCCATTCTTTGGGGTTCAAAGTGAGGTTGAACACCATGGAGGAAGAGTGTAGTGGAGGGAGGTGGCTCACATCACAATCAGAAAGCACAGGCTCCACTTGCCAGATGCAAAACATATATCCCAAAGCCATGCTCCCTGAATGCCACCTCCTCCAGCCACACCCCACCTGCCTTCAGTCACCACTCAGTTAACCCCGTCAGGGTATTAATTCACTGATTGGTTAAGGCTCTCACAACCCAATCATTTCTCCTCTAAACCTTCTTGAATGGTCTCACACGGGAGCTTTGGGGGACACTTCACATCCAAACAGTAACTAGGACTGTGAGAGAGAAAAATTTCTATTGTTTTAAACCATTAGTTTGTGGTTCTCTGTTATGGCATATTTAGAAAACTGAAGACATGCCTCAAGCAAGTTTGTTTAGGATTACTTTTTCTACCCTCAAAAAGATATGTCCTTTTTCATATGATATCAATTAATAAAACACTTTGCTCCCTAACATTTGAAGAGCAGCAAAAGGAGCTAGAAAACAAACTGCAGAACGACAACAGGCAACCTGGCCCTTTGGAAGCCTGAAGACTGGATCCCAAACCTGGAGCTGCGAGGTCTGATAAGCCCTCTGTCCATAGCCTCTGCAGCCGGGGATCCCTGACAATCTATGGCTAACCCAGAGTGTGTTAGACTCTTAAGGAAGCTTTTAGACATTCAAATTTGTGCAGGATGGTCTGCATAGCCCAATAATAAGCAGCAAAGGAACTCTGCCGCAGTCTGGCTGGGCACAAAAATAACCGGGAGGTCACGAGCCACTTGTAGGTTGAAACAGGAACTACTTTATTGCCAGAACCCCCCCCCCCCAGAACTCTCTCAAACTCCACGGAAACTCCACAAGAACCAACGGGAACTCAACAGGAACTCCGCGAGAACTCAAAAGTAGCGGGCACCCAAGGTAGCAGGAGCCGCCCCACTGCCGGACAGCAGAGGTCCACATACACAACTGAATACACAGCTAGCCCCAATCCAGCATCATCCAGTTACAGCAATCAGCCACCATCCCAATAATTATACACAACTTAACTTAATCACCATCATCCCAATGGCTCACTGGCATCACCTCCCAACCACTCTTTCTAGCAAAATGCCAGGCGCCATCCCGACTTGACTGTGGCTCTCAACAGAACTCCACAACTGGAAACAAACTTCCTAACAGCTTTAATGTAAAACAACTTTATGTAGATGCATATTTGCACGTCTGTCCACTTAGCTATTTAAATCCATGCTCTATTTCAATGATTATGGAAAGGCTATTGTGATAGACTATGTGTTTGTATTCCCCAAAATCCATATACGGAAACCCAACCCCCAATGTGATGGTGTGAGGAGGGTGAGGTCCTCACAATGGGATCAGAGCCCCCAGGAGGACAGAGAGAATGCTGGAGTCCTCTTTGTCTCTCTCCACCCCACCTGCATGATGTGAAGATAAAGTGAGAAAAGGGCATTCTGAAATACAGGGAGAGTGTCTCAATAGATACTCAATCTGCTGGCGCCTTGATCTTGGATTTCCAGCCTCCAGAACTGTAGGAGATGCACTTCCAAGGTGTAAGCCGTTTGCCCTGTGGAGTTGTCCCAGTGGCCAGGGCTCACGAGGCAGCTCTATATTGATGAGTCTGGACTAGTAGCTGGAAGGGATGTGCCCTCTACTAGATGGCACCATCCCTAATCCTGTCACACTCAGGCTGGTTCCCAGTGGTCTCTTCTCTCTGGCCACCTGCCTTGGCACCTTCTTGAGGGCTGTCTCTCTCCATCTCCTGTTCCATAGTGCTCCCCTTCCTATAAGACCAACTCTAGAACTTTCTTACCCTTGCTATGTTTTCTTTTAAGTGAAAACAAAGGGGATAATAAAAACAGCAAACCTAAGAAGTGCTACAAGTTTAAAAACCTTTCTCTAACAATCATGGGACCTGGCCTATCTCCTATTCTGCCTATTCTCAAGAATAAAGCGAAAGAATCCTTGGTGCTTAAAAACTCCAATTGGGAATGTTATTACAGAGAATTGAGACCTTCTCTGGGATTCTCAGGAAACACTGAGAGAGGGGTACCACTACCCCCTGGTGAGAAAGTGAGTTTGCAGGTGCAGACGAAGCTGCTCAAGTGGAACTTGGCTTCAAAAGTGACAGAGTGTGGACAGGTTTAGGGGTTTTGATAGGAAACTGAGCTCCACAAGCCTTTACTTAAGGTTTTAGAGAAGGAAAACCATTTCTTTCCTTTTTTTTTTTGTTTTGTTTTGAGACTGAGGAGAAAGAAATACTTCCAGTAGCACAAGAGCTGATCAGGGATCTTTAGATGATCAATGGCCTAAAATCTCAAATCTTCCTGTCTCTGAATGAGCTTCCAAAATGACTTGAGACAAAATGGAGAGACGGCCAGCATTACCATGCCCTAGGGCCAGACCCTGGGTTACAGAGGGTATGTTATGCCAGGTTCACAGAAGAAATTATACTGGCATTTGACAGATGAAGAAAGTAAGATAAGTTATCAAAGGCTGACGGCACCTAGTACCAAAGCTATGATCCAAAATGAGGTGTGCATGATTCCAAAGCTTGTGTTCTAGTCCTTCTGCCCTAGTATTAAGATATGTTCATGACAAGGTTTACAACTTAGAAAATTTTCAGCATGGACAGTATGCAGTTGTGTGTGTGTGTGTGTGTGTTAATCCACAGGCAGCACATATTCTAATCAGGAAGCCACATGTGGAAGGGGTCACCAGGTCACCAGTATTAGCTCAGAAACATTTCGGTCATTCTGGAGCTGCCTACACCAAAGATTTCTGCCATGTATTCTTCTGACTGATTTATTCAATGCCAAATCAGATTTTCTTTCATGATATTGATGGTGTGTAATTGGCATAAATGTTAGATAAATGCGGAAAAGGATGTCTCAATGGCGAAATCATACATATTAATAATATGTCATTTGCAAAACATCTCTTAGAGACACACTTATATGAAGGTGGTTCCAAGGACCCAGTGAGGCCTATGACCTGAGCCCTTAGAAATGGTTCTGGAGTTGGGATCTCTGAGAGATTTGGTGTCAGGTTTTTGCTTTTGAGGCTTTCTGTTGCCTGGCACTGGCTCTGAATCCCACTGCCCAGTGTCACTGCTGCAAGAGAACATTTTACTGAAGGGCAGCAAGTCAGAGAGCTTAGACTTCATCGGGCTTGCAGGACAGTGTGTTAAGAGTGCTGTGGGTCTTCTGGTGAATGCGGACCTGATCAAAGTCTGTACATGGACAAGGGCAGCCTGGCTCTTCCCCTTGCTGCTCCTGGTAACAAAGCTGTGGGAGAGTGGGTGATTCTCAAGCATCTCAAACTTTACAGGGATTAACATTCTCTTTCAAAAAAGAATCTAAAGATATGTCTATGAATTTCAAATGTGTCTGTCAGTCTGCTCTTCAGATCTTTTGTGTCAGAATCACTTAGAATCTGGAATTCTTCAATTTCTCAGCATCTTTTAAAGCTCCGGTAGTAGCAAGGCCTGAGAATCTGAATTGTAATGAGTTCCCCTGGGATTCTCTATACTCTGAGGATTCAGCCAACGAAGATATAACCACAAAAACGTCAGGAACATTTGCTGACAGCATGTCCCGGAGGCAGACCAAAGACCCAAGAGCAAGCCAATGCCCTCCTGACATCTGGATTTAGAAAGCAAACTCCGTCAAGCAATAAGAAATAGGAGACCATAAAACCCTTACATCCTGTGAACTTTTGGCCACAGACATGTGGCTACAGCTATTTGCCTACCCGTCTAGATACAGATAGATGAAAACCACCACAGGCATTCAGTGATCCCACCCGTGGTCAATGGCCACAGACAAGTAGAGATTGCTAGCAGCTTCTCAACGGACAATCCTCTACAACTGCAAGGAGAACTTTTGGCCAAAAGCCCATGGGGTCAAATAACTTTTTGGAGAAAACCAGTTTGGCATTTTAGTTGCTTTTTTCTCATATCCATCAGACCTAGTAGATCGGAAACATTAGTTTGTTCACTCATAAGATATCAAAGTTTACAAAATCATGCAGTTTTTGGTTCCAACAAACATTGTGCAGGACTAGTTCAGGACTCTGGTTTTTAAGATAGCACCCATAAGAAAGAAGTGTTGGCCCTGTACAGGCATCAGAGAGAGATCTGAGCTGGGTGCAAACTCAGTGGAATGTTAGTAAAGCTCCTAGGGCTTCTGATTCTACTTTTAGACAATTTTGGGAAAAAAAAGCTTGTCCTGTATATTTTATACTGCTTGCTAATTCATTCATAAATATTTATTACTCCTATCTTATATTCCAGGAATTTTTCTAGGACCCTGGGGGACATAGGAGGAAACAAGACCGACAAGGTAATTGCTCTTATGTATGCTTACTCTAATAACTAGAAAAAAAGAGATGCACATAGTTATATTTAAATATATACTTACATAAGCAAATAAGTAGATATATGAATATTAATAGGAATATTTTCAGAGGCAAATATATGTACACATGTATATTTTAAAACTAAAACCAAAGTCTTTTCTGAGGATGTGATATGTTTTCTTAGATTTCACATTGCACGAGTTTGGATGAGAAAAACAATATCTAATGGAAAGACGTATTATCCCAAGATCTGCTGAGTTCATCTTGAAACTTCCCTTATTTTAGCACAGTATTGGTTAACCAGTAAAGGATGGCGTTCTTACCTCCAAAGAAGTATTTCTCTCCAGTTTTAACTTGAAGAGGACTATTTGTTCGAACAGCTGATGCTTCATCCCCATCAATGGTGAGAATAGCGAAGTTTTCCTTGGCTAGAAAACGAACCTCATGCCACTGACCATCATTCAACCCAGAACCTGAAAGGTACAAGATAAAAGTCAGCTTTTTATGTTAAGATGGTTCTGTTAAATACAGCTTTAAAAAAATCATATTATTTTAAATTGACAAATGATAATTTTATTAGATTTATGGTGCACAGTGTGATGTTTCGATACATATAGAAATTGAATTAATTAAGCCAGTTTAATTAACATTTTGATAACCTCTCTTACTTGACATACTTTGAAATTTATTCAGTTATTTTTAAATATGCATTACTATTGAGTGAGTTTCCCTAGAAGTTACTGGTCAAAGTAATAGTTCCAGCTAGGAGAAATAAACACAAATTTTAATATCAACAGAATTAATATTTTAGAAGTAAAACCATACATTCATCTAGAAAAATATAGTGCTGCTTCTAAATTTCATTATCTCATGTCTCTTTAAGATTATATCTGGTTCTTTCGTCCATTGGACTGAATAAAGCACAATCTAAGTCAATCAGGCGAAGAGATATGATTAAAATTATATCAGGATGGTTGGGGGTAAAGAATGCTCTGAATAAAGTCATTTGGAAAGTGACGATGAACTGTTTAAATTTCATAACCTATTTTCTGTTTTGCATGATCATACTCTAAGAGATTTATGGTTTTATCTAATTTTTCATTTTTAAAATACTGTCCATATTGGTTATTTTCTCTCAATGAACACCTGGTAGTTTATAGATATTAGGTACCAAATAAAAATGTGTGACTATGTGCAATTATATGTCTGAATTAACCACTAATGATGACAGGAAGTAACAAAAGGATTTTGAGTCATTTATAAGAGGGCATTGTTAAAATGAGGTCAGTCATATTTCAGCAAATAAAAACCATCAAAATAAAACAACAATGTTCACCTTGACAATTTCGTTTCCTAATACAAAGACATTTAGTTGTAGACATTCTATTGATCACTCCAGTAGGTGACAATAGTTCAATGTCTGTTTGGTTTGTGTTCACTTTACAAAGAATAATTCAAAATTTAAGGTACAAATAGGAGAGCAATTATAGAACCTAAGAACCTAGAGAGTATTTAGGAAACAGAGAAACTGAAGAGAGTGAAAGAGGCTTTATGTGACCTTGGAAAAAGAAAGCGATTCAATTCTAGTCTACTTCAGATGGTATAATCTAAAGTACAGGTTAAAGTTCCTGGAGCGTACACTTCATTTTCACAAAAGAAAGACTAGCAAGCAAAGATATTTAGAAATAGTGTAAATCCATGGAGCACAGAAGAAGGATTTAGGTGCCAGATAATTTATAACAGGAGCCTGTAAACCACATCTGTGGGCCATAACTTTATTTTGGCTACCCATTTTTGTTTAATCTGTGGGATAAGAATGGTTTGTATATTATTAAAAAGTTGAAAAGAAATCAAAATAGTAATAATATTTAGTGACAAGAAAAAATTTCATAAACTCAAATTTTAGCATTCATATACAGTTTCATTAAAAAATAGTCAAGTCCACTTGTAGGGCAGACAATTGCCCTACATTAACTGAGTCAAATAGTTGTACCAGGAATTATATGACCACAAAGTCTAGATGATTTACTATGTGGTTCATCCAGAAGAATGGCATTAGCTAACAGTTGTTTCATGCTATTACACTAGAGTACTATTTAAAAAACCAAAGCCTACTGAATCTTAGAAGGTAGTCATGTATCTGTGAAATTTACTCACATTATAGTAAATATCATTGTGCTATGGTTTGGATGTGGGATGTCCCCCAAAAGCTCACGTGTGAGACAATGCAAAAAGGTTCAGAGGAGAAGATTGTGTTGTGAGGATCTTTACCTAATCAGTGAATTAATCCCTCGTGGGGATTAACTGAGTGGTAACTGGAGGTAGGTGGGGTATAGATGGAGGAAGTGGCTCATTCAGGTTTGGCTAGGGGGTGTATATTTTGTATCTGGGGAATGGAGTCTCTGCTTTTTGATCACATTGTGTGAGGTGCTTGCTTCCCTCCACCACACCTTTCCACCATGATGTTCTGCCTCACATCAAGCCCCTAGGAATGTAGCTGGCCTTCTATATGCTAAGACCTCTGAATGTCTGAGCCCTCAAATAAATAAACTTTTCCTCCTCTACAATTGTGCTCGTCAGATCTTTTAATTGCAGCAGTGAAAAAGCTGACTAAAACACATTATAAATAGTATGGCCAGATATTTCTTAGGATTTTCAAATTTTTCATTTATTAATACTGAGCATATTTTATTTTAGTGGTGGATGATACAAAATGTCTGCTTTAATCAATACAAAATAATTTCCAAATTATAAATTATACACACACACACACACACACACACACGAAAAATTATTCATAGTATAAAAATGTGTGCATGGAATAGCACCCGAGTGTCTGTGCCCACTGCCCACACCACTTCCTTGCTGGCTGGCACACTGACTACACAGATTTGCCCAAACCTTGAGAATACATAAGCAGCCCTCACCCCAAAACAGAAATGGGGACAGGACATGAAGTGTGGTGTGGGGAGGTGGTATCAGCCAACTCATGACCTGAGGTGTAACTGCAGGGTAGCACAGCCTCAACCATGAGAGAGATTATGCTTCTGATGCATACTCACAACTCAGATGGTGAACCTTACTTTATGAAATAGTCCCACAGAAGCTCCAACAATACTTTAACACATGAAATAGGAGAGACAAGGCCTCAAACCAACAACTAGACCCCAAAGAGGAACAACCAGAGGGGGATCTAAGGTCCTACTCCTTTAAATCTACTTATACATCAAAAGCAAAGCATGGTCCTAAGGGTGGGGGTGTATACCAAAGGAAACAAAGATGAAAACGTAAGAGGAATCTATTAAAATAGGTTTGTAAGTCTAAGTCCTCTGACAACAGGAGAAAACAGGAAAAAAAAAGTCTTCTTGCCAAAATTACAATCCCCCAACACAGGAACCCACAGATATGGAAGTAATTAAAATTTCAGAGAATTATTACAAAGAACTGATTATTAAAATATTCAAAGCACTACAAGAAGATCTAAGAAATAAAATCAGAGAGCAAATATAGGAGGTGAAAGACTATTTCAATAAAGAAGTAGAGATATTGAAAAGAAACCAATAAGAACTCTGCAAATGAATGATACAATGCTCAAATTAAAAAATTTACCTGAGATTATCACCAAAAATTAGATTATGTATAGAACAGAATTTCAGATGCTGAAGACAGGGTATGAGAGCTTGAATACTCAGTATTTGATTTTTTTTTAAAAAAAAGAAAAGAAAACATGTTCAGAATACAAAAACTCTGGGACAACATCAAGAGTCCAAATTTGACAGTCATTGGGATAGAAGAGAGCATGGAAATACAAGACTAATACCATTAAGAATGTTTTCAGTGAAATAATAGCAGAAAAAATTTAGAACCTTAGAAATAAGATAGACAACCACATATAGGCTGCAAATAGAACCCCAAATAGACAAGATTATAAAAAAAACTTTCTAAGAAACATCATAATAAAAATGCTTTACCAAGAAAATGTGGAAATAAGGTATAAATAAAAGCTATAGGAGAAAGCATCAGGTTCACTTCTTACTTCTCAACCCAGACACTAAAATCAAGAAGGGCTCAGAATGAAATATTCTAGGCTTTGAAAATAATTGCCAGCCAATGTTTACCGTATCTAGCAAAGCTATATTTCAGAATTTGAAAAGAATGAAAATGTTTCCATAAGGATAAACTAAAAGGATTCATGATCACTAAGCCAGTACTACAAAAAGTATTTAAAGATATACTACACACAGAAAAAACTCAAAAACAAACCTCAAAGCTCCCAAATCAGGAAGCTCTCTAAAAAAACAATTAACTAAGTAAAAATTAAGATTGAATTAAATATAACAAACAAACCAAAATGGCCAGAATAACAAGTTTCTATCCAAAATGATACTGAATGTAAATGGTCTCAGTTTCCTAATTAAAAGACATATACTGGCAGAATAAATTTAAAAAAATAAGATCCAATTATATACTGTTGACAAGGGACTCATAGGCAAATACATCCACAGAATGAAAGCAAAATTATGGGGAAAAAAATCCACATAAATGGAGTCTGAAAATAAGCAGGAGTACCTATTCCTATATTTGATCAAGTAGATTTGAAGTGAAAAATTAATGATAAGAGATAAAATGGTCATTACATATTGATAGAGAAAAAAAATCCAACATGAAGATATAAATATAGAAAATATTTATGCCTCAAATGTTTGTACACTTAATTACATTAAATAAATAAATAAAACTTTTTTACATTAAATCCCAGATAAAACCTAATAGAATAATACTGGGTAATTTCAACACACCCCTTTCACCAATGCAGAGTTCATTCAATAAAGATACTTCCAACCTAAATAATACTATAAATCACACGGATCTACAGACTTCTACAGAATATTTCACCCAAAACCAGCTGACTATACTTTTTTCTCAGCAGCTCAAGAAATCTTTTCCAAAATACACCATATTCTAGGTCACAGTGTAAGTCTCAGCAAATACAAAATAAATGAAATTATTTCATGCATCTTATCAGATCATAATGGAATGAAATTAGAAATGAATATCAAGAAAATAATAGAAATGGGGCTGGGGATGTGGCTCAAGCGGTAGCGTGCTCGCCTGGCATGCGTGCGACCCGGGTTCGATCCTCAGCACCACATACCAACAAAGATGTTGTGTCCGCCAAAAACTAAAAAATAAATATTAAAAAATTCTCTCTCTCTCTCTCTCTCTCTCTCTCTCTCTCTCTCTCTCTCTCTCCTCTCTCACTCTCTCTTTAAAAAAAATAGAAATGGTACAAATACACAGAGACTGGAACAAAAATCTTAAATGGGAAATGGGTCATAGAAATAATGAGAGAAGAAATAAAAAAATTTTAGAAAAAAGTAATAATAATGATGCAACATATCAAAATCTTTGGGATAGTATGAAGACATTATCAGATGAAAGTTTATAGCACTGAATAACAACACTGAAAACAAACCCAGAAAGATCACAAATAACTAATCTAATGCTACACCTTAAGACACAAAGAAGAAGAACAAACAATTTTCACAATTAGTAGAAGACAGGAAATAATATTAGAACTGAAATTAATAAAATTGAGAATGAGAAAACAATACAAAGGATAAATGTAACTGAGTTGGCTCTTTGAAAAGATAGATAAGACTGATAATTTGCTGAAAGAAAGAACCCAAATCAATACAATTAGAGATGAAAAAAGAGATATCAGCACAGATACTTCTGAAATCCAGAGGATCACTAGAAACTATTTTGAAAATTTATACTCTAATAAATTGCAAAATCTAAAGACACTGACAAATTTCCAGACACATATGACCTTACCAAATTGAACTATAAACATATAGAAAACCCAAGCAGACCTATATAAAGCAATAAATTGAATCAGCAATAAAGGTATTTTAAAAGAAAAGCCCAGGACCAGATAGATTCTCAGTCAAGATCTTCCAAACCTGTGAGGAAAGAACAACACCAGCCCGCCTCAAATTATTTTGTAAAATAGAAAGAGGGGAACTCTCCCAAATGCATTCTATGATGCCATTGTCACCCTAATACCAAAAACAGACAAAGACACATCAACTTAAAGAAATCTATAGAGCATTATCCCTGATGAACATAGATACAAATGTTCTTAATAAAATATTACCAAACAGCACTCAAAAACACATCAAGAAGATAGTGCACCATGATCAACAGGATTTCATCCCAGGGATGCAAGATTGTTTCAACGTACACAAATTAATAAATGTAATTCCTCATGTAAATAAAATTACATAAAAGTATCACATGCTCAGAAGAGTATATACAATCAATTAACAAATACATGAAAAAAATGTTCATCATCTCTCATAATTAGAAAAATGCAAATCAAAACCACCCTTAGACATCATCTCACTCCAGTCAGAATGGCAGCTATTATGAAGAAAAATAACAATAAATGTTGGTCAGGATGTGGGGAAAAGGCACACTCACACACTGCTGGTGGGACTGCAAATTGGCGCAGCCAATTTGGAAAGCAGTATGGAGATTCCTTGGAAAACTGGGAATGGAATCACCATTTGACCCAGCTATCCCTCTCCTTGGTCTATACCCAAAGGACTTAAAAACAGCATATTACCAGGATACAGCCACATCAATGTTTATAGCAGCATGATTCACAATAGCTAAACCATGGAACCAACCTAGATGCCCCTCAGTTAGATTAATGGATTAAAAAATATGGCATATATACAAAATGAAATATTACTCAGCAATAAAAGAGAATAAAATCATGGCATTTGTAAGTAAATGGATGGTGTTGGAGAAAATAATGTTAAGTGAAATTAGACAATCCCCCAAAAAACAAACGGTGAATGTTTTCTGTGATATACATCTCTGACCCATAATGGGGTAGGAAGGGGGAGCATGGGAGGAATAGACGAACTCTAGATAGGGCAGAGGGGTGGGAGGGGAAGGGAGGGGCAGGGGTTAGCAATGATGATGGAATGTGATAGACATCAGTATCCAAAGTACATGTATGAAGACATGAATTGGTGTGAACATACTTTATATACAAACAGAGATATGCAAAAGTGTGCCCTATATATGTAATAAGAATTGTAATGCATTCCACTCATGTATTTAAAAAATAAAATCAATTTATAAAAGTATCACATGATATATCAGATTCAGAAAAGGCCTTGGACAAAAAGCAGTACTCCTTCATGTAAAAATGCCAGAGAAATTAGGACTACGGGGAACTTGCCTCAACAATATAAAGGCTATATATGATAAAAGGAAACAAACAACATACTAAGCAGAAAATAAAAATGAAAGAATTTCCTCTAAAATCAGAAACAATACCAGGATATCTCTCATTGCACCTACTTAATGTAGTTCTTGATACTGTAGCCAGAGCAATCAGGTAAGAGAAGGAAATGAAAGAGATACAAATAGGAAAAAAAAGAAGTCAAATTTTCTGTTTGCTGATGACATGATCCTGTATCTAGAAGACCCCCAAAACACTAGAAAACTTTCTGGAGCTAATAAATTCAGCAAAGTAGCAGGATTCAAGATCAATATTCATAAATCCATAGCTTTCCTATACTCTGATCATGAATCTGCTAAGAGATCAGAACAAGTATTCTGTTCACAATAACCTCATAAACAAACTTAATACTTGGGAATAAATCTAACCAAGGAGGTGAAAGTCTTTCTACAATGATGACAATAAAACCCTGAAGGAAGAAATTAAAGATACTTTAGAGGACAGAAAGACTTCCCCTGTTTTTAGAGAGGCAGAATTAATGTTGTCAAAATGGCCATACTACCAAAAGCACTATTACAGATTCAATACAGTCCCCATCGAACTACCAATGGCATTCTTCCCAGAACGAATAAAATAAAACAAAACAAAAATAAATAAATAAACCAGCCCTGACATTCATTTGGATGAACGAAAGACCTAGAACAGCCAAAGCAATACTGAGGAATAAGTGATATTGTTGGCATCACAATACCCAACCTCAAATATTACTGAAGCAGAGCTACAGTAACAAAACAGCATGATATTGGCATCAAGATAGACATGAAGACTAATGATATAGAATAGAAGATAGAGACAAATCCACATACTTACAGTCATCTGATATGTTAGCAATGTGCCAAATTTTATATATATATATATATATATATATATATATATATATATATATATATATAAAATTTCCTCTAAAATCAGAAACAATATCAGGATATCACTCTCATTATACCTACTTAATGTAGTTCTATATAGATATAGATAAGAAAAGAAAGCCTTCTTAAGAAACGATGCTAGAAAATCTGAATATTCATATTTAGAATAATGAAACTAGATCCTTCTCACACCCTACACAAAAATAAAATCAAAGTGGATCAAAGACTTAAGTTGTAAATCTGAAAATTTCCAACTGCTAGAAGAAAACATAGGGTCAACACAGAAACATATTGGCAATCATTGGCTTTCTTAACAAGATTGCTAAAGAAATAAAATCAAGAATCAATAAGTGGGATGAAATCAAATAAAAAGATTCTGAACAGCAAAGAAAAGGATTAAGAACATGAAAAGAGAATCTATAGAATGGGAGAAATCTTTTTCAAGCTACTTTTCCAACAGGGGAAAATATATAAAAATATATATATATAAAATCTCAAAAATCTCAGATATATAAAAATCTCAAGAATTTTATATCATAAAACAAACAAAATACAAAAAAACAACCCAATGAAAAAGAAGGATTAAAAAAATGCAGAAATTTCTCAAAGAAGAAATACAAATGGCCAAGAAATATATGAAAAAATGTTCAAATGACAATCAAGAAAATGCAAATCAAAACTACATTGAGATTTCATCTTCAGTTAGAATGACAATCATCAAAAATACAAATAATAATTAACGCTGGTGAGAATTTGAAGGGAAAGGTATATATTCATACATTGTTGGTTGAACAGCAAATCAGTACACTTTATAAAGCAATATGGAGATTCCTCAAAAGACTAGATTAGGAACCATCAAATAACCTACTCCTTGGTATTTACTCAATAGAACTAAAATGAGCATACCATAGTGATATATTATTTCAATGTTTCTAAGCAGTTCAGTCCACAACAGCCAAGTTATGGAATGAACCCAGGTGCCCATCAACAGATCAGTAGATAAACTAATATGGTACATATAATAGCACAAGGGAGTTTCACTCAGCCAAAAGGGAGAATGAAATTTTGGCATTTGCTGGTAAATGAATGGAGCTATAGAACACTGAAAAAATTGAAATAAGCAATTCTCATAAAGTCAAGGGGTGACTGCTTTCTCTCATTTGTGAAAGCCAGAGCAAAGCAAAGGGAAAAGTAGGGGGCAAATTCCTCCAAAATCAAGGGCTGTGGGCTGGGGTTGTAGCTCAGTGACAAAGCGCTTGCCTAGCACTGGGTTTGATCCTCAGCCCCACATATAAATAAATAAAATGAAGGTATAAAAATAATATAACAACAACAAAAATCAAGGGGAGGTGAGCAAAGCAGAGAAAGGAAATAGGGAGGGAGGGAGGAGGGATGGGAAAAGGGAGGAACTGTAGAATAAAATTGACAAAATCACGCTGTTTATGTATGAGCCTATCACAGTGAACTCCGCATTTACTTTTATCTATAAAGCACCCATTAAAATACCAATAGGAGGGAGAGCAGCAGAGTAAAGGATGGGAAACAGGGAGTGGTGGGGGGTGGGAAGGCAGAGGATGCCCTGGGGATGGGAGTGGAGCAAATTATATTCTGTGCATATGATTATTCCATAATGAACCCCACTGTTGCGGACAGCTATGGAGCACTAATGAAAACAGTTTGAAAACATTGTGGACAGCCTCCTACCTGCACCGGAATGCTTGTCTGGAGCCCTTTAATAGCTCACTAACTGGATTCCTTGCTTAGGTTCTTTCCATTTACAGTCTATTTTCCTATAATAGTAATGCTATCTTTTTTTTTCCCCTAAGTGTAATTGGGATCTTAGTATTTCCCTTATGACAACTTTCTGTTGCTCTGCAGCTCATTAAAAGCACCAGCCGAAGGCCTCTGCTGAAGGGAGGGGTGTCCTGTGGTCCTTCTGGAACACCTGCTGCAAATAGCCTCCAGTCTCTGCTCCCTCCCTTCAGGCCACTGAAAATACCACCTGGTCAGAGAGGCTTTCCTGAGCTCTTCAGATAAATGCCATTGTCCTCCCCTCTAGCATTGCCCTTTATCAGGTTTATCCTACCTCATGGAATGTCTCATCACTGAATTTAGTACATGTTTATTTACTAGTTTGTTTTCTGTCTCCTACCACTTGATTATTTGCCCTTTGAGGTCAGGGGCCTTCTCTGTTTTATTCTCTGTTAAACTCCTGGCAGCCCAGGTGTGCCTGGCACTTAGTGGGTGTGAAGAAATATGCAAATGAACCTGGGGGTGGTCATGAGTGGGAACTTGGCCTTCTGAGTGTCGCAGACAGCTAAGATGTTGATGGAACACAAGACAGCAGGAACAGCAGCACTGGCATTGCTGTCTGTGGTTTCTATTCTGGAAACATCGCACAGTGTGATCAACTCTATTGGTAAGACCTACACTCTGTCTCATATTTTCTTATTGTTAAGTTTAATTTAGTGTCAATAGAGCTTCTTAGAAACTGGTATCACCCTAACATATCCACAGTGGTCCTTGTCAGGTAATGAGTTATTCAATAGAGCATATTCTCTCGTATCTCCCTGGGTATCACTTGAAGACAACCCATACATTTCAGTGGCTTCCGGTGATGTCGGAGAGTGTTGCCCAGGGTTAGTGGTCGCTACAGTCTTGGAAAGTCTCCAGGGAGATTGAATTGGCTGCTCACAGTGGCGAGCCTTTTAATAAAAACCTTTTTGTGGCTTACTGCCCTCCCCTGTCTTATTTTCCTTCTCCCCACACTATGTTTATTGTATCAACGTAAAATAAAATGTATGCACCTAAATTTCTATATTTGGATTTGGTTTCTGGTATGTACACGTAACTTTTAAAGACAATTTCTTATTATAAAGTAAAAATCCTTAGTTTTAATCCATTTCTTTATGTGACAAGAAGAATATCTTTACCAAGTCATTTAATCGCAGAGATTTTTTTTCCTGTCTATACAAAAATTGGGAAAATAATTCTTTATTCTTTCTTGCCTCTCAAATATGCATGAAGAACAACGTAAGTAAAATCCTGTCTGCTGTAAAATTACTATGCAAATGTAGTCTTATTCTTAAATTAAAATCAGTTAGCTGTCAGATAAGCAATAGTGTAGACTGAGAAACTTCCTCTGGAGTAGGTCCCTGTGGGTTCTCCCACAGAATTGATGCATCAGAGAACATATTTTTGTCATAACATTTAAAGCACAAAACTGGATGTATTGTTGACTATCCCTAGGAGTTTTTGATTTTGCTTTTGCTTTCATTTTTATCTTTACAATATGATGAATCCTTCCATGAAATGTAGTTTTGGGACATGGGTCTCGGTGACATCAATATTATAGATGTTCAATTCACAAATCCAAAATATGATCTGAAAGAATCATTCTACAGGGGGAATCACTTACAAAATGTTTACAGCTATTCTAAAAATAGACCAGAAAATAGCTCAGAAAAGTCCCTGTAAAATTTCTTCATCAGAAAATTAACTTAAAAATGGAACATAATCATCTGTTTTGTTCATGGCAAAAGGTCTATTATATTAATCAGATTAAAATTAAAAAGTTATTTTATTTTCTCAAAGAACTTAATTACTAGAGAAATTGGAGTCTAGATGAAAGTGATCATGTTGACAGCAGCCGATTCTGTATATGCACGTCAGCTGTTATACCTATTCATTTAATTCCAATTATTCTTTTGGACATTTAATGTTAAACCATTAGAGATATGCCTCAGCAATCCAAGACAGGCATGGGTTCCCACATGCAATGAGCTTGCTCTTAATGCAGAAGGGATGACCAAACGTGGACAGAAAAACTATCAAAGAAGCAACATACTTTCTTTTGAGCAATTTGGTCATCCCTTCTGCATTAAATCACTCAAGGCTCTTTGCAGAGAAAAATCTAATTTTATGATTTCTACATGAGTGAATATTTATAGAAATACTATTTGAAACCCTATGTGCTAGCCACTCTGATAAGGATGCTACTTACAGTTGATTCATTTATACTTCACAGAACATTTTGAAATACTATCTCCAACATATATTAGAGGGACTGAGCCTAACAAAATGTAGGCATGCCATAGTTGGTGAATGGCAGAGAACAGAACTGGAACTCACCAATCAGGTTCCAGGGCCAGATCTTACAAAAAGCAAACCAAAACCAAAACAGGACACAACAACAAACCATGTTATATAGCCCCTGTGCATCACACACACACACACCACATTACACACCACACCACACCACACTATGCACATACACTCTTCCACTTGTCACATCTGCAGAAGAGCTCAGTTCCTAGGAACAGCCTGGTGTCACATGGCATCGAGACCACAAATAAACTTAGAATGGAAATTTTATAGTAAATGTTTGGTCAGCAAATTCTAGTAATTACCCCTTGAGGCACGTTTAAATAAGCCCATGATTATGCATGTAAACCACCTCTACACTTTGTGGAACGCTAAGAGAACTTTGTGTGCTCATTTCCCCCCACCTCCACCACTTTTTTTTTTTTTTTGAACCCAGGGCCTCACATATGCTAGGCAAGTGCTCTACCACTGAGCCACAGGCCCAGCCTTCTCCTCCTAATGTTTAAGGAGAGAATGACTTTGACTGCTGTCTTGTGGGTGGTAGTGCTGAGATGTTCATCCAGACCTTGAGACTCCCCACAGGTAGTTTTCCCACCTCTCAGAACTCAGCCATCCAACATCACGGCAAGAGAAGAGAGGATGTCACATACCCAGCCACGTCTCCTTGGTCTGTGTCCCTCCTACTCATGAAGGGGACCCTGGACAATTTTGGATGAAACATAAACTGAAATAGCCAGGACCTGACTTCTCATGTTCCAGAATATGTGTGTTGTTTGCTTGCTTTCCTGGCCTTCTGTCAGTTGGAGCAAACAACACAGAATTATTTCTGTTTCAGAAGAGCCATAAGGAATAACATTTTAAAGATTATTTTTAAAACCAACAGTACTGTTTATTATTTTTTAATTCATAAGAAATGGAACACTCATGAAATTTAAGAAAGTCCACATATGAAATTCACTGAGAGTACTGGAGTTGACTAGATCGGTGCTATGCATGTGGACTTATAATACATACGAATGGGTTTATTCAGGGAGAAAACACAATGTATAATCATTCCAAGACTTATTAAAAATTTCTCAAGTCACATATAACAAAGAACACATCGCCCAATGGGTTAAATCAGCCCTTGTATTCACTGTTGAAGGGACATTGTGCTTCTGCCCACCGTCCTAGGGCCTGGAGGTCTGAAGGCTAGAGACTTACCAGGGATCCACACTCCTGCTGTGGTGGGGCCCTGGCAGCTAGACAGCGACTCAGAGCATCCAAAAAGGAAGGATGTTGTTTGCCGATATGTAGGCAAAGAGCTCATGTCTCATCTTCTGAGAGCCTCAGAGGTATGTGGCACTGTCCACACAGCCCACTGGACACTATCCTCTATAGAGTAAATAGTGACTCAGTCCTGAGCCGCCAGCATCAGAGGGCAGAGAGCAGAGTGTGGGAGTCCCTGAGGGTATTCACACAGCCACATGCCTGCCTTCACTCTTTGCTAACCCCCGTGATTCTTGACCTCTCTGTGCCTCAGAATTTTCTGCACTAAAATATAAATAACATAACCTACTTAAGAGGTTCACTTTGAATAGATCAATCAGTATTTGTATAGTATTCAAGTGGTACCAGGCACATAGGAGGTATGACCTCTCTATAGAGCAAAGTAAAAAAATAAAATAAAACAAGATTTTCATTAATTTTAGCTATAGAAAAGGAATCTGACTTAAACTCACCAATTTTTTTAGAGGCTAATGCTTTACAATTACACATATCAATGTAGTGATAAGCAAGAGGGCCATATAGTAAGTTATTCCAAAGTGAAGCTCATGAATATATATGCACACGAGACAATAGAAAAAATGTATGTCCTAACTTTACACTAACTGCAACTGGAGGCCCTGGAGAAAGGGGTCCCATGGATTGGTGTTAGATATGGGAAGAATTCCTGTATCTCAAACTACTCAGAAGTAAAGTTCTGTTCCAGGGAAATGTGTTGGATGATTCACAAAAACTTGACAGACACACCAATATTAAAGTTGCGTGTGAAGAATGAAAATAAATAATTCCTAAAGAGAGTGGAAAATGAACTTTTCAAATTACTTATGTATGCACTTTTGAAAATACACAGTAAATATTAGACATTTTTACCAATATCCCTTCAAAATTATACACTCAAATTTGTGGCAATGTCCCCAGCTATCTTATTTGGGAAATGGGGCACTGTCTTACATTGAGGGCCATAATTATTCCACTCAAGCCCACGTGTAATATGGTAGCCTACAGTGTAATATACCCCATAGAGGCTGAGAGAGAATTAGAACCCAGGGGAGTTTGGTTCACAGTCCCACCGGCAAGAGGCAGATTTCCAGAAAAGGCAACATCATTGGCTCTGAAGTCAGGTGAATTGGAAATGAGTCTCATTTCGACTCATCTAATAGTTGGGCCTTCTGCAAGTTAACCTCAGTTTACTAAGAATATATTGAATATATCTAATAGGATTGTTGGGAGGACTAAAGGTACAAATGTCTCTGAATTATGAGGTTTCCACTTATGATTTTTTTTTTAACTTTCTGATGGTACAAAAGTAATTTGTGTTCAGTAAAAACTGTTTAAATTTTGAATTCTGACCTTTTCCTGGGTTAAAGACGATAGTATCATATTCTTTTCATCTGCTCGGCTGTGGCACAGAGGACAGCTCTCAGGCAGTCCTGAGATCCTGCTCTCCAACCACTGGCACTCTGTGTAGTGCTGTGTGGCCACGCTGTGCTCAGGAGCTCAGCTGTGTTCAGTGTATTTACAGACTTTGGATATTTCCAATTTGCAATGAGTTCATCAGAGTGTACCCCATCTTTCGTTGAGAAGCATCTCATGTTGTCATTCATAATGGTGCCTGGCACATCGTCACCTCTCAGTAACGAGTAACTACAGCTCTTCATCCATGTGGGGGCCTAATTCCCTGTGTATCACCCTGAGTTGTTATATGTTAGTTATAATGTTAGTCTGCAAACATTAACTATTAGGAAATGATAAAAATGGCTTTCTTTTATGAACAAATATCCTCCTACCTCATATAAAGATAATAATGTGAGAGCAATGGTAAGGAGTTTGGTGATTTAGGAAAATATCTAAATATATCTCTGTTAATATCCAGGTCAATAGTTTTTAAAGTGAATTTTGAGCTATGCAAGAAATCCATCTTATTCTTCCATAGTTACTAATCTTCTTTCTCCTCCCCAAAGTGTGCTTTTTCAACCAGATTATTCAATAGATAGGGTTCTGAATATGTGTGAAATACTTCCAAAAATGAAATCTAATTTCAAAGAAAGACTCCTTGTGGTGACTCTGAGGAGACTAATAAACTAGAACACATATCTTTCAAATATTTTTGGTTTTGTTAAAAAAAGAAGAAAAAAATCGATATACTCTTGCTACAGTTTTGACTTAATTTTATAATTAAAGGTTATTTGATGATTCTGCTATAATAGCTATCTGTAGTTATTCAATAATTCATAGTGAAAAAACTTCAACTCTACATTATAAAAGGAAAGCAATGTTTTTACAAAGAGGGTTTTAACTTAAAACCAAAGTTTTTGAAGCCATACTCCAGCTTCTGGTTTTAGTTTTTTTTTATAACTAAATTGGGTTATAATATTTTCCCCAACATCTCACTGACTTATAATTGTTAGAAAAAGTTGTTTCCTATGCAAATATAGAGTGTTAATGAAGCATACTCTACCCATGCCTCTCCATAATGGTATTATTTTTAAAGTAAGACTCTTGAGGTGGTTGCTTTGATTGAACAAGGAGAAACAGATGTTGCTCTTATTAGAGACAAGAAGAAAATACTAGTTTAATGACTATTGAAAGAAAGACAGTATTAAAATATAGTAGCAAACCAAGATGGAACATCTGTTGTAAAACGTTTGAAATAAAATTACAGTGACTAGGGTTTTCAGTCTTTTGCTTAATAGTCAGTCTTGAGAGAAACATTTTCTGGAATATGAATCCATCTTTAGGCAGTTACAGAGTTCTGTGAGGTGATAATGATACATCTCGTAAGTTATCAAGTGTCGATTTGTGTAGTAAAAGGAAAAGAGGGAATACACATTTCTATGTAAATGCCATGAGAAGAGTCTGCATCATAAGAAGCTCCCTCATGTTCACATGCCAATCAAAGCACCTTATAAAAATGGTCTATTACAGTTGGGCACAATGTGTCATAATAAGGCATGTGGGTGGGCATGGATGCTTTTATTTTTTAAGCTAAAGACACTTTCCAAATGCTTTCCTGTGTAGAGGACAGAAACTCACTTTAGAAAACATCTTTGTTCTAGAAGATCTACTAGGTATGGAGTCTTTAAACAAGATGAGCACCTTGGGGAGACAATAGACATGATATTTTTTGTGTGCTGCTGAAAATGACCACTGCATTCATTTAATATGTACAATCTTAGGTGTGTGCTGAGTTCTTTTTCAGACACCCAGAATCTGCTGAGAATGAAAGGACCTAGGTTAGCGGTTCTTATTTTGCCTTCACATTAGAGTCCTTGGGTGAGTTTTTAACATTCACACTGATGCTCCAAATCGCTGCTGAGAACAGAATAAAGAGATACATATACACCATGATGTTCTAATCAAAACCCCAATGTGCATCTTTGTAGAAAGAGACAAGAAGTTTCCAAAAGCTAAAAGAAAACACAAAGACCTTAACTGTTCTAGAAGAGTAAAATGAAACTAGAGTATTTCTCACTTGATTTCAAGACTCATTATAAAATTATATTGATCCAGGGAGAGGTCAGAAATACATTCATTTGTGGTTATGTTCTTTTCCTTTTCCTTTTTTTTTTGACAAAGACCCAGGGAATTCAAGAATTCAATGGGGAATGAAAATTGTTTGATTCCTTCCCCACCTGTTGCAAAATAGTGCTGGAACAATGGTTTGCACATAGAGAAAACAACTCTGATTTCTACTTTGCACAATAGCACATACACAACTCTAGATGATTTTAGACCTAAATATAAAAGCCAGAACTATAATGTTTCTGTAAGAATATAGAATATGCTCAGGACTTTGGGTTGGCAGAAGTTTTCCAGAGGGTGTAAAATTACACGATCAAGTAAGCATCATCAAATTGAAGAAAAAAATTGCTCATCAATTGATATGGTTAAGAAAATTCAAAGCAAGACAGAAGCTAAGAGAAAATATTTGTTACACATATCTAAAATAAAATATACTAAATGTACTTATAAATCAATAATTAAAAAACCAAAAGGTACAAAGGCACAGCAAAAAATCAAGATCTAGTAATTACCCAGAAGTACATGTCACCATTTATTTCCCTGATGGGAAATTAAAACAATGTTACACAACTTTACACCCATGACAGTGGCTAAAAATCAAAAGGACTGAGTAGGATCTGGAACAATTTGAACTCTCAATCATTGCTGGTGGGTGTGTAAAACTGGAAAACCACTTCAGAAAACTCTTTGGTAGTATTTTGTTTTGTGTTGCTTTTGTTGGTGCTGAGGATCAAATCTGGAGCCTCCTGCATGCTAGGCAAGGGCTGTACCAGTAAGATAACTGAGATGCAAACCTAGCCCCTCTCTGGCAGTTTCTAGATCAAGTTAAACATCTCTGGATGCTCCAACTCAATAATTCCCCTCCTAAGTCAAAACATGTTGAAAAAAACACACACAGGATCACTTGCTCAGCTTTATTCATAGCAGTGCATATTCAAATAAGGAAATATTTAAGGAAATAGTAGAATAATCAAAAAAGGATGTAGCAATACAAGCAACAGAATAGACAAATTTTAAAAGCATCATGTTTCATCAAAAAATGCAGATCCCCAGAAATATTCCACATGAATCCTTTTATATGACATTTGACAACAGGAAAACTCACCTAGAGTGACAGAAATTAGAAGAATGGTTGCCCATGGTGGGTTGGGTGGACAATGGAGGAGGACTGTACCTTGGCACAAGGAATTTTCTGGGGTGATGAAAATATTCTATATCTTGATGGGGTTTTGATTGCCTGAGTACACATATTGAATTTTTCTTTTAAGACTTATATGTCTCACATACACTGGATCCTCATTATTTGCAGAGTCAGTGTTGGTGAATTTACCTACTTGTGAAAATTTATTGGTAACCCAAAAATCTATAGCTGGGATGTGTTCATGGTCATTCAGAGACTTACACATGCACAGAGTGCTGAAAAATTAAAAAGGCTTGATAAGCAAGTTCCAGCAGAGGTGGGATGTGGCAATACTCTGCCCTTTTACTTCAGCTTCTATCCTGGAAGCAAGTGTTCTTTCCATTATGCAGTTAGTGCCACATTATGTGCACTTCTGAGCTTGTTGTTGACTGTGCTGTTGAAAAATGTTCTCCTGATGTAGTGCTTGGTGCAAGGAGCCCACGATGTGTTTTGCATAGGGAAGATGTTTGTTAGCTAAACTTCTTCCAGGCATAAGTTAAAGTGCTGTTGGTCACGATTCCCATGCTTATAACACCATCGCATGCTAAATGTGGGAATCTTTAACAAAAACATACGCGGAACAGGGCTACAGACTGGCTCATTGATGCAAATATTGAGAGCAGAAGCTGACAGGAAACTGACTTTGACTTTCCCATGGGAGAAAAAGGTTGATATTTGCTAACTCAATGCTCACTATGACTATACAGAACTTGACTATATATATCGACTGCTGAGAATAGATGATATGCAAATTTTAGCTCAAAACTATGTAAATATTTTTAAATGGAATCACATCATTGTGACCTTTCTTTTTCAAATTCAACAAGATTTTATTGGATGCTAATTTTATGTTTTGTTTATGCATTATCAAACTGCAGGAAGTCCGACATAGGGTATTTGTTGCCAAGCCCTGGGAAGCCCAATATATAGCAAGACATTATTTTCTATTAAACAAAGGAAACCCAAATAGACTATATTACTATACTGAGTTTATGGAGATCAATATTGGGGATGCTATAAAACATTAAGTAACTTCCCCAACATTAAATTTACACAGAAAAACAATCTCATAATTGTTTCAACCATTACTAATTCTCAGACAAAAGTCAAACATTATAGTTTGAAGTCTCTTATTCTAAGAATTTAACAATTGTGCGAATGATTAATCTCTTCTTTTCAGATAATCTTCTAAATCAAATCATCTTGATAAAAATATGTTTATGAAAAGTCATTTCAATGAATTTTATTAATCTAAGACTCCAATTCATGTACCATTTTATCAAATTGATTTTCTTTCTTTCTCTCCACCCATCTCTCTCATTCTCCTTTTGTCTCATTATTTTTCTAGTTTTTAATCCTCTCTCAAATATAAAGTGTAATGCAACTTGCCTTGAATAAAAAGTTATTTCTGATTCCAAGGAGGGTTTGAATTCATAAATTAATGTATGCATATAGATAAGACCTAAGATACAGTGCGGCATGGCCGTTAAGAACTCTGGTGTCGCTCACAGCAGGAGTCCCACGCCAATCATACTCCTCTCTTTCTTAGACATACATGCTGCATATCCACAGGTATTCAGCATTGTGTTAACAATGAAGATGCAGAGCAAGTCATTAATGATCTCTGCTCTAGAAAATCCTGCTATTTTCCTTTGAGCAATTTATTAAACCTCTCTGCAACTTGGTTTCCTCAATTATGGGAAGGTGTATGGAATGAGTCATGATGCATGTGAGGCACCTGATACTATCAACTAGTAGCTGATTTATTTTACCATTGTGATTTTGCCATCTATTTATAAAGAAAGAACAAGCATGTATAGCAAGAAGGTACTTTGGAGGTTTTATAAATGGAAAGCATCATTTTGTTTATATTGATCAAGGTCATAGAGCAAAGAAAGATGTTCCAGAGAAGTAGCATTTGAGATAGGTTTCTGTTTATAAGTGAAGAACTTTTAAAAAATACAACACTTGTTTTTAAATCCATGAAGCAATATTTAGTGGAGAAAATTGGAAAATTCTCAAAAAAGGATCCTGGAGAAAGGATTCATATCACAAAGTGACTTCACACTTGATATTTGTTGTATTATTCGAGCTTCTGCCATGAATATCTGCAAGCCAGATAATTAATTATTGAAGAAAGGTTAAAAGAAAGTACAGAAGGAAGAAGCCAAGGGCAATTCTCATGTACTGATTTCTCCCAGTGGGATGACCTGGCCTCACATATTCAATTTAACTTTTCAGAATCTAAAGAAATAGTGTGGACTCTACCTCCACGCACTTAGCATCTCTTAAGAGTTTCACTTCAAAGAGCTATGTTCCTTCTTTCACTCATTTATTGATCTCCTCCCACATGGGTGGCATTTTAGGTACAACAGTGAAAAAGTCACAAGGTCCCCGCTTTCATGGGGTGTATATTCTTATGTACAAAACCCCATAATAGGCAAATAACTCACAGGTTAGTAAGTACGATTTCAGGTGGTGATAGCTACTATAAAAAAATAAAGCAGATGTCATGATGGAGAGAGGATCAGATCAGATAAGATTGATTGACAAGGAGATACTATCCCGAGGGGGTGACAGTGAATCTGAAACTGAAGGGACAGGAAGAGGCCAGCCACATGATGATTTGTTGCCAAGATCCTGAAGGGAAGCATGTTGGATGGGTGACTCTGAAAGACCACAGTGGGTAAAGTGTAGACAGTAAGTAGGCAGGGGGACTGAAGGGATGACAGGAGAACTGGCCAAGGCCTGGTGAGGAAGGGCCCTGTGAGCTGCAGGGAGACTCTTGCACTTCAATCGTGAGAGCAGACCTTTGCTTTCTGCAGAGATTGACATATTGCTGCTTCTGTACTGAGAACTTGCTCCAGGTACTGTGACGTGCTGGATGGAGGAGGCCATGGTGAAAGCAGAGACCATCAGAAAGCTCTTAAGGCGCTCGTACAACAGATGGCCTCTGAAGCCAGCACTGGGGGAAAGGGGTCAGCTTTGTCCTGTTTTGGGAGGGACTGCTGACAGATCCTGCTCCCTGACCAGCTATCCACAGTTTGAAACAGCAGCAGTTGAGTGAAAGTTGAGAGCATGTAATGAAATAATGGGAGACTGGGAAAGGGAATCCACGCTGGGCCTGTTGGCCAGATCTCCATGAAGAGAAACCAGGAGGCAGTAACATGTTTGAATTTGGAGCTCCAGAAAGAAGTAAGACCTAGAGATAAAACTTTTGTCATGAGTATAAATCTTGGGAATAGATAAGGTGACTTAGGGAGAGATCTGAGTGAGAAGGGTTTAGGCTGAGCCTTGGGACATTCTAAACTTTAGAACGTAGAAGAGAGGATGAGGAATCAGGTGATGAGGATCTTCTTGGGTCTAAACTTTAATTTGCTGCCTAAAACTCCTTCCAAGCCTACCTGTGTACTTCCCTGTAACATCCAGAATTAGCAAAAAGACCCTTTTAAGTCCATTTGTCAGGATCCTCAATGTCATTTACCTGGATATCTGCTCCAGTTCCTCACTCTCTGCTGTTGAGAGCCACAGCCAAAGGGGCCCCAGCAAACTTCCAGCTGCCAGCAAACTTCCAGCTGCCAGCTGATGATTGGCTCACAGGGGCCCCAGCAACATCTAGCTGATTGGCTCCTCCACGGAGCTGCTCATTGGGGGACTTCTTTGGCTCCGCCCATGAAACCCAGCCAATCAGCCTCAAGAGCAGGAGGATTGTGGGAGGTGGACAGGCTTGTGTGGGGGAGAGGCTTGTGGAAGCCGGTGGTGGCAGTTGGGCTCTGAGGGTTTTTTCCTGAGGAGCTGTTTTGCTTGGCATTTGTAGTTCTAAAAATAAAGTTAGTTTCTTTTGACAAGTGGCTCCTGAATTGTGCCCAGCCAGACTGCGGCACTCTGCCTTCCTCCAGCTGATGTCTGATAACCCTGGCCTGTCTTCTGCAAGATTCTGTTAGATCACCGCAGCCACAGTCTATCATTTCCTTGATGTTTCCTCCTAGTGATATTTTCTCCACTGGTCCCCACCCTGCTCCTTGGCTATGAACTCCCATTATCCCATGATGAATTCAGAGCTGAGACCCACCTCTTTCCCCTGGTACAGAATCTTGCCACAAAAGTCTCCATTTAAATCACGATGGTTCTGAACAACACATTCCTTGCTTTGTTTTAACAAGTGTCACAGTATATATATATATATATATATATATATATATATATATATATATATAATATAATATATAGACACAGAAAATAATATATATACACACAGAAAAACACTGAGAAAGAATAGCCAGCAAGGTAGGAAGGAATCCAGAAGAATCTGATGTTAAAGAAGAGATTGTTTCAAGGAGGGACTAACCAACTCTTGGAAGTGCAACTGAGATTTCAAGTAAAGCAAGGATGAGAAGCAGATGTTAGACTGGAGAGTATGGAGGTGAGCAATGTGGAGGAGAACATGGTAGGTGAGGGGTGAAGGGAGGAGACATGATCCCTGAGTAGCTGAGCTGTGCAGAACTTTGAGTACTGGTCTGCATTGCTTATCTAGTGGGCACAATGGATCTCACTAAGGAAAACTTGTTTTTCATATAAACTCTGAATTTGTCTATAATTTTAGTAGCTATGTCTTGTGTCTGGTTAGAACCATGATTTATACAACCCACCACTCTACAATTGCATCCCATGACTTTATGTTGCAGATAATGCCATTGTGTTATGTTTTTCTGATTACTTCCCTGGTATTCTAGTTTTGTTGAATACAGCCTTAAAGTTCATGTTTTCCATTCCTTCATTTTAAAAAAGTAAATTTAATTAATATTAAACTTAAATTCTTCATATTGTTTAGAGCCAATGTTCATTTTTGTTTTATAAAAACAAATTTGTGGTGGTAAAATTGTTATTCTGCCATTTTGAGGAAGAAGTGTTTATTCTCTTACTATTATGATTTATTGCTTAGATCTAAATTGACTCACTTATTCTGAGTCCTTTATCTTCTCTCTACATGTGTCTTACATAAAGGCAAAAATCTTACCATTTTCTCTAAGGGCACAGAATCATCCTCCTTTGTAGGAAACAGACACTGTTTAAACAGCAAGGACACTCAGATCAATTTGTCCAGCTCTTTCTTAGGATATTCCTATATGAGACACTGTAAGCCCTATAAAAGTAAACATAATAACACCTGCCCATAAGAAATGTGCCTGATTGCACATCCTTGTGAGATTTAAATATTATTATGTATATTTTTGTAATGTCCTCATTTCTCTATGTTGTATACATTGGAGTTGTATGGATTGGGAAGAAGAAATGGAGATGGCAGAGTAGCTGGGCTGGTTTTGGTATCCACCTGAGGACCTTTGGCAAGAAGCTCTTCCAAATTTAGGCATTCCCTCATTTTCTACAGCTCGATGGTAATAAAATATGCAGGACAAACCCTGTTCGTTTCTGTGTTCAAGGCCGCAAAGCCATGTTAGGGAAGTGGATGTACAGATTTCCTTAATGCTTCTCCATGTCCCGAAAGCACATCAAAGAGAAAACAGTTACATAATGCTATTGGTCCGTGACTTTCCCATTCTGTTACATTAGTATTATAGAAGTAATAGAAAGAGAATGTCTTAGAGAAGTAAAAACAGATAAACCATAGATGAAGGTGAAAAAGGCAATTTAGCCTGTATTAAAATTCATTTTCTCGTTTTTCTAAGATTTTATAATAAATTACAAGCTTGACATTAACAATTGTCAACCATTTACATATTTATCAGGAAATTCCCTCTACTCTTCTAAATGCTTTTCAAACTCTTAGTTTCACAATCACCATGTAGAACTGTGAATTTAAGTGACTTTCATTAAAGCAGAGGTGTTTTATTACTCTGGTAAGCTGGGTCACTCCAGTGAATTGTGTTAAGTTACATAGGTTATTTGACCACTCAGGGGCTCAGAAATTCCCAAGTTAAGAGAGTCACTATGATCAGGGCCCTGGAATGGAAAAGAGATCTTAAAATATTATGTTCAGGTCCAATCCTTTACGATTTGAATAGAAATCATGATTTTTTAATTACATCATAAAACACCTAATAAAACCATAATTTTTCATTTCAGATAATTCTGCATGATTCCCCCTTATAATCGAATTCTCTGTTTTTACACTTGCTGCTGAATAATTTTCACCCTTTACTCAAAGGCAATGGTGATGCCATTTGGGGCTGGTAGGCTGCAGATAGTGGCAAAAATTCAGTCCCTACCTTTATAGGAGCAGATGTGTCCTGGGCACATCTACCACTAGGTGGGCCTTGTTCTTCCGGCAACTCCAGCAGCAGAGTAGCCTGCGGGAAGCTGGGCTCCTTCTGCTCCTTCCAGCTGGGCTACTGATGAGGACTGAGCCCTGAAGGGCACGTCTCCAGGTAGCCACAAACCACCTCTCCTCACAATCTTCAGCTCAGCAACAATCCTTTGTGGGCATCAACCACCCTTTGGTAGGTTTTATTGCTGGTAGTGGTAAACCCCAAGTGGGGAAAAATGCTAAAAATGAGCACTTTAGAGCTCACTTACGGGACTGAAGTTTTTCATATTTTTAGGTTACTAATTTCTTCTTTCTAGACCTTCTTGTGAATTGTACCCTGAACATCATTGGCTTCCGAATAATGGTTAAAAGAGAAAACAAATATCTAAAAGTTAATATTTTCCTCACACTATTAATTTTTAAAGCAAATTTATTAAATATGGGCTGACAGATTGTCATCAGGTACATAAGTGGTGTGTGAGTGTCTGCATGTACGTGTACACACATGTGGTGTGCATGAGAGGACACACGAGGTGGAAATCAGGGTGACCTATTAGAATGGAGCTGGGTTAGAACAATAGAAATGACGATATTATGTGAAAAGATCCCTTTACCTCTTTGGCACAGATACTCATCAACACAAGGAATGATCCATACCAGCTGAGTTACATGTCTCCCCAATGCTAAACACTTAAACTGAAATACCTTCCTGTGTTGAGGGGGAACAGAAAGACCAAGGGCAATGTATCCACTGGAGGAAACAATATTATGTAGCGCACATTAAAATAAGTATCTATGTAACTGACGTTGCACAGTGAGGGATATAAATATGCGCTTGCCCTTCTGGATAATTCTAAGCATAAAACACAACAATCACAGAATACCCAAAACATAAGAAAGAGATTTCACTAAAGATGAGAAAAATCCATGCTGAGAACACAAAGGAATCTTGTATCTTAGCTGAGAGAAGATGGGACCTTCTGGCAGCTTCACGGAATCTTGAGAGGAAGGAAACAGCCGATGAACTTGGGAGACCATGAGCACCATGGCAAGAACTCTGCTTCTGACCTGTTTATACTGACAGAGCACTCCTGGCCCCTTCTGTTATGTTACCCAAGGCCTGGAGTCCCAGAGAGGTCTGGCAAATTAGGAGAAAAAGGTTTCCAACAAGAGCACTTGTCCTTTATTGTAGAAATTCTCTGGGATATTAACTAATGGTTATGCCATCTTCCAGAGTAATCCATTTACATAAGTAGCTGAGGAAATCTGAGACAGCTACAGAGTCAAGTTCTAAGATATAGATGAATGTTTTTTTCATTTTCTTGTTCATAAGACGTGTTCTATCTAAAGATAATAAAACTTAGATTGACACATTGATTTGGCTTCTTCTACAGCACACTTACATGATTTTTTGGTGATTATTTATTGAACATTGCTTAGAGTTGTTTGCTAAATGGGAAATCCTCTAGTAAAAAATCCATTATTGAATTTACCCAATCATCTAGGGTGTTGGCAATGGTGTTAATTACATAGGTGTGTTCACTTCTTTCAAAAAAGTTCATTGAAGCAGGGCAAAGTGTGTAATCCCAGCAACTCAAGAGGCTGAGGCAGGAGGATTGCAAGTTCAAGGCCAGCCTCAGCAACTTAGTGAGTCCCTAAGCAATTGAGTGAGACAGTGTCTTAAAATAAAAATATAAAAAGGGTTGGGGATGAACCCCTGGGTTCCATCCTCAGTACCAAAAAATAATCTAATAAAAAAGTTCATTGAGTTATACAATTGTGATCTGCACATTTCATTTACTGCATATACATTGTCTTTCAACAAAAGTGAAACAATAAAGCAAGGAAAGAATATAATTAATGTGAAATCTAACAAAATATCTTTAAAATGTAGAAACTATCAGACTCATTGTTATCTAGGAAATAATGAGGCAGAACTGTTCAGAAGTCATCAAGAACTTATTAAGTATGCACATATACATGGGACATCAAAATCCAAGAAATTTAGCAAAACTGATGCCATTAATTTGACATGAATTGTGGTGTCTAAGAGAACATTGGTGGACTAGGATGAGGCAGATAAAGGCTTCATAAAAATTCTGAGAGGGACTTCAGGACACTTTCAAGGGCTTTAAGAAGTGATGTCATTTTTTCAATTATGTCTAATTTCATTTCTAAACTTAAGGGTTTTCCTTTCTTTGATTAACTTATCAACCATGATCAAGGCTCTTTTATGCTTCACAGATATAAGGAATGCAAACTACGTTAAATTGTAAGGGGGGCGGGGGAACCTTCCAGTATAAAATTAATCAGCGTATTTGTTTTTGTTTCACTCTTTAAACTGTATAGAATGTACCAGATTTTCTTCATTGAAATTTTCCCTCTGAGGCTTTCTTAATCCATATTTCTCTCTCTCTCTCTCTCTCTCTCTCTCTCTCTCTCTCTCTCTCTGTGTGTGTGTGTGTGTGTGTGTTCCATTTGCAGTGCAGGACCTTGCTCATGCTAGGCAGGTGCTCTACCACCAAGACAGACCCCAGGTCCCCTCCCTATTGAGTTCACTGTCTCTGTATGTCTAGGACTAATAGGTCCAACCAGATGGTTAAAGTGCCCTTTAACCATCCCATGATAGGTCAAGCCCTTGCTGGCCCTGGTCATGAGTCTGAATACACATGGTGCCTGAGAAAGCACGTTCCTGTGGCCAAGTCCATGTACCTCTGTCATAGAGATCCTACCATCAGACTTCGGGCTAAATCCAGAGCACTCCTTTCGTATCTTGCTCAGACTTGTAACAGGAGTACCAGGGGTTTATGCCC
This sequence comes from Urocitellus parryii, assembly GCF_045843805.1. Classification (NCBI taxonomy): domain Eukaryota; kingdom Metazoa; phylum Chordata; class Mammalia; order Rodentia; family Sciuridae; genus Urocitellus; species Urocitellus parryii. Next base: position 8,353,837 of record NC_135533.1, read on the forward strand.
ACTGACAAATCTCCCCAAGGTGAACAGGAGGACCAAGCAGGCACTGTATTTTGGGAGAAGGTGAAGCAATGAGCCAGAATGGGCAGACTTGGTAGCTCTTGGTCTGAGAAAGACCTGGGCTTCTAAACTCTCTTCCTTCGCAAGATGAAGGTTCTGTCAGTCTTCAAGAGGTTGAGCTGGTGGTTGCCAACAGGCGGTACCCCCTCCCACTGCCAACCACAAACACACATCACAGCCGAGGGAAAAGGCTCCAGGTCTATTCACGGAAACCCAGTTCTCTAAAAGTGAATTGACCCAAAGTAATTATCAAAAAGATCAATTGATAAATGATGAAATCACCAAATTCAAATTTACCGACTTAGCAGGTAATTGTGTAAAGCAATGTTCTTCTTGAATATATTCTATGAATATGAATGTATTCTTCTTATGAATATATTCATGAATATATTTCTCTTAAATGTATTCAATAAGTGTGAATGTATTAGTAGTATTTTAAGCATTGTTCAATTTATCAAAAGCTAAGGGTCACAGCATTAGCCTTTTAATGAATTTATTCATGAAAACATGTTCATGAGGAGTATAGTTCTGAACTAAATCATCCTGTGGAATTTAGTGAAGGAGGATATATACAGTGAATTCATTCATTCATCATTCAATTCTAGGTATCGGGCAACACACTAGAAACTAGCGCTATATCAAAAGCAAAGTTTATGACTGCACAGAAAATAGATTCTTAGTATCACTATTGTCTTTAAAGAAAAATATCATTTAAATAAGGATCTGACAAATCAATTTTTTAAATTTAGTAGTTAGCCCTATTTAAAGGGAAATATCATGCAGGATGCTGGGGACTGCTTCCATCAAATGCCAATGATCTATTATAAAAATCTTGCACTGGAGAAATATTTTATCAAGAATCACAGAGTTGGGAACCTTGCCAGTGTCAACCAGTAAGCTGAAAACCTGGTAGTAAAATCCAGGTTTGTGAAATTCAAGTCATAGTTTTTTTTTCCTGCCCTCCTGAGCTCCTATGGAACAACTTGTATTATAACCATGATTTCTAAAACTTGACGTTACGGTGTTCAGGCTTAGTCTTGATTACTAACTCAAATCCCTAAAATGACAATGAAAGCAGTATCTTACTTTTCATATAATTGGATTCATATTTCCTAGGGGCTTGATTTTTTAAAGCAAATGTTGATAAAAATGGGGTGCATCAGAGCAACGTACATGTCAAAGCATGGAAATAAAGCTAACATGAATGGAACAGTTTTTGTTACTAATTCTTATTTTTATTAAGCAATGAATAGCTTCATTAAGCGATACATTAGTCTTTTTTGTTAGCTTCATGAAATAGAGAATAATGAGGCTGCATAAGTTAAACTTTGTGTGGCTTTTAAAAGAGAATTGGTTGTTTCCAAAGGGCATTTCGAACAATAATAAAAAACAGTCTAAGCTGAACATTGTTATTCTCTGAGAAAGTCATCAAACCACAATGAAAATGGTGGCATTTCAGTAGACAAGTTCACATTTTACTGAGCATGACTTCTACCAGATTTCTGTGGTTGTTATATGAGATGCCTGAATATGAAGTAGATTTGCTAGAGGGCATACCACCCCTGTTCTTGTCTCTGAACTGTGCACAGACAGAAAAAGGGCTTCTGTTATTGTTTTTCTGGATGCACTTCAGTTATTTATTTTATATATTCCCAACTAACTCTCAGTGGGAATTCAAGAAAACAAATATTGGGCACCAGGTATCTCTCTTCACTATTGATGTTCTCGTTTGTTTAAACAAAGGCTTTCCAACTGTGGCAGTGCCTTGGTTCCAACTAAACCCATGGTTACACAGGAAATACTTTACATTTAGCTTCTGTACCTTTGGAAAAACAATCCAATATTACACATATTACACAGGAGGAGAATGAGTCCACTGGAATCCACTGTAAGAGAATTATTCGTGGGGATTTGAGTTCATTCATTCTGCTATACAGATTTCAAGAACATATTCCAAACTTGTTCTGTCCACATATCTGAGGACATAATCTCTGTCCACTATGCTGTAAACATGGCACTAGAACTCTTGGATCTTCTAGCATCTTGTAAAAAATCTTAACTTTTTCTACTTTGATGGGTGAGGTTTAATGTTACTTCAAAAAGGAGTCATAAGTAATTTTTATTCTTAGAGTATTTAGTATTTGTGTTGGTTTTTCCAGTGATAATCTTGCAATTTTGAGAAACATGGAGTGTTGACCAGGCTTGGGACAGTGGCTGCTGCATGGTATGTAGGTGACTCCTCTTGGGATAGCTCAGTCTACCAACACTGAGTCCATCTGGGATGGTTTTTCTTTTTTAACTAGGTGCTTAATTATCAACTTAGTAATTTACCTCTTTTATGCCAATACAGTGAGATGATACAGAGAAAGGTAGGTAAAGACGTCAGATGCCAGATAAACGTGTATTTTTTATGACTGTTACGTCCCATTGGAACGAAGAGTACTGACCATGGAACCGTGGAGATCTGTTATCCATTTACAGACTGTTATGGCTTGACTATGGGACATCCCCCTGAAGTTCAGGACTGCAAGGATGTTCGGAGGTGAAATGATTACAACAGCCATAACCTAATCAGTGGATTGATCGACTTCATGGATTAGTATTTTGAATAGAATGCTGGGTGGTAACTGTGGGTAGATTGGGTATAGCTGAAGGAGGTGGGCCATGAGGGGACATGCTCTCAGGTACTATGTCTTGTCCCCAGCCCCTGCCTGCCTCTGCTTCCCTGCTACCACGAGGTGAGCCATTGTCCTCTGTCCTGCTCTTTTGCCTTGGTGTCCTGCCTCACTCAGGCCTAGTGCAATGGCGTCAGCCAACCGTGAACTGAACCTCTGAAACTTTGAGCTCAAAATGAAGTTTTCCTCCTCTCAGCTGTTCTGGTCAGGTATTTTGGTCACAGAGATGAAAAGGTGGCTAGCATACAGACTCTCTACTTTGAGAAAGACATTCTTTTTCAGCCAATTTTCTCATCCCTGAATCAAAAATCTAGGAACAAAATAGTTTCATCAGAAAACTGCCCCCAAATTAAATGATGATATCTTACTTTTTCCTTTTGAGACAAATGTTTGTAAGTGAGAGTGGCGTATTTTTAACAAATATTCATCTTATGTATAACTTTTTAATGTATTGTCTGAAATTGAAGCCTATCAATCACTATTACATTTATATAGATTATAGTATCATATTAAAATTTAGATAAGTACAACTAACAAATGGTATATTATCATAAGGATAAGGTTCAGAATGGTTATTTTTGGAGTCAGATATTTAATCATCATTATAATTCATATTCCAAGTAATTATTTTTGCAATATATCTGGGAGGTTATGTATTCTGATCTATATTCAGGAGAGGAATTAATTTTTATTTTATAACACAAATTATAAGCTCCATTTTGCTGTGTCCAAAGTTATGAAATCTTATCATAGATGTAAAATTATAAATTTTATTTGTATATAATTTTGTCATTTCTAAAAACTAATTACAAATTTTAGTGCTTAACATTTTATAATAAGATCAAAATAATTTTAAGAAATAGAAGTCATCAGATTAATAATTAACAGCTACATAATAGGGAAAATTATGTTATTCATTTTTAATTGCAATATTTTATTTTCACTAATGGAAATGAAAATTTTATTTAATATACAATTGCACAAAAAAAAAATGTGCTGTGCATCTTTTGAAAGCAAGTTGCTTTTTCATTTCAATCACTGACTGATTTGATCTTGTGTCCATTGTAGTCATGGAAAGGAGAAATGAAAGCTGTGCTTTCCTAAACTGATAAGAAGGTCAATAACTAAAGTGAAATTGAGGGTGATTTTGTACTCAAGTCATCTGGAATGTTTAACAAGTTCAGGAGAAGGGGAGGACAAGGAACCATCTGAGATATGCTTGACTTCAGAGATCCACACTGATTTATAGGGAAGCAAATGTAGAGAAATAAGTAGGTATTTCCAAGATGTAAAATAAAGAAGTCACCGTGAGCATGGGAGGACAGTGCGCCATTTTGAGAAGGCAAGACTGGAATCATGGGAACAATCCCTTTTATGGAAATGGCCAGGAAGGCTTACTTGCAACAAGGGCATTGCTGAGGACTAAGGAAACTGAGGAAGTAAGTTTGTTTGCAGGGTTTCCACCTCTTACCTCCCTGGATACCTGAGCTTTTGTAAGCTGCATATTCTCAGCTTTGAATCCCCAGAGTTGAACATGCCCAATGTGTGTGTGTTGAAGGAACAAATGGACTGCCTGAGCTTCACCAAGAGAGCTGTGCACGAAGGCTCATGTGTGGAAAGGGAAGCAGAGCAAAGGGTATTGGATGAACTGTATCACAAGGATGCTGAATTTCAAGTTTAGAAGTGTGAACTTCATTCAGTTAGAAGTTTATGGAATTAAAAAAAGAGATTTCTTCAGCGGATTAGTCTAACTGCTGTGAACTATGAGTAAAACATCCAACTCCTTGTTTTTAATGTCCCCACAAATAAACATGTCCATCTGTAGGAGCAAATTTTTAAGGTAAATATACAATCAATATTATGCTTAGAAACACGAATCATCTCCATTCCATACCGAAAATAGAGGAGAAATGGATCAATTGAAAAGTTTAAGTAGCATTAAATTAGGAACTTTTTATTCTTTCTTTGCTATTTCACTCAGTGATTTGTTTCTATATTATTAAGCTTACCCAGCCTTATCTTTACTTTTCAATGTTATGCTTCTTCTGTTTTTGGTTCCATTTAGGTTTCTCTCCTTTTCAGCATTCCTCCAACATTCACCAAAAGCTCATTATTACCAACACCTGAACTCTCTTGCTATGACTATGTAAATGGAGAATTCAATCTGACTTCGAGGCAGTCTGAAATGTTCCTGTTTCTATTTCAGCTACTCATGCATGAAGTTGATTACAAATTACGGGTACACAGCCATAGTTAGTGAATCCCCTAAACATAGTGCAAGCACTTCATATTTCACTTGCAGGAACAACAGAATACTCGCTGTCATCGGTGTTTTATGAAGATAAATTATTGAACCACAAAAGTCATGAGGCAAATTGCAACACAGAACTGGCATTTCATCCCTAAAGGTGCTGCGGTGTTGTCAGTTAAACACTGGCGAGCACAACTTAGTTTTCATTTCTAACAGAATTACTGTCACTATTGACACCCCTACCCATCAAAGTAGAAGTGGGTTCTTTCCAGGAAGCCCAGAGGGCAAAACTACATTGCATATTCTTTTTTTATTTTATTTTATTTTATTTTTGGTCAATTGAATGAAGCATTTGAAAAACAATTTCTTATAAACACAAATGCGTCTATCAAAGTGTATCAATAAAAAAAACTAAGTCACTAATATTCCCATATTTGTTCCCAAAACACAAGAACAGCTTCTAAGCTACAGAAAGCATTTATATTAAAATGAAATGTTAGGCTGTCGCAGCAGGAAACAATGCTTGAATCTTTTCAGGATGCAGAAAGAAACTGTGTTTGTATTAAGACCACTAGGCTTCAAGTTCCAAATTTGGCATCAAATTCCTTTGTCCATTTGTTTTTACAAGCCTGGTGTTTGTTAGCAGAACCAAGGCAATGGTTACTGTCCTTGAGTCAAGTGGCTGTGTACACAAGGCCAGGAATAAAGAGCAGATGATTAATCCAACTTGCAAACATGCTACTCGTCTTCATTGCATTTAGAGATGTGTACTGGGGTTATAGTTCCATTTAGAAAAGTTTGCTTATAGATATATATGATGCGAACCTTCAAAATCAAAGCATTCTATCATAATTGCTCACTTTCAGACAATAATAATGCCAACAATTAAAAAAACACAAACCAAACCCAATGGCACCTAACCCAGGCCACCAATGCCTGGGGAGATAGTGCTGGGAAGACAGGATCCCACCCTGCTCTTCATTTTGGTTGTCCTGTTTGGCAGGGCACCTACCTGCAGCGTGGGCGGGGGGGGGGGGGAGTAGGCCAGGAAGCAGAACTTGGGGCTTCACAGCCAGTGACTGTCACCACTGAAACCCCTTGCCATGCCCTTCCTAGTCCAAAGCAAGCCAGGGGCCACAGGTGTTGGAAACAGGGATGTCCTTGACATCTCTAAACCACACACCATTTTATGTACTGCCCTTCCAACCCCAGATGATCTCTTTAGACAGAATCTGAGAAAAGACATGTCCCTGGATGGTGGATGGATCTGAGTTGCACCATAGAGAGGAAACTTTAGGAAATGTGTTCGACTAGAGATAAGTATGCCCAGAAGCTGGCAGTCTGGTGGTTGTCTTCAAGAAGCTGCTCTGTGCACCTGTGTACCTATGCACCTATGCACCTGTGCACCTGTGCACCTGTGTACCTGCGCACCTGTGCACCTGTGCACCTGTGTATCTGTGCACCTGTGCATCTGTGCACCTGTGTACCTGTGTATCTGTGCACCTGTGCATCTGTGCACCTGTGTACCTGTGCACCTGTGTATCTGTGTACCTGTGCATATGTGCACCTGTGTACCTGTTGAAGACAAGAGCTGAACTTGCTCCCTGCCCTCTGGTGCTCACTGATAGGAATAAGTCGATTCCAACGAAGACATGGAGTTAGAATTCAGTGTAAAAGAGAGTTAGGTAAGATGACTCCCTCTGAGGATGCTGGGGTTGTTGGTGTCAGGGAAGATGACTACATGTTTGTCACATGGAGAAGGGTGACGGGATTCCAGGATGAGGAGACGGCTGTTTCCAGTGACCGCTGGCATGAGCAGGGGGAGCTCATGCTGGACATAGGTGTGATTTGGCTGGAGCTCAGCATGCCTGGAACAGAGGGGATGGAGGAGCCCACTTGGACTCCCACCTGGACTGGACTGTAAGACCCTCTGCATGAAGACATCTGGGCATGACGCTGGGGAAACTGAGAAATTTTCAGAGGTTACTTGGATTTATTTAATGAAATCAATAATCTCCATGAAGCTGAAGTTAAACAGAGAGGAAAAAAGAAGACTCCTTCCTGCTGTTTCTCAAATGAATGATATTTTAAGGGAACATTAACTTACTTAGCCGCTAAGACAAGGATTTATTCAATTTAACAAGGTGTTATCACAATCTGAACAAGTTGTTCTTTCATGAAGCTGCTTAAATTTCTATTGTCAAAGTGGAGTTCTGCACGGGAGATTGTTATTCAAAATGCACACAAACTGGCGGAGGCGTGAGGTCTTCAACAGATCCATCCTGAGCTGACTTCTGAACAGCAAGCTATGGAGAGCAGTTCTAGCTGCCCTTTTGCTAGGGGCCCCTAAGAGGAAGAGAAGAGCCACGGAAAACAGAAAACCTACCGTGCTGCATGGAGGAAACCAGAAGGAGGCTGCCGTGCCTGTCACCGTGGGGGTAGCCAGAAAGGACAGCCCCGAGGCTCACACCACTGGTCGACCTGAGCACACACACTCCCTTTGGGGGGTCAGTCTCTTTGCTCTAAGAACTCAGAGAGCAACTTCAGCCTCTATCAGACCTATGAGCAAAAGTCTGTCTTTATGTTGAGTTATCATGTGGCTTTCTGGTGAACACAAAGAATCTTTTCTGAGGCTCTGAGAAGACTGGTCCTGCTGTTATTAATAGCCCTGGAAATAAGGGCCACTTTAAAGAGTTTCTTTGAGGAAAACAACCATAAATATCCATGACTGTGGAAATGCTTTCATTAAGATATAGGAGATGCCTCACCCACAGATGTTTTATTAATTAGAAATGAATGCCTTCGGAGAAGGCAAGCAAGCAAGCCAGTACCAGGAGGCGTGTTCTGTCACTGTCCACCTGGAACTCACCCCTTCTAAACAGACTTCCCCCTGGTCCACGCTGCTGGTCAGCCCTACATGACCATGCCTTGACCCCATGACCTGTGCTCCTTTCACCGCAGACAGGACCAGAATCGGGTCCCACAGGCAGCGGGTTTTGTTCCTGTATGATCACCCCTCGGTAGATGGGCATTTCTCAGTTGGGGCTTCCATGACCTTGGGAGTCCTAATGGCAAACATTTGCCACAAGTGACTGGGCACATGAGGTTGTCCCAGCATGAACGTTACTGGAATCCGACTAGATTAAAAAACACAGCGTGTCAGAGACTCAACAAGGCTGATAGGATCAGACACGCACTACATAAGACATCCATTCGTAGGAGTGGCCTGTGGCCTACCCTAGTGACATCATTTGTAACCAACGGGGTCTTTGGTCTAACTACAGATGCTCAGTCTGAACCCTGAGGGATTCCAATGCCTGGGGTCTGCTGTGCAGCCTGGTGCCCATGGACTTTGCCAGAAGAGCACTGGTCAGAAGGGACATAATGAGAGCCACCAAGACAAGCCCCAAGTGCAATTTAAATTTTTCTTGCAGCCACGCTGGATAAAAGAATAAAGTAGCCAGCAACTTCTTTTTAGTAATGTCTTTAACCCTGTACATTCCAAATCACGTTTTAGCGTGAGGCCAGTGGGAAAAGTTGCTCATGAGGCATCCTGCCTCCCGGCCCCCAGCCCATCTTCAGTCTCTTTCATGCGAGTGCATATTAAGTGTCTGACCCAGGCAGCACGGCTCAGTTCAGAGCAGCCACATTTCCCGTGGTCCAGAGGCCCCTGGGGCCAGTGGCAGTGGACGGCAGCAAGGCTGTGGCCAGGGCAGTCCTGACTGAGCTCTACACTGCTGCGCACTCTACTTTTGACTCAGTTTGGGTTTCTGGGTTTACCTTGGCTCTTTGACTCTTTTGACCCAGGGCCGGGAGCTCCAGGTCCCCCATTTGGACTCCTTTTACTTTGCAAACTCCCAGACCAAACAATCTTAGGGAAACCCTTCTCGATTGCCCTAACCAATGCAGCCCTGAACCTAACAGACGTGTAAAGGAGCTCCTGGCCTTCCCCGTCACCCACAAGCACTGTGTGTCTCAGCGCTCACTGGGGCTGCCTCAGTCTGCTGTGGCTGGGGTCCCCGCTCACTGCCTCTCCAGGAGGGAAGGTGCTCAGTGTGTCTCTAACAGAGCCTTGGGATTGCAATGCGCTTAGCAGGAGCTTTGAGGGGATGAAGGAGTCCCTTCCTCCTGGCTGATCCTTTCACTCTCCTCACACTGGCTTGATAGTCTCTTTGTTTTCTTTAAAAAAAAAAAAATTTGTATGACTTTTTTTTTTTTAACCTAAAAGTTACTCCAGCTTTTAGGGCACATAGGATGAAAGTGTCTCTTGGAACATTGTCAATATTTTCAATTCTCCATATACCCCAAAGAGATTTATTTTTTTGAAGGACCAGCCGAGGGAAACTTACCCTGAGGCTCCTTGGAGCCTCAGGACTGTGCGCAGGGGAGGTTCCCTTCTAGCTCAGAGGAGACAGGCCAGGTCCCAGGAAGTAAGGGACTCTAAGTTCCAAGGCTCCAGGAGTTTGTTGCAAGCTGTGTCTCAGTCTAAATAAAGATTCTATTTGGTACCTATTTGTTGTTTGTGATTTTGTAGTTTTAAAGGTTCCTCACCCCCCCTCCCCATTTCCAATTTATATAAATCTTTAGGTTTCACAAAACCTGGATCCACACCTGCTGAGAACACAGGTTTTCATATTAGAACAACTGCCCATCCTTCTCCACCAAGTGGACCGTCATGTGCCTGTTTCCCTTTCTTGTCAAAGTCAGCAGAGGATGCTAAGGAGCTTAGTGAAGGGGCAGCAGGCATGGTGGCCAATTTCAGGGCAGAGTGGAAGGAGAGGGTGGGGAGGTACGTTCCTCCTTCTCACCATGACCCAAGCCCCACTCCAACACCACAGGCTAACTCCCAGCTTCCTGGGCAAACTGCCTCTTCTTCCTGAGGTTAACCTCCTTCATTAGAAGGGAATATTCTAGAAGTGGGGAAGTAAAGACCTGAAGGTTTATAATCTAAACAACTATAAACTTTAGTAGCATAATGTAAAACTTTAAATGAAAATTTGATGACCTGCGTTCATTCATTCATCCATTTAATAAGCAAGTGAATCCCTACTCGGTGGGAACCCTCTGTTGCATGCTGGGATGTAATGGAAAGCATGTCAATCCCATCCTCATCACGTCCACCTTGAGTGACGGTGACACTCCTAAAGGAATTTCGGGGGGGGGGAGGATATCCTGTTGCCATGATAGAAACATTTTATAAAAGAGGGTTATCTTGAAACAGAACTTGGGGGAGAGGAAGGATATGTAGAGTGAACATGAGAGACAGAATTGTAGGGAAGGGGCAGGGATTGTGGCTCAGGGGTAGAGCGTTTGGCTCACATGTAGGAGGCCCTGGGTTCGATCCTCAGCACCACATAAAAATAAATAAATAAAATAAAGGTTAAAAAAAAAAAGAATCGTAGGGAGGGACATTCCCAAAACCACACTAGCAAAGCAATCCTATTTTGTTCTCCATCATTGAATATCACATGTGGATATTTAACCACGGGACACTGTGAGTAGCTTTTCTATTACTTTTAATGTTATTTCTGAATTCTATGCTTCCATTTCTTTGCTCAAATTTTAAAAGTATCACAGGGTCATGCAATGCAGTAGGTGTGTGAAGCCAGGGAATAGGACTTTAAAGGAATGGATTCCGCACTGTAAAAAGAGTTCCACGCAGGTCATAGGAGCAGGCTCCCTCCAACCAACTCAGTGTGCTAATCCTTTGTCTTCTCTCCTCTTGGCCTGATCATCAGAAACCTCGGATGGAGCTGAGCAAGAAAGCCAGGAGGCCAGAGGAAAATCCTCTGTTGAAAATAAAGTTGGATCCTAGATGGGTCTGATACGTGGCCCTCCACACCCCTACTCCTCCCCGCTGTTAAGTAGCTTTAATTTCAAATCATCTCTGATTTTTACCATTTGACCATAATGCTATCCTAGAGTGCTAAATGGCTTTTGCTAGAGAAAATGAAATAACTCTTTTATAACCCTCAGAGACTTAAAATGGAAATACACAACATGCTAAGAAACAGATAAGTTAGAAACTTAAATAAAGCACCAAGGTCAGAGACAGAATTTTGCTTGTGATAAATGACTTAATAAAAGAGATTAAAAAACAAGTGGTTATAACTACTCCCATACCCCCAGTTCTGCCATAAAAATGATGATTAAATCCAACAATAGGCTCAAAATCCCATTTTATTCACTGTAATAATAGATAGGGTTTTAAAATCATTTTTATGGAAACACAAATTTCTCAGTGAATGGAATGTTCAGAATTTCTCTTAGACTGCAAAACAGGACTTTGATTTTTGTAGCATTAGTCTTAGAATATGCAGACCCTTGGAGCTCCTGAATTATGGAGGTAGTCATATGGAAATAGCCCAGTGCTGGTCCACGTTTAGGTCCCCAAGGATAATATGCCATGGAAGGATATGACTAAATCAAGGTTGCAACTTTTGCAAATAAAACACAAGAGATAATCTTGATAGCCCCATGGCTTAGCATGTTTAAAACACCATTGTGTACCTTAAAAAGTAGGGATTTTTTTCCCCCCTATGTGCTCTTAGCTCTACTTGGCAGGGGTTGGAATTCCACTCTTACTCATCTCTTACTAGGGAGTCCTTGTGCAGTGAACATCCTGTGCAACTGTAAGGGTGACCTATGTCTCAGATGCCTAGGAGAAGAGCCCTTCCCCCATACCAAGACTTGGCTCCTCAGAAGTCTTTTGAACTTTATGCAGTCTTAATAAGTCACCAATTCCCCGCCTCCCATTCAGAATTTGAACCTGTCTGGAAAATGTAGCTTTTTTTTCATTTTTCCCGATCTCCAGATACCTTTTGAGCTCCATCTTGGATATTCCCAGTCACTTGGGACAGTGGCATGAATAAACAGGGAGCATCATGGACTCTGTTGCCTTCTGAAGTTCTCACTGATGCCCCAGCCTGCAGGGCTCCATCCTTCCATTCTGGCAATCTTCCTGGCCGTGTGAGCTGGCTAATGAGGGGTCTTTCTGTGTCATAGGTGGCTCCTAGTTGGGCTTCTCAGCCTCTTCATACAGCAGAGAGGCCTGGGCTGGTGGAGGCCCTTCACCTCTGTGTGATCATTTTCCTTGTTTCTACTTCCTTCACTTCTGTTTTAACTTTTTCTGATCTCCCCCAAACACAGTAGCTTTATACATTTCTACATTTATCTATCACTATTATATAAACGGCAATCAAATGAAGCCATCACTGCTTCCATCCACAGAGCTGCCTCGGTGGGAATCTTTAGCCTCTGGGATGAGGCTCAGCAGCCCTGGAGTCCTGGCCTCCTGCTGGACGTCAAGTCTCCACAGACTTGAGCACACCATGCCCTCTCTCTCTTCCACGTCACACTCTACAAAGTGTTTCTCATTTCATTCAAAGTGATTCCCCAAAGAGTGAAACTGAATTTTAATTATGGTGGAGTCTGGCATTGAGGCAGAGGTCACGTTTAAATATCACAGTATCCATATGCATGAGTCAGAAGCTGAATCGATCTCGACCCATGATTCCTACACAGTAACGGCAGGAGGTCCCTCGGCCTAATTTACTGCTTCTGGGTCCCGTACCCACAGAGTGAAAGAGATGAAACGATGCGGGAAAAAAAACACCATCACCTCACTCTAACGTTACATTATGTCGAACTCAAAAGGATTTCAGGAAAATCTTTGATCCGGTCCAAAGAGAGATCGATTACAGTAGAATGCTGAGATGGTCCTGGAGTGTGGCTCGTTATTTCTTCAAGAAGAACAATATCTACCTATACCAGGGCTTTAAAATAGGTCACTTTTTACTTAGACTATCACTTCTGCTCAAATATCCCCAACAGTCAGAGTCACGTCAAGGTTTAGGCAAGGTTTCCTAATGTTCCATTTATTCCCTAGTGTTCCTTGCTGGCTCCAAGTCCACTGTGACCATGGTCTACAAAAGGGTTGATCTGTCATGGTGGGCGGGGTGTCATAATGGCCTACCCCAGACCCCGGGGGGGTGGGGTGGGGGGGCTCACCTCTGAAGGCTCCAAGGCAGCTTTGGTTTCCCTGAGGCCCCTTGCTTGGCCTGCAGATGGCCACTGCCCCCAATTGTCCTCATGTGGTGTCTTTGAATATCCATGCCCTTTTCCCATCAGGTCACCCCAACATCCCTAGTTTAACGTACTCCTTGTAAAGCCCTGTCTCCAGATACGGCCACCTTCTGAGATCAGCATCGAGTTGATGGGGACACATATCACATGGCATATTTAGTTTCTTTTTGACCTTTAGAGGTTGGCCTTCCGTCATTTCCCAATCTTCTCTCCAGGTGGAATCACTGCAGGCTTTTAAACATTTCAGACTGTCTCCTGAGACCCTTCCATATTCCCCCCGCCCACCTTCAGTGCTTCCTCTGAACTCTGCTCAGATCTTGCACATTCCTTTGGTATTATATCCTGAGAACTCATCATTGTTTCTTTTCGTAACTTTTGCACAGCCCCTAACAAGCATTTGTCTCATGGTGAGTGAGTGAATCTTTGGATGCTCGTGACGAGAGATGTTCTCGTATCATCACCCTGTTACACTGGTAAGCGTTCACTTCTGACCCAGGCCCACCAGTGGGGAATCAGGACCTTCAAGCCGTCTCCTGCTTTGCCAGCCCATAACCCCTCATTTCTATGTGAGCAGATGCCCATCTCTAATGACTCGGCAAAACTTTCACACTCCCTGTCCAGCATTACAAAATTCTGAGTGAACAGATTCCCAAGCTTGAAGGTCCAGCCATCAGTTCTCAGACTCTGCAGTTTTGGGGCCTGATAATAATTTTGCATCACTGAATCCTTGTGGATTAATTTTCTGTTTTTTCCAGTGAAAGTAAATTTAAATTATCACTTGAAAATCCTTTGTGCTAAAAGGTTACTTTTCTGATCTACAGAATGAAAAATGCAGTGAGTGAAATTTTTCTGGGTGGACAGGAGGGTTCTTTCCCTATGCCCTGACCACTTGACAAGAGCCGACACAGATCCTACCTCTCTAGACCTTCCAAACATTGGTGTCTGCCCCTGGCTTCCATGAAGATTACATGGAAGCCTAAATTAGAAACTCTTAGACTTTGGGAATCAGAACCTCTTGGGGTAGAGAGCATGTTTCAGGAGTCAAGTCGTTACTTGTTATGCACAGTCAGAGCTCAGAACTTTGCCTAAGAAATTGTCCCTAAATGTAGTTGCACAAAGGAATTGTCTGGGGAGGCTTCAACACGCTGCCTGGGTTTCACCCGGGGCCTGGGCAGCAAGGTTTGCAAACTTCCCAGGTGATCCACTCCTGAAGGAGACAGGACACCGTGATGCAGAATTAGAAGGGGATTACCAGTTAGAAAATTTTTGAAATAAATTATTTGAATGCTGAAATCTAACAGGAGGCTCAAGTCTGAATATCCCACAGTTGTTAAACAAGGGTGTAGTATGAATCGCCAGAGACTGTTGAACATGGGCTAGACTTTCCCACATTCTGAGTCTAACACGTTAGCTTCATTGTGAGATTGAAGATTCACTGTACTACAGATGGCTCAACCCTTGGGCAGAGTTTCTGATTAAGTCGGTCGGGTTGGGTCCCAATAATTTACATTGTTTTGCAAGTTCTAAGGCAAAGCTAATGTTGCTCGTCCACACTTGGAAAAGCTTCCACATCCATAGAAAGACAAAAATATTCTGTCATGCAGGTGGGGCCATGTGCTGCACACCTCCCAACTAAATGACTAAGGGACCATCAACCCAAGGCACATGCACCTGTCTTCCCACTGAATCCTATGTTCCCTCCAAAACCACAACAAAATCAGACACAGTCTACAATACCCCTTCCCATTATGTATCAATGCTCTGAAACACAATAAATGTAGTAAATTAAGAAGGTACATATATAGTTTCCAGTTATCATCTCATGCTCACTGATATATTTTCAGATTTTTCTCACCCTGAGTTGTAATGAGTGCTTACAATTATTTTCAAACTGTTGAAGACAGAATATTTTTCAGTTTTCATCATAAGGTCCTGTATTAGATTTTATGGCTGAGATCTGCCACCTTTCTTCCATCAAGTCTTGGAGACTTAAAATAGAAAAACTATTTGGGGTGCCCACATTTATTAATTCCCTGCCTTCATCACACCAGGGAATGAATACCTCTAAAGTCTTCTCCTACAATAATGGGGTATATTTCCTTAGATCTCCCCCAAATAAATTTTATGTGAATTTGCAAACTAGAAACCTACAACCTCTAAACCTTCTGCCACTGTATATTTTCACTGACTCACACAGGTGACCCAGTGCTCCACAAGTCATGAACGGTCCCCCTCCCTGCCACTCCCCTCAAGCAGGCGAGGACATCTCCATCTCTCTGGAGTGTCCCTCTGGTGTCACTCAGATGCCAGTTAGCAGGTGTCAGACAAGGGACTCCTTTCCAATACCCCTCCCTCCTCCTCTGATGTCATGTCCTGGGTACACCCATTTTCCCTTTGACATCTCTCTTCTCTCTTCATCTTCATCCTTGTTATGACACTTAGTCCAGGTCACCAGGTCAGGCTCTGTCACCCAACCCGCTGTCTCAGCCATCGTGCCTTTTGACATCCTGAGCACTGCTGTACATCATCATCCCCAAACCACTCATCCGTCTGTTCTTATGTTCTGTGACCCAAGCTAACAGGACAAAGAGAACTGCACTGTTTGACAAACTCGGGCAAAGGCAAGACCCCTTTCCAGTGTATCGATCAATATCCATCCAAATCAGCTTTGGAGTTTCACAACCTCAAGCCAACAAGACCCACCCTTCTCTCTCATAGTGAAGATAAGAGGGCCTCATTTCCTCCCTGGAGGACACAACATTTTTCTTCTTTTCTGACCACAGGTCCTGCAGTTGTTGTTGTTGCTGTTGCGGTTGGGGACTGAACTCAGGGCACTTAGCCATGGGGCCACATCCCCAATCCTCTTGGGATAGGGTCTCTCTAAGTTGCTGAGGCTGGCTGTGAACTTGGGATTCTATGGCCTCAGTCTCCTGCCTGGTAAATGGGACATAGTTGTAGCATGTAACAGAAACGTGGTGGGTTGCTTACTTGGCCACTGGCCAGTGAGCATCCTCCTCCTCCCTCACACCAGTGTATTTATATACACAGCCAAATCTTATGTGTTCAATACTGATGATATGCTCTTATTTCAAAGCCCTGTGCCATGTATTCTTTTCCCTATTAAAACTTATCCAGACAAGAAACAAACGTTTTTAACCATATCCTGTATCATGACTTAAATCACTATTCCTATTTTTTTTTTTGATATGGCATGGTGTCATTACTTTAAGAGTTATAAAACTAGAGAACAAGCTTAAAATTTATCCAAATTAACTTTAATTTAAAAATATATAGTACTCAAATGGAAATAAAGACAATAGTCAACACTTCAAGCAAACAGGGATATTGAAAAAGACAAACCACCAAAAAGGTCAAATTCACATTGCTGCTCTGGACCCTGATTACACAAAAACACACACAAACCTAGATGAACAGAATCCACTATACTTGACGGAGGGTTGAGACACATATTTCCCTCTGTAGCAGGTTTTTTCCATCATAATTTTATGTCTAAATTGTTCACATGTGCTGCCAATACATGATTGCAATTATAATTTAAAAATAAAGGCAATTCTGTTTCTCCCCTTTTCTGAGCAAGATAATTATGTTTCTTTGGAATATAAATTGCCACCATTTTTAGAGTCAGAAATTCTTCAAAGAACAATTAAGTCTTTGCTGAAACATGAAATAGAAGATAGTTCTAGAGAAGATTACAGCGTTTCAATTCAGTGCTTCCAATGAGAATTAAAGAATTGGCTTAACTGTTGTCTAAGGTCAATACTTCAGATTCTAAGATGTCAACTGCATATCTTGAATGAGCTTAAGTATATTCAGCATACACACAATCCTTG
Organism: Urocitellus parryii; assembly: GCF_045843805.1. NCBI lineage: Eukaryota > Metazoa > Chordata > Mammalia > Rodentia > Sciuridae > Urocitellus > Urocitellus parryii. Next base: position 8,370,756 of record NC_135533.1, read on the forward strand.
TAAGCTATAAAGTTATTCAAGTGAATCAACTGTTATTTTCTATAATCAAAAATAGGAAAAATCACATGGCTTTAATATTAAACACAACACACCTTTAAATAAAACCTTAAAACATTTCTCCATCGACTTGCCCTTTACAGAAGAAATGAAAAGTAAAAAAAAAAAAGTTATTTATGTTCTTTGAAAGGAAGAATAAAGAACTCCTGCATTTCGAAATAGCAGATCCAAAATGATTAGTTTCAGCGAAGAATTTTTGGAGAATTTCATTTTGCACTTGAACTTAGCTGCTCCCTTTCCCTGTCTACTCCAGCAGTACTTTGGAGGTGTCAGGGCTGTTCTGTTGCTCTCATGTTCTTGTGAATACTGCATTATTGAAAGTTGCACTGTAGAAAAATTTACAGAACCTCACATTAGAGCAAAAGACCAGCAGTGGTAGCCTCTGAACTTTTAGGAGCAAGGAAGTCTCTGCTGGGTCCCCGTGAGGACAAGCCTGCCCTTCACCCTGATGAATAGCTCCCATTCCTACAGTGGCCCCTCTGCAGGGGAAGAACACTTTATGGACACAAAAAAGCAATAAAATACCCCTGGTGGCAGAAGAATTCAGAGACATGAGGTTGTAAGATCAACCACTGCATTGAAGTCAGAGAGAATGGAATAAATCCCATCTCTCTCCCAACTGTGTGGTTGGAACAGGTTACTTTAAATATAGGAGCCCATCATGAAAACAGAATGAATACTTACGGTAGTTGAAGTTAAGACCTGGTGGGTAAGATGCTATATCAGCACAGAAGATGCTCAGAAAACAACACTCTCAAGTATGAAGTCGCAGGAGAGACCACCTATCAAGCTTGATGCTGAGGACTGACCTGGATCGTGGACGTGAAGTGCTCAGAGTCCTGTGATGTCAGAGTACTGGGAAGCAGGACTCTTCCATTGTTATGGGTACCTAGGAGCAGGTGGTCTCTTTGGAGGCTCTCAAACTCTAAGACTTTAACAGTTTTGTGGGCGGCAGTCTTATACTTGAGAGTCATTATTATTTACACCTTATCATTATCCTTTTGTCACTTTCAACTTTTGAGATCTCTGGTTTCCTGTCCCCAACCTGGACTTTTCCATCATCAAACTGCTAGAGAAGTGATTCCTTCCTCCCTCCCTCCCTCCCTCCCTCTTCTTTCCCTTCCTCCCTCTCTCCCTCCCTTCCTTCCTTCCAAGCCTTGAGCCAATGGCATTATTCTAAAAACCATCAAGGTATCTTTCCATGGATAAGAAATTATCCTCCCCACTTTGTAGATGAAGCAATTGAGATCAAGCAAGCTAAAACTCAGTAAAAGTGAACAGAAGAAAAATTTAAAAAGGAAATAGTGAGAAGAGACTAGAAGCTGAGAAAAAAAAATGTCCTCAACCTGTTGTGGGACAGAACTTTTGACCAGATACAATTCAGAGCCTATCCCTAAAAGTAATTAGAGTTCATATGGAAACATTTGAGCCAAGTTCTGATAGATCTTCATGATATTTTAAAGATTTTTTGGGGTGGAAGATATGCTCAGCTGACCATCAGTTTAGAACTTGCCTACATCTTTCATCTACCTGGTGACTTCCCTAATAATCTTTTGCTGTTCTTTGTTTTAACGTATAATTCCCCACAACACATGCACGCAGGTGCACACACATACACCCTAAAACTTTCTACAGAAGTGCAGAGGTGGGCATCTTTGAGTTTGGTTATTCAAAATCCTTTCATCCAACAGCATCTTTGAAAAAAATGTATGGGCCCATAAGCTTTGTATCAAAGACGTCCTTAATCTGTACATATTTCCCAACTTAATATATCCATCCTTCCCATATTCCCAAAGAGTCTTACTCCTGCCATTTTCTTAATAATCCAAAAAAACTCAGAGCCATTGAAATAAAATTGGAAGGGATATGAGGGACATGACTCCAACTCTCTTGATTTAAAACATTTGCATCGTTCAAGTTGCAGATATGGAGGTTTAAAGAAAATTCTGAGCTGAATATAAGTATTTGCAATAAGCCATTTCTTATCATTCCAGTGGATGGGATTTTTCTGTTTGCAGCTGGTTCATTTTTCTTATGCATATATTTGTTTGTTTGTTGCCTCTCTCCACCCTAACTCCTGGAAAAGTCATGACAAAGGCTTTAAAAGAAAACATACAGCAAAGCCACCCAAGGTTGAAAGATCTGCTCCAGGCAGAACATTAGACACCATGAGTGCTTCTCAAAGCTTGGTCTGTGCCAGAAGCCACCAGAGACCCTTGGGCTTGCTAAAACAGAGCCTGCTGGACACCACCTCCTAGTCTCCAATCCTCTAAGTCCAAGGTGAGGCCAAGGGTCTGCATCTCCACCGTGACTCCAGGCCATGCCGACGGTGTCAGTCAGGGCACCCCCGAGAACCCAGGAGATACATTTCCTCAGTGGGACATTCTTTTTAGACCATCACCTTCAGGCCAGACACACCTTGTCCCTCTACCTCCAAACTCTAGAGAGAGGGGTGGACTAAGGGAGACTGAAAGCCCAGCCCTGGGGTGGGGGGCATGAAGCTGTAGATGGCAGAAGGAAGTACCAAGTGGATAAGAGGCTAAAAGCCCAGGATGGGAGGCTTGATCTGGGCAGCATCCCAAAGTATTTCAGAGGAAATTTCCAGGTGAAAAATGGGTCCCTTCCCTGAGAAGCTACTTCTGCGTCTCCATCATCCAGTACTTTACCGTATTGGATTGTATCAATTTTAATTGGGAAAAAAAAGTGGTTGAACATTCTTCAAGATCCTTTTCAGAAAGGTAAGCTATTCTCTCTGAGCTTCAGCAAAATGTCCCCACGGGGAAAGGGTGAGGACAGAGATTCATGCTCGGGCCCCAGTTGTCCTTGGTCAGCCCTCCCTGACATTGAGAACTCCCTCCACCTGTCTGCAGGGTGACAGAAGAAAGGGGTGGAAAAACAAATAGAGGGACTGCAAGGCTCACCCCGGCCTCCCCTGGGTTAGCTGGCCTCTCCTCCATGTGACAAAACACCTGAGAAAACCAACTTTAACGAGGACCAACCTCCTGAAGTTTCCGCCTCTTCATAGTACCATGGGTTGGTGACCAAGCCTTAAAAAAAACAGGTTTCTGGGAGGCTGAAGTCTAACGAGGCCACAAGTCCACCCCAAACCCCACCATCAAAACTGGAAGCCTGTGGTCTGAAGATAGACTTTAAAAGTCCCTAGGCGATTATGATGGACACCCCAAGGAACAAAGGAAAAAAGAAAAGCTTAATCACAGAGCCAATTTCATCTCTGTAAGACTGAGCTCTCTTTTAATTTAGATAATGAACAAATATCTAAACCACAGGCTGATTGAGGCAGCATGAAATGGCAGGAGGGCTCTTCGTGCAGAGAAAGAAAGAGGAATAGCACTGGAGGTCGGAGAACTCTCCAGAACAGTAGCTGCCATCAAACACCAGGGTATTCCGGCAGGAAGCATTCGCTCTTACTAAAGTGCTGCCCAAAGTCATTAGTAGCATCAATCAATTCTGATCTCTGGACTAGTGGGAAGATGAAAATCTGAGTTCACCCAAGTTGGTCGTATTTCCAACTCCCACTCTGAATCTGCGGTGGGGTGAGGGGGGTATTGAAACTGGATGCCTGGAAGTTCTCTGAGTTCCAGTGTTTGCCCTTCTTAAGGGAGACAGCTTATGGGAGTCAAAAACTAACCACTCCAAATTGTGGCTTCTTTATAACCCAGAGGGAGCTGGTGGGAAGCTCCGAGGCATTGGCTCTGGGAGTCTATCCAGAGGAGGGTCAATGCACACCACAGAAGACGGTGTACCCTCTGAGAGCTGTGGTGGGTGTCTGCTGGAGGAGAACGGGATGCACGGAGGGTTGTCTGACGGCTTGTGCTCTTCCCTGGTAAACAAAATGCAAACTTGAAACACGTTATTGCAACTAAGAGGCAGCTCTTTCTTTTTATAGCTATTTTTGGGTCCCATTTAACTAGTTGACTCAGAGTCCCTGCTTATGTGGTTTTCTTAATCCTGTACAAGCTCTTTATCCATGGAGTTCACTTTGTATTTTCGACTCTTTCGGTGGGGTAAAACCTCCCCTCCATCTCTGGTATTCAGAAATGTGTCTGTGTGTTTTCCTCCAACAAGTAAGTAAGTATTCTTTTTTCTTTCCCACAGAGAACAGGTGACAAAAAAGGCCAGAATGATTTTCAAGGTAAAATCCCTGGGCTTATTTATGATTCTTAAAAGCCACTTGGTGTCTTCATGTTAACAAACCTCTCCTACAACATTTGCAGTCTTGGGGCTGGGGTGGTGGCTCAAGTGGTAGAGGGCTCACCTAGCACGCGTGAGGCCCTGGGTTCGGTCCTCAGCACCACATAAAGATATTGTGTCCATCTAAAACTAAAAATAAATATTAAAAACAAACAAACAAACAAAAAAACGTTTGCAGTCTGGTTTTCTCTTTCTGCCTGTTTTCAAAATTGTAGAAACAATATTAAGTTCCCTGCCATCAAATACAAATGCCAATCGAAGTTCATCTCCTTGCAGCCCAAGTTTCATTCCTCATAATCCCTCATCAGAGAGGGTGGCAAGAGCATTTTCTGGCTGGTCACAACTCATGACTTCATGCGTGCATCTTCCAAGCTGGAGTGTCTGGGATGAAGACCGTCTGCTATGGCAGCCACCAACCCTAGGACCACCATGACCCTCTGTCCACAGACTGTCATCCACCCTGCTTGTTCCGAGCTCAGAAACACCCCTGCCCCTAACCTAGAGCACTGCCTTTGTCCCTAAACTGCTGCTTATCCCAATGAGGTCAACCCAAGATTGCCAAATGTGGTCCAATCAGGGGACCCCAGTTTCAGAAGAATCCCCACCATGAGAGAGTGATTTCCAATCAGGCTCTGAGCATCTCCACTTGCTTTCTCTCCTTATAGAACTGATTTTCCTTGCTGATACCTTTGAACCCTGCAGGCACAAAAGTAAAAGCAGATAGATTCCCACTTTTATGAATAAATTGCTTTTGAAAATTGTGTCTCAGACTTAGTTTTGTCTCTAGCAATAAATAAAGAAACCCTATAAATGTCCCAGAAGAAGTCTGGGCCCCACCTCTCTCCGGCTTCCCACCAATTGCCCCTTTCACTTGCATTTCCCTTTTCTGTCTCCCCATGAAGTCGATCCCTCTCAGACTCACACAGAGAGGTGAGTCACCACCCCTAACCTGTGGTCTTATTTCCATGGTCATCCTTGGTCCAAAATAATACAGGAAAAATGGAGGAAATAAGCAACTTGAGTATATTGTTATAATTGTTTATCATTAGTTGTTGCTAATCTCTTACAGTGATTAACTTATAAGTTAAATTTTATCATAGGAAAAAACATAGGGTACATAGGGCTCACTACTACCCAAGGTTTCAGCACTCACTAGGGCTCTTGGAATGTGCTTTCTAAGCTTAAAGAACAACAGTGTAATAGGAAGAAACTGAAAGAAGAAAAACTACATCTCTTGTTTTTTCTACCCATCTTCTTTATTTTCCTCTTTTCTCCCTTCTTCTCTCACTTTTTTTAAAATCTCCAAAATATGCCCTCAACAGATGTTTTTGAGAATGCCTATTTTCATCTCCTAGGCAATGAGAATAAAACAGATCAAATTACTGTGTTAGTTTAGAATATTTAATATCTCTGTGATGTCATTAAAAGGAGAAACTTCAACACTCCCAAAACATTTGCAAATGATGATAAATTAAAAAAACAAAACAAAACAAACAAACAAACAAAAAAACTAAGGGCTGGGGATATGGCTCAAGCGGTAGCACGCTCTCCTGGCATGCATGTGGCCCAGGTTCGATCCTCAGCACCACATACAAAGATGTTATGTCCACGGAAAATTAAAAAATAAATATTAAAAAATTCTCTCTCTCTCTTAAAACCTTAAAAATGCTTAAAGATATTGTTATAAAATAATATTTCTGTGCATTCTAGTAATTAATCTTTATCCTCAGCCTTTGAATACTATTCACATATGCAGGTTCTATAGTAAATTCTTAGTAAATATATTTGAATGAGCACATGCATGAACTTATTGAATGAAGAGATATGCCTAGAATGTGTTTCTATACACCAAAGAGTCTTATACACATGAAAGTAGAAAAATATCTGAGCAGGGCTAAAGGGTTGAAATAGAGTAGGGAATGAGGCCATTATTCCACGATGCCACAGATCCATGCTTCTGCCTGTTTAGATGCCATTGTAGTTAACGTTGGTCTGGTGCCAAGGAGACAACTGGATTCTATTGCTAAGGATTAATCCTGTAAATAATAAAATGTATCTGGTGTCTTACTGAAAATAATTTTATTCATTTAAACTACTAGGAACCCTGAGGACAGAGGAGAGAAAATCCAAATAAGAAAATATTTTTAATATAAAAATATTGAAAAAACTATACCTCAAATTTATGCCCCAACTGGATTGTTACACTCTAAATATTTATAAGCTATGATGTTAACTTCATATAATCCTAGGCACACAGTAGGGACTGAAACAGAGTCTTATTAAATCTGCTAAAATGAGGTGAAGTAAGTTTTTTCCATTGCTATTTAGTGATTATTTCTCAAACTCTTGAAGGGGTTAGATTCTCTTCTTTGCTATCACTTTCCAAAACAATTTAACTTTCTTTTTTTTTCTCATGCGTTGTAGTGAGTATTTCTAGTAGTATCACTGTATTTCTATGGAGACGCTGTGAATGTTAATTTTATGTGTTAACCTGTTGGCTGGATCACAGTGCTCAGATATGTGCTCAATTATTCTGGATGGTTCTGTGAGGATGTTTGGGGATGATATTGATGTTTAAGTTGCAGAACTTTGACTGAAGTCCACTGCCCTCTGCCCTGGGCTGAACGTGGTGTACCCTTGAAGTTCACATGCTGATGCTTAATCCCCAATGTGAGGACATCAGAGGTGGGGCTTTGTGAGGTGAGGTGGAGAGGGCAAACCACTGTGAATGGCCACAGTGCCCCACAGAGCTGCCTCCTCTCTTTTGTCAAGTGCATTAAAACACAAAGACAAGAGGAAGGCTTCCTGTTGATCAAGCAGGCAGCAGGCCCAAGCAGGACCCAGAATCTGCTGATGCCTTGAATTTGAACCTCCCACCCTCCAGTACTCTGAAGGACTAATTTCTCTTGTTCGCTGTAGCTGCTCTAACCAAGAACCCTGCATAATGCGGCAAGGGCCAGGGGAGGGAGCTCATCCAATCAGCTGAAACAGAGCAGAAGACCAAACTCACTGAGCAAGAGAAAACTCATCACCAGGTATATCTGATTGGCAGCACCACTTCTTCCCTGGGTCTCTGACAGGAACCCACCCTGCAGATTTTGAATGTGCATCCTTCATGATCACATGAGCCGATTTCCTAAAATCCACCTAATCTACACAGATGTCATACACGCCCACCCTGTTGGTTCTGTGATTCTGGGGGATTCTGATTCATGCAATGAGAAACATGTGAAGATCAAAGCGGAACTAACTAGCTGTATTTTGTTCTAACGAGAAATTCTGTTAGAGATCTAGGTCAGAGAACACCAAGGGGTTCCTCTCCCGTGCCACCTCCAGGTGACTGGCCATGCTGCATGGCCAGACCCTGCATAAGAGGGTTGCTGAGGCCAGGGAGGGGCTTGAGTGACACTGTCATGGGCAAGGGGCACAGAGAGGGTCACAGGGCTGCTTATTTGCCTTCCCACAGAGAGGGGACTCTCTCAGTGCCATCCCAGTGAGACACTGAGGAAAGTCATTTTACACAATGTATTCTCCAGGGAATTAAGATTCACACTGAGGGTTTTATTTTATTTTTTTTCCAGAAAATAGAAAATTTCTACTCATTTAATGCTGGTATTAATGTAATTTTATTTCAAAAATGAGAATTAAACATCTTTTGAGGGCCAGCAAGGGGAAAGAAGAGCAAAATAAGTCCACATTTTAAACAATAACAACAAAAATATTTTTGAAGCTTCTTAGGTGTTTTAGGAAATTGCAAAATTGAATCTCTAGAGGTAGAAAACATTTCCCTTTTTTTTTTTCCTTAAATTCTTCTGATACTTTCATTGGTCAGGCCTTTTGTGGCCACATAAGGGTTTTCCTCATGGCATTGTTTGTCCTGCCTAATATTCCAGTGTTATTTCCTTTGGTCAGATGCATGTAGCTCATTAAAATGAGCACCACCAAGAATTTTAGAAGGAAGTTTCTCCAATAAGAGGAAGCCTAAGAACTAACTACCACTTTGAGTTATTAAAAAAAAAAAACTTTAAAACAATATGAGAAGTAGGAAATGATTCCTTGAGTTGATCACTCTGATACCATGAAATGAAAACCTTTCTTCGTTTATGTCTTAGTTCTTAGAAGCTTGTTCTGACCACCATATCAGATACCTGTTTATTAAGTATGTTACTTTTCTCTTTAAACTGTAAATTCATGGTGGACCAACACTTCATTTTTCTTGTTTGTTGGTATGTCATCAAGACTTAGAATAGTTCTAGAAATTACATGAAAGGAATATTTATCCAATAAATAGTTGAATAGACTGTTTGGTACTGTCATTGTGCTAGTCAGCTTTCTGTAACTATGACAAAATTCCTGAGACAGGAAAATTATAAGGAGGAAATGTTTATTTTGGCTCAAGTTTCAGTTCATGTTTGCTTAACTCTGTTGCATTTGGGCCTGGGGAGAGGCAGTACATCATGGTAGGGAGCCTATAGGAGAGCAAGATGCTCACCTCATGCCAACTGGGAAACATACAGACACAGGAAGAGGGCAGGGCCTCAATATCCCTTGAAGGTCATGCCTCCAATACTTCCTTTCTCTAGACCCCACCTCCAAAAAAGGTCAGGGGCTGGGGAACAAGACTTCAGTACATGGGCCTCTGCGGGACACTTATTAAAAAAAAATCAGAGTAGCTATTAACCAACTAAGAAAAAAAATTAGGGCAGCTGAGACTGAGAAGACTGTTGGAGACAAAAGGTGGCATTTATAACTAATCTGTGTTGGCGTTTACTCATTGCAAATGAATATTTTCTCTCTTTTTATTTACTTATTTATTTTGTCTTGGACTAATGTAATATTTGAACTCTGATCTCCTGGTGGGAACTGAAAACGTTGAAAAGGGACCATGTTTTTTTCTCTTACTCTTCCTGATCCCACAGGGACTGGACTGGGTTCCCGTGTGCATTGCTAGAGTTCTTACAGATTTTGATCAGGTCCTGGCAGACCCAGGATAAATATAAAAGAGCAAGAGTGGAAAGACACAGTTAATTTAGTTGAGAATATTGTCACCAATATTAATAGTAGGAGATAAAGTTGGGAATAAGGACTGGGGTAAAAGAACGAAGGGTCTTAGAGAGGATGGTGGCTAAGAAATTCAGATTCATCAAATAAAAAATAAAGTCCTTGCCCCCACCCAAGAAGGAATGAATGATCAATGTAGGACTGCGTAAGCACAGGAGAGAGGTTCACCGAAATAAAACCATCTGTGTCTTCAGCAATAAGACTTACCTACGTCTGTCTATCTATTTTTTTTCTTTGTGGTGCTGGGGATTGAACCCTGTGCCTTGTGCATCTGAGGCAAGCTCTCTACCAACTGAGCTATATCCCGAGCCCCTATATATACACACATGCACAATATATATCAGTTATCTATATCAGTTATCTTATTCTTTGGTAAAGCCACATGAATAATTACTGTAATGTCTGTATCCCATCACATCGAGGGGACTAGGCTAATATCATGAGTAGCCCCTTTTCTTAAGAGTGTTTGCTCCAGACTTTTCAGATTAGAAAATAACTATATGGGAAAAGATGGCCACTCGCCGAGTGCCTGCACAGACCACTCAGTGGATTGGCTGCCTGTAGATGTTAGGTTTAATCCTCTCTGAGCCTATGGAATGAGGGTTATTATCTTTATTTGAAAGAAGAGAAACTTGGTAGATAGAAAAGTAATTCAACCCATGAAAAGTGAAGCCAGCTCTGGCTTCCTTCAGATAGAGTCTCTGTTCTTGCATTCTGATTACATGAACCAGGAGTGCCAAGAGGGGAGGTGCAGAAATGGGAGTTTGAAAGATGAATGGGTAGATCAATGAGAGCAATGGATAAATAACTACACAAAGGAGCAGGAAGGTGAAGGGAGAGCTGTGGTCACTTTGTGCTCTGAGGAAAGGTGGCACAGACGGAATGGGATGGTCATATTTGCCAGCAGAGAAAACTCCTCATCAGGTGTTCCTGGCCTTAGGCAATTCCGGTGAGATGAAGATGGAGGAGAGTAAGTATGGATTAAGAACTAATACATGGAAGGATTTGAAGTCTGGATTTGACCCAAAAGGGGCTAAAGAAACTGTGGGGTATTTGGAAGCATAATGATCAAAATGTTAGTCTTCACAAAATTGGCAATAGAGTACAAAATGATTTGGAAAGAAGAAGAACTGAAATATATTCACCAAACGGAGATCTGACTTCCTGTCATGGTACCACAGACCTTGAGGAACAAACACGAGAATAATGATCAACACAAGAGATCCATTATGGAACTTATAGAACTTGATGCATGTAAAGAAAAACGAGGTGCCGTATTTACTTCAGAATTTGGGGCACTTAGAATAGAGAGATAATATTTTCCTCAAGGTGGACTAGACGTGTGGACAGGAATGGGTGCCAGTAGAATGATGAACTTGTTCCTAAAGATCTGAGCATTCTTTAATAAACTTGTGTCATTTCAAAACTATACAGTGGTAATACACATTTTAGAACTATTCTTTTCCATAAGGAAGAATGAAGGGTGGAAATAAAGATGTTAGGTAGGAGAAAAGATATAGTGCATTGATAAAGTTGATTGCAGGGAGCAGACAGTGAATGAAAGCAAACATTCATGAAGCAATTAAAACAAGAAAAATAATAACTGGAATCAAAAGAAGGATGTTTGGCAATTTTGCGTGGTAAGAAGAAATAAAAGTAAACACATGGGAACTAAGTATTTATACAAGTCTGTTTTGCTTTATTGAGATGTTTGAATAATTAGAGATGAGATTAGGCTTGCCAGATTTAGCAAATAAAAACACAAGACATCAAGTCAAATTTGAATTGCATAGGGCATATTTATACTAAAACATTATTTATGGTTTATTTGAAATTCAAATTTAACGGAGAATCCTGTATTTTATTTGGGAATTCTAAATCATCTTCACCGAGATCTCACATCTCAGGGTTATTTTCACATTGGAAAGAAAAGTTGCAAAACCAGGTCAACAAAAACAGTTGAGAAGCCTAGGAATAAGAAAAACATGAAAACGAGTTTCTGAGCCATAAATGGAGCCTGTACCCAGGCGTGGAGGGAGATCCCACTGCTTTGACATAAAGGGCTCAGTGCAGAAAAACCCAAAATGCCAACAAAGAGAGTTGTGTTGTCGTAGCCCTGAAAGATGGAGAAATGTGCTTCTGAGACCAAGGTGAATTCTGCCTAATGGCCAACTTGATTCATCCTTGTACCTTAATGCATCTTCTGGTCCCAGCTATTCAGTAAAATCTCAACAGTTAAAACATGTTTGATGATCTGCAGGCCCCGAGGCAGCTCTGTCGAAGGGACGGACACTGCACCTGCATGACCAGGTTTATTCCACCATAAAAACGACCATGAGAGACTTCGGTTTTGCACAATAAAGAAATCAGATGACACTGAAATAAGTCTCCTGAAAAGCAAAGGGATGTGGCTCAAATAGATTTTCTTTTCATACTCCAAAGTCCATGTGCTTAGATGAGATGAGCCACCATATAGACATAATGCCCTTCCACACAGAATTTTAAACACCTACACGCTGCAGTATTTGCCTCTACGACTATGTAAGTCAAAAGGGATATTGGGACAATCAACATGATGGCGATACTTTGCTGTCATCCAAACTGAACATTAGCTAGGACCTTTGTGATGCTGCAGGTCTAGTAATTGCACAGAGTTCCCCGCAGTGAAAATGCATCAGACACCGAGAGAGGGGCCCTGCTGAGCCTGCTCCAGCACGCAGAGGCCGAGGGGCGCAGGGCTGAGGCAAGGCGCAGGTAATGTCACCGCGCTGTAAGTAATTAACTGAACTGTTTGCTCTGGAATCAGGAGGCAAAACTCCTGGGGAGTGGGAGGAAAAGAGACATATTTTCTTCATGTAGATGTGTTGTGAACTAATGGCCTTATTTGTGGAGATTTTACTTTGTGACTCATTCACCTGTATTTGCTCCTTTCCACGATTCTATAAAATAAGTACTATTTTGTCCTTATTTTGTCCATTTAAAAAATGGAGGCATAAAAGACTTTATGTGGCTTTTTCCAAATCACTTGTCTCGTGGTGGCAGAGGACACAGAAAAGCACCAGGACTTGAAGCTTGCACCTGCCCAATCACTCTCTGTGTTACTGCAGGAAACGTGTTCAGTTACTAGAAAGAGTCCCAGCGTCTGTAAAAGGGTGTGGCGTGGTGGTAGTTTCATAGCTACTTTTGTTCTGTTTGGCTAACGTCTTGAAACAGCACTACAAACTTTAAACATCAAGCAATAGCATTAAACTGAGCTGTATCTGCCCATCCCAATCACTTCTTGAAGGCCATTTCTATGTCCATTACATTCCGTGGGTATAGACTTTAAGTTTGTACAGACAATCATGAATGTATGCCCATAAGGTAGCCAAACCTTGAGATGAAAATTCAAGACATACAAAAACATTTTTTTATATGTGATATTTTCATCAGTGTGGAGCTTTACATTTGATCTGTCTAAAGATAGGTTCTTTGATTGAAGATTCCCTACCTGTAAAATTACCTGCATTTTATTTTCTTCTTCTTTTAGAGTTGGATGATGAATGGATTATCCATTTCCTTGTATATTAAAGTGCACTGAATTATAACCGGCTTAAGGATATTTGCACTAAATCTCCTGTGGTCCACCCCGAGGCAAGACTTAACAGGGAATATTGAAACAGTAAATAAGAAGAGCAAGGCTTGGAAGTTTCCCTTCTCCAAAGCACAGCAGCGTAGTGCACATTGCAGCCATTTTTATTAATTGTATACTGAGAGTTGAATTTGTATGTGGGGACAGAGAAAGAGAGAATAAATGATTCATAATAGGAGACATCTGGGAATTCAAACTTACAATCATTGAGAAATAAATCCAAATGGAAAACTAATAGGTCAAAAAAGATTTCAAGCATCCAGTATAGTCTTAGGAACAGGGTACACCACTGGGCACAGACAGTAAGAGATAAAATGTAATCTGAATGGGATAATTAAGCTAAGGAGTTTGATAATGTTTGTTGATTTTGAGAAGAAAAGCAAAATGGAAATTTTTGGTGGATTTCCATTCAAACCATCACTGAAGTTGCTTCCTCCATCATCAAGATTAAGAAAACTGTTCAGAAAGTATTAAAGCAACTGAGGAAGATCCATGAAGGGGGCCCGGAGGCCGTGTGTGTGTATGTGTGTGTGAGTGTGTGTGAGTGTGTGAGTGTGTGCGTGCGAGCACACACACACACAAATGAAACTTTGATCTCTACATCTCATGACAATCCAAATTTAGTGTCCTCTAGCATGTTGTCATCAGCACTCTCCCATGGAGGCTGGATCTCTAGACCTTCTATTAACTTTCTATTGATTTTTAAAGTGAAGGTTTACAACCTGACAAAAAGTGTTCCGGCAGACCATTTTAATGAACATGGATAACCATAGATCATATACTTTTAAAAAATGTGTTCCATAATGCTTTTTCTTTAGTAACAGTTTATAAGGACATATATGTGATGATATTTCCACCTTTATTTAGTTCTACAAATGCCTGCAGTAGTTTCTTATTGCAAATCCACACTGAACTCCACCACTGTTCACTGAAATTCTAGTCTTTGCTGGTTTGAATAGGAACAGGAAATGCACAAGTGAGCGGATGTGACTCCTGACCTTAAGAAACCTGCCCTTCCTTGAAAAGATAATCATTCAAATAAACATTTACAGCACAAGGTGAAATGAGCTGCAATGGAGATGTGTATAAGAGACACTTTGGGAGCCTGCACTTGAAGTAGAGAGGAGAAAGTACTCTCGGCGCGTGCACAGACATGGTGGCACATGTGGAGAACTCAGTCAGTGACTGTGAGAATACAACTCCAGAGAGGAAGGCCTGGGGGAGTCACAGGATATGAGGTTGGAGAATCAGGCAAGAATGAACAAATCATCACACTTTTGTCAAATTCAATGGGTAAAGCTTTTACTTTAAAGTCTTTAAAGAATTTTGGGCATGGCAACCAAGGTCAAGTTTGCTCTTGGTTCACTCTTCAACAGTGTGGAAGATGGACAACAGAGCGGAACTTAGGGCATCATTCAGGGAGAATCCTTTCTCATCAGGAAAGGGTCAGTGGTTCACTGTGTTTGGGCCTTGGACTGACTGGACACAGCTGCCCATATCAAACAGGGTGATGGCTTTCCTCACTTTAACTCCATATCAGACCTTTTCAGGAAGACCTCAGGCACCCAGAAAGTCTGGGTCTGGGCACTGTGTGTCCTAGTCCACTTGACACGTGACATTAGCCATAACACTGTCTGCATCCAGTGATCAACATAATGGGACAATCAGCAAGTGTGCACCACCAAACGTGCAGTGATGAGAAAGACGGATCACTCCTGTGGCTCCCCAGCCAGGGACCTAACCACAGCACAAACTCCAACAAGGGGGAGTCGACAGAGGAAATGACCACCATCTTTACAATGTCAAGGTACCCAGTGCCAAGGAAAGACTGAAAAATCTTTTGGCTGAATGAAACTTGGGATCAATGGAACTAAATGCCATGTGCAATGTCCCTGAAGGACCTCACTTTGCTTCCGAAGACATTTCTGGTGCAAGTGGTGAATTTGGAAAGCCATCTGAGGATAGAAAAAGTAGTGAAGGGAGTTAATTTCCTGATTTTGACAGTTCTGATACAGAAAGGGAGGAGAGGGCCCTTGTTTGTGTAAAATAAACACTGAGTGTGGGAGGATGATAGGTGGTAAGAAGGTTGTCCTCTAACTGTAACGACTCAGGAGAAAAAAGCTCCTTGTCTGGTTTTTACAGCTTTTCCATAAGCTTGAGATTGATAATTTAACAAAATTAATAAAAACATTAATTATATTTTGTGCTGGCTGGTTATTACATTTTGTTTTTTACACTGGCTCTCTCCTAGTCTTTAACAGATTGATTTACATTTAGAATTTCTAAGACAAATACGATGAGCAGTATTTCCTATAGATCTTTTTATATACAGCATCTCCTGGAATGTACTTAAAGGTAGATATATTCATTAAAAATAAAAAGGAAATATAACAAAATTCTTAATTATGAGTAAATATAGCAAATTACTACTATTATGCAAATAGTAAATATGATCGGGACTCATAATCAAAAAAGTTGAGCAAAGAAAGAACTTATTAAATATTATATAGATATTAATTTTCTTTATTTTAAAAAATGTTTTTTCATTAATTTTTTACATGACTTTTAAATTTTTTTTTTGAATAATCAAATTGGATATCTGCAAAATTCGTAAAAATAAAGTCTATATATATTATAAATAAATTCTTTAGAGTGGAATAGACAATCATCAGTTTTCTCTATTTTTTACCTTATATATATTACATATAAAAATATAGATAACATGTACCTCATATATGTATATTTAATAAATATTCATATATCATTGTCTGTTTATGTATAAATATATTATATAAATCCATAAAGCACATATTTAATTTCACATATATAATTTCCTTTCTTCTCTTTGTGGGTGTGTGCTGGGATCCAACCCAGGCCCTAGTGAAGGCTAAGTGCGAGCTCTACCATTGAGCTACACCTCCTGCCATACTTCGTTTTAATTTGGTTTGGGTAGACATCTCACCACATCACGTGGGTGGCTTATGCTTGATAGGAGAGAATGGATGTTGCAGACTCTAGGGGAGCCAGCAGTTCAGGTGGCAAAACTGTCCCAGCTTTACAAAGGACACTAGGGAGCAGCCTGTCAATGAAGCCTTGTTGGGGTGGACAGAGGCACAGGCAGCTTGCTTCACAGGGAGAACAGGAAGGTTGGCTTATTCTGCCAGAAAGGCCGTCAGAGATATTTCCCTGGGCGCCTTGGTGCCCCTCCTTTCTGTTCACTGCCCACTGCTCACAGACCCACACTGACTTCTAACGGAAGCTGGACCTGCTCTTTCTGGGGGAGTACGAGGCCTGCTTAGTCAGGTCAACTAGCCAAAGGTCGTCCTCCAGCCGTGGCTTGGGGGAGGGCAGGGCTTGTCTGATTTGTCTTAAAATGGAAACAAACTAAATTTCCGTTCTGAATTTAATGATGATTGAATTATAGTAACCACAGTCATCTTCGATTCTCTTTGGTTTGCCTGCTAGTTACAAATCACATAGAAATGGAGGCTACAACAGTTGAGTTCATGGAAATAAAAAGCGATCTAAAAAAATCAAAAGATGCGATGCAATTATTTAATAATATAGTAAGTTACTATTAATAATTGAAGTGCAACAGGACAAAAATATTTATAAACAATTATTAACCCCTTGTTGGGGTGGACAAGGGGTTGATAATTAACCCCTTGTCCAATTATTAATCCCTTGTAAGGGGTTAATATGCAACATATTGAAGGAACTCACACAACTCAATAGCAAAAAATAAAATTTCAAAAAACAAAAACCCCATAAAACAAAACACTAATAACCTGATTTTAAAAATGGGCAAAGGATCTGAATCATCACTTTTCCAAAGAAGATATACAAATGGCCAACATGTAGGTGAAAATCTGCACAACATCACAAATCAAGAGAGACACCAACGAAGACCACCAGGAGACATCATCTCACACCTGATAGAATGACAATTATCAAAAAGACAAGAGATAATGTGGATTTGTGAGGGGATGAAGAGAGTGGACATTCATTTGCTGTTGGTGGGAATGTAAATTGGTAAAGCAGTGTGGAAAACAGTATGGAGACTCCCCAGAAAGTTAAAAACAGAACTGCTACATGCCCAGCAATCCTACCTCTGGGTATATATTCAAAGGAAATGAAAATCAATGTGGTGACCAGATATCTGACCTCTAACTTCATTGTAGCAAGACTGAAAGCTAAGGTATGGAAACAGCCCACATGTCCATGTGTGACGATTAACAAAATGTGATGTCAATGCACACTGAAATGATATTCAGCCCTACAGGAGGAGGAAACCCTGCCTGCCATGTGTGCCAACACAGTGAACCTGGAGGACATTGTGTGTGCCAAGTGAAACAGACCAGGCACAGATGGACAGACTCTGCATGATCTCCCTTATAGGTGGAATCTAAAAGAATCCTACATGAAATAATAGAGGAGTGTTTGCCAGGTGTTGGGGGGCAGGGAGATGGAGGTGTTGGTCCAGGGCAAAACCTTCCAGCCATAAGATGAAATAGTTCTGGGTAGCTAAGGTACCTCAATTAATCTGATTGTGATAATTATGTTTATATCAAATAGTGTGTTGTATGTTTTTAAAAAATAAAAGTTTAAGTTTTGAGAAAAAAGATGAAAGCTTTAGTCCTTTTGAGATCTTAGATACACAATGAACTCACTTAGCGGGGGTTTAAAAACCATCAGATTTCTTTTAAAGCATGCTTTTTATTTACCATGTGGTCAATATATGAAGCAATTAGGTCAATTATTTAATGCCATGTCATTATCAGAAAACATTTAATATGTTTAACACAGCTGTAGATTTAAATAAGGACCTACAACGTAATTTGATGTATGTACCAATCCCTCATTTTTTAGCAGGATTTATATTTAACATTTAGAAAGATGTTTTTTAAGTTACAAAACGTAAAATGTTTAAAAGGTCAAGGAATATAGTCCAAGGTTTTCTTTCAAACCAGAATACCATTTATATTTACTTAATCATATCGCAGTGTGATTTCTAACCTGTGTTTATCGTATCAGCAGAAAAGAATTAAAAAAAAAATCTACCTTCACAAGTTCAATTTGACACCTTTGTCTACACAGACAAGAACAAATTTCTGATGCAACGGTGAGTGTGAAAGTATTGATTACTACCCAGGAGTTTCTGCTCAGCCTGAGTAAAACATTGCCCACAACTGTAATTCCATTAACCCAACATGATGAAATATGAATGGCCTTTTCCACCAAGTTCATTTGAAAGCCTGTCACTATGTTTGCAGGAATACTGGAAGATACCCACTGAAACACTCTGTAAGTTATGGGCTGGAGGTTTTGTTTTGACTTGTGTAAACACTCTCTTCCTGTCAGGTCAGAGTGTGTGCTGTGACTCCCACAGAGATAACAAAGCTTTTCCAATTGGACCACCCATCTGCTCAATTGCCACATCTTCAAATGCTTTTATTGATTCAAAACCAGAGGAGTTTTAAAACAGTGGAGTAAAAAAAGTTTGACTAAAATGAATTTAATTCTAATAGCAATTTTAAAGAGAGTTTAATTCAAGCTGTTTCTTGTTCTTGAGCATCTCTATGGATCCCAGTTCACAAATGAATGAGCTCATTTGCAAACTGGAGTTGCTGGAGGCCCCATCAAGCATGAGGGAAAGAATAAATTCTGTGCCTCCTAAAGGGGCCACATTCAGCCACACTAATGTTTTTTTCCAGGGTTTGATTTGCGTGGTAGGATTTAAGAGGCTCTAATTAGTCTCTTCTGTGTCTCAGAAAAAAGAACCTTCCAAATCCTCATAGAAAATCCTTCATTTTGAATTTACTAAAATGGCATGATTACGGGTTTATTTAGTTAAATAGCACCTTATATTTAAATGTGGATTTTCCTGGGAAGGCTAAGGCTTGGCATCTCTCCACCTGCTGGTACTCAGCCTCCCCCGCTGTTAACAGGGTCAACTGTCCTTGCTTTTAATGAGGACTGTGTTTGGGTACTGGATCTCCACCTGCTCCATGGATTTTTTTCTGGAAGTTTCTTCCTTTTCTCCTGCTTTATCAACTCTTCCTCCTCTGTTGGTCCATTTCCATTACCATAAATGTGTTTCTTCCATTTAAAAAGCATCCTAACATGCTTTTCTCTCTCACACCCCATTTTTCTGCTCCCTACATTGCAGCTCAACTCATTATAAATATATAATGTATAATGGAGGCTGCTCCAAACAGGCACACCAGAACATTTTCCACGATCACCAGGGACCTCTTGTTGCTGATTGTGGTGGCTGGGGCTCCGTCCTGGCCCTGTTGACCAATCAACAGCATTTGTCCTACTCTATCTTCCCCTGTTGCTCTAAATGAGTTCATCTGGATGTGTCCAGATGCCATCTCTCAGCCACTCCATTTAGCCCCACTTTCTGCTTCTTCCTCATCTAACTGGTTAATATCAAAGTGCAGGTAAAGCTCAGACCTTGGACCTCCCCCCTGCCGCAGTCCGGCTGCAGCAAAATAACCTGGGGAGGTGACGAGCAACTTGTGTAGGTTGATACAGCAGGAGTGGGAGCCGTTTATTGTAGGACAGGAGGGGTATACATACATTCCACACAGCTTATCTTAATTAACATAAACTAGATACAGCAGTCAACCAATAAGGAATCTCTACACTTAATGGCTCGCTGGCCTTACTTCACAAACCACTCCCTCTGGCAAAAAGCCAGGCTCCAACTTGACTTGTTTACAGACCCTAACACGCCCCCACCCCTTTTTCTTCCACATTCACTCCATTAGCCATCTCCTCAGTCTTCCAAAGGACCTCCAACATGAGGTCCATTCAACATCATCTCTGGGATGGTGAGTAGTCAGCTCAAATGCCACACGTATAAATGACACTCTTCATACTGACCCCCAAAGAGCTGCCATCTTGTCCATCTGGATTCAGGCCGACTCTGAACTTCCAAGTACTCTGGCCAAACCCCTTTGTGCCACCCAGGAACCTCTCCTTCTTTGCCCCTGTGATCCCCGTGTCACCCTCTCGTGTTCAGAATCCAACCTCTCCTCACCCATGACATCAACCAGTGTTTGCAGTTGACTCTGAACTCGCCTCTGCCTGACTTCTCTGCAGCCCACTTCGAACACAGGAGTTAGAATAAGCGTTTTAAAGTCACAAGTCAGATCACGCCACTTCCCCATTCAAGAATCTCACCAAAATAGACCAGTAGAGTACAGGAAGGGGATCAAGGGAGGGAGGAGGGGAGGAAAGGAGAGGTACTGGGGAATGAAATGGACCAAATAGTGTTACATGCATGTATAAATGTGTAACAATAAATCCCACTATTATGTATAATTATAATGCACCTCCCCCAAACCTTAAATATTCCCCACACCACCTAGAGTAAACACCAATAGTATTATTATTATTATTATTATTACTATTTATTTATTTTTTATTACTGGGGAATGAACTCAGAGACTCTTTAGCTAAGTCTCCAGACCCCCCCCCCTTTATTTATTTATTTATTTTTTTGTTTGCAGAGACAGGGTCTCACTAAGTTGCTCAGGGCCTCACAAAGTTGCTGAGGCTGGCCTCCAACTTGCAATCCTCCTGCCTCAGGCTCTCCAGCTGCTAGGATTGCAGGCATGCTCCACCATTATTATACACTACCATGTATAGTACTCTGTTATACAACAATAATCTGTTGTATGACAGATTATTTTTAGTAGGTACAAGAATCTAGATATTTTCCATTTGTATCCAATCCATACCTGGTCATCTGGCAACCATGATGGCCTCTCAGTCTTCAGACTATGCAGGGCCATCTCCTACTCTGGGCTTTACACCTGTAACTCCTTTGCCTGCATGGCTTTCCCCTGTATGTCCACCCAACGTGCGCTCCGTGCATCACCTTCCCAGTGAAGCTGTTCCTGCCTACTCTTTAGAATGGCAGCTACTTCACAATCTCCTTTGTACCCTTTCCTTGCCTTTCGGTCACACGGCTAACCCCTTCTGTTTGTTCATTTATCTGTCTGTGCCCTTCTACTAAAGTAAAAGGCAAGGGGGGTGGACATTTTTATGAGTTTGGTTTTTCCGTGGCATATGCAACGGCTAGAATAGGGATAGGTGCTGAATAAATGTTTGTCAATTACTAGCTAACCTTGAATAAACCCTGGGTTACGTATACGGATGTAGCCTAAAAAGAGGTAGGCTAGTCAAAGGGCAGGAGAAGTCAAAGTTATGGGTGTGGTGAGTGAAGAGGGTAATCTTGGGGAACTTTCTAGAGGCAATTTGCAAGGCTATGTGGTGGCTTGGGTCACCAAAGGAGGTTGGAGACTGTAATACAGTTGTCTTCAAGGTTCTCCTTGGCCTTATTAATACCTGCCAAGATATACTGACTTCAAAATGACCATGAGCAAGAGAAGGAAAGGTCCCTTTGGTGATTTTTTAAAATCTGCTTTTGTTTTTCTGAGCATCGAACTCTCCTCATCAATCTCACAGAATTCCCGGTACAATTCAGGGTTGCGTGTCCATGATTCACCTCTGAGCCACGGGCCGAAGCCACCGCTGAGTTCCAATTTTAAGACTAATCTTGATGTGGGTAACTATTGCTAGGCTTTCCAACAAATCACTTTATTTTACTGAAGACTTATTAGGAGGAAGGAAATGATCTCTTAGAGCAAGAAGCAGAAGGTTTGCACCAGGTCAATAAAGACCTTGATCAGATTACAAGAGCAACAATAGCCGGTGTTTATTGAGGGCTTCTTGGCACAATTGTGTTAGATCTATTATTTCTAATCTTAACAGGAACATTGAAAAGGAGAGATAGTCATACCATATCAGATGTGGCCTTTGGGGCTGTGACAATTAACTTACTCAGAGATACTAGGAGGCTAAAACCTATTAGGACACAGATCCCTCTTAGAATGCATGCAGGTCCCTTCTGTTGTATAAAACATTAATAATTTCCTTTTTTCCCCCTCCACTTAAGAAGTTTTAGGGTAAAAGGAATTCTAGTCTCCAATCCTGGAACACCAAGGGATATAGAGATGAACCAAGGCACAATATCCTAATTCTGTTTCCTTTTAGAACATGACATAAACTTAAAGCCAATTTAGTATGTTCTTAAAGCATTTTAGATGATGTCAAAGAGCAGTATGATAAAACAGCATGGAAAATGGATCATTCCAGAAAGAGGAGGTCGAACAGCAGAGGGCACTTTAAACATGACTAAGAACAAGAGTTAAATTATCAAGGTGGGGTAATAAAAAATCCCAGCGGCAAAAGTCATCTTCACTAGGTAATATGTTCATTCCTTGTAGATGAAAACTAGAGAAAATAACAAAGGCAATCCAGAAATAGGTTGCCACATCAATTGCAAAATAGTATGTTTTTCACGTTCTCCAGATCCACAAGTAGCCACCGGTAATTGAATTTGTAATTGACAGCTCTACTTTACGATGAGCAAGGGGCACCATATTTATTTCTGTAATTATTTTAGAACTTTTAAATTGTGGCTTCTACTCGAAAGGCCTTAGGACGTAATAAACACAGCCAAGATTATTGAGGGCTCATTGTTGGAGATGTTTTACTTAACTCCAAGTAATTCAATTCAAGTCAATAAATCTCTATCAAGTGGTCTACCCTGTGCTTGCCAGATACTAGGCAGCGATGGGAGAGTTTAAAAGTGTGTAAGATAAATAGGGTTGTCTCTGCATTCAGAATGGTACACTGAGCATGGCAGTGGAGAGCCAGACCAGAGTTTGAAACAATAGAACCGTCTTCACCAAAACAGCAGCAACAATAGGACCAAGAAACTATGGTAGTCAATAGAGAATGGGAATAATGAATGTTTAATTGTGGAGAATATCACTGATCTCTGTGAGAGAGACAGCAAGGAGTGTGTGCGTTTGTCTGTGTTAGGGGTGCCCAGAAAGCTGGTAAGACATTATTTCTGGGAGTCTCTCTGAAGAGATCAGCATTTGAATAAACAGAATAAAGAGGCTCAGCCCTCACCAATGGGGGCAGCCAACATCCAGGCCATTCCAGACCTGAGCAGAGTACAAAGATAACAGCCTGGATTTGCTTCTGTCTGAGCTGGGACATCCACCTTCTCTTCCCCCCAGATAGTAGATAGCAGCTCCTCTGGTGCTCAGGCCTTCAGACTTGGACTGAATTACATTAGGGGTTTCCTGGCTTTCCCGCCTGTGGAGAGTAAGTTGTGGGATGAGCCTATTCTTATAATAAACCTCCATGGGTGGATCTATACACATATGTGTACATGAACATACACATATGTGTGTTCATACATATACACACATGTTCACATAGATATTTATATTCACACACATATAATATATACATATTATACAATGTATATGTGTATATATTTGTATCAATCCTCTTCATTCTGCTTTTCTGCAGAAATCTAATATTTTATAAAATTCTAAATATCTAAGGGAGTTTATTTAACAACCTGATGTCAGAGAAGCTTCATCTAAAAACACACCTGGACAATGATAGGCCAGCTTACTCTGCAGCATGTTTTAGTATTCACATTCCATTTGTCTATTTAGATCTGCTAATATTTAAACTGTGCAATCTTTTTAATTCATTATATTTGTTTTTAATGCAATGTGAGAATTTTAAACACAAGTAAAATCAAACAACTTGTATTTACTTCACACATGCCCTTCTTAGAATTTACCACATCACTCAAGAGATGGATTATATACATGACTTGTACATAAAGGAGAAATTTTTAATTCAGTAATTAACTTACCATTCTTTGGATAGTACTATGCAATTTGGTATGAGATTAATCCATTGAGTGACACTTTTGAAATACTAGTTTGATAGGTTAAATAGTTCATTGTTTTTCTTAATGTGACTAATTTGAAATATTTATTAGCATGAATAGGCCATTATTTTTCAAATCCTCCTAATATTTTTATAATAGGACTATGCATATTCTGTTGTAGAATAATATTCATTATATCTTCATTATCCACATATTTACATATATCAGAAACATTTCTGAATATATGTATACATGTGTGTTTGTGTGTGTATCTATTATAAGATAGACACACACACACACACACACACACACACAATTGTAAGATAGGCAGATTTGTGGTTTTTAAGCCCAAGCCCATTGTTTATATGACCTTTGTCCTAATCCATCTTGTACAGCTATAATAGAATATCGGAGATAGGATAATTTATAAAAAAGGGACATTTATTTCTGACAGTCTGGAGGCTGGAAGAGTCAAGATCGAGGAGCTGCCCCTGGTGAGGGCCTTCTTGCTAAGTCATCCCATGGAAGAAGAGAAAGGGCAAGTATGTGGCAGTGTGTGTGTGTGTGTGTGTGTGTGTGTGTGTGTGTAGGGGTGCAAGCACACAAGAGGAAGCCAAACAAATTTCACAGCCAACCCACTCTTGCAGTAACTGCCTCGATCTGTTTGCAACCTGACCACCTCTTCAAGGCCCTCCTCTGTCGTCCCAGTGGCCTGGGGACAGGGCTTGCAACCCCTCGACTCAGGGGGCTACAGTCAAACCATAGCAGCCTCTTTCATTGTTTGACCCTTTATTCAGTCTTCATTAATCTAGGCCTTTGTGACAATCCCAGGGGATTGCAAGTGAAACAATTCCAATAATTTCTACTCGACCTTCCCTACTAGACATTTTATCTTTGCTTTGGAGATTTTTCTATTCCCTCAAACTTCTCTGCTTACATTCTTTTTTGAACATTAAACTATCTTATTGAAGCTGAAATCAGAGAAAAATGTCTCTTCTAATTTATTTCGAACCAAAACTACTATGAAAACAAAGAATAGAATTCTATCTAAATAGGAAATTGAAATAAAATAAGGACAATTAAAGACAGTTTAGGTAAAGCAGGACTAATGGAACATGGAATAATTAATAAATGTTCCCAGGGACAGAGGCCTGGAAGATCCCTCCCACGGATGTCTCTCCCTCTGAGGACCCCAGAGAGGGTCCCTGGGGCAAACAAGTCCATTCCAATAAAATCCTTTATCCGGTATCAACTCAGGACACAACTTAATCGCTCTGCAGAAGAGAGTAATATGCTCAAATACTCTTTGTGTGGTTGTTGGCTTTAATCATGGACTGCTTGCAAAAAGTGTGTTCTACCAGATAGCTGGTGGCATTCACCTCCAGGAAGGACCGGGCAACAGATGGTGCTTCCGAAGGACAGACTTTTAAAGAACTGTTGAGTTAAAAGCAACTTTATTCTTCTGTTGCTATGGATAGTAAGAAAACATTTTTGATTTTTATAGGTTTTAATAAATTTAATGGGATCTTTACTTACTTGGTTATCCAAAAACCCAGTCATAAATTTTTTTGTTTGCTTTTTAAACTAAGCATTTATTTAAAAAATAACTATAACTAGAATATAGGATAATATTTCTGGATGATGTACTATTTTAAATTCCTGATGAGATATTAAGCAAAGAAATCTTATAGAGCTGTTATTTTCCAGGTTTTCCACATATTACCTTAACAGAGCCTCATTTTTTAGCCTTGTTGTAAAATTGACATTTCATGACTCTGTTTTCAGTACCTATTTCTGCCGATTTCTATTAGAAAAACTTTAGCTCCACCATTAAGTTGGACATGTACAGAACCATGCTATATGATAAATTAGGACTCTACTATTTTTATATTCTGCATTTTTTCACTTAACTAATGCAATGAATAATTGCTTATTTCCTTGAAACGTGATGATGCATGATTTCTAATGTATTAAAATATATTTATTGGCTACATATAATCCCATCCTCCAAATACTATAATGTAGCACATGGTTCTCCACTGTGAGGTACTGGCATCTTCCACAAGTGGAAAATTCTACAACCTGAAACTCTACTTCACACACAAAATCATTCAAAATATTGTAAAAATTACTTTCAGACTATGTGCATAAGGTATATATACATAAAGCATAAGAATTTCCTGGTTTGATGTTTGTCTCTGCCCCTAAATACTTCCTTACATACATGAACACATTCTGAAATAAAAAACACCTAAAGTTGGGAAAAGTCTGAAATCCATGGCACACTTCAGTCCAATACTCTGTGTGAGGGATCTTCAAGCCATGGAACTGGACTGCCCAGGGCAGAGGTGCCTGCCCACTGCCTCCCTGCAGGCAGAGGCTACCCAACAGGTATTTTCTCCAATTCCCCATTTCCACTTTACTGAAATGAGCAAAAAATCCCCCTTAGCTTTCTTCCCCACAGGTTCCAATGACTTTGTGAACTGAATCTCTGTACTGTATTTCATTCAATTTGGAAAACCTAGAGGGGTTCCCAGTCCTTCTGTCGAATCCCAAGTAAATTAGTCATAAGTAAAGCTACTTATTCTGACCTCTGCTTGTTCGAATGATTGTTTTATAGGATATACTGCAAAAATGACTGGGTAAAATGTATGAATCTTTGACACAATAAAAGGCATAGGTAATTTTCTGGAAGTCTCTTGCCAGAAAATGTGTGGTAGCTTCATGATCACTACACCACACATGAAATGTCCTCCCCTTCATCAGTGTCTCTGTGCCATGTTGTTGAAAAGCTTTGTTCAGTTAATATGTTCAAACCTGGAAACTTACCCCTGCATGGGTTTCACAGTGGAGAGAGGAATATTTTCTCACTCTGGTGGTTTCTATCAATTGTAAATGATATCTTTTTTTAATTTCTCAGTCCTAACATTTTCCATTTTTTACAGGTAAGTCCTTGACTTTAGAACAGTTGAAGATTTACACATACTTTGCATCCAGTGCCCCCTGGTCATTAACATTTTACAGTAGGTTGGTGCATTTGTTACAATTAATGAACCAATAGATAGGACTTCATCTGTAAAATCAAGGCTGTGAGTCATCAACACTGGGGGCATACAAACCCAAATTGAAAAACACTGACTCGTAGCTTTTTTAAAAAAAATTAAGTATTTTTTTAAATTGATGTTGTGTTCATTTGCTCCTTCTATGACTTGTTTCATATACAGTCGAGCCCTTTGATCTGAGACCCCACCAATATTTAGGCTTATATCTCAGTTTCTTTATAGCTGCAACCTTATTCATCTTTATTCTGTTCTGGCTCTGCATATCCCTTCAAGTAATTCATTTCATTACCTTCAGGTTCTTTGTTTTAGGACCACACACACTATTCTTATTTACTTTCCTTGTCTATGCTTTCAATGGTATCTCTTTCTTATTCTGTTTCAGATTACATGATCTTTACCTATTTATCGCAAGTCAGAATAGCTAGATGTTGGACTATTTTATATTTTATGAGATTCCTTTTTATGAGCACTATTTTGTATTTCTTTTAATCCATTGATTTGGGCCTTTATTTTAACTATTTCTCTCACTTAGTATCATGTGGATTTTCCTGCCCCATATTATAAAATACCCATTTTCATCTTCTTTTAATGAGACAAATGTTCATAGTTATAAATTAGATTATAAGTGAAAAAAATGGTAGCACTCCATATACAGTGCTCATTTGTTTTATTGTGAAAGTTTTATGTGTAAGTTATTGTTTTATTTTGTAAGTTTATTGTTTCTCACTATTCTGTTCCTACATTTTCCTGGTTTTAGAAAAAGAAAACACTTTATTGGATTTTCTTCCTTTTTAATACATTGCTTTGATATACAGTGTTTGGATTTCACCCTCTCTCTAAACACTGAAAAGCAGATAAGACAAAAACAAGGCCATATTTGTATCATTTGAACACTGGAGACAGAATCCATGTTTGCTCTACACTGACTCTCCCCCCCATTCCTGTCCCCATTGGGGTTGGTGATGTTCTGATTCATCTTCTAATCTATTCCCAGTGATATGCTGTTGAGGGTACCAACAGGTACCGCAGCCTGATTTGCCTGGCGTGTTCCTGAGCACTGGGGGGACTTCCTCTAGCCACGCTCTGCACAGGAGGAAGTGTCATTCACATCCTTAAGTCAGCCTGACAGCAGAACCTGGGGTAAGCTATCCCTGAAGATGGTGCCTGACCATGAGAATAGGAACGAAGGTCATGTGAGAGTTAAAGTCTTTCTTACCATCATCCTCCTTGTGTTGTGCAATAAGACTTTTATGCCTCCAAATATCAGAAACAGAAATGGCATCTGATATGGGGTTACTTTTATTGCTATTCTATAAGAATGAGCATAAAAAAGATTAAAGGCCCCTCAAGGAATCCAAAGAGACTGTTGAGTATCTCCCAGGAGGCAAGTGAGCAAATCCATCATCACTGTGCTCATTATCAGGAGAGGTTTGAGGTGTCCAGTAAGCCCCACTTTTTCAGCATAATTTCTGTGGAAAGGCCTCGGGCCCTCAGCACCCTGGTCCACACCCAGGCTGATTCCCCAAACCATGCCAGCCTCACGGGGCTTTAGCCTTCACTGAGGGTAAACATCCCCTTAAAATGAGGATTGCAGCCACTGTGCTTCTACCTTTTAAGTTCATCTTCACTTTCCAGAAATATGTTAAATATGAAAACACTATATACCTGGGAATACTCCAATTATGTACACATCTCAACCGTCCACCTTTTTTGAGCTTCATGTTTTATATTCCATTCCACCCCCCAAAACTGCACAACTAAGATTTTATGCCCCCACACACACACAAATGTGAAATTCTATCATTTTAATAAGTACGTCCAGTTTTAATGTGCACTCAAGGAATCATACGCCTGCTGTGAGAGAGTTCTCCAAGAGCCAGCTGCTTTTCTGCCTGTCATGTGAGTGGACATAAGGACCACTTTGGATTTGCTTTCAAGGACGTTTGCATTTTGTACAGCCTTGGAAGATAGAGATCATGGCATCTGACCATGTGGAGGAAAGGTGTATTTGCCACTCACAACCCCACAGAGATAAAGTCCTCTCTGGAGCATATGATGGCCAGGTTTGGGAGTAGAAATTTATAGAAGATTGGCATAAAATATTTTTTAAAAATAAGCCTGTGGCTTCTCTACTGGACTGTACCCTTTTGTGTGTAACAACTCTGTGGAAACCAGGGCTCAGGGAACTGTGCAGAGGCTGACACTCCCTGCCGCAGTTGCTGGGAGCAATAAACTCTCTTTTGTCTCTGACCCAGAATACTTGTCTTCTGCCAGTATCCATGGAGCCTGGGGGCTGACCTGCACTGTGTAAACTTCTGCCCTGCACAATTTCTGATACTGCTCTGCTAACTCAGAGTTTTAAGAAGTCTTGTTCTATTCTCTCATCTTGAGAACTGGTGGTCACTGAAGGGAACTGAGGCAGGTAGGTAGGGAACAGCGTGGTAGCAGGGAAAATAGGGCACAGCAACGACTGAGATGGTAGACAAAAGGAAGAGGCTGGTGGCTCTAAAAACCAACAATTCTCCAATTCTTCCTGGGACCAGTCCTGCATCTGGTCTCAATCCACCTGTGTCTGTCCCTCTGAGTGAGGGGGGAGGATGACTGACTCACTCCCCAGAAGCATAAACCAGCACTGTTGGCATTTGTTTATATTAATTCTCATACTAATCCCTTCCTGCAAAATAAAAATTAGACAGCCATCTGTAGACCCACATTTCTTTAGATGACAAGACTTGGCGTAAACAAACAAACAAACAACAAAATCAACAACAACAACAAGAATAATCAAGGGAATTTGGTACTGATTGTCTCCCTTCTCCAGAGGGCTCAGGCTTTCTTAGACATTTCTTTCTACTCAATTGCTTTGCTCAAGGAAGTGTGCCCAAGTGATTGTGACAAACTTCATTTCTCTAAAGAATCTTAATATCCATCCATGGGCAATGAGGAACCCATTTAGCTAGCAGTGAAACACACAAACACACATGCTCTCTATCTTGAAAAAAAATTCAATAAAAACTTAGGAAAGGCTCTAATTGAGGAAAATGCACATAATATAAAAATAATCCATTTAGAAGTCAGCAGGAGATTGTTATGTGTTAGAATAATTACTAAATGAGTTGGAAACATAGTATACTATTAGCTTTCATAATGTATTACCTCAAAATGAAAGTTTCGCATTTCTTAATGTCTACTCTTGACTTGAATTTATTTTCATGGGACTTTGTGCTGTGGGATTTTAATACTCTTAATTATAGAGATTAATAGTCCTTACCTGGGAGGGAAAGCTGTACTTGCCCTTCTCTCATGCCATGATGCTAAACCTGATTAGGTAGCCAGTGTACAATATTCCAGGCCATTGATCTCTCTGGTTAAATTCTGTTTCACATCCAGATTTACCTGTTTGTTTCTTCACTTAAACTTCTATGCCTTTTAAAAATATGTTATGGTGGTTTCTTTTTCTGATAAAGCCATTGCAACAAAATTTTAGGAGTCTATTCTTCATCTAATTATATATACCACAAATTTATCTACAATTGTATAGATAAATGTATAAAGTATAGAGCTGGGTAGACTCTGACTGGGGTCCCAGAATATGAACTTCGAGTTTGCTAGTAAATAATCCACCACCAGCAATGGCGAATTACAATTTATCTTTGTCACCAAAATTGTTTATAAGAGTTACTTTAATAAAAGATCCTATAATTCTATTGTGCTGTTATTCCTGGTTAGCCAAGTAGCATTTCTTTGATGTAAACACATTATTAACTATTTTATGTATAGATGGTACTATAAATAGATGGTACTATAAGATTAATTATAAAATAGATGGTACTATAAGATTAATTATAAAATAGATGGTACTATAAGAATAATTATAAAATAGATGGTACTATAAGATTAATTATAA
Organism: Urocitellus parryii; assembly: GCF_045843805.1. NCBI lineage: Eukaryota > Metazoa > Chordata > Mammalia > Rodentia > Sciuridae > Urocitellus > Urocitellus parryii. The sequence continues at coordinate 8,401,466 of NC_135533.1, forward strand.
AATGCATTGTAAAACAGGTTTTAAAATAACAAAGTTTTCCATTTGTTTTAAGTAGTCATTGTAAATTTTTTAAAAAGTATTTTTTAAAATTAGTTTATTGGGGCTGGGGTTGTGGCTCAGGGGTAGAGTGCTCACCTCGAATGTGCAAGACCCTGGATTCGATCCTCAGCACCACATAAGAATAAATAAGTGAAACAAAGGTATTGTTTCCACCTACAACTAAAAAATAAATATTAAAAAAAACTCCAAAAAAATAGTTTATATTATTCATATTTATATTATATTTGTTATTTATATTATTATACTAAAATAGTTACTCAGTTTCTGACATAGCTTTTGCTTAATCTTTTAAAACAAGAAAGCTCAGCAAAATTTTAAAGTTTAGAGCTCAATCTTTGATAATCTTTCAGAAAATCAAAGTAACTGAAAAAAATACTGAATTACTTCAACTTGAGAAAAATATTTTAACAAAGCTAGTTTAGAAGTAAGCATGGCAATACTGAAATGTTTCATTGCCTTAAACATGATGCTTGTTGAAACAGTTGATCAAAATTCAGAAATTCTACTCCTTATAATGATTGGATGTTGTGACTCTTCTGAAGATACCTTTCCTTTGGTTCACCAACAGCAGCAGAGATGAGGGTAAATGCACACTTCCTTGTCCATTTCTCCCCTCTTTCTCTCCAGAGGGCAGAATCTCCCTGTTGTTGGTATTAATAACTCATGTGATCACTCCTATGTCTCCCCACAAGTAGTAAGAATATCACTGAGGATGTCACCTGCAACCACAGGATAGAAGGTCAGCGTTGTGTTTGGGGGCTCCACACCTTCGAAGCCTCAAGGGGCATTTTCCAGCCTACTTTCAACTGGATATTCTTCAGGTCTCTCAGTATTTGCTCTTTCGTGCTTGTTCCCTTTTGTCATTTGTGATGCCACAGGAAAGTGACAGAGGAGGTTGTATTTGCTGGTAGCTGGAGGGATGGCTGGTTCCAGATGACTGACTCTCAAGTGGGCATGAAAGACTCTCAGGAGTGCTGACGAGGACTTTGATTCTTTTGTGTTCTGGTAGGGTGCATATTTGTCCTCACTCAACAAGAGATGTAAACTGAAGATTATGTTGAATTCAATGCAGCATTCCTGTATCCTAAAGCCTCCGATGCTTTAGATCATGCTAATTCTCCCTCCAGGCAAGTCTGTGCAAAGGTGAGATGTCTTTTTTGTGTTTTGTTTTGCTATTTTATTACTCTTAATACAGTACCCAAAAGAAAAAACAAAAAACATCCTGAATTACCATTCCTGACATCTTACTTTCAGAAATTCATTACACAGCGGCTACACAAGCCTGGTACCATCTAAAAAACAAGTTCCGCAGCACAGAAAATAGACATTTAAATTTGAGTCGGTAGCCATCATTTGAAATATGAGGGACTTATCATCAGTATGTTAGTTTTCTGGGCTGTTGTACCCAAAGTCCTATACCTGGGTGGCTTAACCAAGAGTTTATCTTCTCAGTTCTTGGGGTGAGAAGTCTGAGATTAAGGAATCAGGTGTATTGTTCTCTCAGTTCTCTGTGGGTCTTCCTGTATCTTCACAGGTCTTCCCTCTGTGTGGGTCTGCATCCTAATCTCATTTGTAAAATGTTCTCATTAGTATATATAGTTGTATATAATTTTGGATTTGTTTGGAGGCACTCATACATGCATGGAATGTGATTTGCTCTATCCCACTGCTACCTCTCCTCATCCCCTTCCCCTACTGCTATTCTATGGGTCTTCCTTCTATTTATTTATAGATTTTTTTAACTTGGTGCTTTATACAAATGGGTGAAATGCACTGTGGTATATTCATATATGTACGTGGCATAATCTGGTTAATTTCATTCCACAGTTTCTCACTTTTCCCATTCCCTCCTCCTATCCCTTAATCCCTTTCTTCTACTCTACAGTTCACCCTCCTATTTCCATGAGAACTTCATACTATAGTGATATGCACACATCAAATTTATTCATCGTAATTCACAAAAGCCAAATTAAGGAACTAGCCCAGGTGCTCATCAACAGATGAACGGATAAAGAAAATGTGGTATATAAACCCAATGGAATGCTACTCAGCCATTAAAAAAGAATAAAAGTATGGCATTTGCTGGTATATGGGTGGAACTGTAGAACATCATACGGTATGAAATAAGACTGCAAAAAATCAAAGGTTGAATGTTTTCTTTCATATGCAAAAGCTAAGCAAAATGAACAGGAAAAGGTGAGAGCAATAGGATCCTATGCTCTTTACATAAGGACTAGAGTTGTACTGGATTAGTGCTCATTCATAGGACCTTGTTTTAACTGGAATCACTTCTTTAAAAACTCTAACTTCAAATGCAGTCACATTCTGAGGTACTGGGGTTGACATATTCTAGCACCTCTTTGTATGAATTTGGGGAGGAAGGACACAATGCAGTTTATGACATTTAGAATCCCAATAGTTGTCTCTCTTTAAAACTACAGAATACAGTGTGGCTCTCAGCATTCATTCCTTCTGCTTCTGAGCTCCATTCTCCACACTTAGGATCATGATCTTTCTAAATCTCAGTCTTTTTCTTAAAGTCGTTCTCAGTCTCCGTCCCTGGTGCCCTGCTTACTAGATAGACTCTATTTCTTAGCAGGGTGTGGGATCCTGCCTCTGCCTACTTCTTCATCCACCTCCCGGCTTACACAGCTGTTCTTCTTGCCTAGCATGACCTTTCCCATGTCCCTTCATTTAATCCATCTCTGAGATGACTCCTGTTTCTCTACCACGCATCAAAGTCAGTGCCCCTGCCTGGGAGAGGCTTCCATGGGCTTCCAACACAGGAGAAGTATCCAGTACAATCTCGTGATGTCTCAGCACTCAGGGGATTTCTAAATCAAGTACCTTATAAAAATACTAGATATGGTTTCATTTTTTGTCAGCCTACCAGAATGTGAGTCCTTGCAGACGCCACCTTCTCTGTATTCCCAAAATTTATACCCATGTATCCCAGAATGCAGGGGCTTAACAAATGTTTTTGAAAGAACTAAAAAGTACACAGAGTGATGGATGCACAGAACAACTCTTTCCTGCGGGCGGCATTAGCATTCTGCCCCACAGGCTCCCGACAGCCGGGGCCTGGAAACCCCGCCCACTGCCAACTTTTAGTCACATAAATTTGGACAAGTTTCTCATTTGCTCTAAAATCCCATTTTCTTATCTAAAAGTGGGTATTGACAACACTTCACTGGATTTTTGTAAGATTTTTAGAGAAAAAAACCACACACGAATAACCTTGAGTATTGCAAGAATCAAAATAACAAGAATTATTATTTTTATTACCATAGTCCCACATTAAAGGAGCCAAGACCACAATCTGGGCAGTCTAGCTGCTGCCAACCGTTAGTACTGTTCTAAGATGCCTGATGAAAGAGTTGGCAGGTTGAAAAAATACAACCGTGTTTACTAAGCAATCCTTCCCTGGATGAGTCCCGAGTCTAACCAGTAGGTTGAGTCCACTACAGCCAAACAGAGATAGAGGGAAGAATCTAACAAGCCATAAATCACAGCGACATTCCCAACTTCAGATAGCCTTGTAATTATCTGCAGCACTAAGATCAAGCCAAATGTGTAATTGCTCAAAATGTAAAATGGTCCTGATTATAACCAGTGGGTTGAGAAATAAATGTAATTAGAGAAGGGAAGGAGAACAAATATTCAGAGGAACTTTATACTTCAGGGAAAGGGCAAAGTAGGGGAAAGAAGTCAGGAGCCACAGGTCTCCAGGAGGGCTGGTTAACACACGACCCCTGGACCTAGCCTAGAGTTTCTGATGTAGGATCTGCAGTGGGCAGAGACTGTGTTTCCAACAAGTTCCCAGGTGATGTTGATGCTGCTGTCGAGGGGAAAATACTGAGCACCACTGAATTAGAGGACAGGTAGAAGGGACACTAGTGCAGGATGTGGTTGGTCCCTATAGAGCCCATGTGGTGGAGATATGGTCCCCCAAACAGCGGTGGTGATGAGGCATTGCCTGTAAGCCACAGAGCCTACAGGAAGGTAACTAGGTCATGGAGACCTGGACTTCAGAAGACGTTTTTGCCATTCTCAGCAGACTGGTGTAGTTCCCATGAGAGTGAATTGCTATAAAAGAGCAAGCCTGGCCCCTACATCTCTGGCTCCCTGTCTTGCCATGTGATATCCCTCTTGTCCATGCTTCCCCCATGCCACCTGCCATGTTGTGATGCAGCCAAGGGGTCCTCATAAGAGGTTGCAATAATGGGGTCACCCAATCCTGAATTTGTAGACTTCAAAAACTGTGAGCCAAATAGAATTCTTCTTTACAAAGTATCCAACCTCAGGTATTTTGTTATAACAGCAAAAAATAGACTAAGAAAAGAGAAGTCAAACTTTTGGGAGAAAGAAGATGTAAATGTTAAGTAAGATTTCAATGACTTTAGGGATAAAAGACACAAAGAGAGGGAGTAGTATTGACAAAAGAGTAAGGGCCATCTCTTCCTGGGAGACTGAAACAGACCGGTGGGACTGAGTTGGGATTTTACCAGAAGGTCAACAGCAGAATGTTTCTGGGCATTTGGAAAAGCAATAATTGGTCAGAAAATGAAGCTGACGTTTGTGCTTTGGTCATTGTTGAGAAGTCCTTGAGATCAAGTACTATTTATTTCAATTTTCTTCTAATTAAATATTTGTTTACTTGAATGACCTCTTAGAAATTGTAGGTCACTTGTAAATTATTGTTTCTTTATATTATAATCAATTTTTTTATAACTCAAACAAAATATCCCCTCTCCCCAGCTGTGGTACACCTTTGTTTCAACCTAATTTTCCAATAGGAAAGAATAATATCTTGTGAAGTCAAACTCAGCTTTGTTTTGTTTGTTGAATACAGGATTGGCCATGTCTTGTTATTGTGTTCACACTTTAAAAAAAATTAGTCTGTATTTGTGTTTAGGTGGAGTTAAGAAATTGGTATGGTATAGAAAACTTTAATTTCCTAAAAGGATTTGGAGACATGGAGGTCTTTTTGAGCTGCCCAGAAATCTAAAGGCAAAAACATGAAATGAAATAAAGAAGAGATAGAAAACCTAGAGTTAACTAGATTGTTCTCTCCCCTCCAGAAACACAGTATTTTTCACTCTCTTATCTATACATGTCTTTGGTAGAGCAGACCAGACACAACTTGCAGGGTATCAAATCCACTGCAGGGCTTCTGGAGACCTGAGACATGACTGCCTCTTTGCAATACAACCTTGGATCTAGGAACATGGCCCGTGGGCTCCCGGCCCATCCTCTCCAAGCAGAGGTCACCAGGTGGAGTCATGCCTGTCAAGTCCACAAACTCTGCCTTTCCACAGGCTGTTTACTTTGACTTCAGGATTTAGTCTTGATTCCCTAATAAAGGTGGTATTTAATTTTTATGCAAATTTTATGGAAATCAGTCTTTAGTTTACTCCCTGAATTAAAATTAATGTGTACAGTAATGGAAATGCGCTCTTTCAGGGGTTTGTCGCTTATTACGGTGTGGTCTCAGGCTAGACCTTCTCCAGACTTTGGTTTTCTGTTCCTAAAAGCCAAGGAATGAAAGACACCAGCAGAAGAACTCCTGAGACCTGGCCCTTCTCCTTGGGCCCCTTCCACCCTGGCTGTCCAGTGCAGAATGTTCAGAGTGAGTCATTTTACATCCTATTCTCTTTCCCATTTAAAATATTTCATCTGGGTTGGGGACATAGCTCAAATGGAAGAGTGCTTGCCTAGGTGCACAGCGTCCTGGGTTCAATCCCCAGCACCACACACATACTCAAAACAATAACATTTCACCTGAGATATGTAACTTAAATCTTCCAAGTTGGAACCCTGCTTCTTTATCTTATCCTTTGAATTTAGTCCTTTCAAAACTATAATGGGCTTAAATCAGGAAACTGTGAAAATTCAGCCCAAGTGTTATATCACAATCATTTTTGTGTCTTCTGAGATGGGTTCTGTTAACATTTTTCATCTCTCCTTCACAAAACACTTTGTGTAAGTATCATGTTACAGGGAGTTTCATCTGGCTAACAGTGACAGAGTTTAATGCTTCATCAACTCTCCAGTTTGTCAGCCAACTGAAAGCTACAGACCGACTGACAAGGTGTGGAGCACCTCATTGCTTATGGTGATTTATGCAAAATGATTATAATTAATTTTTTTCTTTAGGAATTGTCATGACTGGCATGCATATTGGTATCTCCAGCCCTCAAGTCAAAACAAGCACAATGCTAATGTCACATTTCCTGCTCACTGCTATGGAAATTATATGCAGATGATGTGTGATAATGACCCAAAGGACAATTGAAAAAATACTGCTACTCTGACATTGTCATAGTTAGACTATTGCTATAAACCCTAGGCCCAGAGAGAACCTCCTCTTGCAGCTTGGTTCTAGTACCACAGGATTAAACACAACTTTGAAGACATAACCTGTTTTATCAGTTCAAGTAAGCACGTCTTGATAATGTCACACAAGCTTCCCAAGAACTTATTCAGACCACTTAAATGAAAAGCAGTAAATTGCATAAATACTGATTCCTTTGTTTTACACCATGAGGACTAGGAGAACTATCTCCTGTTTTTGTTTTTGGAAATAGTGAATGATCGTAATGAAAAGGTTCTTATTTCTAGGTCATTGGAAGAACCCTGCATAGCTCTGTATGATAATTGACTTGTCTGACAATGGTCTGAACACATTCTGGGGACACAAATACCTTTCAGCTGTGGTGGAATGTGAGCAAACATTCCACTGGAGTAGTCAGACATTATTTTTTTTAGTTTTGTAAAGTATTTCTCAAAGTGATTAATCAACCTTTTATGAAACTGTCAGCTGCTGTTAATATATGTATACATAAAGATGCACACATGTTTCTCTTTTGCTAGGTACATAGTTATGTTTTAATTTTAAACATTATGTTAGTGTCAGTGTAAATTTTCAACAGTTAGTTGTCTAGCAGTGTCCAATTCTGTTGTACTTAAACTCTGCAGACTTTTGAAAGATACAGTGTTATTTTTGTTTGATCAGTGTTACAGGTTTAATGCACACTATTTTGCATGTGATACTCATGTAATTTTCTGTGCTATTTACACATATCAGTAAACAGTGAGGACTACTATGTTCTCTGCCCTAGATATAAATATGAAAACAAGTCAAAACACATTTGGGTTTGTTATCTGATTATTCCCACTTGTGCAGAAAATCAAAATATCAGGTATCATTTTCTAAGAATGTCAAGTATAAAAATTTTTTTTTTAGGCTTTTCAATTTTTATTTATTTCTTTGCTTTGCTTGGAGAAAAATTTCACCTACAGCATCTGTAGAAAATGACACATTCAATATGATAGTCAAATGAAAAAGAACATAAGTGCCTTGCGGGTTGTCAAGTATTCTTTGTTTCTCCTACAAGTGCGGTGAGCATTGCACAAATGAGGTCACTTGAGGGTTACAGCGTGGTAATTAATCATTGTGGGGTTATTTGGATTGCTTTCATAGTAAAACAAAGCTTCAGGTAATTTTTGTGATGCTATCCCCTAAAAAAAGTTTATATTTAAATTTCAAAATGAATGATCTCTGAAATCATGATTTGTCTTTCTCCTCACCTCGCATGGATCATATCAAAAGTGTCTTCTCCACTCTGCTGGCAAACGCTAGAACACAGGCAGGTGGGTTTTGCTCTCTTGGGACTACCTAACCTCCTGTCAGTTTCATGGCTGCCTGCCCCCATGGCAATACCTGTGCACCCTGAACTACTTCTTCTTCCTCTTTGCTTTCTACTCTCAGGGACAATTGAAGACAAAATGAGAACTCACACTTGTCTCAGGCTCTCTGCTATCCTGTATGTCACACTCACAGAAGCCTGATCCAGTGTATTCTCTCAGGGATAAGGAAGGATGATTCACCCCATCATTCTTGTTGCCAACTTGGGGCTAGTCAATTTCATAGCTCTCCCTCTTCTATCAATATTATGTCCTTCTCATTTCCTACCATAAAAAAATAACGTATGTATGTGAAGTACCTTGTAAATTGTAGAAAAATATCTTCCTTGTCAAACTGCACACTTCTCACCCAGCTACTGCTCTGTTGACTTCTGCCACAGTTTGTCACCGATCCTGTCCTTGGCCCTGCCCTGCTAGCTCGCCTCTGTAAAACCCTGAGTTCTTGCCTCATGGGGCCTGTCCTAAGGTCCAACTCCTTCACAGTCCCAGCATTTCCTGGGGAAATTTGGCTTTGTCCTATCTCTATGAAACCAGGCCTTTCTTCCCACACCCTTGTCAACTCTGACATGAGCCCAGGCCAAAAGGGTCAGGCCTCCTTGACACTGATGCCACCTCTTCAGATCAATACTTTCCTTGCTTGTTTCAATTCCCAAAGACCTTTGCTTATTTGCTTGGGAGCCTGTTTATATAACCACACCTCAAACCTTCTCATTTAGGAAAAAAAAAGAAAAAGTAACATCAAAATAGAAACACTTCTGAAGTTGGAGCTTCCCACTGAGGATGCCTTCCACCACAACTTTTTGGCATCCTGTGCACTGTGCTCCCTCAACCCTTCCTGGTCCTCCTGTTGATCTCTCCCGACCCAGCCAACGCAACCTGGTATACACGGAAATAATGCACTCACCAGGATCAAGGTCCCCTTGTCCCTTAGACCTTCTATTGCACATGCTGGGCCTGAGAAAAGGTCCTCATCCGTTCCATACTTTCTCTACTTTTACACCAGGAATGCCAACCAATTCTGGGGGCGGGGAGGGGCAGTCAACATGAAGAGTGATTCCATTACAAACTGCCCTCAGCCCACCTCAGCTGGGTCCAGAGTCCTCACCACCCATCCTTTTCCACCTCTAGTTTACCCTTCAGTATAGCATCTGTGTATAATCACAACCTTATTTTTTTGTGAATATCCATCCATTATCTTTTTGAAGACTGAATTTGAAGAATGACATCAAGATTTCCCCAAATAAACGATTTTAATTTCTATTTTACTTCTTCAGTTCTTTTTCAACACAAGATGGGTAGGAAAAGAAAAGAATGCTTATATTCTATTGAGGAAGTACTAGATGCAAGTCGACTATGGATATTTCCTCAGTGGATCCTTATTAGCTCTGCAGTATAGAGACCACTCAATTGATATGGCTGCACAGGAAGGAAAGAGCAACACCTCAGTGGCACAAGGATGTAGCTCTGGTCTCTGTGACCAGTCTTCTTGGGTGCTCACAGGATGTAGGGAACCCTCAGACCTCCCGAAAGATTCTATCATCTACACCTTTCCATCATCACCAGCCAGTCAGCTCGACGTGGAGTGTTGAGAAAGTCTAACTCCCCTGGACTTCTTCCCCAGATCTCTCCTTTTTATTCTCCACCAGGTCTGGGGAGGCCTGGAGGCAATGACGAAGTCCCTCACACAGTCTCCTCGCTTAGGGAGCCTGCACCTCTGGGAAGAGGCTTCTCATTAAGAAGTAGGAAATTAGCTCTTTCACAGATGAATGCAGTTACCTAGGGGGCCGGCAGAGCACCATGGATCACAGCTGTGTCATTTGAAAACCCATGTTGTTTTGCTAAACTCTGTTGCTTTAAAGGAGAGAAATGCTCACGTTCTATGAATCTCCTCTAAAAGTGATTTTTTTTTGTATCCTCTCTCCACTGCCTTGTTCCCCGTAAAGGGAATGAACGTTTGCTTCTCCTCTAGTTCCACCCTTCACTCCTGGGCTCCTCTCTACCCTTGTGTCTCCAATGGGTGTGGTTTCTCTTTCTCTCCCTTTCTCTTTCTCTTCCTTTATTTTCCCCCCCTGTACTGGGGATTAAACCCAGGGATGCTCTATAACTGTGCTGTGCCCCAGCCCTTTTTATTTTGAGACAGGGTCTTACTAAGTTGCTGAGGCTGGCCTTGAATTTGGGATCATCCTGCCCTGGAGAGCGCATGCCACTTAGAATTCAGCTGTCAGCACTGACTGACCATCTCCTTCACCTTCCCCTGGAAGTAACTATCCCCAAATGGCCCCGTCTTTCCTTCCCCAATACAGCTGCAGCACGTGCACATGAGCTGGTTTACTGCTTCCTGCTGATGTACATTTAATGCATATTGGGAGGATCCAGTCTCTCAGACACACTTCCCTCTCACCTCAGTGACAAAGAGGCAGCGAGGCAATTCCTAAGCATCCTTGAACAGCCCAAATTAGTCTTTGAGGTGAGGAATGCAGGAGCTATGAAGGCAGAAGGAACCCCTCGGCCTGTTCTGTAGGGACTCGGGCTTCGTAATATTGACTCCCAAAATTCAGTTACCAATAATCATTTAGTGGGTGATAAAATATTTTCATCTCTTGCAATAGGTGCCATTCCTGAGATTTTTTTTTTAGAGAAAGATCCACAGATTCTTGTTACTGTATAGAAGATAGAACACACTATTAATTAATGTCGGTTATTTATTTTCTGATTGCCTTCATGTGGGAATAAAAATTAAGCAGTCACCACTTCTTCACTGGCTACCACATTCCTGCCCCGTGGGAGGCAGCAGCAGTTCTGTGAGGCAGAGGTCACCCCCCCTGTTCACCGTTCAGGTGGGAATTCATTCAGACACTCAGGTCTGTCCATGGAATTGACCTGTGGCACGGGAGCACTGACCCCACTGACAGCTAAGAAAACCAGGGGGTGGGAGAAGAGTGCCCTACTGCCTTCTCTAATATCTAATCGTTTTAACACTTAGTAAATTTGTCTCAAAAGAAAAAAAAAATCTCATTGAACAAGTTGGCTGACGACACCAACGAACAGCTCTGGCACGCTGGAAAGCCACGTAATGGAAAACGAGGTCCAGACTGGCCATCTGCATCGCGGAGTGGTTGGACTGGATGACATAAAGGGCCCGTCCAAGTCTGAGATTGGCTGCATGATTTAACTTTCTAATTATAAATCTTAATTAAGCTTTACTAGATGGGGAGCCGCTTGCAGATAATACTGATTTATGATGAATCCCTCTCTATCTGCTAGCCAGTGCCTGCTCCTGGGAGGTTTGCAAAACATTAATGATGACTGGGATTAGAATATCTAGAGTGAAGTTTTGACCTAAATTAAAAATAGATTCTGCGGGTGCCTTTCTGTTTTAATTTAGACATGAGATAGTGAAGCATGCCTTTATTTGTTCTTGTCCACCATTACAGTTTCAATGTTTTCATGCTTTTTCTCAGCTGCTAGTTGGTTAGGGTTACTGTGGGTAGTTAACACACTAGCACAAACTCTTGCACTTTTCAGGAAATTCCTGGAGAAAATTAGATTAAAATAAACAATTTGTGACTTTCAAAATACCTTTATATCTGTTAGCACATTTAATTTTAGAATATCTTTAGGAGATGAATGCATCATAGTTTCTGAATAATAAAACATCTCCAACAATAAACATGAAGGTGATTAAATTATGTCCATCCTTTATTGAATGCATAATTCTTTCATAAACACCAAAATTATTTCAATTATGTGATATGGAGTGATGAACCCAAGTAAAAATGGTAAGAAGATTACAAACTGACAAATAACCAATTATAAAGTTTACAGCAGAAAAAAATAGGACTTAAAAATCCAAGGTTCAGGAGTAACAAACCTAATTTGTAATTAATTTTCAATCTCAGACAATTAGTGTAGTTTACTATAAAAGGAAAGTGATTATTGAAACTTTAATACCTATAAATCAAATAAAAATTTTTAAAAACCAATGAGCTAAGTAGAGGGTTGATGAAGTTACAAATATCATTCTTCCCCCCCTTCTCTCTCTCTCTCTCTCTCTCTCTCTCTCTCTCTCTCTCTCTCTCTTTAGGTGTAGATGGACACAACACAATGCCTTTATTTTTATGTGGTGCTGAGAATCGACCCAGGTCCTGCCCATGGGAGGTAAGTGCTCTACCCCTGAGCCACAATCCCAGCCCCTCATTCTTCTCTCAAAAACAATGTGCTGCATGACTATACCTTATAACTCAGTAATATAAATACTTTAGCTTCACTGATGCAATATATTAAAACAAAAATTTCAAAATATAATAAATTAGCATGAGGACTTCAAGAGAGTATTTTTCAAGGAAAAAAGAGAAGGAAATGATATTTTTTTTCTTTAATTATTAATTAATGGGTGTAGACGACACAGCTATGCAGAGCTGGTTCACTGATCTTCCTCCAGTCTCTTCTCCACAACATGGAAGTTAGTCTTGAGCATGCTTCCTTGCAGTAATGCATAATGATGAACTTTGAACAAATATTTTCTTTAATTTCCTCAAACATGTAATATTTAGTGCTTAAAAAGATATATGGAGATTTACATTCTCTGAACTTGATACAGGGTTTAAGTAATTTTGCTTTAAAAAGGTTAAAGCATGAGAAAATAATGTTTCTCAGTAAATATAATACATCTACATGAATTCTAATGCTTGAAATACTGCTGAGACCCCTTTCCCCAAGAAATTTTGGAATTTCTTTTCATTGTCAGGGCTCAGGAATACAAATAAACAAAGATAAACAGATTATAGTTTATTCGTAACTCCTCTCTCATATATATACACATGTGACAGTGTTTCTAAGAAATTCCATTACATTGGAATTACGTTTGGACATTCTGAATTATAAAATAAAAACAAAGTAAGAGCAATATAATTTCCAATTCACATAGTTTTCCAAATGGGACCCTGTAAAAAATAAGCAGGGCTTGAGAGAAGGTTTAAAGTTTCAAATACAGAGTTATAAAGGTTCGTTTCAACTGATTAGAAGTGCTCTTTGATAAATTAAGTGCCCTTTGATAAATTAGAAAATTTTACTTATATAAAAATGAAGAAAGTTAAATAAAAAAGAGAGTAAGGATAGACAGATTAGAAAAAGGCTTCTTGAGAAATGGTATCCCTTTCAGATGAGTTCAGCATCGACTGAGTCAAAATCAGATGATGAATCTCAGAACTTACCAGAAATGCTTCCTTTAACACAAACACCTAAAACCATACATACTTTAATGAACTCTTTAAAAATACTTGTCAATGATTATTTTATTATGCCTTAATAATTGCCTATCACAATGTGTTCTTTTCCATTAATTTAAATGACTAAGTTCACTCAGAGTCAAGGCCGGGCCAGTATCACCTTGATGTCTTATGCAAAATGGGGACCAAGAAGAATTTATGTATTAACCACCACTCATACATGGGATTGATTACTACATGTTAAGATTCATCTTTTAACAAGAAAAAAAAACTATCTAATGATCCAGCGACCTCACCACTGAGCTTATATCCAAAGTGAACAGAACACACATGGGCATTGCGACACTGTTCATAGCAGCCAAGATGTGTAACCAAGCCAGGTGTCCACAGTGAGTGAATGGATGAAGAAAACATGGCATATACACAGTGGAACACAACCCAGCTCTAAAAGGAGATGGAAATTCTGCCATTTGTGACAATGTGGATAAACTTGAAGAGAATCTTGTTAAGGGAAGCAGGTACAGAAACAGAAAAGCTGTCGGACCTCACTCACAGGTGGCATGTAAAAACATAGAAGCCGCAGCAGCAAGGACGGAAGTGCTCTGTGCTTCAGAAATTTCTATGATTCTACAAAGTAGTATTATTTTCATCATCTCCTTTGACCCTCCTCATTTCACTTTGATAGTGTCTGATGAATATTTAACAGCAGTGAAAACCTAGACCCAGGCAGGTCAAAACCTGTTTACAATCTTGCAACCAATTGTGCCAGAATAGCACAGATCAATAGCACTGAAATAGTAAGACTTCGTTCTAAAAGTCACTGTGGGAACACATCTTTAACCACCAAAGAAGAAAAATTATAAAAGCATATTTTATAATACAAATAAGTTTCTTTTAAAATTAATTAATGGATTTTTAAAAATCCCATTGGGCCATAAAAAAGACTATGTAATTTATTTCTATTATAAATTAAAATGTTAATTTATACAGCACTCCCTGAGTATCCAGCAATATTTGGTAATTATTAAAGACAAAATGAAATATTTCTAATGTAATTAATATTTAACTCAATATTTGATATTTATGTTTAAAAATAATTGGTGGCCATAATTAAGTAGAAGGCAAACTAAAAATATAACTCCAACTAAAGTTGGAGAAATTGTTTTGGAACGTTCATGCCATCAGTTCTAACAAATATCACAGGAGCCAATATCTACAACATGTGCTTCTAGAAGGGAAGTTGGAGGCAGGGAGCAGAGGGACTGTAATAGGGACTCAGGGGACTACCCAGTGACCAATAGCGAAACTGAATATGTACTCAGTCACAGTTGAGATGTACTCCAAAGTGCACTCAAATAGCAAAAGTAATTTCCAAGAAAACACAATGTTCATATTGTCACATACTTTTTGATGAGTTGGTCCAAAAGGGGTCTGATTACCAGATGGTAAAAATCTCTAGGGTTTTATGTCTGTAGAAATAGAGTGAGAATGTCTCAAACTACAAATTGGTGGGAAGCTGAAAGAATTCTATTTTTTCCTTGAAGAAATGAACCCTGGTGGTACTTGGGCCAAAACCTAGAGACTGTCTGGGTCCCGGCCACCCGCGTGGCCACTGGCCTTCTCCTGACCTGTTACTAGAGGGTCTCTAATAGGCTGACACATGGAAGAGAGCCCATCAGAGACTCTGACATCACAGGTCCTGACACCCTCCCCTCAACAACCACATTCTCTAATCTGTCCCCTCACCACATTCAAATGGAGACAATGTGCCTTTGTCATCACCAGAAAGCAGCTCACCGGTGTCTTGACTTCAAACATTCCCTTGTCACAGATTGTGCTATCCTTCAGATAATTTACTCCTGCAGCCCTAATCCCATCATTATTAGAACTCAATAGAAGTTTTATTTAAGTGAATCCATCCCCTCCCCCCTCCGTGAGGTCAGTGCTCTCCTGCATTTGCCTCCTTTCTCACCCAGCTCATCATTCTTATCTTCTTTGCCCATTCTTCCACCTGTTACTCTGACGGACAAAATGCCCTTTGCTGAAGGCAATTATCCACCCTCTCTAGGTGACCTGTATTTGTGTTTCACTTTGAGTGTGAACCATGAACTTCAGCCACTGAACACTGCTATATCAGGTTGTTCTGTTCTACTTTCCAAAAGGACTGTTGCATATTTTTTCTCTTGTCCCAAATCACACATCCTTGTTTTTCTCCTTTGCTACTAGTCATACCCTCCCAGGTTCTTTTGCTGGCTCCTGATCCAGTAGCTACTTTCTGTTTATTGGAGAATGCGTCCTGGCTGTTCTGTTCTCTGTGTAGCTGCTTCATCCACTCACACAGCCGTGGACTGCCCTCCTCACATCCCCACCCTGCACAACTGCTCTGAGGTCCAGATCTGCGTGCTCTCCTGCCTCCCTGGCGTTGCTAGCTAGGCCTGTGTTCAGCAGGAGATGACTGCTCAAGCCTCTTGAGATTCCACTGCTGCTTCTCCTCTTTGTGCTTTTATGAACTTCCTGGAATCTCACTGGGGCTTTCAGAAACTTATCAAGTTCTAACAGCACATGGATGGTCCCAGGCACAGCTAGAGGATGAGCTCTGGCAGCAACTATGGTGATCAGATGAGTCATGCCACACCAACTGCTAAACGTCTTGAACGTCATCTTTGACTATGGGCACAAAGAGGATCTCTCCATTATCTTTTTCCTCCAAACCTGGTTGGTTCCCCCCAGTGATTTTACTCCTCTCCTAGTGCATTACAACTATGTACCCTAGTTTGAGACAAGGAAGTTGTCCTCAATGTCTCCTTACTCTAAGTCTCTAAATTTACATATTAGCAACTTGTTTGATCTGCTTCTAAGCCCTATTTCCAAACTACTCACTTATTTTTGTGTGCACTAAATCTTACACCAAATCAAGACTTTCTTTCTCTGTGGAACTAGCTCCCTAAATTCCCTCCCATTCTGGTTATCCTCTCCCAAGTTATTCTCCATGAAGCACTCCAAATGTCTATTTTTAACCACAATGAAGTTTCTTAATACATTTATCTCTTTTTAAAAGACTTCATGGTTTTCCATTGAATGTGTAATAAAACTCAAACTTCTTATTTTAGACATATTTTCAATTTCTTGCACCTATGGCGGCAATGAGAGCAAAACCCAGATATCCCATCTCAATTGCTCCAGATATGATTACTTTCAGATATTGGAAGCTAAAACAAGAACTATGTGCCTATATCTACCCTGAACCTCACCTAGATTTCCCTGTCTCCAAATGCACTTAATATCTCAGCAGTAGAAAGTGAGCCACCCTGCCTACAGATACCAAGTCTATGTCCTTCCCTGCATGTTTGGGGTTGAAGAGGGGGGAGAAAGTTCAGGTGTATGATTTATTTTCACAAGAGGAGGAGAATGTTATTGTAAAAAGTTTTAGAAGAGGAAGCTACATCCAGAAAGCACTGAATTTAGAAACTAGAAGTCCTTATTATAAATGGCTTAAACCTTCCCAGCAGGATGAAAGAAGATTCAGTTTTTATAAAGGAGTAAAATGATAGAAGAAAAATGGATTGAGATGAAAATGTGAGAGAGTATGATTCCAAGACCATTTTGTGTATTTATATGTGTGTGTATATGTTCATGCTTATCTATTTATCTATATGACAGATGGTCTACTTTATTCATTTCACACAACCCGTAAAAGGCAGATGGAGAAAAGGAGGAAGAAAGCTTATGACATGCAGCACATATTATAAGTTTTCTGTTTTTCCAAATACTTTAAGAAAAAAGAAGTAATTACTGTGGGAGTTTCTGTGTTTGGGATTGGGGTCTACAAACTTCATGATTGTGACATGCTTGGTGACAAGGAAGTTTCTGTGCAAAGACACAGAGGCCTGGCTGCTAGGAAATGCCTGGTGACTGGGAAACTCCTGTGCAAAAGCAGGGATGCCTGGCTGCCATAGCATGTCCCTCACAGGTGTACCCTGCTTCCCAGACCTGGGACACCCAGGCTCCTCCCTCTAAGGTAATAAGACACTGTCTGGTCTCCATGGAAATACCCTTGGAGGATAGGAGCCCCATGTGTATTCTAACCTGGATCTTATCTCAGCTCCTTAGCCCTGGGGTTAAAGGAATACTAGTTAGAATACAGTCATGGTCCCGGGAGGGGATGAGTTCTTCCCCTCTTCTTCCCCGCTTCACTCTGCCCGCTCCATCCTGTCTGCCTGCCTGCCCTTTGTGGTCTGTGTCTGGTCATTGTGTGCCTCCTCACAGGTCTCCCTGCCCAGGTATTCCTCCACAGGTGTTCCTTCACAGATCACTGGCTACTCATTGAGCACAAGTCCTGAACTACCATGAGTTCTTTGTAAATGCTTGTTTAGTGCTTAATTTAATCACAAAGACCAACAACAGGCAAGTATTTGAAAAGTGCCTTAACTGAAAGTTTATAGCTTTGTGTAGTATTCTGCTATAGCACCCAAGGAAATGAATTTAATCCTCCTTTTTTTGAGAAATTGCTTATTTTCTAAGCCGTGGAGTAAACGGATCTTGAATTCCTGCCCAGTTATGTGTTGAGGCTAATCCAGGATGGGCTTTCTGATTGTGGAGTCAAGTGTCCCCAGGAGTTCCTCATCAGACTGAATCATCACCCTGGGAGGAGGGGCCCCTCTCAGATCTAGCTATCAGGGTGAGCACAAAACTCCTACCGAATACTGAAAATGGTCATTTGAAAAGCTTTAGGATCTGGTCTAAAGTGGGGGGCATAAGCATGGTCTCCTCCACTCCAGGTAATCAATCTCCAGTATCTGATATTAGGGTGTGTTTGACCAGTCATTAGGCCAGATGTGCAGTTTGTGATCTGAGTGCTTGGTGAGGTGGGTGGCAAGGTCAGGGGAGTTCTGCAGAGAGCTCCTTCTTTCAAACCTAATTGAAGGATGGGTGAGAGATAGAGGTTAAAATTTAAAAAAAGCAGAAACACCAGTTTCAATTAGGTGAAACTGATTAGACAAAATCTTTGATCTTGGAAAGACTAATCCTGGGTGCTTTAAGACGGATCCTAGAGCTCATATTTAACTTCTCTTTGAATGGCTAGAAAGCTTCAGCAGTTAATCTACTCACAGTTCTGACTGGCAGCAGGCCTTCTACTCAAGTGCAGACTGGGTCTCCACAAGCCCTTCTCGGTCCTTTCTCTCTATACAGCACATTTTGCGCCACTGAATGATCCGAATTGTTTCCCCCTTGTCATGCCGTCTGCCGTGCTGATGTGAACAGAATCTTAACTCATATCTCAGAGGACCATCATTATCACATCAGTATTGCTTCTTATAATCTATAGAAAACCCCACTTTTAATATGTTCCCAGTACTGTACAGGCGTAGTTCAAAAGTTTATAGCATACATGGTGTTTGTTTACAGAAATTGTTTTGTCATGAATTAAAATATCATCTAATACTTTCTTGATGAGTCACAGAAATAGAATCTGTTTGGCTTTTTTTTTTGATGGCTTAAAAAAATGTAGAAGTTCTATATTTTGCCAAAAGGGAACGAAATCTGAAATTCTGGGAAGCATCCTAAAGTCAGTACATGATATCACTATATGTATGCGTGTGGTACATGTAAATATATGTGAATATAAAATGTGTGTGGATTTTTGGTTCTCACCATGTTATAGAGTTCTTAAGTCATAGTTTCTTTTTCTCTTATTATTTCCTCCGGAAACAGAAGAATCAAGAGACAGAAAGTACAGGTTGGGCCTTGTCTGACTATCAGCTTTGGCCTCCTCCGTATGTGCAGTGAAGGGCTATGGAACAGAAGAAGGGATGGTGTGGTCAGCCTGTGTTTTGCCATCTTTGGGATGGATGAAAAGCAATGGGTAGATAGACCCAAAATTGTGTTTGGGAAGCTAACTCATTTACTAAGAGATCATATGGGTTTGGAATATGGTGGCCATGGAAAGACAGATGTGTGTGTGAGGGAATTAGTGAAGGAGAAGGCAAGTAGCCAGATATTGGGAAGAAATACAAATTAAAAAAATAAAAGGAAAAAACCTTTGGAGACAGCACTCCTGCAATAAGGTGCTGCCTGAAGTATGGACAGGAGGTTAGGTGACGCTGTGTTTGTCGGGTTAGCTGTGCCTCAGGAGCACCTGTGAGAAGATGGTCAGAGGCTGGAGGACAAAGGACCCTCCCCTGTTTTAGACACCATCAGTTCCCAAGCCTGCTATGGATTCCCTGGAAGTGTAGAGTACTTTACGTAATTCTGTGTTATTTCCTGGTTATCAAACTGTACTTAAAACACATCCTTTCCAGGTATACTGCCAAGTTCTCTATGAAGCAATGGAGCCTCTAAGAAATGGTAACTGCTGGGGGTTTATAGCTACAGAACCGCCCCCCCCACCAGCTCCTGCTGCAGTCACCAGCAGGGGGTTGGTCCCCTCACTTCCTGGGATGCAGTGTCCCACCTGTCACATGCATGCCCACCCACACTTTACTTACCCTCATTTGTTTATCTATGAAATATGAAAGAAGTAACCCTACCTCAAAAAATCCACAGGTGAATGACAGTCCAATTTTTTGCTACAGACCAGCAATTTATGAAGATATCTGTCGTAATTAATTGCATGTCATAAGGAAGCCACACTGACAATACAGGTGTCATTGGGTCTGCCCTTTCAGGCACAGGGATGGAAGGAACTCTTGCATTTGAGTTCAACATTAAAGGACAAAATATGTCCTGAACTCATTTTATTTTAGATCTTGGCTTCAAGGCATCTCAATAATCCTATTTTTTTTCCTGTCAGAATTTCTCAACTGGAAACTTTTGATTTTTTAAAAAGTTAGAACTATCTTTGTGACTATTCATAATCACCTGAACAATCACATATCTCATGATGCTTATGATGACACAAATGGAGAAATTGTAACACTAGAAATACAAATGACTAAAAAATATTTGGTCCAATTAAACGTTAACATTGATATCAAAAGGTAAGTAAATATATGGCAGTGATGATACTAAAGGACAGAATGAGTTTCAGAATCAATATATTTATTAACCAATATTTTAAAGGGGAAGGGCATGCATAATTCATCATTCTCTAGTTATCATTCAGTCAATCAACTCAATGATGCCCTACAGAGATTTTTCCCCTTTCTTTGACATTTTTAAAGTTAAATATTGCCCATTTGGAATAAATTTGATTTAGGTAACCTTTTATGGAGCATAGGAACATAGGATGCTATAAATGTCAAGGAAAGAATAAACCTTTGTCTCTTTACTCTGATGTAAAAAAATAAAGCTGTTATTGGTACACATTAGTGGAAAAATCTGCTTATCTTCAAAATTATCAATTAAGAATAGCATCATTAAGAAAAGCAATAAAAACAGAAATTAAAATGAACTAATATTAGTAAAGATCATATGCAAAGGAGCAGAGATATCATGTTAATCACCTCTGGATTCCCTACAGTGTCTGGCCTCATGTCTTGAAAATTCCGGGCACTTAATAATGGTATCTTGAATGAGTGGCATTTTGAGTTACTTAATTGAAGGTATTCCAATTTTTGCCAAGGAATGTATTTCACTGGCAAGTTTATGATCATAATGTAATACCCAATGTGTAAGGAATAGGCAAATCGGATAAATGATGCTTGACTCAGCTTCTTGATTCCATTTTATTCAGAAACTGGTTAGCCCATGTGACCATTTCTCTAAGCTCCAACCTCTCATTTGGCTTCTGAAATAGAGAAGACAGTTTACATGGAACATACCATACACACAGCTGGAGGAGGCAGGAATGGAACTGTTCAATGGATTAAAACCAAACTAAGTCAACTACCATTTACTTACTCATTGAATCTACTAGTTAGGAGAAGAGAAACTAATGTCAGTAGCATTTGGCTAACAAGCAGTCTGCTTAACACAGGTAGCCCTGTTGTTTTTGGTCATCTGTGCAGTTGAAGCTGCCTGACTCAAGTGCTCTGTTTGATTTCCTTTGCAGGCTGTTGTGTTCATCATGTTTTCATTAGTTTACTTTCTTGTTAAGTAGAGCTTCAAATTCATGCAAAGGCTGTGATTAAAAAAATAGACTTAGCCACCTTCTATCTGTTCATTTTCTTAAGCCAAGATGGTTTCATTAGAGTTGTATAAAGAAGCAGAAACACAGTGATCAGAACCCCAATTTACACATGTACACAGCAGAGCGATGCATGTATTTTCCTTTTACTACCATTTGACATCAAGGCACACTGGGTGTAGTCATTTGAAAGAGTGAGAATAATCTCCCCTGACTGATACACTGATTTGATTTTACAAAGGCACTAATTTTTCTTGTTGTTCATCTAACCAGGTACCATTGCATCCTATCTGATACAGAATGCTGACTACAATCCTGAATACTCTTTCTTGCTGGAGTCAATATTTATACAAGAGCTTTAAGAAAGGGAATGAACTAAATTTCAATCTTATAACTTATTTGTAATAGTCTGTTGAAAAAAATGTCAAATGCATTAAAATTATTTTCTCAGTAACAGAAAAAATATACTCATTTCCAGAACATATCTTTCAATTTAAAACATGTAAAGCTTTCATTTTTTCCAATTTTAGAAATGAAAAAAATAACTCCAATATAATGGAAATGTAGCTCTAAACATCTATGATATTTAAATCTTCCAAGTCTTCACATATACTTTGTTCTTTTTCAGTAGAGCATAAACTGCTCAGACATTTTAGAAATGAACTTAAATCAAACATAACCTTTACCATCTGGGAATATTATGAAGGTTATAAATACATATATGCCAAAGGGAATTTAAGGAAAAATTAGGCAATTAGTAACTTTCCTCATGTCTGAATTAATTAGGGAAAAACCCCATATTTATCATAGCAACACACTTCCATTTGAAACTGTCTGTTACAGAGATATTAAAATAACATCAATAACTCCTGTGTATGATTTTTAATGTCTACCTTTGACATTATATGCAGGTATTACTTGAAATATTTTAAAATCTAGTATTACATCTACAGTTTGGGTTTGTAGTCCATTTTATAATTGTGTCATCTAATCAGGAAAGTAATCATGATTATAAATGATAGAGAAAAATCAACTTTACCATCAAAAATTTGGCATTTAATATTGGAGGTGGAGCATTACGTCATCTTTCTGGGAATTTTAACCAAGAAAATGAAGAGTCTTTCTTGCACATGAAGGTTTAAGAGATATGGGGCTAACAAGAGTTAAGAATATTGACCATTAATGTTAAGGTCAGAGTTGTATGGAAGAAAATAATTGAGAAAAGGAAATGTCAGATTCCATTTAGGTTTTGCCAGAGAGAAAAAGTGAAAGAAAGAAAATGAAATGAAAAAACCAGTCTTACAGTTGTGGGAATTCTAGATAGGGTTACAAAACCACTACTGGGTTTGCTTAAAAACTTGACAAATTATTTTACCATCAAATTCCCTCAGATTTGAAATACAATGTTGGAGTTGATCAGGGGTTTATAAACAGGAGTCTCAATCAAAATCCCTTGAGGAGCCTGCAGTAATGCATAGGTTGAGATGCCAACTTAATTGGTCTGCTTGGAACAGCTACAAGTTACTGTCTAGCAAGATTCACTTTTTCTCTGGCAAGTTCTCAGGTAATGAGATTAGGAGTTTAAGAAAATTACTTTCCCATCCAAGGAAATTAAAATGATTCTTAAAATACTAAATCTTCTTATCAAGTCTTAGGATAAATGTGAAGTCCCTAAAGAAGCAGTAAGGAGCCATTGAAAAGCACCAAACAGCAAAACTAGGGGAAGGCCCATTGTACCCAAGTCCCAGGTGTCTGCTCAGCCCACTACACACAGTTAAAGTGAGAATCTACAACATGGCGAAGGGAATAAAGGATAAATTGAAAAAAAAAAAAACTCATCTCTTAATTCTCCTAGATTTCAACTTTCTTTTATTTTTAATTTATTTTTTAGTTGTAGATTGACACAATATCTTTATTTGTATGTGGTGCTGAGGATGGAACCCAGTGCCTCGCATGTATGAGGCAAGCTCTCTACCACTGAGCCACAGCCCCAGTCTCCCTGGACTTCAACCTGCTAATATTCAAAACCAAGAGTGCTAGCTAAGTACCCTTAATATTCATTTCCATTTCTAAAGATCTGTTAGACCAAAATGTTATGTTTCTTTAAATGGTATTCCTCTCTCCATGTAATTACTTTTTACTGTTAAGAATAAATTTAACTGCTATGTTGGTAGGTAGTTTTAAAAACTAAAATAAAAGCACACTTGAATGGGAACCATATGCTTCACAAAAGCCTTTTTGATCCAGGCGTTTGCAGGAGTTGCTCGATTGCATTCATCCGCAGTAAACCAAGTCAGTCCACTCGTGGGTAGCTACTGGCTTGCCCCATGGTGACTCACCAGCCTGCACTGTAAACTCAGTCCTAGCAAACAAGGACAGCTCTCATACCTGGCTTTCAAAATACAAAAAAAAAAATAGAGAAGTAGTTGCAAACAGTCCCCCTTTGAGTCTTTACTCACTAAAATATGGCAACCAAATAACTGTTTTTCAATTATGCTTTTGCTCTTTCCACATGAGCACCCCAGGGTCACTTGAGAATAAAGCCTCCCATTTATTTGTGGAACATTTCAGGCATAAACACCTGTCACGTCTGCCTCTGCTACCAAAAAATGTCAATATGTATCTCTCTCGTTGTGGAGGGATTTACAGTAGAACAGATTTTCATTTTCTCCTTGCGTTTGGCTTTATCTTGAGTTTCAGAATGCAACCGACTATTCGTAAATTCAACCTTGTACAATCGAATGCCTGACTCTGAGAAAAAGTGAAAACAACTTTGTTGAAGAATAGAAAATGGGAAAAGGGAGGTACAAGGTGCTCACTGTGTTCTGCCAGGGGAGATGTCCAATTTAGAAATCCCAGAAGCTCACGCATTTCATTGATATTGGATGTATTTATTTTCAGAAGTGTCTCCAATGCCTAACTACAAAGCTTTGTCCTAGACACCACACTGCCTGCCCTAGAGAAAGTTACAACTTTTTTGGAATAATGAGATAATCACGTAAAAAATTCCCCAGCAAGATGAGAAGTTAACAATTGTATGCCAGAACAATCAAAGTACTTTTGTAAGGTAGTAGTTCCTCCCTAACCATAGGAGACAGGAAGTTAAAGAATATTTCAAAGGAGAAATTGGTTAAGTAATTCAAAAGATAGTAATAAGATATTTTAAAGTACTTATAAATATTATAAATTCACTAAAATAATAAAAATAGCATATTAAAAAAGATGTCACATATTTTAAGTTATTAATGATGGATTCTGTATTATCATTTTTACCAGTTGGCACAAAATCTTTTCTCAGACATGCTAAGGAGACAAGATATTGTAGGTTTGCTTCCATTCTTGCTGAGCCTAGTCATCCACTCCTTTCTGACTTTTGACCTGAGACTCATGGTCCCTTCCCTCCCAGCTCCTGTCACCATGAGCTGCTTGGAGACACTCCATAGACGCTCTTGGTCTGTACAAATGTTGTGCCCTAGGGGAGGGATGCTTTGGTAGCCTGAGTCTAGTTTCCCTGACAAAGGTCTATGGTTGAGTGATTTAGCTTCTTGCTTCAGATGTTACTCTTAGGAGGGCTGACCTGGGGAAGCCACTGGTGCCCAGATGAGACTTGCCTGGAGCAGGCTTGAACCTAATTCCACTGATGTGAAGGCCCCTGAGTGAGAAAATCAAGTTTCCCTTGCTCAAGGCCACTTCTTATGTATGACATGTATTTTGGGGAAACATTTTAAATATATCTGCTTGTTCCAGAGAGTGGGTGGCTCTTCTTTTCCTAGAAGTCAGGCGTGTTTTCATGCTTGCTCGGTCCAGCTGACACACATTAGCCCAAATTACAGACACTTGTGCATTTAGTCGTGCTAAAACCGAGTAATTATTTGGGGGTGGTGGTTAACTATTACAACATCTCCCGAATTTGACATGTTATTCAGCCCACATGCTGTAATCTGACTGATGGGTAGAAACAGAGAAAAGGAAAGAGCCAGTTGATTCTGTATAAAAGGACAATTATAAGCAAAGACACCCAGCGTAGGTCCACTCCTAGAAAACACTGAACCATTTTTAAGTGTGTACCTGTCTATACTCATGTGCAAACCATGCAGATACTTCTGCCATTGATGATGAATTGACTAATTATTAACAGATCAGATGCAAGGACATCTATTAGCTTATGAAAAGAATTTTTTTCTTTTCTTATTTTGCACTACACAACATTATTCATAATAATAGTTAAAAGACAAATTACTTTTTTTCTGTTGCTAAATGAGCTCTGCGGATAATCTAAAGATTAAGTGTAAGTCAGTGATGTATGGAGTCACATAAACACTAAGCCACATAAGAATACAGATGGGTCATTCATGGACTAGCTATAAATGGGTGTTTTCACCCACCCCAGAGGAGAATATTGATAAACCTTTACTACTGAGAGAGAGAGAGAGAGAGAGAGAGAGAGAGAGAGAGAGAGAACATTTGTCAATTTCAAGGGCCAATTCAAGTCCCTGATGAATATGATCATAAAATACCCACACTTCCTGTGTTTTCCTTCTTTGTTCTGGAGTGGAGAGAAAATCAAAACAGATAATTCATGCAAAAAAGAGCATTAGCGTTTCTCTTGAAGAAAAAGGAACCAAGACTTATCAAGTAAACCTCATGAGATTTCACTGGGCTAAAATCTGCACAGTCATGCATAAGTAAGAGCCTTCTAGAATGGATGACTCACAGGAAAATATTTCGGCTTTGAATGAAGCAAAAACACCACTATAAGGGAAGACCAGGGGGTCCTAGTAAAGACATTGGCAGGTACTTCAGTGAAAAGTGCCAACGTAGCTGTGAGAGAACACGTGGATGGCAGAGTCAGCTCTTTTTCTTTTAAACTAGGCTTCGAGCAAAACTTGTGCCAAGATCCTCAGAAAACTCTATCTTGGGGAAAAATGCTGGGTGGATCTTAAAATACAGTCATCATGTTGACACTGAGTTCCTACTACACAGCCACTCAACTTGACTCCAAGAATGTAGTGATAAATAAATACATGTTCCATATATATATAATAGACACTCATCTCATACACATTTGTGCTCAAAAGTTAGGCCATCCAAAGGGTATTATCAAGGATATAACTCTTTCCCATGAAGAGACTTACTTGTCCTTTATGTCACGCATTAAAGTACCAGGGGGAACATGAATGAATGAATGAATGACATCTGCACTATTCCACAAATCCTTAGTACTTTTCCAGTGCTTTCTTTATTTGTCATGCAAAATTCTTCCTGCTCTGGTCTCTACTGACCAACAGATTCATTGCTTCTTCCCGTCCTCTTCCTGGGATTCAGGAAGGGTAGTGACATCACAGGGAACAGAGTATTCAGTGCTGTGATGTCACCACCCTTCCTGAATCCCAGTCGGCTACCTTCAAACACTTTCACGTTACATGTTGCTTCCTCCACAACAAATAAAAATTAAACAGATCACACCTTGAAGATGTACCTGCCATTTTAAATACATACACATATTACAGTAGTTATAGTGAAATTTTTTATCTTGTTTGTTAAATTTGGAAGTCTTTCAGGGTTTCAAATCTCCAAGTTTCCTTTGATGAGCTCATTGTGTGCAACAAAGCTGTTGATGTTAAAAAACATAGTTAACTAATAAAGGTAGTTGGTTGTCACTAAAACATAGTATTACTAATCAAAAATAAAATCTTGACAGCAACAGAAGGCTTCCAGAGTGTGATCCGTATCTTAGATGGAACTTCTGTGATTATAAGCCCCTAGCAATCTTTTTCTCCTCTGAGCCAGAGGTCAACTGGGTCATTTTATTCCATATTTCCCTAATTTAATAATAATATTTGGTTTCTAAGTACATGAAAATGAGTATAAATGAAAGAGATGAGCTGGATATAATAATTGATAAACATTCTTTAACATTACTTATATTAAAGATCACTATATTGAATATTCAACATTATTTATATTAAGGGTCTGTATAATAAATATTTATTTTTACATCAACTGAAAGTATCCTGGAAACCATTTCTACTTTTGTGCTAGTATTTAAGGAAACAGCTATATTTGCTTGTGTTACTTGTGATATTGACAGAACAATTTGTCAGTCACAGTGGTTCAGTGGCTGGATAGCTAAAAATAGTATTAAACTCATCCAAGCAAATCTTTTATGTTTTCAGAATCTTAACAAATTATAATTTTTGAACTACTCAATGCCAGGTAACTAACACCTTTGGAAATTTTGTGTCACTTCTGTTTTGTAGGTTATGCACCAAAAAGACCAAAAAAAAAAAAAAAGAAATTTTGAATCATGTCTCTAAAGAAGTATGACTCATAGATGGGTAATAGGTATACTGATTTCTTCAGTAAAGTTCTGCTCTTTATGTGATTGGATGTCCATTTATGTGGTGGTAGTATACCCTCATCACATGTTCTGAGTCGTAAAGCAGGACTATAGTGTCACTCAAAAGGGTCAATTTATTTAATGCAAATTAATTGTTGTTTATTTAGATACCTGAGTCAGTCATATTGCACACATAAGTTTGTAGATGTGAAAACAACTACATATAGGCCAGACACTGATTCTGGCCTTCAGAAAATGTAGTTATGACTGAAAAGAAATACAGATGGGCCATTCATGGAAATTACTTTGCCATGTTCTCTATGTTATTAAATATTAATAGGAAAACTGATCAGTTCAAACTAAATTGAAAAGTGAATAGAGTTCATTGGGTGTCTAAAAATAAAAGGTTATTTCTGAAAATAACATTACCCCAAACAAGCAATATCTAAGTACTGGGGATAAATGTGTAGCTGACATTCTAAATGCTTGATTTACCTACTTTTATTTTATTTCAACCTTAATTTCAAATGCAGATATTTTTAAAAACTGAAGACATGAGTTAAACATTGCAAGAAAAATCACATTTTCTGAAATGCAAAGTTGATGGTATGATTCTATTACCTAAACACTTTTTCACTTTTAGCCACTACCCATAGAGTAAAATCTAAATTCCCTAAGACACATGCCTTCCCAGCCTGAATTAGTTTAAGTAGCTCCTGCTTCTCTTCCCTGTAACTTACTTGCTCCAGGAGCCCCTAAAGTTGCCCAAGGCAGTGCCATTTCGCACCAGGGAGAAGCAGTTCTTTGTGCCAAGCTAGAATCTCAACCCCTTGCTCAAATCCAGACTCCTGACCTTTCCTTTATGTGTCAGATCAAATGTTACTTTCTCCATCAAACCACCACTGAACCTTCCGGGAAGCAAGTTGCTCTTTTCTTTATACATAAAACAACTTTTATATCATTTTTATGGAATTTATTACATTGCATTGTAATTTTTTGTTGCGATCTGTTTCCTTCTTTACAGAATAAACTCTTTCTGCTTAGGGAGCCTGTTTTATACCCCTCTGTATCTTCTAAGTGCATTCCTTGGTGCATGGCCCCCAGGAGCTGCTCAATAGGACATAATTCATTCTGGCACATATAGGAAGGGAGAGTGAGAGAGACAGAAAACTCCGTCATTCAGCTCCTACCGTGGGTTTAGGCACTGCCAATGCTTTCTAATATTGAAGAAAAATCACTTGAGACATGTTAAGGTCTGTAAATAAGTAAAAAATAACACCTGGTATTTTGCCAGAGAAATGTTAGAGTTCGTAAACAAGTCTGGATGGTGCCTGGCAAAATGCCAGAGGGAGTGGTTTGAGAAGTAACAAAAGTGAGCCATTAAGTGTGAAGATTCCTTATTGGTTGATTGATGTATCTAGTTTATGCTAATTAAGATAAGCTGTGCAAAATGTATAAATAGTTCTGTTGCCCTACAATAAACGGCTCCTATTCCTGCTGCATCAATCTACAGAAGTTATTCGTCACCCCCCCGGCTATTTTGCTGCAGCCGGACTGCGGCAGAGACACACACACACACCTACGTTTTCTTTTCAAATGCACTACTTCCTGCATTAAACCAGCACTTTATGTCCCATCTTATTTACAGCTAACGAACAGGTTAATTGTGCTGAACCTCAGGCCAGCAGAACAAGATGTGATTTAACTTAGCAATGTGAAAACTATTTTCTTTTCATCCATACATTTAGGACAGGTCCCTGTTGTGCACATAATCTGTGGTGGGGAATGGAGTCACTGAACAACTGTTATCATCAGTGGCACGCTAGTGATGAGCTGAACTTAATTTTTTCAGCTATCATTCAAAATGGATTTATAAAAGTATCAGAGGTCTTTGAAGCTTGGTGGAGACTTGCTCCATTAGATGCTGATGTGGTTATTATTAAACATGTCCACATGACTGTTTTCAAAAGGTCCGTGAAATTCTAATTTACTTGAAAAACTAAAATGGAGAGTTATTTGTCTTGACATGTTTAATCACTTTTCCATTTTAAAGCTAAAGATGAGAAATCACCGGGGAAAATGAGAAGACAGTGTCACTAGGAACACAAAGAAATGAAAGATTTGCAAATGAAACTTCACATTATTAAATTGTCATTTAGCTGCAGTGTTTTTATTACTTCTTTAGATCAGAAAAGGCATATAAACATTTTTTGTTATTGCTGATTTAATGGGAAATTATTAGGGCACTTTGAAAAAAAAATCAACATAAAATCCCACTATTTGCTACTAATTGAATTATGATAATGAAAACATCGATATGAAATGTAAAATATTGAATTACAGTTTAATAATTTATCAGGCCTTTCCTGACATGTATAATACTTTTCCGTCTTGGTAGAATTAAAGCACACAGGCCTCACTTGTACTATACATTGAGTTGTTCACCCACCTACACAAATGCATTGAGCGTTGACATCTGTACCAGGCACTGGGCTTGGCTCTCAGAAACAAGAGGAACTAGGGATGTGGGATCTGCTTCTCCCAGAGCTTATACGAGTGGTAAAGATAGACAAAGAGCAAATACACATTAGAGAAGCAGATGTTATTAAAAATCGACAATGAACTCAACAGTGCAGTAAGAGGATGGAGGTCAGCCTTGAATGAAATAGCACACTCAGGCTGGCACTGGGAAGAGAGGGACAGCCTCTAAGAAGGGCATTGTGGGAAGGCACCAGCCTCCCTCTATCCAGCAGCAGAATCAGTTCAGAGTCAGGCCATCTCCTCCTTTTCTAGGAGCCTCTTCCTCCACATTCTCTTTTTCTGTTCAATATTTACATCAAAACTGGGTCTCAGGAAAGAACACATGAAATTTCCTCCAGAGATATTCATATTTAATAGAGGACAAAAAACCCAGATCCATCACAATGCAAAGGGCTCCTGATGCCCCTGTTGCTGGCATCCTGTGGTCAGTGCCCTCTGGGAGCCTGGAGAATGCAGTGGGAGGGCCAGCCTCGGTCAGCTAGATGTGGCACCAATAGGCCATCAGCAAAGGGCAGTGTATTAGCAATTTCTTGAGAACATTTTGTTTTCTTGAGCAAGATATTAAAAAGCTTTGCCTGGAAACAGATGGAGAGTGAAGCAGATGTCTCTATGATGGAGTCTTTCCGAGTTCAATGGAAAGGAAGAATGGAGACGAAGAAAAAAAACAAAACATCAGTTTTTTCTCCCTTTTTCTGTGATCTCCATACAGGGCACCAGATCTTGTAGTGACAAAGGTGACACATGGTTACAACTTTGCTATTGTGAAAGTAAAATAAGAGTATCCTCTAGGAAGAGACCACAATCAGGTACTGTTTTTAATACAAATACCACTCATTAGTACATGGAGAGCGGGACCACAGGCATGGCCAGTCCAGCTAATGCAGCTGCAGAGTGGGAGGACTGTAAACGCCACCTTGCCCAAGTAGAGAGCTCTTTTCTACTATGCCCTTGACAATCCCTGACACACCCTTGTACTCCCTCCTGATAAGACCTGTAACTTTTCTCCTTGCCCCTCAACATCCTTCCCAGACTCAGGTGAGATGACATCCTGAAGGCACTTTGTAGGGTTGGAAGCCCACCCTGTGCACATACACGTGGAGCAACACAAGGGAAGTCAGGTGAGAATTCCTAAGAGAAGGGCAAGGGCTATTTCAACATGTTTGAGAATTTTGCATTGATTTTTCTGTGGTGAAGAAAGGGAAGCAGCTCGGAGGCTTGTTTAAATGTCAGAGATGAGAGCAAGGCATTTAGTTCTGAGTTTGATTGGTGGGATCCCCACATCCTGAAAGTGATGATGAATTTGCATGAGTGGTCCCAGGCTCATCAAGTAGTAATGCAGACGAGGCAGCTCCACGTGAGATTTATAGATCAACAGACCAGAGCACATACAAGACAGTTTTAGCAAAATAGTAAAACCCATCCTTCTGTACATTGTGATGTTTGGTATAAGGCTTTGGAAATTCTGTTTCCTAACTGTCTCTAGGTCAGACTCTACAATACAAGAACTAGAAGACTGTAAGGCACGAGGAAAAAGGACAGACTTACTCTTTCTTTCCCATCTAGTTTCCTGATCTTCAGTGTTACCCTCCCCCAAAAAATAAATAAATAAAATAAAATGGCCCTTAATCCATGTACCTGCAGCTGGTACTGGTAGCATTTGTAGTGGTAGTATTTCCAAATTTTCCTATGCTCTGGGATACACATGTGGTGGCAACTGGGCTCTGAGCGGGGTCAATCCCAGCTCCTCAGGTTCTCTCTTCTGATCTCTTTAGGTATCACCACAAGTTGGGGAACATGACCCTCTCATCTATATATTTCTAAAGTTACATAGTCCATGTTCCATATTACCATACACATAGACCATAAAAGACTCTTAGCAAAATATGCACGTTATCCTTAATAGCATGATACACATTGTGTTAGTCAAATTTTTGACACTATGACCCAGATATCTGAACAGAACAACTTAGAGTAGGAAAAGATTATTTTGGTCTCACAGTTTCAGAGATTCAGCCCATGGCGGGATGACTCTATCGCTCTGGATCTAAGGTGAGGTGGAGCATGATGACAGAAGGTCACCGAGAAGAAAAGTTGCTCAGCCCTTGGAAGAAAGAGTGAGCGAGGTACAAGGGAAAACCCCAAAAGCAACACACCCAGTGACCCAGAGTCCTCCAGCCATGCCTCATGTGCCTGTGTTACCACCTGTCCATTCTATTGTTAATCCATCAAATGGATTAATCCATTGATTAGGTCACAGCTCTCATGATCAGGTCAGTTCCCTCATTCATTAACACAGGAAGTTGGGGGAGACACCTCATATTCAAGCCATATCATATCACGTATTGTGCTTCATTGTACCTAAAATTATTGTCTCCATGAATACTTTTTTTTTAACCGATTGTTTTTCTCACATTTATACAAGCCATTAAAACTCTAATTGTGAATAGTATATTCTATTAATTGAATCCTTATCAGCATTCATCTTACCTGTGGAGAAGTCTGAATTCTTGTTCTGTGGAGTCTCGCCTCCACGTTTCTCTCTTCTAATTACTTAACTTTCCCTTTTGATCTCTAGTAATTACTCTACCTCTTGTTTTAGTTCATTGGGCTGCTATAAACCAGGTGGCTTATAAACAACAGAAATATAGTCCTCAGAGTTACGGAGGCTGTAAAATATAAGGTTCAGGTGCCACCAGGCTCCATTCCTGATGAGGGCCTACCTCCTGTCTCTTGCTGTGTCCCCACATCACAGAAGGGGTGGGGGATCCCTCTCTGTTCTCCTCCACAAGGGCACTGATCCCATCCCCAAGGGCTCTGCTCTAGAAAACTCATCTCTTCCCAAAGGATCCATCTCTGACTCACCTGCAGTGTGAGGGTTTCAAAATGTCTTCAGACCACGGCCTCGAAGTAACCTTCAAGTTCCTCCTTAGCCTTTTAATCGGCCATTATCTATTTACTATTTCTCTCTATTGATTACTCTCTGTTGAAATAAGTGGACCATTTCTGTTTTCCTGTTGGGACCCCGACTGTTTATAACAGTGTATAATAAACCTGCGACGTCATCTAGCTAAATGTCTTTGTTTCCTTTTTTACAGATCACCACACCAGAGACAGGTAAACTTACAATAGTTGAAACATTCATTAATCAGTAATTTAAAAACTTTCCAGAAATGAGGGCAATTTCAGAGATTAGTGGTTTCGATAAATTTCATTTCAGTTTACCAGAAGCAATGATGAGAAATAAGAAAGTATAGATACCTTCTTAGGACTGAAATGCACCAATAATTCAAATGTAAGCTGGGAGATGATTTTAAAGTAGACACTTTTATTGGTATAGTAGGCATCTACAATGGCTTTTGATAAGTCAATACAACTAAGTTAAAATGTGTTTGAATCATAGTTGAAAACGAACACTTTTCTTAAATAGATTTTTTTAAACCAATCCCCCAAAAAGGTTGAAAGTAGTCCATAATTTTGTTCAACCTACTAATGATTTCTTCATTCAACAAATATTCTTTTTCATTCTTGGTATTAAGGACTGAACTGGGTTCTCTACCACTGAGCCATATCACCAGACCTCTTTATTATTATTATTATTATTTTTTATTTTGAGACGGGGTCTCACTAGATTCCTGAGGCTGGCCTTAAACTTGAGATCCTCCTGCCTCAGTCTTCTAAGTTGCTGGGATTAGAGGCATGCAACTCTGCCCCAGCAAAGATTCTTTTAACTGAGAGGGAAAAAAGTTCTCTCCTCCCAAACTACCCTTCCAGCTAGAATTTTCCTTGATGAAAAATTTCTCATGTGGGATGGTCCTAACCCCAACTCCAATTCCTCTGGACCTGCTTTTCCTCTTTTCCAATTAAAACCTCTCCACCCAGGTGTCACCTCTGCCAGGCTGCAGGAATGGCCTTCTCTGAGCAGGTCCCTGTGAGTGCTGTCACTTGTGGCCTCTCAGCCATATCACCCCTTCTCCTGGGTGCGATTTACTTCTTGAGCACCCACTTCCTCCGAAGAGCATCCTTGTACTCTCTCTTTCCCTCAGCAAGCCAGCCCTTCAGGAAATTGACTTCAAAATAGACCCAGAACCCAGCGACTTCTCAGCACTTGAACACATCTACTACCCCACAACCAGCTCTCACCTCGATTTAATCATTTTCTCAATTTCTATACTTAAAATCTACTTTCAACGCAGCAGCCAGAAAGACCTTTAAAATGTGAAGCAGATGACGTCACTCACTGCTCAAACCCCTTTAAGCACTTCCCGTTTCACTCAGAGGGAAAGGCAGAGATGGAGGGGAGCTCTGGGCTTCACCTATGCTGGGCCCCAGGACTGGACCTTTCTTCTCCTGTCTTTGACCTTTTCCTAGAAAGCCTGGCTTTGCTGTGCTCCACTCAAGACATGCTCCTACCTTGGGTCTTCCCTTTGTCTTTTTCCCAGGCCTAGGCTCTTTCCTCAGACCGCACTTGGCGAACTCCCTCCCAAGTTTGGAATCCTCACCATTGTTCTCAGACCTACGCTGATGTGTTTTACACCCAGAAGTGCTGACTCTCCCTTGCCCTTTGCCTTACTTTGCCCTAGCACTGTTTTCTTATCATCTTCTGGCATGCTGTGTAATTTCTATATACTTCACTCATCCATTATCGGCTGGTGTTTGTCTTCTACTACTGAAACGTAAGCTCCATAGGTCAGGCCTCTGTGTTGTCCTGTTAGGTGCACAGAGAACAGTAAGACTGGTGCTGAGGTTCGGATCTGGTTTTTCCCCCAAGGTTCACGTGTGGGAAGCTTTGTCCCCAATGTGGTAGGATTCAACAGAGGTGGGAAGTTTGGAAGGTGGGGCCTACTGGGATGCTCCATCAGAAGAGATTAGTGGAGCTCCCATGGGACCCCAGTTTATTCCAATAAGAGACACTGTTATAGAAGATCTGGACCCTCCCCAACTCTCTGGCTTCCTATCTTTCCATGCAGCACCTCCATCTTCAATGCAGTCCCACCATGAGGTAAACCACCATGATACCCTCACCAGAGGCTGAACAAATGAGACCTGAAACTGTAAGTGAAATAGACCTTTCCTCTTATAAAGCACCAACCATCAAGTATTTTGTTATAGAACTGGAAAATGGACTAAAACACTCATTACAGAGTAAATGTTCAATAATTTTTGTAAAATGATTATAGAAACTCATGTAACCACCTAGTGCTCTCTGAAAAATTCTATTTCCCTCAATAGATTCCCAGTCTTCTGTGGAACAGACACGCTTTTACTTCCTAAAAATCTTCCCTTCCTTCACCTAGCCGAATTGTAAAGTATTCCAGCGCTGCAGTATAATCTTACATGTTGGATATGCTTTCTATGATTTCTTTTTGAAACACACTATTTGTTCTCAACTTGGAAAGCCAGCCTGGAATAATGGGAAGAGCCTGAGCATGAACATCAGATGCCCTACTCTGCTCTGGATAATATTGGTACATTGCTGTGTATCACTGGGCTGCTCTCTTAATATAGGAGCCTCATTGTTCTCATTTTTAATGTAACAATGAAGTAATTAGACTTGTAATGTTTCCTTTGATTTTTAATTCTGTGTAACCTCAAGTAGAACGTGAGCACCATGTTCATGTATATATTTATCTGGATCAAGAATTCAAATCTGGCAGTTTCAAGATGGCGGAATAGGGAAGTTCGCTTTCCTGACTGCTCTGTGGCGTGAAACCAAGAAAGAAGACAGGCATCTTCTTAGCAATGTGGGTTGAAAAAAAAAAATGGGAGTGGGGAGTCTTTACTGGAATTTAATACTGGACATTCAAAGAAGATCAGGGACACAGGAGGTTGGCTATGATAGAATAAGGAAGAAATCTCCAGTGTCAAAGCTGCTGCCATGGCTGGAGGCCCCAACACAAGCAGTCTCTCCATGAGAAAAATGGAGGAATAAGGGGATTAAAGGAACCTGCATTTTAGGAGGCCTTAGGTATGTCTGGGTACAGAGAGTTTTAAGATCAAACACTCTGCCTGACTAAACTAAAAGGCATACTGATCAATATCCTTCTGTGGGAAAGAAGCCAAATGTCTCCTGTCTATGTGCAGAGGACAGAGGAAGGCACCATTTTAGAGACCCTGCATAGGGGAGCCGGTTCTTGCAAACCTGAGTTTGGCCTGATATACAGGCCTGGCCAACCCACACTGCACAACATAGAATGTACCTAAGAGACCAGAAAAAAAATTCAAACATGGAGATAAGTTTACATAGTGAACAAGCAGTTGTGAAACCCACTCAGTTTTACCCCCTCCATTGCAAATCTGGTTGCTTGCATGAACAGCTGGGAGACATGCACCTTGCTGGGAACTCAAAAGAATGGGTTTGGGAGAGATTGAGTTTGGAGACTGAACCTGAGACCAGAAAATGTGTGGACTTCCAGTGACAGAGTGGACTAAGAGTTGGTGATTCCACCTCATGAGTGGAACCCAGGGGAGATATCAAGGGTGCAGTTTTTCAAAGTGGACCAGCAATTGCTGGGCCCTTGAGGAGCACTGAATTAAAATCTGCAGACCAACCAGCATTCAGCAAAGAGCCTGGAAACCACCTAAACCTAATCCCCACCTCCAGGAGTTCTGCCCATGGGATTACCTCTCACATTTTAGCTACCCACCCTGAGGGTGGAGCAAGCATCACACTCCACATGACCCCACCTAACACTTCTGAGAAAAAATGGTAAGAATCTTTTGAACTCCAAGGGAAACAATTCTTTAACTTTTTGTAGAGATCTTTCTTTCTTTCTTTCTTTCTTTCTTTCTTTCTTTCTTTCTTTCTTTCTTTCTTTCCTTTTCTTTTCTTTAATAGTGAACTTAATGGTTTATGGACATTTATATACATTCATATTTTTCTTTACTTCTAGCATTTTTGAATCTAGTTATCTTTCATGGATCAGTATTTGCAGAACTAGAATATTTGATTAGTGTATTTCAGATTTGTTTTGAATTCTTTAATTATTTTTACTTTTAATTTTTTAGATTTTTACCTTTTATGTATTTTATTTTCTCATTTGTTCCCCTTTTGCTCTCTTTTCTTCCATGCACAGCCAATTTCTTTAATTTTTTACTTCTATCCTCTCTCTTCCTCCCTCATTATCATCAGATTCTACATCACTTCTGTTCTCTCCATGTCCACCATTCTAAATTGTAAACACTTTGCAAACTTACTGATTTTTATTGTAGGCAATAACTGATCAAATCATTTCTGTTTATTGTGACAATTAACATTGTAGGCATCATAGCAGGCACTATTTGGTTTAATGCTATATATTGTTTGCATTAGTTGTTGTTATTATTTGTTGCCCCCTAAACAGTGAGGTACTAGAAACCTTCAGAGACACTCTGAGACCACAGAATAGAAACTCAACTGCTTCAGATCCATACTGTTAGATGGGTAAACACACAAATAACACAAAAAAGCAAGGGAAAAATTGCCCCTAACAAAGCAAGATACTCCAATAACAGAATCAATAGACACCACAGTAGAAGAAAGTCAGAGAGGGAGTTAAAAATGCACATAGTTAAAATGATCTGTGAGGTAAAGGACAATGTAAGGAGTGAAATCAGAGAGAAAATACAGGAAGTGAAAGATCACTTCAATAAAGAGATAGGAATTCTGAAAAAAAAAATTAAGCAAAAAAAAAAAATCTCAAAATGAAGGAACCAATAAACCAAGTTAAAAATTCAATGGAACTCATTACCAACAGACTAGACCACTTGGGAAACAGGGATTCAGGCAATGAAGACAAAATATATAATCTTGAAAATAAAGTTGACCATGGAAAAAAAGATGTTAAGAGACCAAGCACAAAACTTCCA
Organism: Urocitellus parryii; assembly: GCF_045843805.1. Lineage (NCBI taxonomy): Eukaryota > Metazoa > Chordata > Mammalia > Rodentia > Sciuridae > Urocitellus > Urocitellus parryii. The sequence goes on from NC_135533.1 coordinate 8,439,252, forward strand.
AGAAACGTGTGATAACTTAAAAAGACCAAATTTAAGTATCAGGATAGATGAGGGCTTGGAGATGCAAACCAAAGAAATGGATTTCTTTTTTATGAAGTAATATCAAAAAATTTCCAAAACCTAAATGATGAAATAGAAAATCAAACACAGGAGGCTCACAGAAACTCATATATGCAAAATTACAACAGACGCACACCAAGGCACAATATTATAAAAATGCCTAACCTCCAGAATAAGAATAGAATTTTAAAGGCTACCTGAGAAAATGACAGGTCACATTTATAAGGAAACCAATCTGGATCTTGGCTGATTGCTCAACCCAGACTCTCAAATTTAGGAGGCTGTGGAATAATACATATGAAGCTCTGAAAGAAAATGTATGCCAGCCAAGAATAATATACCCTGCAAAATTAAGCTTCAGATTTGAAGATGAAATTTTAAAATACCATGATAAATAAAAGGTAAAATAATCCCAACTAGAAATCTTGGACTACAAAACATACTTAATAAAATATTTCAAGAAGAAACAAACAAAAATAAATAAAAACCAGCAAAGAAAGGAATTACACTAGAAGACTAATCAATCAAAGGAGAAACTGATGCAAATTATAAACCAGAAATAAATCAAAATGACAGGGATTAAAAAGCATTTCTCAATGACAAAATTAAATCTAAATGGCCTAAAGACATCAATCAAAAGGCATAGACTGGCATATTGGAATAAAAAACAAGACTCAAAAATATGTTGTCATCAAGAGCCTCACCTCATAAGCAAAGACACCCACAGACTGAAGGTAAAAGGATGGGAAAAACATCATTCACATGTATCTTGTATACAAAAAGGGGTTTATATTCTCATATCAGATAATGTGGACTTCAAATAAAAGTTAATCAGAAGGGACAAAGAAGGATATTTCATACTGCTTATGGAATTACACAGCAATAAGACATAATCATCATAAATATTTATGCCCTAAACAGTAAAGCATGGAATTACACAGCAATAAGACATAATCATCATAAATATTTATGCCCTAAACAGTAAAGCATCTACATACTTCGAACAAACCCTTCTCAGTTTCATGAATTAAATAGACCACAACACAATATTACTGGATGACTTTAACACATGTTCCTCATCACTATATAGCTCCTTTAAACAAACACTAAATAAAGAAGCTACAGAACTAAAAAATACGATTAATTATTTAGACTTAACATATATATGTATATATATATATATATATATATATATATATATATATAAATATAATATTTTATCTATCAATGACTGAATACAATTTCTACTTAGCAGCCCATGAATCTTCTCTAAAATGGACAATATATTAGGGCACAATGCAACTTTCAGCAAATATAAAAGAATAGAGATGATACATTGCCTTCTACCAGATCATAATGAAATGAAATTAGAAATCAATAATAAAATAAAAAATATAGAAGTTACTCTAACACCTAGAGGCTAAATAATATGCTACTGAATGATCAATGGATACCAGAAGAAATCAGGGATGAAATAAAAAATGATACTTTTAGGTAAATGAGAATAGTAACACAACACATCAAAATCTTTGGGACTTTATAAAGAAAATATGATTGGTGTATGTACATTCCATGTATGTATTACATGTCAAAATACATTCATGTATGACTAAAAAAATAAAAATAAAAATAAAAAAATAAAAATAAATAAAAAATAAAGGCAGTTCTAAGAGGAACTTTCATTGGAAGAGCCCTTTCATTGGAAGAAGGAAAAGTCAACAAATAAATGATATAACATTACATTTCAAAGCCCTAGAAAAGAAGGAACAAATTAACACTAAAAGAAGTAGAATTCAGGAAATAATTAAAATCAGAGCTGAAATCAATAAAGTTGAAACCAAAAAAAAAAAACCTCAAAAATTCAATAAAACAGAAATTTGGTTCTTTGAAAAAATAAATAAAATTGACAAAAGCTTAGGCAAGCTAATGAAAGGAAAGAGATAATAAATTAATAAAATTTGTGATGAAAAAGGCATTATCATGATAGACACTACTGAAATACAAACGATAATCAGAAACTACTGTGAAGATTTGTACTGTAATAAAATGGAAAATCTTGAAGGCAAGGACAAAGTTCCAGAGACATGACTTACCCAAATTGAATAAGGAGGACATAAAAAATTCAAACAGATCAATTTCAAGCAATGAAATTAAAGACGCTATCAAAAGCCTACGAACCCAAATGCCCAGGACTAGATGTATTCTCAGTTGAGTTCTATCAGACTTTGAAAGAAGACCAACACCAATGCTCCTCGAATTGTTCCATGAAATAAAATTGGAAGGAACACTTCAAAATTCATTTTATGAATCTAGATCACCCCGATACCAAAACCAGACAAGGCCACATCAAGGCAAGGAAAGAAAACTTCAGACCTATATCTCTGATGAAAATAGATGAGCAAATTCTTTATAAAATACTGGAAAATTGCATACAAAAACATATTAACAAAATAGTGCACCTTGATCAAGGGAGTGGTTCATCTCAGGGATTTAAGATTAAATAAAATTAATCAATAAACATAGTTCATCACATCAATAGACTTAAAGACAAGAATCACACGATTATCTGAATTGATGCAGAAAAAGCATTTGACAAAATGCAGCACCAATTCATGTTCAAAACACTAGAAACACTTGGGATACTAGGAATATACCTCAAAATTATAAAAGCTTTATATGTTAAACCCAAAGCCAACATCTAAATGGAGAAAAATGAAAGCATTCCCTTTAAAAACTGAAACAAGTCAGAGTTGCCTTTTTACCATTTTATTCCACATAGTCCTTGAAATTCTAGCCACAGCAATTATTCAGAAGAAAGAAATTATAGGGATACGAATAGAAAAAGAAGAACTCAAACTATCCCTGTTTGTTGATGACATGATTCTATATTTAGAAGACCCCCCCAAAAAAACTCCACCAGAAAACTTCTACAACTCATATATTAATCCAGCAAAAAAGCAGGTAAAAATTAACACCCATGAATCAATTATGTTCCAATACATCAGTGATGAATCAACTGAAAGAGAAATTAGGAAAACTATTCATTCACAATAGCTTCAAAAAATAAAATATTTGGGAATCAATCTAACAGAAGAGGTGAAAGACCTCTACAGTCAACATTATGGAACTCTAAAGAAAGAAACAGAAGAAGACCCTAGAAAATGGAAAGATCTTCCTTGTTCTTGGATAGGCAGAATTAGTATTGTCAAAATGGCCATACTACCAAAAGAACTATACAGATTTAATGCAATTCCTATTAATGATCCAATGACATTCTTCATGGAAATAGAAAAAGCAGTCATGAAGTTCATTTGGAAAAATAAGAGGCCCAGAATAGCCAAAGAAATCCTTAATGAGCAATGTGAAGTAGGAGACATCAAAATACTTAAGTTATAGTATAGAGCTAGAGTTACAAAAGTGGCATGGTATTGGCATTAAAACAGACATGAAGACTAATAGTGCAGAATAGCAGACACAGAGACAAACTCACATAAATACAGTTATTTCATATAAGACAAAGGCACCATAAACATACATTAGAGAAAACATAGCCTCTTTAATAAATGGTGCTGGGAAAACTAGAAATCCATATGTTGCAAAATGAAATTAGTTCCCTATCTCTCACCCTTCAGAAATATCAACTCTAAGTGCTTCAAGGACCTAGGCATTAGACCAAAGAACCTTCATCTACTAGAGAAAAAAGTAGACCTAAATCTCCATCATGTTGGCTTAGGAAACAAATTCCTCAACAGGACACCTAAAGTGCAAGAAGTAAAATCAAGAATAAATAAATGGGATAATCAAACTAAAAAGTTTCTTCATAGCCAAGGAAACATTCAAGAGCAGGAAGAGAGAGCCTACAGAATGGACTAAATTCATTTCCACCTGCAACTCACATAGAGAGCATTAATCACCAGGATATATAAAGAATTCAAAAACTTAACACCAAAAAACCCCAATTAATAAATGGGCAAAGGAACTGAACAGACACTTCACAAAAGAAGAAATATGATCTATCAACAAAATATATGAAAAAAATATCCAACATCCCTAGCAACTAGAGAAATTCAAATTAAAACTACACTGAAATTTCATCTCATTCCAGTCAGAATGCCAGTTATCAAGAATACAAGCAACAATAAATGTTGGTGAGGAGGTATGGAAATGGTATACTCATACATTGCTGGTGGGACTGCAAATTGGTACAACCAATACGGAAAGCAGTATGGAGATTTCTCAGAAAACTTGGAATGGAACCACCATATGACCCAGTTATCTTACTCCTTGGTTTATACCAAAGGACTTAAAATCAGCATACTACAGTGAGGCAGTCATATCAATTTTTATAGCAGCTCAATTCACAATAGCTAAACTATGGAAAGTGTTCTTCAATAGATGAATGGATAAAGAAACTGTGGTATATATACACAAAGGAATATTACTAAAATATTACTCAGTCATAAAAATGAAATAATAGCATTTGCCCCAAAAAAAGGATGGAAGGGGAGACTATCATGCTCAGTGAAATAAGGCAATCCCCCCAAAAACCAAAGGCTGAATGTTCCCTCTGATATGCAGATGCTAATACATGATAATAAAGGGGGAGGAAAGCCTAGAAATTCACTGGATTATACAAGGGAAGGGAATATAGGGGCATAGGAATAGGAAAGACAGCAGAATGAATCAGACATAATTTCCTATGCTTATATATGAATACACGAATAGTGCATCCCCACATATGTACAACCACAAGTTGAGAAGTTGTACTCCATTTATGTGTGTCAAAATATACTCTACTGCCATGCATATCCAGAAAGAACAAATAAAAAATGATTACAAATCTGTTACTTAACTATTCAATGTAATCATGCTTTCAAAACTCATGATAAGTTCAACATTCACTCATTTATCTCTTCATCTATATTGTAAATAAGATTCTTGAGTTACAGACTCTGTTCTTTTGGTTTCTATATTACCAAGATCAGTAACAGTAACATGTTAATAGCCATGGGACAACCTGATATTTCTAACAGCCATTTACCCTTGTAATCATCCCACACTCAGTTCTCATGGGGAGTCCAAGCTGTAGAATTACCATCATCCCATTTGACGGTGAGTGGGTAATTGACAGGTAAATTTAAATGTAAGATAGATTTGAATACAGGCATTTAGGATTCATACTCAATTTGGTTGTATTTTTACAATAAATACAGGTGACTTTATTATCATTTTATCTTCTTATCTCTCACGTTTTTTACTGCCTAACTTCACAAAGGAGCAACTGTACTCATGAACCCATTTTTAGGCAGGACATGCTATTTAAGTGAAGGCAGAAGCGAAAAATAAAGTTAAAACTTAGGTTTTCTTTTTCTGTTTTAAAGCAGTTTCAATGTGCCTAGATTAATATGCAGCTTCCTAAAGCAGAGTTTATCTTCTGTGTACATGTAGACATCTTTGCTGCTAAGTGCTTATGCTGGGTACCACACATTGTCACTGATCATAAATGCAAGACACAGATTTGGGGGCACAGGATATGCCAGTTCCTGCCATTTCCCATTGGCAAAGGTCAGTACAGCTCAGCTTTCCCACTGCTGCATCAGGGACAAGGAGTAGGGGTGCATGAGTACACCCAGAGCTAGACACTAACAAGGAAGGTTTCCAAAGACAGCTCCTTTCCCAGTTCGTGTCTGAGAGCCAAGGTTTGGACCCAGCTGCCCTGGCGCTGCTGTGCACTGGTGGAGTGTGTTCAACAGCTGCGGAAACACAGGGCGAGCTGCTAAAGCACTCCCTAACAGGAATCATCATCTCTTGGATTGCTGAACAAGACAGAGTGCCAAATGCAGGCTGCATCAAAGTTGTGTTTTGTGTGTGCAGGTTTTGTGTTTGTTTGTTTTATTTTTGCCCTTTCAAAAAAATTCTTCCATAAAATTGTCGGTAAAGAAACAAAATAGAGATGCTCACCCAAGTGAAAATGAAGGAAAGAATGTAGTACTAAGCTCAGGCCACTAGATGAGATTTGGCCTGCAATACAGAGACAAGATGTAAACATCTGAGTTGTCATCTACTAGAGAAGTTATTTCAAAGGACTCGTTGGAAAAAGTTTAGCTTGTATTTGGTTCTATTTGAGCATTTATTATTCAAAACCTTGTGCACTAGGTGTATGTCACTTTAATATCATTTTCCCTATTTCCATTTCTCACTGTCTCACCTCATAAAGGAGTACCTACCTATACTCATACAGCAATTCACTTACTTATCCTTGGTTTTACTTGATATCCTATATTTTTTTCTAGGTTTTGGAACATTTGGTATATCTTCATTGTTTTTCTCTAGCATGGATTGAGGAATAGAGCCAGTGTTATCTCAAGTACTCCCTCTGCCACTGCAGAACTTGAAGAATTTTGTGGCTTTATAAGCATGAGGTTCCTCTCTACAAAAGCATGAATGTTCACATTCAGCATTTGTTTTGACAATTACATGAGGTAGAATATATCAAGCGCCTAATATGTCTCACGGAGTGCCTCTTGTTACATGTTCTGTATTTTCTATTTGTTGGTTTTCATGGACAATATAAAATCTATCTGGGTTAATGCTCCATTTCTTTGCAGTTCCTTCCGGGTTCTGGAAGGTTCCATTTCCCCCTCTCATTTCCCATCCATCATCATTCCAAATATTTCCTCTTCATTTCCTTAGGATACCATCTCTCTGTTTGCTGACCTACTTTTTCTTTCTTTTTTTTTTTAAAGAGAGAGTGAGAGAGGAGAGAGAGAGAGAGAGAGAGAGAATTTTTTTTAATATTTATTTTTTAGTTCTCGGCAGACACAACATCTTTGTTGGTATGTGGTGCTGAGGATCGAACCCGGGCCGCACGCATGCCAGGCGAGCGCGCTACCGCTTGAGCCACATCCCTAGCCCGACCTACTTTTTCTTATTTCTGAGTTTCACCCTTTGAGCATACTTACTGTGACACCCCTTAGGGAGTGGGGATGGAGTAAAGAGTAGACAAGGAATCAACATTGACAACTGTAAATATATGGCAATACTTTACAGTTTTTAAACAGCATTCATGTAGGCCTTCTCTATTCAGTGGAAATGGCACCTGTCTTTTCTGAGCCTTCCACAGAATCATCAAGTTGATGTTGGGGTCTAATTCTCACACTGCATACACATCCACCTTGAGCTGGACAAGGTCTAGGTTGTGCATGCTCATCATGGAGCTGACCACTTAGGTTTATCATGCTTTTCTTTTTTCTTTTCTTTCTTTCTTTTTACGTGTGGTGCTAGGGATTGAACCCAGGGCCTTGTGCATGTGATATGAGCACCCTACCAAGTGAGCTATATCTCCAGGCCACGCTTTTCTTTTTAATAATAGTTGAACTACTGTTCTTGAGGAACCATCCTCCTTGACTTCCAGGATAGCACATTCTCTTCTTGCCTAATTGTCACTCTATACCCTTGTTGGCTTTCTTTCTCTTTCCAAATTCTGAAAGAAGAAGGTCCTAGAGGCTTGGTTTCTTTCTGTCTGTGTGCGGTTACTTAGTGATTTAATCCTGTGACTTCCAGTCCCATACATATGCTGGTAACACTGTGGTTTCTCTGGCCCTGCCTCTTCTGAGCTCTAGACTCACATCCCTGACTGACAACTTGACCATGTAAATATAAAGCAGGTGTCTAAAATGTAACCTGTCCAAACGGAAATTGACTCTTTTCAAAAAATACTTCTCATTTGTTTCCACATCAAATGTGGCTTACTCTCTACTCAGCTAATGATGTGAGGAATCTGCATGTCAGTCCCGATTCTCACTTTTATTTCACACTTCACACATTAGCTATTGCCAGGTGCTGATGGTCCTACATTTTAAATGTTGTTGTTTCAAAGATTGTATCTTTTCTCCATCTCCAGAGTTATCATTGTAGTTAAAACTATCATTACATGTATCTGAGCCATGCAGGTATTCTCAGCATCTTTCCCCCATTCTTTTCTCTCTAATCCCATTTTATAATCTGTTATCTATTCTATCGTCTATCTACATACCCATCTCTATATCCATCTATCCATTCATCTACCTGTCTATCCACCTGCCCATCCATCCATGTCTATCTATCCATCTGTGTATCTGTTCAACCAAGTTTCCATCCATTATCCATCCATCCATCCATCCATCCATCCATCCATCCATCCATCCATCCGTCCATCTGTTCTATTATCTACATAGAAAGCAGAGAGATCACTGAAAAATTACACATGTCACTTCCTTGAGAAGAAATTCATCAATGGTTTCCAATTCTAAATTCTTACCTTAGTTTATTACACCTTCTGGTTTCCATCTACCTCTACAAACTAATTTCTTCATTCTTGTCCATTTTTACATCCTTAAACAGTCCAATGCTTTCAAGTCATATGGCCTCTATTAGGTTTTTCCTCTTAGAACTTGACCTTTACTCATATTTAGTGTCCACGCTTATAGTTCATGTTCTCTGCTGTTTTCCACACAGTTACCCCATGTCTAATAGGTATTGTGTGAGAGTGTGTGTGTGTGTGTGTGCATATTTGAAAAGAACCTTTAATCTTTAATGAAGTAAAACTGTTAAAATTCAATAATTTTATTTCTAATCATATCTCCATTTACCACATTTGAATGACGTGTGGTAATACACATACCATACACTTGCACACACTCACACAATACCTTTGAGATATATATTGTTAATAAAAAGCCTTTAAGGCTTTTATTATAATCTACATATATTTTATATCCTTATGTAGTACTTTGAGGGTGCAGTCCTTAATGCTTGACATATTTGGTACTCATCATGTTACAAAGATGACGGAGGAAAGGAAGGAGGGTGGGTGAATGTCTGTCTGTGATGTGCGCATGGTCTACACTCTGCCCTGGAATCACGCTTCAGCCAGGTGGGAGGATGACAGTGAAGGATGATTCTTCTTCATCTGTCTTATGATTCTCCCAACAGGGTAGTAGAGGGAAGCAAAGGTAGTTGAAGGCCTCGATTGGGCATCTACAGAAGAGGAATGCCACCTCAGGAGTCATACATAGCAAAATGATAATAAAACATTAGGGCTGTTTGGGTGACTATTTGGGCCAAGGGCACACACAGACGTTTGTTTGTGCTTATTGCTGATGAAAATAAAAGGCTCAAGTCATGGTGAAGTGAGCTCCAGAAGAAGTCTGTATTTAGAAAAATAGAGCTCAGAGTTTGTAAAAAAAACCCAAGAGCTATGATTTGGAATAATGCATACATGTTTTTACTGTGAGAACTTGCTCACGGTGTGGTTAGTTGTGATCACATGAGAGAAGAATCCACAAAGTCTTTGTGTCGTTTTGAAGGGTGAAGATTCTACAACAAAAACAAAAGAGAAGACTCTGGGATTTTTCCAAAGCCTAAATGTTGGGAGGGAAAAGAAGAAACTATAACTTCATAGAGCAAGTGATAAAGCACTCAAGTCTCTCAATGGACCTAAATGAGACCTCAAGAAACAGCTTGGTTAAATCTGTTCACTAGTTGTTTAGCTTGGTGGGTAAGTTACCTTCTCCTTACAACATGCTCAGCTTTTGTAGTATTATAGGAGAGTCTCTCAGATCAGAGTTCTCTGCCTCAGCCCTATGGATATTGAGTGCAAAACAAGTCTTTGTTGATTGTTAGAAAGGTGGGTTGAATTACTGTCTGTTTTTTCTGGGATACTTAGTGGGTTACTTGGCCTCTATCCACAAGGTGCCAGCAGTGCCCCATCCTCCACCCCCAGCTGTGACAATGAAAGATGTCTTCAGATGTTACCAAACATGCCTCAGGGTTCAACACCAACACTTGGAGACCCATTGCTTTAGCAGACCTGCCCCTCAAGATTTCTTCTCCCCAATTCTCCATATTACTTGTTATGACTGAATTAAGAGTTAATAAAGGGAAATTAGAAAAGTTAGAAATGATCATTTTTGTTGCTTAATAGTAAATGCTTAAATTTTTGAGAATAGGGAATGAAGGAAACCTACACTTTATACAAGATCTAGATGAGCTACGATTCTGAATTCCTGAATCTCACATTATCCTGTCTCAGTCTTCTCTATTCTAAATCATTCAAACATGGCAAATAGAAACATGATAGCCTTCCATTAGAAACAATTATTGAAGTTTAAGGCTTTTACTTCATTGAAGATTAAAAATTCTTCTCAAATGTGCACACCCACCCACATGTACACACACTTGCACAATACCTCCAGCAACTTGACACTGCTCAGCATTCCCTCATCCATAGGAACAGAGTTCACAATCCTCTGTTTTTTCAACAGCAATGCTACTGGCTGTTCTCTGTAGTCAATTGCACTGTGTGTACCCAAACTGCTGTGGGCAGTAAAGTACTGTATATAGAGCACCTGATTTTTCTTTCAGTTGGGAAATATTTCTCCTAAAGACTATGGAGCCCCTTGTTTGTTTGCCATGTATGCCTTTGTCTCGGATTATCCTGCAAGAAACAGGATCTAGTAACTCTGGGGATAGGGAAGGTTGGACACTTACCTGCCAGTGAATATTCCTACATGATCCAGATTTTTCCATTTTCCTACATAGCATTGTATTACAAAGATGATGGAGAAAAGCAGAACACATATTAACTGTTTTTTTTTTTCCCCACCATCACTAGAACATGTTCACCATAGGTGCAGTGGACATATGACAGATATGTAGCAAGTAGACAAACACTGCCTGGTCTCATGTGAACCCCACATGTGCTGGGGTTGGAAGGGAAGAACAGTGAGCGGGAGAGCTACGACTCCACATGTCCATGGAGTGACTATGAAGTTACTCTGAAGTTTGCTTCACTGTTTACCTCTCAATAACATGACTGCCTGGACCGCCCAGGTAAAGGGACTCAGAGACAACAAGATGGGATCATCCAGAAACGTCGGCGACCTGGACAGGTCACACCAGGCTCTCGCAAGTGGACAGCCTCTGCCTTAACCCAGTGTACAACTGACTTGAAAGCAAGGCTCACAGAGAAGGCAGAAAAGACTCTGATCCCCTTTTAATCCCTGGTGTTATCACATAGAATGCATCCCCAAGCCTGAAGAGGAGAAGAAAGCTAAATTAATTTTAATCATGCACATTTCTTTTATTGTATTCTGTGTGGAAAAAAATAAATACAAAGGGAACATGAGTAATTTCAAGGTTTGACTTCAAGTTGTGCTTTTGAGAATACATTTGTTGGAAAACGTATATAGGCTTTAATTTTATTCATAAAATAGTTTACCCAGCACAGCTCTAGGCTTCAATATCTCCTTAAAAAATTCTTCTTACTATAAAAGTCTCTAATCAAAATTCAGGTCCTGATCAATTTCACACACATTAGCCTCCTACAGTCAAGCAATTATTTCCTCTGAGATACTAGCACATTCCTTTCACAAGGAATTTGGTTCCTATAAATTGATAAAGACAACAGAATAATGAAGTTACAGTTTAAACCAACTTGGAGATAGCTCATTAGAATAAGTCAATCAACAGACTCTTTGGAAACATGCCACATGTAAGATCATGCTAAGCTTGAGGTGGAGGGGAACGAAGGGTGGGCTTATTGTCCTTAAAGCTTTAGGAGACCGAGCATTTTCAGAGTAGTCAAATGTCTGAACTATGTAATAAATCAAACAAGGGAAAAGAATTAAGACTCAATCAACTGAAAACAATAAGAGCAATTTAAAATTATAGAAGGGTTGAGTTCATCGTGGGACATTCAGGATTTCTATGGAGGACACATGAGACTCAGTTTTGAATATTTAGGGATTCTTGGAAAAGTTTTCAGATAAGGACATGAACCAGCAAAGCAGGTATTTTGGAATTTTAATCAGATGGGGGTGTGTGGAATGGTCTTTCTTCGAGTGGCAGGAACAGAGAGAAGCACAAGGAAACTGTGATGGTTCAAGTGTAAATTCAACAGAATAAAAAAGCAAAGATGAAAGTATTGATCATCTATTTTCTGACAAGTGTTGTAATAAGTGTAAGGAATACAGACATGAGTGAGATATAGCAGTTGAGGTTTGTGATTTAGAATGGAACAAAGAAAAATCATTATTATTCAAGATGTGAAGTAAAGGATGGGTAATTGTTCCCTGGGGTTGAGAAATGGAAAAGACACCAAAAAATGGGCCTTGAAAGATCACCAGGAGTTTGTCAAGAGGCTGCACAGAGGGAGAGAGTCCTGGCATATTGAGGAAAATAGTCAGAATACAATGTGTTTAGCAGAAAAATTGAGGCCACATACACTGGTTGGGTTCCGTTTGTACCTGCTCTTGTGTGGCATGATATGAAACTAAAATTTATCCTTTAGGTAATGGGAAATAATAAAATAGCCCTTTGCATATTAGAAATATAAACTGGAATAATGTGGGGGAGGGTAGAAACAAGGGAGATGATTTTAGCACGTTTTAGTACAGATGGATGAGCCAGGAGAAGAGCACCACTGCTGCTGGGGCTGAATCCCCCTGGTGTTTCGGAGGCACCGTCACCACAGCTGATCCCACATGAACCAGAACCCAAGTGTCGAAAGCACGTGAGCACTGTACCACCGAGTGCCCAAGAGTCTGACCTTAGGCTGGAATTTCCTGGAATCCTCCTCAAACTCTGGAATTAATCAGCTAGAGAAGGCTGGGGTGTTGCTCATTTCTGTGCCCCTGTTCCTTCATCTGTAGAATGCAGACAGATGATCGTGGACTTTCTCTGGAGGAGTTGCTGAGAGAATTAAGTGACTTGATGTCACTTAATTGATCTTTGTTTAAACAGTGAACTGGAGCAGGGCAAGAGTGAAATTAGTATCACCCAGTGGACAGTCTGGCCCCAGAGCCCACGCTCATAACGCCTGTGCCATAGTAAATAGATCAGTGACGGAAGACGCGTTGGCTCTGACAGTTCAGGTGACCTTGATTATCTTTACTGGCGATGTATTTTTGACTAGGGTGAGGAGATGATGCACGGGTGAGGCTCTTCAACAGAACTGCTGGGGACTGTTGGATCATTCCATATGCCAGGCAGAGATGGAGGACAAAATTCGATTTTTCTCTAGGTTTTGAACTTTGGTCATTGGAAGAATGATTTTACCACTGACATCAGTGAGTTACAAGGAAGGTTTCTCAATAGCATCTAACTTTGGAGGTCTATGGGCCTTAAACTAGATAATTAATGTAATCGATTTAGCACAGTGATGGGCACAGTCCTTTAAGAGCATTAGCCATTATCACAGTCACCATCCTTCATTGTAGGAGAGGTGTATCTGGATGGCCCTGGGGCCTCATGTCCTCCTGTAGCAGCCCAGTAGAGAACTGGCTCAGCAGGTCTAAGGAAGCACAATGGAAGAGGTGGCTGATGTCAGCTGCTGGGTTCTGGGGAGTCCCAACCCTATAATTATGTAGAACATTGCAGGGGTGAGCTCTTCACTGCTGGACTCCTGGACATGGGATCAGCTGACCAGGCCTGCTCAACCAAAACTAAGAGCTGGGGGGTTGTGCACACTTCACTGTCACCCTGATCCAATATTTCCTCCAACAAACTAACAAACTACTTCTCTCTCTCTCTCTCTCTCTCTCTCTCTCTCTCTCTCCTCTCTTTCTCTCTCTCTTCTCTCTCTCTCTCTCTCTCTCTCTCTCTCTCTCTCTCTCTCTCTCTCACACACACACACACACACACACACACACATACACCAAGAAAAGTGGGAATTAGAGGACAGAGAAAATCGGGGGGACTGAGAATTAGCATGCATCTGCACAGGGATTGACAGATACATTTTAGACTGGGAAGTAGCTAAAATTCATGCCCAAAGAAATAAGCAATACTCATGAACAATAGAAGATTGCCACTTAGACTCAAGTCAGTAACGTGAGGGTTAAAAACAAAATGGCAGGGAATCAGAATGTGAGAGAGGAAGAATACAGAGAAATCAGAGGGAAGCAGTATTCCAAATGTCCAGGCAGGGAGCTGCAGCATGGTGATATGTCCAGGGCGAGCAAGATCTCAGCCTCTGCACAGGGGCTCCATCCTAGGGATCCAGTCTCTGAGAGTATCCTCCACATCTCAATGTGCTGAAAGAAAGACTGACAGAGCTTATGGAAGAGCAGATGTAGAAGGAAGATCATCTGCCGCTTTTAGGTAACATCATTTGCTAATAAATGCTATAGCAAAGATCTAGGCAGAATTTTAATTGTAAAAATTGTACTATGGAGAGTGAGTGGGCAAAAGCAGTTGCTGGAGGAGAGAAAAAGAACTCAGAAGTAGAGCAAAACTGCAGGTGCCAGAAATATGGTCTGTGCTCAGGTTAGAGAAGTCTCAAGGGAAGTGAAGTGGAATAAAATAAATCATGAAAATGAGTCATGATTAAAGATGGGACAAGATACATAATTATTTCTTCATGCAAATGTTTGCCAAAGGCAGCTACTTTCTAAGCAGTACTGTGTGAATCCCTGCAAATTTTCTTGCAAAGAGCTTTTATAAATAGAGACTAAGAAAGATAGGGGGCTAAACAACACATTGGTAGCCAGAGGACTCATTTGGTCAACTTATATCATTCCTTGCAGAGGTTCCCAACCTAGTCTCACCAGAGACTGTGGGGTCTCTTCCCACACAAATCTCATTTCCATTAGCAATCATGCCCAAGCAACAGATAACCCAGTCAGGCTACATTTTTCACAGATCATGTGAAACTCAGGAAAAAAATATAAGTGATCACAGATGATACTATCTGACAATGTGAATCTCTTAGTCAAGCTGGTTACCCTAGGATACTTCCCATCCTGAGGTTAATGAGGGAAGGAGAGGATTGAAGGGGAAGAGTCCAATCCAAAGCTATTGACTTATTTTTTCTTAATTATTATGATTATGGAGGTCAATAATCCTGATTGCATCATATCCAAACTGTTGTGTTACCTCCAAAAAAAAAAAAGAGATACTCAATGACCAAATTATCCAAAGTTGACTTAGATATCTTCCTATTATATAATTCTAGATTGATGAAGTCTAACAGTCATTAATTATCACTAGGCAACATTTCAGCTCCTCTACACAGTTCCAACCCCTGCACGTTAATGGAAAGGTAGGGAAGGCGGCTTCTTTGACAAAGCTCATTTGTTCTGTGCCCCTCTGTATCCTTGTTCTGAAAGTATCTCCAACAATACATGTATGCACATTACCTATGGGGTTTCTGAGCTATGTTCTTCAGTGATCTTTCATCATTTTTTTATTCTCATAGTTTTTATTAGTGATATCTGATATTTTTTCCCTCCCTTATCAGTTATTTGTAAAATAAACTGAAGCTTGAAAAACAGTATCTGACCCTATTGGCACATTTTACATACATTTCACCCATCAAGTTGAGTAAAATGATCATGTCTTTTCAATTTAAAAAAATGCTCTCTCATTCTCTCTTTCACTCATATACAATACTCACATATCATCATGTTTTATTCATCTTCCCTTTAAAAAAAGGCAAAGAGCATTGCTAAAGGCCCCCAAACCCTGCAGAAACTAGAATGGATAGGCATCCTGGAGTGTGATTATAAGTTAATGTGTCCTCTGTGCTTTCTAAAGAATAAGTCAATACCTAATATCACAAACTACCCCCAGCCTTTTTCTTTTTCTTTCATCTTGGAATACAATGCGTCTATTGTGAAAAGTGCACCAGCCTGCGCTGAAGTATAATTAAAAGTGAATTTCCATTCAGCTTGCATGGTGATGGTACAGCCTGGGTGGGAATCAAAATGTAATAGAAAGTCGTCGCAGTGGAAGCTCCCCAGGAACAACATGCCATTCACTCCACAGTGTGCGACTTGACACCGTGCGGTGCTCACAGCAAGTCTACTTGTGAATCAGGGGGAATCAATCAGCAAAATGTGCTGAGGATATGTCCACGGACATCTGTATTTACATCTAGAGGTCTAGATACCCCAGGAACCCTGGCCCATGAAGTGGACTCCCCTACGCTCCGTGTTCCCATGGAGACCCCAGAGCTGGTTTTGTCTCCAGTGTCTCAAAATGATGGATCTGGGTTTTGCTGGAAGTTCTAAGAGAAGTATAAGCTCATCAAAAAGAAAGACAATCTAAAGATGGATTTTAGGTCACCCATGCGTAGATGCAAATCATGTAGATTACTTGGAAATAAAGAGATTTGATGTACTGACTCATCATTAAGACATAAGTACACTACACTGCTCCTTGATTGTTGGCTATGGTTTTAAGGAAAAAGTCTTGTGCATATGTGTATGTATCTATCTATGCATAAAATAATTTTAAGATTACATGAAAGATGGGGCATTTGTTCAAAATCTGTTATGTATATTTTAGAAAAAAATGATCATATACCCAATCTTCTGATTTTTGCATCTGAATACAAATGCTCTATTTGTTGCATAAATACCATTAAGGAATTAAGTTGGAGCTTATTATTTAGGGACAAACTTCTTTAAAATTGACTTCTTAAAAATATGCTTCTAAGTAAGCAGGGAAACTATAATTGTTAAATTGATATACCTTACTCTAGGGAATTTTCCACTTATAATATTGTTAAGCATTATACTTTTCAGAAATAGAATTTCCCCTATTACTTTATAATATGCTTATTTTAAAATATTAATTGATAACTATAAAATATAAATACTAGGAAGTTATGTAAACAAGTTAATAAAATTACTGATAACTCACCAATTATGGGTAATCATCAAGCTATCTATGTATTTATAAAAATAATGTTTGGTGCATGCCTTTAATCCCAGAAGCTCAGGAGGCTGAGGCAGGAGGACCCCCAGTTTAAAGCCAGCCTCACCAAAAGTGAGGTACTAAGCAACTCAGTGAGACCCTGTCTCTAAATAACATGCAAAATAGGGCTGGGGAAGTGGCTCAGTGATGGAATAGCCCTGAGTTCAATCCCTAGCACCTAAATAAACAAACAAATAAATAAATAAAGTTTGGGCCATATTGTACTTATATTTTTGTAAACATTTTTATTCTTAGTATTATGTTTTCTCAAGGTATTAAATTTGACTTGAGGAACATTATTTATACTGATATGGTAGAATTTCACCTAAATATATACTCTGTAACATCACTAGTCCATTTCAAGTTATTTTTCTTATTGTATACATGCTGAGATAACTATCTCCGATACCTCATTCAAAATGATTCAAATTCAATAGGTCAAAGGGGATTAACATTTTCAAAGATTCTCATAATTTATGGTTTAAACTTAAAGAAGATTCTATGTGTTACTTAAAAACAATCTTCCAATGAATTCGCTTTATAAGGCATTCTAAAATAAATCACTTGAAATATGTGAAGTGATGCCTCTATATACATTATTTAACTTTTTTGGGTTATGAAAATTTATTTAAGAAATCTTAATATCAGCAGTTTGAAATCATAGAGCTGGAAATAATTTCCTGGTAAACAATTAAAACATACAAACTTGTATTATTAAAAAAATTTATATGATGAACACAATTCCTCACAATGCAAGTTACTACTGAACTTTGGAAACTAGCGTGAACTCATCTTTTAAGGAACTACTAATGTGCTGACTACAGAGAAGAGGTACCCTCTCGCTTAAGATAGTGTCATGGGTGGTGCCCAGATCAAACTGGAAACTTCCAGCACTTGCCACCATGTACCTAGCCTTACCAGAGCCAGACAGCATGGCCTCTTTTCCTATATCACTCAAATCAACTCACAGTTTATAAAGAAAATTTCACTAAGGCACAACCTAAATAAAATGAGATGCAGAAGGTTTTCAGTGGAGATAGAAAATCAAACAAAGATGATCTTTGCTGTGTACAGGTTTCTAAAGCATCAGCATTAAAATGGCACCAACTTCTACATAACCAGAACAAGGGGGTTCAAACACTCAAGCTCAGCCACACAGTGGATTTAGGAGCAGGGCACATTCAGACCGGCTCTTCTGAAAGTCTTTGTTTAGACATAAATGAAAGGGGTCAATAGTTACAATCATCTTCTTTCCACTCTTTACATGTTAAATCACATTTTATGACCTTATTAATATAGAAACACCAAGACTGTGTATTCTTCTAGATATTTGTTTGTAATTGAGACATTTTGCAATAACAACCTTATTTCAAGTAGTGGGTATGTGTTTTTATTTTTTTTGGGGGGGTTACGTATCAGATATTAATACTTTTTTTGCAACTCTAATTAAATTACAATATTGTTCATGGAAGCTTAATTTAGTTTTCCAAATGGATTATGCACTAAATAATCACAGGAAAATAGAACTGGTAAAAATTCCAACTGTTCCAATGAGAAGGGAAATTTGTGAGCCAATGTTTGCCAAACCAGTTTTAGAGCATGCAATCATTGCAGTGGGCAATGTCAATGTTTTTAGTAGAAAAATCAGAGAAAAGAAAATACTCAATTTATTTTGACAAGAAAATACAACCTGGAGGGGAAGATACAAGGAAAGTGTGAGCAATCTATGGAATATTCCCTTACTTATGAGATTTATTTTATATTAATCCCCAAGGACAACATTATCCAGCAGAATAAAAAATAGAGGGTTTTGAGTTCAATGAGTGACCTTCATCCTGGAACACAGAACATATTAACTAAAATCCAAACCAAGTCACAAGTGGACATAAACCATTCCTGAGTGTCTCTATCTGACCTCTTGATACACTACTGTAATCAGTGTGTACAACAAAATGCAAATAGTGCTATATCTCTCTGCTAAATCTTCTGCATTTTCAGAAATTTTGCAATGAAGATATTTCCAAAAGGAAATAAAATGGTTTGACATTCTTCAGTGTTCATGCTGGTAAGAATGGGGTAGAAGTGAAATGTATATATCCTTCCTTTGTTAATTAATGCAAATGGCTGTTTCTTAAATGGTTTTCTTGATGTTATTTCTTATGCTAAGTGACTTATACATTTAATTTAATCTGGTAAAATTTAGATGAAATTTTCTTCTACGAACTCCATATGTACTTTTAGAAAGAATAAGTGTAAGACACAAATTTTTTGGTAGATTTGTTCTATTTATTCACACTAATATATCTAATAAGTCCTTATCTCCACTATGCATATACGTATAAAAAGGAAAAGGAGAAACACTATGGTATAATCATTGAACTAAAACTCCAGAAATATTCAGATTTTAGATCAGTTTCCTTTAATTTCCCCAAATTCTTAGTTAAATTGACCAACATTCTAAAACCTATTTTATCATCTTTAAGTAAACCTATTGCAGTAAGTTAGCTGTCACAAATTGGATTCTTTTGTTCATTCTTTCTGTTTTTCAAACACAACTTCAATTATGTAGGACCATCTTGGAGTCTTAAATTAGACCAAATCGAGTTAATAAATGTTTGTTAATCACTATATTTAAGGTTGCATTATTTCAAATCCAATGGTTCCTACCACCTGGAAACCCAGCAGCAAGTTGTGTTTGCTCAAAGAATGCTAGGAGGCAGGATATCACACTAATATTTTTATGTGTTTAGATGTTAGAAAAGAATCTTTAATCCTAACAGTGGGGTGTTTTTCAACTGTAGTAAACATTTATGTGTATTTGTTTTGTCTTATTTTAGTCTCTCCAGATATTTTCTATTTGCTTTAAATCTCCCCAGACGAGTTTATACAGGGAAGAAATGATCAGATATGGTTGATCAGTCATTTTGACTGCATACTCAGGGAAAAGGGAACACTAACAGAGCAAATATAGAGAAAGTGAATACCTAGGTACTTTACAACAGCCTTAGATGTCAGTACTCCTGAGGCATCTCTGAAGGGGCAGTTTGGGCATCCTCTTTGAATCCTTCCCCGTTAGAGTCCACATAGCCAAGCCAGAAGAAGCACACGGCTCACTTTACAAGAAAACATTGGTCCTTGGGCAGGAGATACTCTCTGACTGAGCCCCAGTTCAAAGGGCTGGAGTACTGAACTTGACAAATGCTCTTGGGCACCTCTTCAGGTACTGTGTCAAGAGCTAAAGAGAAAAGAAGCTGGGCCTGTCCACTCCAGTCCTTAAAGCCTAGGAGGAATTGTGGCGGCTACAGTTACATAGTGTGTCAAAAACTGCTCGGGTGTGTGCCTAGCAACTCAGGACTGAATGGGGCTCATTGAGACATCAGAACCTGGGGTGCGCTTGAGTCTCTGTCCCAAATCCCTTTCTCAGTACTTGCCGTATCTGTACCAGGTGCCCAGTAAAGGCTCGCTTTCTCTCCGTCTCCTATCTCTAATATGTTCTTCACAAAATAAACATATATATTGCAAGAAATATATAAAGAAATTGGTAAAATATTATTTATGAACTCCACAATGTACCTAAGTTTTGTTTTTTTTTCAAATTTGGAAATATCAGCTTTCCTTATACCATATCAGAAAATGTTCCAAGACTGATAAGTCTTATGAACGACCTAAGCCTCAGCTTATCGTATCACTACGCCACAAAGTTTAAAAATCATCCTACATAGTCAAGCCAGTCAGTCTTCCTGCAGTTGGTCCACATTTTCTCATTCTACTTTGTATTCACCTCTTGTTCAATTTTTTTCTGGCCAATTCCTATAGATTTAGCAGGATCACTTGGGAGTTTTGATTTAGGAAGCTGAATAGTCCTTTAAACTTATAATTAAATCAACATAATCTTGGCACTATTAGAAAAAGGTACTTGAATGTCCATAAAGTCAAAAGTAACTATAATAGTGGTACACCTTCTTTGTTTTTAAACATAAAATATTCCCTCAGGGGACTAGTGATCCCTGTATTAACTGTGAACTAGCATTTGTGAAGATTAGAGGAAGTTGATACTCAAGTCCATCTCCACCAACTTCCTTCCTGCCCCCACCTCACCCTTTTTGCCATTTTCAATTTCCCTTATTCAATCAGCATTCAGGCCAGCGAGTAACAATCTCAAACATCTGAATTAAAGTGTAATCATGAACATGGAACCCCCCAATTTAAAACAAAACATGAGTCTAATTCCCACAGCATTAGTGTTAAGAACCACTGCAGCAGTTTCAGAAACAAATGCCAAATGGATCTCACTGACCTGAGGAAATGTCAATTTGACTCATCTTGGTCTGCGTGACATTGATGTGAACGGCCACTTTGCTCTCTGTGAGGTCGATTTCCACGTTGCCCAAGTTATCGGCAAAGTGACTGAAGAGCAGGAGACCATTGGGGTTCCAGGTCCTGAACTGGAAACTGACTGAAAACAGGTCCTGCTCAAGGCGTCCAGGCACCTCCAGGTAACTTGTAGCATTGAAAAAGACAGGTACCGTATAGGGCTCCACACAGGAGAAACTCAAATTTCCCTATAAAACAGAAAGGCATGTTACTGGGCAAATGCGTAATAAAATTAAAATCCATGTAAGACTTGGCAAAGGCATAATTCTACAAACCCTATAGTCTGAACCTGAGACAACCTCAACAGCGAGCATGGCTAGATGCACCCTTCTAAGTCTTCCTGAGCACAAGACTCAGCATTCAGCCACAAGTGGCCAGTGGCTGTATGGTAGAGGTAGCAACAAGCACCGCCTATCATGAGCTTGACAGCCTGTCAGCCTGATGTGATGGGCTGACCACAAGATGCAGTGTGTATACCTGGCCATGGACTTCATTGTGGACACTGGACCTTCCGAAGACAGCAATGCTGCTGGTACAACAGAGATCATCAGAATGTGCCTGCCACCTTCTGTATGGTCAGTATCAATGGTCATTAATAGACAACTCAGTCTGTTCTCAATGGGAACTATGCTTATTTGTTTGCTATGTATTAATTTGATACTTGGGGGCAAATATCCTCAGGTTTTATCTACATATATGAATTAGTATTAATTGTTTAACATCTGTATAGTTATGATTATTTTGTTACCAATTCAAAAAGTCCACTTTTCACATGACGTGTGTTTATATCACAATGCATTCTTTATAGAACTAGTGTACAAATGTACTTCGGTATAAAAAACAATTAATTTATCATTTAGATGCACAGAATTTTATATTTCAGTGCCGAGTACCTTTTCTTTAAAAGTCTTAAAATACACCTATGGTTCTGATTTTGTTATACTACCATATTATTTTAAGGAAAGTAATTTGATAACATTTTCATCAGCTCTCTGTCTCTTTCTATCTCCCTCCCTCTCTGTCTTCCTCTCAATACCACATATATACCCCAGATGCCTGGTCATTCCATTTTAGCACATTAACCACTAAATCTAAAGTAGGTTGTCTTTCTGAATTAATATTCAAATTAAATTTGCTCTGTACCTTCAGAAATGATTGTTTTTAAATGCTTGCTTTTCTAGTGAAAGAACTGCCTATGCATAACAAATGAGATGTTATAATTGCCCACACACCTATGCTGTGGGGATTGCCTCTCAGGAAATGTAAAGATCCTTCCTAACAGTGCTGACTCTGGGCTTGGTATACAATGAGGAAACCAGTATGTTGGGAGAGGGAGTTGAATGAGTGCTGAGTCAATTTCATTGAAATATCAGCACCTGACATCATTGCAAACAATTTCTCATATAAATATTTGCCTTTGAAAATTGGCTATGTGTCTCCATTCTACCTAAAATTTTCAATATAAATATATATTTTGATCTGAATGTTTATTCTATGTCCATTCATGCAATTTTTTCTTAAAATAGAATATATTTGTAGATTGTTTCTATTTTATAAAATATTTGTGCTATTCTGGTTTGAAAGAAAATTTATAATTGCAATATATTTCACAGTTAAAGTCAATTTTGGAATGAGACTCTGTGGAACAATTCTCTGTAGTTTGGGTACTGAATGGGAACACCCAAGTACCAAAGAGGTTTGGACGGAAATAACATTTGATTCTTCTTAAAGGTGCAAATAATGAAAACAGCATGCTGATGATTTGGATTTTACACCTCTCCAGTTTGACCAATGCTTCCTACAGAAACAAAAAGACCCTGGTGCTGTTTTATTCAAAACTTAAAATAGCATGTATGGCCAGGAGCAGTGGAACATGTCTGCAATCCCAGCAACTAGGGATATTCATTTGTTCAATCACTGTGGGCACCATAACCTCCCATGGTGGGTGACAAGGCCCTCAGAGTTCTTTCAGAGCACAGTGTAAACACTCATGATATCATCTCTTTCCATGGCTCTCAACTGTGGGGGGTGTCTAGTTTCTAGGATTCCCATGTGACATTTCTGTGTTGAAGTAGATCCCAGCATTGCAGAACCAGGGCTAACCCCATATTCAATGTTTAAGCTAACATCTTTCAGGGATCTTTAGCAGGGCCATAGATAGGCAAGTATGCTGAAATGGTGTCTGATTTTTGTTCTTCCTTGAATCTAGTGAAACTTGGAACCAACTCACTCATGAGTCAGAAGAAAGCTGCTAATCTGCTCCTGTGGTCCAGCTTTTGTTATCCAAGGGTACTGGAACTTTAATTGCATGACATTTATTATGGTTACAGCATTGACAATAAGGGTATTTATTTACCTATTTGAACAAACCTTCAAAAGTACAAAAGTTAATATATTAAAGTTCCTGGTTTAAGGCCATTAAAATGTTGAATGAAACCCTATGGGAGGAAACAAGGGCCTTTATACCCAGACATTTAAAAACACACTGCTGCCAATCAAGGGCTGCTGACCTGCCAGGAGAACGCTCCTGCTGAAGGACTTTGGCTCTCCTGCCATGGATCCAAAAGCACCATCTCTACTGTTCTCTGCTCCCACTGAACAAATGCTACCTATAGTTCAGATTAGTATAAGCCAAAAGCCATTATCTATTCTGAGTATGGCAAGTGCCTACACAATTTCAGCTAACTTTAATATTTTTTGATACTGTTGAACCCAATACAAACTTGAGAAAAAAATGCTATGAGTTGGTGTTGGTTATTCAGTACTTCACTAAAAAATGTTCTCTTTTTAGGGACCAGTATTTTGGGGGATGCAAATGCTTACCACGTTTGATGGCTCTAATTTCTTCCTTCTGGCAAGATCAGTAATGTTGATGCCATTGTAATTAATGCTTTCCATGCAGCCTTTAAAATTCTTTCTACTACTGGAACTTGGCTTTCCAGAGAAAGGAATGCCTCCAAAAGTTATCTTTAAGAAAAAAAAATTAAATGTAAATATTTGTACCATATTGCAATAAACCAGAAAAATTATGAGTACAAAGTCAGGTATCTTTATCTCAATCAAAACACACAAGCATTGAAATGTTTGCCTACCAAATCTTTTGCTTATTACATTATGTTCTTATTGAAGTGCATAATGGAATTCGTTAATTCTGATAATTAGATTATAACTTGGAAAATAAAGTAGCAACAACATCTTGCATTTTTGTAACCCCCAAAGGCATTTTATAAAGTTTCCTAGCATTGTTTCAAAAGATTTTATCTACCTAACTTCTTTTATCAAGTAATATTAAAAATATATTTTTCATGTTTATCATTCAAAGACATATTGTCAATAAATGCTTCTAGTCATCTTGAGATAACTAGCACTAACACAATAAGCTGATAAAACTGCAGCCCAAAGGAAGGAATATTGTATTTACTCTCTGTAGATTTACTGTAGTCTAATGACGAAAAGAGTCATAAGTTCATTGGACTTATCTTGAGTATAGATCAGAGTTCTACAAATATCATTAGTATATTTACTAGGGACTTGGAATTTGGGGGCTGTAAGTTGAACTGTATAGGCATAAAGATATTCCAAATTCATAAAATCTTCCAAATTCTAAGGAATAAGGCCAATACCTCTTAATATGTTCCTTTGGGCACTATTATTGCTTATAGAAGGAGATGTGTAATTTTCATGTATATTTGGTCGATTTACAGCATTAAATACATGCAACACAAAGTTAGACTTAATATCTGTACTGCTAGGAAGGACATATACTATTAATAGTGTATTAGGAAATACATCCCAGTACTAATCATAGTTGTATTATCAAGACACCTAATCCAGATGGTTATTTATCTTATAATTATTTTTGTCAGTGTTATCATTATCATTTTTTCTGTCATTTCTGTAAGTAAAAACAACAGTAGAGACATTTTTAAAGTCAAGATTTCATATCTGAAATGTAAGGCAAAATGTCTTTTGTGTTCTAGAAGGCTTGTGGTAAGTCCAATTTGGTGTCTTGGCATTTTGAATACTTAATTAGTTTTAGGGAAAAAAAAACAAATTAATGACAGTTTATGAAGCAGTGTTAAGAAAAACCTCACTTAAAATTATTAATCATTGTTAGTTGACTTTGGGTCATTTGCCCCAGAATCCGTAGGTAGGATGAGAAGGAGAAAGCTGAGCAAAAGTGAAAACATATAGAAAAGAGTAAGGAAACTATAAAAAGAGAAACACAAAGTAATCTAAAGTGGTAAAATCATTGGGAAGATACTTTCCAGGTGCACCAAAAGGGCCCTGTTAGGTCCTATGAACTTGTACATGACACTTATGGTAATAACTACAGATACTAAAATGGAGTGCTGGATTTCCTGTCTGCAACTTGTTCTATCGATTCTTCCAGAATGGGCAGTTTTTAAATCTGTGTTTGATGACACATAGCTTTGTGTTTTAATAATATTACTAAATACTGGTTTAAATTATTGTTTTACTCCTCGGTGTACATGGTTTCTTTACTCAAAGGCTTCTTTTTGCCTTAGGGATAATGATTCAAAGTCCCTTATGGTTTTTCTGCTTTCAACAACCATAGGCACATGCCCTACCCCAAGGAAGGCACCAACTGAAGTATCACTGACTCAAGTTAACAGATTCCTAAAAATTGAGTAGGTTCTTATCCCAATTCCTTATGTAATAATAATGTATCATTAGGATGTCATTATTTCTAGTTATGTATTTTTGCAACTGGACCACAGAGTACTTTCATATATTCTAATTATTCTGATAGTAAAAAATTGTGGTGTTTGTCAGAAAAACAATCATGTTTTTGTGTCTCTTATGGTAGTCTTATGAATGAGATCACCATCCAATAACCTTGCTTCTAAAGATATTACTGCATCTACAATTTTATTAGATACAAAGTATAAAGTATAGTACAGACTACTAGATACATCTAAGTATGTTTTCTCCCACTGTCTTTAGGGAAAATAATGATTTTCAGTTGGGTACATTGCTTCCAAGTCAACAGACAACACTTATCAACCCGTTCGAAGAAGATTTGAAGCATATATATACAAACATATTTCTTTCTATAATTTCCTGTTGCCTCCTCAGTTAATCCTAGGAGACATATGCTATTACATTCATCTTATGGTAGGGGAATGTGAGTTACACCATCACAGAACCAGTAAGATCAGAGAGGGATTGAACCCAGGCTTCTGGTCCTATGTGAGCCTATGTCATGGATTTTCTCTATAATCCTAGCCAGATAGTTAGCCATTCTTCAGTGGACAGTAGCCATCTCTTCCCTCCTTCCAAGCAGAACTACATTGCAAAGGACAAAGATTTAATATCCACGGTGGGCATGTCCTGGTGTTCAACTGAAAAACAGACAAAGTTCAGGCAAAACTCCAGTTTACCATCTCACCGTTTGGTTTCATTGGCTCAGAGGAGGAAAAATGACATAAAGCACATTTCCACAGATCCATACCACCCACCCCAGGTCACCATGTTGCCAGTAGCTTGAAAGCAAATGGCAACTGACCCACTTCATGATATAATACAGCTGCAGACAGGAAGGAAGGAGGGGAATCCAGATGCTCTTCCACAAAACCTCTTCCTCACTGAGTCATGTGAGGTGCACAGATGCACATAATGCCTGTTTAAGGATGTGCACCTCTGGTGATGGTGACAGGTGATGTACATTCTACCCCGACATGGATCCTCCTCAGAGTGGTTCATGAGAACTGATTTTAAACAGAGTCATTATTAGAAGTTGAATTATGGAAAGTTAAACTAAAGAGATTACACTAAATAGAAAATTAATATCTCCTCAGAATTCACCTCTACATTTTACAGTCACGTACGTTTTTGAGATTATGTATGTTTATTTACCTAAATGATGCAAATATTGTATAAGAGTGTGCTAATGGGAACCTCTTTCCAACTCCCTGTTCCATGCTATCAAGTTGCTAACATGATATCAATGAGGACGGGGTATATCCCCTATAAAAATCAGGAAATTCCAAAAAACAAACAAAAAAAACCAAACCAGTGCACTTTTCTCCTTCCTCCCTTGTTAGAATCTGTAAACAAGTCAGGATGGCGCCTGGCATTTTGCCAGGGGGAGTGGTTTGTGAGGTGGCGCCAGCAAGCCATTAGGTGTGGAGATTCCTTATTGGTTGACTGCTGTATCTAGTTTATGTTAATTAAGATAAGCTGTGTGGAATGTATATACACCCCTCCTGTCCTACAATAAATGGCTCCCACTCCTGCTGTATCAATGTACACAAGTTGCTCGTCACCCCCCGGTTATTTTGCTGCAGCCGGACTGCGGCACTCCCTAGGGGGAGCCTGTTGTGACGTGTTTACCAGTGCACCCTCATCTTTAAGCCTCAATGCCCTTGGCCTCAGACCCTTGGCCAAAAAGGTCCTTAGCCTTCTTCTGGAAGAACTGAAAATATGGAATTTCAGGGAAGCAGGACGTTTCCAGGTTTTGTGAAGATAAGATCAGGTTTCTGATCCTTTAGGCTAGACTTCAAATACTTCAGGAGAAGCGTTATAGGATTTGTACTAGTTTAGGTGTGCAGCTAATTTTCATGCAGCCCATGTGGACATGAGACTGGTTTCTATGTGGATGCATCCAGGAGATGTGTGTGACACTAGAGGGAGATTGACTTCAGCATAGTCCCTAGACTCTCTCAAACAAATAAGCAAAATGAATCTCTTCATATTAAGATAAATGTACATAAATAAAAAGGTAAGTTCAACTACTTTTACTACAGGGAATGCCAATAACAGCAGTGTCTAAGAGGAGAGTTACCAGGCAGCAGCTTTACAAAGAGACAAATGTTGGTCTATCCTAACTTTTTCTCAGTCAATGTAAATTTCTCCCTACTGTCTCTTCCTAATAAATACATCCCAGAGATCCTTATCGATGGCTGAGGTTTCCAAAAGTGTGGTACTGTGCATAGACAGAATTCAAAGCACCCATGAAACTGTGGACCCCGCATAGAAGGTGTTGTGTGTGTATGAATATTCATTGAGTTCATCACAAACTCAATAAGGTCTATGACCCCCAATTTTTAATTCGGTTTTTTTGAAAATTGGAGTTATATTTGCCCATTGAAAATGTTCTAGGATTTCCCACCTCCTCTGAAGTTCTTCAGAGTTTATTAATGGAGGATGAATAATTCATCTCCAAGTTCTCTCACACCTTGGGAGACAAGTTACAAGGAGCCAAACCTTAAAGCAATTTAAAGAATATAAAAATTTCTGGGATTTTCACATTCTTTTCCTTCCACTAATCATCTTGTTTTGAAGACATTTTGGGGGGACAATAAGATAATTATTTACCAATGACCTTAAGTTTATTTAATATTAACATAGTATCCATTAGGGTTTATGTAGTATATTCTAGTCTAAATCTCTATTTAGGAATGAATATATATTTTATCAAATATATTAATATACTGAATATATTAATATTTAAATATATGTATATGACACAAAATTTAGAAACTGAACATATAAATAAAAATCAGTCATAAATTCTAACTTTTTCACATTTTTGTATATTGGGCATATTCCACATTCTTAGAAATTTATATGTAGATGTATATAATGCGCACAGATGTATATATCTGTGATCCCAAAGCTAGGGCCAAGAACTCAAAGCCGATCCAGCACATTCACAGGGTACATCAGCATACTTTACAATTTTACAGGAACAAGGACAGTGCAACTCTCTGGGACCTGGTGGTAAGCACCAGTTCAGAGGTTGCCTCTCCAGGATCTGACCATGGTGACCTCCTTATGGGGACCTCCTGTCTTTGTGGAGTTGGGTTTATGGTAATTCCTCTCATAAAAAAGATATTATATAAAGAAAAAATGAACTAGAAAAAGAGGATGGAAATGTCAAATTTCATCCCAAAGTCTGAGATGTCCCAAGGTGAATTCACTCATCCCATTAATTAGTGATTACTGTTATCTAAGATTGAAATAAAAAATATATTTAGAGTTTTTCAGATGGGTGCCTGATAGCCTAGGACTTCTATGGAAAACTTACTAAGACACTAACGGCTCTAGGAATTAGGAATGATTGGAAACCACTGGGATGAAGAGTATTTCATTCTTTTAATTTTACTACTATGTTGCTTTTTGATATTAAGTGTTAATCAGTTTTTCCTATTAAAGATATGATGAGTATCTTCTTAAAGAATTTTTATCCCTATGTATTATTAACAGTTTTGGTGAATATTCTAAGGTTGAAATTGCTCTCCAAATAATTTATTAAAAAACCTGCTACGCCTACTAAAATATTATGAGGAGATATATATATATATATATATATATATCATATCAGTACTGATTAATGTTTAATACACAATATCTTTACTTTATTTATTGAATTTATTTTTATGTGATGCTGAGGATCCAATCCAGTGCTTCATGCGTACAAGGGAAGTGCTCTACCACTGAGCTATAACCCCAGCCCACGAAGTGCTTTTTAATCTTTAGTTATTAGAAGGTAAAATATGTTTTCTTGTTTGTAGACAAGGTCTTTAAAATATTCTATATTTTATTTCATTTATTTTATGGTAACTATATCTGAGAAAATAGAACTTATCAAAAGACCTTTCTATCCTTATAAATTTATAAATATTACACAGAAATGAGAATTTCTTATCCAGTATTTTACAAAATATATTAGATAGTGCTTTATATATAATGCACAGCACATTCTCAAGAGGAGTCTATGCATAACTAATTACCAATTATGGTCATTTGAATGTTGAGAGGACCTGCTAGAAGGAAGCTTGGTCCTCACAGTGGCAGTATGAGAAAGTAGTGTGGACCTTTAAGAGGCGGGGCCTGCGGGAGCTACTTAGTTCTTGGAGGTGTGCCCTCAGAGAGGATTGTAGGATGAGGATTGTAGGACTCTGGTTCTTTCTTTCTCTGCTTTGGTTCAAGATTTGACTGTTCCTACATATTCTCCTTCCATGATGTGCTACTATTCGCCACCATCACCAGAGGCCAAACCAACATGGCCCACTTGATCTTGGACTTAAAAACTCCAAAACTATGAACTAAATAAACCTTTTCTAAGAATGTAGATGCCTCAGGTACTTTGTTATAGTAATGCAAAGCAGACTAATACACCATTAGAAAGATTACAAGTGTAATCTGAACTTACCATATGGCCCTAATGGCATGGCCCTTCTCTTTAAATTATTACTTTGGTATTAAGATTTTTGAAATATTTCAAATTCTCAGGATTGGACATTTAGAATTACACAAAATGAAATATATGTATAATTTATGTTTTAAACATGAAATTTCCTTTTTGTTTTTTGGAGAAGAAAATGAAAACCACGTATAGGCATGTGAGTGTCACTAGTGCAGCAGTGCAGTGGTGACTGAGGCTCACTCGCAGTCACCAATGTTCACTCACGTCACTTGCATACCTCGTAGTCCAAGTCCAGATAGTCGAACTCCCCGTTGGTGCGGAAGTGCTGCACACTCCTGTCCAGCGTGAGGTTGATGCTCCGTCCCTGGCGCTCGATGACCACAGAGTGCCAGTGGTGATCATCCAACAGGGTTCCCGTCATCACAGATGTGTGGCCATAGATGGGGCCCAGCTGGTTGCTTCCTGAGTCACCAGGAGAAAAAGAAACAATCCATGGCCGTAGGGTCGGGGTGGGTCTTTCCTTTCCAACACCCAGCCAGGCTGATGATCCTCAGGGCTGCCTCCATTAGAGGCAGACCAGGAGAACTAGTAGGTAACTGGGCTAAAAAGACTCTTTCAAAGTACAGGAAAGGTCCCAGAGGGTTGGGAGGCTGAATCAGGAGATGCTCAAGTTGGAGGCCAGCCTGTACTTGAAAATATCCTGTCTCTAAATAAAAATTTAAAAAGGGCCAGGGGTATAGATTAGCATCTCTGAGTTTACTCCCCAGTACCAAATACATGAATAAATAAAGTACATGAAAGTTATGAAGATGGAATTCTTTCTTTTCCCTTAAAAATTAGTATTTTTTTTTTACAGTGCCATAATTTCTGCTAATTTTTGGTAGATTCCTCAGGAAGTAAGTATCACAGGGGGTTCTGGAGCCACAGGGTCTGGGGTCTGATGCGCCTCTAACATGAGCTTGATGCCTGAGCCAGGGCTTGGAATCTCTCTCCTCCCTCATCATTTCTTCACTCATGAAGAGGAAATCAAATGTGGGGGCATGATGGTGAGTGTGTGTGTGAGTGTGTGTGTGTGTGTGTGTGTAAGAGAGAAAGAGAGAGAGAGACCGGCAGTGGGGACAGGCAAGAAGGAGAGAAGGAGGAGAGGCACACATCTGAGTGACCAGGCTCCCTGGAGATTTCCTGCTTTGAACACACTGGAAGCTGAGCCACAGGAAGCCCCACCTGATGTTGACCGAATGGCATTAAAGGGGGACAGGAGGACAGGAGACGTTTGAGTGGCGATATTTCTAAGACTGTCGTAAAGTCTGTTCAGTCACAAAAACTCTAAGTAAACTGCTTCCAGGTGAAAAAGTAATGGACTTTGTGTGTGTTGGGAGCGGGGAGTGGTATAACCACTTCCTGGTTTTGGAAAGGTGAGGTCGCACCTCCACACACCACAGTGGGCTCTGAAAGGCCACTCCAGGTGTTTGCCTGGGTGATTAGATATCATCCTCTGCTGCCTGGTGTGCACAAGTTCACGCTTCCCTCAATCCCTCCCTCCTTCCTTCTACAGAGTCCTGTTTTAAAGATGATCTCAGGCTGTTTTACTCAGGTAGCACAGAAAATGAACACATGTTCATTACCACAAGCAGAGAATACTGAGAAAAATCAACAAATAAACTAAGAAAAGATTATATATTCTACCACTAAGAATGGTTTGGTGTGTTTCCTTCCAGATTTTTATATGAATACATCCTTTTCATTACATACATATATGTATATATGTATGTTTGTATGTATGGGTTTATGTATATGTAATACATATATATAAATATTTAGGTTTATATATGCACATTTAAGGCAACGGTATTGATGCCCATGTTATTTATGTGCTATGGATCATTATGTAGTATTTCCCCATATAATTAAAAATTAGCATAGACTTGTCAGATGTTACCAACATATTTCTTCTACTCATGTAACAATTTTCAATTTTTTACATTGTAATTAATATTTTAAAAGTTCATCTTTGGACTTAAATTCTCTGTAATCATTTCTCAATTTTCCCTTAGGATTATTGGAAAACATACACAAGCTATTTTAAATGTCTGCAGATACACTGCTTAGTCATTTTCCCAAGAACATCATCTTAATTAAAGAATGATAAAAAAGTATATTTTCTTACATATTCACCAGCACTTATTTCATCATTTCAAGACTTGGCAAAAATTAGTAACTTCTTATTTTACGGTGCATTTTTTTTTATAGCTAGTGTGGTTGAGAATTTGGTGTTTATAGGTGGTTTACATTTTTTTTTAATGAGTTGACTTTAATATCCAGTGCCTACCTTTCTTCTAACATCTTGGTATTATTTAGGAATGATGATTTTTTTGTTGTTTAATGATTTATTATTTAATGAATGACATTAAATTTCTATATTTAATACCTGCATTTTCCTAAATTTCACAGGCACTTGACATTTTGATTACTAATGTAAAGTAACATTTTATAATTAAGTAATAAAGTTCTTTTGTGAATTTTTCCTATCTTCCTTTTCTTATAGAAACTATTATTTTGATAAGATCAGATTTTGAAAGTGAAAAGTTCTATAATAAATAATAAATGTTTAAGATAATGTATCATTACCTACATTAAAAACTAAAGTTGCATTGCAACATGGTGAATTCTTTTTCTAGCTTTTAGTATAATTCTGATTTTCAAAGTAATATAAGTTATATTCCATATTCAGGAATGTTGGAACACTCAGTTGATAATTGGCAAGAAAGTCAAATAGGCAGCGTCTCTTTGGGTATACTAATCTTCAGTGTTGTAGCTTTCCACTGTGATTCTTTCAACATGTAAACTTTAGTTATTTATGTATTTTAAGGTATAAAATCTTTCTAGAATTTTTATAGCATTACAAGAGAAAACTTCAGGGGAATGCATGGTACCTTGAAACCACCCTTTCATACAACCTGCAGATTTTAGCCAAGCAAAAAAGATACCATTGCTTTTTATGAGTTGTAATTTCGATGCCAGGACCAACATGGTGGAATTCTTCTTTAGCTTTAAGTAAAACCTAGCTACATTACCAACACACAAACATGCACTGGTATAATCCATTTAAAAGCAATAGAAATTCAAAACAAACAGTAACTCACATGAGTTACCTCTCCCTCCAAACAAATTATTTCTGTAGTTTAACTAGAATCCAGTTTGAACAGTTTTACTATATTCAAAATATTTATTTTTACTTATTTCATGGGTTTTTTTTACCTACAAGATCAGTCAATAAAACCATCCTTTCTATTCCTCTGAGAGTACATTGACTATAATCTCCATGCTGTCAAAACTAACATTCATTTCTCAGTCTTGATCTTATCGTGAGAATTCGCCATCATTGGTCACTTCCTTTCCTTCCTTGGTCTCTGTGATAACAACACATTCTTTATTTCCTGCCCTCAGTGTCTACTTCTTCTTTGTCTGGATTATAGACCTGCCCTCTCAGTGCCATGTATGCAGTTCTATAATAGAAACCCCTGTATATGTGAGAGGCTACTCAAGTGCACCAGGTTCAAAAGGACTTTAGGTTCCTCCTAAATAGTTTTTCCTGTTTTGAAAAGTGACACTGACATCTATTTGGTGCTCTAGTCCAAATCCCAGGAATTGCTCTTACTCTCTGCTCTTTTCTTCTTATGTAATACCCATCTCATCACAATGACCCCTGAATTGATCACTATACTAGTTTTCCTAACACACATTTCCCTGCATCTCCACTGACAACTACCTCATGCAAGTTGATGCTGTCTTTCCCCTCAACTATGCAGAAGTTTTACTTTGACTCTCATGCCAGCATAAGCAAATATTTCACAGAAGTCCCAGTGCACTTTTGAAATTATGATTATAATGCCATAGAGTTTGAGGACTCCCAATAGATATCGATTTTAAAAATAATATCCAGACAGGTACGGTGGCACACGTCTGAAATCCCAGCAGCTCAGGAGGCTAAAGCAGGAGAATTTCAAGTTCAAAGCCAGGCTCAGCAAAAGCAAGGCAGGAAGCAACTCAGAGAGACTCTGTCTCTAGATAAAACACAAATTAGGACCGGGAATGTGGCTCAGAGATTGAGTGTCCTGAGTTCAATCCCAGTACCTCCACCCCTCAAAATAATAATAATAATAATATCTAGAGCCTCCACCATGCCCTGAAGCATCCCACAGGACTTGAACAGTTCCCGTCCCTTCATCTCCTATCTCAATAACTCATAACATTCGTCTACACTGGCCTCCTTCCTGTTCCTTGGCCATGAAGCTCTTTGCCTACAAGGATCCCTTCCTATGAAGTCCTTTTCCCCTTGAGGTCTTTATGATTAGTTCTTCGCTTCCATCGCTCAGCTCTGAGTCTAAGTATTACATTTTCTCCTAAGAGAGAAATTTCCTTATTACACATTCCATTGAAGGCCCTGTTGCTTCAGAAGGGCATGTAGGTCTCCACCCTTATCATATTCACCTCTTTAACTGATTTTATAATGCTTATTTGATATGGGGCCCATGTTTTTGACTCCATGGAACACTAGTATCTTCTCCCACACTGAGTTAGAAAAGCAACTATCTATCCATACTGTATCTCCAGCAATAAATACTTACATTTCTTTTTGTTTGTTTTATAATAAAAGCAATAGTAAGTAATATATTATTTAATTCCTGTACTGGGTCATAAACTTCATAAGCTTAAGGACCTTGTGTCTCCATTCCAATGCATGCAGTTGGCTGCTATCCTTTGTATAATAGAAATGCATAATAAATATTTTTTAATGCAATACATCTATCCATATACACCAACTACTCTGAATTAAGAATGAATCAACTACATAGTGGGGACTCTTACAATTTACATTTTGAAGGATCAAGTAAGCAAACGCTGTTCATGGGAGTTTTAATGCACAGAAAGAATGGTACCTAGGTTCAAACTGAGGACCAGCTTGGCTTTTTTCAGTTCCAAAGTGATGTAGTCCCCTTGCTGTCCTTCTCCGTGCAGGATGACCCCTTCACTTTCAGAGGTTTTAAACTTCAAGGAGATGACGTCCTTCAGCGTTTTCATCTTCTTGTTTCTGAATCTGTATGGTAACACGACGTGGCCGTCGAAGTTGATGACATCAGCCCCTTGAAGAAGGAAAAAGAGCACGTTAGTGCAGCTGTGGGCGCATCCTGCTCTTGCACAGAATCAGTGTGTGTGGGGGGGGGCTGGGGCGTCTTTGCTGAGGGACTGGGGTTCTGGGCACTGCCTGTTGTCATTCCTGTTATCTACTGTGTGTTCCAACGTGGGTTCCATCAGGAGAGTGCATGCAGAATGATCAGAAAAGCCACTTCAGTTATGATATTGATCATGAAAACTCATAATGGGTCATAAACTTTAAAAGTTAACTTGGGGATGTAGAGTTTTGTCCAACAAAGTGCTTTTTTTTTTTTCTTGTTTTGTTTTTGTCTCTAAGAGATGAGGAGATTTCATGGTTCATTCCTCAGGGACAATGATATTTTATGATTTATAAATATATGTTCTACTAGACTTTGTTCCACTTTTTGGATATGAGAATGGATAGGGTTGGATGGTCAACTCAGGTTTTCTCATGGTTTTTGTGTTTCACCACATTTGTAGTGAATTTGTAGTATCCAGAGTTTTTCACTAATTGAATTTTAGAAAGCTTCTTAACATTTGCTGTTGGGCATCCTTTCTGGAAATCCTTATTAGATCCTTGCACTTGGAATCAAGAGTTTGGGGCGAGGTTCCACTCCAGTGAACACAGGCATCCTCACTTTCAGTTAGAAAAGCAAATTTCTGGCTGGGTGTGGTGGCATAAGCCTGTAATCCCAGCAGCTTGGGAGGCTGAGACAGGAGGATTTCGAGTTCAAAGCCAGCCTCAGCAACAGTGAAGCACTTAGCAACTCAGTGAGACCCTGTCTCTAAATAAAATACAAAATAGAATTGTGGCTGTGGTTCAGTGGTCCAGTGCTCTGAGTTCAATCCCCGGTACAAAAAAAAAAAAAAAAAAAGCTAATTTCTTAATCATACTAGAACTCCAGAAATTCTAATTGGAATTTAGGGCTTTACATTAAAATAATGAAAGTATATATACTCTTCAGAAGCATGGACAGTTTTATCACTGTTGTTAGACATTAGGTATTTGCATTATTTCATAAACACTACTTACTTCAGAATTTTTACAGAATGAGACGATACTAGTTATTATGTACTACTGGCCTATGGACTCCTGATTCATGGACTGGTTCCCAGAAGAACTGTTAAAACGCAGAACTAATATTTATACAAACAAAAACTTAGTTACAATTATTGGGCATGTATCACCCAAATATTTTCAAATTTCTATTTCCACCATCTTTTAATTTTGAAATCATAGAAAGTGTAGTCAAACTGGCTCTGATTATTATCGAATTTCAAGCTGGACAAAGCCAGACTCCAGGTCATAATAAACAAGGTCTGGCTAAAACACGCCACAGGGAGACTCTAGAGAAAACAGTAAGAAGTTGAGAGCTCGTTGGAGAAGTCTTCTCATTTTATGTCCTGGTTGTCTTGCACATAGCCATTTCCATCCCTGCAGGAACAGTTTGATTTTCCTGCTAAGTAGGGATTTCGACCAGTTAGCTCCCTAAGGCCACAGAGGAGAGTGAAGGTCACAATGGCTGGAGCCACAGTTCAGAGCACTCCCTGACACGCTGAGCTTCTGCTCTTACTTAACTGCATAAAGTGCACTGTGAATATAGTTCTTCCAAACATTACTTAAAACTAAATGGATGCTTTCCTTTCAAATCACCAAGGGCTTTCACGTGCTTTAAAAATATTTATCCAACTATCTTTAATATCGATGCTTTTAAAAGGACAGTTTGGGCAATGCCACATTATAAAATAACTTTCAGAAACTACGTAATTTGAACTTTCAATTCCTTATAATCAGTTCTTTGTTACCCATAAAAAGATTTTCTTACTCAACAGTCTTCTTTTCTCTGAGACTAAGAATCACAGAGGTTTATTTTAATAGGGGGAGGGGGAAATCAACCATTAAATTTGGCTTCTGCTAACACTGCAAAGCCAATTAGACTTTCTCTTAATCATCTAGACTGTCATAGCTGAATTCCAATGGCAATATCTTTATCTTCTGTGATGAGAGATAAAGGAGAGAAGAAATGGAATCTGATTTTCATATCGTAGGGTGAATTTATAATCCAGCAGTTGGGAGAAAATTCTTTTTGTTTTGAAAAATGAATAAACAAAACCCAGAAGGGAGTCAATTCTGATCTCTAGAAAGTAATTTTGAGGTCAACTTCATATCATTGACAGCCGAGTAATAAGCACATCATTGTTTTATACACTTTCAATATATATTAATTGACATAAAATATTCTCTTTCAACTCTCAGGAAGTAAATGTTGCTAGAGTTTAGAATAAAGCATTCAGTTCCAGGTACATCAATATTTATGCAAATAATGAGGCCTTTCTACCTCACTTTTAGTGAAATGAGAAAATGTGACAGAAAGAATGAGTACTGTTATTTTTTTCAGACATTCCTAATATTATTTAATAAAATTATGAAGAAAAGCTATCCGTGAAGACGAAGTCTCATTTCATCCATGCCAAGTAGTCCTCAGTGCATGCTAGGAAACAGATCAGATGCTTTGCAAGTCACATCTCACACATTGCTAATCAGAGTTTTTCTATGAATGGGTTAAATGCTTCCAAAATATCAGCATGTTTGCTTGCATGTGTGACTCAGGGCTAGCTCAAAAATGATCCAATTCCTTGAGATAATCTATATTGTATAATTTACACTTAGACCCATACCATACACTTTAAAAAGAGACAGAGATAGTGTGAATTAGTGGAAATAACATCAGAGTTTAGTTGTGTTTTCTACAAAAATACATTAAAATTTCATTTGACATCTAATAATATGTTGTGCTTACTTTAGGACAAGCCACTCCCCCCGCCATTATCCTGATTACTTCTCGCTCCCTAGAATTAAGTTTTCTATACAGTGATTAAATATGTATGGTTGAACTGTTTAAGCAATCGGAAGAACAATAATGGCTAGTCAAAAATTGAATGCAAAATCATAGTGTTTCCACAATTTTTGCTTCTAACAATATCTTAGAGAACTGGAAATGGGCCTAATTCATCAAATTGTCTTGGTAGAGGAGGGCTTTTAAAATAATTCTTGTTAATCGTTATAGTCTCAGTTTGGATAAGATATTTTAGAGATGTGAGCAGCATGTAAGGATGTAAAAATTTTAAAAATAACTTTTTTATATTTGTGTGCTTGTCTAAGACTGAATCAGTTAAAAATGATGGGATGAATTCTTGCCCCAATCCACAAACCCAAAAATATTATCTGTATTACCATTGTTTAAAGGTTGTCCAAAACTTAATATGTTTATTTTATAAAGAAATCAAATAATATAAAAGTGTTGAAAATAGTGAATTAGATCCACAAGAGATCACCAATGTTAATGAGTAATAGGTTTTGTGTAGCCTAGATTTTGTACATTTTACCCATCAATCTATCCATCTATCTAAAGTACAGAATAATATATATATATATATTATTTTGTATACATTCAGATATACAATTATTATATCGAATGCATATTATATTATTGTGTATAAGCACATATATACATATGTGTATATATGAGTTTATATTTTATATCTAAATGTCTAAAGATACATATTTAACATAATTTGGGCAAGTAAATATAAAGTCACCTCAAAAGTTTGAAATGCATCTCTGAAACTAATGTGTAACAACAGAAGGTAGAATTTGCCTAGTTTTTCAAACTTTACATGAATGTGAATCCACGTATTAGTTTTAAGCCATATGTCAATATTTTAGATACATTGACCATTGTTTATGACACAGTGTGACTGCTATCTTCATTCTCTCCCTCCTCAGTCAGCT
This sequence comes from Urocitellus parryii, assembly GCF_045843805.1. Taxonomy (NCBI): domain Eukaryota; kingdom Metazoa; phylum Chordata; class Mammalia; order Rodentia; family Sciuridae; genus Urocitellus; species Urocitellus parryii. The sequence continues at coordinate 8,478,551 of NC_135533.1, forward strand.
CTCTTCCTTCACACAGCACTGAACTCCACCTGATATACTGGCACGTTTATGAGTTCACCACAAATCCCCTCTAAGAATGAATGCATTGGACACTTTATTTAGCTCATCTTGAAGCCCACTACCTAAAATGATGCTTCAAACAATGTTCATTGAATATTTGTTGAAGGATAGAATGCTGTCTTTCATACTGTAATAAATTGGATGAAGTTATAATAAACACTATCACATATTTTCATTAAACATTTGGTACTAGATTGGAAGAAATTTTTAGAATCACTCTTATTTTCCCTGGTGCCACAATTACACATATGCCCAATGTTTCCACAGTCAGGAAAACAATGGTATTACCAGATAATGTTTTTGGGTTTGTGGTTTGGGGCAAAAATTCATTCCATCGTTTTTAACTGATTCTGTCCTAGACAGACTACACATGGATAGAGTCCTTCTTGTTCTTTTTCTGTGTAACTGGATCTCATTTCTTCCTTGTAATTTATTGACTTTTCTTTTGAGTTGTCTGTGGTTTAAACCTAAATAAATAGTTAAAATAGATCCCTTTACTATATCCTTTGAAAAATGGGCTAGAGATAGACTAAAACATCATGTTTACTTTGGCAAAGAAGAAACTAAACAAAATCCTCAAAGATTTTTTTTTTTTTTTTTTTTTTTTTGTGAAGACCAGCATCTAACATTTTCTACAGTCTCTTTCCTAAAAACGTGCTCCTTTGCCACTAAGTACTTGGTATCTCATGGTACAGCAGCAGTTATCAGAGGACTCTGACTGCTTCTCTCCATAGCCTTTCGACTCCCACCCAAGCCGAGACACTGATACCCATGGATATTCCATAGGCGTATTTATCTCCTTGCTCAGTGCTTAATTGTTTCTCTGGGCCTGGTTTCTCTTGTCCTTTTATCCAAAATTTAGTCACTCAAGCCAGAGTTTGGCCACTTTCTTGAGCTCCTCTTTCTCTCGCCCACCTACACTCAGCACTTCCAAGTCCTAGGGACTTTAGCCCTGCCACATTTTTTGAACTCACTCACTTTTATGTGTTCTACCTCCCGGTTGCCGTCACCTCTCATGTGGTCCATTGTTCTAACAAACTTAAATGAATGATTCCCATCCTCCGTGCTGATTTCCCTCCACCTGTTCTCTCCAGAGAAGCTAGGAACAGCTTTCTGAAATAAACTCTTTGTCGAGGAGAAGATCACAATCCCAGCTCTGCCAGGTAGCCTCCAACACCTTCAGTGGTATCACCTGGTTAAATTCCAGGTGTCTTCAAAGTCCCGGGGAATCTTCACCCACCCGCAAGCTTCCCTGTGCAAAGCTGTCCCATGGCACCCTGGCACCTTGGTCACCCCACTCCCCAGGCTCTAGTGGCATTACCTTTTAGGGACCTCATTTTCTCTGTGGACTTTAAGTTCTTCTAAGGTACAGACTTCGGATTGTTCTACTTTGCCTTCTTGGCACAATAAATCCTTCTTCAATCTATCTAAACACAATGGGTGTTTGAAATAACAAGGTGAAAAGGAGAAGTTCTTATTTCCCTGCAATATCATACCTGGTGCCAGAAAATTTACTAAGGGCACAGACTTATACATTATTTAATGATATGTGCTTATCTAACTATTGTAATTGTGGTTATCTGATATGAAGAAATAGTTAAAACATGAAATGCTATTAATATGCTCATAGTAGAGCTATTTGTTTATAACTCAAAAGCTAGAAAATGTACCCGCTACAGGAGTTTAAATGCAATATGTATGTACTATGTGTGTGTGTGTGTGTGTGTGTGTATTTAATCACTTTAAGAGAAACTTTCCTATTTTAAGATTAAAGTACTAAGTATTGGATATTATTTTAATAGTTATGTATATCATCCCAAGGTTGATATTTTATTGAAGTTTAGAAAGCAAGATGGATTTATTTCTGTATTTTTTATTATTGAATTACTTCATAAAGAAAACTATAATGCATGATGATTCACGGATGTCTAATTATATGGTTGGCTCACTTGAATCAAACTCAGAAATAGGAAAATGTTAGTAATTTTTAAAAATTATATTGTTAAAAATTATATTATTCAATATCAAAAGACAACTTGAGGTGCCCTCTGCCTCATTAAATTTTCATTAGTAACACACAAACACACACACACACACACACGTGCACATGTTCTGGTCCCCCTCCTATCTACTCACAACTCATAAGATCTCAGAAAACCAGAGCAATCCACTTCTGAACTGGGTTATAGTTCTAATATAGCTGATAATACATAGATAATAAGCAATTTCTGAAAATTAGCATAAAATCTATTTGCAGGAAATCCATGTGGAAGCTATTTTTATTTATTTTTGTAAATCAAAAAGTCAAACAAATTAGACTTGCCTTCTCTGTGATAATATTGCTGTTTACTGAAAATAGCTCTACAGTTTTGACCATAGAAAATCTATTTTTCTGCTTGGGAAAAGTCTATTTAGAATTGTAAATCCCAAGTACATGCTACAAAGATGAGGAAATGAACCTGATATTAAGAAACTCCTCAGGATGTCTTCTGATTTAAATTATTCCCAGCATATCTTTCAGGTTCTTAAAAATCTCTGGTTCCACTTAAAACATCATTGTCAGTTCTGGTGTCTAAATTTCTATGCTGTGTGGGCTAATGGATGGCAACTTGGTTGGAAAGGGTGCTAGGGCACTTGCTTTCAGATCCTGTTTCAACAGTAATTTACATTAACATTAGGAAAGGATCAATGCCCTGTATCTGAAGCAGGGATAAGGCAAATGGACTGGTAGTGGGTCAGGGATCACCAGCCTGGTCATTTCTTGAAACTGCTGTGGCTCACTTCCATTTTCCCCCATGTTTTAAGCTTGTCTTTTATTTTCTGTGTTGAGATATCCTGACATCTGGCACCATGCCAACCCTGCAGGAGACCACCATTTCCTGGGTCAGCTAATTCCTAAATAGTAAACAACTGGCCTGCAAGCACACTTTCCAAAGAAAAACCATCCAACCCAGGGTCCACAATCCAACCGCCTTCTTTATGAAACTCTCCTCTTAACAAGCCAGGATCCTCCTGCCCTAAATACCACCCAAGAGTCCAATGCCGCATGATTTAGGATAGCTCTAATACCCCAAAGCCCACTGAAATTATTCAAGTTACTACATATAAGCCTGTATCACCTATTTCTCCCTAGAGAAAACCACAAAATCTCTCCTGGTCATGGCCCCTCACTCCCTTTGCCTCCTAAAGACCCTGGAAATTCCCTTCGTGAGCCCTCTGAGCCCATCCTGTGGCATGGCCTAGCTGTTCCTCTTGGGAACGATGGAATAATAATCCTTTCAGATAATTAATGATAATCTATCTTTTCAAATGGCAGGTGTTGCTCATATGTTGGACATATGTTTCAAATTTTCTACTAATACATTTTAAAATACCATATCTGGAAAAATCTCTTGCTGTTAAAGATTGGGTCAAATAAAAAAAAAAAACAATCTTGCAATTGCTGACAATTTATTTCATAGATCTGCGGAAAGCTCTTTTCAAGTAAATTTTAGGAACCATTACTGATAGCCACTAGCATTCACTGAGATATCTTCCACATCTGGAGACTTGGAAAGACTCAGCAATTATTGAGGTAAAGGGTTGAGTTTTAAGAAGGCATTAATAGATGAGACATTCTATGAAAAGTGAATAAAGATTGAGCGAAATAAATCCAGATGGATAGGGGAATAGAATGTTTGATTGTTTTAAGGAGCTTGATTCCTTGTGAATTGAATGTGTATGGCTTGCAGGTCATGGGCAGGGTTACACCTGGAAGAGGGAGGACCCAGCCTCTGGAAGATGTGCCTGTGGGTGCCATGAGGGCATTCTAAGCAGAAGGCGTGTGCTCAGGTTTACATCTTGGAAAGTTATCTCTACACAGGTATGCAAGACTTAGAATGGAGGATGGGTAGAGAGGCAGAGGGAGCAAAGACACACCTGAAGACATGGTCTAATAGAGTAGCCAAAGCCTAAACTAATCCAGGATTCAGGAGACGCCTCTGCCGTTAAAGAATTCAGGGCTTTCTGATGATACATTGTGGCTACCAAAGATCTCAAATTAGTTCCAGCTTTTCTAGTGAAAGAAGAATTACAGATGAACATTTATAGTCAGAATTGTGTCCAATAGCATGAAAAATTCAACATCACAAAAGCATTGAGACTTTTAATGGAATTTAATTTACCCTTAAAAATGTCAAAAATTCCTCTTTGATTTAACTTATCTTCATTCACCATCTTAATTTTTTGACAGAATATCAGAAATGTTTCACTTCTTTAGTTACCCCACAATTCTATGCTCTATCCTTTTCAAATTCACACTTATAAAAGGAGCCAAGCCATCCCTTTAAAAATATATGATTGATACTTTTCCAAACTATGCACACTTCACCAACAACTCCTGCAAAGATTCATGGACAAGTACCAGTATGTAACAGGTGACTAGTAAAGAAAGCTTTTTTTTTTTTTTTAATTTTGGTGAGTTAACCCAGGGATGCCAAACCACTATTTTTCATTTTGAAATAGTTGCTTAGGACCTTACTAAATTGCTGAGTCTGTCCTGGAACTTGCAATCCTCTTGCTTCAGGCTCCCAAGCTGCTGGGATTATAGGCATGTGCCACCACACACAGCATGAAAGCAATTTCTATTTATTTTATTTTGTGTGCTTTCCTGAAAGTTAAATGTGTTAGTACAAATGATTTGTGCCTATTTGCAAGAGGTTGGGATGCTCAGTGTATTCTAGGTTTATTCCTATGGAGTAGAACATTACAGCTGGGCTTTAGTGTTGGTTTATTTCATATGCCTTTGGGTGAAACTTCCCTCAACCATAAAGTAGGATTAATAAAGCTCCTAGTGTACACATGTTGGGAAATAATATGCTCTCTCTTCTCCACTAGAGCAGTTGGGTCCTGTCAGGTAGAATGCTAAATGCTGCTCTGTTGCCTGGTCATCCACACACCTCAGTGCCTTGGCCCTGGAGGGAGTCTGATTCACTGTAACCTTGGTGCCATCCGTTACTCCATGACATCTGCACTTCCGGGCTTCGGTGAACAGGTTGAATTAATTTATTCTATACATGAGCAATGCTCACAGCATTTATGCTGAGAACCAGCCCTGACAAGGTAAAATGATTTGAAACTCCTGATGTTGGAAGTCACAACTTTAGTGCTCAAGGGGGGTAGTCATTCCATACAAATGAGGGACACTGGATTGTTGTAATAATCAGGGAGCCCATCATTGCCCTTCACCTTCTCAGATTAGATGGAGATATGGGAGCAGAGATATATTCTTCCTGATAGAACTCACCAGGAAAAAGACCCTGCTTCATGGCTTGGCCATGATAGTCAAGAATAATCGGGGTGGGGGGGGGTGGGCTGTTTGAGGGGGGTCTCTATCCACCTGTAGGTAACAGTTGCTATGTGGCATTATGAGTGTTATTCAAACATTCGTTCTGTATAAAAGGCCAGAAACCCGCATATTTAATGAAGTCTCCCTGCTTCTAAATGTTGAGCAGTGAGATTGAGTTAAGCAGAGGCTCCTGGCTGCTGACCCACAGATGTTTGGATAAACTTGGATACTGTCAAAATATAAGGCTGCATGGGTCATAACAGTTCTGAAAATAAAACTTGTTACTCATATTCCATATTTTACCTGTAAAAAAACCTGCAGTGTGTATCAGCAAAGATTTTAATTTCCAAAGGCAAATTCTATAGAAAGCAAGGTAGTTAATTCTAAATAAATAGAATTGATGATTAAGAAAAATCAATTTCAATACAAATAAGAGAGGGTGTGTTTCTCCAAAGAGGCCTGGGGTCATGACTTACAGGAAGGGGAAGCTATCTGCTGTGCTGCTAAAAGGTAGAGTCAACTTCCTAGGGGCAAGAATATCCTTAACATAGAAGAGATTGAACTGTTCAATTAATAAGAGACCACTAAATGTTGTTAATGACAACTAAGTAAACCAGAAGCATGTTTGGAGAAGATTTTATAAAATGAAATGGGTCTTTATTTATCTTCTTATATTCTGTAGCTGGGCAAGGTACAAAACATATTTTTTGGTATCAATATGGTAACTATGTCCGATTCTCAAGAGGGAAGGAAAAGAGAGGAAGGACAAGGGAGGGAGGTCTCAGAAAGGAGGAGCATGTTACTGGAACCTGAAGGAAGAGCAAGTCTTGAGATAAAGCAGCAAAGAACATGGGTGAGTTGTGTTTAAATCATTGTATTTTCTGGAAGGTAAAACTTGAAGTGATAAAATTGGAGGTTTAGCTAGGGGAATCATCTCTTGAATGTTTATAATAAAATGTATGAGAGAGATGTGATTTAAAGATGGGATAATTAAAAGGAAAACAGAACTTGAAAGTGTGGAAAACTTTCCTTCTATCTCCATTAAGGAAAAAAAATGCAAGGTTGTTTGGAAAGAACAAAAATGTGCCAAGAAGCTATTTTATAAGAAGATGAATATGGATTGGCCATGTCAGGGGAAACCAGGACCCATAGTGGAAGCTGATGGAAGGGTTACTTGGAAGGCATTTCAGAGATCATTAGGGATGAGCTGTCCTTCCCAACATAGCCCCAGAGAGCCAGAGCTGGGACAACAGAACAATTTCAAAGGAGAAGCCATGGACATCTGCAGGACCTGGGCCTGCACTGTCCAGCACTGGCTCATGCTCTGCTCCCTGCAGTCCATTGTCAATCTGCTGCCCCAGACGTGGGTCCAGCATGCGGTGTACCCAGTAAAGCTGGGGGGTGCAGCTGTCTCCACCTGGGTTTCAGAGTGATCCAGAGAGCTTCACAACCCAGAAAAGAACCACCACTGTGGGCATCGGGTCCCCACAGAAAGCCCTTTCTAGGTCAGTGTGTAGTGGTGCCATTGGGTAGGGTGGACCCCTAGGATTCCAGACCAGTAGAAGCCACCATAAGTGATCCCAGCACAGACGGCTGCAGTCTCATGACCCAGGTTCAGAGATGCCACGGAGCTGGGGTCACTGCTGAGAACTGTCAAGGGGCAGGACCTCTCGGTTGTGGGGGTTGGGAGACCACTCCAGTAGGACCTGAAGTTGGGTCCTCCACCCCAGTGGCCCGAGGAGACAGAGTAACTACCTAAAGAAGATTGTTTTCAAGCTTTGGCACATGTTACCCTTTATTTCCTTTTTAGAATAGGCATGTAGTCTTATGCCTGCTCCTCCTCATATTTTGAAAATACATAACTTGTTTGATCTTACAACTTCACAGCTCCAGAACAATTTGCCTCAGGATGAATCATACTTTGAGTCTCACCCATCTCTGATTTGTATGGTATTTGGTTCAGATTTTGGATTTAAAAATTAAAGTTGATTCTGAATGACTTAAGACTTTGGCGGCTATTAGGTTGGAATGAATGTATTTTGCAAGAGAGACGTGCATGGACTTTAGGTGTCTAGAACAGAATGCTCTGTTCTGCATGTTTGTGTCCTTCCAGAATATACATGTAGAAACCTGATCACCAGTGTGCTTACCTTAGGAGGTGGGGCCTTTGGCAGGTGATTAGGTCATAAGGACAGACCCTCATAACTGCGATTAGTGCTGGTATAAAGAAGCCCCAGAGAGCTAGCTATCTCTTCCATTGTGTGATACCAGAGCAAACAGTGACATCCATGAATCAGGAAGCTCTCGCTATTATGCAAATCTGCCATGATCTTGATCTTGGACTTCCTGGGTTCTAGAACTGTTAGATATACATGCTGCCTTTCTTTCCTTTAATAAAAGGCTCTAGTTTATGCCATTCTGTTATTTAAAGCAGCCCAAAATAAGATACCAACTAATACATAAACATAATTGCAAATCTGCCTATTTGCAACCCCAAGAGCCACACTCAGGGCACTTGGCCATCATATGGGCACAGATGCAGTGTTTCAGAACATTTGGATCCCCAGATATACATTCACAGAGATGTCAAGTAGGCCATGCCTGCCCTTTTTGCTTCAGCTTTCATACTATTGAAAAGATGTCTTTTTTCATTATCTGTTTGTGGCCATATTTTTCACATTTTTGTGCTTTTTGTGGATGGATTTTCCTGTGGCAAGTGCCTTCCTCCCAAATGTAGCGCTGAAGTACTGCTTGGTGTTTCTCCGAACCAGAAGGCTCTGATGTACTCTACAGGGAAAATACCTGTGTTACACCAGCTTTCTTCAGGCCTGAGTGACAGTGCTGGTTACTATGAGTCCAGGGCAAATGAAATAGCAGTGAATATGATTAGGTCTCCTTAAACAGAAACACACATCAGTCAACAGTATAGATGGACTGGTTGACAAAAAGAAGTGAGCAGGAGCTCACAGGAACCTAACTGCATATATCCTCTAGGAGCTTGGTTCAGTATTTGCTAATTCGGTGTTTGTGGAAACTATATCATGTAACTACTCTAAAAAATGAGGATTTACTATATTTACATTGCATTTATTTATGTTTAAATGGGAAAGCAGAGAACAATTTCCAGTAGTACAAACGTCAATGAAAATGTAAGAAATTCTTAAATGAACCTTGAGGGAAATGATCAACCAACAGTAACTCCCTTCATAGATGTGTGCAATGCTCCATTGGCACACTCTTAACAAAATACTGCTTCTTGCTGTAATGATGTGACTTTCAGTATATGTGGCCACAAGGAGAGCATGCAAACACAGATTCACTCCTCACATGTTACTGCACTCAACTTTGTGGTTCACATGTTTCATTATTATGTCTAACTAAGTATTTTCTAAACAGCAATTTCAGCATGAGCAATACTGGGATATATAAAATCTCAGATTCTCAGAGAATCACAGAATCTAAATCATATCTTCCAACTTCTATTTCCTGAGCGGTAGGGCTAAGAGTTTTCATTTTTATTTAGCCATTTGATTATTGCTTACCTTTTCTGAATTTATAGGAAATATTCTGCTTTAAATGTGTAACATAAGCTGGGCATGGTGGTGTATGACTATAATCCCAGCAGTTTGGGAGGCTGAGGTAGGAGGATTGTGAGTTCAAAGCCAGTTTCAGCAACTTAGCAAGGCCGTGAGTAACTCAGTGAGACCTTATCTCTAAGTACAATATATAAAAAAAGGGCTGGGGATGTGGTTCAGTGTTGAAGCCCCCTTGGGTTCAATCCCTGCTATCAAAAAAATTGCAACATAAAAATATATTTTATTGAGTCTACTATAATTAGAACATTGATCTATATTCTCTCTGAACCCTAAGTTACTTTAAGAACATATAGGTACTTGAACTTGGTTGTATTATACATGTTGTTAAATATCTATTAAAGTTATAGGTATTATTTTGTATAATTTATACTTCGAATTTCTCTTCCTAATGAAAATCAAGTGTTTCTATTAAGGAGACCTGCCATTTTCTTTTGAATAAGGATCTGACCTAATGGAGATATTAGAACCTTATTGAGTATTTGAATCATTCCATAGCTCCAAGAAATGGATCATTGTGGATTCAAAAAATATAAAGTCACACAAACGCCATAAATCCACATTAATTTTAGAAAAGACTTTTCAGGGCTATTAGGAAAGAAACTGAATTTGGAAATAGGACACATTTTGATATAATGTCTACACAGCTTATTTCCAACTTCCTGATTTTGGCATTTTTACAGCTTAGATCAATCCTAACAACTTATGTACTTCCCAAGGCATGACAGATGTGATACTGTAGAAGTTTTATTTTTAGTAGGTCAGTAAGTCCTTAACATGTCAATGGTCAAATTTCTTTTAATGTAGACCTAGAAGCACAGAGATGCTTCCAGGGGATAAGTGGCATGCTGAGGCATAAAATTTGCCAGAGAATGAAAGTGATGCTTGCTTTCTCATGACCCAGAAGCAGGTAGCTGAGTCAACAGCATCACATCCTCCCCATCAGGCAATAGGACAATGCTTCTTGGAGCACAGAGACTAATGCCCAGCCCTGGCCAATTGGCCCTTGAGGAAATAATTTCACTTTCTGGGCCTGTAAATAAAGGAACAGATAATCTGCTATATTCTATTCTGCTCCAAAATTAATCATCTCTTATTCAGGGGGATTTTCTGAAACTTACAAAAAGGTAACTATAACTAGAGGACACAAAAGACCCAGCCAGAAGACTTCTAGACCGGATAAGCAAATTCAACAAAATTCCAGAATACAAGTTCAACATAAAAGAAAATCAACAGCTTTCTTATAGTCTGATAATTAATTTGCCAAAAAAGAAAGAAAGAAATCAAGAATACTGCTCCAGTCACAATAACCTTAAAAAATATTTAAGAACAAATCTAAGGAGGTAAAATATTGCTATAGTGAAAATTATAAAACACTGAAGAAAGAAATTGAAAAAAAATCTTAGGAGATAGAAAGACCTACAGTTTTGATGAAGAGGTAGAATTAATATGTAAAGGGCCATATTTCCCCAAATGATATACATATTCAGTGCAACTCCCATCAAAATGTCAATGATATTCTTCGCAGAATTAGAAAAATGCAGTCCTAAAATTTATATGGAAGAATAAAAGATCCAGAATAACCAAAGCAATATGGAACAAGAGTGAGGTTTCACAATACCTGATCTCATATTATACTACAGAGGTACAGTAACAAAACCAGCATGACATTGGCATAAAAACAGAAATACAGACCAATGGAATAGATTAGAATACATAGAGATGAATCCACATAGAAACAGTCATCTGATCTTTGACAAAGTTGCCAAAAGCATACATTAAAAAATAATAATAATAAATGAGAGAAACAGCATTTTTAACAATTAGTGTTAGGAACACTGGATGCCCATATGTACAAAAATGAAGTGTTCAGGCTTAGAAGTGTGGTGTTCCCCAAAAGCTTAGGTGTGAGACAACATAAGAAAGTTCAGAGGTGGGATGATTGGGTTGTGAGACCCTTACCTAATCAGTGCATTAACCCCTGATAACTGAGAGGTAGAGGATAGTCGGAGAAGGTAGATCAGTGTGGCCCTGTCTGGGGGATTTATGTTTTGTTCCTGGTGAGCTGAGCACTGTCTGCCTGCTGGTGACCATGTCCTGTGCTGCTTTCCTCCTCCGTTATCCTTCTACCTTGATGTGCTGCCTGAATTGGGGCCCACAGTGTTGGAGTCAGGCATCCATGGACTGAGACCTCTGAAACCACGAGGACCAAGTGAACCTTCTCCTCTAATTGTTCCTGTCAGAACTTTTGGTTACAGTCACCAAAAGCTGACTAAAAGAGAAGGTAGAACATTATCACTCACCCTGCACCAAAACCAACTCAAGTGGATCAAAGACCTAGGAATTAGAAGAGAAAGAGTGAAACTACTAGGAAAATAAAAAACATAGGATCTACACTCCAACTGATGGACATAGGCATTGACTTCCGTAGTAAGACTCCTAAAGCTCAAGAAATTAAACCAAGAACTAGAAGATGGGAAATCATTCAATTAAAATTTTCTACACAGGAAAGGAAACAAAAGAATGTGAGGAGAAAGCCACAGAATGAAATAAAATCTTTGCTAGTTACTCTTCCATCAATGAATTAACAAACAGAATATATAAAGAACTCAAAAAACTTAGCATACACAAAAAACTAATAATCCATTAAATAAATGGGCAGAAGATCTAAACAGCCATTTCTCAAAAGTAGAAATATATGTGACCAAAAAAGATATGAAAAAAATTTCAACATCTTACAATCAGGGTGATGGGAATCAAAATTACAGCAATCTCTTACCCCAGTTAGAATGGCAATTTTCAAGAATACAAATAACGATAATTTCTGGTAAGGATGTGGGGGGAAAGTTATTATACATAGTTGGTGGGATATTAAATTAATATAACCACTTTGGAAAGCTTTATGAAGATTTCTCAAAACACAAGGATTGAAATCACTACATGACTGGACTCAGATATCTCACTCCTCAGTATTTATCCATAAAAACTGAAATCAGCATAGTTTAGTGATACATGCATGCCAATGTTTATAGCAGCACAATCCACAATAGCCAAGTTATGGAACCCATCAATAGAAAACTGGATAAAGAAGATGTGAAATACATGCACACACATACAGAGAGAGAAAGAGAGAGAGAGAGAGAGAGAGAGAGAGAGAGAGAGACAGACAAACACACACAATGAAGTTTTACTCAGTCATAAAGAAGAATGAAATTCCACCATTCACTGGTAAATGGATGGAACTGGAGAACATGATGCTAAGTAAAATAAGCGAGACTCAGAAAGTCAAGGGTTGAATGTTTTCTCTCATTTGTGGAAGCTACAGAGAAAAAAAGCAATAAAAAAGGGTATGCCATGAAACTAGAATGGAGGTCATTAGAGCAGAAGTAGGGGATCAAGTGAGAGGGAGAAGGAGAGGAAAAGGAGAAGGCATGGGGAATGAAATCATTCAAATTGTTAGGTCCATGTATGAATACACCACAATATTTATATACAATTCTAATGCATCAACTAAAGTAAAACAGTAAATAGAAAGAACAATAGAATTGATGAAGGAGTTTGGGGAAGAGAAGAGGAAAGGGAAAGCAAGTGTACTGCAGATTAAAATGGAAAAAACTATATTGAATGCATTCATGAATATGTCACAATTAATCCCATTATTTTGTATAACTCTAATGCGCATATATATACAAATATGTATGCAAGTGTATATGGATATACATTAAATAAAAAATGCATATTCACACACACAAAAAATACTGATCATTTATTTTTGTTCTTGGACTGGATTCTAAAGATGGATAAATTTAGAATTTCAGTGCATACTCCCATTTCCTGATTATTTTCGCACATTACCAATAAGATTTTCTCAAAGTCAATTTTAAAACAAAAAAATTCACACACTGAAACTCTTTTGTGAATGACTACTTTGGACAACAATAAAACATGTACAAAAATGCCAAAACTTGAAAATGGTGCAAGATTATTACATTCTAAATAGCATGTATGGTTGTTAATTTTAAAAAAGGAAAACAAATGTTGATCTTTTATTTCACTTTTATAAGTGAAATTAAACATAAGGATTTATTATGATGAACAAACAGTTTACTTATACTCTTCAAATCTCATTAATGTTGAAAAAGCTACAAAATTAGTAAGTTTGAATTATTTTTATTCTAGAACATAGGAAAAATTCTTTGAGTCAATTAAGGAAAAAACTCATGGATGCAATTACCTGGGTCCAGGGAAAATGAATGCATGACCTTGAACAAGTACAAAATGAAATATCTAGTCTTATTCAATTAAAACATGTCAAGTTTCTCTCCCTTTTTACATACTTAGCCTAACACAACAGGACAGCTCTTATAATATCAGAGAATTTTAATAGTTGTGTGTGTGTGTGTGTGTGTGAGAGTGTATCTATCTATATCTATCTATCTATTATATTCATATATATACAAATTCTATCTTCTTTAAAAAATCAATATTACATCAAAGAGAGGCAGATTTGTACTTTTTTTGCTACTGGCCCTCATTCACAGTAGCTGGAAAGATTTAATAAAAACTGCCAGGGTTCAAAGCCAGGTGTGGCGGTACACACCTGTTATCCTGTTATCCCACCAACTTAGGAGGCAGAGGCAAGAGGATCACATGTTCAAGGTCAGCTTCAGCAACTGGGTGAGACTCAGCAACTGAAACTCTGTGTCTTCAACAACAAAAACAACAAAATACATACACAGGGCTGGGAATGTGGCTCAAGGGTAAAGTGCCCCTAGGTTCAATCCCTAGCGCGCATTCTCTCTCTCTCTCTCTCTCTCTCTCTCTCTCTCTCTCACCTCTCTCTCACACACACACACACACACACACACAGCAAAAAAAAAAAAAAAAAACAAACAAGCTATCAAGATTTAATTCTGCTTTGCTACCTGGTAGCTATGTGACAAAAACCATGCAAATATTAGTATTTAGAGACTAAGTGGGTTGGTAAATGTGGAGTACTTAAAACAGTACCCAGTACACTATAAGCTGTTCCCAAACATTAGCTGTTACTGTCCCCATGCATTACACCTTTATTTAACTGATTTGAAATACTGAGTATTCTAACTCAGGCATTGGCCACACTGGCTCAGGCCTGGGAGGAGCCCAGGGCCATGTTTCAGTCATGGTCCTGATGGACTTAGGGCCAACTGGCCTGACAATCCAGGTGACCATGTGGCCCTCCCTGCTTATTGTTCCATATTTTTGCTGACTTTCCTGATGAATTTTATTTTTTTCCAAACAAGAAAACAAAACACAGAGAAGTGAAGTGAAAAAGAAAATTGCATGATTCAGTCTACTGTGTTTTGACTATTCTCAGTGATGGACAAGCTCTCAGGGACACAAGTACTTTGAAGATCTCCTGGCATAGCTTTCTCTCTCTCTCTCTCTCTCTCTCTCTCTCTCTCTCTCTCTCTCTCTCTCCATATATATATATATATATATACTCTGAGACCTGGTACAGGACGAGTTGGAGAGCCTGCCCAAGCATCTTCAAGAAAGATTCAAATGGGCACTTGAATTCATGTCCCTCATCTGTAATTTCATCCACAACAGCATAACATAAGCCTTTATTTCTTTATAACTTATGATTTGCTACCCAGAAAACAACAAATATTCATTGAACATAGAAATTCACTATATTAACATCTTGTCGAGTTTATGTATTCAGTATAACCTATATTTTTATAACTTTAAATTACCAAATTTAGCAAAGTCCAACTCAATGCGTAGATTCATTACAGATGGGCTACCAATTCTTGTATTTTATGACCAAATCTGGAGATTCTGAGGAGTTCAAGATTAAGAAAGTATCTCAATCACTAAATTGCAATGTTTGGGCTAGGCATATATTAGCTAAATCAAGTGAGAATTTTTTTAAAAAAAGTGTAAAGTTCCAGACATATGTGGGAAAAGACATGACAATGATTTTTCCAGTGGCCCTGTGGAAGTGTCAGTGGGCAGGGTTTGTAAGAGTTCAGACCGTGCATGGGAAGGCTTCTACAGGGTGTTCACAGACATTGGCCAACGCAGTGGAGTTCAAAGAGTAGGAATGTGGAGACACTGAAGAGGGACCTGCAGGATCTGATCACTTCAAAAGACAGTGCAGAGGGAGCTGCTACAAGAGGTGGAAGAGGTGGGACTCCCTGGGCCAACCGAGAGGTTGAAATGGAGCTGTAACATCAGCCTGCGGAGGACTGGTCGGCTGGAGCCAGAGCGGGGTTAGGGTGATACCTACATGAGGCTGGTATAGACCAAACTCCACTCCAGCCACACATCTGGCCACCTCGGCTGAGCAGCCTGGGCCCCGACCACAGGCTGGGAGAAGCAGCTTAGCTTCTGAGATTAAGCAGATAGCTCTGTGGTCACCAGTTAGTACGGGGAGAGG
The DNA here is from genome assembly GCF_045843805.1 of Urocitellus parryii. Taxonomy (NCBI): domain Eukaryota; kingdom Metazoa; phylum Chordata; class Mammalia; order Rodentia; family Sciuridae; genus Urocitellus; species Urocitellus parryii. The sequence goes on from NC_135533.1 coordinate 8,493,954, forward strand.
GTTTTATAGTCCAGGCTGTATAAACAGGGGCATCCTCAGCTTCCTTTGTCCCCTTGGATGACCAGCATTCTAAGCAACCGTGTCATTGGTGGGTATCCACTGGATACAGGCAACACTTGCTTGCCACCATTTCCAGCATGCACGAGAATCCCTGTCCTTCAAGGTAATACTCATCTGGACATTCCAGGCTGGTCTGCTCTCATGGTTCCTTCAACTTGGCTAGGTTCTTGAAAATGGAAAGGGGAGTTTCAGGGACATGGCATTTTACTGCCCTCCTTTCCTTCAAGGATGATACACCCACTCTGAACAACAACAACAAAAAATCTGTTGCATAGAATGAAATAGAGAGCATGGCCTTTTGATGGCTTTTCCTGATAAATTAAGCACGAATGGCCATTGTGAGGAACTGCTACGTGTTGTGCTCAAACAGTTCCATCAGGCATGAAAATAAAATGCTGTTCTGTGATATGCACTTCATGACAATTTTCATTAAAAATGAAATCAGGCATGTTGTTAGACCACAACCAATACTGACAGGGTCAACTCGCCGTGTGAGATCCAGTGACTTATAAATACACAACATATAGACATTCCCGGTTCTCCCATCATACAAATACACGTGCATGGAGGTGTGCAACAAATTGTTCTTATGCCATTTAAACACATTTGTCCTAAGGCTAAGCATAAGTCAATGGGGGGGAAAGCAAATGCGTATTCCTTCTTGGTGTCAGCGACCGTCTACCTGCCCTTGTCCATTCAACATGCCCTCAGATAACACATCACCTGGAATCTCACAGAAGAATTCACAGTAAGTCGTAAATACTCCAGTGATTCCTAAAGATTTTAAGACACTAAGAGAGTGGTACTTAACTGAAAGGAGAGAAGGGCAACAGAGGAGGCCACAAGCCCCAGAAACAGTTAATGAGGGTAATGAGGGACACCTTGGCTGCAGGAAGATGCCCTCATGTCCTGAAGTTTCACCTCGCAGCTAGCGACGAGCATGCCGGCAATGTGAGAAAACATGCATGAAACTACGGGCACAATTACACTGGCTAATGTCACAGGTTCCTCCAAACCAGGACTCTGGCAGTCACAACAGAGCAGCCCAGAACAAAACTTCCTGCAGGACGAGAGGATGACCAAGGCTGACCTCACCTTCTCTTTACCTCTGATGCTTGGTACCAAATGTCCTATGGTTGGCCTGGCTTGGCGGCTTGGCTCTCCCAGCTGTTTTATCCCACTGAAGATACGCCCAGCTGTTTCTCAGACCAACGTTGTTGGTGGAGTGAGAGAAAACCCTGCATGGTGCATGAGGGAGCGAGTCTGATGGAATATTTTCTGAGGATGTATCCAAACAGCGTAGACAAACATTAAATCGCTTTGCTTGCTCTCTTATCAGTTTCACTCTTTTGCTTCCCTGAATGAATGTATTTTCTTCTGTGTTCCTTACTCTTGCTCATTCCCTTTAAGCTCTTATTCTCTTAAATCCTCCTCTTTCAAAACTCATCAAGCGCAAACATAGCTTCCTTTCTTTTTTTAATGTGATTTTCATGATATTCTCATTAAAATACCTCTTTAATAATGTTCCTATTAAAATTTTCTTAGAATTTAAACCACTGATTAGTATTAAAGCTGAAAACACTTCAATGAATTTTTCTGAGGCCTTCCGGTAGAAAACTGCTCTCGGTGACGGGCCTCACTGGCTCCTCCGCCATTTCAATCTGGGCTATAATGAGGCTCTAGGGTCTAAAGGCAAATTTGCCTGAGAAACATGATGCCCTGTTTGATGTACAGAGCTTTTGTTTTTGTGTCTCAACTCTATAATTTCTACAGAAACAGGACCTTTGGGTTGTAGATGCAAATGAGTTGCTCACTGCTATTAATCATTTATATCTCCAGATCACTTGATCAGAGTTTGACTCAGAAAAGAATTTATGAATTACATAATGGGAAGCAACACACCAAGGAAACAATTAGACAAAAAGAGAATTTAAAAATACACAGTGGTGAGCTGGCCAGATGATAGCCTGTGAAATGCTTACCTGTGTAGAAAGAGGCTATGGATCTTAGCTCTTAAAAGCAATGAGTGTAGGCCAGGCATGGTGGGGCCAACCAGTATTCCCAATAGCTCGAGAGGCTGAGGCAGGAGGATCACAAGTTCAAAGCCAGCCTCAGCAATTAGGGAGGCCCTGACCAACTGAGAAAGACCCTGTCTCTAAATAAAAAATTAAAAAGCGCTGGGAATGTGGCTCAGTGGTTAAGCCACCCTGGGTTCAATCCCCTGCGTGTGCGTGTGCCCCCCCAACAAATGTAATAAGGGTATAGTTGTAGGAAAGATATCACCTGTAGGATTGCTTTCCAGCCCAGACAAGAGTAGACAAGGTAACAATGGGAGGAGATGGGTAACAGTATTTACTGATGCTATTTTCAGTACATTTTTCTTAAGCAAATTACTTATTTATCTCAAATCAGAGGACACCCATGGAATCATGAAATTTGTTTACTTAAAAATAAGACTTCCTTAACTCTGAGAAATAAGTACACTTGATCTTTATTTGTATGTATCCAAACTACTCTCAGTTACTGCATAACAAAGGATTTCATTATTAATAATGAAAGTGAAAGTGAAATGTCACTAAGGTACATCACTCAGTGGTACTCAACTACAGTAGAGTTTTCGTTGAGAAGCCCAGGTCACCATTGTAGACATTATTTCCTTTTAATCCTATTTGCTGACTAGAAAACCTACTGGAAACATAAGTGATTTTTTTTCTTTTTTTCCTACATGTTAGATGATTTATTAATCAACTATTTAATTTATCTGCTTAACCTATATTTATTAAATTCCTCCAATATGCAGGCTAAACACTGGAACTACAGACGTGTAGACTGCATAATTCAGATCTAAAGTGCAAGTAAGAAATCTGCATTATCTTGGACAATAAATCTGTTTGCCTTAAATAATGATTCCTGTTTCCGTAATGGGAGCTTACCTTGAAATGGTCTTTCTTCTATTTATAGCTATCTCTAGGGTGATTTTTAAAGCACACACAAATCCCAAGCTTCAGGTTCACACCAAACAAGGGGAGACCAGAGAGAGATCTGATTGTATCAGTCCCCTCCTGATGGGGGACATTTGATAGCTCACTGGGTGAATCTCATGTTCGTTAGATTTTAGGCCATTGTGTTCTAAATAGCTAATTAATAAAAAGGCAAATTTTAGCTATGCAAAAAAAATGGACTTCAGTTTAAATCCATTTTTATTCCCTTCTGATTCTAACTTTATAGACTTTTATAAGAAATATGACTCTGCTGTGTCCAGTTTGAAAAAAAGTTGTATAAAATAATATAGTACTGAAGATACATAAAGGTAACCCTGAGGGGTGACAGGCACAGTGTCAAGAATATACACCATGCTTCTCAAAAAGCAGCTCTATAATTGTTATTCTAGATGCAGTTGTTGTTTTATTATTAATGTCACAGAGACTCTGCTCCATTTTTTACCTGTTCAATGATTCCTATTAGGTAACCCACAGAGACAGGTGTGCATCGATTTGGCTGTGGCTCTTTGCACACAAGTTTGTCACTGGAGCTGCATCCTGTAGTCCACATCCCAGCACCTGAGGGGTGAGGGTCATTGGTACTGCCAGGTCCTAGAGGGTCTGTGTCACAGCTGAACTGGGATGCTTCCTTGAGGACATTCCTCAGCCTCCCTGTGGCCTCAATTTCCTCGACTAATAAATGGTACTAATAATGACATCTATCAAACAGTATGGTTAATAAGAAAAAAATCAATCAAAATATATAAAATCTGAGAATTATGATTAGAAAATATGCATCGAAGTTTGCTGGTTATGATTTATTACAGAATGGAGTAATAGTAAATTAAGGTCTGGCATCGAACTACCTGAGATAAGTAAAGAAGAAAATAAAATATTATAAATTAGACCAGACAGTGGAGCATTTTTTAAATGAAGGAAAACTAGCAAGTCTGTGGAGGGGGGAGGAGGGCAGTGAATGAGGTTGTGGGCATTAAACTCTCAGGGCCAAGGGACCTCCAGCTTCCATCTGCATTGCAGCCAAAAGGGGACCTGCAGACATCAAGCAAAGATCTGATAAGAAGGAAAGAACACCAAGGTGAGAGAGCTTTCAAAAAATCTGTGCTTTTAACAGCTTCAGAATTCCCTGTCTAATCAGTAACAGCTTATCAAGCATGAGATGGGAGAAAAACAATCATCGGGGCTCCAGATGGAAATGTTTAATGCATATGCAGTTTACAGAATGAATATAAATTGTGAACATGGTGGGTTTTGGTTAATCTGATGAATAAAAAAATATTGAATTTGTTCTACTTTAATTAATGAGTAACTGAATATTTGATACAACAACATACTTAACTCTTTCACAGAAAGTCGACTGCCAGGGATTTGACTTTTTTTTTTTTTTTTTAGCAGACAAAGCTGTCATTGTTGGTGATATTTTCTTTCATATAATTCTTTTAGAGAATATTTTGTGGCAGACGTAAAATCTTACATGCATTGACATCTATTCACTCTGCAATGATGAAAAATATGTGTCAATTTACTTAATTATGTAGCATACACTGGAGAAGAATATAAGCATCATTTAAAATGCTTAACACTCCTTGAACAAGGGAAGAAAGGTAAACCAGATGTCATGGGCTAGAGAAATGATCCCATCTCCTGTTAGTGAGAACAAGAAGCCTGAGAAAATAGGAGATAATAATGAGGAGTAAATAAAGTGATATGCTTCTGTCTGGCTCTACTTCTCTCCTTCCAATCTGTATATCTTGTAGCTGTATTTTAATTACACAGTTTTGATTTATGTAGCACTCACTGTGTGTGCAGGACCTTTATAAATATTAATTCATGTAATCTCCATAACACCCCTGTGCTATAGTACCATCACCTCTTGTTTCAAGAGAATCCAGGCACAGTGAGGTTAAGAAGCTTGTTCCAGGCAGCTAGAAACGTCAGGGCTGGGATTTAAAGTAGTCTAGCTTCAGAGTACTCTTGCATCCAACCACCTCCCTGGGCTCCCTATCTAGACAGCAGCCCCAAATGGAACCTACAGATGCACGGGCCTTTGCTAGGGATGGCTTGACAACAGTGGCAACTTGCTATTAGATTATGTATTAGGAAATATGGGATTTTATTTCAGCCAAAGAATATGGAATGGTCAGTTGCTACTATTGCTTCAAGTCTTCCCTTTTATAAAGTGGGAGTGAATTTTTTTTTCAATTTCCATGCATATATGAGTTTTTCAGGGTGAACCCAACTGCTATATATAAACTATAAACTCTAATAATAATTAAAAATGGGAAAAATCATGTTTATCTACAATATTCACTGAATAAAATGTGCAAATAAAAATGCATGTGGAGCTAATCACAAGTTCATTAGTTAATTTATTTAGTTAGTTTTGGATTTTGCCTTTTTTTTTTTTTTTGTCACTGTGATTGAACCCAGGGCCTCAGGCACGCTAAGGCAGTGTTCCTTCAGTGAGCTACAACTCCAGCCTCATATCACAAGTCACAGGAAGAGAATGAAGGCCAGCAGAATTATACAAATAAATTCACACATGTAGCTGACCTTTATAAGAAAACAAAGGAGAACAAAATCATCTTTAAAATAATTAATTTGTTTCATTTTTTAAAAAAGAGAAAATTGAAATCTGAGCTGCAGAAACAATAGGGCTAAGGGAAAAATACAATGAAAAAAATTATTCAAGTATGAGAAAGTACTCTACTTTCTCAGATGGAAATTAGTTTTGTTATTTTAAAAATCTGAATGAGCAGATATTTTCTAAGTAATTCAATTAAAACATCTACTGCCATGGTATCCTCAGGAGGAAACCAAGCAGTTATCTTTTAGAGAAACTAATACAATGTTCTTCACTTGCCAGCTGATGGGTGATTGCTGTACATTTGTAGTATTTGCCATTAGAAGAGAGCTAACTATTTTAAAAATGGAAATAGTGACTTTGAGCTTGACAGTGCTGTTTTTCTTCTTCACTTTGTTTTCTGAATTGTAAATCTTGCATTCTTTTTAGTATTAAATCCAGGGTTTCTTTTAAGGGTGAAAATACAAGCCGTCTAAATATTGTCTATTATTCAATGTCTTCACCTACAGCATCAACAAACGCTACATTTATGGGTAGAAGTAACAAGAAACAATATCCAGAAGTCTTTGGTTGAGTTTTTAAATGTTTTTCATGGTTAAACATGACATAGAGCTTTCACCAGTAAAAACACAGCAGATTGAAAATTGCTTTGGAAGTTGGAATTTATTTTACCTATAAATTTATTCAATTAAAAAGATCATATTTAAAACTATGGCATTTCACTTCTTAATGTTGTTTGTAGGCATAATAGCTGCCATTTTGGCTACACTCATACACTGCTGATGGGACTGCAAATTGGTGCAGCCAATATGGAAAGCAGTATGAGTATGGAGATTTCTTAGAAAATTGGGAATGGAACCACCATTTAACCCAACTATATACCCAAAGGTCTTAAAAAGAGCATACTACAGGAACACAGCCACATCGATGTTTATAGCAGCAGAATTCACAATAGCTAAACTGTGAAACCAACCTAGATGCCCTTCAATAGATGAATAGATAAAATAATGTGATATATATATATATATATATATATATATATATACACACAATGAAATATTTTTTAGTAATGAAAGAGAATAAAATTATGGCATTTGCAGGTAAATGGATGGAGTTAGAAAAGATAATGCTAAGTGAAGTTAGCCAATCCCAAAAAACCAAATGCCGAATGTTTTCTTTGATACTTATAGGAGGCTGATTTATAGTGGGATAGGGAGAGGGAGCATGGGAGGAATAGATGAACTCTAGATAGGGCAGAGGGGTTGGAGAGGAAGGGAGGGGCATGGGGTTATTAATCATGGTAGAATGTGATGATCATTACTATCCAAATTACAGGTATGAAGACATGAATTGGTGTGAATATACTATGTATACAACCAGAGATATGAAAAATTGTGCTCTATATGTATCATAAGAACTTATTTATATATGACGCATTCCGCTGTCATATATAAATAAAAAACTATATGGTATTTCACATATTCGCATACCATTATTATTCTTAATCTGGAATGCCTTATGGATGTGATCTTTATAATTCTCAAAATATTACTCAAAAAATGCAAGAAAGTCTAGAAGTTTAAAGATAAAGCCATTTGCTGGGTGGAACTAGGGTGGGAAATGTACTACAGTGTTGTTGCAGTTCATTTTACCACCTGCCAGTGGAGTTTTTTTCAGTTTTAGACCAAAGAGCATGTAAAAGCAAAGGGGTTAAAAGCAGGGGCAGTCAAGAGAACTTAGGCCTGTGTCTAACCAACATTTGGTGCAGGAGAAAGATGGAAATACTCTCACCCGTGACTTCAGCCAAATGTACAAACAGATATTGTTTACCCACAAAAAATACATACCAATTGACAAGAGTAAAACATTCATACTTAAAAGAAGTTTCATGAGTGTCTTTACAATCCCATGTATTACTCATCCTGCTATGAGAAACTCAGAAATTTCATGATTATAAAGGACCATTTTAAAAACTGCCTATATTTAACAATCAGTGAATAATGCTTCTTTGTACATTGATGGCATCTGACAACTTCCTAAAATGGACCAGCCTTCTGTATCTTTATCTCAATTTAATGCACATCTACATTGTGTGTCCCTGAACAGCTGGGTTATAAATGAAGTGTCATCTGACACAAAGATTTAAAAAATGCTTCAGAAGGAGGAAAATATCTTTGGATGTGCCAAGCACAGCTATTAGAATAGTTCAGGCTTTGAAATCTCACACCTGCAGGTTTTGAGCATTCTTGAATGTAGTTCGGTAGAAAACTATTCACACTGAAATAAGAAAAACCACAAACTCCTCATCTATGGTGTAAATTTATTTCAAGGAACCTAAGAACATCATTAAATGAATAGTTTTATTTTTAATTTGATTTGTATTTTGACTTATCCTGTTTCACTGACAGAGTTCTATTTGTTGTAATGAAAGTTTCCCTGCAAGGTATTTGGAACGAAGGAAGGTCAACAAAAACAAAATTTCTACATCTGACAGGACTTTTAAATTATAAACAAAAAGAAGTTCTGTCCATGCATGAAGCTGCTATTGATATATTTTTTATGTGTCAATTAGCCAATCATAGAAATAGAAAAGGTGGGGGGTGCATCTAACAGAGATGAGAAGATGGGTCTGTAGCTGTGCCATCTGCAGAAGGAGAAAATGAGCAAATGTCTTCTTGCATCAAAATGATACATATCATCTGGAAAGGGGGGGGAAAGCGAAAGCTGCTACTCACCTATTTAATCCCAAAGTTCAGGCTAACCAAGTACAGCATCCAAGAATGTCAGGCAGATGATACATGGAAAGGCAGATGGAGATTTCCAGAAACAACAAAAGAAGGGAAGCCAAATGATTTTCAGTGAAACAGGCTGGTTTTCGAGGGATGCTACTGAAAACATTGGCTGTCATCTCAAGTTCTTCATCCCGGGTTAGGTTCTATGGAGTGGAACAGCTCTTCAAGTATCAAGAAATGATAAAAGGTTAATTTGATCAACTCTTGGATTCCAAAAGCAAACTCATCTACATGAACCAATCCACTGCCTGGAGCCTACTCTATTTTACGTCACTGTTCCACTTAGAGGTGCCACTCCACACTTTCAGGATCAGCCTCCTTAACCTTCACACATTCTTAATTCAATAAACACTGACCACAAAGCCCTCCACCCTGGGTTTCTGTTCCCCTACCTGCTTCTACCCCGTTTCCTATGACGCTTATGTTCTTTCATCCAGTCACTAGATTAGTCTTAGATTCTCTGCTCTTCTCACCCGACATTTTCTCCTTAGGTGATCTCAGCCATATGTGGCTGCCATCACCCCCCTGTTCATGGCTAAAATCACAAGCATCACTAGACCTGTACACTGAGTTCTTGACTCTTGCATGTAGTTGTCTCTAGATACTTTGTGGATGCCATAAAAGCACTTAAAATTGAACATTTAAAAGAATGAATTTTGAACCCTCCTTTGAACCTACCATCCCTCTCTCTATGGTTTGGCACGTGGCATTGCTCAAGAGCTGGTGAGGCCAGAAAGTTGTTTGGCAGTCATCTCCAGCACTTCTTCCCACAATAGCCCCTGATAAGTCCAGCACCATGTCCTGGGTATTTTACCTTCTTATATTCCTTAAATTCTTCTACTTAGTCCCACTTTCATACCACCAATGCAAGACGAGCTGTCACCTGTCACCTGGACCACAGTTTCCTCCCACTGAAGGGCATGCTGAGCCCTCTATTGCTACCATCAGGTTTGTCCTATACACAAAACATATATGACCATGTGAGAGTTCCACCAGGGCCATTACGTCCAACACACATGAACTTGTTGCTTACAATACTTCAATAGCATTTCTTAGGTCTTTCATGGAATCAAACTAGAAATCAGAGACATGTATTGGCAGGATCTCTCCACTCTCAACCTTTATGTCACACCAGACCTCACTTTCCTCTGTGCTGCAGTCACATCAGTCTCACCTTTGTGTTCTTGGGGCTTTGTAGATGACCTTTCATCTACATGGAGCATGACCCTTTCTCCCACCTTCACGTACCTCCAAAGCTCATCCCAACTATCACCTTCAATAGGGCGTTTTTCCCTAGCTCCATATTACGATGGACCTATTAACTTCAGAGTATCAACACTCTCCAAGGAGAGCACAAAGGTCAGATCTTAATGTTGGTCTCCCCATGAAGACACAGAGATGTCTTCAACGCGGGCATATCCAAGCCCCTTGTACATAGTTGGTAGTCAGTAATTTTAGTTGAATAAATGAATATTATGGCCTCAAAGAGTTGTTAATATAGATATCCAGAACTCTCAAGAATGACCTGAAACAAAATATCCCCACCTCTGTCTAGTACTATGGAATAAGCCACCTTTTCCTTCCTTCTTCATCTTATTAGTTCACTCACTCCATGCAACTCCCTCAGCCCTTATACTTGCATTGTTTTTAACTAGTCTTATTCTGACTCGTTTTGTAGATCTCAGCTTAAACATTGCTTTCTCATACGGACAGGGAATATTTGTTAAATGAATGATGACCCTATTAAGCATTTATTGATTGCTATAATTAGGTGCCAGGCAGCATACTGGGGCCTGGGGTTACAAAAATTGATATGAGACTTTCTCTGCCATGAGGAACTCATTTCGTGTTTGGGGACTGCAGTCATGCAGGGAGATAATTAAAGCACAATATGAATGGTTCAATGGGGGGTGAGGCACAGGGGGGCCCTTCTGCTGTGAGGACAGTGTGGCAGGATGCATGTAAGCCTTTTCAGTGTCATCTTCTCTCTCTCCATTAGCTATGTACCTTGGACCATTTCATCTCATTTCTTATTGGAAAGAAGAAAAATCCACTATCTGAAAACATGGCTGAAGACTTTCTCTTATGGAGGAAATTTAACTCCACTCTTTGAAGGGACATTTGCAGATGGAATGATGGGCCCCAGAGCACCAGGGACAAAGGCTGCGTTGAATTGCTTTACACAGAGAAATGGAAGAATGAGGCTGGGGTGGAACAGCTGGAGGAGCACCAGCAAGAGCTCCAGTCAGATGGAGACGTGGAGGGAGATATAATGAGGCGTTGGGATAAAAGAGAAGCTGAGCCACTCACCCAAAGCCTGGGCCTGAGGAAAAACAGATATACATGCACACAAAGGCAGCCAGGGGTCCCTTTCCTTTGCTTAATGCTTCTTTTGAAAAGAGATATATCTAAGCTTCGAATGGTTGTGTTCTGATATAAACCCACTCTAAATGAGATTCTTTCCCCATTATTCCTCAGGCCCCATATTAGTAGAGTTAAGAGCAATCTCTGCAGGCTGAAGTGGCCAGACATGAAATCCAGGCTCTATGCCCAATGAAGCCCACAGCTCTGAACATCCTTCTCAGTCCTTGCATCTCTGTCCTCTCTACTCCTGGCAAGACTTTGTGACTCTCCAGTTCAGTGGCAAGGGCAAATCCAAGGTTCTCTGAAGTCCAACATTCTGGTAGAACCACAGGGAGGCTAGGGATCTGAGCACTGGGTGAGCTCTGCAGGGATCAGCTGAGCCAGTGTCCCTCTGAGTTCTCTAGGATCCAGCTTCTGGATAGACACTCAGCTGGGAACTGAAGTTCAGAATTTCCCAACAGCAATTCATTGAAAGTGTGGTAACACAGTGACATAACTGAGAGTGTTCAACCTTGAAAATGGACTGTCCATCCATGTTTTAGGATCCAGAAAAAAATGAATAGGTCATTTGCCCCTGACACACAAATACTTTTTCTGCTTCTCCATGATGCCTGCTTACATTTTCATTGGATTGTTGAGATACATCTCATCCCTTTGAAAAGATTATATTTTCCATGCAAAAAGAAACTATGTCCTATGCTTAGTTTCTTTCTGTGGTTACAGATAACCTAAACATATTTTCTTTAAGGTGAAACAAACATATAAAATTGCAGTATGCAAACAGCATAGTACTGAACTGCTCCATTTCGTTTCAGGTTAAAAGTAGATTTTCAGGTAAATTGTTTATCAAGTTCACATTAATAAAACAAATGCTGAGACTGTGGACATTTCATAGGTCTTATTTATGGCCAAGGTTGTTGAGGTTCCTATGAAAGTCCATCTGTGACAGGTCCATTATTCCTCTAGTGCTGTGCTGCCCAACACTACAGTCACCAGCCAAATGTGGTTATTTAAACTTAAATTAGTTAAAATTAATAAAATTAAAAAAAATTTCTAAATCATAGTAGCCACATTTCAATGCTTATTAGCTGCATATGGCTAGTGGCTACTGTCTTGAACAATGCAGATATAGAATATTTTCTTCACCACAAACATTTCTACTAGACATCCCTGCTCTGAATTCAGGAGAAAAAATATTGCACATAGCAAACAATTTTGAGATTAGGGATGGAAGCATTTTGGGGAACTGGATCTATAATTGTCAATATGGATCCACTTTTTGTATCTTTACTTAAACTCCAGGCTGCATGTGATCCCTTCTTTCCCTTCTCTCCCACCTATTTTCTTACTTTTCTGTCCCAGAAAATCCTATTTTCTGTTCCCCATTTAATATAAATTTTTGGAAATGAAAAAAAGGAAAAAAGTAGTAAAATATATGAAAGGCAGAATTCTGAGATAATTACCAAAGTCCTAAGCCTGTACTCCCTGCCCTTGCGTGTGGCAGAATCTGTGCATAGGACAGGTCCACTCTGATCATGGTTATGTGCTTTGGTCAAGGGAGAGGATGCTACAGATGCAGGTGAGACCCTGGGTCAGTTGGAATCCAGTAGAGAAACAAACCAGGAAGACAAACTTGTATTGGGATTTCTTTCTAGGAATTGCTTATGCATTGTAAGGGCTGGCTTTGCAACCCACAGGACAGGTTGTTAGGAAGGGTAGATGCCCATGCTTGGACAGAAGCCCTGTCCATGGGCAGAATTCTGTTTTCTTCAGGGAAATAGAATTCTTCTCTTAAGGATTTTTCTCATCTCTTCTCTTAAGGATTTTTAACTGATTGGATGAGGACTATCTGGATTATCATGAAACCTTTCTTGAAGTTAATTAACTAAGGAGACCAATTTCACCTACAAAATACTCTGAAAGCAACACCTTGATGCAGGTTTGATGAACTGGAGATTACAGCCCTGCCCAGTGGTCCCATAAACATGACCCTTCCAGGTTCCTGTACTGATTCAAGCAGGTGAACTCTTCAAAAGGATGTAGAGATTCGTGATTGAAAGCAATAGATGCTTTCCTGATGTTTCTGAAGACGAAAGCACCGTGATAGCTACATCCAGCAGTGCTGGAGGGGCTCTGGAAGCCCCAGCCTCAGCTGAGACCAGAGCCTTGATTGAACCATGTGGGCAGCATTGTGAGCAGAAGGCCCTGCCCAAACCATTCCTGGTACCTGGTGCCTGGAAACAGAACTAATAAATGTCAACTTGAAGCTGTAAGTTTTTGGTAATTGCTTATTGAGGGCACTGGGTTAACTTGGCATTGAGCTAAGGAGACTTCATAAGTTCTTTCAAATATTAGTCAAGGTGATTATACTTTTTATCAACCAAACATCATTTTTTTCTTTTTCATTTTCAATGACAAAGAATACAAAGTTCAAAAATTAATTTTCACAAAGTAGGTGCCTATTGGATCCAAAATTTACACTGCAGAGAAAGTTCAGATTATCTCTTCTCATGGACACATGAAGTATGTAGAACAGAGGAGTTGGGGGATTAGTTACTGTTGTAAATATGGTGGCACAGTCATTAAAAAGAATCATGTTAAAATATTATTCTTTGAGATAGTACCATTGGTGCTCTAGTTTGCTATGGACAGCATGTTTGTCCCTCCTCAAATTCATGTGTTGAAATCTAATCCCAAGTGTGAGTATTTGTGGGACCTGGGTCAGGTGATTACATCATGAGGGTGGAGCTCTGGTGAGACCAGGAAAGCCATCCCACTCTCTTCCCACCCCTTGTGGATACCGGAGGAGTCTGCCACCTAGAATGCCCTCACCAGAACCTACTGGGTTCTGGCTCTGTTCTCAAACTACCAGAATCCAGAACTGTGTGAGAAATGCATTGATTTCTGTTCTTTATAAGTCAATAATCTGTGGCACTCTGTTATCACATTTCAAACCATCTAATAAAGAATTTAACATATGATCTTCTAAATAACAAAGGAAATAAATATCCACTGTGGTTGATATTAGGGAAAGAGAACCTATGTAATGATTTATGCCCACATTTTTCATCTTCACTACTCTGCCACTATTGTGAGTCTGTGCACTGTGCTCAGATTCAACTTCTCAGAACAACTAGTTATCCTCTATCCTCATCTATAATTTAAATTGAACATAGCAACAATTTGAGGAAACTGAAAATATCCTGTAAATTTAAATAAACTTTACAAAAATCCAATTCCTCAGAAATTTCTACTAGAAATATCTAGCAAGAGAAAACAATTTTCAGCATGTTATGCTGTTGAGTTTTTAAGTAAGGCATCCCTAGAGATTCTGCCTGGCTAAAACACAGGGAGATGGCAATCTGAGGCCTGACTACTGTTTTCTCCCCCTCATTTTTGGCAACCAGAGGTGAGACTCTAACTCCTCCCATATGTTGGCTGTAGAGTAAAAGAGTTGAATGAAATAGCCTTAGGAGCTGCTAGAAGTTTCACTCTACTGACATCATTAGTCCAGTTTGAAGGACCGTTATGGATCACTGAGAAGACTTTTTTCTCTCTCCAACTTAAATAACAGGTCAGTATGACCTTTACTGCCTTCGAGCATTTGTACATCAAGCTCCAGCTGCAGGTGTCGGGTTTTTGCTCTTAGACCTCTGAATTAACATGCTCTCTGCTCCTCTGTAAAACTGCCTCCATACTTCTTATACCCTAGCATTTGGAAAGTAGATAGATACGAAAAAGATGAACCAAGATGACAAGAGGTACCACTTTCTCTATTTCCTTGCAGACTCCTGACTCCAATATCCACTGGAATTCAAGTGAAATCACAAATAGACTTTTAACCATGTCCACTTTAAAAAAAAAATGAGATCTTGTCCTGACTTTTAACCATGTCCACTTAAAAATAAGTTCCTGCTTTGTGCACTTTACATTTGGGAATGCTCAGGAAGATAGGAATGCTGTGTCGAAGACAATTCACACATTCAAGAAGTTGATAATGGACTGAAGAACATACTGATAAACATTAACTCCTAAATGACATCTTAACATATAGGTCAAACTGAACATAAAAGCAATGGGGAATGAGGAGGGAAAATGATCCACAGCAGAGATATGTGGATTCAAGACTGTGTTTGCCACTAAACAGTGACTTGGCAATCAAGTCACTCTGGATTTCTCTTACCTGGTGTTTAAATATAAGAATTAGAAGAGATCATCTTAAATTGCATAGGAGAACAATACTCCTTCAACTTCTTGAATCATTTGAGCAGTCTTATTCTTTTTTTTTTACACTGTAAAGTTTTGTGTTTTTATTCAAGTTATTCTCTTAGCAAAGTTTAAGAAAACAGAGTATACAAATACAATTATAAATCTAAAGAAAATTTAAAAGGGGCCTAAAGAAAACTACCTATGGAATTGCTTTAAGTTGTTTTGCAAATGAAGTTAGGAAATGCATAAATAATCATAGGATAACCACATGATAAATAATTCTGAAAAATACAGTATATTTTATGGATTCAAAACTGGACTATTAATTAGGAATGGATTTTGTCTACAATTTTATTTCATTCTTATTTGACTTAGAACAGGTAATAATAGTCTCATAGAGAAGATTAAAATGGTTGACATTTATTTTATAATTACTCTGTGATTGCTGTTTTCTGTTAACCTACTCAGTTTCACAATATGAAAAACAGCAACTTCTATATGTATGTTGCAAATAGGAAATTGAATTTAGAAAGGGCCAGTAACTTGTCTAAAGTCATGGCTAATTAAGAAGGAGCTGGGGTTTGGACAAGGCTGTAGATGATAGTGGGTTTCATTTCGGCAGATCAAACACTTTCAATGGTGTATTTTATAAGAAATTTGAGTTCTGGAAATTTTGCAAAATGGATGAAGGATTTATAGAGTTTTAGTTATTAAAAAATTGGCTTTCTAGTGTGAAATGATGTCAATGAACTTCTTAACACCCTTGAAGAGGATATCTGTGAGATACATGGCTGTTGGAGATGGGAAGCATCATTTTTGTTCACTAGAGAAACTTCTTCATTTACCTTTATTTAAGACATATTAACATTAATAAGCTCCTCTCTGACTAAACAAATATTTTGTAATTATTTATGGAAAAATATAATCTAAGCACTGTTGGCTGGAGATGTGGAAGAGGGGTAGGGAGGGGAGAGAAGCATGTGTGCATTCAAGAGAATTCAAGCAACACTTGCCTTCTGCAAAGAGCAGAAAGAAAATAATGTCAAATCTACAGAGTGGGGTGGGGAGTTCTTCCACATCAGCTAGCAGATGAGACGCTACCTTTTTATCAAGTAGTCTGTACTCATTATACAGCAGAAAAGTTTTCATAGTAGAATAAGAACTGTGGATCAGAGGAAGGAATTTGGGAGTGCAAAATGTTATTTTTTTCTTTTCTTACTATGTGGAACAATTTTATGAGCTATTTGCCAGGATAATTCTAATTTATCAGTTTCATTGACATTGGAATTTTAATAATCTCTCATCAGTGCTCAAAATAGCATTTCTAAAAAAAACAAAATTAAAAGTCAAAAGAATATATCAAATAGCATATTAATGGCAAGTCAGAATTTTAGCATAAAGAATATTATCTTTATACCTACTGCTATTTGAACATGTCATTTTAAAAGGTAGGAATCACTAAAGGACATTTGTTAAAGATTGAAAATAGTGCTGGTTACCAAACATTCACTTTGTATGCATTTTAATGAGCTAGCCTTCTTTATTTCTTTCCATCTCCTTTTCCCTTTGTATCTCTTTCTCAAAAGGTGCTGTAACTATTGACTACCTTATTTATCCTTGTTCACTTATGATGCTAAAATGATCATATAATTTGGAGAAATCAAAACTATGACTTGGTAAGAGTAATTTGCATAATGATTTTGGTAGCATTGATAAGCTGAGCCTCAGGTTTTCTTAGCAAATATATGTGTTAATTCCTTATGTCCAAAAGTAAGTTAATTATTAAATATTCCTGCCTTCTGTTCCTGATTTTCATATAAATTAACTTATTCTTTAAATATCACTTTCAAAACTTGAACATTCTCTACTTTGCTAGGCTCAATAAACCCTTTCATAGATCCACTGAGTTTGCCATAATTCTTTTCACTTCTCAGAAACACTTGAGTTTTTCTTCATCTCTTTACCCATAACTATGGATCAGTATCATTTCCAAGAGTGAAGGAGTCCCACTGCACCCCACACTTGTGATTGAAGAATTCTATTCTAGTGTAACTTTCTGAAACATTGATTACTCATGACCACAAAATCATTTTATATTTCTGATAGATAAAATAAAGATTCACTCTTTCCAAAATATTTCAAGAGATTTACTACATGAAAGGTAGAATGATTGGGCCCAAAACTATCTACTGATGGGATTCTAGAAGGACAAAGAAAAGTGTTGGGGTGTGTGTAGTAATATTCAGCCACAAAAAGAATGACACCCTATCACTCATGACAACATGGGTGAGCTTCAAGGACACTATGTTAAGGGAAATGAGCCAGACACAGAAAGACAGATGCTGCATGTTTTCACATACATGGGGAATCGGAAAAGGAAGCTACAGAAGTAGAGGGTTGAACAGTAGCTTCCAGAGGCTACATTGCCTAGGGGAGAGCAGTGACGGGTTACACTTTGACCAAAGGAGACATAAGGTGGGGGATAGAATAGGTTCACAAGAACTGCTGTCCACATGATGTCTCCAGAAAATGACAGAACATGGTACTGTAGAAAATGCAGAGTGGCTGTGGAGTGTCTGCACCAACAGTGATGGCTGTGAGGATGTGCCTTTGTCACTGAAGTCTGACCATTTCACAGTGCATTTACTCTGCAAAACATTGTGCTGTACACCATAAACACACACCATTCCATCTGTCCATTTAAATAACCAAGTAGAGTTTTAATAAGGAAATGAACACAAGCAGGTTACTTTAGATGCAATACATAGGAAGAGGACTAGGTGAGTCCTACACCAGTTTCAATAGGGTCGTTCTACTTGTTCTGATGGGTGATTTCAGGGGCAGCTACTTTCCCTCTTTTAGGAAACTCTCCTTGTTTATGTATAATCTTTTTTTTTTATTGGTTGTTCACAACATTGCAAAGCTCATGACATATCATATTTCATACATTAGATTGAAGTGGGTTATGAACTCCCAATTTTACCCCAAATGCAGACTGCAGAATCACGTCGGTTACACATCCACATTTTTACATAATGCCCAATTAGTAATTGTTGTATTCTGCTACTTTTCCTATCCCCTACTATCATCCCTCCCCTCCCCTCCATCTTCTCTCTCCACCCCATCTACTGTAATTCATTTCTCTCCTTGTTAATTTTCCCATTCCCCTCACAACCTCTTATATGTAATATTGTATAGCAATGAGGGTCTCCCTTCATTTCTATGCAATTTCCCTTTTCTCTCCCTTTCCCTCCCACCTCATGTCTCTGTTTAATGTTAATCTTTTCTTCCTGCTCTTCCTCCCTGCTCTGTTCATAGTTGCTCTCATTATATCAAAGAAGACATTTGGTATTTGTTTTTTAGGGATAAAAAATGACAAAATCATAGAATTTGCAGGGAAATGGATGGCACTGGAGCAGATTATGCTTAGTTTATGTATAATCTTAAGTGCTGGATGAGGTGATATCCAAGAGGCCCATCGCTGTTCAACCTTTTCTGGCTCTGTGCCTTTGTCTGCTGCTATTCTTTGAAGTCATTTACTGCAGAGAACCTTACCTATGAGAGTAGGAAAATTATATTTTTATCTAAAGGCAACTCCTTCTAGAAAACATTATTCCTCCAGGCAAGCATCGAGACCTCATTTTTGATGCCTAATTAATGCTTAAGATATATTTTCTTGTGAGATTAATAACAGATGCTGGGTAATAAAATGCATCTTGGAGTTGATACCACAGTAAACAAATAGTTACTTAATAATTCTATGTGTAACCAAATGGAGGAACTAGGGAATGTGAATAGCAGCAACTATAACAATAGTAGCCAATATTTGTAAGTGTTTACCTTAAGTCAACCATTGTACTAAGCACATTACCCTTAGTATCTCATTTAATCCCCATGACAAATCTATGGAGTAAGCAGTATTGCTCCCATTGTGAGGTATCAGAAAAGTGGATTTGCAAAGCTTAAGTAACCATCTCAAATCACCCATTAAATAAGCGTAGCATTTACTTTGCATCTAAACCCTAAGAACCATCTCTTTTCATTATATCGTATCACTTATCATAAAGGATAATGTTCCACTTCAAAGTACGGTTAACTCAAATAATCCCTGTGCATATTCTGTTCAAAACTAAAAATTGACATTGTCAGGCAAATGTTTGCAGATGGAGTCTATGTATGTCTATGACATAGAAAACCATACATGACTGTATTCAAGATCAATAAAAAGCAGAATTACTTATTTTGAAAATTGATAATACAATAGGAAAAAACTGTCATTGTACTTGGGTGTACTTTCTCTCCTTTTGACCTACAGAATGTGCTTTTATATTGTCTTTTCATTAGGAACATTACAGTCTTCAAATTATTACGATTTTGAGCATTCTACATAGTATTCAAACAAATTGTGACAAATTAATCACAACATGTAAAGGTTATAGAGATTCTTTTCATATGACATTTCAAATATATATTTTGGGTACTTTGATGGTATTACTTTTATACATATATTGAGGAAGAATTTTTTAAATAGTATTGTTAGCACTTGCACATTAAGTAAACTATTCACCACAATTTACATTTTCTTTTGAATTAAGAAACTGGTTGCTATTTGGGATGATTATTCTATGTGGACTGTTAATAGGTTCCCAGTTGGTTCAAGTGCCCAAGTCTGCCAGAGATGCTGTAGACCCGCTGGGCATGGGAGAGGAGGGCAGTAGATAGTGACACTGTAAGTATTAGATCTAATTCTTCTGGAGAGTAACCTGTCAATACACAGTGTCACAATCAGACTTCAAAATGGATTGACAACAAGATGGACTTAGATTTAAGTTTCCCAAAATAACAGCTGGATGGGCACTTTAAATTAACATTGCTGATAAAAAGGTGTAAGAACTTCCATATACATCTGAATTTGTAAGTTGAGATTCAGATCTTGCATATATTTTGAAAACTGTGTTCATTTAGAAAATTATTTATAATTTAGTTTTTCATGCTTCAGCCAATAAGACTTAAAAAATTGTGAGAAGAAGGCAACATGAAATCAAACTCCTTAACAAATTTTTAAGTGTCAATACATTATTTTATTTAGAAGTATAGTTTTGCATGGAAAATTTCTAGAGCTTGTTGATCTTGTTTAACTAGAACTTTATGCCCATTGGTGAGTATTTTCTCTTCCCTTCTCTCCAGACCCTAGCAGTCACCATCCCATTCTGATTCTATGCTTTTGACCTTGACTACTTTAGGTACCTCATGTTAGTGGGATCAGGTGATATTTCTGTTTCTGTGATCATAATGATTTATTTTTGGAGGGGGTACTGGATGTTGAACTCAGGGGCACTAGGCCACTGAGCCACTTCCCCAGCCCTATTTTGTATTTTATTTAGAGACAGAGTCTCACTGAGTTGCTTAGTACCTCCCTTTCGCTGAGGCTGGCTTTGATCCTCATATATCAACCTCCTGAGCCACTGGGATTACAGGCATGTATCACCACACCCAGTTATAATGATTTTCTAATATTAGTGATACAGTTCCAGAATATTAGTGGTAAGAAAAGTAGGGGAAAAATCTAGATGATCCATAATGCCACAGCTAAGAAATAAATATGGTTAGAATTTTGATGTATTTTTGCACCCTTTTCTCTTTCACCAAACTGATAGGTGAAGAGATATCGCTCTGCAACAGCAATTTTATATACTGCTTTTCTCTACTGAATAAGTAGCCATTTTTTTGTTATTATCGAAAATTCTTCAAATAGTTTGCAATGGTTGTCAACATAATTTATTCAATCACTTCCCTTTTTGTGATAATGTTCAAATAGCTATTCTTAAGGAAAATTTTAATTTATGTCTATTGTGCTCTAGTCAGGCACAGAGAAACTTTCTCCATTGTTCTTTTGGAAGCGTTCTAGAATAAGCAACCAATAAGCAGACAAATTCATCATCATGCTGGATTTTACATTCCTTGGCTGGATGAATGGACAAAAATTTATTTAATCTCTAGTTTTCTCACTGGCAAAATGGAAATAATAATTACTAAGCTGCCGCAGTATTATGAGTTATAAATAAGGTACTTAGCCCAACATCTGACACATAATCAATGCTCGATATATGCTGGCTACTATAATCATAGCAATAATTATTATTATTACAGTGGTTCTTATCATGAATCTGTTATGCTCTGATTTTGAGGTGGCCTCCAAGAGCCAACATGCTTTGGTGAAAGAGCAAGTTAAACTGATGTTATTCAATGTGAGGCGTAAGCTATTTTATTTCATCAATTTTGGTATGCACATTGCAAAATGGGAATTTAACAACCTATCTTGAAGCATTTTTGAAAGCACATAATACATGTAAGCCAGAAATACTCAATAAATGCTAGTTGTTACTTATTTTCTAATTTTAATCTTTCCTACTAGATATATGTCTAATTCAAATTAGTGAGAATTCATCTAACAAACGTTAACTTAGTTAACCAAATCATCCTTTCTTTCCTTAACTAAAAAGCAAGCATGGAATAATAACATGCTTAACTTTGAAGTTTGGGCCCACTATATAACTGGAAATAAAACATTGTTAAGAGCATTTATTTTCCTTATCTACCCCAAACACACAGACAGACACGCACGCACGCACACACACACAGAGAGAGAGAGAGAGAGAGAGAGAGAGAGGGGGGGAGAGAACCCCAAATTTCCAAATAAACCCCACCTCCAATTTTATGGTCAAATTGCTAAGTGACTGGATCATTTGAACCACATTGAGGATTGAAGATGCTTGGAATTATCCATATAGCTCTTTGATGTGGTCATTTCAATTTAAAAGCAATAGAAAGATCAGTCAAACAAAGTTAAGTCAGCCACTGAAACAACTGTTTGAACGTTAGACGCACATATATATATATATATATATATATATATATATATATATATATTTAATACTTTAAATGTGGATGGACGACACAACACATTTATTTATTTATTTATTTATTGATTGATTCATGCTGAGAAATGAACTCAGGGCCTCAGAAGTGCTAGGCAAGTGCTCTACTACCAAGCCACAATCCCAGTCCATATATAGCACAGATTTTATCCTGTCTACATAGGATGCTCCAGTATGTTCATTTTTGAATAAACAGGACTGATAAAATGACTTCATCCTCAAAATCTCAGAGAACCAACTTGCATAATTCCATTTCTTACCAGGACCCTAGTGGGCCTTCTTTTCTTTAATCAGCAAAAGAGTTTCTAAATAGGAAGCAAAGTAGGACAGAGCTATTTTATTTATTTATTTACTCTATTTTTGAGAAAATAAACCATGATCTGAATCATGAATGAATGCTCAAATGTGAGTGGAGAGTATGAAAACAATGTAAATTTGTAGTGTATTAATTTATTAGTAATAATTTATTAATTATTATTAATCAAGTGCATTCTATGATTTTTCCTGTGGTTTTAGCAATCTGTTGCAAACGTGAGACACAAAGGGACAACCAGATAAATAATCTTCACCCTAAACCAGGTAAAAAGAGCTAGTCAATCCTATTTTGACCTCAAACCTATGCTCACAATAAGGGAACTGTACAATTAACCCAAAAAAGTATAGATACAAATTGAAAAGATAGCTTAAAAATATAGCTTATGACCCCAAAAGGCAAGAGATGGTAGTTAAAATAATTCAGCTTATATTCAACCTTCCAAATTTTGCATAATTCTCTGTAAATCACAGGTAGAAGGTATGAGGATTTAAGGGGGTTAGCTTTATTTTGGTAATGTGTAGGCTGACAAGATGATATACCACTCATTCCATATGCAGTATACACACAAGCAATCTGTAGGTCTACTTTAATACCCTCACTATTGTCCTAATCAATATAAAGTCTAAGGAACTGTCCATCTGCAGGATGTGCTTTCTGCACATAACAGGCCACTAATCTGTATGTAAAATAAACTTTGATTCAATTTTTATAATGTGTCCATTTTCTTCCAGTCATAGTGCCTAACAATACAGTGAATCAATTACCAGGTGGCACTTAGCACACCTATGCCAGAATTCTTGCAGTTTTATCCCCTGGAGACACTAGTCAGTATCTGGAGTCAGGATTGGTTGTCAGAGCCCGGGAGGCCTGAAGCTCTGTGATCATCCAATGGGCAGGTGCCAGGGATGAGGCCAAAGATTCTGCCTCACACAAAGTGGCCCTTTTCTCCCCTACAACAAAGGATTAGCTGCCAAAAACATAGGCAGTATCAAGGGTGACAAACCTCAGTCTATGTTGACATTTGCCTTGACCAAAGCATGAAGTATGGTTTGTTTTAAAGCATTTTATAAAGAAGCTATGAGAATAAATGAATAAAAAAAAATGAGTGACATAAATTACTGTGTTTAAAAGAGGAAAACTAGATGATCCACAGTGGTGGAGGGAGGTCAGGTACGGTTCTCAGTTGCTCATTCAGATATATATTGCCATAGTTATGAAACTTGCTTTTTGCTTCTCCTTGTTGAGCTTACATTAGGAAACATGCCTTATTTTGTGTCAACATACGCCCTCCCGCTGATAGATGGAGGAAACAATAAAATTTGGAGTAAGCATGAACCAGAGGTGCTCTGTACTCTAAATTCCATTGTTCTCAGAGTCAAACCCAGACAACAGTGAATTCAGCCATGTGTTCACACTGTCCTTTGCAAAACAGAGAAAGCTTGTGAAATATTTGGGGGAAATGATCAACCTTTCTATATAAATACAATGATGGGAAAGGGGCTTCCCACCAGCAAAAAACAAAACAAAACAAAAAAACATCGATCTTTCCAAGTAAGTTTAAGGATCCACTTGCCCATTCTCAATTAATTCCCTATGGTGCACGAATGTGGCTACTTTTACAAGTTTAAAATAGCAAAAAACAATAAATAAACAATATCAGGTGACAACAGGGAGGGACACATTTCATGGGACCACACAGGCTGTGGATGTGACTAACACTCATAAAGGAACCCTGGTTACTTTAGTAGAAACAAGAAAACAAGAGGTGGTGGTGCAGGGCTTAGAGGTAAGGCCCAATGTCATGTGAGCCTTGACACCAGGAGAGTCTCAGGTGGCCCAGCTGCAAGCTCCCCTCCAACCCTGCTCACGTGGATGAGGCAACCTAATTGGGTACCCCTCCTGTCAGGGAGGAGACAGCTCCTGCTTATCCCTCAGTGGGGGGTGCCCCTTCCCTGCCTCCCAATGTAGCAGATTTATTCAAACCAGCTGGTTGCATCCTCTGTGGGAGGCAGGGACAGAACACCCTCCTGCCACCTCAAAGCTGCCTCCCACAGTCCTGGTAGTTCATTCTGTTCCCAAGGGCAACCCTAGCTGGGCCTGCCAGTCATGAGGCGCTTCCTCCCAGGGCTGTTGGCGTACATCTCTCATAAACTGCTGCTGATCTCATCTGTACGGTGCCACCTGATCAGTTCCCCACAACCCTAGGACAGGAATTGCTCCCTCACAACAGGGGGAAGAGGACACCATTAAAGCTGAGGGGCAAGCACAGTAAAAGGGGATCTGTACACACTGTGCCCTTTCCCTTGAACTGTTTCCTCCAGTGTCAGACATACTACGCTCTCTGCTCTCTGGCCTGGAGCGATAGGAAGGTCTCTGATGACCCTGCAGCTGACGACCTCACTCGGGAATCTTTGCATTGTGAAGCATCTCAGTTAACACCTCAAGGGTTCCCGAGCTCACAAGTTATTTTCTAAGAAGCCATGAACAAATCCAGAGACGCTAAATCTGTGTCTGTATAAGCAACTTAAAACAGTGACATCAGATCACCCCATTCCACACGCAAGGAATTTCCTCCTCGGGAGGATCAGATGGGGGTACTTGGGGGCAAAGTGTTCAGAAGGTCCAAAAGTGTTGCCTTCTCTTTTTGAAGATTGTCCTCCATTCATGGAAAGTGAAATGGAACATTAGACACCTTCTTCAACTCATTCCAGTCCACCAAACAAGAAAGACTAACATGACAATATTTTGAGCCTAAGAAATTATTACATATACATTTCCCCTAGAAATACAAAAAGTAAATTTAAAAAGTGTGATAACTGTTGTCAACCTTAAATATACAAGATATGATATTATTCTAGTAAAATAATCTAAAGTTTCAAAATGACTGATGGCTGATTCAAGTGATTTAGATTGAAATTTTAAAAGTCAGCATACTAAATAATTATTTTATTGTATTGTTACTTTTAATTCATGAAGGTGATAACTGCTATCTTAAATATTTGCTCTTCTCTCCATAGCTAAGCTAATTTAAGTAGGTGATAATTAAGACTAACAACTCAAGAATAAAAGCTAATAAAAGAATCTCTTATATATATTTGCAGTGTTTTAAATTTTATTTCTTCCCTCACATTAAACAGGGATTTTAGGTGAAATGTTGATGAACTGTATCACTGTAACTGAGACTTTAATACTCTTTGTAATCACCTAACATAAATTAGGATTACCTTATGTGTAAAAGGTAGTTAAAACATCTCGGGAGGTAGGATTACCCCAGGAAATGTGCTGACTGAGATTGATAAACTTTCTGCACCAAAATGCCATGAAAGCTTGAGTTGTGTTTATTTGCAAGCTGTTCTTAAATGACTGTGTTAGAAAGATTAGTCATTTCCATTTCCTTTTAGAAATGCGGAATGTGCGATATTATGGAGTTATTTTTCTTGCTGAATATCTCCACCTGTATGTTCTTGTATTGATAATTGATGGGCCGGATGATATTTATATTCATTAGAGTCTACAAAATAATTTTGTGTGGGCTATCACTGAGACTGCAAAAAGCCTTGGTGGTGGAGAAGACGACAAGAAGAACCAAGGAGAGGAGAGGTGAGACACTGTCAGGAAGAAAGCAATGCTAGAGATTGCTGCACCTGGATTTCCAAGTCTGCAATTAGCTCATTTGTGTAAGCCACATGACTCTGTGGATTTTGGTCTCCTCCTTAGTAAAAGAAGGGATTGGGCTGGAAGGTCTTTGGGGAAACTTTCAGTTTTAATGTTCTTGTAGAATGCACAAATGGCTCTTCTATATTAATTAAAACATCTCATTTATAAAACATGCCACAACATAGTTTCTTTTCATTATTCTTATCTTCAATCAGCTATGATAACATGTGGGTATACTTTTGTTTCAATCTTTAATTTTCTTGGAAAATTATTTCATGGGAAGAACTTTGGACTACTCTGTACAATGAAAACCAAATGCTCTGGAAATTCTACAATACAAATACATTGTTACTCGTAATTCAGAACAGCAAACATGGATTTAATTGCATGTTAGTCTTTATCAATAATTTTAAGTTGCTTTTAACCCAAAACTGTTGGTTTTAAGTGTCAACATAACTTTTAAAGTTCTTGAGAGTAAATTTTAAAATTTACACAGTAAGTAAGTAATACAATGTGAATCTACCTACAAATCAGAGTCATCTTAAATGGTCCTGAAAAATACGAACTGACATCTGTTAATATCTTGTATCTACGTGTCCACTACATTATCTTATTAAACACACTCAATACTAATTAATTTCCAAGTAAAAAAATTAGTGCTTAACAACTAATTGTTGGTAACAGATATCTCCACAGACATTACAAATGATAATGTACTATTTTTTCCTCCTTAAAATTTATTTTCAATTCAAAGTCACCTTTAAACATTGTTTCAGGAATGAGACCCACTGAAGATCTAATGTTTTCCATAGTTTAACATGAGGTAATATCTTACTATCTTTTAATATCTATACTTTTAAATTCACATTGCTAAAATCACTAAAGACTATGACACAAATGATCTGGTTTGTTTTTCATGTGGACAGAATGATCTGTCCACAGTTTAACTATTTTGAATTAAGCTGTTATGAACATTGATGTGGCTGTATTACTGTAGTACGCTGATTTTAAGTCCTTTGGGTATAGACCAAGCAGTGGGATAGCTGGGTCAAATGACAGATGCCCTTCAGTAGATGAATGGATAAAGAAACTGTGGTATATATACACAATGGAATATTACTCAGCAATAAAAGAGAATAAAATTATGGCATTTGCAGGCAAATGGATGGAGTTGGAGACTATTATGCTAAGTGAACTAAGCCAATCCCCATAAAACAAAGGCTAAATGTGCTCTCTGATAAGTGGATGCTGATCCATACAGGGATGGGGGAGGCATGGGAAAAATGGAGGAACTTTGATTGGACAAAGGGGAGGGATGGTTCAGGGGGGCAGGAAAGATGGTGGAATGAGATGGATACCATTGTCCTAGGTACATGTATGACTGCACATATGGGTGTGACACTACATCAAGTACAACCATAGAAATGTACAGTTGTGTTGCAATTGTGTACAATGAATCAAAATGCATTCTTCTGAAATATATACCTAATTAAAATAAATAAATAATTTTAAAAATAAATAAATAAAATAAAGATAAGAAAAAAAAAGAATGATCTGTCAATTGCTATATGGATACTACCAAGGAAAGCCACCAATATGTGTATATATATATATATATATATATATATACATATATGTATCTATATGTATCTATACACACATATGTTCATATATGTATGTATACATATGTGTGTAGATACATAAATTCATGGATAGATACAGATACAGACACATCTGTTGTATTACAAAGATTTCCAATTATAATGTCAAATGCAACCGACTTTGGTTTTTTTTTTTCCGGTAATGAGGATTGAACCCAGGGGTGCTTAACTACTGAGCTGTATCCCCAGCCCTTTTAAATTTTTATTTTGAGACAGGGCCTCACTAAGTTGCTTATGGTTGCTAAGTTGCTAAGTTGGTGAGGCTGGGCTGGCCTCAAACTTGCAATCCTCCTGTCTCAGTCTCCCAAATTGCTGGGATTATAGGCACGAGCCACATCACTTAAAAACAACAACAACAACAACAACAACAAAAAACAGAGAACACTACGTGTTCTTGAATCTAAAGTCCATTTCTTTTACCAACAAGTTCCATTTCTCTTTTTTCTTTTTGCAATGTTCCATTTATAACACACAGAATTTATTTTTTATCTAATTACTTGAAAATAATACAGCATGTCCTGCATACATAATATATGAGTGTGACAATTTTAATTACTTTTTTATCTTGATATCTTGACATTGGTAGCTATTAAACCCATTTGTACTTTGAGTTATTTTTATTTTCATATAAACCTAGATATCATGCCCAGATTAATGAATGAATAATATATTTTTTTCCTCTGATGATGAACAATTTATATATAAAACCCATTAAGGAGTTTCATGAGATTGTAGTTTAAAATAACCTTACTTAGAAATAACACAGGAGGCCCAGAAATATTTAGAGAAAGGAACACTGAGTTACTTCCTTGATAGAGCTCTTTCAGAATACCAATTAATGTACTTGGTTTGACAATTGTTCCAGCAGTTTGTAGGCCCTTGGATCACCCTTCAATATAGCATTATAGAATTATACCCTGATCAACCAGTAGAAGAATGAATACAGCCTCAAACAGTAGGCAGTTTTCACCAAGGGAATAAACAGGATCTGTACCACATACACCTAATATTAATTCACTTCCAAAAACATTTTTTTGTGTGTGTGTGTGTACAGAGCATCTGCTAAATAATGAAATGTGGATGATGAATGAGGTGGCTGTATCTGCCTCCTCTACCCAATATCCCACAGTCTACTTCAGCTTTGAAATATCTTGATAAATAAATGATTCACTGGAAATGATCATATGATAGAATCAGAGTAAAGAAAATAAATGGTTTATTCCAGAACTTCAGAGAAGTCTTACAAGATTTCATCCGAAATGAATCTTGGAAGATAGAAAAACTGAATAGGTAGAGCATGCAGGAGAAGGAATTCCCGTCAGATATATGATCTTAAATGGATATATATTCAAGGAGCAGGCCGTTCGTGCATTTGGAGATATAAATAGTTCATATTGGTGGGGCATAGAATATAACATGGAAAAGACAGAACTACAGAGGTAATAGTTGACCTGAGGAAAATTATATTTCAAACCAACAGCCTGGACTTTCTAATCAATGTAACATCATGAAAGTGTTTTAAACACAGGTATGTTGTGGTCAGATTTTCATTTTGAGTCCGATTATCAAAATGCTTTACAAATAGTAGAATTCAACTAATCCTAATCAAATTGATGAATCTATGTCACAAATACATTAGTCCTCCAAGCAATGTTAAAACACTCACTTTAACTATACACACAATTATAAGAATAAATTATATTGTCACCTCTCAGATTCTGATATTGAAAAAGCTACTCCCATCTGGAATTCTCCTTTGCCCTAATTTTTATCACTTTTAAGATGGGTGATACCTGACACACCTACCAACAGTGGAAATGTTTCCTGCCCCTGGATGGTCACATTTTTTTTTTACAGAGTATTACACCATTTACTTGAGCATCTCTTCTTCCCAAATTTATTTTGCGAGAGGGCAGGGACAATGCTTTAAGTTGTCTCAAAATGCCTTAATACGGTAGACTACAAGTAAATGTTCACTGAATAAATCCAACAAATTCTGAACACAAAGTTCAAGTATCAAGAATCCTTCTGTATCTTACAAAATTTAACACCTAATTTAAACAAGGGAACAGGGTTTGAGTGATACAATTATTTATTTCTCTGCCCAATTAAACTAATCTAAACATAGATTTTTTTTCCACTTTTAATAAATATGTATAGCTGTATACTATTTTCTGCATATTTGTGTCTACATAGAACCTCATGATACGGGCTTCCTTGGAAATTGAGTTTCGACAGTTATAATTAGAATGACGTCATACGGGGTCAGGGTGGGCCCTAAATCCAATGACTGTACCCTTAGAGAAAACTCACGTGGAGACACAGAGATACAGACTCCTGCAGTGGGGAGGAGACCATGTGAAGCCAGAGACAGCAGCAGGAATGGTGAAGCTGCATGCCCAGGGTTGCAGCCTGCGCCCTTTAGATGAGACAAAGGCACGGAACAGGTTTTTCTCTCTGGGTTTCCAGAAGGAACCAATTCTCTCTGTGAGAGAATACATTTCTGATGTTTCAGGCCACATTGTTTGTGGAAATTTCTTACCAAAGCCCTGGGGAAATAATCCATATAGTCAAGTTAGGGTCTCTTGCCCTGGCACCATGAGAGCTAGGGGAAGCAGTTGTTGTGTTAGTCAGCTTCTGTAGTTGACAAGAACAACTTAGAGGAAGAAAAGTTCGGGGTCATAGTTTCAGAAGTGACTCCATAGCTGGCTGACTCCATTACTCTGGGCTTGAGTTGAGGCAGGACACCATGGTGCAAGGGCATTGCATGGGAAAGCTCTCAGCTCCTTCAGCTCAGGGCAGCTGGGAAGCAGAGAGAGTGAGAGAAGAGATAGGTACAGGACATACAATCCCAATGGCATGTCCGCAGGGAAGCAGAGAGAGTGAGAGAAGAGATAGGTACAGGACATACAATCCCAATGGCATGCCCGCAGTTACCTACTTCTTCTAGCCCTGCCCCAGCTGCCTACAGTTCCGACTCAGAACAGTGATCCTTTAAAATTATTAGTCCATCAAGTGGATTAATCCATCGATGAGGTTACAGCTCTTATCATCTAATCACTTCACCTTCAAACATTCCTGCGTGTGTACCATGAGTTTTGGGGGGATAGCTCACATCCTAACCATCCCAGTGTGTTTACCTAAAAGAGGACAGTTTCATGGGAGAAGTAGATGTGTTGGGCACAGTATGGAAGGATCCAACACAGCTGTGTGCCTACACTATATTTGGCTTTTTTGATATGCTGTTTTACTTGGTCAGCCATTGATTCTCCACCATGATCTGTAGTAGGTAACCCTATCTAGGCCTTCTTAATTGTCCACCCGAATTGAAGGCCTATATAAAAATTACTTAAATTGTTTATATCCTGGCTTCCCAGGGTAACAACCTGACTCTCAGGAAGACTCTGGTTAAAAACTAATTTTGTATTTGCCATTGCAAAATGATTACTGCTTTAATCAATACACTATGTTTAGCTTTTGTGAAATGAATGTTTGGGTAATGCAGCCATAAGTGACTTTTTAAACAAAATATTAAACGGAGACTTTTTGTTCCCCGTAGTCTTCCAGGATGGAGTAAGAAGATTAGCGTCAGAGCTGTGGGAGAAGGCTTACCGAGTCCAAAGACGTGGGACGTCTCACTAAGTTTTAAAAATAACAGCATGCACTTGTTTCAACTAAACTTGAGGGAAAACCAAGTGCAGAGGGAGCAGCATAATTTAAAATGAGTTTAGATTCTTTGAAATTGGAAACCATATTATATTCAAGACAAGTCAGGAAACAGGAACAGCAGAAACCCTGAAGGCTTCAAAACGGTGGCCTGGAACAAAAGTGCTCCACCTGGGACGGAGGGAATCTCTTATTTTTAACCTTGAAAAGCACCTAATTTCTTAAATGACAAAATGCTCTTGGAAGAAATGCATAAAGGAAAGAAAGAAAACACAAGGTGACATCCAAGAGGCACACAACCCCGTCTCCCCAGTGCTTCTGGCACACATTGAAGGAAAAGGAGTACCAGTCCCTGTCTAGTCTTCAGGTTTTAGATAGATCCTAGATAAACCTCCACAGGGCTCCTAGGAAGATGAGGGAATGCATCTCTCCTCCCACCAAATAATCAAAGCCACATTTCTCCTTGCTGAGACCTTAGTGACACAGCACTGCTACTTATGAATAGGGCAAATGGAAGGGCAGACCTGACTCACATTTGACTATCTATGCTAAGCCTCAGGCTAGCATCATTCTGAATGGAGAAAAATTGAAGACATTCCCTCTAAGATCTGGTACAAGACAGGGATGCCCTCTCTCACCACTTCTGTTCAACATAGTCCTCGAAACACTGGCCAGAGCAATTAGACAGACGAAAGAAATTAAAGGCATAAAAATAGGAAAAGAAGAACTTAAATTATCACTATTTGCGGAAGACATGATTCTATACCTAGAAGACCCAAAAGGGTCTACAAAAAAACTACTAGAACTAATAAATGAATTCAGCAAAGTGGCAGGATATAAAATCAACACATTTCCTCTCTCAAAGACACATGGCTACTTTTCTCATGAAACATCAGAGACAGCCCTTGAGACAATAGTTGATTCAGTTGGAGAAAAATCGAGGGTCACCTAAGCATCCCCTCTAGTATGAATTCCATAAGAGATAAATTTAAATTGTAGTGAATTTTAAAAAGTTGCACATAATAAATACATTTAACACATCTTTTTCTTTTTGTAAACATATGATTTTTGAAAAAGAGATAAATGCAATTTGCATTTTTTAAAAACAAAAAAAGAAACCAATCTGTAAATTTTGTGTGGTTAGATATATGCCTGGGCTTTACATTATTGACTATAAAGACAGTTTCTAGCGTGACTAAATTGTTTTCCAAACTAAGGAAAAAAAAATTAAAGACTGCCATTGGACAAAAAAATGTTATAGTTTATTTAGATTACAAAGGGATATGGAAGAAAAATATAAAGAAGTATATGTTTTGATTCTTTTAACTGTACTCCATTATGTTAGCCAGTAGTTATAATATTTAAATTCAAATTTAGATAAATTAAAGTTAAATAAAAATGCAGTTTGTCTGTTGTTTAAGCTATTCATCAAACCCCAGTAGCCACTTGTGGCCAGTGGCTAGAGCAGGTGGAGAACACTTGCATCTTTTTAGAAGGTTATATTGGAGAACATCCATGTGGACATCTTCTAATGTTTTTACAAAATTTTATTTTCTATCATGATGTTGATGCTGTATTCATTTCCTATTGCTGCTATAAAAAACTACCAAGAACTTGGTGGATGGAAACAACAGAAATGTTTTCTCACAGTTCTGGGGCCAGAAATCCCAAATCAGGTCCACGCTCCCTCTGGGGGATTCAAGGCAGACTCTGCTCCTTTCTCTTCCTGCTCCTGGTGGCTGCCCACATCCCTTGGTTTGTAGCAATTTCACCCCAGTCTCTGCCTTGAAGTCACAGCCTCCTCCTTTCCTGCCTATTTCTTATCAGGATATAAGTAATGGAATTTGAAGCCCCCCTGGAAAACGCAGGCTGTTCAAGCCATGGTGAGACTCTTAGTCACACTTATGCACTCTGTTACACAAGAATTAGGTCCTAATGTCTTAGGAGACACTGTCTAGCCTACCACAATGTTATCTTTCAATTTCTTTTTTATTTTAGGATGTCAATTTATCATGTACTCCACTGGTATCTATTGGTACAAATATTAATACAGTTTTCCAAATCTGTATGATTTTTTTTTCCTCCAGAAAGATTTATACACTAGAAATATCTGGCTTCCTATTTTGTTTCAGTTATTTACCCTTCCAATCTGGGGACTTTCAAAACTTAGTCTTGATGGGAAAAACCCATAATAGCATTCACTCTTCATTTTACAAAACCACTTGCAGTGATTATAGAGCACATTGTCATATTTCAAGTCTCCCACTACAATGGGTAAACTTTAAAACAATACCAAATGCCTGAATCCTTGGAGCAACAGGAATTCTTATGCATTGTGAGAACCTAAATCAATACAACTACTTTATAAAAAATGTGTCATTCGTGGCAAAGGTTGAAAAAAAAATATATATATATACACACATGCTATTGGCTAATAACTTTTCTAACATTTGTAACAATTCTATAGAAAAATTCATAGTAATTCTATAGAAATACCCCCAAACTGAAAAGAACTCTAATGTTCACCAATATGAAATGAACAAATTATGGCAAAATATTTACCCAAAGGGATAATATTCATGAAAATAAACTAATATTTTTTATACAACAGCATGGATATGTCTCATAAATATTTGTAGAAAAGAAATAAGATACAAAATAATGCATATTTTATCATTCCATCTGTGTGAAATAAGAGAAATAAAAGATGATTTATAATAATATAGCACTGATGAAGTTTTATCTTCAAGAAATAGTAGGAACTGGGCGTGATCGGGGCCCCTGGCAGCTGTGTGAGCCTGTAGTTGCCCTGGGGATGGTCACGTGGGTACCCACTTTGTTGGGTTTAGGGCTTGGGAAGAGAAACAGTGAGCTGGAGCACTGTCCCCGACCACCTGGCTTTCCTTTTGGTCCCATCATCAGGCTCTGTGGCCATGGGCAAATTTTAACTGTCACAGTTTTATCATAATTAATACCACTAGATTAACTGTATAAATTTGTCTCCCAAAGACCAAGGTTTTCTTATTACCTGTGCTGTTACTGATATTTAGCATATTTCATGACACTTGAAACGTACCCAATAATTAATTCTTAATAAACAGTCCCATATGTCATGGTTTCCATCTTTTTCATGACTTGAAAGCTGAACATGTTTCTTAGGACAGGTGTCATGCAGATAAAACACCATGTCTCGCCCTGGCCACCCCATGATGCTGAGAGCCAGAATATGCAGAGAGATGGTGCTCTGTGTCCATGAGCGCCCAGCCCCATGACAGTGAGGATCCTCATCTATTGCCAGGGCTCTTTTTGGGGTTTTCCCAGAGACCTAAAACTTCCTCTTGAAAATCCATTCTTCTGAAGAAATATGTGTTATATCTGCTATTATAATGTTCATTATAAAATGAACACCTATGGAATTTTTAGATAATACCCATGACCCTTTTATTATAATCTGCTAAGTTTGCACATCATCATTTTGCCTATGAATTAATAAAAGATTATTCAGTACCATTATTTTGCCAATCTCTGTAACTAAATTCTCATAGATATTACGGCTTTATGTATTATTTATATAGAATGTTGTGTTCCCTTAGGTTTAAAAACCTTGTGAAATAGAAGAGTTTTCCATTTTCTGGTTATAGCGAACTTCTGTGTTTATGGGTCTGTAAGAATTGGTAGTAAAAAATCTAATAAGAAAATCCTTGCAAAAATCCTGATATCCCAATTCCCTGCCCTGCTCCTACCCAATATTCTTCCTTCCCTGGCTGATCAGCAGAACAGGGAAAAAGATATTTCCTGGGAGCAGAAGAAAATATTTTACTGGAAAATTCATAATATGAAGCCATCGTTTGCAAGTAATGTTTTTACAGACTGACTTTATATTTTCTAGTGGCTTCAAGAAATGTAAGCAATTTTTAATTTGGGGTTGGTATTGCCTTCACAGGAAGAAAATAAGCAAAGAAAAAATCCTCCCTAGAAGAATCTACCACCAGTTTTGTTCTTAAAGAAGTTCCTCAGATAGAGTTTTGACAAACTTGAGGTCAGTCAAGATGGATAAGCAGAATACTATGGACAGGAATAAATTGGAGGATAAAAGGAAGAAGAGGGGGTAAGAAAGAAGGAGAGGAGTGGGAAAAAGAGAGTGGGAAAAAGAGTGGGTGAGAGAGAAGAGGAAGGACATAAACGAGGAAGAGAAGATCAAATATAGTAGCCTCTCCCTCATTTGTTTAATGCTTTTATGTAGTTTCAACAACCCAAGTTGAAAATATTAAATATTAAATTCCAGAAACAACAGATTCATAAGTTTGAATAACTTTTTTACAGTATATTGTTATCATTCTATTTCCTTAATATGTATTGTCATTAATCTCTATGTCTAATTAATAAATTAAACTTTTACCATAAGTAGGTATGCATAGGAAAAATCTGTCTATATGGTTGGGGTTCGTTACCACCCATGGCTTCAGGCACACACAGAAGGTTTTGCTACATACCCCTGGAAAAAGGGTGATGGCTACACTATGAACAAAAATAATCAGAGACAACAGATAGCAGCATCACAATACCCCAAATCCATATATTGACATCATTGGGAACAGGTATAAATTATTAAGAAATTTAAAATGTTAAAAGAAATTTATTAGAAATAGGAGAGAGTTAAAACAAGATTAAGTGAAAACAAACTCTTTGGGTGAAAAAAATATAGATTTGATAAAAGGGAAATAAACTAATTGACATAGAAATTGGAAGGGCCACAGCTCAGATTTGGTGGAATGTAAGAAAATTCTTCAGAATGGATCCAAAACTCTTCTCTCAGAGCCACAAAGGTGGGTACGAGCAGAGGTTTTTCTCCTTTTAAATATTTCATAAGACTATAGACGACTTAATTAATAAGCTGGGTTGTTTTGGACTGCGGAACAAAAGTCACTTTCTAAGTCCTTTACATAATGGTATTCTTACATGTGTGTGCAATGTTTGTTACTACAGTGAAAAATGAGCATTTTTAGTCTATTTTCAGAGAACTCAATAAGAAGCAGTTAATGCGAGCCAGAGGGCGCTCTCCGGGTGGAGGAGCAACGCCGCCCGCCCGTGGGCACCGGGACTCACAGTAGGCGCAGCCGTACACCTCCACGCGGAGCCCGATGCGGCCCTCTCCGCTCCAGTCCAGCGGCACCATGCGCACGTAGCGGGCGACCACAGGATGCTGCAGGTCATGTCGGACCACGCCGTCAGAGTTGGTGTTTCCAGGAAATGCCTAGGAAAGGAATTAGGATTGAGAAATGTGTGGAAGTACTTTAGAAACCCCCATCCTCCATGTGCTAAGAGAAGCTCAGATTCCCATATCCAGCCACACAGGGTCCTATTCTTACATGATAAACAATTAGATTTTTTAAGAAAGCTCTTCTCTTATTGGAAAACAAGCTGTTTTAAATGATAAATGGTCCAAGGCTTCCCTGGGTCCTTTTATATATACAAATATATTCCTGTAGAATAAAACACTCTGTGGCCCTCCGGTATCATCAATAAATATTTAAATTGAGTTTCAATATTTTGCTTTTAAATTACACAATATTTTTTTTAAAAAATAGAATCTATTCAACCATGTTTGTTCCTTTAAGAAAATGACCTTCCTGTGTGCATCCTAGAAATCTGAAGATGACATCATTTTAACATAAGGTAGGAGAAGGACAGTTGAACCTGTGAAGAGGTCTAGGTTTTCTAACTTTTATTGGAATAGACATATTTATAGGATTTGTTCAGTGAGTCAGAACCATGTTTATTTCATTTTTCTCATTATAGTAGATTCTGTCAAAATAGTAATGTTCCATGGATCTTACCTGATGTGGAAAGTTCATATTAGCCTTTCTTTCCCCAGCAGGGGATAAATGGGTTCCCTTGGGAGCATTGATAGCATCCTTTCCAAAAGCACTGGTAAGACATCTAGTACCTAATAGATATGGAGCAAGATCATACGGGGCACACAGGGATGTGTGGGACCTTATACTCTCCCCTCACAAAGATGACAATCTAATAACATGAAAAATCACAGTATTAAATCATAAACCAAGGAAGATTTAAGGCAAGTGGCCATTATAGTTCACAAGACTCAAGTCAAAAACATGAAAACTCATGCTACCCAACTATTTTAACTCCATAGATGTGTCCTAGCTTCTCCTATAATAGATGACTTCAGTTGGTTAATGCTGGCTTCAGCATGGGATCCTCACTTAGTTTTCTTTAAATTATCTCTTAAACATAGAAATAAAGATTTTAAATAACAAGATTTTACGCGGGTGATTACACATTACAATGCTGGTCTGTTGTACTCTCAACCCCTGGAACTGAGTTTTCTTGTATAGAAAACTACTTTTACCTTTTAAAAATTTATCCTTTATAATATTTTTAAAGATAAAAATATGAATAAGAAATAACTAGAGATTCTTTTGATAAAAAGTCCAGAACAACTTTGAACTTGAATGCTCTGGGGATTGCAAGACAAAAAACAGAAAAGCAAATTTTTCATGTGAGATTTACTTCCCAATTTTCAGCACTTGCCAGTCATACTTGTGTATGGTATAGGCCTAGTACTTATAAGGAGTGCATTGAAATATTCCTCAAGGCTGAAATGATTTTGTATAACCTTTATATGCTTCCAATAGTCTACAAAATGGGAAGTGTTTAGTCTATGGCATGGGAGTTACGTTAAAGATAAAGGTGCTTTTCCATGAAGACTCCTGTAGACACCTTCTTTTTTTTTTTTTTTCTGACATGTTGCATGTTACTTCCACATCTTAGAAATAGCCAAGCCTTTCTTCAGTCCTTCCCCAGACAGAACTATTTGAACAGTAGGTCTTGAATTTTGACAGTTAAGAGAGAAACCCCTTGGCATCTTGCTGACAAAATTAGTCCTAAAATAGCCCACATTTTATAAAATATTTTTTTCTTTTTTTCTGTGTCTTTTCCTAACAAACTTCCAGCTTACAAAGATTCCTCAAATTGAATCATCCATAGTCATATTTTAATCTCTATTGAGTGTGCTGACTTCAAAGGCAAGAACAAGAATCACTAACCAAAATCATCATAGTTCAATTCATGATTGCATATAGATTAATTTAAAACTTATCATTCTAAATAATATTTAACAAAAGTTAACAATTTGAGTTGAAGTTGCATGATATGCTTAGCATATTACTAATTTAATAGTAACATTAAAAACAACAGCATACTCCTTTGAGATTCTGTTCTTGAGACATGTGTAATTGTCTGAGGCCTAAAATAAAATATGAAAGATCTTGCAAAAATCAGTGTCAAAAGGAACTACAGATGTGCATGATGTAACTAGTGACTTCACTAACATTTGGAGCAATGTGTTGGCTGTGTAATCAGGTCGACTCTACGGAGAATTGGAGATCAGCTGCATGGGCATGCAGAGTAGAGCTTGAGGGATCGAGTGGGATGTAGTGAACAGGTAAAGCAGGAAGAGGCAACTCAAACCACAGGTTGAAGACACAGAGTCTAGTTCCAGTTGTGCTGAAATTTTGCTCTATACGGGTAAATTCTCTAAGCCTTAAAACGCTTTATCTTTCTTCGCATATAGACCTAATCTCCCATATAGTCTTCCCCAAAATCTCAATGAGCTTATTTGTAAAATCTGTTTTAGAACTGATTGTGAACTCTCTTAAAGCATGAACCAAAGAGTCCTTGGGAGTTGGCAATAAGAGTACATGTAGCTGACTCAACAGGCACCCATGCTGGAAAATCACATCTCTGTAAATAGGGAGAACATAATTTGCCATGCATATTTTTTTTTTTTACTTTTTCAAATACATGACAATAAAATCCATTTCTGAGATTGTGGGTGTTGGGAGATCATAATGGGGACAAGAGGACTCACAAAAGGGATTGTAGGCCAGTGTGAATGTGATAGTATGGGCAAAAAGGAAAATAAAAGATAGATATGGTATTAGAATCAATAGCAAGACGATAGTAGGAGAGAAGACCAAAATATTCCAAGGTACTGCTGTACAGGCACTCATGACAGAGAAAGGGAAGTGAGAGTACATGGTGAATGCCTCCAGCTTCTTTTTCTTTGAGTAGCACCAGGATTTTCTTTTAAAATTCCACTCTTGATATTTTACTCTTAATCCATGTAAGTCTGGAGCAGTGACCATGACTCCCTAGCACAAGGGTAGGCACCTAATTCACTGAGACTCAATTGCAGCACTTCAGCTAAAATGATTCCTTCATTTATTTACCCATTCACTTATTCCCTCACTCAATCAGGAGATATGTAAGTGCCCACTGTGTCCAGATACTGGTCAAATCACTGGGGATACAATCATGAAACATATAAGCAGAGTTCCCATATATATACAGATATATGTGTGTATATAAACACACACACATATAATTATATAATACATAATAACATATATTTATGTAAATATTATACATTGTGTGGTGTGTATTTATTGTTATATATTTACTATACATCTATTACTGACATGACATGGACTGATGATCTTACAGTTCTCACATTCCAAACATTCCACATTCCTGCATTAATACAAGAGCTTCTGGGAGACATCCTAACCATATTGTGTGTGTGTGTGTGTGTGTGTGTGTGTGTGTGTGTGTATTATGTAGTATATGCAAAGACTAGAAAGGGAAAGACCCTGAGCATTCTGGGCATGTTTTTAGGAGGTAGCAAGAAAACTACTGTTGCTGGAACTGAGAGAAGGAGGGAAAAGGTGGAGAGGAGCTGCAGAGGTGAAAGCCAGCGCCAGGAGGACCGACGGACCATGCCAACATTGCAGATTTCATTTTAAGCATGCTGGAGGGAAATCCACTAGAGAGTCTTAAGCAAGGAAATTACACATCTTAAAATTTTCAAGATTGAAAGTACTAAAATTCCACTCCCCTAGTGAAGGGAAGTTCCCAGGGGAATAGTTGGAGAGGATGTCATAATAGGTAGAATAAGAGCTGATGGAAGAATCCGTTACCAAATGCTTCAGAAGAGTGGGATAAGGTGGGGAGGTGAGAGCAACAGTGCTGTGTGTGGACGTGAGGGCGAAGGGAGGGCATCAAGACGCCACCACATCCTGGGATCCCCAAAGTTCAGGTTTGCAGAGGAAAACTGCAAGGAAGGAGACTCTCTTCCCTCTAAGCTCAGTCGGCCATGGTCATCCCAAAAGGGTAGAAGTCAGAGAAAGATAAAGATGGTACATCTGTGATGACAGCACTTGAGTTCCTATATACAGAGTTTTTTGTTTGTTTGTTTTTCGTTTTAAGGTTGATATAGCGGGAGTCGCTTTATTGCAGGACCTCAGAGGTATATATACTCAACTAATTACACACAGCTTATCTTAATTAACATAAACTAGATATAGCAGTCAACCAATAAGGAATCCTCATCATCTTAATGATTACACATAGCTTAACTTAATTGACATAATCTAGACACAGCAGTCAGTCATTAAGGAATCTCTATCATCTTGTTTTTTTTATTGGTTGTTCAAAACATTACATAACTCATGACATATCATCTTTCATATATTTGATTCAAGTGGGTTATGAACTCCCATTTTTACCCCAAATACAAGTTGCAGAATCACATCGGTTACACATCCACATTTTTCCTTAATGCCATATTAGTGACTGTTGTATTCTGCTACCTTTCCTATCCCCTGCTATCCCTCCTCCCCTTCCCTCCCATCTTCCCTCTCTACCCCATCAGCTGTTGTTCAATTCTCTCCCTTGTTGTTTTTTTTTCCCTTTCCCCTCACCATCTCTTATATGTAATTCTGTGTAACATTGAGGGTCTCCTTCCATTTCCATACAGTTTCCCTTCTCTCTCCCCTTCCCTCCCACCACTCATCTCTGTTTAATGTTAGTCTTTTCCTCATGCTCTTCCTCCCTGCTCTGTTCTTAGATGCTCTCCTTATATCAAAGAAGACATTTGGCATTTGTTTTTTAAGGATTGGCTAGCTTCACTTAGCATAATCTGCTCTAATGCCATCCATTTCCCTGCAAATTCCATGATTTTGTCGTTTTTTAGTGCTGCGTAGTACTCCATTGTGTATAAATGCCACATTTTTTTTATCCATTCATCTATTGAAGGGCATCTAGGTTTGATTCCACAGTCTAGCTATTGTGAATTGCGCTGCTATGATCATTGATGTGGCAGTATCCCCATAATATGCTCTTTTAAGGTCCTCGGGGAATAGTCCGAGAAGGGTGATAGCTGGGTCAAATGGTGGTTCCATTCCCATCTTTCCCATGAATCTCCATACTGCTTTCCATATTGGCCGCACCAATTTGCAGTCCCACCAGCAATGTGCAAGTGTACCCTTTTCCCCACATCCTCGCCAGCACTTATTGTTGTTTGACTTCCTAATGGCTGCCAATCTTACTGGAGTGAGATGGTATCTTAGGGTGGTTTTGATTTGCATTTCTCTGACTGCTAGAGATGGTGAGCATTTTTTCATGTACTTATTGATTGATTGTATGTCCTCCTCTGAGAAGTGTCTGTTCAGATCCTTGGCCCATTTGTTGATTGGGTTATTTGTTATCTTATTGTTTAATTTTTTGAGTTCTTTGTAAATACAGAGTTTGCTGAAGTGCACTTCTGGGCTTTTTGACTATTTGATCAGTTTCCTTATTTTCTTGTTTCAGCAACTGCAAGGGTTTTGTTTTAGTCAGGGTTTGCATTGCTGTGAACCAAACATCTGACAAGAATAATCTAGAGGAGGAAAATGTATTTGGTTCAGTTCATGGTTGACCTGCTACATTGCTCTGGGCCCCAGGTGAGGCAGAACATCACGGTGGAGGCATGGTGGAGGAAAGATGCTCATGGCAGGCAGGAATCAGAAGGAGAAAGGGAAATGGGGAGGAGCCACGGGGAAGATGCACCTTCTAGGGAACATGCCCAGTGATCCACTATTTCTAGCCATTCCCCACCTGCCTAGAGTAACCACCCAATTAGTGCATCATATTCCAAACATTCCACATTCCTGCATTAATACAAGAGTTTGGGGAAGACATCTCATATCCTAATCATATTAGGTATTGACTAGCAGAAGGATATTTTAAGGCAAAGGTGACTAGTGATGATAAC
Organism: Urocitellus parryii; assembly: GCF_045843805.1. NCBI lineage: Eukaryota > Metazoa > Chordata > Mammalia > Rodentia > Sciuridae > Urocitellus > Urocitellus parryii. The sequence goes on from NC_135533.1 coordinate 8,536,316, forward strand.
ATTTGCTTTTGAGGTTTCACAATCAGATGAAAGATGACAGAGAATTTGCAATGTTTAGTATAACAGTGTTTTATTCTTTGTTTTAGCTACTCATAGAGGGCACATTTACTATTTATGAACAAATGTATTGATTCACAGCATCAATTGCTGGTTCTTTTGGCACTGCTTTTCATAATGAAGTATATTTTGAGATTTAAGACATTATCCTCGTTGAAGTTTTAAACATGCCATAGAATGGTGTGTTTCTGCTCCTTTTCTTGAATACAAAGTTGTAAATAAATGTAAAACTGTCTTCTTTGATGCAGTAATATTTGGAAAATTAAAAAAAACAGGAGGTGCAGCTTTGTATTTAATAAAACACTGAATATGTATACATTATTATTAAAAGGGTTCTAATAATAATGTATACATATGTTTGTGCCCCATAGAACACTTAAAATTTGGTAGGGATGTTATGTTTTCAAGTGAGGATGTTTGTATGCAGAAAAAAACTGGATGATGGGGTAATGGTAAGTACAAGATAACAAACTCTCCCACTCCCTGTACTCAAAAATCAAATCTTCAGCTGGAAATAAAGATCTTCCCATGTAGGCACAATGCATTAGATATTTGATATTTGATATTGCATGCATGAATATTAAAGTAAAAATCTGATAATTTTCATTATACCCCTGGTCATGCAATTTATTTCTAGCCTATTTATTACATTTTGTCTACATATTTTATTTCTCTATTTTTATTTCTAAAAAAAAAAATGACAAAGTCAGTATTTTATTTTCTCACACATTTTACCCAGCCATGTTCCTACTGTGGTCATTAGCACCAATAGCTCCTCTGCAGGTTAGATTCAAGTAATTTAAAAGTTTGAATGAATGACAGTCTACCAGGAGGAAAGAAAGATTGGTCATTAAAGTGCACATTGCTTTAGTGGCAATGACAAAACCACCATTGGTCTTGAAAAGGAACATTTTTTTTTTCACATAATTTGACCCTTTTCTGAGGACTCCAAGTTTTTCCCCTAAGTGTAAACGTGGAAGAAGTAAGACATATGACTTATTTTTACCAAATTTGCAACAAAAACCGAAAAACAAAAATAAATAAATAAATTTGAATCCTTCGTATGTAGAACAATACCATTTAGAATTCAACTTCATTTAGACAAGTATCAAAGAATAGTAAATGCTTTGTAGAGACATGAAAACAATAGTCAAATTTCTCACTGAAGGACTAAAAAATGCATTTACAGCAACTTGTGAATTACATGTTCCCGCTGTTAAACCTCCCTTGCTTGCTGTGATTTGTATGTATGTTTAGGATAGGGTACTTTTTGCTATTATTATTTTGGTTAACACGGCACTTATATAACTCACAAAGCTTTCTGTTCAGTAAAGTTAACAGCAATACAATGAAATGTTGATCATAAACTTAAGGCATTACTTTTAGAGTTACCATCCCATAAATTATGCAAACAGAGAAAAGATTTCTTCAATATATTGTAAGTCACTCACAATGTTACCTTTAGAACAATCTAAATATCAGTTTTAATAAGTGAAAAAATTCAATTATGTGTACCAAGTTTTTTTTTCTTTTTTTGTGTCAAATAATAGTTCAGATGGTCCAAGAGGGGAAGCAAACCTTTTCTAAGCATAAACCAGAGTTGGCTCATGGGTTGCTGCTCTAGCTTGCTAGTCCCTGTTTTGAAAATCAATCAACCTTCCTTCCCACCTGAACTCCTTCCCTCCCCACCCCCTAACTCCCTCCCTCCTTCCTTTCCTTTCTTCTTTTATTTCCAGGGCTGGGGATGGAACTCTGGGCTAGGCACGAGTGTACCACTGGCCACATAATCAGTCCTCCTAAGAGAATCTTCAAAATTGGTAAACCTTCCTCTTGTCTGATAAAATACTTAAGTCCGAACTCCTCAGAAGACTTTCTACCCATTTGGCATTTAAAAGCCCGTAAATTTTGCAAAAGCATGTTATAAGCTCTCGAAGCACACAACTTATCAGACTGGAGGGGACGGACAGGGATTTAGAAATGTGCTGTGTGTGACGCATGAACTAACATTTCCCCTCAGAATTACCATTGTGGGGTCTGAAGTATAACTTATGATGTATTTTATGAAGAGAATAAGTGTATTTAGTCCTCACTAAAACCTTATTTTTCAAGAGAACTAATATCAATGATCCCAACTTCCCATAGCAAATGAATGAGACTCCGTCTTGGTGCAAAGATTTTACTTCACTGAAAAATATGCTTCAAACCCTTAGCAATTGTGTCAGTGTGCCTAGGAAGGCCTTTCGTCGTCCCTGACAGCCTCAGTGAGGGAGATTCTGGGATGAAAAACAGCAACATCCACCATACATTCTTATTTCCAGAAGTGAGAAATTTTGCCTAAAATATAACACATCTCTACTAGAACAGAAACTCTACTAGAAGAGAAACACAGATCAATCAATCATCCTTTACATTAATGTCAGGAACCCATGACCACTGTCATCACTTTATGTGAAAACTTACTTTTTTGGTGAATTTTAGACTTTATTTTCCCTGTGCCAACAATTTATATCCAACTTTAGAAGCAGACTTTCTACTTTATAGCTGGATGTGAATCTCGAGGCCTGGTTTCCCCCTGGTGGCCCCCTGCTTCCACCAAATCTCCATTCGGCCTCTTCTCCTGGAGTTTGTGCTCCTCATGTTCACCTGGCTGGACACACACATCCTGCAGGACTCGGTGCAGACCGCACTTCCTCACACTAGGGACCCACCTTGAGCCCCATTCTTAGATCCCCAGCTGTGCTGTTGGGGGCTTGGGAGATTCCTGGGCTTTTATTCCCTACCCTCCATTGCGATGTCCTCACCATGTTTCCGATTATCTACCCAACAGCAGAAGTGTGCGAGTCAGCTGTGTACCAAGGAGGCTGTGTATCCCAAGCCTATAGCACAGTGGTCAGTGGTCAGTTACTGTTTACTGTCATGATTGAATGAATGAGTGAAAATGGACATTCCCAAATTCCCAGCCATTTACATGCCCTTGGCTCTTGTTATTTCTGTATGTGCAAAACAAGTCTAGCCATCATTTATACTTCATGAACTGTATGTTTTATAATATCCTACAGGAAAAAAAAAAAGAACATGTTAGTTTGATTCAACAAGCACGAGGGCAAGGAACGAAGCTTTCCTGGAGGAATGAGGATGTCATCAGACTATGCAAAGTGGCTGAAAACCATAGGGATTCTGGGAGCAAAAGGAAAGGATGGTGCAGAGAATGTGAGGACCCAAGTGAGAATTAAGCCCCGCCCCCAAGAAGCTTAGAGTGTTCACACAGTGATTCACTTGAAGTAAGCTAAAGACATACTCTGTTTGGATCACAAAATCATGACAAATGCCAAATTAATCTGTGAGCAGCAGAAAGCAAAACTCTCTTCAGACAATACTGTTCTCAATCCAATTAAATACAACTTTTCTTTTTAATTTTGTGAACATTATGAAAGTATTTTAAAGTTGATTTACCAGAATCATTTAATAATTAAGAAAAGAATGTGCTGCAAGAACTACAACTGGACATTAAAAATCATGTGGCAAAAAAATCTGAGTGGGGCATGGAGGCATATATCTATAATCCCAGTCTCATAATCCCAGCCACTCGGGAGGCTGGGATCACAAGTTCAAAACCAGCCTCAGCAATTTAGCAAGGCTCTAAGCAACTCCATGAGACCCTGTCTCTAAATGAAATATAAAAAGGGCTGGGGATGTGGCTCAGTGGTTGAGTGCCCCTGAGTTCAATCCCTAGTTCCAAAAATGAAAAACCCTGAAACATTTGCTCTTTGTCATTTTCTATGAGTTTCTCCTTTGAGCTCCCTTCTCTGCTCTCTGTTTACCAAACAGGCAGAGTCAGTCTTTCTGATGGCCTCCTTGCCTCTCACAGTTTACTCCTCTACAATCTGAGAAGGAATAAATGAAGTTCTGACATAAGACACTTGGTTCTACCCTCCTCCCCTCTTCCCTGTCTTCCTTCTTCCTTTGCAGTGGTTTAATATAATTCATGATTGTGGCTTGCTCACATCACAGTTCCATAAGGAAGGAGCAGAGAGCCATTCAGGGACTCAGGCTCGCTGTGTGTGGGTCTCAAAGCACTATCGAAATAGAAGTGAAATCCTGGAGAAATGTAAAGAAGGGTCTGTGGAGAGATTTAGATACCGAGGAAATCCATCTGCACACATTCCACAGATCCTGTGCCTAAGAGACTGGGAGACGTAGCATGAAAGAAAGTAAAACCGGTTTGACAAATGGATGGTGGGGTTGCATGAGGCTCACCCATTTTTGAAATCCTGTGTTTGCTTGTTTATAGGATTTATTATATGAAATAGTAAGATTATAGATGTTTAAAATTTGTCTCCTAAAAAGATTGTGTAGAAAGCTGTCTGGACATGACATGTCCTCCAAAATCTCCTGCTCACACAGGAGTGTTGAGAGGTGAAGTGATAGGATTGTGAGAGCTGTGACCTGACCAGTCCATCAGTGATGGTAAGCAGGTGGGGCGTGGCTGGAGAAGGTAGGTCACTTAGGGCATGCCCTGGAAGATTGGATCTTCTCTGTGGCCCTGCCCCTTCTCCCTCTCTCTCTCTCTCTCTCTCTCTCTCTCTCTCTCTCTCTCTCCTTCTTGATGTCATCATGAGTGGAGCAGCTTTCCTCTGCCAGGCCATTTCCCTCATGTTGGGCTCAGAGCAATGGAGTTGGCCACCTGTGGACTCAGACCCCTGAAACCATGAGTCCCAAATAACCTCTGAAACCTTGAGTCCCAGATGTACTTTTCTTTCTCTAAACTGTTCTTGTTGGGCGTTTGAGTCACATTAATGAAAAAGCTGACTAACATGGGAGCACTCTGTTGTTTTAAAAGTTGAGAATAATTGTAATATAGTGAGTCGCAAATATCTTACATGAATACTTTTTTAACTTTTGAGAAATGCATTCAGTGGTGCCCTCCCCGTACCCTGTCAATATATAGCACATTCTACTGCACTGGAAACTCCCCTTTCAATCTGCTTAGGAAATAACCTGCTCAGGTGACGCTGCTCTCTGCCCCATACAACCACTCTTTCCACTTCCCACCACAGATTAACTTTGGCTTTTCTTGAACTTCTCACCACCAGACTCACCACTGAAGAACATTCTTCACATTCCCCCTGGGGGCTTGTGTATACAAATATTACTTTTTTTGTACTCTGTAATACTTTATTGTACAATCAATAGAGAATTTAAAACTAGGTCAGGTGTGGGGAATAGTGTGTTAACTAACTACTAATTGATCCATGATGAAGTCAGTCATTAATAAGTAATTTCTAAGTGGGTAAGTGAATAAATTGCTATATAGATATATAGGGAAAGTGGAACAGGGGATTGAGAAATATTGGAAGGAGAGCTTTTGCTTTTTAACTAAAGTATTTCTGTACTATTTACTTAAAACAATTATCCATAAACTATTTGATAAGATTACTAAACCAAACAACATTCTGTGTGTGTGTGTGTTTGTGTGTGTGTGTATGTGTGTGTTTGAGTCTAAAAATTTGGCTTTAAGACTCCTGGAATACGACACAGAGACACAATCATTAAAAAATTCATCATTTCTGTCATTTGTATAAAAAATAAAACTCAACTAGTTGTTCAAACAAGCATAATACTCCTGGTGTTGAGCCTAGAAAGAAATTTTTCAAATCCTCATATAAAAGAAATCATACTACACCAAGAATCGCATTCAACAACGTCTTTAAAACAAAACACACCAATAAATTCCATAGGGATTTCCTCTAGTTTTTCTCAGCAAAGTCCCATGGAAAAGAGCAAAACTCAATTTCGCAAATACTATTTTACAGGGATAGCCAAATTTTTTAGTGCAGGTGTTTGGCTCTCCTCTGACTAACTTTCTGCATGAATACTTTTATAAATATAGAGAAATGGATGGTTTGCCTTGCTATCATATTGCCCTCCATAAACACTGCTTTTCTTGAGTATTTGGTAAGTACGGATGCCGGTAAGAATAAGAATACACTGCTTGAAAGGCATCTAGTAAGTCTCTTACAAAGTGTAGAACCAAATGCTTTCATGAGCACAAAATCAAAAACCAAGTTTTTTTGTAGGGTATAATTAGATCTAAGTAGATTACCCTGAATGAATTTTGTTTTTTCAAAAAATGAAATTATTCATTTGGATAGCTTTACCAGATATTAATAATTCTAACACTGAATTATGATTTAAACATTAATGATTACTGCTTACTCATTTTAATCTAGTTGTTATTTCTTCCATTTTTATATTCTTTCACAGAATTGATAACTGACAATGTTTCTTTGAGATGCAGAAAATCAAAATAACATTTCTTGGGTATAGAGAAGCTCATTTTCTTCCCATAAATTTGGATCTGCTCCTTCATGGCAGGGAAAGCTCAACTATTTACAAAGCTTCTCCATCTTTACTGGGTCCAATTTTCTAATGCCTTCTGCATAACTTCTCAGTTAAGCTTTACTCTGTATTTTCTCCTTCCCCCTTGTTTTCTTTTAGCCTATCAATATGCAGATTGCTTTCCTCTGAAACAGAAATCAGATAATACAATCATCTTTTCCTTATTTATTTGATTTTTCCTGGGTCTCTCCAATAGTCATTTTCTCTTTAAATCTCTCTTATTTGAGGACATTTCAATTTTGTTCACTCTTGCTCACTCCCTAATCCCTTTTCTGTTACCTTCATTTAAATTGTTAACCTGTCCTGTGGGTCTCATGATCATGTTGTTCCCCTCACTCCTTCACAGGTGAAAACACCCATCTTTTCACATTCAGACATTAGTCCTGCCAAGGATACTTTGCTGCTCTGAAATGACCCATTTATCTACATTTCATGAAGACACTTAGGTATCACCATGCTCCATCTCTGGAGCAAATCCTTGAGGTCAGATTACACACATCGCCTTGCCCTGTGGCTCCTGAGCTTGTTCTGCATTTTGATGGGTAAAACCTGCTCCTTTTCCTGTCTTCCCACACTGTGTGTTCATATCTTGATCCTCCTAGTCCTCACGAGTGGCATCTTCTGTTGCAGTAATGACTCTCCTCTTATCCCGATTGTCCCAGGCCCACCAGGCTCCCTCTCCAGCACCCACTTCCCAGGCCTGTGGCCACTGTGCTTGGTTTAATCCTCCTTGTTACCCTGACAGCTCTCTGAATATTCTCCCGATTTGGTCTCTTTCTTCTTCATACTAACTACCTGAAGGGGAATGGCTCTACATTCAAATCTCAATCTGTGAGAATTCAATTACTTTACTCAAAGTATAGACAAAGGTTGCCTTTGTTCACAAGTTGCCAGCTCAGTAAGTTGAAAAGAATAATTTACACAATTATCACCCTTTGTTTTGTTTATAGGATGCTTAATGGTTCACTTAACAGATTCTTTTCAACAAATTAACACAATTGACTTGGCTGAACAAATACATTTGTTTTACTGGTGTCATGCACACACAACTGCAGATTCACTTGAGGGAGAGCCTGCCACACACAGGCAGCCTTACTGCTCCTGATTCACAGGGAGCCCAGGCTGCAGTCCTTATATCTCATGCTTTCTTTAATGTAAAAGGTTTTCTTATGCAATGTGATAGGTGTTTCAAGAGGTCTGAGATATTGTCTTATACATATGAAAATTTTATTTCCTTTCTCAATTGAATAATTTAAAATTTCAAAATAGATGACCACCACATTAATATCAGAACCCACTCTCCTCCACACTAAGCAGGGTGTAAAGGGTGGTGATACATGGAATACGGGGCACATTGAAGAAGAGCTAGTCCTCGGATTTAAAAATACAGTAGTAAAATGTTATCCTGGCCAATGTTTTAGTGTTTCTTTTCCTTATTTTTTTTAATCCCTTGAGCAATCGGATGTGACAAATGATATAGGTTTGCAATAATTTTAGGGAATTTTTTTGCACTGAGATGAAGCTAATAAGCCATGAGTTTTGTAAGCAGTTACACACAAGCAGATGTTCTGTGGAATAACAGTTTTTTTTGAACCTGCCCTTTGAATGATTATAAAAGAAAAAGAAAAAAAAAGAAAAGAAAGGAAGAAAGGAGGAAAAAAAATACAAGCCTTACTAGCTTTTCAGTTACTTTGAGGACAAAATGAACAAAATGAGGCTATTCAGACCTATTTTGTTCAACTTGCTTTTGGAAAATGTTCCTGTATAGAAATATGTAGGTGGGAAGGAAAAATAAAAATAAAATTAAATAAACCTGTAATAGAACAGAAAAAACACTATGAGAATAAACTACATTATTTGAAGCTATGTATTTATCTCTATATTAAACTATTATTGTAAATATGAAAAAATATTTCTTGAATTATATAAATAAAATTATAAGATATTTTATAACACTTAACAAGAAATTAAATCACTGGAACAAACATGTACCATTCATAATATGATTTCCAGAGTTTCAGTTATATTATTGTAATAAGCAAACATGAAGTCATACATTGGACTCATGTCATCTTATTTTTATAGCTGAATTAGTATTCTACTGTCATTTCTTTATACTCTAAAATGATCTATGTATCTACATTTCACAAAGACACTTATGTATCATAATGTTTTAGTGTATATCTTAGGATCCCATCTTCAATTTTAAATTCATCAAGAATTTTTAAGCAATGTAAATACATTTAGGTTTTTCAGGCCATAAAAACCACATTCAACAAGCTGAGATATTTACATATAATATATACACACATCCAGAATGGGGATGGGTTGGGGCTTTAAATCACATGGAAATCCACAAGTCTGACCTTTTTTTTTGCCTTTAAATTTTGTTTTGAAATAATTTTACTCAAAAAGTTGTCACAAAAATAATATAGAATTCCCTATGTACCTTTCCCCAGGAACTTCAAATAACATCCCACAATTTTGTATAATCATCAAAGTCAGGAAAATGACATCGGTACAATATTATTAACTGCAGAGCTTATGCTGATTTAAGTAGCTCCATGTATAGTTTTTTTTTACATGTCTACCAGTTTTACCACTTGTATTTCTATGTAATCATCACAATTGTGATATAGAATAATATCATCCAGAAGTAATTCTCTTCAGTTTTAAACTTAGGAGTCCAAATTAGTAGAATATGGTTAGAAAATTCAGTATTATTTATTTTCATTTAAAAATCTACTCCTCGCTCTTGTGTACATGATTTTATTTTTGCCACTGATGATGTGATTTGTAACTGTCATTGGATTAGATATTGGACACTAAGTATTAAATAAACATGTCAAGAAAACAAAAGAGACTATCTACAGACTAGGATAAAGTTGTAAATAAGACTAAGTATTCCCAGCAGAGTTTAAATTGGGACTAGCAAAGGAGATTTGGGGAAGTGAAGAGGTGAGTATGACACTGACCTGTTACCAGCTCAACTCCATGGGAAGCCAAGTGAGAGGAGACAAAGAGACCTTGTAAAGATATTTTTGTGTTTTGTTTAATCACTTTAATGTGAAAACCAAAGATCTTTGCTTCAAAAGGAATTGGTTTCATGTCTCATGGTGTCTGCAGGGTGCACGGAAGGCAGCTCACAGGAAAACCAATACCCAAGGAGGGAAAAATCATGGCGGATGACTGAGATCTAAGATGTGCACCAGGTGAGTGGCAGCTCCCAGATGAACAGACTTAGGAAGGGATGCTCTGGCTCATGCATAGAACAGGTACGTGGTGGCAAAGGTTAATGAGGAGCAGGGGTAGAGGAGAAACAGATGTGGCTATAGAAAGAGTCTCTGTGGTGATGGAATTGTTTCCTATCCCCACTGCATCCATGTCAAAGTCGTGGTTGTTACAAGAGGCCACTGGGTGATCTGAATGTGAGAATACATGGTATCTTTCTGCAGTATTTCTTGCAAACACTGGGTAATCTAGAGTTATCTCACAGTAAAAATTTAATTAAAAAAGATTATGTGCTAAGCATCATAAATGGCTCCTTGCACTATCAAAATCTGCATCTTAAAGGAGATTTATTTTTTTATCTCACAATGATATAAAATTTTGAGACAAATGTTGACACTTAGGAGAAATAATATTAAATTGTGTACTCCCATTTTAGAGGGTGAACATAGCAGCTGCCTTCCCCTTGTTCATCTCTTCTGTTACCTCTTTCAATGCACTTCAAGCCAAACAACACAATAAAATCTAATGCCCATCCCTCTATGCAAAAGTTAATCACAGGACAAGGAATCCAGCACTAAGCACTACAGCAGCCAGGCACATGAGAAGTTTATTTACATTATCTCTCTAAACTCAACTCGAATTGTGACTACCCAATCTCCATTTCATGAATAACAAACTAATATACTCTATTATAAAGAATAGAATCAGAATAAAGAAGCATGTAACGTGACTGTCACTATATTTGATGAATACAACATAATAATATACTTTGATTAGAAATGTTAAGATATGTCCAAGGTAATTTCTTAATCCGATTGTTTTGCAATTAGAAAAAAAAAATTTACAAATCTCCACCAAAATGATATTGAACTCATGATACTCGTGTAGATATTTTATTACGGATAGAATAATAAATGGGCTTATTATTTCTTTCACTGTTAGAAATTTGTTAACAAAAGAAACCACCAGAAATCTTATTTAATATTTATGTTAATGATGAAAAAATATCAATTATATATGCACATATATGAATGTGTGTACACATAATCATCTGTATTATGGGCTTCTGATGTTCATTGGACTTGAGGGACTACTCAGAGCAGTATGCTATCAGTATGTGTCTATACACACACACACACTCAAAATTGTTGCTTTATGTTTTTTAGACAACCTTAAACATTTCTGCATGTTTTATAAGAATTCAGGCCAGTGGGGAATTTTTTACCGTAAAATATGGAGATAGAGAAAAGAAGAGTGAACTTCACGCAATTGGTTTAGGATAAACTCTTTGGGAGGTTGTGGAGGTGGCTATCCAAGCTTGTATTTCTGGGATAGTGGCCTCGTCACAGGTGAGGGCAGATCTAGGGGTCACTGTGGACTATTCCTGGCAGGCCGTGCCTCACAGATCTCACAGAATGGCCAGTGGAAGAAATGGGAGCGGAAACTCTGTCCCTTTCAGGTAGAAGATAGTGTTTGAGGCACCATTTGCAATTGTGATGACCAAATGGCAACAAAGACATGACAGAACTCTTAGAGGTCTAGACAGAACCTAGAGGGCAGCCTAAATGGCCAAAGATCAGAGCATCTTCCCGTAAGATCAGTGCACTTTGAAAAATATTAATTTCAATTAAAAACGTGAAAATCAGAGAAAGCAGGGCGCACAGTCGTATCCAGAATACAAGTATTTATACATCAGTACTCAGCCCTTAGGTGTCCCTCAAGGTGTGCTGGAGAGTTCTTTCCTCCATAGGTCAAAAATCCATGTGTGGGGGCTGGGGTTGTGGCTCAATGGTAGAGCACTTGCCTAGCATGTGTGAGGCACAGGGTTTGACTCTCAGCACTGTTTATAAAGAAATAAATTCCACTGACAACTAAAAAATAAATAAAAATAAAAACAATCCATGTGTGTATGATGAAGTCAAATTGGCATCAGACTTTCAAAGGATATGAAGCTTGCTAGGATAACAAAATATGATATGACCAAGGCAATATTTGAAAACAATGAAAACTACAAGGAGGCAAAATCTAACAAGATCATGTTTGGCAAATATAAGCTGACGTATATGTAAAATTCCAAACTGAATGAGAGCAGCCAAGGAGGGAGAGGTCTGTGTTAGGAATGGCCCTGGTTAGGAAGCCCTGGGGTTCTCTTCCTTGATCCCAATTCCCTCTGAGCTACCAGGTGTTCAAATGTAAAGTGAGACACTAGAAAAACAATACCTGGACTTTATGATGAATTAGCAAAAGGAAAGTGTTCCTGCCAAGGAAAATAAGGGCCCCATTGCAGTTTACCTTGGTCAGGACCTTAGTGCCCTAAAAAAACCAAACCACACAAAGAATGGCTAAAAGCAAGCAGAAAACAACTATATAAGCATTAATAAAGGGCCACACTTCAGTGGCACCCGTTAAATAACTGACAGGTAATAACACAGAGGAGTACTGTGGTCTGTTAGATGGCAGGCCAGGTCCCAGAGCTTTTGATAGTCACTGGACTCCAAGGACTCTTTACAAAAGTATGTTATCAGTCAGGATTTTTGTCCAAAATTTGTATCTGTGAATCAAAAGTATGGAGCTGACTCTCTAGCTGTCTCATTTATTTTAATCACAGAATGCTGAGCGGGTAGGAATGGATAGGAAGGTAGACTGAGCTGTGTGTGGGTTTCAAGCACACCAGGGCTCTCTGTGTGTGGGTAAACATCAGCACAGCACGGGCCCTGGGAAGGCGGCACAAGGCCATGGCCAATTTTTTTCCCTAGATGACAGCTCTAAGTGGGTCAACTCAGATAAATGAGAGCTCCATACGACAAGGAAACCCGGCCCAGTGGTTCTGCAAGATGTACAACACTCCAACCAAACAGTTGCTTATCAAGGTCACAGCGTGGCTTGCCCACATCCATCATCCCTGGACAGACATTTTTAACTTTGTCACCTTTCTATTGTCTCATTCTATTCATCTTGATGAGGCATTAAATCCACTGTTTCAATGAAGCCTACAGAATGGCAGAAAAGTACACTAAAGGAGATCACATAAAATGTCCTAAAGCAGTTGATACAAATATCTAAAAGCCCTCCCTGGTGGGTGCTGATGGTGTCAAGTGTGATGCAGCTCATCCTGGGATTCAGGGTCAGCCACAGCATGTGAGGAGGACATTCCTCCCTGGGTCTCCCATCACCTACAAGCATTGAGCTTCACCCACCCCTTCACTCCATTCTTTCATTCCTAATTGTTTAAGGTTCTTTAATCCCTTTTCATGCTGATTGCTGTAACCAGAACCTATGACCACTTAAATCTTTTCCTAGATAAATCCTATCTCTTATGGCAGAGATGTCTATGGACAACTACTTCCTTTTAAATTCTATTTTGACTAGAAATAATTAGCCCTGAAAAAAACATTTTGCACCTATTGTTTTCTGCTTTTCATGGTAAGAGTGTCTACACTTGTTTTATTCTCATATTTGAACCGTGGAGACTCAGGATCAACTGTCTAGGTATCTTTATGCCTTCAATCTAGACTTCTGCCTTGCACATGACAGGTAAGATAGTCCCTGGTTGTCAAATACATTAATAATACATTTGTCAATGATGAGTTAATATCAAAATCATGATGAGTACTCTGATATTGACAACTTCACCTATTACACCAAACACATTTGAAATTTAACATTTTGAAGGAAAACCTTTCAAAAACAATATACAGCTCGTGATAGGAGTCCTTGACTTAGTCCTTCACTTACGTTTGTTTTTGCTTTAGTTGTGAATTATTTTAATGGTTCTCTCAGTTTGGGAAATGTCTAGAGAACAGAGCCTCCCATTCTGACTAACAGTCAGTCAACTATTATAAGCCACTGCTGAGTGTGAGAAGGTCAAATCGCATCTAAGACAAGGAGACAGCCCAGACCAGAAAACAGGAACGTTTAGAAATGCGTTTTGACACTCAGCTAAACTGGCTGCATTTGACAGAATGTAATTACTTCCTTTCTAGAACTTTTTAAAAAGAATTTTGAAGAATATAAAATGCAAATTTGTAACTGGTCAACCAATTCTCAGTACCACTTAGGAATATAGGAGTGATGATGATAATAAAGATTTGCACATACTTCATTATTTTTATCTTTTGGTTAAAGTGTCTTATTTTTATATCTTGCATTCCTTTCTCAGAGATAATTTTGATAATATTCAACTACAAGTTAATCTGTAGCATGGAGATCTAGATGGTATCAGGTCACTCAGAAAGAAGGGAAGTGATCTTCAATGGATAATCATACAAATTTTCTGTGATTCCTTAATGTCCACTCTGCCCTTGACATTGATTCCCAGAAGAGCTCAAATCCCTTTGAGGCAGGAATTCCTGTGATGTAGGGAACTAGTAAATTCTCACCCACTTTTCTGCCTTTGTTTATCCTCTACTTCTTGTTCATTATTATCCTTTGTGCCTTTTACACATACACACTTTACAATTAGTTTAATTGGTTCAGATAGCCAATTATAAGAAGTAATCCTTGAAATTGAACATGACCTTTACTTTATAAGTCCAAGGGTTTTCACAGACATTTTTGAAGTAACAGAAATCTTGTTTTTCCAAAGAAAATGTGAATACATTTTCAGTTGTCAGTCAAAAATATTTTTCTGAATAAAGCATAGGAGAGGAAAAGGTTTTTATTTGTTCCTCATCCATCTTTTATCCCTCTTCCCATTTGAAGCAGTCCTCTAGTTAACATTCTAAAGATTTGTGAAACACAGGTTAAAAACCATGACTTTAATATCAAGCAATCAAACAACACGTGTGTGTTACAGGCTCAGGACACACAGGTGCTGGAGTCAGAGAGGTGCTGATGTCCAAAAAGAGTCCAGTTCATATCTGACTTCTCTAGAGTGAAATTTATAGAAAGAAAGCGGGCTTGTCTTTCAGGTCTGTATTGGGTTAGAAAATTCTGTACTAACCACTGGGACTAGACATTTACTGACTTTTATGTGGTGTATAGGAAGCAGCAAGAAACAGTATCCCAAATTTAAAATTAGGTCATACAGAGTACTCAGGGCCCTATCATATCAAAGAATTGTCATAATCTTCCTGATGAATCACTGATTAGAAAATGCATTTTGTACTATCCGTTTATTAAATTGAATCATTTTTGTAAAGATCGACATCAATAAACAGAAAACTAGGACACTGCTTACGTTTTTTTTTCCCTGATAATGTTATTAATGGTTTCTCTCCAATAAAAACTAATAGCTCAATTATAGATTTATTACCTGTAGAACATTAGCTGATTTTGCCTCCAACTTAGAAATTTTGTTTAAGCCTTCTGTCTCACATTGATCATATGCAATATTCTCTCAGATATTTTTATTTTATGAATCAGTTCTAGTATCTTGCTGGCTTACTCATCAATGTTTTAAACCAATATTTGAAACATTCTATTTATTTATAAAAGAATATTTTTTTGTATATTTTGAAATTTATAAATAAGAGTTTATTGTGAAAAAAATTGTTCAGTGAAAATAAATTGGTTGACTGTTCTTAGTTTGCTATTTCCTAAGTCTTTGACACTATCAAAATTTGTAACAATTGAGTTCAGGAGGTTAAGAACTTTAAAAGTAATTTGAACCAAAACCAAATTTTGCTTGAAATATTTTTAGAAAGCATTTAATAGAATTTTTGCTTACATACAGAGTAGGTAGTTACAGCTTCCTAGGAAAAAAAAAATCTTGATTATAAAATAATTACAACAACTAAGGCAAAAAAACCTTACTACAGAAAGAAACAAAAATGCAGTGTTGTAAAATGGTGTGCTACAGCAAAACATCCTGTTAATGTCACCTTTTAAGAAATGGCGGTAGTTGTTACATTTTCCAATTTACTGATATTTGCATAAAGTTGAAGAGTGTAATCTGAAATAAACAGTCATGAGGGGAAGAAAGTGGGGGTAGGAATGGAGGAAAGAGATACAGGGAGAGAAATGAGAAATGGAAGAACTAGAGGAAAAGGAGAAAAGGGCTTTTGAGATACATCAATCTAAATCTAATTACGCTGGGGAGAGAGGACAGGAAATCCTTTAAGCTGATTTTCTTTTGCTATCTTAAATTAGCAAGATATTACTAAGAATAAATCTGGCTGAATTTTCTTGAACACCTCAAATCAGCTAGTGTCCCCCATCCCTGGCCTGGCCCTTGCTGGACACTTATTTTTTCTTCTGTGCCTTGAGAGCAGGCTGGCCCTCGTGTGCAGTGTCCTAGGCAACGGACCTTTCTCAATTATCTCTACAGGATCCAACTCTGTTCTGTCGCTTCCACACCTCCTCTTCATCACCGTCCATCCGGCTAATCTGAAAGACTGCCTTGTGCTCTATTTATCTAAGATTCCTATAAAGAATAACACAGGGCGGTCCAAAGAAGCCTCCCAGACCCAAAATACCTTAGTGAACAAGGAATCTGCAAACTGAATTGTAGACACTTTGGCAATCAAGAAGAAAATTTTTAAAAAGATGAAATTGCCTGTCAATAATATCTTAAAGAGTTTGCTATTTTCTGTTTGCATGGAACATGTACTTATTAAGAAGTCCTGAAAAAAAGTAGTCTGCATAGATTTATGACAATCCAAATAATATACTTTATTGTGTGGTTTTAGGTTCTGCTCTTACACAGATTATCTCAGCAGACTGTAATGGACAAGATTTGAATACAGAAAGATCCAGTTCCTCCACATCCAGAGAGCTCCCTGAGGTGCGGAGATGTCTGGCCCTGCTGAGTACAGAAGCACATTTGGCTTGAATGTAGCAGAGAACAAGGACTTTCATCCTTTACCAGAGACATTCAGATGAGCAATCAGACCTAGATTAAGACTGTCATTGCTCACTGGGTTTCCCTGTCTTCACCAATTGTGAGATCCAGCTAAATTCTGCTCAAGTTAGTCAGAAGGTTTTGAAAAGTCACTCACCTTCCAATTGCCTGGAACCCCAATAGAAAATTATCAAATTCCCCGTGTACCCAAGTGGGGAGCACAGTGATCATGCAATGCCATTAAGGTAAGCTCTTAAAATCACACCTAAGAACAGACTTGACAACATGGTGTACTTCATTGTAGAATATATTCCTGTTTGATGGAAATGACAGCTGCTTTGCCCATCTTTCCTAGAAAGGAAGATGGTGAGAACCAGTGTAGCACCTCTGAGCTCCTACCACAGAACCATATGCCAGAACAATATTCAAACATGTGAGTTAGAATTCAAGTTTGATTATCATCGAAGTGTAAAGAAGATGGTTTATGAGGGTTCCAGGAATTTCAATTTGCTTTATTGTTAGTATTCTTACCTTTCTTAAATTCCAAAGAACACAGTGGTCAAAAATAGGCAAATGAAATGGGTATATTGTGCGGCAGTCTGGCTGGGCACAAAATCACGAGCCACTCACACCTTGTAGATTCAAACAGCAACTCTTTATTCTTGAACTGTCACCGGCCCTCTACACACACACACACACACACACACACACACACACACATATTCTGGGGAAATTCACACCTCCACTGGGCTCTGTATCCCAAAAAACTCTCTGAATGTGCCTGAGGCAGCAGGATACGCCCTATTCCCAGCAGGGTACACCTTAAACCTGGACCCTCCCTAATCCAGCAGGATCCTCCCTAAACCTGGATCCACCCTGGTCCTTGAGCAGGGTCACCTTTCTCATGCAATGTCACTGCAAATGACCTGGGTCCTCTAAGCAACATTGGGTAGGCTGACAAAGAAATTGCCATGCGTCATTCCTACTTGGCAATGGCTCTCAGCAATATTGGTACAAGAGTAATTCAATAACTCAAATACATTTTATCATCCAAAATGTAGAGCAAGCCAGACACATGGTTCATTCTGTAATCCCAGCTCCGTAGGAGGCTGAGGCAGGAGGACCACACGTTTGAGACCAGCCTCAGCAAATTTATTGGGGCCCTAAGCAACTCAAAGAGACCCTGTTTGAAAATTTTAAAATGTAGCTCAGTAGTAGAGCACCTTGGGTTCAATCTCCAGTACCAGGGTTGGAGTATACAATGAAGAACTCTTACAATCTGCTCATTCAATATCATCACTAGTTTCTCTTTTAATGAGCCACAGCTATGGAAATTCATATTATCACTATTAATCTCTCGCTAAAGAAAATGAGTCTTTTAAGTTAGAAGGTCATGATGTTTTCAAGTTGATTATTTAAAATAATAGGACTGAGTTTTTTGGATGATGCCAACATTTTGATGGCAGAATTTAAAAAAATGACCATCTGTTGGAATTGGAGACCACAGAATACAATATAACTTAAAATAAGAGTGTTAGAAATGTCCTGAGAACTTGGCTTTCTCAGTTCTTTAGCAACATTATTATGTCCAATTTATTAATGAAGCCAGAGCATTGTGTGTCCAGCCCCTCTGAGAGCAAACCATTCCTCCTTCCTTTAAACTTGACCCTTGGCCTACATCGGGTACATTGAACTCCATTAACCACTTCCTTGTCCTTTGTTTTCTAAAATATCTAAAACACAAATTCTGTGAGGGGAAAAAAAAAACAGAAAACACTTTGCCAAAAGCATCTATAAACATTCATTGAGCACAAAGTTAACAGATTTATTATAATGATTTAAGAAATTCCTTAGTGTTTATAGTTAACTTATATATGACATTTCATAGTAAGTAATTTTTTTTCCATTTGACATTAATAATCTTAAAATTACGTATCAATTTGTCAGGCATCTCAATTAGAGCAGTCAACAGAAAAGAACAGCAAGTGAGTGTGTGTTCCGCAGCGCTGTGTATGGAGTGCTGACAAATCTCCAGGGTAATTAGAAAAGAGTGTGTGTTATTTAGGTCTCTTTCTTTTTACTCTCCTTTCGGTAAGACATTAGTCCTTTTGATACTGATTAACCCTCTCTCCACCAAAGCCTGGACAGCAGCTGGCTGTAAGGTATGTTCAGTCAATCCACTTGACTCCTGAGCTGGTGGCTGCTATGCAGAGAAGGGTTCCAGGGGAGGAGGCAGGCTTTCAGAACAAGCACAATGGATAACCAAAGAGGAAACCCTGGATATTTACATTATGGAATCATATGTGAATTCCTTTTATCCGTGTTATGTCTTCTATTCTGAGCTAAATAAATAAAGATGCCCTTATTCATTTCTGGAAAGCCAACCTATTTATTTGTGGTTGGAGAGTATAGTACAAGTTTCCATGGTTACTACTAATAAAATGTTATATCAGTAAATATGAAATAGAGCATCATGAGGCAGTGCTGATAGAATGGGCCAATATATTATAAATTACTGGGTGTCCTTTTAGCAGACAAGGACATGCACTACAACTCAATGTATGTTTTAATTAGAAGAAAAATTAACCTATTAGAAATTCACCTGATATAGGGTTTGTTACGTTTTACTTCTGAAGTTTGAATTTCTGTTGGGAAAATGTACATATGTAGGAATACAGCATACTGACCTTAAAGTAAGCCAAGATACCATGCTAAGGGCTGGTTTTTGCAAAAGCAGCACCAGAGTTCTGCTGGTTAAAAGCAATTACTGCTCTTCTGCCATCCTGCCACAAATATTTCTTTTTATTCGTGATTCATTGTGCTTCTGAAATACAATGAATTAACTAGGAGGCATTTATATGTTTCAGCTCTCTCACCAATATGTTCAAAATCTTGTTGAAATACAAAGCATAAAGGAGGAGAAGAATTACTAATTCTCTGTCCTCAGCTCTTAGCACTGAATTTGAGTCATAGAAGCCCAATAAACATAAGCCAAAATTCCTCTTTTGAGAACTTCACCTTGAATTAGAAACTGTGGGTGGAGTTGAATAGGAAGAGAGTCATCCATGATATTACAAGCAGAAATATTACCTCGGCTGAGGACATGTTCTGCGAGAATTCAGAGGAAGCAGTGGACATGGATAGAGACATCTACAAAGTTCTGATGAAGAAGCAGAAGCAGGAAAACGTTTCCCCTCTTTGCAATACTGACAGACCACAGAAGGCTCCAGTAGTTGTGTCTGCACAGTTTTACATAGGATTTGAGATCTCTTTCATCTGTCTCTTTCTCCTTCTGGGTTATTTTTATATACAAATCAGGATAGTCAACCTAGTAACAAATAATGTTTCAAAAGCCTTGGCATGGAAACCTCTCAAGATGTTTTCAAAGTCTATATCAGTTCTATTTCCTCTTGATTAGCCTCAAACACTATTCTCCAGTTTAAAACTGATCGATGCTTAAATTTTACATAGAAATAAAACTCTTTAGAATTATTTTATTTCCTTTCAAGCTTCAACCACATTTATAGCCATTATTCATCTTCAATTCTGAATTAAACTTTTATTTTTTGATACTAATGCTATTTTCATCTTCCTAATTATTTTTGAGATAATTTTAAACTTTAGAAAGAAATGCAAGAATAATATGAAGAACTTAATTTTTCACCTCTTATATTACTTCAAAGTAAGTTGCTAGCTAGGTTTCCATCATCTGCATGTATGTTAATATGCAATATCTATGAACAAGGATATTATCCTGTATAACCCCTATAACCCTCTAAATAAGGACAATTATATATTAATAACTACCATCAGATATATTAATTGTATTCATATTTTACCAATTATGACACTACCGTTCTTTACAGTGAAAAGAACTAGTCCAGAATAACATCTTTGCCGTTTTCAATACTTCTCTTAACCTTGAATGATTGTTATTATTTCCTTTCACCTCATGACCTTAATGCTCATATCCCAAAGCAATGTGGTTCTGTAGACTGTCCATCAATTGGGGTTGTTTTATGATTCCTTAGAATTAAGTTTAGGATAAGCATTTGGGCAGGTATATCACAAAGGTGCAACTTTTCATCATATGGTACATGATATAAATTTGTTCCATTTCTGGGAATCTAACTTTGATTACTTGCCAGCTTTTCTACTTAGAAATTACCATATTTTGCTTGCACATTTAGCAATTATTTTAAGGGGAGTTACATTGAGATTATGCAACTAAGCTATAACTCTTCAAGATTTTACCCACTAGTTTTTGCATCCATATTTCTTAGTGGACTTGATTATTGCTACAAATGGTTGCCACATTGTGATTTTTCTGAACCATCATTTCTTCCGTATAGATTAATTCTTATTCTCTGTAGGAAAAGCTTTCTCTTCTCTCCACTATTTACTGGTTTCATTCATAACAGCATAAGCTGAAAGATTCCTATATCATTCAGTGAGTTACAATGTGGAGTATCACTATTTATTCGGATGCCTAACTTGTTCTAGTTTGGCCCATGGCATCCCCTTCAGACCAGTTCCTATGTACTTTTGACATGTTATCATCATTCTTTAGAACTTCCTTACTTTTTGGCACAAAGAGGTCTTTAAGACTTAATTTATTGTTGTTGTTGTTATTGTTCTTAGCCCTGAAATCCATCATTTTTCCAGGAAACCATAATCCATTAGTGGATAATTGTATCCAGGAATCAAGATGTAGGTGCCTGGTCTGCCCAAGGCTACTGGAGTATTTCTGCTTCTAGTTCTTTCCACTGGAGAGAGCTGCACATAAATTTACATCAGTATATTCTATATTCATGGAGATACATAAAGAATTGTGAGAAGTACTTAGCTTCCAAAGAAAGACCCGAATTGATTTTGTAGTAGGACTCTGAAAGTCACATAATAAAATTCAAGCTGTTGACTTTCTTATCTGATTGCTTGAACTTAGATAGAGGGAGACTTGGAGGATGTGCCTTTAGTTAAAGGTCTCATTAATGCTCAGAACTAGATTGATAAATATTCTGTTAGATATTGAGCTAAGTTATTCTATAGTGTATTTTCTCCCATTAAAACAAAAGCCTTATTTTTTATCTGAAGTGATCCATATTTAAATGTGTTTTCTTCCGTTCAATTGAATTGCAAATTTGAGAAAAACACAGCTTGAAAAGTCCACTGGCAACAAATGATACCCTTTCAAATAGGAATTATTAATTCAGGAAAACTCCAAGGGAAATAAATACACCTTTCTGCAACCAAGGTGAGCTCATATTTTGGACTAAATCTCACTGAAAAACTGTCCTCCTTCCAAATTCTACCATATGATAAGCACTAATTTGGTTAGAAATTACATAGCTTGGATTTTTTTCATAATCAGTGTTTTTCTCAGACATGATATTTTTGTAAAATGTGGCATCTTATGAGAAGAATAAGAAAAATCATATGATGATTATCAGTACATATATCTTATTGCATTTTATTCCCATTACTAAATTGCAAGGCACATGTTAAGCAAAAACTGTTATAATAAACACAGCTACATCTGACATGAAAACTCGTACTACGTCGATGGATATTTGTATCTGTACATGTTATCTACACACGTTACCTAGACTTTTACAATGCATTTGTTTTCGTCAACTTTTTTGCAGCTGTGACCAAAACACCTGGCAAGAACAACACAGAAGAGGACAAGTTTATTTGGATGTTATGGTTTCAAAGATCTCAGTCCATAGATGGCTGACTCCATTGCTCTGGGCAGGTGGTGAGGCAAAATATCTTGGCAGAAAGGTGTGCAGGAAGGAAAGAAGCTAGGAACATGGCCCCAGGAAGCAGAGCGGAAGCTCTTCTCAACAAGGACAAAATGTAAACCCCAAAGGCATGCCCCGTGTGATCCATGTCCTCCAGCCACATCCTACCTGCCTGCAGTTACCTCCCAGTTAATCCCAATCAGTGGATTAATCCATGGATTAGGTCAACATTTCACCTCTGAATGTTCTTACATTGTCTCACATGAGCTTTGGGGACAAGCCTCATATCCAAACCATGACATTTGAATATTTTTTCCATTTGTTATTAAGAGGCAGAGTAGTAATGCAACCCCAAATTATGCCACTCAGACATAAAAAAATATTTTGAGCTAAAGAGAAATGAAAAAAAGCAGACATAGGAGAGATCTCTCTCCCCTCTTCCTGTCTACCTGAAAACAGACCAGCAGTTCTCTTCATGAAGCTTGGGTAGGTCCTTCTCTACCCACCCTCTCCCAACCCCTATGCCAGGAAAAGATAACAGGTTTGTTACCAGAGACAAGAAAACACTGAGAAAGAGTCTTACAAGCAAACCTTAATAACCAGCCCTCATCTAAATCCATCCCCCCTTATATTTGTCCTTCCACAATTTGCTGCTCCTAAAAGCTTGAAGGTCTTTCCATTTGTCTTGTCATTTTTCTTTGCCAAGATGCTACATAAGCCCAAATTCTCACCACTCCTCAGCTACTCAAGAGAGAGCTCACGCGTGCATAACATGCACATGTTAGGATGTGTTTGCAAACTTCTGTTTTTCCCTCTTAATCTACCTTTCATCAGGACCCTAGAAGACAAACCTAAGATGAATAAAAGAAAAACATTTTTTTCTCACTACAGGTACTATAATTCCTTGAGAAAGAAAACAACTTTGCCTTTGTAA
Organism: Urocitellus parryii; assembly: GCF_045843805.1. NCBI lineage: Eukaryota > Metazoa > Chordata > Mammalia > Rodentia > Sciuridae > Urocitellus > Urocitellus parryii. The sequence continues at coordinate 8,559,462 of NC_135533.1, forward strand.
ACTAAAGAATAAAAGCTACATTTTACCAAAATTATTAATTTATTTCACACCTTGAAATCACATGCACTTCAGAAATTTTCTGTATTTCTCTTTTGTTTGCTTGCTTGTTTGTTTTTCCCATGCAGGGCTGAGGATCAAACTCCTAGGATGTTCAGCATGTTAAGTAAGCACTTTACCACTGAGCTATACCCCCATGCTTAGTAAATTCTTAAAAGGAATCATGATAGTAGCCTACCACTTCTTCAATTACTTTCAAATAAAGGCCAAAACAAAACAAAATAAAATATGGCTCATTCTCTCATTATGTATCAGAAATAATGGAAGATTAGACCAATTGGTTCTCATTATTTTCTGCTCCTCACTTGAGTAGATCATTTGATCTGCTTTGTAAGCAGGACTACAAATGCCATTCTTTCCTTTTATTAAATATGAATGATTGTTTAGAATACTTTTATGATGGATAATAAATAAGAATGGATAATACAAAGTTAAGGGACTGCAAAATTGGGTCTATTTTAAAACGGGGCTACCCAATATCAGGTGTTTCTTTAGTAGATATTATTGGGTTGACCTTGCTACCCATTAAAATATTTAAAAGAGACTTGCCATAGTCATCAATTTCAATAAAAAGCAGAAACAGGAACCTGCAATTATTTTGTTTCATTAGGAATTTAGCTTTTCCTTCAATTAATGATGGGGGAAAGAGGCACATTTAATTTATTGCATATTTTATTATGTCTAAAGCCTTTGAAGATAATAAGTATTTTCTGAAATTTACTCACTAGAGGTAGATCATATTTTTTTCCTTTATTGGCATGAATAAAAATAATTTGTGAGTTAATATAGAAAGTAGAAACTAAATATGTTCAAATATTTTAAGGTATCCAATATTTATCAGTTAAATTCATATTATTGTTTATATTATTGAATTTCATTACTTCAGATTTATTATAGATTACTTAGTCATTCTATTACTGGGAAAACTCACAAAAGAAAAGAAAAGATGGTTTTCTTCTTTTTTTAAATAGTTTTTTCAGTTGTACATGGACACAATACCTTTATTGTGTTTATTTATTTTTATGTGGTGCTGAAGACTGAACCCAGGGCCTCACACTTGCAATGTAAATACTCTACCACTGAGCCACAACTCCAGCCCTCTTATTTTCTTAATATTTTTATATTTCATGATAAATAGTCACATGTATTTGCATGACAAAAGTCAATAAATTGAAACAATAAAATGACAGAAGCCTTATATGCTAACAGTCTAAATATTATCACAAATTCAACTCCAAGTCACCTTTATCCAAGTCAAATATTTTTGAAACACAATGTTTTATTTCTTCCTTATAAGGAAATAATTAAAAGAGTATGTGAAGTTATCTTATGCACAGGAATTTTCCACCTTATCATAAACTTCAAGACTAAAAATATAATAAAGGTTTAGTTTAGAAAAAAAATTGATTCTGTATCAAAAGGAACTGAAATAGGATAGAAGAAAGATAGGTAGAAAGGAAGGACAAAAAAAAAGAAACAGATCTTAATTATAAGAAGACTTGCATATTTTCCAGGTATGTCACTCCCTAAGCCAGTCTCTCTTGGGAACTCTATAAAACTACCTTTGTACTATTAATTAACCGTTCCATACACAATAAAATAAGAGAGCATGATATTTTGATAAACCTATAATTTAGGGGACTTTCCAACACTATTTATTGATCAGATAATGCAGAATACATCAGTCAGAATCCTCAGATCCACCCAAACCCATTTTGAGATCACTGGACTGATACCATTCCTACATACCTTTCCATACTCACCTCTCACCAAGATTCCTTTAAAAGAAGAGTTGGGAACCCCCACATACCTCTCTCACTCTCCAAATGGATGTCATTCTCCTTTGAATGTGTATTCCTTGCTTACTCAAAGGCATCCCCTTGAATATGTACCACTTTCCTAATTCAACCCCAGTCTATGCCTCTGAGAGGTGGGAGCTGTAATTTTTTCTTGTGCATGAGCCAAGAGTCTCACTGGTCCTGATTGGAGCTCCCCTTTCTCTCCAGAAACTCTTTAGACCCTTCTTCAGGTATACCTCTTCTCGCATGACAGAAGCATGTTTTATAGAACTTACGTTGGGTCACTTAGATTGCTTAGTTGTATTGAACACTACCAGAATCTGCAATTCCAAACATGCCTTTTGGCACAAGGATTATTTTGAATTGATTGTTTTGAGAAATTGGAGATATAGGGTAAGCTCCCAAATACAGAAGTTACTCTTTTATAAAGGAAATTTGTACGTATAAAGGAAATCTCGTGCTGGGGCTGTTGCTAGCGGTAGAGTGCTTGCTAGCATGTGCGAGGCACTGGATTCAATCCTCAGCACCACATAAAAATAAATAAAATAAAGGAATTGTGTCCAACTACAACTAAAAAAAATTAGGGAAAAAAAGGAAGGAAATCTCTTAGCATAGGGTGTCTCCCTCTCAGTAGTCTGAGAGGTATGCCTGAATCACTGGAGACTTCTCCATGGAGAAGACCCTGATTAAATCAGCAGAACACACCCAACTCTTGTTAGCCTGCCGTGGTGCTCTGTATGGACGCCTTGCCCTGGCTGCCTCCCAAGCACCCTCATTTGCTTCAGTTGAAGAAGGTATTCATGCCTGGTCATTCAGCCAACTTCCTGAGACTCACTCATTTCATGTATAAGTGAGGTAGACATAGCATAGTCTTTTGTTACAGGGGTCCTTTTTCAGTTAAGAATTCAGAGGGTAAAGGGAAAGTGATTTTTCCTCCCTTAGGATAACTTTGTGTCATGTATTGAAAATAGGGCTTAAAAGTAGCAGATGTTGATGTCATAAAAAATCATGAGTAAGATTAAAGATGAGATAAAGAGTTATAGACACATGACTTTTCAAAATTGTGAAATATTCCATCATATAGATAAGTAGAGAGGCGAATACAAAACCCTGACATACCTCCCAGATTTAACAAGTATTTACTTTCACCACATATTTAGATCATTTAAAAAATTTAAATACCGCCTAGCTTTGAAGCTCTTCCTGATATTTTGTTCTTGCATCCAGAGAGATCGGCCTATTCTTAAGTCAGTACATGTCTTTCCCATCTTTTTAAAAACAATCTGTTACAAATTGGTGTATTTTTTAAATACACGCATAATATTACTTGATTTTAAAATTTTATATGGAGACTGTCACAGGAGAAGTGTCTCCAAAGAAGAATCTGAGGAATTCCCATAGAGGAGGACCTCGCCTTAGGACCAGCAGACTTTGGGGCATACTTGAGAGAAAAGTATTTCAGCAAGTGCCAATCAGAGTCATAGACAGGTTTACTTACAAAAACAGGGGCACATTCAAGGGAGAAGGTGGACTATAGTTAGGAACTAGGCTGGAGGTGGAGCCAGGTTGGACCAAGCAACTTTGCCACAGATTTCCCTGTGATTATACACTGCCATCAGGCTACTTGTGGCATGCAAGGGCATCTTTCTTTCAGTGGTTCCTGGGTGTATTTCATATTTTCTGCATTTGAGAGGTTCACAGAGACGCAGTATCTCTCACTTCATCCCAAATCCCTAACTCATTACCACTAATCATGTGGCACTCTACAACTTGTTTTAATTTTTCACTCAACACTACAGTCCATGCTGTGATCTAATCTATTCATTTTGATAAAATCATTGATAGCTGGATAACCTTGGGGAAGCTACTAAATTCTCTATGCTTCAATTTCCTCATCTATATAATGGAGACAATAATAAAAGGTGTGGGTTACAACGAATAGATCCATGTGTACAGAAAGAAAATGTCTATTAGTGCAAGCTTCTATATCTTAGTGCAAGCTTCTATATATTTGTCCTATGAGGTGAACTGTTAGCTCTGTGCAAATGAACAGTTTTTACCCTGCAGCACAATGACAAACTCATTTCTCAGATTATACCAAATCTAACTATTCAGTAGTCTATGAGAAACAGTTTCTCTGCCCAACCTACTAGTAGACACTTGGCATTGTAGAAGCATATCTTTCCACAGTCTAAGCAAAATGAAATATAAACTTATTTAGTTTTCATTTCCAATTTTTCTCTGTTTATTGGATATTTGAGTGCTCTTATCTTGAAATGATTCTCATCTTTTAGGAGTGGACTTTGGCTTCCCTCCTTTTGCCTGATGTACTAAATGATGAAGAAATTCCATACCCAAATGTTTAAGATATCAACTGGTAAGTGATGTTCCTTCAGATTTACAGAATGCAAACCATCGGTTGACCTTTAGATAACACCAGAATGTGTAATGCCCCTCCTTATTCTAAATCTAAAATTCTAATTCTAATTCTTTAATCAACTAACACACAGATGTAAATTGCTGTGGTGTTTAACTTGCAGAAAAGTTGCAGGTCTTTTTAAAGATCTATAGAGGAACTAGCTCCAGGTGGTCAAGGTCAATAGCGATATTCAGAGCACAGGGAAAAATGAGAGAGACTTATGCTCCTGTTGAGAAAGACGCCACTCAGCACATAGCTTCTCTGCCCATTTTCCCAGGGTGTATCTCCTTTCTTCCTTACAAAAGTTCTGTTGTAGCTGAAGAAACAAATATGGTGCTTTGGGGAAGATAAGATGGCACTCTGCATCTTCTCAGAGCCAGCCCTTAAACAAAGTTGATTTTTCCTTTTTCCAACCCTTGTCTTCTGAATATTGCATTTTGAGTGACAACTAGACATACCTGGACCTGGTAACACTCTGTTAAAAATCCTTTGCTTATTTTTTTTTTTACCAGGTCATATTTTTCCTTTTTCATAATTTTTTCAGGATTTTGTATATTCTGAAAATTAGTGTTAGTTTTATGAATTTTGTTTGATTTTTATTTATTTATTTTTTGTGGTGTTAGGGATCAAACCCAGAGCCTCGTACATGCTAGGCAAGTGCTCTACCACCGAGTTACATCCCCAGTCCTTGTTTTGTGAATTTTAAGTAGATTCTCTCCATCAATGTCATAACAAGTTTGCTTTTGTAGTTTTTGTTGGTGGTGGTATAATATATTGTAGTTTTAAACTTTAATATACTGTAGTTGAGTTCATAAGGTTTAGTCTTTAATAGTTTTAATTTTATAGCATACTGAAGAAATTCTTTCCTGACTGATATGAAAATATACTTATGTATATATCCATTTTAATTTATTTTTAACTGAAACATGAGAAACATAAAATTATATATATCCATAGGATACCATATGATGTTTCCATTCATGTGTACATTGTGTAATGGTTAAATCAGATCAAAAACATCTATTTTCTCCAAATTCATTTCTTTATGGTGAAAACTTTCAAAGCCCTTCCTGTAGCTTCCTTGACTGTGAAGGGCATTTTTATTATCTCTAGAACCCTATTGAGCAAGACGACACCAGAACTGCTTATTTTATATATTGCATGCTTTTATTTTATCTTATTAACAAGCACAAAGTTTTAAGTTTTTAAGTTAACAGTATAAAAGGCTCCTATGGAAAGTCAGGAACTCTCTGCTTCATCTTTCAAAATCATCACCATTACCCTCCACTACTGATGCAATGTTCTTTTTGTATGTGTCTATTTAGCTACAAAATAGGCATATAAATCTATTCTTAGGTTTATTATTTTTAAATATTTACTATTGGTTGATTATTTATTTATTTTTATGGAGGTGGGTATCAAACCCAAAGCCTCATGCATGATAGGCAAGAGCTCTAACAGAGCGAGAGCCCACACCCTCTTATTATTATTTTAGATGAGGTTTAAACTCCTAGTGCTAGTTCCTGTACTCCCCACTTCTTATCATCAGTACTTTAGATATACTCCCTGTTTTGATAAATAATTTTATTTGTATTAGCACAACTTTCCAAGAATTTTATCGAGTCTAGCACAGAGTATGAAAAATGTTTTTTGAACGAAAATTTGAAAAACTTTCTTCAATCTTCCTCTTCTTCTTCTTCTCTTTCTTTTTTTTTTCTTTTCTTTTCTTTTCTTTTTTTTTTTTTTTTGCAGATTTTATTTGGTAGATTTAGCTATTTTCACATCAGCAAGTAATCTCTCATCATAATACCTACAAGGAAAAATCACATAGGACAATCCAACTGCACCCTAACCCCAAAGAACAGGGAGTCCCTCCTGGAGAGCTGGGCTCAGGACCCAGCTACATGGAGAGCTCTCTAGTAGCACCCAATAGCTGTCACCCTGGGGAGGCCACTGGTCCTCATCCTCATCATTTTCATGTGCCTTTTATTTATGTTGCATTGCCTTACTACTTTGTTTCTGTTTAAAGAAACGCACCTTTTGGAATTTTCTCCAGATGGCAAAAGTGGTGCCATCACAGACGACTCCGCCTGCTCCTCATTAGAGGTGTTCCAACCTGCCTGAGGGCTGCGGTTCACTCCTACCTGGGGGTCACGCAGGGGCCTCCTTCTGCTCCCATGCTGCGGATTCTTCTCTGTCAAATCTCTGGTTTTTGAATTTTTCTTTGACTTCTAGGTTTACTCTGTTATTGGAAGAGGACATTTGCCATGTTCCAACATGTGTGCTCCACGCAAGTTTTGAGGCTGAAATCCTCACCCCTGACACTTCTGCATTAGATGGTGGGGCCTTCAGGAGGTGTTTGGGTGATAGGGATCAGAGCCCTTAGAAAGACACCCAGAGAAATAGAGGACGTCTCTTGCCATGTGAAGATGCAGCTAGAAGGTGCCACCTACAGATCAGAAAGAAATCCCTCACCACACAACTAACTGCTGGCACCTTCATCTTCAACTTCCCAACCTCCAGAACTGTGGGGAGTGAATTTCTGTTGTTTCTAAGCCACCCAGCTTGTGGTATTTTGTTACAGCAATCTAAATGGACACGTGGTGGTCTCCCTGGCATGAAAGCAAAGGAGGTCTATTTTTTACATTTACTACGTCTGAGAATACATGTGTTTATTCTCATACCAGTTTCACAAGTGGCTGGTATGTTACTAGAAGCCAGGAAAAGTTGGGAAAGGGGAGAGTGAAAGGAAGACTAACAAGCACTAAGTTTAATAGCTATAATTATTTTAATAAAAGTTCTGGGGTGCATTGCACAGGAAGGTGGCTACAGATAATGACCATGTACCATCAATTGTTTTAAAAAGTTAGACGAAAGGCTTTTTATGCATTCACTATGAAGAAATAAATGTTTCAGGAGACAGACATGATTACCCTGATATGAACACTATGCAATATATACATGTGCATCCAAACATCACGTGGTACCCTGTAAATGTGTATAATTGGTATGAATCACTTAAAACTTAAAAAAAATGAGAGAAATGGTGACTATAGAATTATAGATTAATATTTTTTGGAATTTTGTAAGACATTCTTCAATTATCTTCTTGCTTCCAGTGCTGCCACCAAGGAGTCCAAAGCCGTTTGATAACGCAATCTTTGTATGCAATGGAGCTTCTGTTGGTTGGTTTTTTCCCAAGCTCATGGAACCCCCATTTTGTGCAGATTATTTTAAAGTTTTATAATTAAGTGTTTTGATGTGGGTGTATTTTCATTCACTTGGCTGGACATTCTGTTTTTCCTCTCATTCTGAACACACAGAGCCCACAGTTAAGGGAAATGTTCTACACATTTTTATAGATAAATCCATGCCTTCTGCTTTCTCTTTTTTGAATTTCCATTATTTTAATATTGGCCATCTCATATAATTTTATGTGTTCTGTTTCTTTCTTTTTCCTTTCTGGGTTCTTTTCTCCCTCAACTTTATTTCTTAAAACATACCAAGATTTTAAAAAAAAAAATTACTGTGATTATATTTTTAACTTATAGGAATATATATATATCTCCAAATGCCATGTGATATAGCAGTTTATTGTTGTTAGTAAATTAACTTTTTTGTGTCAATCTGATTATGTTATTATGTAGTTTTGCACCCCCTCACCCTCCAGGTAATTTCTATTTTTTCCAAGCTTTTTCTTTTTCTCTTTTGTGTGTGTGTGTGTGTGTGTGTGTGTGAGAGAATGTGTGTGAATGTGTGTTTGTGTTGTCGTTGGTTAGTTTATTGATTTTCTGATCCATGCTGCAAGGTTTCCTGAAACCCCTGACAAGAAACCTGGATTTCAGTCTCTATAACTTTCCTTGTGGGGTGGTAAGGACTTTGTATGTTATTGATCTATGGCAGCTTCTTTAAATCAATACTTGTCACCTTGAAAATAATTACATTTAATTTTTATGCTTATAATTAAGAGATTATTTCCAATTTTAAATGCTCCATTTAAAGGTACTTAATGGAAAAAGTTTGTTACAAACAGAAATCCCCCCCAAAAATAAAATCATCCATAAAGATGAATACATCATTTTACTATCCACGAAGTAAACAGTTTCTACTAATACAAATGTGAGGTTTCACAGAACCCCAGATATGTAAAATTGACATTTACCATTGAGTACCTGAACAAATCTAAGCTAAATAATCACTAATGATATTTTTGGGATGGAAGAAAACAGCTGCATGGTGTAATGGCAAGACAGGAAAATAAAAGGAACCAAAATCATGTAATGTAAGTTCCTCATTTAGCGGAAATCATTCCCAACATTTGCTGCAAATGGTATTTCTATTTTTTGTATGATTGTCACTAAAAAATTTAAATGGTGTACAACTAGAAAAAATTGCTTTCCTAATTATCCCAAAATTATACTCAAGAATTCATCAAATCTTTAAAATTACCGATTTGAAAGGAAATGAGAGCTTTCTAATATAACTTTAACATTAATGCTCAGAATATGAACAATAACACTGAGCTTTGCTTAAAACAATTTGCGAAATTCTTTTCTTGGAAGAGGAAATGCAGGGCAGTAGTAGAACCTCCAGAAGTAGATGATTCCATCATCAGATTTAGAAGCCTGAGAGAAATGCTGAAAGTGTTAAAAAAAAAACTGGTTATCAAAATAAAATTAAAACCCAGAATCCTTAGTGCTTTCTACTAATTACCCACAATGCCGTTGATCACTCCTTCCTTCGCCTTCAGATTAAGCTATGCTGTGGTTTACAGCCCCTGAGGATTAATTTGGGAGTTTGGTTCTCAGCATGGCCATGTGAGAAGTGGTGGCACTTTTCTGAGGAGAAGCCTCATGTATAGTAATTGACTGAGCCTGGCTCCTCCATGGTCTACTTCCTGTCTTACCATCAGATCACTTTGCAATAGTTCCCATTAAAATGGCATTTGCCATTGAGCCCTCACCAGAGCCCAAATTGATGGAGCCACCTGATCTTGAATTCTCAACCTCCAAACTGTGAGCTAAATAAATCTCTTTAAAAAAAAAAAAAAAGTACCCAGCTTCATGCATTTTGTTATATCAATGGGAGATAGACTGATACAAACTAAAAATTTTCAGCTGTTATTATTTTAATGTGTTGTTAGTCTTCTACAGAAAATGTGAGTGTCCCCCAACTGTATCTAACATGCATTGCCTGCTTTTAACAATCTAAAGTAATGGTAATATACAGTAAGGTACAAAGTAGACCAGATGCCTGATACATTCTGATTCATACATAAAGGTATAAATCATGTCAAAATGGTATTAGTTGAATCTGGAAAATATTAAACATTTCCAGAAATTGCCAATTGCCGAATTTTTTTCACCTAAAATAACAAAATTGTAACTTTCATTATAGCAGTAACTAACACAAAATAGTATATTGCAGCATGAATTTCTTATACCATATTAATGAGGCATGATTGATGAACTAAGAGATGTGTATATTTACAGATGGTTGAATTTGGAGGTAAGTCTATACCTACAAAACCATCACTATAGGTATATGAATCGAATCAGTGTAGCACTGCACATGGAAACACAAAGGCAGAGAACAGAATATGTAAATTCAATCAATAGCATTTGTAATTCTCTTTAAGGGCTTTGCTACAATGTGAGGACTCCATTCCTAGGTATGAAGTAAAATAATAATTTATTTTAAAATATCCTATAAAATTTGAGAGAGCAAAGTCCCATCAAGGATTTATTTAGAAATATATGCCATAATTGTGTTTGTGAATTTTGTTTCTATTTGCACTTATATTATAGTAGCTGATTCTCACATAAAATCCTAGCATGACCACATCTTCTTCATACATATTACATTTTATGATATTTGGCCTGGCGATAGAACAATCCAGAATATGAAGTTATTCTTTGTCTTTACAAATGTTTGATACAGTGACACAGCCATATCAATGTTTAGAGCAGCACAATTCATAATAGCTAAGTTATAGAAGTAACCTGGGTACCCTTCACCAGATGAATGGATAAAGAAAATGTGATACACACACACACACACACACACACACACACACACACACACACGATGGAGCATTACTCAGCCATGAAGAAAAATGAAATTGTGGCATCCTCTGGTAAATGGAACTGGAGACTATCATGCTAAGTGAAATAAGCCAGTCCCCAAAAGCTAAAGGTTGAATGTTTTCTCTGATACATGAAAGTTAATCCAAAATAAGGTGACAGGTTTAAAAAATATATATATATAAAAAAGATCAGTGGAGTAGACAAAGCAGAATGAAGGTAAGGGAGGAGGAACGGGATAGGGAAAGCCAGTGAAAGAAATCTGACCCAACAGTCCTGTGTGCACAGATAAATATACCACAGTGAATCTCACCATCATGTACATCCACAAGACACTAATTTACAACAAAAATGATTATAAATAAATAGCAGAAAAACCAGTGGAGTAGAGGCAAGGGAACAGAGGGAAGAGGCATAGAGGAAGGGAATGGGAAGCCCTGGGTACTGAATTAGGACAAATTATATTTCATTTATAATTTATAACTGTGTCATTTATAATCATGTCAAAGTAAATTCAGTTGTCATGTGTAACTAAAAAGAGCCAATAAAAACTAATTAAAAAGTAGTCCCTCTGATTTCCACCTTCTCTAGCTTGAACATATAACAATACATATCAAAGCATTTGTGTTTCCCAATATGCTTATCTAAAGGGTGTCTCTGCTGTGCAAGCTGCATAGTTATTCCACGGTATCGATTCCTAACAGAAACGATTCCGAGGGAGTGAGGGAGTGTGTGTGCACATAATAGTAGCATTTCTCAGTCGGGGCCTTTTGCTTGATGTAACACCCAAACCTTGAAATGAATAGTGTTTGCTGAGTAGAGAAAAGGGACAAACACGCAGCTATCATCATTCAAGCAGCAACAATACATTTATTCTGAAGCAGTAATTTCTTCCCAGTGAACTCTTATAAAGGCATTCAGCAGTGCATAATCACTTATTCTTCATGCCATCCACATTGTTAGTCTCTGAATACACAAATCACCATAACAACGTGGAAAATGAAGAAATATGATCATTCTGAGTTTTGTTGTTCAACCATCTCAGCATTTTTCCTGATTCAATATGTGCTCAATTGTTCCTATGAGCAAAATTGAATGATTTCCGCCATTATGTTGCACTTTCTTCTTTAAAAGAACTTAGCCAAGTCCCCAGAGAGGTTTAGGTATCCCCAGAATTCCTGAATCTACTCCCTTATAGGTTTTAAACTTATTATTACAAAACACGAATTTGATGAAAAGTGTTCTGCTCCAAACTTCTTTCTTCTTTAACAACCTCGAAGGATTTCATTAGATTTACCCTCCTGTGGTAGTGATATTCTGATCACCTTGGGGTGCCCTGCCTAAATGTGTTACTGCTTTGGTGGGTCCCGTGAAGTGAAGTCATTTCTCTCTTTCTCTGCCTTTCTTCTGACCTCTCTACTTAATGGTATTGAAATGCTAACAACATATCAGGTGTCCTTCCTCTTACATTTGAATTAAATTATCTTGTTATATATTGTCAACAGACTTTCAATCCCAACGTACTTTAAAATTAATGCCGTACTAAATTAAATGACTGATATGCATATACTTTGGCAAATGTTGTGATTAAATGTCAATGTTTCAAATACAATTATTATTTGATTCAAATCTGACTAGATATAATTTCTTTCTTTCCTTTTCCTGAATATATTTAGTTCCTTTTTAAGCCCATTAAAAAAAAAATCGACCTTATTTATGTGTCGTATTCTTTTCTCTCACATTAGGCTGTGACTCCATAGGGTAGAAATATTTATCAACATTTCTTGTACTTCCCAATGATCACGGGGCATTTGCTTAAAGAGTGCAAAACTGGAAAAACAAGGTGGGGCTTCTCAGGTGAGGGCAATCTGGGGTGCACCCCTTTCTTTTGAGTTTCCTCTATGCTCAGCTAAACCAGTTTCCTCTGATGGTTCTCGCCTTATCTGAGGCCCTTTGGTAAAGAGTGCAGTGATTGGAAATGATCACTTTCCACTCAATTTAGTTAATGATTTAGTTTTCTTGTTAATATTTTAAAATGATCCCGTGTTATATACACAGACCACAAAATATGCTTTTTGATCAAAAACCCAGCAACCTCTAAAAAGAATAGCAGAGTGGTCGCATCCCGCATCCCATCACCCCTTTGAATGTACAGCTTCCCCCAGGAACCAAACCTGAGGCAAGAAATATCTACCACCAAAAGATTTTCTTGGTGAAATAGTAGTGGCAACTCTAGGGGAAAGAAGGTATTGAAATTGAGAGGACAACATCAGCCACGGAAGAGAGTACACTCTGACACAAAACTAGATCAAAAACAATTGAGACTTCATTTACATTTGTAAATAATAAGATCAGAAAATAAAGTGAAGGGAACTCGAGTACAAGCAGCAACCCATGGTTTTGAAAGGTAGGCACCCGCCAGACCTCCGTGGCCAGGGAAGTTGTGTTTGGAATACATCAGTAATTTTCGAATCTGTAGGAGCAAGTTTTGTAGAGCACATTGTCCATGTATATTCTCCATAGTGAATTGAACCTGTTGTGCTCGGCAACACATTAATTGAATAATTAAGACACAGCAGGATAATGTTAAACTTTTGACCTAACATGCATTAAAAATTTAAGTTTACTCACAGGAACAAATAAGCCCACAGAAGTTCAAGCAAATAGCATTGTACATCAGATCTCTGGAAATGTGGCTGACTTCATATTTCCCACCTCTGCTTTTTCCCCCTCTCTAAAATCATACATTAACTATGTCTTGTATATAAAATCTGTAAATATAGTCAAATGTCTGTGTGACATTTGATTTCAACGTGAACAGAGTGCACATATTTTAGATTGGAAAACTGAAGAGCAGGTTTAGAAACAACGTGTTTTTTCCATGGAGCTCTTAAGAGGGAATGATAGTAAGTAATGGTACCAGAAGAGTAGGACTCATGTTAAGAAGATGAGGCTACATGCTCAGACTGTGGTTGCTCTTGAATTATAAGCTGAGAAGTTTGTATTTCACTCTTGTCAATGGAGGGCCAGTGAGAGTTACTGAACTGGCTCATTACAGACTCCTGTAAGCATTGTGTGAGGTTGAACTAGGTAGTGGGTTAGGGATATATTGGGTCAGTCAGAGCAAGATCTTAAAAAGCCCCTATATGTAATCACCTGTATGCAAGACAGCAGTGTATGTTCCTAGGGTGGTAATAGGTAGCAACATTAGACATGAAGATATAAAATCATGGAGAAAGAGTGATTTGATGATGTGTATCAGGGATTTTATTGTTGTTGTTGTTGTTTATTTACTTGATTTTATTGTACATAATATTTTACATGGTTGTTCCCAATGTTCACACTGACTTGCAGGAGATGTTTTGGATTTCTGTGCTCAAAGTTGCTCAATTGCTTCCTCTGCTGCTGTTGATTTGTTTTCTTTCTGATTCAAGGTGGGTGCTTTCATATAAAATCAAATTTTTAATTCCTTCTCTGGCAATTCTTTCCTGGATTCTTTGCTTTGCATGATTATCCCTCCAGGGAAACCAGCATCCTAATATCACCCAGATAAGTCCTCCTACTCCAACATCTCATGGTCTTCTAATTCTTCTCTCCCCTTCCGGGGCTTACCTGGCTCCAGTATGGCCACCATAGGGACCAGTGGGCCCCTCCAGTCCTACCTGCCCTGTTTGTTGTTTAAGCAGTCTGCAACAGACACTGTTAAGAGTTGAGCAAATATCCCTTCGTGACTTAAGGACTTACTTCCCCTGACATTTCCTTACCTAAAGACGTCACTTTTCCCAAAGTCACTTCCCTCCTCCTGGGGTATCTTATCCACTGACTGGTCAGAGTGGAAGGGAAGGTCCTGGGCCCATGACCCAACTCAGGTCCATGCTAAGGGACAGCTGAGGCTGAGGGCAGCTGGTAAGAGAACACGAGAGATAACCTCCCTCTCTCCCTATCCTCCCTTCTTTCCTTCCCATTTTTCCACAAAGAGGGGTCTCAGGAGCACCCTCAGCAAAACTCCAGCATGCTAAGCTTCAACTCAGTCCAAGCCAATCACAAAATCCAAGATGGTCAAAGACCAGTGTGATTCCATGGACCAACAGCTGACAGGCAAGAAGAATGGAGTGTGAGAGAAGAATGTGGAGAAGAAGAAAGAAAGAGTGGATTTCAGGATGAGAATGGGGCTGACTGTGGGGCCGTGGGAGACATGTCCAGCCGGCAGGAAGAAGACGGCCCACATTTCAGGACAGGTTCACAGCCATCAAGGTACCTGTTGTTATCCACACAGAAAAGGTAGCTCAACTCCTGTTTTGAGCAGTGATGTTGCCAACATTGCTCTTTATTATTCTGTGAGAAAATCCAAATAGCCTAAGATCTATTACAGGATTCCTGATAAGATTTCTTTTAAACTAAATTCTCTTTGGTCTGCGTATGAGTCATGTGTTCAAATGGTCTAGCTGAAGATTTAGATCAAAATCTTGAACAAGTTTTCAGCAATGTTAAACCATTTCATCTGCTCAAAGATAACAATGACTGCTTCTTTGCAAAGTCTTCAACATGATAAGAAATACCCCCTACCCAAATAAGTCATTTTAGCCAGGGACAATACAGAACCCAGGGAAGCAAGCTCATGAATCTTAGTGCCCAGCAAGTCCAGGAATCTCAAAGGCTATCAGGCCATCAGGACTCCAACAGGATCATTGGGAGTGACTTAATATATTTTTCAGCCTCTGTGGAGAATGGAACCTAAATGGTGGCTAACTATGATCAGAAAAAAAGATAGAAAACATATACTAATCTATATATAAATCTCATTCCCAGTTTCTTATGTCAGAGAACTTTCCAAAAGCCAATTTAACCAGTTTTTGTAAATGTTTCCTCCCCCTTCTGGTAATCTAAATTCTAGAATTTAAAAACGTTATATTCCACATTATAGTATTATTCATTTCAATCTTGAAGTGAATTTCAATCTTGCACATTTAATGACATTTCCTAATATAGGACCTTAACAATGTGTACCCTGAGAAAGTGAATTCTGGAGAAGATACTTCAATTCATTAGTTTACTCATTTGCTCAAATATTAATTGAGCTAAAAACTAAACCACAGCCCGGTGCAGTGGTGCATGCCTGTAATCCCAGCAGCTCAGGAGGCTGAGGCGGGAGGATTGTGAGTTCAAAGCCAGCCTCAGCAAAACTGAGGTGCTAAGCAACTCAGTGATATCCTGTCTCTAAATAAAATACAAAAAGGGCTGAAAGTGTGACACAGTGGTCAATTGTCCCTGAGTTCAATTGCCCAATACCCTCCCCCCAAAAAAAAAATCTGCAAAAAAAAAAAAAGAAAAAAATCTTCACTTTAGATAAGTTGGAAAACCTTTCAAATTAATCCACTTTGAATCACAATAGCAATTATCTTCATTTTATAACTGCTTAATTTTAGAGTATGCAAAATATAAATAGGAATAACAAAACAGTTGAAGTCAAATTTTGTCATTTTCATTTATTTGTATTTAACTTTTACTAGAAAAATGTAGGTTTCTTTTATGCTTCAGGAATAAAAGAAGGTGCAATTAGTATTAATGTTATTTCTCAATAATAAATGTTTTTTAAAAAAATAAGTCAAAAATTACCATCAGCAACTTCTCTTAAATAAAATGAGTAATAGCAAATGTACACTTTGACTTATTTCTCATCAAATATGAAACATTTGAGGGGGTATTTACAAATTCATATGAAATCTAATATTATCATTAAAATGCCTACTTTGTATTTATATCCCTAGTCATTGATTTGACTTGGCCCCACACTTGCAGTTGTAATTTACTGAATTTATTGAGCTTATTCTCTATGCTAAGTTCCTTGTTAACAGCTTAAGAAATATAATCTAATATCATTATCAACAGTAATTTTCTGATATGCAATAACATTATATTTATTATGTGAAATACTTAAACATAAAGCTTTGTAGCAGTTTGCCACTATTCCATAGCAGGTGAGTGAAAATATACAACTCTGGGCCACTTAACCTCGATGCCCTTGCTCTCAATAAGCAGATCTAGGAAAATGCTATTTATGTCTCTCAATAACACACAGCCAGCCCCTTAAGAAAGAATTACTAGGAAGTTTGATTGGACTCACTTGGGAAGTATGGATCCCAGACCCACAGCAGTGTGGGTACCACTAGGGGAAAAAAAAATCTTCAGCCTCCTCAGACCTATCAAATCAAGACCTCGAAGGAGTGTAGCCCACGGAATTGTGCTGCAACAATCTCCAGGTGATTGATCTGTCCCAAGTGGTGAGCATCATAGTGATAAAATGTCAACTTTTTACAATTTAAACACTATTTCCTTTTCTTGCATATGAAAATAAAAAGAGAAAGAAATATTGAGGAAATTTTTCTTCAATTTGGATCTCTGCAGTCTCTTAAGTGATAGAAACTTTCTAAAACATAATTGCTCATTGCCAACGGCTAATAAAGCCAGTCCCAACAAAGTTCTAATGGAGATAGAAAAAAATGTTTTAAAAATTATTTTATTATAAATTGGCATCATTTGAAAAAATGAGTCAAAAATGTCTAGTGGGCTCTAAATATTTTATTGTTTTGGAAAAATGATATATGTAGATATATTTTAATGAACCAGCTTGTGTATACTCCCAGCATATTGCCCAAAGAATTAATAAATGTTTAAAATCTAAACCTCTTTTTCCTACACATGGTTTCTTAATTTCAAAGAATAAAAGGAAATATGTATGAAAAACTTGTTGACTCTCCTGATGGTTAACCTCACTGAAGATAATGGTTTGAAGCCATGAACAAATTAGCTTAAAAAAAGAAAATACAAGGTAAGAATAATCATAATGGAAAAATTTTCAAGCATTCTCCATACCACGATCCTATTTTTAGGTATGTGGTGATCGTTTGATATATCACTACTAATGTATTTTTCAAAGAAAGTAATAATGAGCTGGAGTTCCAGGTCACTGTCCCATGCTTATCGATGGATGACACTTCACGGAATAATTAAGGAAGCCTGGTGTTTATATACTCTTTTCATAAGCACTTTCATCACTGTGAATTAAATTAGGAGTACTCAGCCTATTATAACTACACAGAACAGATTCAAAACAGTGTGAAAGCTTTTTGTCTAGAATAGTATGTTTTTGTGGCAAAAGGTTAATTTCACTATATTCATTCCATTAGAACTCAAAGAGGGCAATTTCACTCAGATGTTGGAACACATGAATTGGGACTGTCAAATGCAAATTCCACTAAAATTAAATGCCTACTTAAAAAGAATTGTGCTTGCATTTCAAAAGCATTACATTTAGCTGATGGCATGCAAAATTGTCGGAAAGTAATACTGATTTATAGAATTTTGCATTGCCAGCCAACGTTGGGGAAAATGGGAGAACCAGAGGGACTCAAAAGAATTTGATCTTTTCATGAAGAAAAAAAAATACTAGTGATGGAAATATTACAAAGAATAAACTGAACGGGGCTGTGGAACTATTCAAATGAATCCCGCTGTGGGGAGAAAGGAGAAATCCTGGCTTGGAGCTGAAGTGCACCTGTTCCTTTCTTCTATTATCATCTTGTCTTTTTAGTGGCAGGATATGTCACAATCTCACCTTCATACAGCCGTGCCTGAGCCAGAAGCCACTTTTCACTACCAGAGAGTAGAAGGGGAAGAAGGGCAAGGGGAGAGGAGGCAACAGAATGGAGAAGTGAAATAGATAATAAGAGAGACCTGGGAGTGAGAAAAAAAAAAGGCAAAATAAATGGAGGAAAAAGCAGGTGGAGTAATTTAAAAATACCGTGAAAGTGAGGGAGAAGAACGAGAAAGAAAAATAAGACCTGCAAAGACCAAAGCAGACTATTTGCACATGTGATTTTTCTAATCGGGCATGATTTTCTTGTTTTATTTGGTAACACAATGGATATCAAAGAAAAAAAAATCTTCCAAGTAGGTCCTATTCACCATGGTTGCTGCTAACATTTCAGGGACACATCCTCTTTATTCTTTTTAGCTGTTACCCTGTTCCAGCACTAGGCAGAAAGAGAACATTTCTTTTCCAGCCCTTCTGCTGTCAAGAACAGATTTGCACTAGCAACCTTAAAAAGTGTGCTCTGAAAGAACGGCTCCAATGAAGACATCCAGGGCAGACTGAGGAGAAAGCAAAGCACTCGTCAGCTTGCCGAAGGGGACCCAATCCAATGCACTTCCACCTGTGAATGCACTGCTTTTTCTGGAAAAAGACAACTCAGTGTGAGACAGAGAGAGCTTGGAGATTTGGGGTTAGTTGTGTGTGGAAGTGGGGGCAAGAGAGCATCCTGAAGGAATTCATTAATACACAAACCATTTTAGCTTCGTATCTAGAACCTATTTTGTTTTGTTTTGTCCTTCTCTGATTACTAAAATTCTATACTCTCTTGCACGTACAGATTGCAGATGTGTACACCTTCTCCACAGAAGGGAAAGAGATACACTGGCATCTTCCTTTAGTAAGAGGATAAATAACATTTCAGAGTTGATCAAGTACATAGAATGAATGTCTTCTTTTCTAGGCTTCAGACTCCTACCTCAATTTAGTATGAACTTACAACAGAAAACAAAAACTCAAAAGACAATTCTAAGAACTTTGTCACAAAAATGCTTAATTAATACTTGTAGACTATAAGGTTGACGTAGATAGTTGAAAGCCTTCTTGTGTTTTAACAATTGATCAGCCTATTATTTCAAGTGGGTTATTATCAAACAAAACTATTAATGTACATTATGTTAACAGTGTACATGTATCACAATGAAGCTGAACTAAAACATTAGCAGCAGAACTTCTGTTGCTCTAGTTATTTGTTGACTTATTTACCTTTTTGCAGCCTAGGTAAATAATCCCAGGATCAGTATAGGTAATAACAATGGATATCAAAGATACACAATTTAAACAAGACCAAAGAATTGGAAATGGGCTTTTATTTTCAATTGTTGTTAACCAAAATGCAGAGGTAAAGCTGTCTTTTTTCTCTGGACCTTTTGACATTTGTGGCAACACATTCTGCATTTTACTCTGTCATCTGTGATATTGGAAATGAAATGCTGTGTCTGATCAGAGGCATCAAGCATGAAGCCAAGCAGAAGATACATAAGTATCTTATGGTCCATTGCTCACAGTGATTGAGCTAGTGGCATCTTAAAGGGACACCGAGAGGTATGACACACAGCTCCATCTCTCACAGCTGCAACCACACACACACATAAGGATACACACACGCACAAGGAGGTGCCCTTCTCCTTCTGGTGCCTAGTGATTGCCTAATTGAGCATTCAGGCCTTCACAGAGTGCTCGACATGAGTGGGACTGAACGATTCTCCCCCTTTGAACTGACCTAGGATAATTTCCTAAAATTTTATTAGTGTAAATAATGAAAAATCCCACATAAACAGATAAAAAGGGAGTGCCAATGTCTACATTAAATTTTAGAGTACATGATACTATCCTACATTTCACACATTTAAAATATAATTTAGTAATTTCTATCCTAAATGAGTGTGAAGACTATAGTACTAAATTTTGTGTCTATTGCAGGGGATATATAGGTATATATACATATATCTATATAGATATATATATATCTATATAGAGAGAGGGAGATAATACACATATGTGTGTGTGTGTGTGTGTGTATGTGTGTATTTCTCTATAAAAGGAGTAAGTGAATTACAAGCCTGTGGGTCAAATCCACTCCTCTATCTAATTTTGAATTGTCCATTTATGTTTTTAAAAATGGTAAGAAGAAATCCAAAGAAGAATGGTGTGTAGTGTGTAAAAATGACATGCAATTCGAGTTCCATGTATTCAAATCCCAGTGTCAATTCAGGAAGTTCTATTGCAGCAGTCAGACTACTGGTTTCAGCTTCTGTCTGTTTATATCCATGGCTACTCTCATGATGCAAAGGCAGAACTGAGCACTTGTGACAGAGATCATATATATCCTGCAAACCCTAAAATATTTACTGTCTGGACCTTTTCAATGAAACATTTGTTAACTCAGGACTTAACCGCATGGTCGTCTGCTTCAACTGAAGTAGAAACAGTCATGTTGAGTCTAGTACTTTTATCTCAAGCCTTTTCCAGACATGTTATCTTATGTGTGATTTTTTCCCCCTAGTATTGAAGACTGAACCCAGGGGTGCTCAGTCACTAAGATACATCCCCCCCCCAGCCATTTCCACTTTTTATTCTGAGGCAGGGTCTCTCTAAGTTACCTAGGTTAGCCTTGAACTTGCGATTCTCCTGCCACACAGCCTCCCAAGTAGCTGGGATTACAGATGTGTGTGCCACTGCACTCTGCCCCAAGTTTATTCTTAACAATTTATGAATATGTAACTCTTCCCTGGCTTGTCCTCCACCTGCAACTTCTTGGGAGATAATAAATTTTATTATAGAGCACTCTAAACCAGAGTGCACATTGTTTATCCAGTAATGAAACTGAAATATGCTTTCTAGATTTCAAAAACAAGTAGTAAACAATACAAATGAGGAATATAGGATTTTAATTACATAAACCACTCTACATTTTTTAAAAGTCCTAGGTCTCATAACAAGATGCTTTAGTCAGCTTTTTCACTGCTGTGACCAAAAAAAAACCTGATAAGAACAATTTTAAAGGAGGAAAAGTTTATTTAAGCTCATAGTTTCAGAGGTTCAGTCCAGCCAATTCCATGGCTCTGGGCCCAAGGATAGGTAGGACATCATGGTGGAAGGGTGTGACAGAGGAAAGCACCTCAGAACATGACAATCAGGAAGGAGATGGAGATTTCCATCCCCCAGTGAACTAAGTCCTCCAGCCACACCCTACCTGCCTATAGTTACCACCCAGCTAATCCATTTCAGTGGATTAACGCAGTGATTAAGTTAAGGCTCTCATAAGCCAATCATTTCTAACTTTCTTACGGTGTTTTCCACATGAGATTTTGGGGGAGACCTTATATCTAAACCACAACAAAAGATATAATCATATATAATTCAAACTGCAGCAGACTTTGACCTGGAAATGGGGTGATTATGCAACTGCTTACCATCCAAAAATGGGAAGACAAGATCCACCAGTGAATGAAGTCTCAATTTTTCCTAGTGTAGCCAGATTCAGGGATTCATTTTCCATTGATTTCAACTATTTTCCTATCACAAATTTATATAAATAAATCAGAAATACCTTTAATATTACTTATGTTTTATCTTAGACATTATAACTATCCAAACATGTACAATGTATGATATAGCTCTGTATTTCTAGGTGATTCATCAATATTTATGAAATGAAAATGACCTCATGGCACAAAATTCTTCATCTCCATCATCCTATAATTTCCATGGATTACTTCAATCTTCTTCTTCTGTAACACAGACCTATTTCCAGGAAACCAAAGTCTTCTATTCATCAATGACATTTTTTTGAACTTTTGCAGGCTGGAGGCCTTGTCAATAACACTCTTCCAAGGAAATATGAGCAGAAGTCATACATGTGATTTTTAGGTTAAGGGGCTTAAAATACAGCCATGCCTTCGGTTTTCTTTTCGATACTAGCTAAAGACCAGGAATTCTGAGGTCCTAGGATAGATGGGTCCAAACAAAGTAAAGAGCCCAGTCCCTGAATTACAACAAGGAAAGCTACCTGCCAACCAAGAACACCTGCTTTGGACAGTTCTGGGAGTAAGAAGCAAACTTCCATTGTGAGAACCACTGTCACTCAAGGATTTGTTACAACAGATTGAGTTACAGTGAAGAACAATTGCCAACTCTACTGTGTTGCTAAATATAAACGGTGCACACAGCTCTGTTAATTTTTGCATACCAATCCTAGTGTTGATCAATCTTTCTCTTTTGAAATTCCTATTATCTTTGTCTTTGCATTCTTCAGGAAGACCACACTATGCAGCCTCTGCCAACCCTACCTTATCCCCAAGTCCCTCAAGCCCCCAACCAATCCTCCTGGTTTGTCATTTTCATCTTTCTTTGACAATTCTTGTTAAGAGTTTATATTCTCCCAAAACTCTGTCCAGGACCCTCTTCTGTCCCTGGTCAATAGCAATTACTTTAAAACTCCCAGAAGGAACATTACTTTCTAGGACCTTCACCTGTGGAACAGTGATCAGGTATGACTTGGGTTAAGCACTCTTTTGAAAATGGGAAACATGAAAATGTTACATTCCCCAATATGATTTATATTTTGTTATTCTATTTTAAAGTCTTAACCATAAGGAGCCAGTAAATTAGGATTTCTACATTCATGGGCATTTTCTCTTCCTTTTACAAATATATCTTTCTTGGTGTATGGAAATTGCAATACTTAGGTAGATTTTACTTTACCTTACCGGTAAGGTAGGGGAATCAGAATTATTTATTACTCCAACAAAAAAAAATTATTGGGAATTTCTCATGGGTTGACATTGAACAGAGATACGGTGTGAAAAAGCAAACATAAGAATCTTGCTTTCAGGAAGCTGATTTCAAGAAATGGGAAACAGATGATAAACACAAAAAATAATTTCAGGCTAGGACAAAAGCTGTGAAGAACAGAACTCGTAATCATGGAGATACACAGATGAACTGTGGTCATGAGGCAGGTGGCTGCTCTTCAGTTTGCTGATCGGGGTAGTGCCCACTGAGGACACAACCTAAGACCAGGAGGAGAAGGCAGCCTTAAAACATCTGCAAAGTATTCCAGGAAGAGAGAAAGCCAAGAGCAAGAGACAATGACCACAGTATGAAAGAGTGGAAGACTACCAAGATGGCTGGAGTCTCTAGTACAAAAAGAGGCCAGAGAAATAGAATGGGGGCTGGCTATGGGCAGGGAATTAAAAGTCAAATATTCTCAATATACTGACCAGCCTTCAGAAGGAAGACAAATGGGAGAACAGGAGAGTTAGGGAGCTCTTCACATATTTACCATCATGAACGTGGATAACTTGGGAAAGTCACTATTAAGTGGAGTCACTCTTGAAAAATATGGTGGTTGGAATGAATGGGCATCATGTTTTGTCTGCATCTAGAAAATAACTAGAAAGTCAACTAGAGCTTCAGAACTTTCACAGGGGTCATATCAAAAATATAAATCAACTTGGTAGTCAGATAAAAGAATTTAGGGTGAGCATTCCATTTTTATTTTAAGAGTTGTATTCACATTCTTGCTTTACTACTATATTTTTTCCTTCATTATTCTCCCAAATAGAACTACTTGAAAAGTTGAATAGTTTTCTCTTGTTTATTTTGGAGTCTTCAAGTATCAACATGCAATATTTAAGCAATATATATTTAACAAGTCAGTAAATTTTGAGTTGAATATACAGATATATGTGTATAGACATAATATATGCACATATGCACATATATGTATCAATAGATATAGACACACTGAAGACTCAACATCTCCTCTCCCTCTTTTTATGAGTTTGTTCCCAAGGGCAAAGTTAGAATCACATTGCTTTATATCTTACTTAGAAGAAACTCTGAAGATCATGGAGTCTGGAGTGGTTTATTTATCTATTAAAATCTCTGCCCTGTCCCCTTCATCCCAGCTTTGGAAACCTATGTCTGGCAACAGGTCAGGCTTTCCTGGTGACACCTGAACGTGTTCTTTGGCTGTGACTATGGGCTTGGGCCCTCATGTGCCATGTGCTGGGTGGCAGGTCAGGTTCCCTGGCCATCACCTCTATGTGCTCACATTTGCTCGAGCCATGGACCAGCTCATCACTTGGGGCTGAGATGAGAAACCACTCACACAACAGACCTGCTTTGATGCAGCAAAGATAACTGAATATTTAAACTTTCCAATTCTTCAGATAGCTAAAGAAGATTCTGAACCCCTTAGCCGAAAGCAGTAAAATATAAAGTAATAGTTTGGTGAGTTGGAAAAGCCTCTTGTACGGTCAACAGTCTGGTCTGAGATGTCGTTCTACAGGGGAAATTGCAGAGGAAACGGACTCTTTGCTTCAGTGCCTTAAGTCATTTACGACCTTTTCTAGACTTGCTCCTATCTTATCTTTTTAAAAAAACTCAATTTCTTTGCACAGTGTTCAATCTCTTAAAAAAAAAAAAAAAAGCCCAGTATGTGTGGTGCCACACAAATCTTTATAATGGAGTCTTATTTACTTATCTCTCTTTCACATCAACCCACACAATTTGACAGGATCACTCGTTTGATCTTTTCAAGATCTAAAACTCTGACCAGAAAAAAAAAAAAAAATCTGTCCCTTGAAAACACTGACAAAGGCAGGTTTCCCTTGCTTGCCAAAATAAATGTGTGAATACACTGAAAAAATAAAAAATGTGAACTTTAGTGTCTATGAGAACATTTATTTCACTCAAACTGTCAATTCTGCAATGGACACTGTTAAGAGCTTATTTTTTAAAAAACATCTAGTAAGACGAAGGGACTTTGTCTACCGTGACGACCTCCTCCCCAGTCTTAGGTGTGTTCTCAACACTCCACATCATTCTCATTCACAGTGGCACAACTGTTCATGTGTGGCTCAAAAGATTGACAGCTCAGCAGAGATAGCAATCTCTTCCGGAGGCTCTTCTGAAACCAGCTGGCGCATCCTCAGTGTCTGGTTCCATCTTCCCATTCTCCCCTGAATGCTTAACTATGAGTGTTCTCTCAGGTTTTTTTCCTCCCTTTCTATTCATTCTTTGGGGAAGCGCATCTAAGGATACTCGCCTACCACATCTTAATGTCTCCTTCCTCCTGCTAGGCTTTCCTGGGTTTTGGGGGTGTGTAATGAACACCTGGTTACTCATCTCTCCATGCAAGTTCTCACTAAGTCTTAAACAATAGTTCCTTCTCTCCTGGCTTTGTTTCTAGGTCCATTTACCACCCAAATTGACAAATTTCCAATGAAGTTGGCACCATATTTTAAATAACATTTTAAGGGTTCCTGTTTTTTTTTGTTTTTGTTCAGTCTGTAATGCTGCCTAAATAATTACATACAGATTTATTTATTTATCCCTATTAGGACTTAAATGGTTGGCTGTGACATGAAAGGTAAGAAATTTATCACACACCATCATCTTGTGAAATTCCCCCACCATTTTGTATTTTTGTGATAAAAAATAATTTGTTATATCTTTAAATTGTAGTTTTGAACTTCTGCTTCTTAATACATATGCTCTCTAAAAAGAACATGAAAAAGTCTACCCAAGAAGGCTTTGGATTCCTCTATGCTCTGGTAGCTTAAAGTAAAGGCTTCCTAATTTTGATGGATGTGTCACTTCTGGTATCATCTTGAAATCTATCAACTCTTGTTCCTATTTCCCTGTGCTTGTGGTTAGAGGAAGTGAGGAGTCGTAATTTCTGCCTCATTTGCATCCTGTAGTTAAAGACCCTGATTAGAATCCTAGGCTCACTGCCTGCTTCCTGCTGCCTCTGAGAACACAGAGCTGTGTTGCAGATGAAATGTGCACATTCTCACCCGTTGCATGTTCACCCTGGATATCTCTTCTTGTGATTCTATTCAAGTTCATCTTCCAGAGATCACACAGAATTTCTAGTTCTATCCTAAACCAGAAACTCGAAAGAACCAAGAGAAGTTAAGAGAACTTTGCCAGATGAATAACTGTCTACGCTAGGTTTTTAAAGAAAGTCTACTTTATAAAAAAAAATTGCAGTTCAGTGTTTGAAAGCAGCAAAATCAATCTAATTTTACTACACTTTATTTTAAGACTGCTCAAATAATGTTACCAGTCACCAACTTACAAAGAGATTATTTTTGCCAGTAAGCCCTCAAATATCTAAGAGCATCAGAACGATTTTGGCTTTATATCACCAAAAAATCTGCTCAAAATACAACTTTTACAATTAAAGTAAGAAGTTCAGTGGTGCTGTGAGCTTTGTGTGTGGCTTTATAAGAACCTAGTTCACATTTTCCGTAACACTTTCATCCCCTATCCTGCTTCCAATATGTGCATCCTCAGGTTGGTATTCTTCATGGGGGCAAAATGACTATAGTAATTCTGGGCCTCAGGTCAGTTTAAGAATCAAGGCTTCCAGAGGAAGTAAAAACGGATCATCCACAATTACAAAACAAATTTTACTGAACTTTACTTTCCTTAAATCTAATTAGGTCCTTGCCCACTCAAGAATTACCTTCCAGAATTGGAGGAACAGAAGTCAGGGTTAGACTTGGGTCCATCTCTGTGGCAAGGAGGATGGGACTGTGACGATGGCTTATACAGAACCTGGCCCTGGCATGAAACTTATCCCCTCAGCTTGGCAGCTCTAGACTGGCCTAGTGGCCCTGAGAAGGCTCTCAGTACATGTGGATTGAATGACAAAGAATTTTTCAAAAAGATGTATTCATTCAAAAATATTTATTAAATGCCATTGTATACTCAAAATGGGAAAGGTTTTGCCAGGAGGAAAGGGAAACACTCTTTGAGTTGGAATTTATCATGTAGAAACTGCACCATGCCAACTGGGGAGAGCATAGGAAGGATACCAGGGAACCGACTCACGATGTCTACCATTCAGACTGCCACAAATTCTCACCTTAAAGTCTACTAAGCTAGGAGTGTTCAAGTATTGTACTTCTTTTGGAGGTTACCCAAGCTGACCTCAAACTCTTGAGCATAAGCAATCCTCCTACCTCAGCTTCCCCGGCAGCTGGGAGGACAGGAGATGCACACCACGTCCAGCGGTCATGCCATTTAAATCAGAGTGAGAGTTTCCACAAAGCCTCTCACAGTGAATGTTTAGAACATTTTTTTATGATGGTATTGAGCCAACTGGGAAAACCTTAGCATATTTAAACATCCTGGTATTTTTAAAAATTATCTTAAATTCTTCTAGCATGGCTTTACCTTGCACCTACTACCTTTTGACTAAATATAAATGCAAAGGAGAAGTTACTTTACACTTAACAATAGCATTGGCCAACAGAACTTTCAGTGACAAAGGAAATGTGCTATCCATATTTAAACTGTCCACTGGTTGCCACTAACCACATGTGGAATTGAGCACTTGAAATATGACCAGTGTGAATGAGAAATTGAATTTTTAGTTTAATTTTAATTTTTAATTTAAATTTAAATAACCATATGGGATGAGCTGCCACTGTATTGGACAGCACAGCATTGACCAATGCATGTTTAATCCATTACTACATTTGATTAAGGCATATGAGTTACAATAACCCCAAAACCCATGAGCCAGGAAAATTGAGTAAGTCAGCTTTTCTCTTATATTCTGATCCAAATGACTATTTCAAGTGCATTAATAAAAGGTTTTCAAAAATTAAATTCCTTTCAAGGATGTCTTTTGAATGCTGCATAATACAGCCATGCATTTTACCTCTCTATATAACTAAGCTACAATATTCAAGGCAGCATTTGAGAAATGTTCTGTGGCATTAAGCTCTTGCAAGGTCAAGAGCCAAACTTTCATTGTATATACATAAAACTCAGTTATTTTATCATGTTTTTTTTTGCAAAGAGCTTATATTACTTGCTTTAATGTCATTAATGCTGTTTAGGTTCATATGTAAGTAATAATAATTCATTGGTGTTGTGTTTTTAGTTCTACAAATGTGACAGCCTTGGAAATGTAAATGCTAATTAAAATATAAGGTCAATATTTAATTTTGTGATTTGAATTATTATTTCATGCTACAATAATATTTTAGGGAGATAAGCATTTTTCCATATTGATTTTAATTCCAAAGTACAATCTCTTTGAAATGAAATGTACCAGATAACTTGCACATCTTCTTAGTATATAACATTACTACTAAAATTCTACAGCAATAAAAATTGTTCAGATTATTAAAAAATAAATAAAATCATATTCATATATGCTGTATGCTAATTCATTAGAAGGGAGGAAATTCTCTTATCCTTTTTTAAGACTCTTTGCCACCTCAACATTATAGTGATCTTTAGTGTTAGATTATTTATTATTCAAACTTCAAGGTGTATACACTTTTAACAAGTGTATATACTGACTAATACATTGGGAGAAATCAAGTACACGTGGAGTTAAAATAGCATATAGTGGAAATGGCATGAGGTTCGAAATGAAAAACTTCTAGTTATAACATCAAAGCAAATGCATGATATGAATGATATGAATCTTTTGGCACTAAAATAGAGTATGAAAGAAATAAGTCAATGCACCTCTCCTGATGTTCTGAATGATTATGGCCCCCTAAATTAATATATAGCAATCACAACTAAATCCTGACACCTGAGACCTCATGAATGAGACTAGTGTCCTTATAAAATTGGCTGAGGAGGGACAATTGGCCCTTCCTCCATGTGAAGATGCAACCAGAAGTTGGCAGTCTGCACCAGGATCCTCAGACCCAGAAGTGGGTCCGCACAGGCACAAGACCAAATGCCACCTGGTCTTCAACTTGCAGCCTCTGCATCTGTGAGAAATCCAACCCTGGTGTTCATAACCCACCCCCTATAAGGCACTGTGTTTGAGTAGCCCACATGGATGAAAACATGCTTTTACTATGCATGTGTGTTGACTACGCATCTTCCTCAGCTATTTCTAAATATCAACCACATCTCCAGGGTCTGAGAACAAGAAGAGTGTTTCCCTCTCCTCCTGGCAAGACCTTTCCCATTTTGAGTACTCAGTGGCATTTACTAAATATTTTTGAGTAAATACAGCTTTGGGCAAAGTTCTTTGTCATCCACACAACATGTACTGAGAGCCTTCTCAGGTCCACCAGGCCAGCACGGAAGAGCGAGGAGGTAAGGGAAATAGGGCTACATTTTCACTTTGGTGCTGCCCTTCACTTGTTTGGGGACTCTTTAATGTCTTCATCTGTAAAATGGAAACAATGATGTTAAAGAGGTAAGACTCCTAATTGCTTTTAATGAACGATGACTGCCAAACACAGCTTGGCATGGAGAAGCTACCAATACACAGTAGCTGATACTATAACCTATTTCTGCATAAATCTTTCTTTATAGCTGTAAAATAATTTGTTACACATAGGATTATAATTAGGATTGAGCTAAATGAGGCTCAAGGTGAAAATACTCAGCAAAGCATTGGACACAAATTCATGATCTTTAAACTTCAATTCCGCATGGTGATGGGATGTTCTGCCCATCCCCTTCACTCAGCCATGTCTGCTGCTGTGGGTCTCTGGCCTGGGGCATGGTATTCACATACATGCTATGCCTGCTGGGCTTTCTCCAGGATGTCAGTGCCCCATCTCTACATTGCTATTGGTTTTTGTCCACCATGTTTTGTGTGACAGGGGTTTTGTCTAAATCTGAGTTACTCAGAATGTTTTATTGTTCATAAAATACTCTTTACCCTATTTATCGCATGAGAGATTTAGATGGAACCTAGCATTGAGTTCAGATATTACTAAAGCAAGAGTCTAGAACAGGAGTTTCTGTTTCTTCCCATTTGAGTTCTGAGGGATTGGGGGCTCAAAGCCTGCTGATATGCAATGGGGCGTCAGCTCTTCCTGAATGTACTTGCAATGGAGAATCTGGCTTTTGTCTGCACTCACCATTGTGCATGCGTGTTTGCTTGTACTTTTTTGTTTTGCACAGAGACCTAAAAATCATTCCTCTGCAGAAAAAAAAAATGGGTATGACTGTAACCTTCATGGTGACTCAAAATATAAATACATATCTGCTGGACTGAGACCCCAATCAGAGGCCAGATTGCAGAAGTTATTAAAAGCGATTGAAATGAGGAACTGCACTCAACCTCAGGTCTAAAGCCAGAGGGGTTCAAGGGACCACAGCTGGTTCTGGCCACCCTCACCACTTGAGTGTGATAATTTCTCCTTGACCAGAGGCATATTTATATTCATATTGTATATAAATTTGCATGCAAGTATGTGTGTGTCTGAGTGGAAAATTCTGTACAGGCAGGGGTAAAACCCTGGAGCCACAGATGACTCCTGACTAAGCAAACAGAGGACTGGACATTTCTCCCTTTCAGGGCTTCACATGCTTCTTTCTGTTCACCTCCATACAAGCTGCACTAGACCAGAAAGAGAAGAATGAGTTGACAAGGCCTGGGATAGACGTTCTGCACAGAGTTCATTACAGTTCCAAGAAACTGCTGTCTCGATCAGTAGCCGCAACACAGGGTCAAAGAGGCACTTTAGTGAGGCTCTCTGGTGAGCAGAATCTGTGCGGTCCAGCCACAAAAGTAACGTGTGCTTCTACTTCACTAGAAGAGGTGGCATGTGAGAGTCAGAATGGATTTACCTCCAAACAGCCGTGACAACATTTTGAGGGAGATACCTCACTCTCTCTCTAAACCAAACTTGAATAAGTGATACCTACTAATTCTCTGTAGCTTTAACATTTCAGCAGATTCATCTCCCTAAATCACCATTTGAATCATCTTATTCTATATGCAAAAAGTTTTTAGGATCCTTTTCTGCTTTCTGGCTAATTTCAAACATCCTTGTATTCCAGAATTTTCAACATGGCTTGCATTCAACAATTCAGCTTTTGTTGATATTTATCACAGCAAAATAACTAGGTTTAGGTAAGGTGGAGTGTACACCATTAAAGTAAAGTGCAATGGAATACGCATGGTCTAAGCTCACAGCAGCATGGGATCGTACAGAATCTTCAGGGATTTGAAGTAAGAAAAACTTGTACCTGATTCTGTTACTTTGTGCGACTCAGAGCCTCAACATCTCCCTTTGTAAGACTGGGATACAAATATGCTCTGTAATTAGAGAAGGACCAAATAGCTCAGATAGGGTGACATGAGTGGAACGGTGGTTCCATTATGTCCTCTTCTCCATACTTGGTCTCCCTCCATCCAGAGAAATTTCAAGGGCATACAGTACACAGAAATTGCCCTTTTGCCACTCTTATCTGACTTTTTCCAAATGCCATCTTCTCTGGTATGTCTTCATAGTTTTTTATGTAGGGTTCTTTTTTTTTTTTTTTTAACTCAGAGGCACTTGACCACTGAGACATATCCTCAGCCCTATTTTGTATTTTATTTAGAGATGGGGTCTCACTGAGTTGCTTAGCACCTTATTTTTGCTGAGGCTGGCTTTGAATGCTCGATCCTCCTGCCTCAGCCTCAGCCTCCCAAACTGCTGGATTAAAGGCGTTTGCCACTGTGTCTTTTTTTAGTCTATAACGTTTTACAAATTCCTTTAGGAAAGTAGCAGTGTTTTTTCTTAATGTCATCTAAATAACTCTTAGCACAATGCTGTACATTAGGGGTTGGTAAGTTCTGGCCCCAGATCTAATCCAGTCTGTCACCTGCTTTCATAAATAACATTTTGTTGGACCAGAGCCATGCAAGCCTACCTATGTTGGCATTATCCTGGCTGCTTTCATGCTATGATGGCAGAGTGAACTACACAGACGACATTTGATTACTGGGCTGACTGAGATCAAACCTACCATATTTATACCTGGCCTTTACAGAAAGAATTTATGGATCTCAGCTATACATGAAAAGGAGGTTCAGTAAATACTTGTTCAAAAATGTAAAACTGTACACACTATTTTCACAATCACAAAAAACAAACCCTCACAGAGTCAAGTTCTAGAGTTGAGGTTCATTAACACTAAAGGGACATCCCCTGGTCAACTCTGTGTCCTGTGGTCAGTTTCCCGTGGAAGCACATTCAGCATGACCAACAAAGAATGAAACAGGGCACACACCTTTGTTTTAGGATTTTACTGTCTTCTTTTAAGACATCTGGGAATTTAAATTAAAACAATGAAATTTTAAAGACAACCCAAAAGAAAGCTTAATTGCAGGCTATTCATCTGCAGAAACAGATACTTCATTTAGTTAAGTGACAATGATGAGGAATTTTGCATGTTTTAGTAACATTGTGCAGTAAGTTCCATTGTTTGGCAAATGTTCACTGAAGTTTGGTCCTGGATTGAAATGACACTATTCAAAATAAAACCACTAACAAGTTATTTGAATTCAAGAATAGTGGGCTGAAGCTGTAGAGAAAGTCTCCAGCTCTGATTTGGATCTCAAACGGGACCTTAATGAATCAAGATCACATCACGCTCATGGATTTTCTCATTTACCGCCTCCACCGCTGGTGATCAGTAAATAGGATGGCTTGTTGTTCAGAGCCCTCTTGCTCAGAATTTTCTAATCTTCCAACAGGCAACCACTCAACATAAAAAATCATCCTGTCTCGCCTAATATGGTGAAATAAATAAAACAGTGTCTCCCTGCCTATGAAGATGAGCTTTTGGATTGTTTCTTGCAAATCAGAATCCAGCTGTGTTGAGCTATTCAGATTTCATAAACTGGGCAAAATCCACTGCTCAGGTAGCGATGATCAAATCGCTTAGTGGTGCATCAGGACAACAGGAAACCGTTTTTTAAAAATAAACTTTAAAGTCCAAATTAATTTTTCAACAATATGACATCTCTTTTGATAGTAATATTGTACCTGTCCTATTTAAAGGTGACTGAATATCTATAGGCACTATATATTGTGCTGGTGAAATTTTTCATTTAATTGTATTACTGCTTAAGACACTTCATGCTATTCTCTGACATAAGTAAGCTAAAAGGGAATACAATCCTAATCTATTAAATTATATATACTTTGCATATACAGAAAAAAACTACACCATCTCACTTGAAGCAGAATATAAGAACCCATCTTGAGAACTAGAAAGTTAACGTGGACATTTTTCTTTCCTCCTTCAAAGATTTTCTGAAGCTGGCTAAATTTCATTGCTTTCATCAAGAGCAGACACATGCCATTGGAGATAAAAAGAATTACTTTTAGAACAGAGGAAAGGAAAAGTGAACGCAGGATTCATGATAATGTAGATAGTTATCAAATAAAAAGCTAGGAATAGGTACATTTTAGAAAACCTTCTAGTCAACTTTCATCCCTTAGCTTTTGTTTCATTTGAATTCTCTTTTTAAAAGTTGAATTGGATTTTGTGGTAGCCAAATCCCTGTGCAGAAGGTTTTCATCAATTCCACAATGGTGAAGAATCAGGCATTTTTAACTGCCCTGGGCCGCTTCTCACAATGATCACCCTGCATAGGCATAATAACTCTCT
The DNA here is from genome assembly GCF_045843805.1 of Urocitellus parryii. Classification (NCBI taxonomy): domain Eukaryota; kingdom Metazoa; phylum Chordata; class Mammalia; order Rodentia; family Sciuridae; genus Urocitellus; species Urocitellus parryii. Next base: position 8,592,867 of record NC_135533.1, read on the forward strand.
TTCTCCTGGAAGTCACTATTAAACACAATTTCCATGCTCATCTTCTTGACTTAAAGAATATACCTGTCATCCTCCAAAATATTCAATAGCTCCTGACCTGGGAAGAGACATTAGGGGTGAGTCTGCCATGTCAAACTCAATTATCTTTAAGATGTGCTTAACTAAAAATTCCAAAATGTGAACATTCATTTCTCTGTAGTCCCTTGTCTCTTAGCTCATCTTCATTTCTCCCAAAAGCAGTTGCTTGCAGACAACATTATTGATGACCTTTAAAACCTCCAAGTCCACATCACCTCAAGCACTCCTTGCTCAATCAGAGGAGGTTTATGAACTCAGATTTGAGCTCAGGTTGACATTTGAGGATTTGTGACAGCAGGATAGTCAGCAATGACGGAGGATGTGCCCAAAGGAATACCCGTAAGACACGGTTCCACTCAACACAGCTTCACTGTGACCATCCTTTCACTTGTTAGCAATCATTTTATCCATTAAGCATCTACAGAGCCCCTGAGTGAAGCACTATAAATACAGAGAAGAAATAAGGTATAATGTCCCTGCCTTTAAGAATCTCACAATAGTAAGGAACAACTTTATGTTAACACATAAATAGTACTGAGAATAACAACTTTATAAAATCTAAAGAAAGAGCAATGTAGTGTTTAGATATATTCAAACAGGCTACATAAGTAATCACTTTGGAACTGAGTATAATCCCATTTAACTTCTGACAAAGACAATGAGAATTGTCGTTGCTTGCCTAAATTTCTGTGTGACCTCAAATGGCTCATTAGTTACTCCAAGTCTCTAGCAGATTCAGATACTGTGATGCCAGGCACCTTGGTGATCTCAGGACTCAAATTTAGCCCATTCCCCAGAGAATGACTCGCTTTCTATTTTCAGATGGTGAGATCATGCTGCAACTTCCTACTACCCATGAGCACATCAAAGACTGTGTTCTCTGTCTTGCATCTCTCTATTCCCAGACCCCTGGCTGTGCTCAGCATTATAAGCATTGCCTTGCTCTACAAAATCAGTCACCTGTCATTCCACCATTTGAACATCATTTGTGGTCTCATTTCTCATTAAATTCTCTGGGGAGAGCAGTCACGTGGCCTATCATTTAATACATTGGAATGGGACATGGGGCAGCAACCACGGACTGAAAGCAGCTTTCAGGATAGTAAATGTTAAAAAGAAAGGTCCCTTAAAGGGAAAATGAAAGAGTTCCAAGGACAAATGTCTCTCAGTTCTCTTCACTTCTAATTTTATCTTTCTCACCCAAATATAGGTCACAGGTTGTTACTGTGAGCCACCCGTAGCTAGACCCATCAGCTTAGGCTCCTACAGCTATGCCAGTGGTCACGCTCATTACTGGCACTTACGGGAGGCACAGGAGCACTGCTCCGTGGGACTCGGTGGGCTGGGCCTGCAGAGGTTGCTCGTGAACTGACAATCAGCTCCACAGCTATGGCCAGCAAGGGAATGAGAATATGGATGGGTTCACAGGTCACTTTTCATCAAGTGGACGATGAATAATGGTTTTGTTCCTGTGAGCCCAAGAAAAACATGCATCACTGATCCCTCAAGGATTAATTTCTCATGATAAATGTAATTGTCTACAATAATAGTGGGGAAAACCAATCATTCTGCATGAAAAGCACAGAGAATGAGGGAGTTAAACAGCCTATGCTAAAGGAGAAAAATCCCTAAAGAAGAGGCAAGGGTGCCCTCTAGCATGCGGTGATCACGTCTAGAGGTCAAAATAGGGAGCAATCTACACGCCCATCGTGCTTGTGTAGGGGCTGTGAAATATATTAGGAGTTGTAGAAGGCAAACAAAATGGGAGAAAAGTAGCCTAGGATTAGCTGAAATTCAATGTTATACTGAGAGGTCTATTAAGAGTTTGAAAGAACAATTGCACATTTTCCTACAGGTAAGTGTTTGAATATTGTTTGGCACTTAGGGGATGCACCAGGAGCATATAAAACAAGTATCCTTTTCATTAAATCTTTCATCTGTGGGTCTCAGGTTGTTGATAAACTTTTGAAATATTAACCAATGAATGACATAATTTCTGAAGCTTTTTAAGCAAATAAAGTCACAGAATCTATAATAGAAAAATTAATTTTTCTCAACGAGGTACGATATTTCAAATGACCACTATGAGCTCTGTGGAAATGACCACAGGTCCCAGTTTAATCAATATGTGTACTGCACATAGGGGTGCAGAGGGCCCAGGAGTGCCTACCAGGGATTTTTGGTCTCTGACTTGCGTTGCTCTTAGAGTTATGCTGCCCAGAACCCAAACAGGCCAAATCTGAGAAAATATAAATGTTCACAGAATAAAGAATAGGATGCTTAAGAAAAGCATTTTCAAAGAGAAGGATGTGTAGTTTGGACCTGAATGCAATTATTACATGCTATATGTATACATTAGGGAAAGACAAAAGCGTAGGTCCCCAGGGAGGGCTGTGTAAGTTGGGAAGGGGAGCACAGGGAAGCAGGTGTGATAGAATCTGTGTGCAGCAGGAAAGCCTGCTGGGGCCAGAGGACACGCAGTCCCTGAATTCTTGAGAGACCCACTCTCAGAGCCATGTTTCAAAATGACATCAGGAGAGTAAGACATGCAAAGGGAGGACAACCTGTGACAGGGGCTGGGGGAATGTCTCTGGTGACAGCCTCAGCTGTACCCCAGGCTCTCTCTCACTGCAGCCTTCAGGCCCCTAAGGGTGAATCCCTAGACTCCAGCCTCTTCCCAGCGCTACAGCAAGCAGATCAAGTTCTGTGCACCTGACCCACCCTTCCTGAAGCTCGGCTTCACCTCATTTATGATAACACCAGTTTCACATCCAGCCTGGAGTCCAATTCTGTTTGTACTTTTTCCTGTTTTTAATGTAGGTTTGAATTGTTATCTTGACTCTAGGTTGTGTATCTGACTTTGAGCATAGTCACAGAAGCAAGAGAAAGATCTGAGTCTTTTTCTCTTTTTTAGGTTATAATAGTTATGGTCCTGATTCAAAGAGCTATGGAAATCATAGGGAAAGACACAAGATGTGATGGAAAAAGTAATCTTCTTAGTGTTGAGTTAAACCAAGAAAAAATAATGAGGAGAAGATTCCCAAATCTAAGCTTAAGACGACTAATGAAGCAAAGAATTTTTGTTTCAGTCATTCATTCAATTAATTTTAATTGGCTACCTACTAAGTGCCAGGCAACAAGATAATTACTGAGTGTGTGTGTGTGTGTGTGTGTGTGTGTGTGTGTGTGTGTGTGTGTGTATGAGAGAAATAACTATGGAAATAAATATGGAAATATGCTATGAAGGAAAAAGCATCAGTATATAATTTTTAAAAACTTTTAGATGTTGGAAATCAAAAGAATGTCAGCAAACATTTTTTCTTTATTCCCTTCATCTAACTTCATGACTTCTGCTTGTATTTCTAGAGAAAGATGTAATGGCACATTCTTACTCAACTGTTTCCTTCTCTGTATGAACAACTAGGCTGCACCTTAATGAGTCTACTGTGCAAACTTTGGCACATGTTAGATGCCTGTAACTACTAGTTTCTGGGTCCTCCCTAATTCTTCTCTTACAGATCATGCAGCAGGAGTCAAATGAATGGACAATTTCAGGAATATATTTATATAATGAAGTTGTACCTTTAATTCTGTTAGGTTCTTATGGCCATGCCTAAGTAAGAATGGTGTACATCCAATCCTTCTTGATGATTTTATTAAACCACATATAAGATAAAATAGTATATATGTAACTTCATTTGCGCACATACAAATCCATCATTCTTATATTGCTCTTTTTAATTGTTTTATTCTTTATTGATTTTCTATAGGTCTCAATCTTTTATTGTCTATTCCAAGAATGCCATTCTTTTCCCTGGCTACCTAAGCAGTCAACATTGGCTTCTCACCTGGAAAGAAATGCCCTGGAAAACTTTGAAGTACATTTATTTCACACTTTTGTGTATTCTTGTAATTAGCTTTCTAGACTTAGTTGCACCTCTCCTAGAGTAGGGAGGATACAGGTGAGGTGGGCTCTACTGATATTTTCTTTCTGCCTTCTCTGAGTAGGCGAATAGCTAACTTCACTTGAGTTTAATGTTCATATGGGATATTCCCCTGTGCTATTCTTTTCCAATTCAGTTACCTTGTGGATCTAGTTGTATTTGCACAAACTCATCCCAAATATCAACCACTCAGTTTGTTACAAGAAAGGAGACTTGTATTTCTTTATTCTTCAAAGAGACACTACTACACAGTAGCCTATGTCCCCAAAAGGGTTGTACTAGAAATGGTCCTGAGTAGAAGATAAATTGAATTCATTAAGTATTTATAATAGTGGATATTTGATCATTCCACACACCTTTAATTGGCTAGTACATTTTAAATTTGCTCTTGTCTTTGCCAGCCTAGGTGGGCAAGAGAGATGATTATGAAGCACAATGCATAAAGAGTTGTAAGCCCCACCAAACCCAGTGGAAGGAAGGGCTTCTTCATTCTTCCAGTGGAGACCTCCAGTGCATCCTCAGATTCAAGGGGGCTCAGGTGGGGCAGTGAGTAACCAAGAGTAGCGAAGACATTTCCAGGTGGAGAGGAACAATTAGATAGTTTCTGAAGGGGCCTTGTTGATGCTTTTATAACCATTCACAGCCATGGCTGTGCCTGCAGTCGATTCTAATGAAGGGCAATGCAGAACATCTCTATGGTTTTCCTAACTGAATTCTCACTGTCTTCAACTTCATTTTTTAATAATAAGTCCACACATAAAACAACATCCAACAACTAACAATTAATAATTTCTTGCATTTATCTTACTTTCAAAGTAATTTTTTAGGATTGATTAGCTTAATTAATTTAAATGGGAGACAATATCAATGAAATCTATACTTTATAAGAGGAGATATGAGTCCATCAGTTATGGTTCTATTGAATGTGATGTATCAACTTTTTTTGACCTTCTGAGGACTTACTGAGATGAAAAACATGTTCAATGGTGGATGGTAATGTTACCTGCCATAAGGAATGTGCTTGAGGATCTTCGATAGGTCTATTCTGTGTTTCTATACTGCACAATTTTTTTTATTCTAATTTGTTATATTTGACAGCAGAATGCATTACAATTCATATTACACATATAGAGCACAATTGTCATATCTGTGGTTGCACATAAAGTATATTCACACCATTTGTGTCTTCATACATGTACTTAGGGTAATGATATCCATTTCATTCCACCATCTTTTTTACTCCTATGCCCTCTCCCTTACCCTCTCACACTTTTGCCCTAACTGGGTTCATCTAATCTTCTCATGTTCCCCTTCCCAACCCCTCTATGAATCAACCTCCTTATATCAGAGAAATAATGCATTTTAAAACATTAATCATAATAGACTTTAAAAGTATTCTTTCTAGGATTATCCAAAAACATGTGCTTCTAAAATATCCTTGACATACATCTTATTCTAATTTTCCTGACATTTTAGAATAATACAACAGTACTGTTTTGACAAGCTATAGTGGTTGTGGTCCAAGTATCTGAATGTATGCTAAATAAATTTCTGGTTAGTAAACAAGAGTAGTTTATATCCCCGGTGTCTGTCTTTACTCCTTATTAGCAGCGTACTGAGTGACTTTTTCAGATTGTTGTGTGGCACATGCTTTATGCCCAGAAAATTATAAACAGTTTTTGAAGAAAACATCTTCCAATTATGTGGGTCAATACTATTAAGTCTTCTTGGATAGAGATAAGATTTGACAAAAGGAAGTAAATATTTAGAACCACTAAAGGTCAATAACTCTAGGTAACCTTGCCAAGTAGCCCAGAGTTAAATGGGTCCCAGAGGAGTAACGAGAACACAGTGGATCAAGGACAACAGTACCAATGCAACAAATGAACCCCATGTATGTTTTCCCACAGCAAAGAATCACTTATGCTGTTTGGATGCCAAAGAGAGTCATATAACATGTCAGAGGACAGGGTGGCTCCACTCACAAAGATGGGAAAATTCTCAGTATACATTAAGCAACTAGAGTTTTCAAATCTCCACTGTGTTTCCTTCTGTGAAAAATGGCAGCTGTCTGCCTGATCTTCAGATTGACACTGGGGAGATTTGCATTATTTGAGGCAAAAGTGGCATTAAAAATCAATGAAGGAGTAATAGGCTACTCAATAAATGTTTCTGGGATAATGGTATATATATATTTAGAAGAAAAAGTAAAGCTGGACTTGTATTTTGCATCATATACTGAAATAATTTGGAGTGAATTAAAGTTGCTTAAGTGATATTCTAAAATTTTAGAAGAAAATATGGGTACCCTATGACTATTGAATAGAGAAGTATTTTTCTTGTAAACAATAGAACCCACATTCTAAAAGAAAATATTGATCCATGGAAATTAAAGAATTTTACATGAAAAAAACTAGTAAAATGATACAGAAACAACATGAAAATTAAAGACACAGATTAGGGAAGAACTATTGAAGAGCCCACCAGATCCATCAATTACATCACAGAGCCATCTTCTCTTACAGAATTTCACTGTTAAGCTTCTCACTGATTAAACAGTTCTCTTCCAGAAGTAAGATTTTTTTTTTATTTTTGTAAAGAAGTATGCCTTCCCTCTTATCTGCATATAGGTTTTTGATGCTTTCAGTCACTTGAAAACACATGCAAAGATTTTTTTTCCCATTCTGCACTTTCCAGGCTTAATGAGCCATTAGTGTGGCATTTCCATTACACTGATCACATTCATTCTGCTTGAGCAAAGCACACATTCCGAAATATAAAATGTGCCCACTGTGTGTCCATTCAATGTAACATCCTAATTTTAGGGGAAAAAAAGTAGCAGTTACCTTTATTGCTATTTTATTAAACACTAGAAGAAACCCATTATGTGTTAGATTATAAGTTAATGCAATTTTATTGCAAAGGCATAGAATGAAAAGGAATAAAATTTAAAGCAAGAAATAAGATGGCAAAGCCTCTTCCTATCTATACAGCCATTTAAGGAAAACAAATGAAATAAAAGTTGGTTTTATCTGGAAATCTCATACCACAGGTGATATGGCACTGTCATGGCAATAATAGTTGATTATATACAGCTATCAGCAAAAACTGGAAACAACATACAGGTGTACCCTGCTGCCCTCAAATTTATATTCAATATCTGTAACACCATGCAAAAAAAAAAAAAACACACAGATAATTCATTTACTATTTTTAGTAACAAGCCCTTCTGTTCAAGATGACAGTGTAATTCTTATGGTTTCCAATCATTTTAAAGGTTAGAAATGTGGGGTTTTATCATTTTAAAAATAAAAAAGAGATTGTTTCAGCTCCCATGGCTGCCTCTGAGCAGGTTTCTGTTTAACTCAAAGCCCAAACACATGCTTGGTCAGTCATATCTATGCAGACATTTTCACTTAAGATTTTGAAGCTTTGGATCTGATTGGTATTCACTGCAGCACCTTTACCATTTTTATTTCATACCTCGCAGTTAACTTTTTCAATGTCCGTTTTTCGGTGATGTGGTGATTTTAATAATAGTGCCAGGATTGCTCTTTTATTCCGTATTTGCTAGCTTTGTTTCAAGTGCTATACTAGCCTTGGAAAATACAAAGATGAACGTACAGTCTCCATTCTCAAGTTCACAGCCACATTGAGGAGCAGTGACTAAAATTAATTTTTTAAAAAAGCTTCTGCTCAGAAGGGATTCTAATATTTGACCACATAAGTACAGGGCATGGTTTTATGCTCATTACAAACGGTGCAGTTTGTAATCTTCATTACAAATCTGTACCCAAGTTATTAGTCCAGATGAGGAAAAAACAATGCTAGGCTTCACTGAATGAATACCAAGTGCCAGGATTTGAAACAGAACTTTATGTGTCTAGTTGTGTTTTATCCATTCCACAATCCTCTGAGATAGTATTCCTATCATCTCATGAAATGAGGCAACTAATTTAAACTAATGCAAGTCAACAGCCAGTGACACGTTTGAGTCCAGAGTATATGCAACCCCTAAAGAATTATGATGATCATAACTCTAAAAGGTATCAGTACTTCTTGAACAACAATTCTTATGCAACCTCTTATCACATTTTTCTTTGTGCCGGCTGCTGATCACTCAGATCTAAAATAGCACAAGTATCCATATTGTCCAGTTCTACCCATAACTGTCTTCATTGAATCCAACCTTAACACCTGACAGATTCTGTGGTCTATTCATTTAGTTCCAAGAAAGTCAATAGATGTAATCTTATATCCCATGGAATATAATCTTAAACTATCAGCAAAGATTAACTATCTTTATTATTTACTTATTTATTATTAACTATCTCAGAGCACTCTGCTATAATTAATAACATATGTGCTTGCATTGTCCTTTTAAAAGTGAATGTGAAGCTAAATATTTGTAAGCTCAGAAATTCTGGAGGCTCTGCATAAGAAAAAATGTGTGTTAAAGGGATAATAAATGAATTTACTGAAGATCTTCATCTTCTGTGATCTATGAGTTTCCTTTAGAAATGGCAACAAAAGGAATTTCTTGGATAAAAATGCAAAAATTAGGATTAACTGGGATAGAAAGTTGTTAATCATGTATCTTGAATCTTTTGTCAGCATTTTTAAAGAAAACCAGGCTGTACAAATGTGTGTTCTCAAATAATATAATTATTCCCGACAATTGTTGGGGGTGCCTAATTTCATATGCAGGAAGAATTTTCTAAAGAAATCAGAAAATCTCCTGCCTAGGGCCTCTGGTACCAAAGGCAGGATCACATTGTGACTGCTTCTCTTGTCAGGTAAACCACATTTTGTCCTTGGGGTTGTATTAATGATTTCCTCACTGATAGACAATAATTTCTGCCAAATCCTTCACACATATTATTATCACGGTGTTATTGTTTTCCTCAACTTGCTAACAAGAACCAATTTACATTTTAAAAAGGCAATAAATAAATGAATAACCAAAGCTTTATGCTCATATCCTTCAACATTTCTGGGGCTGTTTATCTTGCTGCCTTCACCCAGCTCCATCCACAGGGTGGACCTTGGTCAGGGAGATGTTTTAGGAGCTCTGGTTCAGATCTGCACACCCCTCAATATAGAGAAAAGGGAATATGAGGAGTAGTGACCAAATCTTTGATTTAAGCCACAGAACAGGAGACTGAGGTTTGAAATTCATCCAGTTTTAACTCAGAAACTTAATTGTGATTTGACTGATAGAACAAAATAAGAAATTAAATTATTTTTAAGAAATGGTTATCACTGAACACTGCAAGAAACTTTTTTAAGCTGTGCTTCTACCAGAAGCCTAGAGGGTGTGTCTAAACTGACAGATTTCAAAAGTATGCAGATGGGAATGCAAGCTAGTGGAGGGAACAGCTGAGATCAAGTCGGAAGTTTGGGACCACCTAGATTCATTAATCAATGCAGACAAATCACACTGGAGGCAAAGCTGAGGACCAGATAAACAGAATCCAGAGCACCCTTGAAGTTCAAAGATGAGGAAGGGATAAGCCTTGGTAGGAATGTCATCCTCTGGCTGCTTCCGTGTAGGGAAAGTGTTCTGAGGGGAGCTGTACATATCCTGAGAATATCTTTATGACTTATAGAAATATCTGCAAACCTAGGCTTTGTATTCTTTGACTGACCATCAAAATTGGTCTACCCTTCCTTCTGTACCTTAAATTCAAAGATGGATCCATCTTTTGGATGTATGGATCAATTGAAGCTTAAGTCTCTCATTTACATGGACTATGGAAGGCCCTAAGGAGGGCCCTTGTAGTGTATTCTGCTATAGATTGTTTTTTAATTTGCATAAGTATTATATTTTAAGCACATTGGCTACAACCATTGTTTTATTCAGGCTTCCACTGAATCATAAGTCCCCTTAGGCTTGGTACTGTTAGAATTATTCCTTCTGTGTGCTGTGCCAATCTGCAAAGGATTTCAATGTGAATTGGATCCCCAGGATGTTACAGACAGGAACACATCCTATAAGACTTGGCACAGGACTATATGTTTTGTAAAGAAAAAAAGGTTTGGAGTAAACAGAGCTACATGGTAGTCTGTGGAGCATGCTTTTAACCAGGTGGGTCAAATTTAAAATGCTTTGTATGACATCTATTCCATCAATACTGGAAACCTAAGTGTCTAAAGGTTATTTGTTATGACATGAAATGAAATTATGTTCAGAAAAATAATCATAACCAAAACGAGAGGGAGAAGGGCACAGAAAAGTTTCTCTGAGTTTTCCTTGGTCTGGTGGATTCATCCCTGAGGGCTCAGAGGTGTGTTTGATTCTACAGGGCATTTTGAAGTTGGAAGGAAGGAAAGAAGGAAGGGTGAGCATTATGAATAGTAATTTTTCAGTTTTACCAGTAGTAAAGTCTCCAACTTTCTGCCTTTGAATCCAACATTCCTTGTCCTCAAAAGAAGATGAAGGGGAGTGATAGTGTTTCAGGAAGAGATAGCACAATAGCCAATAGCTTTCCTGTTGTGGAGACTGTTCAAATATAAAGTGTAAAGAAAATAGACTCTTGTACCTGCTCTGATCTATTTTCTTATACGTAAGATGAAGGATTAAAGAAAGTGATCTATACACATTTCCTAACATTTCCAACATGATTTCTAAGAAGCATAACACCATCATCAATAGCCTAAGGTTGATTGCAGTTCATTGTGGAAAGACTACACAGACCAGAACTGGTCAGCATGAGTTTGATTCTAGTGCTGTATGAAAGATTTTAAGTTAAGAGGGATTGATGATTGTATGATTGACTCACTCACCAAGCTGGGCATAAAACAAGAGTTCCCAATTAATGGTGTGTCCCAATCCCATCATACTAAATGTTGTTACTTCTTATTTCCATTTTCCTTTTTTCTGTTATGAACCTCATTCAAAATTTGATGAACTACAGATACTTGAACCTCAGTATTGCAACTAATTCTCCTAGTGCAGAAACAGAAATATTACTGGGTTGAGTCAGAAAAATCTATGCCAGAATATCTTACATATATGAAGGCTACAACACCAGCCACTCCTGTTTAGCCATATTTAAATCACACAAAGTTACATGATGACATAAAATTGGGCGAAGTCCTGCTATACATGTTCCTGCCAAATAGTGATGCACATGCTTTCCAGGAAGGCGCACAGCTGGACACAGTTGTTCTTGTATTTGCAGGTCCTCATGAGGCCTACACCACTTGTGAGTCAACCTCAGCAGCCCCAGATTCTGCACAGCCCTTGGTAACAGGAAGGCATCAGCAGCTTCTGGCTTCAGCAGTTGCCAGTTGTATCTGTGCTGGGATGTCTTAGTGTTGTGCCTGATACCATGGGCTCCAGACTTATGGGAAAACCACACCAGCATTAGCTACCATGGGCTTTTGCTGCCCAATTCCATGCATGCCATAGGTACTTCTCAGTAAAACCTTTCTGAGGAGACTGGAATATGTCCCTACTTCTTCAAATGACCCATTGACACATGACCACAAGGGTCAAGAACATTCAGGGAAACATGACATCATCAAACAGACAAAATAAGGTGCGAGCAACCATCATAGAAAAAAATGTAGACACGAATCCTTTGACAAAGAACTCAAAACAACTTTCTTTTTAAGAGAGCTCGGTGAATTTTAAGAAAAATAGAGAAGTAATCCTGTAAAATGAGGAAAACTAAGCACGGAAATGAGAAATTTAATACGTTGAAATTTTAAACTAAAAATCAGAATCCTGAAGCTGAGAAATATAATGAACAAAATAAAAATCTAATAGAAAGCATCAACAGCATTTTTGATCAAACAGAAGAAGGAATATATGAACTTGAGGAGAGGTTTTTTTTTGAAAAGGAGGAAAAAGAAAGCAAAGGAATGAAGATAGCTTACAGGAATTAAGTAAAAGCATCAAAAGAGCAAATATTTGAGACATTTGTGATAAAACTGGGTAAAGACAAAGATATAGAAGTAGAAAGCTTATTTAAGAAAATGATTGCAGAAAACTTTCCAAACCTAGAAAAAAAGCCCCAATATTCAGATACAGAAATGTCAAAGGTTTCCAATAAGATTTAATCTAAATAAGACTATTCCAAGACATTTTAATATCAAATTGTTAATGACCAAAGAAATAGAGGAGATTTTGAAAGCAGGAAAAGAAGTGAATAACATAAGGTGTTCCAATATGACTACTAGATTTATCAGCACAAATCTTACAGCCCAGGAGAGTGTGAAATTGTATATGCAAAATATTAAAGGGGGAATTTCCCAGCAAACATGTCATTTCAAAATGAAAAAGAGATAAAGATTATCCCAAATAAAAACAAGGGTTCATGATCACCATCCCTGTGTTTTTTAGTGGGTGGGGTGGTGGGGATTACTGGAGATTAAACCCAGAGGTTCTTTAGCACTGAGCTACATTCCCATCCCTTTTTATTTGTCAATACAGGGTCTCACTAAGTAGCTTAGGGTCTTGGTAAGTTGCTGAGGCTGGCCTCAAACATGTGATACTCCTTTTCAGGCTCCCAAGCTTCTGGGATTACAGGCATGCACCACTGTGCCCCATTTAAGGACTGTTTATAAGATACGCTACAGAGAATTCTTTAAAGTTGATAGGAAGGATAGTAATTAATTACAAAATATTCATTTGAAAATATAAGTCTCACTGGTAAAAGTTAGTATGCAGTCAAATTCAGAATACTCTAATACTGTAATAGTGATATGTAAATTACTTTTATCTTTAGGATGAAGGCTAAAAGACAAAACTTAAAAATAAAAATAGCTACAAAAATTTGTTAATGAATGTGCAATATAAAATAATATTAAATGTGACATAAAATTGAGAACAAGGTGGGAGAGTAAAAGTGGAATTTTTTGATGCTGTTATCAAATCATCTTTTTAAAAAATTTGTTTTTAGCTGTCAATGGATCTTTTTATTTATTTATATGTGGTGCTAAGAATTGAACCCTGTGCTTCACAAATGCTAGGCAAGTGGTCAACCACTGAGCTACAACCCCAGCCCTAAAGTTATTATCTTAAAGTAAATTATAGCTGGAAGACATTTTTGGGAGCTTCAATTGAACCAAAAAGGATAAGTCTGTAATACATACACATGAAATACAAGCAAGATGTTATGACATATCACTATAGAAAATCATTTAGCCACAAAGGAAAATGGCAATAGAGGAAGAAAGGAACAAAGAATTCTACAAAACATCTAGAAATCAATGAACAAAATAGCAATAGTCAGTCCTGATCTAATGCATAATTATGTTGGAGGTAAAATGATTAAACTCTCCAAACTAGATACTCAGAGTAGCTAAATGGATAAAAAGAAAAAGACTCAACACTACTCTACCTGCAAGATAGGCAAGGATATGTGAACTGAATGTGAAGGGACTGAAAGAAACCACGAGTAGTGATATTTATGTCAGAGACAATAGACTTTAAGTAAAAAAAAATGCAAAAAGACCAAAAAGACAAATATTAAATAACGGTAAAGGTGGAAAATGCATCAAGAAGATAGAACAATTATGTGCTCCCAACAGTGCAGCACCTAAATATAGACAGCAGACATTAATAGGGACATAGCTTAGTGTCAGAACACTTGCAGGGGGTGTGTACCTTGGGCCAATCAGACATTGAAAAATAAACAAATAAATGAATCAGAAATTTAAAAGGAAACAATGCACCTGACATGACAGAAATACAAAATATCACAAGAGAGTGATAGGAACAATTTTACACCAAGAAATTAGGTACAATGTAAGGAATGAATAAAGTCCTAATGCAAATAATCTTCTAAAATGGAATTATGAAGAGATCAAAAAATCTCATCAGATTAATTAATAAGTGAAATAATGCAATTAGTAATGAAATGTCTCCCATCCAAGAAAAGCCTAGAACCTCATGGTTTTACTCTCAAATTCTAACAAACATTTAATTTCATTTCTTCCAATTCTTCTGAAGCTTTTCCAAAACTCTAATAGGAGAACATACTTCCAAATTCATTTGTGAGGCCAGAATTACCCTGAACCCAAAGTCAGATGAAAGTACTACAAAAAGAAAACCACAGATGAACACAGGTGAAAATTTCTCAGCTAGCAAACTAAATTCATTAGCATTAAATGTTAAACATTGACATTAAAGAACAATCATTCACCATGATCAAGTGGGATTTACCCTGGAAGCAAGGCTGGTCAACAAAGGCAAATCAGTAAATGTGGTACATCATATTAACAGAACGAGACAAAACCCACTTGATTATTTCAACAGGTGCAGAAAAATCATTTGACAAAATTCAAAATCTTTTTTACAATTAAAAACTCTCAATAAATTATTGCATGTCTGTGTGTAATAAAGGCTTTGTATGACAAACCCACAGTCAACGTCTTACAGTGGGGAAAGGCTGAAAGGTTTTCCTGGATCCAGACAAAGGCAGGATACCACTCTCAGCATTTCTACTCAAATATTGACAGATATTTTAGTCAGAACATTTAGTAGAGAAAAAGAAAGAAGAAGTATCCAAATTGTTAAAGAAGCTCAATTGCTTATATTTGCAGGCAACATGACCTTATGTATAGTAAACCTTAAGGATTCTCCCCACAAAAAAAAAAAAAAAAAAAACTGTTCAAATGAATACATGCATCCAATAAAATTGTGAGAGACAAAAATCAACATATAAAAATTAGTAGCATCTGTACACTAAACAAGAAGCTTCTGAAAATGCAATCAAGATTAAAAAATTCAATTTACAACCAGCTACAATATGAAAACAAAAACACCTAGGAAATAAATTTTAACCAAAGAGGGGAAACATCTCTATAATGAAAGTGATTTGTTAAAGTTGGTACTTGTATTTATCTCATTTGTCCTTTTTGTTGAGCCAGAATCTGAGTGCTTTTTACCACCTTAGGGCAGCAAACATCATCTACTGACTACTAAAACATCCTCCATTCTAGCTGTTCTGTAATATATTTTCCACACCGACCCTTTTGTGGTGTAGATATGAGGTATCTACTAAAAGCTCATGTGAGAGACAGTGTAAGGGGTGAACCTGAAAGATTAGATTGTGAGAGTTCTAATTTAATCAGTGCATTAATCCACTTGAATGGATTCACTAGATGGTAACTGTGGGCAGTAGGGTGTGACTGCAGGAGGTGGGTTGCTCAGCTGTGCCTTTACATTCTGTTTTTGTAAAGGGGAGGACAAAAATATGAGGCATGTACACGTTTTTCATGACATTAATGAAATATTAAATTTAAAAAAAATATATATATATATATTTATATGGAGAAAAATCTAGAGAGCACTGGTGAGCCCTGCCACTCTTTTCTGAAGGTATAAATTGGCAATTATGCTGAAACATTTCCCGTTTGTAAACCAGATTTCAGGGTTACTTTGGCAACACTTCAAACTCTGCTGCAAGCATTAGTCCTGTGGGACTTGGGTAAGCCAACAGTGTTCAAAACAAAATGTCAGTTTACTGAAAACAAAATGTCAAAAACCGAAAACAAAAATCTCATTTACAGTACTTTAAGGAAGAATTTCAAGTACTGAAAAAATATAATTTTTAGAGCGTTTTGGCTTCCTTTGGCTTTCCATCTTTCTTGAATTGCTTTAGATTTTCCTCTAGGTACTGAAACTACTGAGTCCTTTCTCCAAAGGAAACATTTTGCCTACTAAGTCGTTTTCTTTAACTGTCAAATTGGCACATTCTTAAGACACTCAGTTTCTTTATCTATAGGCATATGAAAAAAACTGAGGGGTTAAGAATAAAGTATCACAAAGAAAAAAGTGTCAAGAAATAAAAAAAAAAAATGATTCTCTTTCCCATGGGAATACTGAAATTCTGGGAGGTAAATGGCAGTCGCTTTCCCAAAACTTCTGCAGTACTATTGAATAGAAAATCACTTTAGACTACTTCTTTCACTGGAAGAGAGATTTCAGAGAAAGAAGTAAAAAAAGAACAAACTTCTTAATGTCCCCTTTGTTATGTGTTTCTCACAAATGGATGAGAGACGATCCTGAATTTGCAGTAGACAGGTTTGCTTTATTGAATTCCGAATCTGCTAGGTAGAGTGATGGCAAATGGGTGAGGAACAGATTCCCCAAGTAGAAAATGAGCCACACCAAAGAATTCAAATGGAACTCCTACTGTGAAATTCTGAACTATCATGTAAAGTAAGAAGCAAAATTGTATTACTAGGCTTTGCTTAGATCAACTAATGCTGTTCTATGCGGAAGAAAGAGAAATCTACTTTTTCTCATTTGGGGATAAATTCACAGGCAATGATGGGCTTCTTCCGGGGTCAATATCTAGTGGTTTTTAAATTTTCTATTCTTTCCTGTGCTGTTTATGCTGAATATTTAATGATACAGATCCATTTCAAAGTTATACTTTTCTTGTAAATGCTAAGTCTCCATTTGTGCTGTACTCAGGGCTAGCCTGCACTGCCAATTTTCTGTACTCAACCCTAGGCAGAACAATGATGAGTATGTAAATTTACCTTCAGCAATCACTTCATTCATCAGAATTGTCCTATTTCTGAGATCACTGATGTCTAACACCCGGGTTTGTGTAAAGAAGCTCAGGAAATATCTGTTGATTGGTGAACGAGACAATAGATGAGCATAGAGGATAGAAAATAATTGCATATGTTTCTGGCCCTCAAGAAACTGGTTGGGCTAATGTGGAATATGCAAAATAAAACCAGCACAACAAGTTTCAAAAGGATTTAGAAGATTAACAAAATAATTTCACATGGAAAATCAAATTAAAAAGAAAACATAATACTGTGAAGGACATAGAGCCTAACCTTTAAATTAACAAACTAGCCAGCCTTAGTGAGAAAGGATTATTGTTAACACAGAGGTGGAATGGGGGGACTTGCTTTCATTCTGGATGAGGTCAGGCTATTCTTGGAAATAGAATGTAGCATACATAATCAAATGATATCTCACATATGAAAGTGTTGTAACTGTACCTACTTAAGTATTCTAACATTTTCAATATCATATCTTTTATGTTTGTATTTTACTTTTAAATCCCTGCCTTAGCCACTCCTCATCATTCAAAATAAACCAGTTAAGTCCAAGAAAGTACAACTCTGAGGAACTTGATAGACCAAACCAGATTGTTTCTTATAAATAGAAATAAAGAAACTCTGGAGCCAAACTTTATGAAACAATTTAAACTTCAAAAGCTTCATCATCCTCATAAGTGCATAAATTTCAATGGTTGACCTTCACTTTTTAAATCTCTTGATATAAGAAGATTTTTTTTGAGATGTTCCTTAACATCATCTTCAAAAGAATTAAATGTAGTTATTCTTGATCTTCCAAAACTGTCATAAATAACCTGGTATTCATTTTTCATGAACACTTTTCATATTGAACTTTCTTAATGGCTTCCATCCTTGGTGCCACAATAACAACTAGTGATCATGAAGGTTCATGGTCGCTCCTGTGGAGCTATCTGTTCAGTCAAAGCTCTGTCAACTCTGACATCAGAATCCTGCTTCATATGCAGTAAGAGGCAGAG
The DNA here is from genome assembly GCF_045843805.1 of Urocitellus parryii. Classification (NCBI taxonomy): domain Eukaryota; kingdom Metazoa; phylum Chordata; class Mammalia; order Rodentia; family Sciuridae; genus Urocitellus; species Urocitellus parryii. The sequence continues at coordinate 8,610,424 of NC_135533.1, forward strand.
CCTAGAAATTAATAATTACATATTGCCAGCCATTTCTTTCTAGCACTGAACTCAATGTGATATGAATTGGTGTAAAAAATGTTTTCCCTGTTGGAACTCAAATCGATTTAAAAATTTAGCAAATTTCCTTTTATTCTCCTTAAGATCACAAATGTGAATATAAGTCTAATGCTGACATTTGAAAATTATGCAATAATTAAGTTCTGAATTCAAAAATCCTATGAACCCATCACCCAGAGCCACCACTGTTAAAAATTTTGGTATGGAAGTATACCCATATTAATAGTGCTTGAAAATAATAAAATGATTTTATACAAGGCTAGTTTGTAATGTATTATCAGTAAAAAAAAAAGAACAACTTAGATGTAACAATATGGGTTTGTTACAAAATTATGGTATAACAATACCAGTGAGTATTATTTATCCAGCAGAAAGTATAAACTTACTTGTAAATGGTGTAACCTAATTTAGATACTAAAAAGAAGATATGTGAAATTCAACAAATAAGACAGTAAAGTGGTTTTTTTTCTTTTAAAGGTAAAAGGGCTAACATACCAAAAGTGTAGAAGACAGGAGGAAAGGATGAAGTACACACAATAGGTCCTGAAAAACAGATGGTTAATTTGGTTTACGAGTGCAGGTACAGCTTAACTCTAAAGGTCTGCTTTGAGTTGGAGGAGTGGGTTGTAAAGGGCAAAGAATGGAGTCTGTTTGCACTGCACAATCTGCTAAATCTGAAAACTGCAGGAAGTCAAAACAAGAGGAACCTCTGAAAGTCAAGGCCAAGGTAGGGCTGGGGAAAAGGCTAAAATTCTGTATAAAAAGTTTTAGAGTCCAAGTTCCCTTCACATCCTGCACAGCCAGACAGCTACCCCTTCCTCATGGTAGAGGGCTGGGGGCTTGCTTTCCAGAGAGGCTGGAGGAAAATCTCTGCTTAGGAAATCCAGGGGCAACTGAAAGAACCCCATGTCTTCTTCCAGTTGCCCTACCCAACTTGCAGAGTGTTGTGTCCAGGATTCCAATAATAGGCGATGGATTGGACTGAAAGACGGAGACCTGTGAATATAAAAGGTCAAACAAAAAATGCACCTTTCACATCCCTTTTCCAAAGTACTAGGGAATATACATAACAAAAAGGAAAAAAAAAAGAATGATGTGGAATTTGGAAAATATGGAGTCTAAAATGTTTTGGAGAATTTCACAAATGTGAAGGGAATACTAAGGAGAAGTCTTGGTACTGACAAGTTCAGGTAGTAAAACAGTCCAGACAGGAGCAGGAGGATGGAAAGTCATAGGAAGGCTATTTCAGAAAAAGAAAACAATTAAGCTAATATATATGAGGAAGCTTATGACTTTAAAAATTTAATTATAGTGGAAAAGAGAGTTAAAACTTTGTTGATGAGTTTTGAAAAAAATATCTGGCAACAGAAAACTAATGAAAATTTTAAAATACTATAAATATTAGATTTTTAAGAAGGAGATTTAATAATTTCATATACTCTGTGGCTCAAATGTAAAAAAAAAGTCATATTAATGTACCAAAAGTTTTACGTATTTAGATGTTTTATAGAAAAGTAGTATAAAAAATGCCAATGGAAAATATTTTAAACTTAAAAATTAAGATAATACACTCAATTGTGTATAAATATAACCCATACCTTTAAGAATAGAAACAATAACATGAATAATTTTAAAAACCAGCAGAATTGCCCCCGGAGAATGGAAATCATGGGCTTGACTGAGCAAGGACCACAGTGTTTTAGTTGCAGATCTTTTAACACAATTTGTCTTGTAAAACTATAACATGTTAATATAGGATCTGGATCTTAAATGGTCCCCAAAGGCCAGGACCAAAGCTTGGTTGAAACCTGTGGAACTCTTTGGAGGTGGTTCAGCTTTTAGGAGGTGGAGCCAAGTAGAAGGGAGTGAGGTCACTATGGGTGTGCCCTGGAAGTCGATTTGGGGACCTCAGCTCTTACTCCTCTCTCTTTGCTTCCTTGCTGACATTAAGTAAGAAACTTGGATTGACCCTGTGCTCCTTGCCATGATTTTCTACCTTGCCTTTGGCTGAAGGTGATGGGGCTGAGCAGCCATGGACAGAAACCAGTCATAAACCAAAGCAAATCTCTCCTCCTTATAAGTTGATTTTCTTAGGTATTTTTTTTCTCAGTGCTGGAAAACTGGCTAACAGCTTGATAAAACAAGAGTGCATGCATATTATTTTATACTGTGAATAGTATCACATATCTTTATACAAATAAGATTTTTACAGTATGTTTTAAAGTTAACTTGTTAGACAGATTTTACTTGCAAAATAACTTTTGCAAGGAGAATAACTTTCTATATACATTCTTAATTCTAGAGAAACCTTGGAATCCTTTAATTGGATTTATTAATTCATTTCTAGATCATTGGGTTATAGTCACTGATTAATTGCCACATGATGATAAGCAAAATCCATCTTTTTTGGCAAATTCAGTTTTCAACGTTGAAGAAATAAAAAATGCTTTTCTAATAGCACATGTGAAATCTTTCACGTCTCAAGGTTATAAACCAGCCATCCTTGTAACTACTAAAATACATGTCTAAGTCTTACAAGAGAACTTTTTGCCCTTTCCAATAAGCAGATTGAGAGAATTATACTTCTGATGACATAAAAGAGTAAGGTTCTATTGAAATTGTACAGTAAATCATCTTCCAGGATTGCTTTGATCTCAGTAAGCAAAGACTAAGGACTACCTCAAAGCTCTCCTGTCAACACAAATTCTTTGAGTCAAATTTTCAAGAATATCTGCATGTTGATTGAAACCTGTGGCTCAAGAATAATTTTCAAGGCTGAATTGAAGTTATTGGTGATGTCTATTTTCATATCTATTGAGCAACAGAACCTCTTCATTGTATCATATCCTTTTGAAAATATATGTATTTTTTATTTAATTTTTTTAGTTGTCAATGGACCCTTATTTTTTATTTATTGATACATGGTGCTGAGAATCGAATCCACTGACTCACACATGCTAGGCAAGCACTCTGCCACTGAGCCACAACCCCAGCCCATGAAAATGTATGTATTCTTTAACAATAAACTGACACGTATTTTATGATTCTATGCAGATATTGTTTGGGTTTTTGTTTTAGGAAGAGTTCATTTGTAGCTATGAAAATGTTATATTTACTTCATAAGTTTTATATCATTCCTATCATAACAAAAGCAATTGAAATGGTTTGCTATTTTAAAATTGTTTTGGTTAGATAAAATCTGAAAGCTACAGAAATAGAAAGAGTACGGGCCTGGCTACTATACTGAGCAGGAGTAGAAATTGTAGGAGGAGATCCATTCACCTGCATGTTTACTCCTTCCACAAATCTTCACTGAGGGTCTGTAAGTGTGGAGCACTCCATATGAGGCACATCAGTTTTCTAAACAGGATATCCAGAGCCTAGATGGAATAAGTCTTACCAAAGCTCAATTTCTGAGATGAACTCAGTTGAAATTACAAATGAAAAATAGCAGAGAGTAAATTTTTTCTGCACAAAGTTCTGATAGCTAAGAATGGACTAAGGAAGATACTATGAGAGAGAGAGAAGGAAATTAAAATTTTTGTTAAGCTGGACACAGTGTGGCCCCAGGTACTTGAGAGACTTTGAAGCAGGAGGATTACTTGAGCCCACAGTTTGAGGCCAGCCTGGGCAATGCAGTGAGTTCCCCATCTCAGAAAATATATCTACATATATTTGTAATATTATCTATCAAACACACAAATATACTCCACAGATTAGTTTAATAAAAATATGAAATGTTCTAAATAAAAAAATACCAAAGTCCATGATCATTTAACAATAAAATATTCATAATTATTGCTTTATTAGAAGCTAAAGAATTTCTATTTAAAAAAATACCAGAGCCAATTGTAGAGATACTTTGTATACGTTGGTCTGTAAGCCATGCCAGAGGCTGAGCAAACAGCCTAAGGATTCATTCAAATGTAGTGGTGAACGGCCGGTGTTCTGCCTTGACTAGATAGAAATGCTAGTACCTCCTTCTCCACAGAAACAGGGGGTAGGAACCTGGGGACCTCAAAAGTCAACCTATAACCCTTTGGACTGTCACCTGGCCTTGAGGTCTAAACTGGCTGTTTGGTCTGAAGCTTGCTAGCAGCCCAACTGGGCAGAGGGCCAACTGGATTCTGCCACTGGGGTTTTATGATATGTCTATAATGTATATTCAAGGTGTCGTCAGAGCATCCCAAGGAGAATGAGCTGGGATTTAGACAAATTTAGAGAGTTGCATGACACATATTGTGCCTGCTTTTATTATTTGGCGTGAGACAAATTTTCTTTGGGACAGTTAGCTATGGTCACTTTGTGTGACTGTTGGAACTCCTTATCTCAGTGATGCATACACTTTTTTTTTTTTTTTTTTTTGGTACTGAAGATTGAACCAACCCAGGGTTGCTTAACTACTGAGCCACATTCACAGCCCTTTTTAAAATATTTTATTTAGAAACAGGATCTTGCCGAGTTGCTTAAGGCCTTAAGAAATGGCTGAGACTGGCTTTGTACTTGCAATCCTACTGCCTCAGCCTCCTGAGCAGCTATGATTATAAGTATGTGTCACCGCATCTGGCATGACGCCTCCTCTTTATGAACTTTCATTACAGATGACCAAGTTAACATAGGGACACCCATAAAAACACACCATTTCACTATGTGGATGTTTCCATTACATTTCTCACCTTGCTCTACTTAATGATGTGCCACACTGAATTTTAATGAAAGTCAATTCATTCTCATGTTTAAGTTTGATTATGTATTTATGGGTTTAAATATAAAGATAATGACTTTAAAAAAATCTTTGGTCTGGTCATTCTCCAGAGGTCAATGAATTCTGTTACCACTCTTCAAAATGTAATATGAGCCATGATAACAAAAAATCTCTTGACAGGGAAAGAATAATTTTTTTTTCTTTAGAAAACGATCTTGAAGATTTTCTATATCTTGATCTGGAAAGTGAGACTCTTTAGAAGTGATTTTGGGTTATCATAGTTTCTAGTGTTTTTCTGAATAATAATCTATTAACACACTTATATGTAATACCTACAATGATATTAATTATAAAGGTATTCTTCATAAATGAAAGATACTTTTTAAGCATATGGGTATCTTTAAAAGCTTGCATTTGTGCTTGTTTTGTGAGGATCGCAGCTTGTTCTTGTTAGGAATGTGCTTGCTGGACTGAATACCACAATATGGCACACTTAGGCACTGAATTTCTGGCTTCTTTGCCTGGTTTCATATTTATGCTCAATAGCTATTTCCAGAGCTTAGCCCAGATCCAAGATTGCTGACCCCAGAGGAGATTCCAGATGAAGTCATTCGACAAGAGTGTTCCAGTCACTAGCACATAGTAGGATCTGTCTTTCTTGTGCATTTCTCTGTGGGACATGTGATGTTTTTCCTTGGTAGTGATCTTTGTGTCCCACTGAGCCAGTCCAACCCATTTCCTCAACAGCCAGTTTTCAGGAGCAGGAGTCTCTTCTCTCCCATAATACCCTGAGCCTCGGAATGCAAACTCATGCCCCCTCCTCCCTACAGTCAAGTTATGGAGGTCAGTGAGTCACATGAACAGCCTTCCTGGGGTCATGTCGGTGGAAGCTAATGGCATATAGTTGGCCTGAGAGAGATCTCAGGAGTGACTCTCCCCGGGATGAAGTAGGTTCACTTGGTTTCCTCAGACAGAAAAAGGTAGGCGCTCCCTCCATAGCAGGTCTTCACAGAAGACTGTGGGATGAGAAAGGGGTGAATGCTGGTGTAGGATGTCAGGCCCTCTCCACAGGACGGGACCCTTCCTTTCTCCTGACAGTCTCCAGCTTCCTTTGTTCCCTAGGGAGAGAGCAAGCCCCCTCTGACCTTGGCTCCCCTGGGCTGCACCTTGGGGTGCTAGTCCATCTCCCTTGAATTCTTCACTGCGTCAGTCACACATTTTCTCCTTTCTCTCCAGGAGTCCAGCCCTGCTTGAGCCTGACATTTTCATCTGGATGGCGAATGGCCTGTGCTTCCCACAGGAGGGGGTGTGAAGCACTGACCTCTTTCTTGCCCTGTCTCTCACCTGCTTTCCTCAGCCTGTCTTCTCAAACGTTTGTAGCCCCAGATCTCCTGGGAGTTAGGCTGTGAGTTCTGAGGTCTCTCTCCAGACTTCCAATTTTCTGCCCTTGATTGTTTTCTTCTTCTCTGCCTACAAGTATGATTTGTACTCTCCACTTAAATTGTCAACAGCAACAACATCTATAATGAAAGATTGAGAAACCTGCCCTTGTTAGAGGGAGGGAGGGAGGGAGGTTGGGAGGAGAAGGAGAGAGAGAGAGAGAGAGAGAGAGAGAGAGAGAGAGAGAGAAACTACATTCAAAATGCACCTTCCTTTCACCTGGTGTGTATAAACTGAAGGAAATACAAAAGAGTCAGTCAAGCAATTATTTTATTATTAATGCCTTTATGATTGGTTTGACTAGTACTACTTTTCTCTCCACATGTAGAAGAAAGTAGATTGGGTGAATAATTAATAAAATTTGACTTCTTAAGCTACTTAAATTATTAATTTGTCAAATGGAATATAGCTCTCTTAGAAACACAGATTAGAGTTATTTTTTTTAACTTTTAATATATTATAGGGTATTTTTAAAAGGTAATCATTTATAACATTTTTATAAAACACACTATTATTTCTGTAAATTACAAAGGAGGTTAAAAAAGGAAATTTATTTTGGACCCAGAAGTTTAATAATTTTCTAACATCTGGGGTTTAACAATGATGGCAAATTTCTGATGATTTTCAAATAGTTATAATTGAGCATCAGGCCTTGGAATTATGGTGGTTTCTGTAGAGAATCTACATTTATTACCAAACTATAATTTTACTGCCTTGTAACTTATAATATGGAGGCTTATTAATTATGCTCTAATTTAGGCAGCTTCCTGGTCTAGAAGTAGCTTCTAATATCATAGAAAATGATTTATGCCTTAATCATAGAAAGTTATTTTTTGATTATTTTATAGCAAGGAATCTGACAGGAACCTGGTAGGAATTAGCAATCTGAGATTAAATTAGTTGAGGTCAGTTTAAGAAAGGGACTCTTTATAAGGGTGTGAGAGGACCATGCAGGGTAAAATGAACTCCATGGATTTGGTTCCTTCAGTCCAGCAGAACCTGCAGAGAGGGGGCTGCAGGAAGAAGGCCACCTGACAGACATGATCAGGTCACCTTGGTTGGAAGACTTCCTTCCTGCAGCCGTCCTGCAGGGAGGGCACCAGGCCTTGACACCCACACTGGCTTTGCTTTTGCTTTCTCTTCCACTGTGCTCTCCTGATCCTGTGAGCCCAAACCAGCTCAAAGACAGAGAGCAAAGAACCTGTCCATGTCCCCTAGAAAGGGTAGAAAGTGGATGTGGAGGGAAAAAGAAAACCATCCAGAAAGAAAGCCAAGCAGCGTCCTCGCGTATCGACAAGCAGATGGTTACTGGTTGCTTTAGAGAATACCACAGTGTGGCTGATGCAGCGTGCTTCAATTATCCACTTAGTCCCCTCAAACTCACCTAAGGGTCTTCCTAAGGCAGAAGTGGCAAGACAAAAATGACAGATGTCTTTACAGATGTGTTTTACACGGTGCCAATCCAAGTCATGATTCAGGGCTCTGCCTTGAAGATCCTGGCCAGGGTGGTAAGCATCGGATTCAGCAACTAAGGCAACAGCTTACTGACCACCCTGACCACCCAGGAAGCTGTAGTTCCCCTCATGATCCAGGTCTGCTGTGTAGTGGGGGGAGACAATATTTAAAGGTCCGTTTATAGCCTTTTTCTGCAGTTCCATCAGTGGGATAGTTACATACCTTGACCAACGACTTTCCCCCTACAATACCTGAAATGGTTTCTGTTGTGTGCAACTGAGAATCTCAGACAATGAAGAACTTTTAAACCCAGCTGTGAAAGGGTTTTCAACTGTCGGGGGGCTTGACAGAACATTCTCCACACTTTCAACTTCCCATGCAGAGTTCATTTTGACAGCTTCTTGGAATGGAGGAAATAAAGGTTCTATTTATATACATGAAGTGAAATTGGAGGTGATTATTCTTTCCATTTATTTCAGCAGTAGATATACTCATTATTTGCAGAAAAAAAGCCTAAGCAAATACAATAGGTGCTCATAATATTACATTCTCTGTGTAAAACAGACAAGTCTTAAAATAGGCAGTCCTATGTTCTTGAACTTATAACTATCCACAGAGTGTTATGTGAGACTTATCCACTATAATTCTTAAAGTTATATGAAGATCCAGAGAAACAAGTAAAATGTGGCTTATTAACCAGAAAGCATGCTTATTTTTTTAAAAAAGTTATTCTTTTAGCATGCCAGTCTACTCCTGCATGCAATCTAAATTGTTGCATGCCAATATTGATCTTCAGTGTTTAGAGTTGAAAGGCTTATATATAAAAATGTTATAAAATAATTCATACTGACAAGGTTTAATTCTGTTCAAACACATACATATATAAACCCAAATGAACAAAGAAGAAAATCTCCAGATGTTTAAAAGAAATCTTTGAATAAGAGTAGAAGAACTGGCTTTAAAATAATTGTGATAGGTCAAATATTCTGGTAGGAAAACCTGGCTTCCCACCTGCATTTGTTTCACAATCCTGTTTCTCACTTTACATTTCCATCTTCAATAACAGCTTCTGGAACTGAAAGCTTTTTGGAGAAGAGTATGAAAAAAATCTCCAAGAAGCTGCCTTTAATGACCTCCAGATGTAAGTAAACTCTATCTGCTGAAGTCTCACATTGACTAATTATTACAGACATTGCAAATGTATCACTGTTCCTGTATATTTTGTGGTTTCTGAGTGCAGAAATAGAGGCTCTGGGGACTCCGTGCCCCCTCAGTGAGTGGGGGAACTGAACAGAGCCCACCAAACAGGCCCCTCTGCCTCCAGGCAGAGGTCCTCTTCAGATTAGTGTCAGACCCCTTATACAGAAAGAGGGGGATTTTTAAAATTTGACCTTTTGAAATAACCTGAAAAGTTCAAGGATAGGTCTGGAGAAGAGAGCTGACTAGGCACAAACACCTCAGCCTCGTACTTTTGTGGATCCCATTATGGAAAGAACACAGTGAGGATGTCGTTGCTCTCTTATGAGAACTCATCCAGCTCAGCTTCTATGATTTGATCCAAGAAACTTAGTAGAAGCAAACATAAAATGTAGGACATAGATAGCAGGTTGGAAGTTCTCAAAGATTTGTGCCCCCTTTATGGATTTTTAGAATCACCTGGAGAGGTTGTTAAAAAAGGTTGTGTTCCCCACTCCTAGAGTTTCCATTGCAGTAGATCTGGGAGGGGCTGAGAATGCTCATTTCTAGCAAGTTCTAGGTGATGCTATTGCTGTTGCTGTGGGCACTGAATTTTGAAAATCAATATAATAAATGAGTGGGTTTGGTGCTGGAAGATGGAGAGATATCCTCCTCAAATTGAAGGAACCATTTCATGGTTTGATAGAAAGTAGTGATAGGAACCAAAGAAATATTTATTAGAACAAATTCTACCAGTAACAGTGAAAAGCAGCCCCACTAGCATGCTACCAATAGCAAGGAAAGCAGTCCCAAAAAACAAATAAAGAAAAGAAAAAAAAATGAAATTTCTCTCTTTCTTGGAACTCACTATATTCTTATTTTCCCAAATAATTTCTAAACTAGAAAGGAGGTATGTGCAATTATCATTATAGTTACTTAACCAAAAAAATGTTTTTGAGCACATGTATTCTAGGGACTATGCCAGGCAAATAGAACGCATAGAATAAAACTCCATCTCTCTCCCCATGGAGATCAGTTAATTATGAAAAGAGAAAATTTGACCATGGCCAAAATAATGCCTTATGCTTTGTGGCATTCCTGACAGCCTTCATCAAAGGGTCCTGTGCATAGTGAGCACTCAGTACAAACATGCTGAGCAAAAGTACCTTCACAGCACTGGGAAAATAATCTGCTGATCCCTGTATTTTCTAAACCCTGAACGAGGCACCAGATCCTCTGCTAAGCATCCTCTGTTTTTATTCTCACAACCACCACATAAAGGAACTAATTTTATAATTCCAATTATAACAAAAGGACCCTGAGCTTTATGAGATACAGCAATTTGTCCCAGATTTGCAGTCAGAAAGTGTCAAAGCTGGAATTTGAGCCTTGATCTATATAATTTCAAAGTCCTCTTAACATCAGTTATGCTGTCTCAGAAGTGATGGAAGATGTTTTTCCTTATTTTGTCAAGCATGCGTTCCTGTGATCTTCACTCTAGGAATGCATTTAATAAATTAATATTTTTATATTTCTCATTCAGCTTTTCTTAACCACTTCCATAGAGGACAAATATCACTTAGGTTTTAATGAGCTATCCCAATATGGTGTTCTAAGTAATACTAAGAACAAGTAGTTAGTGTGTTTTAGACAAGGTGTTAAATCTGGTACCTCATTTTATTTTCAAGGAGAAACCCTATACACATTATTTTTATTACCACTTTATAAATGAGAAATTAGAGTTGGAGAAATTAATTTACATTTTTACAGTCACAGAGCTAATAAGTAGCAAATCTAGAATTTGAGCCATTTTTAATAATTTTACAATTCTCACAAAACACCACTATTTCATACTTGCTTTCTTCTATTTTGACTTGCTTATAAGCAATCTTCCTTTGAAATACATATTATGTGCTTTCTCCTTTATGTTTCTATGTAAGGAAACATAATTGATTTACCTCCAAAGGAACCATATGCATTGATGCAGGAGTACAGGTAGCCACTCAAATGCTGTATTGGAACTTGACTGAATACCAAATTTAGGAGAGGGGGCAATTTTGTGGTTTTGATATAAGGGTCAAAAAACTGAAAATTCGTAATATTTAGTATATGGATCTGGCAAAATTAATATAGTGTCAATAAAATAAAAATCAATGTGGTTCCAAAAGAAAAACCAAAAAAGTCAGAAAGTGATAAGCATTTTACTTTTCCTTTATTAAATATTTTCTTGGAATGTAGCATATAACATGTGAAGGAATTGTGGGGGTAAGTATGCATTTTATATATACAAACCATGTCTAGTTATTTAGACAAATGCATCAATGTTAGTAAGTAAATGTGTTTATAAATCAAGAATAACTAATCACAAATAAACAGAGAACATGATCATTATTACTGGATGGGTCAGATATCACATCTATCATCTGAATGGGTAAAATGAAATGAAATTTCCTATTATGGATGGAAATATGATTAAGGAAGGACATATATTCAATGAATTGTCTAAAATATTGTCATCTGTTTCTTCCTGTAGAGTTCAGGGTAACCCTAGAATGGCCTTTTATAAAATAGCAGGAAACACACAAAAGGCCTTGCCAGGCTCAGTGCATGTCTGAATGTCGAGTTTCCATGGCACTGGAGCCTATTGCTCCCACTCTTGCCCTGGGCAAGAGGCTCGAGCCATCCTTGCCTCTCCTTCCTCAAACAAGGCAACATGTTCCTGAAACCTCCATTTAAAGATCTTTTTGTCTAGGATTCCTCATTTAGATCTGTGCTTATGTGTCCTTTATGTTCCAGAACATCCTTTTCATTTGTTTATTAGTTATAATTTATACTAATTTATAATTTATACCATTTCAGGTGCAGTCCTGTGAGCTTTGAGAAATGCATGAAGTTATGTGGCCATGACAATGAAAATAGAGAACAGTTTCATTACCCTCTGAAGTTTCTTGGATTCTCTCTGTTGTCAAACTCATCTCCCACTTTATGTCCCAGGGCACTGATAATCTGTTTTCTGTCCTTATATCTTTTCCATTTTTAGATTGTAATATACAAGAAATCACAGAATGTATGGCCTTTTGAGTTCTAATTGAGTGTCTTCTTTTGCTACTTATATACTTTTGTACACAATGTACAAATATATTTTGCTACTTATATACACTGTTGACCTGCGGTTAACTCTCTAGCATTTGCCACTTCATTGATTCTTCTCCAAAAGTATCACTTCAGGCTCCTGTGTTGGTGATTTATTTTCTTTACTCTAAGCTGCAACAACTAGAATATATGATATATTTGTGCAAATTAGAAACTTTTCAGTTTAACTCGCAATTCAGGTATGTAAAGAAAACTGAGTCTACAAAGACATTTTGAAGATGAAAGATTAATGGAAATCTTCAATTCACCAAGTGGAAAGCTTGACAGTCAATGAGTCGATTTAAAGACAGGCATTTTATATTTAAAGTTCAAGAAATCAATGCAAAAGAAGGTGCACAGGTTAGTTAGACACTATTTGTAAATTCATTTTTATGAATGTTTAGTTTTATAGAATATAAATTACCAATAGTTCAAAATAAAGAAAAATTAAAATTATATTTCACTTTGTCAGCGCTTTTGTGAAAAGCAGATTGCCATACCCAAGAAATCAGAGACACATTTATAAATACAGATGAATGAAATACAATACATATTTACAAACTATGATATATATTTCAAGTTTGAACTAATGCCATTGTGATATTGATTTAAATAAGCAGAGCTGAATATGTTAAAAAGGAAGTAGAACACCATATGACATATCACCAATAAGTAGATTTTAATATAAATGGTATATTTAATTAAAGCCAAATTTACTTAAAAATAAACTAAAAGTTATCGTCAGGAAAACCGAATGATGTGAAAACAGACAGACCAATGGAACAGATCCAAGGTCCAGAAATAATCCATAGTCAACTGTATTTTTACAAATGTGCCAAAAACACAATGGGAAAAGGACCATCTTTACAGTACACTAACCACATCTACATGTGGCAGAATGAAATTAGACTCTTATTTAAGAAAACAGGGGAAAACATCTATGGCTTAGCTTGGGAAATTATTTTTTGGTTATGGTCCCAAAAGCTTGGACCAAAAAGAAGCAAAAATAGACAAATGGGATTATATCAAACTACAGAACTGTTGCACAACAAAGTATACAATCAACAATAGAGTGACAAGACCACCTATAAAATGGGAAAAGGTATTTGCAAAATATATATCAGATAACGCACTAATATCCAAAATATTTAAGGAACTCAATGGCAAGAAAACAAATTACTTGATTAGAAAATGAGCAAAGGCCCTGAATCTACTCTATTCTTGAAATAGCTCTTTTCTATCTCAAAAGAAGAAGATATGTAAATGGCCAACAGGCATGTGAAAAAATATTAGTCACAAGTGAGTAAAATGTAAATTAAATGCACAATGACATAACACTTCACAGCTGTTAGAATGGCTATTATCTGAAAGACAAAAGATGACAAATGTTAGTGAGGGTGTGGAGAAAAGGGAACACTTGCACAAGTTTGGTGGCAATAAAAGTTATGCTATTACAGAAAACAATAGGGGGTTCCCTAAATCATTAAAAATGCAACTATCAAATGATACAAGAACCCAACTACATCATAGAAAATGAAAGCAGTATGCAAAAGAGACACCTGGACTCCTCTGTTCATTGCAGCACTATTCACGATAGCCAAGAAGTCGAAGAAACTAAAGAAATTGGGGTACATCTACATAGTAGAATACTACTCAGCCATGAAAAAGAATTAAATCTTTTCACTTGCAACAACATGGATGGGGCATGTTAAGTGAAATAAGCCAGGCACAGAAAAATAAGTATTACTTGATGCCATTCGTAGGTGAAACATATAAAAGCTGATCTCATAGAAACTGAGAATAGTGGTTAGAAGCAGCTGGAGTGAGAAGAAGGGTAGGGGAATTGACCAATGGGTGCTAAGTTACAGTCAGGATGAAGAGTTTCTGCCATGCTACTGTGCAGTAGGCTGACTGCAGATAAATCTAATTGTACTGTAGGTTTCAAAAGGATAGCAGAAAAGATTTTGAAAACTGTAACCATAGAGAAATGATAAATGTTTGAGGAGATAAACACATTTAATCTGATTTAAACATTCAAAAAAGGTATAAGGGTGATACCACATTAAAAGGTGCGACTTTTATATTTTAATTAATAAATAAATTAAGAGTGCAAATATAGAACTAGTATTGTTCTTTGAAGTTGAATGTGAAGATACAAAAAGAATCAAACATGGTCTTATCACTAAAGTAATTTTATTTTAATTTGATGTTACCTGTGGGATGTTACCTCTGGGATAGTCCCACAACATGAATTCAAAGCAAAGTATCACCATGAGACCCTGATAAACTTTTATTACTTCAGCACTAACACAGTATCTCAACAAAAATTATTATATTAACTTCTGGTTTTGCTTATTATGGACATGGCACTCTTGGGTGGAATACATAAATGTTGATCTCATAGAAACTGTGAGTTACTAGAGGTTAGCAGAGGAGAGGAGAAGGAGGGCCCAGGGGGAGGTCAATCACATGACAGGTAATATAATTCCTTGCCCATAATTGCCAATTAGTAGATACGTGACACACAATGACATGGGACATTATTAGTATGTGTGCTTGAGGGAAAAAAAATCAAAACTTGTTTAACTTAACAGAAGTAGAGGCAATAGAATTACATTTTCAAAAAGTATTAGAGTTTCGTCTATTTTTAATGCTTTTGAAGCACCTGTCAGCAAGAACATCTGCATTCTAATAGTCTATTTTAAGAAAATTTAAATCATCTTTATGCTGACAAATATAGCCATATCCCAAATATGTGCATCTCATAAAATCTAATACATATTCAATGACTCATTAAAATCAAACATTTAAAAACATCATGATTCAGGACCCAATACATATTTTTAAAATAACATCATTTCTTAATGAAAGGATTGTACACTGTATCGTATGCAAATATTTATCTCATTTAATAATGATGATCACTATAAAAATGCCTCTTAATTGAAGGAAAGAAATCATTATGCCACGCATTTCAGCACAATAATTCATTCCTCTCTATGAAATTCAATGTGGTTTAAGATACTTGAAAATTACCATATATTACATGTGTAATAGTTATTATGCTCTTGAAGATTGTAAACCGAATTTTATTGTTTTTAGTAAATGGTAAAAGGTTTTATTCCCCTAAAATAGCAACACCCATGCATCCATCCTGCTTCACCCGTGGGGTCCCCAGGCTTCGGACAGAGGGCAAATGACAAGTAAAAAGGAAAGTCCTTTATAGGCCACATCAGATTTCTGTGAGCCCCTGCATAAAAACGGCCTGGAAAGCCAGTCTTTATGAAAGTTAAAAATAGTTTCTCAGTTCCACAGGCTCCCTTTAAAAATCAAGAGCTAGACATGGCCATCTGTGATCAAAGAATTTTATTCTAAAACTTTGCTATAACAAACTCAGGACCGGATGAAAGAGAAAATTTTTTCAAATAGGAAGAGATAGTAGGAAGAACACTCTATCAAGAGCAAATGGAGATAGAGATGTGAATGTGGAAGGATCCTAGTCCACAACTGCCTGCTCTTCAAGAAGGTGGAATCACAAAGTTCTAGGAGAAATCTCTCTCTCTACCAGGAGTGGTGCCTTTCTCTCCCTTCCAGGGAAGACTTTGCAGGAGATGTTTTTGTTTGTCACATGTACACATGTGCATGAGGGGGCTGCCCTAGCTATCTGGCATCCAATAAATATAAGTCAGGGATGCTATTTAGCCACCCAGTTGGAGAGGACAATCCTCCACTGTTGTGTCAAAATGCCAGTAAGTGCCAAAGCTGAGTGACACTAATCTAGGCTGGTGTCCTGCTTCATTGTCACATCTAACATGGGATCGTAGGGTTTGTGGGCAAAGGATATTTTCTAAATAGATTAGCTCAAGACTTTTCCTTGGTTTCCTTCTGTCTGCTCATATGTACAGTGATTCCAAATTTGGGTGTGCTTCCAAATTTCTGATCAGTGTAATGAAGTCCAAGGTCATCAAGAGTTGAGGCCCTTGACAGTTTGCATGTGAACTCAATAAGTATCTACATTATCTATCCATGAGGGTGTAATATATAAACCTGACTCAGGTGGCATGGTGGTGCATGACTGTAATCCCAGCAGTTGGGAGGCTGAGGGAGGAGTATCCCCAGTTTAAAACCAGTTTCAGCAAAAATAAGGCAACAGTGAGACCCTGTCTTTAAATAAAATACAAAATAGGACTAGGGATGTGGCTCATTGGTCAAGTGCCCCTGAGTTCAATCCCTGGTATCTCTCCTGACCCCCGTTTTTAAAAAAAAAAAACTGGCACAATTGGGTAAAATCACTGAGATAGAGTGTAAGATGCCTTGCTATTTCATAGAGTGTCTTTATGAATCTTCTGTCTGAACAGGTGACATGAGTAGAGGTCCACAGAGAACAAACAAGGTATAGACTTCCTGAGCAGAGAAGCATGCTTTCTTTGATTGAGGAAAAGTTAGTGAATGAAGTAGAGTAAATTAGAGGGAGGGTGGCCACAAGAGAAATCATGAGGAAACTGTGGGCTATTGTCAGGACTGGGATTGATGTAGTAAGCCCCATGGGAAGTAGTGAAGAGTTCTTAGCACTCAAGTGGCATGAACTAATTTAAATGACTCCTTTACCTGATGTTCAGGAGGATGGGAGAAGATGTAACTGGATCAGGGTGGTGGTAGAACAGAATTTGAATGAACTCAGTAATTTTGCATAAATAAAGGAACAGAGTTGTCATTGACTAACACAAGGCAGACTGGGAAGGAGCAGGTTTCAGATGCCTTTTGTTTGATTGGGGGCCAAGAATTTGATTTTCAACATATTAATTTTGATAACCTTATTATATCCAAATAGAATTATTAGCTAAGTGCATCTGGAATTCAGGGGAGAGATCTAGGTGAGAGTTATAAATTTGTTTTCACCACAGTGATGGTTTTTATACCTGTTAAGTGTGTGATACCATCTAGGGCATTGATTCTCAAATTACTTGTGGTGAAAACACAGGAGTTTATTCAATCTGACGGGCCAATATTTGACCACACTGCATATGGCCAAAGTGTCATCTACATCATTGAGATTGGCCTCACCCAAGCTGTACTGCACTTCTTTGTGATGGCACAAGACTATGGGTCATGGTCTTTGCTGTTGCTACCATGTGACACTGAGAAAAAATGTTTCTGAACTTTTAATTCCAGTATTGTTAATTATTTCACTGTGTTTGGGTGGAAATCAGAGGATTATCCAAAAGGCATCTAAGTGTCATTTTGAATAGCACTAAATCAGTGAAGTTCAAGAAATGACAGTGACACCACTCCTGGTGCACAGGGCTTCACTATGTCATGACAGGCAGGGGAAACATCATTGTCATGGAGGATCAGCCTGGAGAGGCAGGGACGTCCTTCATGGCCTTGAGGTTGATGGCTGTCCCAGGCTCAGCCACCTTATTGGTGAAGGGAACAGAGTGAGAAGCACCCGTTGAGTAGGAGTTAACTTAAATGATACAGTTATAAACCAGTGGAGACCAGGTTATCTCTCACTGTTCAGCTTAAATCATCTCTGCTCTTAGTGGGAATTGGAGATTAGCCCAGATGAAGAAAAGGTGAAGAAACTCGGAGGTCCACACGTGACGGTAGCATGTGGATTTCCACTCCTTACTCTCACTGTGTGCTCTTTCTACTATTTCAACATCTAAGGTTAAAATACGGCAGCAGGTTGCCTTGCCTGTTTTCTTATTATAGCAGAACTCTGTACCAATTGATTTTGTCCCATGTGGCATATAAGTTCTAGTTTTTTAAGTACCAATAGACATATATTTTACTATAATATAGCTTCTTTGAAACATGGAAGAAGAAACAAAGCATATTTCAAAAGCACCATCTTCTTGAGATTCAGAAGATAAATTAGAAATTATAAACTAGAAAGATCCGGCTACTGAAGCATTTCAGGAAAGTGTATGATGAAAGCTTAGTCCCCGTGGCCTGCCTCCCCCACCAGCCCCAAGCTCAGGAGGCAGCTTTTTATCTGCCTTGGCATCTAAAATTCCTGGCAGTCACCAGCATAATTCAGCTAATGTGAATATATCTGCATTTCCTTAGTTTTCAATTTATCTACCTACTGACACTTTCATATACGAAGTGGGAATTTAGCCACATAAACCACACTTTTAATTTCTTTCTCCTATTCCCAGTGCTTCATAATTATATTTCTTCTTGTGGTTACCTTTAATAACCTTGAATAGCCTACTTAGACCTGCACTCTTCTCAACCTTACAGAGTAGCTCTTGACAATTCTCTTAACAAGGATTGCACCTATTCCTCCATCTTTTCTTCCCTCCTATGGCAGAATTTTATTCAGACTGTCACAGGCTATTCTTTAACAGATATATTTTACATTCCACTAAAGTCACAACCTTGGCCATAGTCAACTTAAAACATTTAAAATCAGTAGAGTTGATATGTCTGTGATTTTACATGTCATTCTTTTTACTTTTTATATGTCTCCTCTAGGGAGTATCAACTCCAGGAGGCAGGGATTTTGTTCTTTCACAAGTTTGTGTCATGATGCATCCCCAGAGATTGGAATTCAAGTGGGGATTCGTAGGATTCAATAAACATTTTAAACAAATATATTTTCCTCTTAATCATATGCTTTTTAGTATGTAATTAGGTAAATATGATTCATAACCTTCATTTTCTTATGAAAAGTAGCATATTTTGAGCCCAAGAATATATTCAAATATATACACCAAATTACATAGTTACATATATTTATACATAGATGCATATAATTTAGCAAATGTGTTGGCTGACATGATACATACCACAGTATAAAATGTTGAAGAAAGGGGAAATGGTTAGAAAATAGTTGACTAAGAAGATCCACATGTGTGGGAGAAAATATTTTTGAGGTTATTAATTCAATAAAATTACAGATTTATCTGGAATAGAAATGGATTCTGGAGGGAAAAGAAGTGAAAAGTAGAAAATTTATGTAGGAAAAACCTTAAAAGCCTCAAGGAGCAACAAATATATTCCCCCAGAGTTCACATAATTAAAAGTAGTAGAATAAATAATTAAATGTTTCCAAAACAACTATTTTCAAAGCCCTGATGTTTCCTCAACATCTAAGGCAATGGCTTGCCTGACGGCCTCTTAGTTTTCAATATCCAATCCCAGGAAGCTCTGACATTTTACTTTGAATTGTAATACACTTATTGAATATTTACTTTAAAATTTTCCTATTATGAATTCCAAAGAGGATTTATAACAGAGATACAATTTTAAAAAGTGCTTTTGTTTCTTTCATTTCCTTTGACTTTTATTTTATTTTTCTGTTTTAAGTCAGATTTCATTTTCTAGTACATATATTGCATGTTCCATTTTCCACAATACTGATAAACGGTAATGCTATTCAATTTTCTCCCTGTGTACTCATCTATGTATTAAGAATATCTAAGAAATTATGCATAAAGCTATTTTTAATTGCTTTTGCTGTTTTTCTTTTTTTGAGAGGAGATTATGAGTATGTATAGTTTATTCTTAGTAAACATCTGGAAAGAATTTTATTGTTTTCTATGGAAATATAAAACCTCGTGTGCATATGGATTTTACTCAGCAGTGATTACTAAGGCTTCAATGAATTACGCACAATGGAGAATTATTTTCTCTGTATTATTGCTCTGCTTATATTTTGATAAATAGCTGCTGTTTGCACTATATAAATTTTCCAACCCTTTAGTCTGATCTTTTTTTTAGAAAGTTTCTTGTTCTACCAATGTGTTGACATCCTAGATCCAATGGTAAAGAAACTTTAATAAGGTTATTATTACCACATTATTAATCAAATAGCATTTATTGATTTTTATGTTCTCTGAAATATAAAAATAAAAAATAAAGCACTTTATTATAAGGATAGAGGATGAACTTGCTCATTGAATAATAAACTAACATTTACTACATGTCTATTAGGAATGGGAATCATGGTCAGCACTGGAAGAATCAGACAGTGCAGATTCCCAAGAGACTTAACACAGCTAGGAGATCATATGAGGGAATGAAAATGGGTGAGTGGGATGTGCAGGGCTCGCAGTCTGCACAGAGCACTCTGCAAGTTCCTACTGGTCTAGAGAAAGCTGATAGCCTCTGCCTCCTAGCCATCTGGGATGTGGGGATGGAGGGAAAGGAACAGGAGATGAGATTGGAAAGACAGGCCGGAGCTTGATTGGATGAGTATCAGTTCATCAAAGAAACTTAGATTATGTCCTAGAGAGGACTGTAGGGTCTGAGGTGGTTGGGGGGTATGATGCAGATAAAGAATAGAGGACGATTACAGACATGGATTTCCGCTTTGGAAAGCTTTCTAAAGATACCCTCACTTGTTAATGGTCAGGACTCAAAACAGGAAAGCTAGGAAATTATTCAACTAATTTGAGTCAGGCCATAGCAGGGCTCAAAGTGAAACAGAACGATAAAGAACATGAGATCTACCATAGACATGTTATGATGACAGAGTTGACAGATTTGGGTGACTGAATGTGTTATGTGGCAATACTGGAAAACATACTGATTATCAAGCTTGTGACAGCATGGTTCGTAAACCTCCTTTCTCAGTTTTGAAAAGCCATTCAAGCCTTATTAAACTAGTGGTACTGAAATGACAGCTTGAATCAATTATGTATTAGTGGAAAATGACTAAGTAAATATGGATATAATTGATTTTTAATGGGGTTGAGAGAAAATTTAAAATAAACTCAAACTATTCTGTTTCTTTAACCTCCCACCCTTGCCCCTTTGGTAGGCACAAGTAGCTTCAAAGGATTCAATTCCGGTTAATATCCCAAAGCGGGACAAACGGAACCTGCTCTCCTAATGATGTACTGCCTCACGGAGCTGGGTGCTGAGAACCTGCTGCAGGTGCTTGATTCTGACCAACGTCCCCTGTTACAGTCCACTCCTAAGCTAACTGGGTCCTCCCCACCTCACTGGGTGTCTACTACTGAGACAGGACTAAGGCAGGAAAAACTGTCACTTACTGACCTGCCCTACCCGTTAATTTTCCTGGCCTGTTTTCTCTTCTGTCAACCTTTCCATCTGGAGCTGGGTTGAGGCTCCAGGTAGTTAGGTATGGAGAGCTGAACTTGGGTATGACCTACTGTGTGTGCCTTCTCTCCACAACTCATGGTATTTTATCAGAGGTGCTTAGGTAAAAATAAACCAAAATCTTAGAGTGAAACTCCACGAACAAATTGAAAACAGGAGTCACAGATTTGGGGTTCCATGCAGGGAACAGCAAGAGAGAAAGGTGTTGAGGATGCTCTGGATACCTGGTGTAAGCTACTGGATAGTCTATATCTCAGTGTTGGGTCTAGAGTAGGGACAGGTTAAAGGGTCCAGTCTGAGGCTGTTCATGATAGTAATGTGAGGCTGGGATCCCTGAAGGTGAGAATGGAGTAGAAAATGTCATCACCTGCAGGAACTAGAAGCAGAAATAAAGTTTTAAAGGAAAAGTCTGGCTCTCAAAAGATTTCCAGAGCAGAGGCATTTCCTACAGACCAAGAACAAACAACTGTGTATAGAGCAAAAAATCAACGTATGAAATTCAGTTTTTGTAGACAAGCTATCTGATTGTTGGACTCTGCCACCGAAATACTCAGCTGGTGACTCTGGAGCCCCATAAACCACAAACAGACTTGTTTGGTGCAGAGTTTTAAAACATTTTTAATTAATGACAGCAGTATAAAATTATGGCTTTTCACACTAAAATTGGTATTCTCCTAGAACACGACAATATTTGATAACTGTGCTCAGTTCTAAATTCACAACATGGCCCATCTCGTGGGTTTCATCAACTCTCTTGTGACCTGTGTTGGAATTTGAGACCCTCAACTTACATATTAAGAAGTGTCAGAAATTTATGTGAAACTTGAAAATATATAAAATAGGTTCCAGTTTATTATCTGTATAATGCTGGTCTTGATTATCTACCGTCTACATTATTTTTTACCTAGTGGGGGGTATAGAGTGACTTTTAGACTTTTGTGTAATAAAGGTATTCTTGTAAAATGAGGTTTTATTTACATTTAATATGGAATTAATTTCTATTCAGAGGAATACATATCCAGAACATTCCTGACTTTTTTCTATGTCAGACATTACCCAGTTGTATCTAACTCAAAAACATTATCCTGACATTCATTTATTAAATGCTTTCTATTTACCTACCTCCTTAAATGCAATTTAGTCCAATCTTACTATCTTACCTTAACATTTCCATCATCAGAAAGTAAGTTAAATGAAATCTTTGACTAATGTTTATGTTATATTTGCCTAGAAGTCATAATGTTACCTTATTAAAATTGTACTATAACAGAGGAAAAGAAATTAAATCAATTAACTCATTTATCAGAGTTGTTTGAGATTGGTTTTTTAAATTACACTTTTCTGGGGTTTAATTTTATTCTACCTGAGGTTGCTTGGTTTGTCCATCCATCAAAAATCGCATTGATGGTATTGCATGAAGACACAGTGAAGCCTTCAAGGGCTCAGAGTATTGTGACTGAGTATTGTACATCAGATATGATTATTATGCTCAGCATTACATGTCAAGATAGCCATTCACAGGGCATTATGGACAATGAAGAAAAGCGTGTGATTAGAGTGTGGGGGAGGGTGGGCCTAGAGGAGATAATAAGAATGGGTATCAAGAGCAGGGAGCAGCACTGCCCACGAGGGATGACAGCATGTGTCCCTGCATTGATTGTCATATTTAGAGAAAACCTGAGAGGGAGGGGGTTATTTACACTGGCTATGTGAACCAATTTCTCCAGATTCTAGTGTAGTTCTGTACCCTTTTCTCTCCTACTCTGAATCTTATTTTGTTTCTCAGACCTAAAGTTGTCTAAATTTATGGCATTTTAGGTAATGATTTATCCCAACAAATCACCTTAAATCAGAGAAAATAATTTCTGAAGGCTGCAAACTGGCCATCCAGGTCTTTCTTGAATTCCTGAGCTGTTATACCCATGTTAAGGAAGAGCTATCTCTAGCACTGAAATATCCCAAAGTCATTAGCGTGATTCACTGAACACTTAGAAGACAGACATTGTTGTTGAGACTACACATATTCCTAGGAACAGCAAAGGTACTGGGAAGATGGGGATTGAATGGTGCTTGGGTGCCTTCCAGTTTCTGGAGACACTAGCCACTGTCTTTGTTGATACATAATCAACAAATATTTCAAGAACCTAGTTTTAAAGGATAGCCAGAATATTACTCTCCTAAGTGTCCACAAGCTCAGTTCCTCAAAAGTGAGGTGTTACCTTAAAGATCTTCCTACTTCTTGCCCTGGAGTTTCTTTCTATAAAATCAGCTGGTTGTTAGCTGAAAGAACTTGGTGTATTAATCCCTAGCACTTGGAGAACAAATGACCTCTGAAGGTAGAAATGCAAGGTGGTAGGAAAGGTACCCAATTTATTATTCCTAGAAAGACACAGTAAGGAGATGCAGTATACCTGACTGTGATTGCTTCCCATTCAGTCTTTGGATACTCTGCCATCATTCACCAGACTTCTCAGAGAAGAAACTCGGCACAACAGTGGTCATCTACTCTGCCCTCCTAGAATGGCCCTTCCCTTAACCTGTACATGCTTCTGCTCCAGGACGGAGAATGCATTTTCCCCTGAGAAACAAACATTTAATGACTACATTTTCTGATTCTTCTTTTTCAGCATTACATTATTTAGTTTTTCTAGAAGGAATTCGTCAATCAAATCTATAAAATCCAAAACTCCAAATTAAGTGAACTAAAAAAAGTTTTGATTTTAATTATTTTAAAAAGCATGTTCATTATCTACCAGTCTTCATAGAAGGAACTGAGGAAGAAAAATATTATTTGTATCTTTTAGTGTACAAGAAGTAATTAATGATGCAGGAAATATAAAAACTGCATTTATGTTAGCCATAAAAATATACATGCTACAAAATACCCAGTGCCCTGTGTATAAAGCATTCTATAAAGAACATACATTTTCCTATCATTTCTGTTTCTGTGAGCTACCTTAATTTTTCCTATAATGTTCTGTATATATGGTATTTCTCAAAACCTTACTTTTCTTTCGGCATATTGAGTTAAATGTAAAGTTGGAGTTCTCAAGAAGATTACATTCAGAAGTTTATACTTGAAGTATTTTTGTAAATAGTCACTTTACTGATTGAAGTTTTGTAGTTTAAATATTTTTAAAAATTAAGTCACTAAAGGAATCTAAGAGTTTAATTCCAGGCTTTCTGTTTGACAAGAAGTTTGATAAACAATTGTTGAACATTTGGAGACTGGAGAGGCTGTCACTATACCTAGTTATCTGTTCTCATCTCTTTTCCCTTAACTTAAGATAATAATATTATCATGATGAGTTAAAGATATCCACAAATGCTTTGCCATTCTTCCCATTGAGAAGAGGAGTCTACCTTGCTGGCTCTTAAAACCAGGTGGGCTCTGTGACTGATTTGATCACTAGACTCACAGGGAAGTAATACTGTACTCATTTCTTGATTCCAGGTTTTAAAACCTGATAGCATTAACTTCCTGAATCATGGGAAATTGACAACTGGAACCAGACACCAGTGTCAGAGTCCCAGGAACCTGTGGAGAAGCCCATGTGGAAAGGACCCGAGGTCCCAGCAGAGTGGTCAGTGAGGGCAGCACAGACGTGAGGGCTCTGGAGGGAACCATCTTGGTGTTCGTGTTGTCTGAAGCCAGCCACTCAGCCCAGCACCACATGAAGCAGAAATGAGATGTTGCCACCAACTGTGCCCAACTTGTAAGTTCATGAGCAAAATGAGTATTGTGGTTGTTGGAACCTACTAAGTTTCAGGGTACTTTATTATAGAGCAATAAATAACTGGAAATCTTATGTTTGCCAAAATATTAATAGAAAGAAGTAGCAATGAGGATTAGAATGTATATGAACTTTATGTAAAATTATTTTTAAAAAAATACCTTTTATATATTTTATTGATACATTATAATTCTATATAATAGTGGGATTTGTAACATGTTTGTATGTAATATACTAAGAGATATAACAATATAATTTGATCAATTTTGTATGTAAAATTATATCACAAATATTGTCAGGAGAACAAAGTAGCCATGAAAAGGTAGTATTTAGAAAGATACCAGTTCTCATGCCACCCTCATAGATAAAACTAGGGCTTCCTGGACTTCAGTATTGATAGGAGTTGTCCTCCAGCTGGTTTTTCCTATCAAGGAAAGCTGCCTCTGATTGGTTAGCACTACATATTTGTCAACCTTTAGAGATTTTCTCATTTGGGGTGTAGTTACATCAAGTTAGGAGATGCTCCACACCACTTCACTTTAAAAAAAGAACTTACTGGAGAAGTAAAAAGAACTCGCCAGAAAAGTAAGAAAAGATACAATTACATTCAGGAATTTGAATGTCCCAAAATACAATGTAGAGTAGGTACTAGGCCTGGGAGTTCTATGAAATCTATCCTAGTGGGTTTTTTAAAAATCCCACCTAGTGTATTAAAAACTTTTAGCTGACATACTAGGTAAAACACTGTACACTACTATCTTTTAATTCCAGGGATAATATCACTTGGTGATGTACAATCACAGTTAAAGATGCTATGTTAAAGCCAGCATTATATGAATTAAGACCCTAGATGAGAAATAGAGTTATTGTCATTTTCAAAATGTTTAAAACTCTATTAAAATTTTACATTTAATTACATAATGACTAATGTAAATATCAAGATTAATTACTTTTGATTGCATTTATTTAACTTATTTTAACAACCTTGTTTTTTTCCATTCATGATCATCAGAAATTCTGATTGGAAATTATACGTGCTTGATTAGCAGAAGTAGGAAATAATTATTATAAATCAATCATAAATTAATAAACGAGGCTGGTCTGACATAGAAATGTTCAGAACATGGTATCTGAGTGAAATTCACAATATCATGCAGGAGTGAAAATGAAAAAAAAAATAATGGTGACATTTCTATATTGAAAAGATGGTGTCTGGAAATGAAGGGTAGAACCTGACCTGGATTCTACATCTGGTCTATCTTTAACTCGGTGGGGCTTTGGGCAAATCATTTCACCATTGGACATATTTTTCTCATTTGATATCAGATCAGTAACATCAGCCTTTACTCACTATTTTTAAGAAGATGAAATAAAATGACCTACAAAAGTAGTTTAGAGATCTGAAGGCTTTCTATGTCTGGACAGTGATAGAAGAGGAAACTAGGAGCCATCTTGACCATATCTCTTTTGGGGGGATCTGAAGAGCCTCAGGACCCAGGTGGCATTTTCATTTTTGCTCCCAGTGAAAGTGGGAACTTTGTAAGATAAAAGATGCTGTGGGGTTTAACTATCTGGCTAAATTGGTGGCTGGCAGCACTTGTGTGATTTGGCTTTCTATTCTACAAATTAACCCAGAGTGATGGCCACTTGGCTAGGACACCAGAATGCTTCTAATGAGGATCAGGAAGAAAGGGTCTGTCTGGAGACTTTCCAATCTCATCAGTTAGTCTCAAACCTAAAGTATAATTGGAGAGAGAGAGGAAAATGTCCCAGATAAAATTTTCAAGCCAGATACCAAGAAAGATATGGCAAATGATGAAGAAAGTATAATCAAGAGAGACATGCTCAGTAATTTATATGATAATGTAACAAGAAAGGGCTTCAGAGAAACTTCTTGGTCTCTGTATACTAAGGATGTGTGCTGAAGAACAAAGTATTCTGATTTTTTTTTTTTAAAAAAGGTTGCAAACATAGAATTGTTGATACAATCAGGACTCAATGATTCAGATTCAATGAGAACATGACAGTAGAAAAGCACATTTCTTTTTTAAATAAGATCATTCGGAGTGAAACAATCAATTACAAGTGCTTTTTATGTAGAATTTTAAGTCTTATCTCTATATGTATTCATATATGGGGAGATACTTCAATCATTCTCATTGTTTACAGATGAATAACTTGAGCCTGGGAGTTAAGGAGATTCACCCAAGATAACAAATATAATAAAGAGTCATGTTTCAATTTATACTTAGCGTCTTCTCTAAGTTCTATTGCTCTATTCTACCACATTTATGGAGTTTCTCTGTGTCAAAGAAGATAGACACATAGTTCAGACTTAATGACCCAAAGAGGAAGGATCTAAGTGAGTAGAAAAAAAATGTATCTCGCTCATAGTAAGATTTCTTAAAAACTAGAAAAAGTAAAACTTTCCGAACCACTTCTTGAAATACCATAGAAGTTGTACAATTTTTATATCAACAACTCAGTGAACTTGGGGATAAGTATACCCATGAAAATATTATCACCATCAAGGCAATAAACATGTCCATCAGCTCCCGAGGTTTCCTCCTCTCCCTTTACAAATAATAGCGGTATGAGGATTTTTGAGGTAAGAACTCAAATAAGATCTCCCTCTGAAGCATGCTAGCTCCATGGTCTGTACTAGACCCCAGAACTTCACTGTGAATAACTGAAACTCTGCCCCTTTCAGCATCACCCCCACTGCTCCTTCCCTACAGCCTGACACCCACCCTCCACCGTCTGCTTCTGTGAGTAATATGACTTTAAGTCCCACATATGACTGAGATGGCACAATATTTGTGTTTCTGGTCTGGCTTGTTTCATTGGCTTTGATGTTCCCTAGGCACACAGGTGTCATCTCAGGTGACAGCACTTCCTTCATCTCTCAGGCTGAATGATATCCCCCTGGACCACGCAATGGACCCTGTCCTTACCAGTGGGAGAAATGCTGGCAGGCAAAGGAGATGTAACAGGGTCATGAAGAAAGTGACCTCACCACCTCAACTTAAAGATAACTGAAAACGAAAGAGCTGGAATATAGACTGATTTAAAATTTTTCATGAGAATATATGTATATAAAATAGAATCTAACTAATAGTGATAGAAGATAGATTAAATGAAATTGTTAGCAATATATCTATAAAATATCCAAGTGAGAAGCAAAAAAAAAAGTGATAAAATTGAGAAAATTTCAATGTGATTTCTGTTATTCTGATCCCATTGGGTCCTGACAATTTTTTTTTAAAAGAGTCATTTGATTAAGTAAAATGTACCATATTGAAAATAAAAATGTGAAAACATAAATTAGAAAATTTTCACAGATTTTGGAACTTATATTTTGATTAAGAAAAAAGGGAAAAAAACATAAAAGTCTAATTCTAGAACTTAAAGGTGTGATGTTACGAGACCTTATGGGTTCTGTCATGGTCTATTTTTTTCCAGGAAAATTTATATCAAGATAAAATTCTTAGAAGATGCACCTAAGTTTAAAAGTGATAAAAGACAATATAAAAATACACAGAACAATCCTAACTTATGTTATATCTTTAAGACTAAAATTGGATATCTTAACATGGGGTAGAATTTGTGTTCAAGTTCTGATGTGATTTCATTCGTGTTTGACCAAGTCCAACAAGACCTGCAGTAGAGAAATGAACTACAAAATGCACATTTATGACTATGATCCTACCTGTAAGGAAGCACTAAATTCCTGTAATAGCCTTAGAAAAAATGCATATCAAGAAGCCTGCATGCAATTATTAGGATCAGATGAAACTTATCTCTTTCCTTTTGCTTGTTTTGATAAGGCAATTAGAGAGAGAAAATAGAGGAAAATATTATAAACATGCCTTGACTTCAATAAATTTTCTCATTCTGACCTTTTGGACAAAAGAAAGAAAAAAATAGAAAATCTGTTTCAATGGCTTTACTTATGGTGTACTGATTAATAATGAAGGTCAGGCTAAGGATATTCAGGAAAAATGACTATATTCAAATGAGATAAATGAAAACCGACATAAATCTAAGATAGAAAAATAAAGATTCTTTAAAGACTATTCAGCCTAATGGAGAGGAGAGTCTCTGAGGCAAGAGGAAGTGTGGAGAAAAAAGGGGAAAGAGATATGCACACCTCTAAGGAGCTGAAGACTCCTTGCATGGTTGAGGAGTAAATGTTGTGTATGACCCATTAAGCACCCATGCAGACATTACTCATAGCCCACTATCCTAATATAACACAAGGTTTATTTAGCAGGAAGAGTTGCCCCAAAATGGTGAGTTTATAGCAGTTTTTTACTCAGGCAACTATGAGATACCCATTTGATATGCAGCCATACAAAGAATTCACTCGTGACATGGAAGTCTGGACTACATAAGTTACTGAATGTGACAATTGTACAATTTTGGTACCGAAAAAATATTTGCATGAAAATTTTCTGCTGATTTCAAATGGATTCCTACTTGGTCAAATCAAGCATACTGAAAATTATTTGTACAAAATTTAAAATCTATGAAGATTCGAGTGCATCAATTCACATTAAAAATGAGAAATTGGGGACTGATAGAATACTGCACTAAAAATGCCAAACAAATATATATGGTCCAGGTATTCCCAATATTCTCCCAAATTCTCACCATGTAGCTATGGAGTGAGGATTAATAGCCCCACTTTACTTATGGGACCACATGTGCAAATCAGTGTTAATGAAAAGAACTATACATTGCAGTATTTTTTTAATCTATCTAGAATTAAACATTAAAACTATAGCAAAATTATCAGAGTTTTTAGCAGCTTGCAGTATGAGGCTGGTGATGTTTAGGTATAAGGAATATTTCTAATTTATTTAGGATAAGAGTAAATAATAGAAAGGAGAAAGGAGTATCTTAAAGTCTTAAAAATCCTGAAAAGTTAGCAAAGAGTGTTAAAGAAATCATGATGCAAGCAACCTTCCTCTAGTTTTGGACTTTACACTTGCCTAAAATTGATTTTGATTTCAGGGTTGAATAATAATTTATAATATAATTCTTCCATTAAAAAAAAACAGCCAAGGAACAATTGAGGTAACTCCACAAAACCTTGAGTCAATTGCTCTAGAATTCATCTATTCTTGAAGTCTAGCAAACAAATGGGAGTAAGCACACACACAATTAATTATATTCAGAGTCAAAGACTATAACAAAGCATGGAAATTCTTTCCTATACAAAAGACACACAAGTATCACTGACACTCCTTCTTTACAATTGATGTTGAAAAGAATCTTTGAATTCAAGTGAAAAGCCAGTTGTTAAAACATTACCAAAGCATGGTCTAGGAGAATATGGTGATTAAAAAATGACCAATGGAATCTCTTAGTCTTCTCTTTGGCTCTTCCTACCCTTGCTGGATTATACTGTTTTCATTGCAAAAGGAAATTCAGAGGCAATGAGAGTAATTGCTGAGATTTTCAAGGAAAGTTCAAATCTTAAATAATTAAAGTTACCCATTTATATTATCTAGAGTTATCATTTATCACCCCTGCTTTCTCACTGGAGAGTTAGAGGACATGGCTTTATATAAACAATAGCAGCATGTGTACATTTTTTTAAAAAATAAGGTTTTATTTTGCCAAATTCTTGAGCTCCAGGAGATGCCTCAAATTTAATCTTCCCATATAAACTTTCTCTAAAGAATTATTCATGTCACACTACTGGATCCCTGGTATTCTTGTTTCTTTCCACCAACTTAAGAATTCATGTAACATATAAGCACAAGCTTTATATGATACACTCTGAAGATTTTTTTTTTTGTTGGAAGGACTAATAAAACAAACATGCTAAGATGTTAATACTAACATTGAGGAAGCAAATTAAAATTCCATTTTATTTAAATTAGTTCTATGTCCTCTGCAAGTCTTGCTTTTCCCAGTAACCACAAAACTACTCAGTATGAAAAATGGGTCATCAACATAACCCATTTAAAATGTTTTGCACATTTTTTTCCACATAGAAATTTTTGGGGGGTCCTTGACTACGACAATAAACAGATATTCAAAAAATTTCGCTCGGCATCCCTCCATCCTAAGCACCCTTCAGAGCTTACCAGATACAGTGATTAAAAATGTAGATGCTTTCCTTCCCAAGGGTACACAGGATATCCTTAATTTTTTTTTATGGAGTCTAGGAAAACAGATTAGATTTTGGAATGATAACATCATGACACATTTTACTTCTAGCATAGTCTCTAACTTACAAAGCACTCCGCCCACTGCCTCTCTGCTCCTGCTGCCTGCAGACTCCTCTCAGTTTTGTTCCCCATGTGGACATCAATGCACTGGAAGTCTTGGGTAACACTTCTTGTGCTCCAGTGGGCCATCTCCTTCCTCAACTCTGCATCACAATGTCTGTGTTCATCCTGAACATGCCTGGGACCTAGGCTATCTCCAGAGACAGTGGACTCTCCGTACTTAGAACAGCACTCAAGCCATTGCCAATAAGCACTGAGCTGAAATGTCACACTTAATTCTCAAGACAGCACTGTGAGGCTCACAGATGCCCTAGGAGATAATCTGAATGATAGCACCCAGCCAATACGTAACGTTTTTAATTCACTATTCTATTGCCACCCGTTGGTCTCCCTCTTCCTTCTGTTTTAGCTGCAATACAGCTCCAAATAAATATATTTTTTTTCTGGTTCAATGTGTACATGTATTGCAAAAAGAGAATGAAAAAGTTTCTACTGTTTGTGTTCTGACTGACCTTTATAAACCTGCTGGAGTTATCATGACACCTCCAAAATCTAAGCAGGGTTGCAAGCCTAGTAGATTCCCAGTAGATCTTGACTGCATGAAGGAATTATTTTTGATTGGTTTCCGTCTTCTAATTGCTACACTGGCTCATCCTTTTTTCACACAGAAGGTAGGAAACTCTTTTAAAAACACAGTTATTACTTCTTTGTTTACAATTCTCCAATAGCTTCCCAATTGTGTTCAAATTACACCACACTACTATTTTTAGCTTAATGAAGTCTCTCTGATCTCATTGCTATGCTGCCCTCTTCTCCCCTCTTAACACTATAGGGACATTGCTCTTTTCTGGGTCTCTAAACACTAAAACTCCCTCATCTCCAGAGTCTACTCTCCTGTGACCACCTTTGGAAATTGCTTTTATCTTCTCTTGGCAAGGCTGGCTCACTTCCACACATTGGACATAAACCAGATTTTCCCTTACCAAGGAACAGTTTCCTGATCCTTCCTTCTAAGTTTGGTCTCCCGGCCATTCTTATTTGCATCATACTCTTATTTTCTTCACATAACATCCTGTAAATGGATATTTTAAATCGTGGCTGCCATTCATTTTATTATGCCCACTTAAATGTAAGCTTTGCAAGCACACCCTTCCTGTCTTGGTGAGTGCTCTGTGTCTCGTGACCCCCACTCTATCCATGCAATGTTCACCACCTCTAACTCATTGGGAACATTTATAAAGTGAGTCAGTGCAAAACACACAGATACCAAGTGAATGACCAGATAATTTGCCCTTGATTCATTACCGATAACTTCACTTGAAAGAATCTAACATTCTTTCCTATTCACAGAGCCATTATCAGTGTGATATAGGTATATGAGTATGTTTATGCATATGTAATATAGCAGCTGCACTAACTGGAAAACTTGACTTCAAATCAACTCTCTCTAATAAATATATTACTTTCTCTCATAAATGTAATGTGTTTCTAGTCCCTACAGAAAGTCCTGGCACTTACCTTAATCTAATATAAAAATTCTTTTAAAAATCTGATGTCATTTCTTCTAACATAGTATAGAATCCCTCTTCATAACTTTGATCAATTTGATTCACTGACACTCATTACCCTTTGCCTGCATGCATTACCTATTCTAAAGCCTGAAAGGCTGAATTTTAAAGCCTTCTAAAGGGAGATTTATCAATAAATATTACTAGTGTCATCTTAAAATTCAAATAGGGTAAATAAATTGATTTCTCAAAGTGTACATGCTTACAATACTTGAAAATGTAAGCATGTACACGTTGAGAAAACAATTTATTTATAATAACTGAATTATCTTCATGAAAACGAAGCATTCTTTGGCAGATGAATCAGTCCAAAACCATTACTTTATGGACTGAATCATTCAGTAGATCCATGGTTGTGTCTTTCCGTAAAAATCCATATTTCCACTAAACCTTTCCTCTTTGGGGCCACAATCCCATCTCCATGCTATTAAATTCAGCTAGGTCTCCACAAAACTGGTGATATTTAAGATGTTACAATATGGAGTAATGAAGGATCATCCCTAACATTTAAAAAAGATGTGAATGTTCACACAGACCTATTTACTGCAGATCTCTCATTGTGCGTACCCTAGTTTTGAAAAATTGTATTCTTTTAATTCTATTCCTATATCAAATTTCAGTTTTTTAAAAGTTAGTATTGCGTACAGCAAGGCTAGAAATGAAAGAGGTTGTTGGGGAATTAGGTAAGAAAATGTAAGGTTGTACATTACAGTTCCAGGTTATATGAAGATTTACAATTCTAAGAAAAAACAGACAAGTTAGAGAGATGTCCATGTTCCAGGAATGTGGAAGGGATTTAATATCCACTGCCTGACCATGCACATGGCCCTGTGTAGGAACTCGTAGGTACTCAGATCCATGCAAAAAGAATTCTAACATGTTATCATAATAACTGAATTATCTTCATGAAAACAAAGCATTCTTTGGCAGATGAATCAGTCCATAAAGCATGGACTTGAAGAATTCACCCATGAATATGTACTGTGTAGTCAGTTTTTGTGTCTCTGTGACCAAAAGACTGGCAACAACAACTTAGGGGAAGAGGGTGGATTTGGGCTCATGGTTTCAGATTTTTAGTTCAGGGTCAGCTGACTCTGCATCTCTGGCCTGGGGTTAGGCAGAACATCATGGTCCAAGGACATCGTGAAGGAAACCAGTTCAGAACATGGCAAAGAGGAAGCAGAGAGAGTTCTGCTCACCAGGGACAAAATGTAAACCACCTCAGAATGTGACTCAGTAGTAAAGTATCTGTGGGTTCAACTCATGGTAATAAAAAAACAGGCCATAAACAAAGAATCTGTAACATGTAAAGAACTACTTAAAATAATAAGTGGTATATCAAACATAGATGAATTTATTTTTTATATTAGAGAAACCAGACAATTTACATTAACATTCTTTTTAATTCATGTTAAAAAGGTGTAGCTTGAAATATTCTAAATTATTTACTAGATGATATTGAAGAAATTATGGGAAATAATTTTTATACTAAAATATGTTTTGATCTCTCGTCTCTTTAAGCATTTGGCCTTGATGGTTTTAACTCTCTAGTGAAATTACAATGACATAAGAGGATACATTTCACAAGCAAAAATGTGTCTGATCTGTGGCCACAGATTTGAGTGGGTGGGAAAAGACAGTAACAGGGACACCAACCACTTCTGAGCTCCCACCACATCTTATCTTCTATTCCATTAATTTTTAAATTAAATTTTATCTAGATCTCCTAAGAAGTAAATAATGAGAGTAAAACCATTGCAGGAACACCTTCCCTGGAAAATTAATAACTACAACTTGGACACAGAGAAAAATGTTTGATTACCAGAGAAGTTCTACAAACAGTTAAAAAAAAAAAGAGTGGCAAGGTAATTATTAAAAATTATGCTTAAATATTATTTTAAAATTACCTCTGAAATAACTGGAAACACTTATGTAGGGATTATTATGAAATTGCATTGGAAAGAATAACATGCTTTATTCTAGCTTCGCAATAAACGTTTTGAAAAAAGACAACGCACAAATTACATGTTGTGGTTTAGACATGAGGTTGACCCTGCAAAGGCTCGTGTGGAAGACAATGCAGGACTGCTCAGATGTCAAATGATTAGCTAGGAGAAATGTGACTTAATCAGTGGATTGATTCACCTATATGGATTAACTGGTGGTAATTTCAGAAAGTAGGTAGGTAGGGTCACTGGGGGCCTGCTTTGAGGTTTACATTTTGTCCCTGGTGAGCAGAACTCTCTCTGCTTCCTCTTTGCCATGTTCTGAACTGGTTTCCTTCACGATGTCCTTCGACCATGCTGTTCTGCCTAACCCCAGGCCAGAGATGCAGAGTCAGCTGACCCTGAACCATGAGCCCAAATCCACCCTCTTCCCCTAAATTGTTGTTGCCAGTCTTTTGGTCACAGAGATACAAAAACTGACTACACAGTGTATATTCATGGGTGAATTATTCAAGTCCTATAGTTGTTTAGCAATTCATATAAAACAACTTGGATGTTGTAGAAAACATTCAATATACTATATAGTTGAAAAATACAGAAATACAGTTCACCATGCTCAGGTGACAGCTGTCAAGACTTTTAGAGGCAAAAACCACATATATATATATTTTTTTCTGATTGTTTTCCCTGAGTGACTAATCATATTATGTATTTATTGTGTCAAGGTTATATTACCTTGTGCTTTTTTTTCAGAGAAACGTCTTAATCTAAATAACTAAATGCATTACTAAATATTTTATCTTTATTATTTTGTAATTTTATTAATGCTTTCAATTTTTATCAACTAATTTGTAAGAAAATTTTCACTTCTAACTAAAGCATTATTTTTAATTTTATTTATTTTTTGTTAGCGCATTATACTTAGACATAGTAGTTGGGTTTATTTTGAAAAAATAATACATGCATGGGATTGGTTTTCAATCATCATTCTCCTACCTTTCCATGTCCTCCTTCCCCCTATTCTTCTTCCTCTACTGATCTTCCTTTCCCACTCATCTATATATTTATTTAAGTTTGGTATTTTCAATCTATACATGAAGTTGAAATTCCATACGGTACACTCCATATGCATAAGACATGATTTTGTTATATTCCTTTCCTTCCCTTTCTCTTCCTTCGTCCATCCTTCTTGATCTCTTTCTCTACTCCCCTCATCTTCCCGATGTGTTTGTGATATTTTGTCTTTTAACATTAGATACTTTTATTCTTTATGAGTTATCATCTTCTAATTTTCTATATTTTTAAGTTTTTGAGTAAACAATTTATTTTTTAAACAAAACATTTAAAGCCAAGCATTGATCCCCAAAAGAGTTTTTTGCATAATTTATAAGTTTCTATATAGCACTCCAGGATTTATAGACATTTAAATGATTGTTCACATTTTTTAGTTTTTCCTCTACCTTCAATGATGCATTGGAGACCTGCTTTTAAATGCCTAGGTTTTTTTTTTTTTTTTTTTTTTTTGAGGGGAAAGGGTTATGTTGGGCAATATGTGTATTTTCAAATTTTATTTTTATTTCTATATTATACCTATTGTTGAGGTACAAATACATGACCCACACATATCTGATTTGTTATTTTTATGACTTAAAATGTTGAGGTAATTAAGAATAGCTTAATTTCATATTTTAAATATTATTTTTTTGTTTGAGGTGAAGGAAATTCCAGAGAATATTGGGGGGAGGGGGGAACTACTCTTGAAGTCATGGAATTTCCAATTTACTTCCGTCTTGTCATCTTGTCTGATTTTATTTGCAATCTTATTGTTGAATTGTTAGGGTGTTTGCATGACATACTGTTCTGTTATTTTAATGAATCTATCACTGTGTGTGTGTGTGTGTGTGTGTGTGTGTGTTTAGATAGACCTATACAATTTAATTTTAAACATATTATGGTATTCCATTTAAGAAAAATTAAATCACTTGTATTTAAGATATTTGGAATCCCTGCTGTATTCATGGAAATATGTGATGTTGTGTTTGTCACTATTTCCTGTTTTGTGAAATACAGAAAGTAAGTCGTTTGCTTTTAATCACAAATATTAAGTGGAAGTTTTAAGAATATTTCTTTCTACTGCTTGTTAAGAGCATGTATAGACTCAGAATTTCCATAAATATCAGTGACAATAAAAATCAACCCTCTTCTGAGCTCCTATCCTGGACATTGTTGATGACATTTTCATTTTTATTTTCCCCACAAACATACCTAGCTAATCCATCTTTCAGTTTCAGTGTGCTAGAATTACATATTTAAATGGTTATTTGTATATTATTATCTTTTTAGTCTGAAGATTTCTATTCTTGAAAACTTTCATTTGTATTTAGCCCATGCACAATTTCCAAAATTTACCAAAATGTCAAGACTTAAGCCAACATCTGAATTCAATTTCCAAAGCAAGTAATTCTTAGCAATATTTACTGATTCCCATTTGTTCATTTTTATGCATCTTCCTGTGAGATTAAGTTTTATAGAGCTGTTTTTTCTTGTTGTTTTAGAAATACATGGAATATATAATATATTTCTATTATTTTCACTGTTGGAAATACAGATTGCCTTGCCCCTGGAATTATTGAATAGTCAATGTTTCTTCTCAAAATTCTCTAGCTATTCTTCATTTTACTTTGTAATTTAATAAGATGGAGAATTTTTTGTGATTTTATTCAATATTTTTATGGTTATTGAGAATTTATATCATCCATATTAAAGGTTTCTCTTTACCTACATTTATTTTTAAAAATTCACAAATATGGTGTTTATTCTTTTAATTTGACTTTATGTGTTTAGTTCTCATTACTTTTCTGTTAAAATACAGAAACCTTTTAGTAAAAACACTTTTACATCTGTTTTTTCTTTTCCCCAGAAAAATTTTTCCCAAGCATAAATTTTCAAGAAATTGGGTCTTGCTCATCTTTGTCTCACCATGGCCCAGCTTGCCAGCTTGATGCCAGCCACAGAGTAGACCTAAATATTTTATTGATTCATATGTATCTTTGATTAACATTTCTACTCTACTTCTGTATCTGATGACATATTTAAATATCCATTTGCTCTTCCTTGTATTTTTTTCATCATTTTATTTCTCTGTCATTACCCTTTGCATTACTGGTGGTCTTATAATGTGGAACTTAATATCATTCATTTGATTCTCACAATGTTCCCCTTCCAAGTACATATACTCTCTATTATATGAATCATAATTCTAATGAGTTTAGTTCACATGTTTTTCTGTTTAGAAATTCCCTTCCTATTAGACTGTTCTTTTCATTTTAATTGCATCTTTATTTGACAGAAGCAGATTGTTTTTCTTTAATTTCATTAGGACATGTTTTCCCTCTTACATGAGTAAGGGGAATCTGTATGAATAAGAATGTGTCTGGGATCATGATCTTTCTGCTGTATTATTGGGGAAATCAAAGTTTGTGATTTCAAAAATATTAACTGACAAGCTAAAGAATAATCAATGAAGGCATTTGGTCTTTAATCCCAATTCAAAATCTTGATCCCTGCCTCACTCAAGGGAAATTAATAGCAGGTGGATGAATTATTAAAAATGGGGTGAAAATTAGGCAGGACCTCTGGACAATTTTATAAACAGAACTTTTCTACATTGTGGTATCTGGATTTCCACTGGATATTGCATTTGACAAAAATATTTCCATGTTTAAGTAAATCTCAAAATCTTGGAACTCTAAGAAAAATTAAAGATATTCTAACTATACCATGTAAGTAAAGAAGTAAATTTACATATTTGAGATTATTTACTTTATTTTTTATTAAAAACTATACTGTCTCCCTGGGTTTTCCTACACCAAGGACATACTTTGTATGTTGGGTTGCTAAGAAATGGTGTCATATTGGTAGATATGAACAGTTTAAGGAAAGTAGATTGGGATCAAAATTCTGGAAGAACTTTAAAAGAGTTCCCAAGACTCCAGTCAATTTTAATAATTACTTGTAATCAAGATAATTTCTCATAAGTCTCAAAAGTGAATATTGTTCATGTATTTTCAGCAGATGTAGGCAAGTCATTAAAATGCTACAGGATTTTTTAATGCAAATATAGTGCCCCAATTCTGCAAACACATCTCTGAAAAGGTTTCTGGAGGTAGGAAGGCCTTGTGAATCTAGGGAGGATAACAAATTCCAACCTTTGAGCTTTTGGAGACATCAGATTAATGCATAATTCACCAAATTCCCAGCCCTATGAGTACAGTTTTCAAAAAATTACAAAAATGTTTTTCTTCTTCTACTAATTTATTAATTAACTAAGAATGGCAAATATGTTCTGATGCTTTTACTTATGCACATAATTGTCAGGAGGAAGTGGAAAGTATGTTCCTAAAATTCCTTGGTGAGGATGATAATGAGAGAAAACAATGGCTGAGCCCCGAGTTCAAATCCCAACTCCACTGTCATGGAGATGTCTAACTCAGACAAGTTTATCCATCTATCTATCTATCTTTTTATCTACTTATTTTGAGTTTAAATAACAAACATTCATTTCTCACAATTTGGAAAGCTGGAATTAGAAAGACAGGCAAGGTGATTCCTGGCGAGGGCTCTCTTCCTAGTTTACTGATGGATTCCTTGTGACTGTCCTCATATGGGAGAGAGAGACAGAAAGGGGGGGTGGTGGTGTTCCGTTTTGTCCTTTCTTATAATGGCACTATTTTCATCATGAGGAGCCAATTCTCATGTATGATTACTTCTCGAAGGTTCCCTGTCCAAATGCCACAGCAATAGGTTCTAGGGATCCAACATATGAATTTGGCAGAGACATTGCAAGCAGTCATTAGAGCTCAGAGGGTTGAGAATAGCCTTATTAAAGGCAATGGTGTTTGTGCAGAAACCTGGAGGAAATAAGTTTGCCAGGTAAAGACAGGGAACAGGAAAGGCAGGTAAGTATGGTTAAAAGAGAAGGTGGCTCTAGAATCTGCTGTTGAGGGGTGAGTTAGTTCATGGACTGAAGAGAAAGAGGAAAGTCTGTCCTAGCGGAGAAGGGTAGAATTGAGGGCTGGAGCTATTCAAGTGGCTGCTAGGGTTAAGGAGGACTCACTTCCTTCTGGCCAAGGGCATGGGTGGAGAGAAAGAGGTGATATGAGAAAACCAAAGCCTTGGAGCCTTAACTCATGCATGCCTAGCTGCATTTGAAAGAGGGAGTTGAGTTCTGGGAATTTATGAAGGTGTTGCCTTTGATTTTAATGGAAATGGACATACTGTATTCAAAAGTTACATTGGAGAGTGGCTCAGTGGGACATAGGAATAAAGAAAAGTAACCCACCCCAGGAAAAGAGGCCCACAGGACTTTCCCTCTTCTGAAGGATGCTCTGGACACAGTACTCTTCAGCCACTTCCTGCCTGATGACTTGGCAATGCTCAGGCAAGTTATTTTAAAAAATCTATTCCCATCACTTGGAAAGGGGAGGTCTGACTTCTCAGAGAGTAATGAATATTAAATCAGCTAATCCCTATAACACACTTATATGGGTGTCTCTAACATGGCAATGCTAGATCAATATTGTATGTTTTCATTATTACCATTAGGATCTTCGTGGAAAGTGGAGGAGGATTCATAAAAAAAAGAACAATGTAAAATTGGCTCAACATTCTCTTTTGACAGCTTATTAAATATAATATTAAAATAACTTAAAAATGTTCACTAACATCACAGTTGGGTAATATTTCATATGAATTCATACACTTAATTCTGATTTTTAAAACCTAAAATGGTTTTAAATGAAGAAAAGAATGGAAGCATAGCTCATCTTCTAAGCCAAGATCTTTTGATAACAGTGCCCAGAATTAATGGTGAGAGAATTAAATCGATTCAGTATTCAATGATTGACAAGTGACACCAGCTCTAGGAGAAGGAGAAGGTGGCTGCAGACATGAGCTCTACAAATCTATGAATGCACTTACCTATCATTGCATTTCATTGTACAAATACTGAGCAGTTACTACAAGCCTGGTTTGATTCTTGGTTTGAAAATGTGATTGTAGCCAAAGTCTTTTCTACCACAGAGCTAATATAATTTTGGAGAAGAAACATATTTAAATAAATGAACAAATAAGAAGTTAGCACAAGGAAAGTGTCATAAAGCTAAGTAAAATAGTTAGAGAGAGGCCAGGGGTACTTTGAAGTGGCCAGAGGGGCTTTGAGGTGGTGAGATTTGAACAGGAGTTGGTGGGGTGGAGGGAAGCTTCTGAAGATCAGCAGGGAGAGCAGTCTAGTGCAGAGGTCATGAGGCCAGGGAACGCTCCTGTGCTTTGAGAAAGAGCAAGAAAGCTAATGCACTTCTAGTGGAGGGAGAAGTGGGAAGGCAGAGGAAACAGGGTCAGGGGGCAGGCACCTGCCAATTTAGGAAGGGCCTGTGACAATAAAAAGAGGATTTATTCTGAAGATGAAGTTGAACTGTTAAAAGCATTTCTTTACAAAATAGAAATGGCAGCGTCTGAAGAATGTTTTTAGGAAAAGATTGCTGTTTCCCAACACCTACTCACAACATCTTCTCCTAACAGATCTTAGGGCTCCTGTAATCTTATTAACCAAACCAGTGATGGCACTGGGAACGAGGGGGTGATGAACAGTCTTAGGAATTTACATACCTATTCTTTCTAGATGACCAGCAAAGTGAGTTTAGCATTGTACAAAAAAAAAATAATAATAATAATAATAATGCAGCATCACTTTTCTTCCACCCTCCAGTTTCTTAAATTTGTCACCCACCAAATTTAAGAAAAAGCTTGAGGACAAAAGATTCAATTAATGTAATCTATAGACTCAGCAGCCAGCCAGATACAAAGGTGAAAAATGGGAGACAGTGGATCTGGGAGAATAAACAAAAGATATCTACCACTCAGCAAAAGATGGAGACTTCCTACTGACAGACATAGAGGAAGAGCTTTAATCATTAGGGGCTGCCAGCCCTTAAACATTTACTACAAATCTCAAGATAAAAAAACTAAACTGGGTCCACAGGAGACATTTTAAAATGTTGAGAGTACAAGTTATGAATCCTTTAAAATATATTTTATTAAACATTTTATTATGAATTACCTCAAATGTATAAATAAGGACCAAAATGGCATAATATCCATCTTAAAACTGTATGCTGAAAGGGAATAATTAATGGAATCTGTACATGGAGACAGATAATGTGACTTACTGCACATAAAGCAAATGGGTTTCAGTTGTCATCCTGTTGAGGTAATGAGCAGAGAATCTCTTCTGTGGAAGGTTATCACAGAAGATGACACTGACCAGTCCCCATACCATCTTGTCTTATGCTATGCAAATATCCAGATGGCACTGGAAGCTGAGAGTTGCTGAAATCTTTGAATTCCTCACCTATAATCTTAACAGTCAGAAGAGATTATTCTTTACTTATTTTTATTAACTGAGTCTCCCCATTTATGAAAGCAAGCTTTTATTCACGTCTATTTGATATTCATGTCTCTTCTTACACAAAACACACAAGATTCTGACCTCATTGGTCACAATAAGTATGAGTTAAGATCATTGCATATGTGTGATGTCATCAATGAGAATTTATCAAAATTGTGGCTAAAGTTAAAAGTATGCCAATATACAAACAATGAAATATGAAAATAAAGAATTTTTGGACTAAGAAATTGCATTTCTTCCATGTTCTGCTCTGAATTGTTCTGAGTATTTCCATCAACAGTGTATTGCATAAACATTACACAGAGATGATCTAGAAGGTATTTCTGCAGTTGAAGAACACATGGTCTGAATTCTACATACCCTCAAGGTCCTGGTACAACTGTAATGTACAACATATTGCAGTTGGATGGATGAATAATGAAAGGCAAAGGATCAGAGCAGTATTTTAAGGCAAGATAGTGTTACACTTTTTCTAGAAATCTTCTAAAGATTTAGGCAAGCCAAATATTCTCCTAGGATAAAGAAATGTATTCTATTATAGACTCTTAATTCCTTTGCTTTATACAATGTTAATCGTATGCTTTTTGAAACAAAGTGTAAGCCAGGTGTGTTGGCACACGCCTGTAATCCCAGGGACTAAGGCAGGTGGATCTTGAGTTCAAAGCCAGCTTCAGCAACTTTGCAAGGCTTTAAGCAACTCATCAAGACCCTGTCTCTAATAAAATATAAAAAGGGGCTGGGGATGTGGCTCAGAATATAATTATAAGAAAAATATATATGTATAATTATAAGAATATGAAAATTGTGCTTTCTTTATAAGGGAACTATTTTAATGGGAAAAAAAAATTAAAAATCACAAAATGGTGTATGAAATCTCACCTTATATACATAATGGCCAAGAACCTTGTCTGTGGGATTTACCTGCAATACATTAACCAGTAGAAAGAACCTAACCATGAGAGCATGCTCTAATCTTCAACCTGAAGAGACCCAGGTGATACTAGTGTGGATTTAGTGATAATCTCACAAAGTCTCTAAGAGCCAAACTAGATCTAAGTGCTCTCAGTCTTGCGTGACTGGAGAATCTTCATATGTGTATAAAAAAATTTAAAAACATCAGTTTAAAAAGCAAATAGAATAGAACAACAACAACAACCGAACAGAACAGAACAGAAGGACTAATGTAATGAGGATGAGAAGTCAGATGATTGAACTGAATTGTACCCCAAAGAAACAGACCAACAAACCAACCAATGGGCTGGATAGTATTTCAAAGCTGGGGTTCAGGAGGAGGAGACCTTAACTTAGGCCTCTTGTGTTTGCTGAGTGGCTTTTCCCAAGGAGTAGCAAGTTGCTTCTCACAGATGACAGGCCTGGGTCCACAACTTGGAGGAGGGTGAGGTGCGGCTCCAGAGCTCCCCAGATGCTAGGATGCAGGGTGCTCTCTGCCATTTCCATCTCAAAGCAGTAGCTTCTCAATCCATTAAGGGAGACTTTCTGTGTTTTAAAATTGGCAAGAGGCTTTTAAAAAGATTTATATCTCAAAGGTCCTGGAGAAAAGATTTATAATTACTGTATTTCTCATTTAAATGCTCTAAGAAAAGAATGGGCAGGTCTTGGAGTACCTAAGTCTGTGAAGTTCAGTGCAGCTGTGGGAAGTATGAAGGCCCTCTTCTTCAGGTCTTGAAATATAATCTGGCTTATGGCAGAGGTGCTGTACAGAGGAGGACAGTTTATCTGAGTCCCCTTAGTTGTTTGTGCAAATATCAAAATTTATCTTCTCATGAAAAGTGTGTATAAAATACCATTGACAACCCCAGACTCCATTCATTCTTTTCTGTCATGTTATATTAAAAGTTATTTCTGCCTTTCACAACAACATTCGTTACTAGCTTGTTATCCACTGCTTATAATGGAAACCCAGTGTCAATGGAATTTATAATGAATTGTGAATTTCACCAAGAAGGTCTGTCTCAAGTTGAAGACATTGACGTAGAACAGTTAGAACCACATGCAAGCAGTCAGACCAACTCTCACCAAGAGAAATGGACAAGCATAAGTGATTGCCTGATCAGCATTTCAAAATAAAATTATCTGAATAAAGTAAGTATTGTTGTTTCTTGTAGGAGGCTATCTAGCCATCATTAGAAACCCGGGTTTCACCAAATATCAAATGTTTTCTTTGATTTAAGGAGGCTGATTCATAGTGGGATAGGGAGCAGGAGTGTGGGAGGAATAGATAAACTCTAGATAGGGCAGAGGGATTGGAGCGGAACGGTGGGGGCATGTGGTAATTAATGATGGGGGAATGTGATGATCATTATTATCTGAAGTACATATATGAAGACACGAATTGGTGTGAATATACTGTGTATACAACCAGATATATGAAAAACTGTGCTCTATATGTGTAATAAGAATTG
This sequence comes from Urocitellus parryii, assembly GCF_045843805.1. Classification (NCBI taxonomy): domain Eukaryota; kingdom Metazoa; phylum Chordata; class Mammalia; order Rodentia; family Sciuridae; genus Urocitellus; species Urocitellus parryii. The sequence goes on from NC_135533.1 coordinate 8,654,845, forward strand.
TAATGCATTCTGCTGTCATTCATAAATAAATAAATAAATGGATAAATAAATAAATAAATAAATAATAAAAAGAAACCTGGGTTTCAATATCTGAGGAGAAACATGTATAAACACGTATGCCCCAGGCCCTCTGAATTTCATAAACATCGCCCCCTCCCAAGACAATCATGGTCCTTTTTGTGCCTATCCTCAACTGACAGAAACAGGGGACATTCACACCTGACTCACATGACCCCAGTCCTCTAGGAGTCTTTTCCTCCCCACAGAGAGTCACTGTGCACCTCAGAATTGTGTGTGCCTCCAGCTCCTGGCTCCCACCCCACAGTTTCACCCCCTGCACCTAAGAAGTCCCTGGTACATGGGGAACAACTAATTAATACACTGAAACAATAAACGCCCAGAGCAGCAACAGCAAAATACAGAGCGTTCTTGAAATAATAAAAGAGCCGGCCAACTTGCAGAAAATAAGTGATGTGAAAAGAAATTAAAATGGTCAGTATAAATAACTGAACAGCAGGTTTTTTTTTTTTTTTTTTTTTTCTGTAGCAACTCAGCCTGAGTCCTCCTTTCTATGCATTAAGATCTGTGGCCTGACTCAAATTCTTCATGCATGCGTGCATGCGTGTGTGTGTCTGTGTGTGTGTGTGGGGGGGTTATTTCAACTAATATTAGCATTGACCAAACATCATGTGTAGCATCAACAGACACTCAGAGAAAAAAGGAGTGATCTGAATCTGCCTGCCACATTAAAACATCAAGAATTCTCCAATGGTAGGAGTCTCAGTCAACACCTTCTTAAGTGTTAGAATATATGAGCTACACAAAGATTCAGAAATGAGGACCCTGGCATAATTTTTCATAAATTAAGCATTAGGAACAAGAAATAAGTACATATAGGTAAAAATGTGTCAGAATAACTATGAAAGGAGATTGCTTCTATTTGGAATAATGATAATTCAAACTTCAGTTATAATGTGCTTTGTCTTGCAAAATGTTCTTCAAATAAACAGATATCCTCAGACATTTGCAAGGCTATTCGATAAAAATAAGAGATAGCATTCTTAAAAAAGTCATTTGAGTATGCAAAAGAACTCCCCAAATATTTTATGCACACAGTTCTTCTAAGATAGATGTTAAGCCTTCTAGCTATTATCTCCTGATGTGCATACACCATATTTGACAGTAATTCTGGCATGTTTGAGATGCATTCATGCCTTCTAGCTAAGCATACACTATCCAATTTGGAGGTCTTAAATAAGCTCTCAGTGTTTTTGAGAGCTAATTAAAACTTCATTATTAGTACAACAGCCATACCACATTACTGGCTTGATAAGAAACTCAATAACTGACAGTGTCTTTGTAGGTTTTGGGGCTGACACTTATAGTTAAGTTGCCTGGAACCCACTTCCCTCTAGAATATTTCTCATGAAGACGCAACAGTAAGCACAAAACACTGGGTTGACTTATGTGGAAGTAGAGTCAAAGCCTGGATTTTGTCACCGAGTTTCAAAATTTCAAACTTACCAGTTTAGCCAAAAAAAAATTATGCTTTAAACATAGTTTTAGTAAATTTACTTTTTGGGGAGTCTATATATAGTTACCTTTTGTTCCTTGTAATTTCAGTTAGCAAACAGGTGAATGACATACTTTCCAATGCAGAATTCAATTTATTAAAAAACAAATACAATAATTTAACTAGTCCCAAATAGGAAAAGATAAGTACTAATGTAATTAACTTTTCCTTTTTCTATTGATAAAACCATGACAGTTACTTTTAATATAAGCTGCCTGCACCCATCAGTGGCCAACTTTGCGTCTGGGAATTTTTATGTAGGCATCTTATCGGGTATTGTGGAAATGTCAATGAACTTTAATATTATGTAGAACAAAACATAATTAGAAAAAAATTCTTCAGAGAATAGGAACATGTGGTAAATCAAGCTGCAAAGTCGAAGAGTTTTACAGTCTTATGCTGTTTAAACTTATTACTACCTTATTGAAAACACATTGCAAATATAGGGATATGGGAGGTTAAAGGGTTATCCTAGAAACAGACAACCCAAAAAAAGACAATAAGAACGTACTTCTTAGAAAATGCTCAAATTCTTACCTCACAACAAAACGTTTTACTGAGCCCCAAATACAGTATTTACCTTTATTCTCTGCATGCCATGGTTTCTGACTAAGCTCAAGTGACTATTTCTCAGGTAATATGAATGAACAAAATTGGTAGGAATTAAAGGCACCTAGGAATCTCTCTTAAATATATTTGATGTCCTCAGTCAAAAATTGTTTAAATCAATGCATTACATGAATTACCCTGCTAGTACATGTGTCCCAATGGGAAATTTTTATAATCCATTTAACATACGAATCTCTAAAATGAATGAGTTTATACAATCATATATTTTATCAAGATAATATAGAAGGTGACAATGTGTGAAAATTAGATATTCTGTTGTCTTTTTTTTTCTGTCATTGATTACATATAGCTGTTTCTGTATCTGTTTTTTACCAAATATGTGAGCACATAGTATAAATTTAGAAGCTCATATTTTATTAATAATGTTTTCAAAGGTTATAATTTTCAAGGGCAGTAGTGTAGTGACAGAATAATATTAAAATGATTGGCATTTAAATAAAATTCTATTATGGCTATCATAAATTATGACTCCTTTTATTGACACAATCTCAAAATGCAGTTTTTCAAACTCTTAGAAAAGTAGAAACTTAAAGTTATGATTTATTGCAGACTACTTAATTATACACCTGTATGTCAGTTTGAGTGAGGAATTAGAAGCTTCTTCTTTCTACACAGGCATTAACAATATACATTTCTGGTAATAAAATAAACTCATACTTAAATGTAAAGACATAATGTAATTTAATATTGAAATCTGGAGTCTTCTATAAATTCATTTCCTGAATGTCGAAGAGTTTTTGTCACTTCTAGATTTTATACACACTTATAAGAATAATTTTGATCATAAAATTATATCATGTATTACACATGATATAAAACTTTTTTCTAGTTTATACTATATCTAGGTTATGATGCTACTATGGTATACATATGTATCTTGTTTATTTTTACCAGTTGCATTGTTTTTCCTCATACAGCTATACTATAATTTATTTACAAACCTATCATTGAAAGACAATGGTTTCCAGCTCTGCTTAGTATACATAATGCTTCCTGAATGCTAATGAAGACCTCATTCAAAAAGTACATAGATTTCTGAAAATTATAATTCCAAAAGTTACATGGTGATAAAGGCTGAAATGAACTATTTGAGTATATAGTTCTGACTAGTGAATCCTACATGAGATTCCAGCTGCCTCTTGATTCACTAGGGAAATGCTTTATACAGCATTGATATTTGTGAACTAAAGACCTGATTTCCATCACAGATTCACAATATAGCAATACTTTTTTTATTTTTATGTTGTTGATTTTTATCTTGTTTATTTTTACTAACTGTGGGAATGTTAATCTAATTGCTACTTTGCTTTTGTTTTGGGTACAAAACACCAGTATGGATGAGTATGTTCATTAGTACTTGCTTTGCTATTGGAAGGTATTAAACTAAGAATATTTTCCTTCATGTTTTTTTTCAAACATCAAATTTTCTGAAGTGTATTGCACAGTAAAAATGTAAAAATGTGAAAGGAATATTATTCTGGAAAACAATGAAAAATATGCAATTACAAAGATGTACATAGAATCACCTAACATTGAAGATTTTGACCCTCTACTTCCTATTGAAGATTTTAGTTTCATCTTGGACTTTCCTGGCTAATGAGATACATCCCTTGAAATCATTCTGATCTTTCATCACTAAGGAAGTAAAACAAGACAGATGGGAGATGACCAGGGGAAACCACGGGAATTATACAGAGCTTCACACTAAATTCAGTAGGTAAAAAGTTCTCTTATTACACTCAGAAACACCTCACTGTGACAGGAATTGTGGATTTTCTAAGACTTACATACAAGAAGTACAAGAGCAATGTGTTAGTTGGGGTCCTCTGAGTATAGATATTACTTGTGGGATGATTCAGGGGAATTGTGCCATTGTATATCTGGGCACAGGGTCCTTGCTGGATTTATGCATTGTGAATATATTTTCACAGTCTGTAGTTGGTCTTTTCATTTTTTTCTTAATAGTGTTCTGTAGAAGAGCAGATTTTAATTTTTATGCATCATACTTTTATCAATTTTTCTTTTATCTGTACTTTTTTCTGTGTTCTGTTCTACAAAGGGTTGGCTGTTACAAGACTGTGAACATGTTCTGCTATGTTGTCTTCAACAAGTCGAAAAATATTAGTGCCTACGTTTAATTGTGTGATTAATTTTGGTATAGTGTGTGAGGGGGTGGTAACATTCACTTTTCCTGGACCTGTATCACCCTCAGACTGTCATTTCCCATTCAGTCATGTGGTGGCTTTGTGAGCCTGCTAGGAGCTTAGTTTTGTACTCTCCATCTATTTGCTCTGTGTTTAGTTATACCATTGTATGACAGCTTTCTAGTACTTTCTGAGATTCTTTAAAAAATATTTTTCAAAATTTTTTTTGTATACTATAGGGCTTCTTCAATGGAAGTAAATTTTAAATCATACTAAATAATTTTTAAAGAGTGTACTAGAAATCTAACAAGTAATGTGCTGCAGGCATGGATCAATTTGAAGAGAATGGTCAAACTAACAATGTCTCCCAATGGATAAGCATGGTGCCTCTCTCTGTTTAGAGATTTTTGAGTTCTTAAAGAAACTTTTAAAATTTATTGTGAAGAATATGAGCATAATTTTTGTTTATGTTTAGCTCTTTGTATTTTAAGTCTTTGATGCTATTTTAAATCGTGTTAATTTTATAAATTACATTGTCCAATGTCTGATACTAGCATATGGAATTGACTTTTTGTATTTATATTATATCTTGATACCTTGCTGTATGTATTATCACTTTTAAAAGTTTAATTTCAAAATAAATTAGTATTTACTAAATGAATTGTTATGTCATCTATGAACACAGACAGATTTACATTTTTCTTTCAAGATCTTTCTTTTTCTTTTTCTTTTTCTGCAGTACTAGGGATTGAACACAGGTCCTCACACATGCCAAGCCAAGTGCATTACCACTGAACCACACCCCAACCGCTTTTTTCATGGTCTTTATGATTCTATTTATTCTTTTATTATTTCACTGGCTAGACTCTTCAGTGTAACAATAAAAAGAGGTGTGAAAATAGATATACTTTCTAGGAAATAAATGGGAAATATTCTGTTGTTTAGCTTTAAATAATATCTATGATGATCATTTTTATAGATGATCTTTTTATAGATGATCTTTACCAATTTGAGGTAGGTTTTTATAAATCCTCCAATTTGAGGGTTGAGTTGTATCACTAATAAAAGTGGAATTTAGTGAAATCTTTTTTAATTCTATTAAGATAAATCACATGGGATGACTTTCATTCATTGATTTTTTTAAAATATTGAACAAATTTTACTTTTCTCAGATAAATTCCATTTAGGAATAATGTGTTGTTTCTCTATAAATAGTGTTAGATTTAATTTTTGAATAAATTTTATGTGTGCCTGTATTCATTACAAATATTGATCTGTAGTTTTCTTTTCATGAAATTTTCTATCTGGTTTGGTAAATATTCTTAATATATTAAAGAGGGGTTAAAGATACTGAATGACATATAGGACAAACACTTAAAATGTCTAATAATAACCACCCAATGTATTACTTTGAAGATTTCAATTCTAACAAATATTAAATGAGAAAATAATTCTAGGTTCAATAACCTCATTCATACCAAAAAGGGAGGAGAATAAAATATTGGGAAGTAGTCCACGAGGATGGGTAAGCACTTGGACATTTTGTTTAAGGTGAATCTTGTCTCTCTTATCAGTGTTTTCACTAATAGTAACTAAGACTTTTTTCCTTAATTCTGTTGAAGGGAAGTGCTGGCAGATATTTTATCTTTGTACTGTCTTAAGAACCCTAAATTGCCTATCTCTGTCTAGAGGAAATTCTACGTGCTCAGGAAAGTGTCTTTGATTCCTCTCAAGGTTAAAGCCTTGGTTGGTAAATGCCTAGTAATGGGAGGGGATGAAAATAGCATATTCGCTAATTAGGATTATATATATTATATATTTTCATTCAAGTCTGTTAATTCTTCCCTTAATTAACCATCAGTGACTTTTATTGAATCACATTCTGTATTTAATTAGTTTTTTTTAATTGAAGCTATTCTAATTTCACAAGTTAACTGTGGAAATACCTTGTGGACATTTGACTAATATTTTAATTAAAGCATAGAGTCATATGAAAGGCATCACTCTTGTCTTGAGTAATTATCACCTATTGATAATTATCCATCTCTGCTGAATAAAGTTTTTGGTAGTATGATTATTTAGTAGCAAATAGACTCAGAAGCAAATAACTAGCTAATGATTTAATTAAGTTTCTTTTATTTTATCTTCTTCTGCTATTTATTCCTTTAAAAATCATCTTTTAGTATAGACATCTATTCCTGAAAGATGTTTAAAAGTTTGAAAACGTAAATTTTCAGTCATCGGTCTTTTTGAAATCTAGGTTCTGTGTTCTCTCTACACTTTCATATAGTTGCCGGTCTAAATGATGTCTCAAGTTGTCAAATAATCATTTTTCCAAAAATATATTAAGCAGGACCCTGATTAATAAGTTCACTAATTATTTCTGTGTTTAAGGTTACTGTAAATCCAGTAAAATAACAATTCAGAAAAATATACATACAAAAAATTTGGCTCAAGCATAAAAATGAATACAACATGGTTCATTTCTGCATCTTTCTGAAACACTTTTATAGTAACAGGCTGCAGAATGACCACGTTAGGCCCTGCAGGTTTCACTGTAATGCTGTGCTTCATAGAATCATGTGAACAGAGCCAGGTTCATGTGAATTCTGCATAGAATTGCAAGGATAAGAATGTACATGAATGTGTCACAGAACTTTGAATTCCAACCAAGGTGAGCATAAGAGAACTTTCAGATAAAAAATGAGAACAACATCTGATTAATAGACTATGCTTTCACCTTTGAGGACTCTGCATAGTCGTTGATAGACAGGTAAGTGACATCCTACCTTTTTCCCCTAAGGCACAAATTCAAATACTATGAATAAATATTAGCTCTCACTCAGAAGAAGTGAGTATGTTGAAGAGAGTGTCATTATTTTTGAATAAGATGTCCAGATATCATGGGGCATTTGTGATATTCTTATTATAGGGAACTATGATAAAAAGTAATTTATTACCCTTTCTTCAGAAAATAACATTATGATGCAAATGTAGCAAAAATACACAATCCTTCCACTCTCCCTGTCATTGGGAAAAGTCTAGATGTTATAGCTTCTTTGATGTTATAAAATCTGAACATTTTATTTGGAATATATCATAAAATTCATCCAATATATCACAAGCTAAGTTCTTGGACTATTAGAATTGAAAAGTAATTAAAAGATAATGAATTTTTCTAACATGAATGAGTAATATAAAAATTAGCAGGTGGAAAAAAAAAGCCTAGCTTCTGAATCCTTAGCATGGTTGTGGACCTTGTTGTAGATCAATCATTTCACCTTTCATTTTCCTGATGTACTAACAGGTAAAATGAGCACGTTTTCCTTTATCCACCAGAGCATGCTTCATAGGACAAGTAATTAAAAGGTTGGCAAGTGCTTTCTCATTAGAATGGTTACATAACTGCCAATGGATAATAGCCCCTTCATTCAAAACCCAGTGCCCAGAAGTTAATTGAGTTGCCAAGGGCTCAAACATTATCAGTACATATCTATATTCAGATTACTAATATACTTACCTCTTAAATATTTAAGAGGCATCAAAGTTCCAAAATTCAGAAAATTATACCAATGCACTCACTTCCCATTTAGTTAGATAAAATTGTAAGCTGTCCATTCCATATAGGCAATAAAGCAATGGAACACAACTCTGACCACCCTGATGAAGAACAGCAGGTCTACGAATTACCAGAGCCACAATTCATGCATGGAGGACCATCTTGCTAAGTGCTGATATTCTTCTGATTGTGGCTTTTAAAGTAGGAGATTATTTTTATGGTAACCCCATGCTCAGGGGTAGGTTCACAATCTCCAAGTGCCAGGAATTAAATAAAGCTTTAATATGATAAGAATAATGATAGCAATTATTATGCATTAGCATAATGTTTTATTCTTTACTAAAGGCTTTCTATCAATTTTATCAAATAAAGAAATTACACAGAATTGTCAGGCGCTTAAAATGCAGCTCATTATATGGTAATTGCTAATTTTTTGAATTTTTAAATGTTTAAGAAAATAAGGGATTAAGGAAAAATGGGTCATGATCAATGAGGTCAATGGTCAAAGATCAGTATGATATAGTTTTCTTTCAGATAAAAATGCCCCTCTTGAGTTTATGTACTTATGTACTTCATCTAGTTTATGGATTATAGAGGTTGTTCTAGACTATTCCTACTACTCAACAGTACATGGTACAGCTGCTGGCCCATAGCATCATCTCTCACTACTGTCCCAAACTGCTTTTTATTTTTTTATTATCTATCTATATATCTATTTATTTATTTATTTTTGTGGTGCTGGGGATCCAATTTGATTTTTAAAAACGTATTTCATAATCATACCTTTATATTAAATTTTCTGTAAACCCCATGAGGGTGGAATCTATGTCTTTTTGCTACCTTTTGTTCACTGTATCCTTTGTACAAGAATGACCTTGATAAATTTTGCTAAGTAAGTTGAACTCTCATATATTTTTGTACTTATGTGGCTTTTCTTTGCATTATTCTTTTTGAATCCTGTTTTGGGTATTGGTGTGGACCCCTCCTTGGGGATCTCAGGTCTCCTGTTCTCTTAGGAACTGGCCCTCCTTCTAGGCATCTTATTTTCATGAAGTTTTCTGACCATTTCTTTTTTTTTTAATGTTCTCTTTCAGGTTTTCTTGGCCTGATAACTAAATTCATACCTTGCTTTTATCACTGGCTCTTTTTCTCCCTTCCATTTATTCACAGAAAACCTCAGACCATCTTTTCTTTGCCATCGATTGCTTTGGTTTGTGGCTGTGTTCAGTCCCACTGGGGTGAAGCTCTAGTTGGGTTTACAGCCAGGGTAGATCTCAGGATCAGAGTTAGGGTAATGGGTGGATTTTAATAACCTTTTAAGAGTATTGATCTCCTCAGGAGCAATAGGTGCAAATGTATAATACTATACTGGTGTGATTCTGACATCAGATTTGTGTAAGTCCTATTGATTAGACCAGGCGGATTGCCTTTTTAGTACCAATGTCTCATTTTAGTGATGCTCTTTAAAACAACCATTGATTCTGCACTCCTTTTTTTAAAAAAAAAGATTTGACCTGTTCTTCATTGAGGCAATTAAAGCACACTTCCTAATCCCTGTTGAAATAACCCCCAATAATCTAATGCCATTTTCTATAAGTTATCTCAAAAATTTTCTCTTATGCTCAATCCAAATTGCTTTGAGTAAGAATGCATTTATGGGATCTGAATCAACACACAGTGTCAGCACTTTGGCCTTTCTTATGAAGCTTTGGGGAATTGTAGATATGTAAATATAGACCCCTGTAGCTTTAAAGAGTTTATCTGCAGAGCAGAGTATTCACGTTATCATTTCCCCAATGCTGGATTCTCCCTGGTATTCTGAAGCATCAAGACTGAAAGAAAAGCATTTATGCTGACACAGGCAACATGACTTTAAATAATAATGCAAACAAATTCTAACAGAGGAATATTAGATAACAAGTTTGCAGTATCAGAATCGAGATTTAAAAAACTGAAATCATGTTATTTATGACTGCCTTTGGGCAGATAATATTGTTAAATACAGGGTGGTTAAGCAGTTTGACTTAGAATAAATGTAAGCAAGCCAGAGTTGGTAGGGAAGCCACACAGTACCTAGAGTAGGCCCCTGCAGCCAGATGTGAATCTCTTTCTCACTGAGGCATGTTCTTTATCACATCTGAACACAACACAAGTGCAGAGAATCTGTCAATCATATTTGTCTGATGATTCTTTCAAGGAATGCTAAGTCCTTATTCATCTTCATGGGCCTCCACAGTCATGATTTGCCCATGTAGTCTTGGCAGAAGATCTAATGCTGATTTATTTTCTTCAGTCCAGGCCCCTAACACCTCTCCCTAGAAGTTTGTTTTAGAAATCCTGAATTGTCTTGTCTAATTTCTCATCTGTCATATTTATTTTCATTTGCAAATTTATTCTAAGTGTCACTTGTTGGCATCTTTGAATTCTTTCCTGAGAGGTATTTGCAATCCTTGACTGGCAAGAAACTGTGGTCACCCCCTTCACCCCACAAATTCTGTTGAACCAAAGGTTCTTTCACGGGTTAGTGTACACTTTTGTTTCATATGATGCAAAACTAAGCACTGAGGAAACAGAGGCTGAGGACTATCATCATTTTCACCAGGACTGGTTTGTATAACAATTCACACTGATAGCTGAGGGTGTGTGAGTGTAGGTAGTCTGCATGTCCCACACTGTCCTGTCAGTTCTGCCTACACTGGCTGCTCTCTGTTCTCTCCAGCCTCACATTTCCCCTGAGTCATAACTCTTGGATTAATTTCTTCTCCCTTTATCTGATCAGGTCAAACCTCGAATTTCCTCAGCACCACACCCTTCAGCTAGTTAGTGGGAAAGATCCAATTAAACATACTAATGCAGATGTCAGTCACTAGTTTAGATTAACATGTTTACCTCTATACTCTAGTAAGGCATCTGTTTTGAAAGAGTGATTTGTTGAAACAAGGCAAGTAAGGTGTTGTAAGTGCTGGATGTTCAGAAAAGTTCATAAAACTATTTTAACTTTTGCCATAATTTCAAATTTCCATAAAACTTCAATAATTAAAAGAAACACTCCAGGACCCTATCATACTTCAGCTTGATTTTTGTCCTGATTTTCCTAGTCTGCTGCTTCTCTCACTCTCTCAACACACTTTTTTGAAATGTAGTTGCCTACAATGTTCACTTATTGCCAAGTACTTTAGTGCACATTTCTGAAAATCAGGAACACAGGTAAAGAAGTATATAGTTATCAATTTCAGGAAACCTAACATTGATAGATTGTAGGGATTCTGACCATGGAAATGTACAGAGAAGTGTTTCCCTGGTGAGCAAAGTCCTGGGGTGTAACAGGCACCCTGTTTCTCACCTTTAGGATACCCTGTAATCTCTCTTAGGATCTAATAATATAGCTAATATATGTGCAATGTCTAGCTGATAGGGCCATGCCCTGAGATTCCTCTGTGCTAGAGACTCATCAAGCCTTGACCTTTACTGCAGGCACATAACTCCTGGGAATACAGGAATTTGCTTGCTAGATAACTACAATGTTTCATCAAGCTCTGGTGCTCCTGGATCTATCCTCCTAACAGTAACTTCAGACAATGAACTTGCTTGGGAACTCCACAAAGCTCCTAACATTGTATATTGTAACTGTAAAATGTAACTGCAGAATAAGCAATCTTACTGATACTCTAAACAATAATGTAGTTATGGTACTAATGACCTAATGTAACCTATTGATATAAATAAATGTGGTTGCTTAGACAGGGGTACTCTGCCACTTTACCTGCCTCTGCACCATCTCTCTACATCTCCTTCATTATTGAATCCTTACAACTGGCGCCCAACATGGGGCACAGACCCAAGACCCTGAGTATTAACCTGCCATATCCCAATTTTACCCACTGACCCTTTATTGTCTCTTTTTTTTTGTTGGTGGTACCAGGGTTTGAACACATTTTTGTTTCAAATTGTGTTCCAAGGTTTGAACCAGGGTTTGGTACCAGGGTTTGAACACATTTTTGTTTGAACACAGGGCACTCAACCACTGAGTCACATCCCCAGCCCTATTTTCTATTTTATTTAGAGACAAGGTCTCACTGAGTTGCTTAGTACCTTGCTTTTGCTGAGGCTGGCTTTGACTCACAATCCTCCTGCCTCAGCCTCTTGAGCCACTGGGATTACATGTGTGTACCACTGCAACTATCTCCAATAATGTCTTTACAGCCCTTGTCTTATACAGAGAGGATCCAGGCCAAGATTACATATTACTTGTAGATGTAGTGTCCTTCAAATCTTTTACCTAGAATAATTCTACAGCATTTTACTACTTTTTTTTATCACATTAGTATTTTAACACTTTATCCTCCTCTCCCCTTTAACAGAATGTTCTTTGCAGACTTTTCACCTTTGGGTCCTGTCTCAGGATTCCTCCCAGTAGTCTGGATCCATGTGCACATTCCCAGAGAAGGCTACATACATGATGTTGGGCACATCTCAGCCCAGCTCCTTTGGAAGTGCATGGCACTCTCGTGCTTCTCTTGGTGGTTTCTATTTTGACTACCCAGCCAAGATGCTGTCTAATTTCTCTCATGTAATTATTACTTTTTTTTCTCCTAAACAAGTAATTTGTAACAGACACTTTATGGTTATACACATATTCCTCACCTTGTCAAAATCCTCCCCATCTCCCAGTTGTGTTGCTGATTACTGTCTCCCACCAGGACTAATATTTTACCAAGACAGTTGCAAAACCTTAACCTCCCAACACCCCACTCCTTATGCATTAATCAGAAGCTGACCTTCTACTGTGAGCAGTATTCTTTTCTCCCCCTCATTTTATCTTTTTGTTTTTCCTCTGTCTATCCATTGTGTCTTAAAGATTCCTATTTGGGGAAAGATGTAAAATTCATTACTGTGAAAAGTACTTAAGAGCCAGCTTGAAAAAAATCATATTGGCCAAATCTGTATGATTTGAGCACCAACATAATTAAGGACAGTAATGAATTATACATCTTTCCAAAAATAGGAATCTTTAAGACACAATAGACAGACAGAGGAAAAACATAGAGACAGATAAAATGAAGGGGAAGAAAAGAGCACTGCTCACAGAAGGTCTGCTTCTGACTAGTGCATAAGGAGTGGGGTGTTGGGAGGTTATACTTTTTCAACTGTCTTGGTAAATATTAGTCGTGGTGGGAGACAGGAAACAGCAACACAATATATATATGTATATATTTTTTCTCATTTATTCTTTCTTGTACAAAAGTCAACATACAATAAATGATCTTTGCACTTTTCTTTTTTTGCTTAACCATGTATCTAGGAAATTAATCTCATACAATATTGTAGAGATTTTTTTTCTTTTGATACTGGTATTGATCCCAAGGGCACTTAACCACTGGGTAACATCTCCAGCTTTTTTTATTTTTTATTTAAAGACAGATTTCTCTGAGTTGCATAGGGCCTTTCTAAATTGCTTAGGCTGGCTTTCAAATTATGATCCTCCTCCTTCAGCCTCCCAATTTTCTGGGATTATAGGCATACACCACCATGCCCAACTGAGATAAGTTTCAATATTTTGTCATTACAAATAATGTTGCAATGAAAATCCTTGTACATGTGGATTTCATAATGTTTGTGCTGAACACTTTTGGGAAAACTCCTAGAATTGAGATAATTGGGTTGAAGAATAAAGGAATTTGTTGTTATATAAGGTAATCCCAAATCCCTGTCCATAGCTTTCATTCTAGTTTGCTTTCTGTCTAGTATATGAAAATGCTGTTTCCCACGTTTGCCTAAAGAGTCTAGAGTCACACTTTTGAAGTTTTGCAAATCTGATGAGTGAGAAATAGTGTCTATATGTAGATTTAATTTGCATTTCTCTTCTTTTTTATGAACATTTTTGTATACTCAAAAACAATTTTGTATATTTTGTGTGAACCCTCTTTTCATATCCTCCCCATGTTTCTGTATTTTCATAAATTTAATTGAGGTTTATTTTAGATTTGGAAATTTTGTTGGTGACTGCTATGGTTTGGATGTGAGATGTTCCCCAAAAGCTCATGTGTGAAACAATGCAAGAAAGTTTAGATGAGAAATCATTTAGTTATGAGAATCTTAACCCAATCAGCCAATTAATCCCATGACAGTATTAATTAAGTGGTAACTAAAGGCAGGTTGGGCTGGCTGGAGGAGGTGGGTCCCTGAGGCATGCCTTTAGCATATGTATATTGTATCTGGTGAGTGGAGTTTCTCTCTCTCTGCTTCTTGAACATCATGTGAACTGTTTCCCTCTGCCATACTCTTCTGCCATAATGTCCTGCCTCACCTTGAGCCCTGAAGAATGAAGCCAGCTGTCTATGGACTGAAACACTGAAACCATGGTCCCCTAAATAAAATTTCCCCCCTCTACAATTGTTCTCATGAGGTCTTTTAGTCACAGTCACAAATAAAGCTAAAATAGTGACATTACCATCTATCATACACACATGGCAGTTGAGCATAATGTTGAACAAAGATTTATAAAATTAGGTATTCATCTTGCAAGTAGCCCAGCAACAATTAAAAAAAAAAAAAAACTAGACATACCCATAGATTGGTTTATCTGTCGGCCCTTACAAAAGCCATCTGCACATGAGGATTTCTATTCTAAATACATTCATCTTTGTTCAAACTAGAGCCAAAGGAGCGACAGATATGATGTTTCCTTAGAAATCCTTTCATTAGTAAGTAAAATTCTGTGCCACACCTACTATCCATGTGTTAAGCCTGAACAGAGATCCTGCATAAGCTTCAAAACTGAAATTCCCTAAAGATTACATTGTTCCCCTGTGTGATGCACATAGGCTCTTCAGGTCCTCCATTGCTAAGTGCCCTGGTTCCCTTATCCCTGGTCCACTGGCTTTGGCATGTAATTATTGCTGTGATTAGGGAGCAATTCTGACAATAGCTCTTAGTTTCTTTCCTTCCTAGTTCCTCAGAGCTGTGCTTTAATTCTAAGTTTGCCTAACTTGTTTTTAACACTTGCTATTGAAATTTAATATACATGGCGGGGGGAACATGCACATAATATACAGCTCCATGCACTTTCACAGGTGTAACCAGCAGCTTGTTCAAGAAATGATTATCAGCACCACCAAAGCCTCTCTTTGTGTCCCCTTCCAGCCATGAGCCACCAAAAGAGTAACTACTCTTCCTTATTGCTTGCACACAGGTTTTGCCTGGTTTTGCATTTTTATAAATGGAAACACAGAGTTTATAACATGCTCTTTCATTGCAAGTCTCTTCGTTTGCACAGACTTCACATTTCATAGGGCTATCCTGACACTCAGCATTTATAATAGGAGCAAACTCTCCACCCCATCACTAGACAACCTGCACAGACCCAGGTTCTAGCCCAGACTGAATATTACCATGTGAGTGAATTTGGCACTCATCCCTTGACTTTTTCTTTCAGCAGCCTCAGCTGCCTCCAGGCCTCAGGGAGGACGAGTTCTGTGGCTGTGCTCAGTGTGCCCAGTCTCCCTGGCACCCTCTGTTGCAGTGAACAGGGCTATCCAATCCCAACTATGGAAATCCTGAGCTTTCCATGTGTTCCTGCACATGCTGTTTTTAATAGTTTGACTTTTAAGATTGATGCAGATATGTGCAGCATTTGTCAAGATTATTATATAAGTACAAATTATGGAAATAACCACTGTTGTTTATTCATCAATGGTGCACCTAAGGAGAACTGCATATTCTAATGTCCACTAAATTCCATAATTAAGTCGATATGTTGACAAGAATGCTGAAAACATTTGACATGTTTGACACTACCTGAGCTGATCAGACCCATCCTTTAACAATCCAAATGTAACCCCTCAGAGAACTTACATATAATCAACTTACATATGATCATATGATCTGGTAGATGGTTAGGAGTAATTTTTTAGTAAGAGCTAGTATGGGGGTGTGTGTACAAAGTCAGTGTGTGTTTTTATTTCACTATCAGTGGTTTCAATCCAAACACAGAAAGTATCTGAATAACATTTGCTCGGTGTTGGATGTTAAAATTAAAAAAAAAAAAAACTATTGGCATTTCTTCTTATTTTAAGTAAAGCTGAAGTGCCATGCCCTATCTATTACTATTCTAAGAATAAAACTTTCATATTATAGATACTTAGTCATACACCAAATTTTTCATTTAATCAGTCATGTGAAAAGCCCATTGTATATACAGTCTTGTATCTCAAACACAACACCTTTTCTAAGGGACAGGAAATTTCTCTTATATACATTCTTTTTTCTGGTTCTGTTATCAAACACTTGCTTGTGCCAGGCTGAATGTAAACAGCCTGAATAACTTTATGATAAATTCACAGCCTTTTCCTGTTGCTCGAGGCTATCATATGCAGCTCTATTTTCCAATTTGTATACTATAACAAAGCTGAAAAACACACAAACAGGACAGTTGCTGTATGTAGAGAATGAGCAATTGTGCTGTCTGAGTGCATAAGATAAACAATGCCTTGGCTCTGTGCCTCTCAGTTTTTACATTTGGAATGGGAGGAGTATGTTTCTTAACCTTCTCCAGTGGGTGCCATGAGGGCTGACTAATGAAACCTGCCATTTTTAAACAGGTGTTATTAGAATCCAAATGGAATTGGCAATTAAATCTCAACATTCAATTGGAGAAAGCCATTTCAGCTTTGAGAGAACTCTTTTCTTTGCTGATAGAAGAAATGTCTGTAATTGTTTAGAATATATGTTCTTAAGAATCTGTTTTTTTAAAAATAGTTAATATATTACAAGGTATTAAATGATATTCAAGTGTCAAATGGTGCTTAATGCAGAATAAGATCCTAGGTGAGCTTTGAAACTTGGATATCATTTTCAGACTTCGAATATTTCTCATGGGATGAGAGAAGAGGGCTGTTTTTATTTTTGGTGTTTACTCCATGAAAGAATAATTCTGAAATTGTTCCCTTGAATGTAATACCTGAGTGCAGAGAATCATAGGTAAGTGTGTCTCCAAAATATCTTTCATGGTTTGACCCAGGCATGTTTCCTGAGCTGATGGGTATTTTAGTTAGATTTTTGCAGTTCTAACCAAAATACCCAGAAGCAGCAGCAGCAGCAACAACAAATAAATAAATAAATAAATAAATAAATAAATAAATACAGAGAAAGTTTATTTGGGTCTCATGGTTTCAGAGGACTCAGTCCTTAGATGCCCAACTCCATAGCTCTGGGCCCAAATGAGGCAACATATCATGGGGGAAGGGCTTAGTGGAGGAAAATTGCTTAGCTAAGAGTAGGGTCAGAGAGAGAGAGAGAGTGAGAGAAAATGCTATACTCATCAGGAACAAAATATGAACCCCAATGACATGCTCCCAGTTACTTATTTCCTCCATCCACATCCTGTCTGCCTATAGTTACTGTTTAGTTAGTCCATGTCAGTGGGTTAATCCACTGCTTAGGCTGCAACTTTCATAAGTCAATTATTTTCTCTCTGAATATTCCTGTGTTGACAGGACCTTATTTGGGGGACAACTCATATTTAAATCATAAAATAGGACTTGATGAACAACTCCTCTTAGCCATTGTCTGTCTTATAGGACATTCCTGAGTTCTTTGTAACCATATACAACACTACCAGTATACCAGTGCAAGCAAAGAAATTGGCTGGCCTAGCTCTCTAAAATATTTTTTAGGTGTTATGGGTTCAATTTTATCACCTCCCAAATTCATATACAAAGTCCCTGCTGAGAGCTATAGCTACGTAGGAATTATGCATGGCATTTTGGGTTGAAAGGTGACCCTGCTCAGGGATTAGGGTGGCTCCGGGTTTAGGTTTAGGGTGGATCCTGCTGGGAATAGGGCAGCTTCAGGTTTAGGGTGGATTCTGCTGGGAATAGGGCAGCTCCAGGATTAGGGAGGATCCTTCTGGGGCTGCCTCAGACGCCTGCTCCTTTGAGTTCCCCTTGGTTTTCTCTCGGGGTTTTGGGAGAATTGGCGAGCAGAGCCTGGTGGAGGCGGTGTATTTCCCAGGTAGTGTGTGTAGAGTGTCAGAGAGTTCAGGAATAAAGAGTTGCTGTTTGAATCTACAAGGCTGTGTGGTGGCTCGGTTATTTTGTGCCCAGACAGACTGCAGCATTTGGTGGCCCGTATGGGGAACGCTTGAAGATTGGAGGTAAGTGAAATTGCTCGCCCCTGAGGAAGAGCAAAAGAATGCGTGACCATTTCAAAAAACAATGTGTTCTTGTTTGGATTTATTTTGTTTTTATTTCAAGTTGCCTGTCCCTAGAACCTTCTCAGGCAACCTGGGGAAAATGGTTGACTCAAAGTTTGACGTTGTTCGCCTCCGAGGAAGAGAAATTGTTAGAGGAAGGAGGCACCCCAGTAAGACCAAGAACAGTTAGGGCATATGTTGATACAATACAAAAATGTAGCCCATGGCTTTTTAAAGAGAATTTGTTGAATATATCATAATGGGACCCTCATGGTATCCTGTAGAAGAACTTTTCTTCAACAAGAAAGAAATGGCTAGTTCTGTTTACTACACTTGTCTAAGATCTTGGTTTTTACAGACATCTGATCAATTTACAAAGCTAAAGTGTTAAAACATCAACCACTAAATATAAAATCAAGTACTCTTTACTTATTAAGTTCCATAAGGTAATATATTTAAACATTATGGGTGTTTTCATAAATTGGTAAATGGAAAAAAGTTTAATATTGTTTGTGTCTGTATCTTTGCTAAAACAAGGTTACTGAGAGTTAAGATTCTATCATGTGTAATTTATATACAAAGAGTATAAGAAGTTTCAGTTGGGTTTCAATTATAGTATTATAGTACCTTAAAAAAAAACATGAAAGTATTTCATCTTATTAAAGTGGAGTAATTTGTCTAAATCAGAAATTTTATAAGAGTTGTTTCAGAATGTGAATTTATAAAAAGGGTTAATGACTAGAAAAGAGATATTAAAAGATTCAAGATGTGGAAATATATTTTATTATGGAAGGTTAAAAGAAAAAGAAATGTTTCTAGATGAGATAATCTTTGTGTGGTAAAGTAAAAAGTTGTAAAATGTCTAAGTAAGTTGCAAAAGGCTTTAAAAGGTTAAATTGAAGGTGGTTAAGATGCCTTCATAACAGAGGAACGATTGCATCATTCGAAGCCTAGTTAATCTTATAAGCATTACTTTTTAAAAAAAAACATGAAAATGGGAAGATAATAGGATAAAAGAAATTTGGAGAAAGAATATTAGAAATTTGAAGTGAAAAACTTTGAAGACAGAAGTTCAGGAAGGTGAAAAAAAGAGAAAAGATGTAGGAAGATAGAGAAGATGTAGGAAGACAAGAATTTTAAACCCACAAAATAGGAAGAAAAAAAAAACTAGGAGGAAAAAAAGCAACTAAGGATAAATATACAAACCTTAGAAGAAAACTAGAAGAAAGAAACAAGATAAAAAATGGTTAAAAATGTCAAATAAAGGTATTTCAGATAAAAAATACAAAAAGCTAAGACAACTATTAGATACAGACATTCAAGATAGAAAAAGGTACAAGAGAGAAGTTTACAGTCAAATATTGGATAAAATAGAAGAACAAGGAGATTATTAGTAATTTTTTTAAAAAGCCCATCAACTTTAAGGTCTGGTGGTGCAGATATTAGAAGTCTCAGATGAAGGTGTTAAAATTTACAGACAAGAGCCAATTTAGAAAACGTTAAACTAGAAGGAAATTGGTTTAAAACCACATCAAAAAATAACGCTTTTTACTCTAAACATTTTAAATTTGGATTCATCAGGGCTTAGTGCTGCGGAAATGTATATGTATCCAAAAAATGTACATAAGCCTAAGGTACTTTGGAAAGATATTCTAACAGGACAATGGAAAGGTTCTGACCCAGTGAATGTCTGGAGTCTGGGTTCTGCTTGTGTGTTTCCACAGGGAGAACAACAGCCAATTTGGATTCCAGAGAGATTAACCAAAGCAATTTCTACAGACCAAAAAGAAGATGATTTGACTCAAATCCATAACAGCTGATATCCAGATCTCCAGCTTGGCTATTCTTACATCTACGACAGTGATTAACCAGGATGCTTTTTTATTGCCTTTTCCCACATCATAAAGTTCTATTTTATTTTTTGAGCTCATACAGACCTAAGTTAATGTTTTTCTGATCAGTTTTATTTTTTGACTGTGGAGTTTTTAAACATTGCAATGGAGATTTCACCTGTGTAAAGCTACAAAGCCTTTACTATTGTCTTATGTGTTGTATGTTTGTGTGCACACTTGTGTTTTGTGTTGTATGTCTGTGTGTGTGTATGTCCATATATCATATATGAAGAGCACTCATGAATAAATGGATCTGAATTATTTTTTATTCACGTGATTTTAATGGTTTAATTTAAATTGGGTAAACAGCTGTTGAGGATTGTTTTAATATGTGTACAATTAAGGAGGTTAAGGGGCTGGAGATGTGGCTCAGTGGTAGCGCGCTCGCCTGGCATGCATGCGGCCCGGGTTCGGTCCTCAGCACCACATACCAACAAAGATGTTGTGTCCGCCGAGAACTAAAAAATAAATATTAAAAATTCTCTCTCTCTCTCTCTCTCTCTCTCTCTCTCTCTCTCTCTCTCTCCCCCCCTCTCTCACTCTCTCTTTAAAAAAAAAAAGGAGGTTAATAGATCTGTTTGTTTACTTTCACCTTTCCTTTTCATTATATTTAATAATTCTGTTCAGGATAATGTAAATTGTTCAGAAAATAGTTTTCTTAGTGACTGTTGGAATGTTACATAATTTTTTTTAGCATCATTGCCAGAATTCCTATCTTCATCCCAGTGCTGATGAAGACAAAGATAAAACCAAACTACAGCTTCTTCGATAGTTATCACAACTAACTGTATAAACTGATGCATCAATGAATAATAACTCAACAAGTGATGCTCAATCAAGGAGTTGATTTACTTTGGGAGGAAATGGACATATTGATAAATTCCTCCACTTTGAACTGCTTGCAGAACTTGCCTGGACTATGTATCACTTGTATGCATTGTGAACTTTCTGTTGGTGCAGCGAATTGTGGTAGTGCTGGGGTATCTTTGCTGATGGTGTCACCGGTGGTACAATTTTTCCAAAGGAGCCATCAATTGGCTTGGTGTCGTGGCATTTCTGTATCCTCCTCCCTTCTGCTAGTGATGGTCTAAAATTTGGGGGCCAACAGAGGTGAGGCAAAGAACCTCACTCCCCCACTGGTGCATAGGCCTATCCACAAGTATGGCTGTATGCGGGACCGGTAGTCAGTGACGGGTATGATCCAATTGCAGTGGTATCAACCTAAGACAGGAGGCTGACGCCTAGAGGTCAGTTCATCCAATGAAGGGTAAGGACCATATGTTGAATTGGACAACCTAACAGGCACGGTCCCTAAGCCACATTGCTTGTTGTTTAATTAAACAGAAGGGGGGAGATGCTGAGAGCCATAGCCAAGTAGGAATGACACATGGCATTTCGGGTTGAAAGGTGACCCTGCTCAGGGATTAGGGTGGCTCTGTGTTTAGGGTGGATTCTGCTGGGAATAGGGCAGCTCCAGGATTAGGGCAGATCCTGCTGGGGCTGCCTCAGGCACCTGCTCCTTTGGAGTTCCTGTTGAGTTCTCGCAGGGTTCTGGGAGAATTGGCGCGCAGAGCCTGGTGGAGGTGGTGTATTTCCCAGGTAGTGTGTGTAGAGTGTCGGAGAGTTCGGGAATAAAGAGTTGCTGTTTGAATCTACAAGGCTGTGTGGTGGCTCAGTTATTTTGTGCCCAGACAGACTGCAGCAAGTCCCAATTCCTGGAAATTCAAAACACTATCTTGTTGGGAAATAGGCTTGTTGCTTATTTAATTGGTTAATAAGAGATTGTACTGGGGTGGATGGTTCCCTGATTCAATGTGACTGGTGTTTCTGTAAGTTGAATATCATGTCAGGGTGAGACACAAATACATGGAAAGAAGCAGCACAGGCAGGGGCTGAACCAGCTCATTTCCTTCCAGCCCTCGGAAGGAGCCAACCCAGACAGCAACTTGAGTGTGGATTTCCGGTCTCCCAACCTGTGAGAGAATAGATTGCTCTTACTTCAGCCATCTAGATCAGGGGACATTGCTATGGCAGCCCTAGCAAACTAGCGCATAGGTGAATGGTGGTTTCCACTTGAAAACAGCAACACCAATAGAACTTAAGAACTAGATCTTCAGCCTTTTAGGTTCTGTGATATTAGGTTCTGAGACTTAACTTTCAGATTTGAAAGTTGTGAAAGATGGTATGTACTACCAAAGACTTTGAGAAAAGTGAGTGAGTTGAAGTGAAATACTCAGGAGATAGCACACAGGCTGCTCATTTTTGTTTTAATTTTTAATGCTTGAAATGATACGAACAAGACAATAAGAGCTCCTGGCACAGAAAATAGAGTTTCCACATCAAGTTGGGTTTTTTTCCCCATATCATGACTTTGTGATCTTTAGGGCTTTTCTATTAATAGTCATTAATTTGATTTGTGTAATCTGTTCTCAGGGTTATCAGTCTCAGGTGCATATATCCTATAGGGAGATTTAATACCTCAGATACATCCAAGGTCCTGACTTAATGGGGCTGGGCTGCAGCCAGCCTCGTCAGGTTTTTAAAGCTTCCCCATGTGATGTTACTGGTACTGGGTCTGAGAACCACTAATCTCTACTTCTTTTTTACATAGGGATTTTTCTGATTTATTATAGGAAATTTTGAGTCATCCAACAAGTCATAATGCTTGTTTTATTATAAATTAGTCTGCACATACATAATATAGTAGTTAGGAAATCAGCAATCACAGGAATCCTAAGGCTCCTATTCTGGGTTCAAAGCAAAGTTTCTAGCACTCTTTTGGACAACTTTAAATATCATCACCTTAAAATTTGTATTTTCTTATTTTTGTTATTTATTTTAAAAAGCATCATTTTGGTTACCAAAGTGCATAAACATGAAATATGCATAAATATTAAAACCTGAATATTTAAACTGAATATCCTTGAGAGTCAGAATGACTGATAAGAAGATAGAAAAAGAACACATCCTAGATATCACAATCTCATGCATGCATGCATTTCTCTAAAAAAAAAAATGGAAAGCTTGTTATCTTTACTTTGAAGATCTAATTGCATTTAAATTTTGGTTTCATTTAAAATATTATTTTACATGTGTGCAGTACTATATAGTAAAAATGTGATATGTTTAACTTGATTTAAAGGTTACATATTATAAACATGTATCAAAATATCACATTACCCCCATTATATATACAATTTTGTTTTGATGTATTATGAATAAACTTAATTTAAAAAATCATTCTTCGCTGGGGATATAGCTCATTTGGTAGAGTGCTTGCCTTGCATGCACAAGGCCCTGGGTTCAATCCCCAGCACCACACACACAAAAAAATTCTACTATTTGTTCAAAAAACTTTTTTTTAGTAGTTGTAGATGGGCATAATACTTTTATTTTATTTATTTAGGTGGTGCTGAAGGTCAAACCCAGTGTCCCATGCATGCTAGACAAGCACTCTACCACTGAGCCACAACCTCAGCCCCACTCAAAAGACTTCTATGCTTTGCATTTGTTTCTGCAGTGAAGGCAGAACATCTTTAAAGAAAAACAAATTGGGTTGTTGCTAAGCTCCTTGTGGCTGGTAACAGGAACTCCTGAGGAAGGTCGTCATGGTATAGAACACACTAGCCTTGATTTCAAATCTCAGCTCCACTGTTTGTTTTGGAGAGGTTGTTTATTTTTTTTTTAGAAATGTCATATTTATTCAATATTATAACTCTTGTTTTTTCCTTTGGTATATGTATACATTGTGAAATGATTGGCATACTTAAGTTCCTTAACACATCTGTCACCCAGCTCCAGTGTTAATTCACCATGTGTTCCAGGAAACTATTGCCATCTCGAATCTTTGATCTGCAGCCAAAAAGGGAGGGGGCCCTACTACTAATAATGACAGCATCACATATTATCTGTTTTGAAAATTAAATGAGATAAAAGACATAAAACCTTTACTAACCCCACAGTGAATCTTGGTTGGCTGTTATTATTTATTAACCGGTACAGGTGGAGTTTTCTGGACTGCTTTGCTCAGTCACAGGAGTTTTCATAGATGTCACTAAAGCTGCACATTCATGCAATTATAAACCATATAAATGGCAATTAGAGTAGAACCACTCACTGCCTCATCAAAATACACAAGAAGTTCATTGGATAAAAGTGGGTATCTATCTTAAACATCCTTTTCCATTGGAAACAAAGTAATCTTCCTGGAAGCAGAAATCTGGGTTTCACTTCTTTTCTACTCTCTGGAAGATGGCCTCATGGTAACTGAGCCACTGTCAATGTAACAGTTTTTTGCCAGAATGATCACGCCAATGCAGCATATAATCAAGCTAGTTGAACTCAAGGCAAATCAAATGTATTTGCCAAGACATTTTAACATTTCATTATTTCTTTCTCAAAGTCAACATTGACTAAATTAATACTTGGTAAAATTGTGAGCGTGAGTGGACTCATGGAACACGTGTTATCCCACTGGCCAGGTCACCTGAAGGCTGGATGCAACAACCTAGGCTTTTGTTTAAAGGTATCATAATGGATTTTGCTGGCCTTACAATTAGAATATGTTATTCTCAAGAATAAATCTATTAACTAATTTCTTGTGTTCTTTATATTATTTTAATGTAGTGTCCAATACTCATCAGTATAATAGTAATGATACTGATAAATAATGAGAAAAGTAAAACAGAAGGAAGAGGAAACTATATTTATAGATCATGTTCCCAGCAATTTATTTTTGATTAATTTATTTAATTCTCAACCCCTCACCCCCAATGTAGGCATTATCATATCCTTTTTCAAGCGAAGGTAACTAAAGCCCAGAAAAGATTGATGAACGTGGTCAAAGGGATGCCAATGGTTAAGTGTTAGATCAGGGTTGTGATATTGTAAGCCAGGCTCTAGATCCCAGGCTATCTTGTTCTAAAATTACCATGTATGCATTTAAGATTGTTTTCATTTAGTTAAAGTGAGCAAGTGGTCATTACTGTAGGGTTCTTATTGTAGAACCAAATAGGGATTGGGTTCCATGTTGAGTGGTGGGTCCCTCTGTCTGGATTTGAGACTCAGATATAAATAATATTATGGTTCCCTACCTCAGCTCACTTGCTTCAGAATGAGATGCTTCACTTCAGTTGTAAGCTCTTAAAAAGCTATTATGTGCTTAGCAGTAAATTCTGCATGCTGAGAGAGAGAGATGAAAACACACACCCTGGAAGACCATGTAAAGGCCAACCAAAGTTCTTCCAAAGTAGGGTGTTTACATCATATAATTTCAATATTACTCATTGAATGGATATGATTCCAAATTTCTTTTCTAAAAAGGTCAGCATTTTATTTTTTGCTTGTAATAAAGCCAAGAAAAATGTGGCTCTTTTTAGAGTCCCACTCTTCCTTGCTACCTATTTGAGTGGAAGATCCCTCTGTTTGGGATTACTTCCTGCTCCTCCTCTCAAAAGGGCAACTGCTTATCTGCTTAGCCATCAATACCTAGCACCTCAGCAAACATTGTTGGCCATAACCCTCAGCCATTCCTAACTAGGCATCTTTTTTTTCACATTTCAAAATAACTTGTGCTTCTAACCTATTAGAACACAGAATTGAACAGTACATCTGTAAGCTACACATTATCACTAGTATTTTCACCCCAGAAGACAGTAAGTACTGTGTTTGTCATTTAGTTTGTTAATCTCCAGCCCTCTGTCAATAGTAGTGCTCCTTGAGTGTCACTCAGCAAAGCTCATTTGCTTTTCATAATAAAACTGTTTATAATTTGCACTGCAGATTCTAGGGCTAATTCTACCTTCTGGTTTGGAGACACAGAGGCCAATTCTAATTTCTCTTTCTCATCAGAGCTCTGGAAATACTGAAATCAATACATTCTATCTTTAAGACATATATATGAATCACCTGTGAATACAGTCAAATTGCAGATTCTGACTCTGTAGATCTGGGGGTGGGCCTCTGAGACTGCATTTCTAATAAGCTTCCAGGTAGCAAACTTCAGAGGGGACCCCACACTCCATTTGCAGACCTTTGACTTATGTGACTAACAGCATATTTGGTTTTTGCTAATGCTTATGAGCCTGTTTTAGAGTCTGCTTATCTTGCCTTTTTAATTAGCCCAAGAATATATGGAGTACTATGGACACACATGGGATATTTGTTTTCCTTGATTTCCATGAAAATGAATTGATGAGACGAAATCTAATGAAAGCATCATGACCATATTTTCACTGATGTTCAGCAAACATATCTGAATAAAACATTGCTTGGACACAAATTTTTCTGTCAACATACAGGACTCACTGTGACAATAGGATGATGATTCGATTGACATAAACTAACTTAGCATATCCACATATACTTAAAATAACTTCTTATTAACTTTAGGATGATAAACAGAGATGTGATACAATGTACATGTGGAGCTGAGAAAAGTCAAAGCAAAGTGAAAGAAACAGGCTGTTTTGAATTTTTAGGAACAATGTAATCTGGAAATTCCAAATTTATAAAATGCATCTGGAAATCCCAAATTTATAAAATGTAATAATAAAATAATAAATAAATAATTAAATATGCCAGGCATGGTTCTTATCTCTTTACATGGATAAATAATTTAATATCAACAACCACTGTTGTGGTAAATAAAGTTAGTACTGTCATTATTTCCATTGCACAGATGAGGATATTTAGCAGAGAAAGAGTAAATATCCACCCAAAGTCCCACGGATCTGTGTGATTGAAACTGTAATGGCTGGCCTGGGTGTTCGGATTTCAGAATATACGCATTAACTGGCACTTTCACTGCCTTTTGCAAGTCTGCAGCCACATGAGAAGCATGGTTCATTGGGTTCTAAATTTTACCATAAGCAACTATTAGTCGTCTGGCCTGTGTTAAGTTATCACTTAAGCAGAGTACAGACATGCATCTTAAATAAGGAAATTGTCATCTTATTTAAAATTTTGCAGGTCTTCCTCTACCAAGGCATTATATCAGTCTGCATTTACTTGGAATCTTCTAAAGCTAGCCTTGACCTCATTAAAAAGGAAAGAAAAAGAGAGAGAGAAAAAGAGAAGAAAAGAAGTAAATTAACATCTCCATTATGAAAGAAAGAAATTAGCATCTCCATTATTTGAGAACAATGTAAAATAAACCACTGGAGATTATCAACATACTTGATGAGAATTCTTTCAGAGAGGTCTCCAAGCAATCTGGTCAACTTTAAAACTTAAAATAAGCTGGGTGTGTGTGGTGGTGCATACCTGTAATCCCAGTGGCTAGGGAGGCTGACACAGGAGGATTGTTGAGTTCAAAGGCAGCCTCAGCAACAGTGAGTACTAAGCAACTTGGGAGACCCTGTCTCTTAAATAAAATACAAAATAGAGCCAGGGATGTGGCTCAGTGGTCAACTGCCCCTGAGTTCAATCCCAGTACTCCTCCCCCAAAATTAAAACAATAATTACATATATCCTATTTTGTCTCATATATGAAAAATACACTGAAATCTAAAAAAAATATATTTACTATTATTTGACTACCTTTTAGAAATATTATTGAGTGGTATACTTTTCTTCATCAAATAATATTTGACAAAAATGTATTCAATATTATTAATAAAATGGTATTTATATTTTCCAATTTGGGCGGAAAATTAAACACTTAACCACATTTGTTAGGATGGTTTTAAGTAATAGTTCTGTAAAGGATGTTGAGTGACTCACAAATTGACACAAGAAGAAAACTCATGACCCCTTAAAAGGAGATGTTCACAATACAAATGCATATTTAGAAAGGTGATCACAATTCACTAGTAGAAGCATTATAGTATATGTAAAAAGATCTGGAATATCCACTCACCCTATTAAAATTCATGAGACTTTAAAAATATCACCCAGTCAAAGGCGGGAGTAAACAGAAAAATCTATTTCACAGAAATGAGAAACTTACTTTAAATTTACCTTGGAAATTGTTTTCTTCTATACAAGTCCTGAAGATTTTCACCCCATTTATATCAAAGCTCATTTTAGAAAGTGTTTAATGCAGATTATTTTGATGTGTTTTATTTCTCTATAAGCTATCTATAAAATTATTTTGAATATGCCTGTCTGGTCCTTTCTCAAATATCTGATTGCAGAAACCAGGCACATGGATACATAAATAAGCACGGGTAGTTCCCATCTCTTGGTGAAGAGAATTGCATTAGTGTGCTAAGTGAAGTGGAAGATACCATGTGATGGACGATGCAGGATCAAGCAACAGGGATGGCTTTCTTCCTTAGTTTCAATTGCAGAAAAAAAATTCCAGACTTTTTTGGAGACTCTCTGTATACTACTGAACTGTGAAACAGAGGTATTCATGTTTTACATTGATAAAACACGACATTATGGGAACAGATTTTTGAGTGGTTTGGAAAATTAGTGCAACTGCTATAACAAATGGCCAAAAAGAAAGCACAGAACAATGTATTCATTTTGAACAGTGTCCCCTTACATGGCTCATTGCACACAGGACCATCATTATGGTAACAAATAATTTGTTACAAGCATTGCAATGGCACTTGGCCCAGAGTTGGGCCTCCCTATCATGAGTCACCGGCCTGGCCTGCATTGCCCTACCTACAGATGCATTTAGCCATGCTCTTCCCTTTGTTAATTTGAAAAATATGCCACAGATTTGTGCGGTCTACCTCCTATTTTAAGTCATGTGTCCTTCATTAACAACACTGTCAGGTATTTCAAATCATGCATGAAGATAGGGAAGAAGTAGCGTGATGAATAAACCTGACAATGATCATTGCAGGCCCTTTTCCCTGAAAAGACACACTACACTTGATTCACAGAATGCTTCTATAATTGACAGCACTTGTGTTTCTAAAGCCTCGTAGTTTGCAAAATTTCCTTACTTATATATTCAGCTAAATAATCCAGTTGCTATTATTCCCATTTCTTAGATTAGGGATTTCAAGTCAAAAGAAAGAAATCACATCTTCTAAGTTTACAAAACAAATAAATGAACCAAGACATGCAGCTCAGACCTTTCAATCTTATGTATTGGCATCTACTTAACAAACAAATTTAATTAATGGGATATTTATTTAAAAATATAGTGGAGTATATAATTCCAGCTATTAATTTGATGTTCAAAAAACAAAACATTTAATATATTTATCTATTAATTGCTATATTTGCCTTCAAGACTTTTGAAATATTTTCAATTTGTTAAAAACAATGTAGCTTTATGTATGGGTATATATGGATAGAAAAAGCCTGTATATAACAAAAATCCAGACTTTTAACAGGTCATGCAAAGAAATATTCTTTGGGATATATTAGAGAATATAAACTTTTATGTTCTTATTTTGGTAAGTATCAAACTATATAATTCATATGTGGTAAAATATTTCTCCCAGCAGGACTCTAACTAGTAGATACAAGGTAACTAATCCTAATCTGATACTTGCTTAGCATCCACCATTAACAAAAGGAATTAATGCTCTTTAAAAAAAATGATTAGGAATATATAAGGACTTTCTCATGATTAAGAAAATAATTCAAAAAGAATAACTATGTCCATATTACAGTACAGGCAAATTTGTAGTAAGTGTCCTGCAAAATAATAGTGGTACTTGAATAAGGCATTCACTATTAATAAACCATTTTTCTATTTTTTTTCCAAATACCTGCATTCCAAAACCAAGTAAAACTGAATTCACCTTCTTAGCAAAAATCTATTGGAATTCTTATTTAATGTAATGTCTAATGGACTTTTGATAAGAAATGCTTATACAGAATAATTCTTTCTCCTACACATTATACTTAGGAAACCTGAAAATACTGCCGAGAAGTACACAAGTCAGAGTTTGTGGTATAGATTAATTCAATGACTAGGGGGGTGGCAGTTTTATCAATCCACAAATTTCTTTTATATTTGAAAGGAAATTCTAAATATAAGGAAATGGTATCATTAATAAAGTATATTAGGATTCTTTTATACTCAGTATTATCAAAGAGGAGTAGAAGGTTTGGGTAATTAGGAACATTTAACAAATTACATCTTTGTCTATTAAATATTCAGATAAACTACTCTTTAGTAATCTATTAAAAAGCCATTTTCATTCCACAATGTAAGATTCATGACTTTAAAGTCTTATAAAACTGTCACAATACTCTGGTCTTTGCATATTTTAATATTTTATATTTTAACATAGTATCTAATGATAAAAATATAGAATATCCCCATGGACATTTAAAAATATTATTGAAAAGAAGTCATGTCATTTATTTTTTCAACAACTGTATAAAGAGTAGCCACTGACGTTTGTTAAATATTGAAGAGATTGAATTTACATTATCTTACATTCTTCCGAGGTAATCAATCATTTTAGGAATGGCAATCTCAAACACATCAAAATATAATCCTTTGACTCTGAAATCTTAGAAGGTGTTGTTCATCAAAAGCCATCTAATCTAATCGAGGTTAGAATTTTCTTTTAAATCCAAATTACATGAGGTTAAGAAGTAGCATATTAAAAGAAAATCTAGTATTGAATTAACATTTTTAATAAACTTAAGCCTAAAATATTTTTGTTGATGTTGCAAAAGCTAAATTCTAATCACTTAATGCTTGTTAAGACATAAGCTCTGAAGTACTCACAAATTTTTAAAAGTCAATGAACTTGATCTCTTTTAGAATACATCAAAGCAATGAACTATTTTTCATATTAGGATCATATTATTTCTGTCATATATCATTAAAAAATAGTCAAGATTAGAGCCATCATGTGGCGGGCTTATTGACACTTAAATGTGGTTCACAATATTTATATTTCATTTTAAACTTGATTTTTAAAATTTCATGATAATTTTAATGAAAACATATATGATTTGAAAGAATGAAACAAAATGAAAACAGAAAAATAGAAGACTGTAGAAACATATTCTTTATCACCTTCACAAATATCTGAGAACCCTGGAGACCCCATCCACACTCACAACTTGTGATATTTTCACCGCAAGACAGCTTTGGTATTTTGAACAGCACCCGAAGAGTCCATGTCATCCTGGACAATTTTAGTTTCTTTCACCCTTTTAACTTGTGTCTCCTCATTCACTTCATACTGTGACTAATCTGTTAAGCACCTGAACAGATCCCCTGTGGCTACATTTTGGCAGCCATCTTCATTACAGTTTAACACATCCAGGGGGCAGAGGATATGAATATTTCTTAATTGTCAGGTGAAAACTTTATAAAAACACAGATGTGAAAGATAGTTTGGAGTCTGACTTTCAGCTCTTCACATAATTTGATCTTATATTTGAAAGAAAGACAGAAAATAAGGAGTACTTACTTAGCTGGATAGTGTGTGATCTCAGCCCTGATTATTCACACACAGTTAGCTGATCTGTTGTTTAGTTGACTACTCACTTGGTCAGTCTCTGTCCCTCTCTCTCTTTGCTAGGTGTTAAGGCAGGTCAGTTCTAATTTTCTATTCCACTTGTTTTCACTACAAATTATTTTTACCCACAATCTACCTGCAGACTGAAGCCAATCTAAAATATGGTTCTCAATGTTGGAAAAATGTTAAAAAAAAATAACCTTGAGAACTTTTAAATCCCCAAACCCCTTTCCCTGTTTTGCATGTTAGGCCAATTAAATCCAAATCTGAGTTTGGGACATAAGCAAACATCTGTTTTAAAGCTCTTTACATGATTCCATTGTCTATCCTGGGCGAACAATCCCATTGCTATAATTTATGCCTGAGGCATTGAATTATCATAATTGTTAGATGACTTTCCACTGAAGCATTTCTTACACTTGTTTCCTATAAGTTATATATTCCAATACACACATGTTTGTGCTATACAATTACAGCTCCAAGGGAGTATTATTTGGGCAGGCACATCTTTTATTTCCCAGGTATTATTTCCCAGGTATCCTTATTTCACATGATAGTTACTGTTATTAGACACTGCTGAGGAAGTGATAACCATGCTTGGAATTCTAAACTCTGGGATTCTTTTTATTCATTTTTTAAATAAATTTATTCTTGTAAGGTATAAATTCCCTAAAAATGGGCCTGATCAGGTTGAAAGTACCCAGTATTCTGTCTAAACTGTGAAGGGTAAATGTAAAACATGAATATTTCCTTCTCCTCCACTTTGTCCTTCTCTTTGCTTATAATATTAATGGCTTTTTGGTTGTAACTGTTTTTTTGAAGTAGTTAAACTACAATAGATTCCTTAAAATTTAGTATTAAATAATGTATTCAAATGTGCTAATAATTGATTGAATAAATACTACTTTCCAATTTAACTGAGGGTTTTTCTGAGTACATGAATAAAACCTTGTTTTTCTATCACAGTAAGAGAATAAATATAGATCTGTAATAAGAGTATAAAGTACAATTATAGTGTGGGTAAATTGCTAGTGCTCCTGTTTCTCTAAGTTATTTTCCTCATGATTTTAATATTTTATTCTAATTAAAGGTCTCTATCTCAAAAAGTTACCAATATCATGAATCATATGTTCCACTGATGTGATTCTGATCTTTTTGTTCTGGGGATGACTGACAGCCACATACTTTTAAACCTCTTCAGGTCATTTGAATACATAACAGACTGAGACCCATTGTGGTACAATGAGACCAATGGCTAAGTATTGAAAAAAAAAATTGCAGTCTCAGGAAATTCTTCAATGCACAAGAATAAATACATAAATAATGAGTAAATATTTAATAATTGGCTTATCAATAGTTCTAATGGAAGAATAAAGCAACATACAGCTCAAGAGATGGAGGGCCTGGAGTACGTTAACCTGTGGGTCCTCTCCCATTTTCAAATACTGGTACCTCTATTCTGTCTCTCTCTTCTCATTTCTGATAATGACTCACCCAGATATTCCCGTCCTGATGGTAGGGTTTCCAGTTTCTCCCCGTGTCACTGTAGAGCATTCGGTACTGGGTCACCCAGTCGGAGCTGCTGTATCTCCCTTGGGTTGCAATGGCGCTGATCTGCTTCCGGTTGCCAAAGTCAACCTGAAGCCACTGGTAATGGTCACTGTCAGATGGAGACCATCCTCCAGCACCTGAGGGTAGAGGCAAGAGGGAAAGATGAATATATGAGGTTGAACTTGTACAATTGGAACAGATTATTCTACATATCTTAATTGGCCTTGTCAGTGTTGTATTTTGCAGATATATTATGAAGTGTCCTTTATAGATGCCACTGGGACTTCAACTAATAGTCTTCCAGCTGGGTAACATTGATTCTTTAACCTCTTTATGGTGTAATTATGTGCTCATTTTCTCCTGAGCAAATGTCTTCATAATTCCTCAATTAGATCTTATTAGTACATGTCAAAGTCTAATTGGCTGAGGGTTGATCAATTTACCACGAACTCTTCTGCTAAAATCACCAGGAAAAAAAAAAAGTTAACTAATTCCTTTTCTTTCATGTAAAGGTTTTAACTTTTAGTAAATTATAAATGAAACAAAAACCAATTATACACAACTCTCAAATACATTTTGCCTTAAGAAGTTCAGAGTTCAAAGAATGTAAGTACTGCAGTTCTTAAAATGAGATCTAATCTTACATTAGACCCCTGATCTTGTGAGAGGAAAGAGAAACAGGCAGTATATATCACCTCAGAGAGAGAATCCACTGACTCTTTTTACCATATTTCCAGAAAAATAATTTGAAACATTGAATAAAATTAATCATCTTTTGGTAAAATAGGATAACCAATTGGTAATAGTAAGAATATAAGAATATTTATTAGACAGTGACTCTAACTTAGAACCAAAAAAGACTCAATTTTTAGTAATATTCTTAATATTACCACTATAGCTTCACACACAAAAAAAGATACTGAATAATACTTAGTGCTAAGAGGCATTACAATCTGGGGTGAGTTCAGCTACTAACAGACAGAAATGATAGAAAAATATTCAGTGGATTTTCCAATGTACGATATATCAACATAATACATATCACTGTTTAAGTACGGAATTCAAAGGATGGCCAAATAATTTATTCTATGAGAACTCTCATTAAAAATCGTTTTATAAATCATTACACATACATCATTCATTTAACAATGTTTATATTGCTTATGTTTTCTTTTGGCTCTGATAGAATAACTCTCTAAACAACTTCAAAACTGACAAAATATATTTTTTGTAAAAACATACTGTTCTTAAGGACAGGACCACAGGGCGGGCAGGACCCTGATCCATGAGTGAAGATTAATGAGGCAAAGCCACCAGGCTCTTTGCATTTGGCACGGTGCACTTTCCAGATCATGGTACAGGGAAGCAGATCCCAGAGTACAGCAGTGTCATGAAAATGGAAACAGATCAGAATTCAACACTGATGAGGAAGCTGGAAATTGCAGGACAGAGTCCAAGAGAGTGGACAGCTGTTTTGAGAAAGAGAGTTAGAACACTGCATAGGATCATGGAAGTCTGTGAAATCAAGTTTCTGAATCAATATTTTGCTGTGTGTTTGCAGACTAAGACACCAAAGGACTAGCTTATAGGAGCTGTGAAATGAACCACTAAAGGTTGCATGGGGCTAGAAAATTTGATGTCAAACTATATAGAGGGAGAGGCCTTAGCAAACATCCAGTCTTTCAGTAGACATTCCTGAAAGGTCATGCCTTGAAGCAGGGATAACAGAGTCTTAGAACAAGGGCTACTCTGGATATACCCTAACAAAGGTTACTGGAAAAGGTGATTCTGATTCACAAAGAAGTTAACTTCTTCCATAAACAATTCTACACTCCATCAAGCAAGGTCATGAAAGTTTAGAAACTACACAACGTTGCAACCATAATATCCAGTGTAAAATTAGAAAACACACACACACACACACACACACACACACACAATGCTAGACCTGTGCAAAAGCAGAAAAATATGATTCATAACCAGAGGAAAATCAATGAAGGAAACGGACTCCAAAATAACAGAAATGATGAAATTAGCAGATTAAGACTTTAAGGTTATAGATTGGTTTAAAAATAGCTATATACAGCTGTACATGGTGGTACCTAGCTATAATACCTGTGGTTTGGGAGACTGAAGCAGGAGAATCACAAATTCCAAGCCAGTCTCAGCAACTTAGAGAGACCCTGAATAACTTAGTGAGATCCTGTCTCAAAATAAAAAAAAAAAAACAAAAAACTGGGAATGTTGCTCAGTGGTCAAGTGCCCCTGGATTTAATCCCTAGTACTACACAAAAACTATATATATATTTGTGTGTACTTGTATTTTTATATATATTTGTATTTATATATACATATATAGATATTTGTATTATATATATGTTTGAATTATATATATATTTGTATTTTATATATTTGCTTACAAATGTAATTTATCTATTTGATGACACAATGGCTAAAAGCTATAAATTCAAATATCTGAGAAATTCATTGAATTCTAAGCAGTATAAACACCAAGAAAAACCACCAACTGATTTCATAAGTATTTGCTGAAAGTAAAATGTCAAAGAGAAAAACTAACATCATCAAAGAGCAATAACTTCTCAGAAGAAACAATGCAAGCCAGAAAATAAGGAAGCCACATCTCTGACATGATAAAAAGGAAAAAAAATAAATAAAAAAAGAAAGACAGCTTTCTGTAAAATTCTTTACCCAGAAAACAATATCATTTTAAAATAAAAATAACATAATAATATTTAAGAGAAAAACTGTGGAAATTAATCACCTGTGCTTGAGGATTTTAAGAAAGTTAAATTTGTAGCTTCAGGGAAATTTTTACCATTTTAAAGCTCATATTTTCATGAAGAAATGAATGTTGAATATCAGTAAAGGTAAAATAGAAGAAATGAATGGTTAAAAGATCAGTAAATATAAAATACTTGTTTGAGATTTTAATTTTTTAAAAAACTATTGAGAGTTTGAAGCAAAATAGTAACACTGAATTAGAGGGTTTATAACAGAAAGAGTAGTGAAATGTGCAACTCTTGTCATACAAAGGATAGGAGGTAGAACTCTGAATACAGGGCACCTAGCTTCTCACATCTCGTGTGAAGTGACATTATTTGGAATTCGAAATCAAGGACCAGACATCTTTTTATGTAAAAGGTTGAAAAACTGAACATTTGGGGCTATGAGGGCTGTGCCATCTCTATTAGAAGTACCAAATTCTGTCAGTCAATGTGGCTGTGTTCCAGTAAAAATTGTTAATAAAACTCATGCTGGTGGTTGGACAGGGGCCTATAAATTATCAACCCATGCTCAAGACCAATCTCCCCCCCAAAAAATAAAATATGTGCTTTTCACTATATCTAAATAATACTTCAAAACTTTCAGAAAAGATTTCTATAGAGTGTGTGTGCCTAAATAGCATATGTATTATCTGTAGGGTGTGTGTAGACTATGTGATAACTACTTTCTCAACTAGTCTCATATCTTCAGTGCATAGTTTCACTGGAATGGTCTTTCTAAAATGCTAATCTGATCCTATTTCATCCCTGCTCATTACCTTTTCACTGATCTTCATTGCCTGTGGAAACAAGATCCCTGCAAATTCATACACAGGAGGCACTCTTGGAATAAACTCTGTCCATCCACCCATTCTCTTTCCACTCAGCCTGGTAAATAATTAGTGAGCTCTCTGTGTGTTCCCTTGAAGTATGACCCAGGGATTTCCTGGAAAAGGAATGAGAACTGTACCCATGTTTATAACCCTTCCTGGTGTTATAAGTGTCATGACAGGCCGGCCTGGGGCCATTCAGGACCAGCACCCTGCTTCAACTTGTGGCCATTCTGCAGTACATTCTGAGCCTCAGAGCTTCCTGTGGGCTTCCTTCGTTGAGACTGTATTGCACCTAACTTCTTCCTCTATTCTCGGCTTCATTCCTTTCTCTTCCTTACCTTTTCATCCCCAAAGTGCTCCCTGACTAATTTCCTACATGCTATCTCCATCTCAAAATTTGTGTCCTGGGGAATCTAGTTGATAAAACCACTGGGCAGCCACTTTCTACATAGCCTGCTCACCAGCAAGAGTTACTTGTCCTTGCTTAGACATTTGTGTGTTATTTACATACCTAACTTTTTGTCCTGTTGTAATACCTAATATGTTTTATAGTCGTTTTTCATCCACATGCCTATTTTCTAGAATTCTGTAAAATTCTGGAGGGGTCTCAGATCAAGTTTGGCGATATCAGTATACTCAGCCACCATGAGATGATGAATATATCTTCTAACTTATTAGATATGCAGTTCCAAAACTTGAAAAATGTGTCCTCAATTGTGTATAAATTTTCATGTACACATGACTAAAAGAAATAGGATAATTTGGTCAATGAAGTCAGCAAGTAATTAATACAATCAGAAAAAAAAGGTGGAAATGTGTCCTAGTGTTTGTGGGTAAAACTTAGAATTCTTTCCCTAAGTGTCATGCTAAAGAATACTCCAAAATAAATTTTCTTACATTACCCACATTTTGCTGCACTATGATTTCTCAGTGAGTAGGCAATTAACATATGGCTACTTAATCCCATTTATCTCATTACTTTTAGCACCAAAGAATTTACTGTCGACTTTAAAGGAGACAAAAATCTAAAGGCAGGGGAAGTACAAATAAAAGCTTATTTTTAGTAGAAGTTTATATGGAGAAAATAGTGATTAACTTTAAGGGGAGGGCAAAAGTCAGGTTTGCAAGAGGAACATGGTGGAAAGATCAATGAAAAGGTTCCTCTTTCTCTTTGATCTATCAAGCATGTAATTTGGGGAAGTTGATTACTTTGTTCATTTGGCTTGTGGTAACTTCTATTGATCCAAGGATTAAGAATGATATCTCTTATATTGCAAAAAAAAAAGTCTGGAAAATGGTACGTAAAAGGGTGGAAGTATCTACCAGCATAGAGTAGGGTGTTTAGGAGGACTTGGTTTTCCTATGCCCAAGTGGCTGGAGTGCATATGGGACATTCAAAGAAACTGAGTGGATACTGAAGAGGAAGGAGAGGAGGTAGAGATATTGACAGTGAATAGTCGTGAACCACTAGAAGACCTAAGAACTCTCACCTAGCAACAAAAAAACAAAAACTATCCAGCAAATAATGAGTAAATTGTTGGAATAACTTGAAAGATGTGTACTTATTGCAAAACTATTTCCTGAGTAATAAGAATTACTTCCTCTCTCTTTCCCTCCCCTCTCCTATTGTTCCCTTCCACTGTTTTTCTCTCTCACAGACAGGCAGTTCTCTGTGTGTCTGCATGTGTGTGTGTGTGTGTGTGTGTGTGTGTGTGTGTGTGTAAAAGATACAGGGAGTTTGTGTTCTAGGTGCTCATTCTATGATGGATCCTTGAGAGATAAAATACAACAGAAAACCTGGAGCAAAGGGTGTGAGTTCTCTGAATGGATTCAGTCAGTGCTCTGAACTCACAGGACAGTTACTTTCCCTTTGCTCTCTGTAACTCAGTATCTCTGAGAGCAAAGAAGAGCTCAGTGGGTGGTTCCAGAGAAGGCATGGAGCTCCTTTCTTAGTGATAAATGACTCCTGAATAAACATGCCACACAAGCTGACAGTTGTAAGGCCACCAGAGACTGTAAGGCTGCATTCTAATTTAGAAGAAAACAGTGAAAACAATTTCAATTAAGGAGAGAGCTACCTTTAATAACTGGCTGAGAAATATGTATCAGATGAAAACAATAAATTGAAAAGGAGACTCCAGGCAAGATAGCATTATGAGTTCAGGCTTTGAGGTCTCCTTCTGTTCCAAATACACAATATTTTTAGATAAGACAGATAAAAAGAAAATTGAAAAGACATAGGCCAGGATCAGAAATAAGATAAGCATCTCCATGCACAAGAAATGCAACCAAAATGCAGACAACAGGAAGGTTTGAGGCTGAGTTAAGAGCTGAAAACATCAGCGGCAACTGGACCCTTGGCGCTTAGGAAATATTGGTGAATGTGTTACCTGGATGTGTGTCTGCAACAGGACGCCTGTGTTAGGGCTAGAGACCAAGATTGGCTAAAGTCTAATTTGCTTTTGAAATGAGAATGGAAAAAAAAAATAACTGTTCATTCTCTTGGATATGTGACTTCTATAAGACTGTACAAAGAGGTGAGAAAACAGGCCATGTTGTACTTTGGCTTGTCTCTAGACCTAGAACTCCCTAATGACTCAGAGGTCAGGCACAGGGCCAGCAATGCAGAGATGGGTTTAGACTGGGTTTCCTGGGACATTGAGTAGAGAACTTTAGAGCAGAAGGGAGAAAAGAAGATGAGGGGTAGAAAGAGAAGGTGAGGGACAGTGACCATGAAAGGGTGTATATGGGTTGGGGGGAGGGAGGGGGATGTGCAC
Organism: Urocitellus parryii; assembly: GCF_045843805.1. Lineage (NCBI taxonomy): Eukaryota > Metazoa > Chordata > Mammalia > Rodentia > Sciuridae > Urocitellus > Urocitellus parryii. Next base: position 8,694,175 of record NC_135533.1, read on the forward strand.
TCAAATCCACAATCACAGGAAAGAAAATGAATGCCACAAAGTCAAAGTTCAACACAAATTAACTTCAGTGCAATGAGGACCATTGGGAACAAATACATTTTAACTTCTTGGAAAAACTATAAAAGAAGTAATACATGCCATTAAAGCAGTGACCATTATGATACAGAAAGTGAAGAAATAAAGCACTTACAAATGGTAACATAAACCAAGAAGTCATCTTAGTCATTAAAAAAATGTATTCATTGATAGGGAAAAACTCATCAGAGGTAAATCTACCCATTTTAATTGTACAGAGAATAAAAATTTTTAAAGAAATCATGATAGAATATTTTTTTCCCAAAAAAACTGAATACAAAAAGACCCACCACCCCATGAGTTGAGAAGAGAGCTGAAAAGAGCACGTAGTGAGAGCACGTTATGATGGGTGTCATGATGTGTAAATGGAAGACTGGTCTGAAAGCATACGACTGACGAAGTGTGACATTTAAAAAAAACAAAAACAAAGTGTAAGCATCCTAGTTGAGAATTATCTCACTGTTAAAGAAAAATAATAGGCACCTTGGGAAGTGCTAAAGGGACTTGCTAATGAGCTCAGGTTTTGAGCTCAGATTTTATTTACAGCAGGACATAAACACCTGCAAGGATCTATGAAAAGTTGGATAAATAGCCTCAGCCATGTGCAGACACTTTTTGATCAGAGTAGCCATTGAAGGGAGCCATACCCATTAATTAACATCTGTCCTCAGCAAGAATTAAGCAGCACCACAGTCATTCCTAAAAAATGGATAAATTAATGCTTATATAAAATCACACCGAAACAAAAGAGCATGACAGCTATTTTTGAAGCAAGAGAGAAGAAAGATATCATATCATCAGATAGGATGAAACGGCGGGAAGACAGAGCTATTTCTCCCATTCCGTCCTTCTCCAAGGATAACGGTTCTCAGAGCATTCTGGGAGCAGCAGAGCTGAGCATGAGGCATCATCTCCTGAGACGAGTTAGGACCTAGTAAGAAATGGAGCTGTGTTGACGTTTTGGAAACATTCAAATTCAGATTATATCCCAAAGGACTGACATTATTCATAAAAGGTAATCTTAGTTCCTTTGAATATTTATCAAAGCTGCTGCCAGAAACTCAGAGACAGGCACAACATCAACAAGATCCACAGAACAGGGGGAAAAAAAATCAATGTTAAAAGGGAGAGAATTGGAAAATCTAAAATATGTAGAAAACATCTTCTTTAAATTCTTGGGTGTGCATTGTGAATATTTAGAATAGAAGAGAAATGGAGGTCTGGTGATAGTGGAGGTGGTATTGGTGGGTTACAAAGATTTCCCTTTAAAATCAAGTTCTTATTTAATAGAACACAATGCATTCCAAAGATGGATCTCCAACTTTAATTACAGCAGAGCATTTGGCAAAATTTCTGATAAGTAATAAAATGGCAAAATGTGGCCTGGGAGATAACAGCTTTAGGTAGATTCAAAAATGGCTAATAATCATGCCCCAAATATGTTGATTAATGGCCATGTCAACTTGAAGAGAGCTCCCTAATGATGTGCCACAGGATTTCACCCTGTATACTGTCAGTTTTAATATTTTTATTATTTAAGGCATGAAGACATGCTTATGAAATTTGTCAATTATATAAAACTGGTAAAGAGACCTAATAGGATAATAAACTGAACCATGATGTAAAATGTTTTTGACTGTCTGGAAATCTGAGCACATCCCAGAACAATTTGTCTTAATATAAATAATAAACTAAGATACCCATTACTGATTCTATGCTAAAAGATATATAATGTTTAGAAATAATTATGTAAATTTAATTTACTCTATGGATATAATCTGATCTTGAAATTATGGCATCCAACTATATTTCTATGCTTGCTGTATAAGATCAAAAATATTTTCGTACATTATGTAATCTTCACATCCATCTCCCTCTCCCCTTGTCCTCAGTGAATCGGCCCAAAAATTTATCCATGTGGTTGCTGCTTCCCTCACTGTGGTGCTCTTGGGAGAAGATAAAAACTTTAGGAGGTGAGTTCACTGGTCCCTGAAGTGCATTCCTTGTCTCAGGGCCCTTTCTTTCTCTCTCTCTCTCTGCTTCCTGGCCACCAAGGTGAGTTGCTTTGCCTTGCCACACTTGCCTGCCATGATGATTCTTTGCCACAGACCCAGAATCAATGGTACCAAGTGACCATAGACTGAAACCTTGAAACCAAGTAGCTACAGTGAGTTTTTCCTTCTCTAAGTTGATTTTCTTAGGTATTTTGTCAGAGTGATGGCAAGCTGACTTACTACACATATTTTGTTGACTTTAAGATATATTCTGAAACTATCATTAGTGAAGACAAAAGGGTCATTAGTGCAATGATAGATAAATAGATCAAATAAGCAAAATACGGATTTCTGACACAAACTACATATATGCATGTGTGTATCAGCACTTGAGGTATGACAAAAGTCATATTTCCAATAATGCATTCAGGGTCAATTCCATATCCACAAAGGAAGAACGGAAATGTGCCTCTGTTGTACACAATAGTTAAAACTCACATTTAAAATATGCAGATCAAGTTGTAAGAGATGTGTTGTGGTTTAAATATGAGATATCCCCGGAAAGCTCATGTGAGAGACAATGCAAGAAAGTTTAGATGTGAGCCAGGTGGCGTGGCACATGCATGTAATTCTAGAGACTTGGGAGGCTTACAAAGTTGAGAAGCAAGAGAATTGCAAAGTTGAGACCAGTGTCAGCAAATTAGTCAGCCCTAAGCAACTTATCCTTTTATCACTAATCCTTTAAGACCCTGTCTTAAAACAAAAAATAAAAAGGCCGGGGATATGACTTGGTTAAGTGTCCCTGGGTTCAATCCCCACTACCAAAACAGAAAAAGAAAGTTTAGAGGTGCTAAAATGATTGGCTTATGAGAATTTCAACCTAATGAATGCATTTATCTATTTGAATGTATTAGCTGGCAACTATAGGCAGGATGGGTGTGGTTAGAGGAGGTGGTTCACTGTGGACATGCCTTTTGGAGTTATATTTTGTCCCTGGTGAGTGAAAGCTCTCTCTGTTTCCTGACTGCCATGTCCTGAGCTGCTTTCCTCCACCATATTCTTCTGCCATGATGTTCTGCCTCATCTCAGGCACAGATCAATGGATTTGGCTATCTATGGACTGGAGACCTCTTAAACTATGATCTCAAATAAACATTTTTTCCTATAAAATTGTTATTGTAGGATCTTTTGGTCACAGCCACACACACACACACACACACACACACACACGTTGAATAAAATAAGGTGAATCATTTAACTGTCTAGCAAATGACATAGATAAATGAAATCACTTTTGTGGTTGAAAAAATTTCTTAAACAGGCTCAAAAAGCACCAATTATAAAAGAATGTATGGATAAAGTACATTATATTAAAAAGAGAAACTACTGATTATGAAAAGGCATTAATAAATTTGTGAGATTGCTAACCTTGGATTTGGGTAAAATATTCCTAAATATACAACCAACAAAATGCTCAGATCCCAAACATGAAGTCCTACTAAACAATCAGAAACATTTAGACAATTCAATAAAGAATGAACAAAATCAGAAATTGGAAAAAATAGACGCATTTATGAATTTCACAAGTCAATTACATTTTAAAATCTTTGATTTGTTTCTTAAAATGTCAAATATTACCTCAAGATTATGTTTTAGGAGACCAAAAATTGGAACCAGTACAGACTTCCATTGTTGCATAAAACTACATGGAGTTTTCATAGCAGCAAAAACTAGGAACCTCAGCTAAATCTGATCTACTTCCTGTCCTGCATCATAGCCACAGAAATCAGCACAGATTCAGAGCCTGGATCAGTGAGAAAGCAAATATACTCTAATTTTAACATTATTTTACATACATTATCTACATTCATTTTACATTAGACTTGTATACCTGTATACAATGTAAAAATAATGTGATTAATGTAATAATGTATGACAATTAAGTTTAATTTAAAAATCTTGACTCTGCAATTTTAAAGTTTATTTACCAAACACTATAAGTAATTTCTAGTCTTATTTTGAAAAATGTCCTTGACAATAACATGACCAAGAGAAATACACTATTTGTGTGTATTACCGTAGTTGGCGGTTTTAGAAAAGGAAGCTATAGGCTGCCAAATATTAATGTGATATTAAAGAAAAAATATTAAATCAGACATCAGTAATAATAAAATGGATTACAACTAAAGTAGCAAGCTCCTTATTACTGTAGATATTCAAGTTACAGCTAGAAAATCAGAATTAATTTAGAAGTAGAAATTTATATTAGATAAAAGACTGAACTAAATGTTTCACTTCATATAGAAAGAACATTGAAATGCAAACTATAATGATAAAAACCATTAGCAATAGTATCAAATTGTTTTTATTTTTTAATGCTTATTATACAGGTTTCGGTTGATCTATTTTATTAATATGGGGATATTATTTACACTATTGCTAAAACTTGACTATATATAATTTTTACTGTTAATGAGTTAGGTCATTTCCATTTTTACAGTGAATAATTCCCCTGGTTCATTCATTCAGCAAATATTTATATTTATGGAACACTTCTATAAGTTAGCTATTGAGGTTATTTTTTTAGGATTTTTCAATTTTCACTACAGTTTTTAAAACAAACTTGAATATCTAGTTTATTCATTTGGAGAATGTACATAAATATTCTTTATTTAATAAATGTTTTGTCACATGGGAAATCAAATCTTTCATATATTTTTAATGTTCACAGAAAGAGTTTGTATATAATAATAAAGATTAGCGTTAATATTACAACCAAGTCGAAGTCATTGAGAGATGCTTCCCGTTTGCGAGTGTGCAATCCTGCTGTGAGGTTCTGCCTGGGTGACTCTCCTGGAGGAGCTCCACGCGGCTCCCTCCAGCATCCCTTTGTTCAGTGTTCTTCTAGCTGTGGTCAAGGACAAAGCCTTCATTAGTGGGTACAAGCATGAATGTTCCCAAGAAACTTAAATCTGTGTGAGCAGGAAGTCAATTTTACATGTGCAAATCTACTTCTTCACGTTGTATTTTTGTAATTTGGGGCATGTGTTCCTAGTAAAGTCTGAAGAATTTTGGAAATGGCATAGTTAATTAGAAATATTTTTCCATTCACTGGCATTGTCCAGAAAATGACATCATTCTCTTCTCGGGTAGTTTTTGTTCCTAGTTTAACAAAGAGAATTGTAAATGCATTCTTATTCATTCAGCTCCCCCAAAATATTACTTGACAGAGTGCAGAAAGTAAATTTATGGGATAAAAAGGGATTCAGAGCTCTACCATACAACAGTCATTTTTAGGTGATCAAATAAATTGCCCTCTATTTGGAATACTGGAGGCAGGAAATCATTGTAGAAATCAGTTAAAGAGCAAACCATAAATAAGGGGGTAAGTAAGGAATCATCCATTTTTTGAAGTCTAGAACTGGTCTTTATTCCTCATGAATAACCACTGCTACGTTGCTACCCTTAGCATAACAGGTACTCAATAAATATCTTTTAAAGGAATGAATATAAGAAGCAATGAAGTAAAAAATGAAAATATGAATAAATCAAATGATAAATGAATATTATTCTGGCAGTAAGATTTCTAAAACACGATGTGAGAATCCCTGGGCCCAGCTGACTGGTGCAAGGAAAGCCCATGAAAGACAGATTGGACTATAATAAAAAGTAATCCCTTAGTCACCCTTCTGGTTCTCATGGTTTCTTCAGTAGAGAAATATTAGGAGCTTTTCTGGGGATGCCTATTATATTTATTCTAGATATTTGTCTTGTCTTAATATATATTAGGTGGACATTCTCATTGAAGAATGTTTCTGTGGTCATTATTTAAATTCTTTTGGTTGTCTGCATAAATTAAATCTTTTAAAACTTAAGCTGTAGCCATTATCTTTGAGAAGTCCTTGGGCTATATCAAAATTCTGATACACAGAATGGACAAAACTAGTAAAAGAGCACTTTTTCAGTTCAGTTTTAACAAGCTCTGCTTGATCTACAGCTGTAACTCAGGTGTTACCACGTCCTTCACTAGGAAACTTCTCACAATCACTTCCTTTGCTTGCCGAAAAGCATCAGCCCACATAGGTCAGCAAAAAGACCGGGCAGGTATTCTAAAGGGCTGGGATTTACTCAGTTATTCCAAGTTATTCTAAGAGGGATAGGCCATGCCCAGGAGAAATGGCTGAGCAGATACACAAATCAAAGTGAAAATCAATCCCAAGAATTCAGATTTCATTCAGTACAGTGGGAAATTTCTTTAACTTGTGGAGATTTTAGCTAAGAACTTAACAGTAGGTGAACTTCAAACCAGATTGTCATGTACATTGTCAAAATCTAGTTTCCATCTAGTGTTTTGTGCAGAATGTTACTTGTCATTGATTCCCTCACTTAGGAAACAAAAGGGTCAGAAGACCATTTACAAAATGGAAATGTTCTAACTGGTAACTAAATATAGTTTATTGTTTATTAACAAAATAATTAGAGATGCAGATAACATCTCTATGCCATCTGCCTCAGGGACTCCTTTACTGAAGCCTCATTATTTTCTGGGGCACAGTTTCTGCTCTAAAAGAAATCACTAGAAGAAATGTCAAAAAAGCAAAAAGAAATGCATATATTCTTTGTTCAATTAAAAAAATCTTTTATGGTACATGGAATTACATGTCAGTGGCAAATGAACAGAACATATGCAAAACAGTATATATAGATGTGTATGCAATATATATATATATATATATATATATATATGTAAATGGAATCAACTGATATATGCAGATTTTATAAAAACTAAATATACGATTCATGCAATGATATAAAGGTACTAGTGGCCTATGCAATGATATAAGGAAAATGTATATGCAATGAATTATAAGTAAGATCTATCCTTCATGAAAGGAGAGATATATGAGGGCTTTTCCAGTGAAATATCATGATAATTGAAACAGATGTTTCTACTGACTTGAAGTAGGTGGAAAATTGCTTTGTATCTTCAAGTTTTATACTTGTATGCAGTCTATGATATACTAATTTTCAGTGCTTGAAAACATAGGTCATAAAAACTTTCTCTGCTTTAGTTCCATTTTTCTTTTTTTAGGAAAAAATACGAAGAGTATTATTCTCAAGATCAATACAGTTAAATATAGTTAACACATCCTCTTAGATCTAACTCAAATGGCTTTTACGAGTACTGTGATCTGCCCCATAATTCACACACAGTGAATGACTCCTTCCTCTTGGGTCAGCACTTTCTACACACATTATTTATTCCAATCTTGATGCCAGCTCCTGGGTGGTGAGCATTGTATCCTTCCCCAGTTCATTTTAATAATCCATGAATGGCACATAATAGCTCTTTCAATAAACATCTATTCTAACTACAGAATCTGTTTTAGTGAAGAGGGCATTTGTATACTGGCAAGATAAAACGATTTCATCAAAAACATTGTGGGTGTATTTGGATATAAATAGAAAATATTTATAGTACTCCCACCTGCCTAGGCTCTGAATGTGTAGGGGAACAACACCAGGAAACAGTGGTAAAGGCAGATGGAACTTGTAAACACAGTCATCCCTCAGTATCCACAGGAGATGGATTCCAGGACCCACTCTGGAAACAATTTGTGGATGCTCTTGTCTCTTATTTAAAATAGCACCATTTTTATATGTAACTGATATAACCCCCCTATATATTTCTTATGGTTTAGATATGAGATGTCTAAATGCCCATGTATGAGGCAATGCAAGAAAGCCTACACGTGAAATTATTGAGTTAAGAGAGTCTTAAACTAATCACTGCATTAAAACCCTGATAGAAATTAACTGGCTATTAACTGTGAGCAGAAGGGTGTAGCTGGAGGACGTGTGTCACTGTGGGTAAACCATTGGGGTATGCAGTGTGTGTCTCTCTGCTTCCTGGTGCCCATGTTCTGAGCCATTTTTCTTCTGCTTTGGTGTTCTGACTGACACATGTTGGGCTCAGAGCAATAGAGCCAGCTGTCGATGAACTGAGACTTCTGAAACTATGAGCCCCAAATAAACATTTCCATCTCTAAAATTTTTCTTGTTGGGTCTTTTATTAGTCACAGAAGTTAAAATGTTGTCTAAAACCGTATTTTAGATCCTCTTTAGACTGCCAATACCAAATACAATGTAAAGTTGTATGGATGGTTGCTATATTGCATTGTCTAAGGGATAGGGACAAGGAAAAAAGCCTTCCCTTGTGTAATACAGACATAATTTTTTCCTATTTTAAATTTGTGGTGGTTGAATTCCTGGATGCAGAACCCATAGATACGGAGGCTGACAGTACAGTTGCTTTTAGGGAAATCCTCTGTTAATATCTTCATACATACAGTGGAGTCATCAATTCTCCTCACCAAGATTTTCTTGAATAGTTTCTTCTATAATGTGAGACTGAACTGGCTGATCTTGCATTGTGTCAGGATAGAATTTTAGAGATGAAAATCCCATTAAAACAAAGCAAAACAGGCTCCACATTCTTTGCACACTTTAATAGAGCCAACATCTTTTGCTTTCATGAAACATTTACCACATCTTTGTAACTACCATGTCACTAATTTTGATTCGTAGACTATAATTTTATTTATAACCTGAGATTAAGATAACATATTATAGCAGAAAGCATGTTAGACTAGAATTGGGATGAAACTGGTTTTTAACCTACTTGTAAAACTAAGTTTTATGACATTATGGAATATGGGATCCAACTAATTAAACCTCAATATTTTGATTTGGCCATGATGAAAATTGAAAGAAAACATATGCTCTCATTGTATTTGATGAGGAACCTTGCAATAAGAAGACACATTATCATTAAAATGAATACTTTGATGAGTAATGCTCTCACTATTTTGTTAACATCTAATTCACAAAAGATCTCATTAATAAATATTTAAATCCCATGACTGTAGGAACAAAACAATGAGTCAGAGGCAGGTTGAACAAATATCTAATTAAGTTTAAAAATATTTTTATCTATTTTACCCATTTTACTTGATGTTTAATGACATATAATGAAGGAGCAAGAAATTAAGATATTCACTTGATAAATAAGTGGTTTTTGTTTAAATCCTCAAGAATTTAATCTTTGTAATAACCACAGGGCTTATAAAACATATTTGTTATAGGAAGTCAAAATTCAACCGAGTAAGCTGTGAATGGATACCAGCCCTGTACTAAGTCATTTAGGACCATGAAAAAGCAAAAAGATATTGTATAGCAATCCCAAAGCTAACAAAAACAAGTCAATCAGGTGAATAAAAACCATCCTTGGAATAACTAATTAATCACTACAAAAAAAAAGACATTGGGAAATCCAAAACTGATAGATGAAAAAACAATAAAAAATGATGGATTGGCTTAAGGTCCTATCAGTGAATAGGAAGGGAGACTGTCAGGGCAATAGTAAAAGCAGAAAATGAATCAAGGATTCCTTCTAGATGTTTTGACTTGAGAAACCTGGAGTGTGTTGGTGCTAACATTGGGAAGAGATGGAAAAGACAATTAGAGAAGCAGATTTGAAGGAGGAGAACAACAGTGGTATGTCAGCCTTAATTGGAGGTGTCTGTAGATATCCAAGGCAAGATTCCAAATTGGTTGTGTACATGAACCTGGGTCTCTGAGAAGTCAGAGATTTGGAGCCATCAGTTGTTAGGTAGCAAGCAGACATGGGTGGTGAGAAGAGGGAGTCGAGCATTCATTCTGAACACTGAGTTCCATGCTAACTCTCAGACTCTTCCTTTGAAGCAGCTCACACAGGCCACTCTGAGCCAGCATGGGTTTAAGAGAGAACAGTAAGTTACAACCCTTGACCAACAAGCTTGTTATTTCCAGGGTTCTTCTTTCTTCTTAGGGATGAGGAATGTAGGTCCAGACTCCTCTGCCAATAGAAAGAGCACAAGGTATCCTGTTCCAGGCCAGACTGGATGAAAGAGGGCCTCTGTGACCTTCACAAAGCCTAATGACTGAGGGCCTCTTTTAGGTAGAAGCCTTTGCAGTAGGGACTTACGTGACTGATACCATGCCACTGTCAGTCAACAGCTAGCAGACAGTGCTTGGTGCAATTCTCCAGAAACCTCCCTTCTACCCCATTAAGTCTCAGAAAGAGTGAGTTATTGCTCTCCTCTCTGAGAAGACCCATCCTCTCCCTTAAGTATCATGGCTTCTTGAAATCCTCTCATTCAAAGACACAAGAGCCAAGAATACAATACAACACAATCTCTAGTAAGAAGTTTATAATTGTGTGTGTGTGTTTATATGTGTGTGTGTGTGTGTGTGTGTGTGTGTGTATATATATATATATATAGATAGATAGATAGATAGATAGATAGATAGATAAATTATTTTTTGCATTGATGGGGATTGAACTCAGGGGCCTGGCACAAACTAGGCAAGTGCTCTACCACTGAGCTACATACCGATTCCTTTATGAATGGTTTTAACAGATGATATTAAATGAAATGACCTGGTAAGAGATGTGTAGAGAATCCAGGACCCAAGGCACATGCTAATGTTTGATAATATTTTAGAGGAAAAGAAAAAGGAAGGGCAGATAGGCAGAAAGGGAACCAGGAGAATATGTTGTACCATGATAACTAAGCATAAAAGCTTTCCTAGAAGGAGAAAGAGGTTCTTATGTGTTTTGTGATACAATATGGTGACACTCTTCACGTGAGTCAAAGTGTAATCATGTCCTTCATCTATTAGCTCCACTTGGTCAAGGTTGGAGTTTTTTTTCTTTTCTTTCCTATTGAAATAACTCTCATGGCTTGTCACCCCTTTTCAGAGGGAAGTAGATTTTTACACAGATATGTTTACTTTTCTACTATATGATTATTCAATAAACTGAAGCAAGGAACATCTAAATTTTCATAAGTAAATGAAAGGCAAGAAACTTGGGAAAAAACAATTACATATACTGTTTTGTAGCATTAGTAAAATTAATAATAGTGATTAAATATTGATAATAATGATGATTTTTCAAGTGATTACAGAGCAAAATATGAAACTGAAAATATACTAAGTAATCACAGATAAAATTATAAATAATGTGACTCAGGACTGTTTCAGAGTAAAATCTGAATTCTTTACTAATTCTATTTATTATTTAAAAAATTTTCTCCATTAATAATGTTAGATACTTTATCATTGGTTTTTACTTTATTACTGTTAACCAATGAAACTAAATATATTGCACACTTATCATATAACCATCAATCAAAAAGTCTCCCTATAACCTTCATCTATTCTTTTATTTATTTCTTAATGTTTTTCTTGTCTCATTTTGTGATCTTTTGAAATAACAAAGATGCTAAATTTTAGTCAGATTTCCATAAATAACTAAGGACCACTTAAAGCAATAGATGTAAAAGCTATCTTTATAAAAATACCAACATTATATATGTTAAAAGAAAAATCTCAGATAGTTTAGGTGACTTGCCTATAGCACCAGAGGGACCGAAATCAGGTGGAATTCTCAGAAGTCTGATCCTAAAGCCCATGCTGTCTTTTCCTATGCAAATTTTATATTTTTATAAGTAAATATTGAAAACGAAAAAGTACTTATATATACTGGAATACTATTTTAAATTGTTCTTAAAAGTAATTTTGCTTGGGGCTGAGGTTATTGCTCAGTGGTAGAGTGCTCGCCTAGTGCATGAGAGGCCCTGGGTTCTATTCTCAGCACCACATAAAAATAAATAAATAAAGTAAAAGTATTGTGTCCAACTACAACTAAAAAATAAATATTTTTTAAAAAAGTAATTTTGCTTAACAGAGAAACAAAATGTTAACAATATGCTAAATGGAGAGGGGAAAATGAAATAGATTGGCCTCCTCAGGAAACTGAAAGTCAGAGGATTCTATGAACTACTTAATAGGCATATCAAATCCTTCTAAAAATTAATGAAGTGTCACTGGTTTAATACTGAAATAAAGGCTAAAAGCAGCATGCACCATTAGAAAATTGTCTACTGATTATTATTTGAATTTAGGGTTTAAGATGAATCATTCCCACCACCCATTAGAGAACTTGCCAGTTCATCAAACTATTAAAACTGTCTGGTACAAGAACGAACAAGGATTTTCAAGTTGATAAAGAACCTGAGAAAAAAAGAGGGGTACTATAAGCAAATGAGGAAACAAAATATGGAAAAGCTTAACCACACTACTACTAATATAAATACCACTAATATTTATCTAGATCTAAATTTAAATTCTAATTTTTCAAAAATTTTGAATACCAAAGTGACTCAGACAAGAACATATTTTTCATCCATGTGTCACGTTCTTTCTCTTATAAGTTTCTGAGACTTTTAATCAATTGCCATCCAATTGATTTTGATTTTGAATCGTGCATCTTTAGCATTGACATGGTTGGTTCCTCCTCTGCATTTACATTTGTCTTGGCATCAGAGGTCCTGCCTGGCCTGGCCCTCTTTCTTTAGCTCTGCCGTTTCTGTTCATTTTTCTTCCTCCTTTTCATTTTGCAATACTGGTATTTGCAAAATTCCCTTGACCCAAATTGAATAATAGTTTTAAAATAGCAGCCAAGATGTCTACCTTTCCCCCTAAAACTTCTGCCATCCCGTATTAGAGACTTTAGTTCAAGTTGCATAAACGGTTACCAACAATTCCTATTTAGGTCCTTCTTCAAGTCTGCCCCTGCCCATACAATATAAATTCATTTTCCAAATTACATGCTCTTTTATGTAACTTATACAGGACGAGCTCTTCAGCGAATCAGCTGGCACTTGCTGAATTCGTTCCGGAATCCTGTAGTCAAGGTTTCCCACCACCACAGCTGGTGTAAACTCAATTGCCCTTGCTGGGCGCCCTTTGCTGGCTCAGAGTGGAGCCGCAGCAGGGATCTCTGTTTCTTACTTTTTACTCTACCTACGCTGGCTTCTCCCCACAAAGGCCCACATCTCATTTTGATGTCACTCTAGGCTGTCCTTCAGGGCCCAGATCTCTGGGTCCATTAGACCCACATCTTGGCATGCTTGGTTTTACGTGGTCAGGGGTCTGGGCTTTGCTTCTGTACCCCCACCTAGTCCAAGACGCTCTGACCAGAGAACATGACTCAGTGTCTATGGCTGTGGGGCAACCACTGGCCCTCATCTGGGTAATGGACAGGACATGTCCTCCATTGAGAGCACGTCTGTCTCTCTGCGAACTGTCACTCTGCTCCCACCATCTTGTACTTGAAATGAAAAGTCCTTCCCTCCCACCCTCCTCCCAGCCTGAAGACATGGAGCCACTTCTGTGCTCCTCTCTACTTCTTCTCTGTCCCAGGAACACCGTCCTCATAGACAGGTGTCTATAATTTTCAGTCTTTAAGCACCATGATTCTCATAGTCCTCACATCACTCCAGAGAACATGCCCATGAGCACCAGGCGTGTGGGATGCTTCACACCCCCCACTCCAGCTAGTCCTCAAAAAGTGTCACAGAAGCAGCACAGGGCTCTTTCCAACATGTATATAAAGTAAAATGAAATTGATAAAATATTTATAGACCTCCTCTGCACATTGTGCTAAAACTAATATATATTTGTATGTGTATGTACATATGCTTACATATGCAGTGACATGTATTCATATATACATATATGTACACACAATGAGCTTCTAGCTTTGCTTCTAGCAAATTTAAAGATGAAATGAACTGCAGAGCTCCTTTAGTCAAATTATGTCATTTTCTCAGTAAATAAAATATGACCTTTACAAAATTTTAGTACATTTCCAATATCACACAGTTATTTGTAGCAAAAAGTTGGATTAAACAATGAACTACAAATATATGTGTCACTGAGGAGGAGATACAATTTTTTAAAATAATATGCTGCAGGAATAGAAGGGTATTTGTATTTATTGCAACTATATTATAATTTCTGTATGAATGAATACATCTATCATTAACTTACATCTTGTACTGAATTCTTAAAACTGTTCATATTCAAAAATGAAGTATTGTGTATTTGCCACTCTTGTCAAAAGATTAATGGCAAGGTAGAATAAAAAGGTGCATTCAGCACTAATTTTTGGTGAAAGCATTTGTCATCTTGTAAATATGTTTTCAGAGATTATGAATGCTAGTTACTATGGATTAACTCTAAAGAGTTGGTGACTTCAGTGTAAATTATGGTCAGGGAATTGAAAGGTACATGTTCAAAAGCTAAAAAACAAGTTTTGGTTTTTTTTTCCCCAAAAAACATGAAGTCAAATAATTTATTTCAATTATTCATACATCATTTTTCTTTTAAAAAAAGTATTATGAATCTCAAGAAACTTTACAATCTTGTCATACTGATAAGTGGATGCATCATTGTAACTTACAAAACAATGGTTTGGGGGAACCAATCTGGTCCTACCAGAAATGTCTGAAAAATTTGACTTGAAGCTGACTAACTTATGCCTTTGTATCATTTATCTATCTAGCCATTGTTACCAGTTCAATGTTAATTTTGTGTTCTGAGTGATTTGTAGTTCTCATGCAGTTTTTACACATACATAAGTGTGTGTATTCTTCTGTAATAGATATATGAATTACATAAGAAAATAAATTAACAAGGGAAGAGTTTCTATAGCCAGGCTCCAAATGCTGTCTTATCATGGGACATAAAAACTTTGGTATTTAGTTCTTACTCTCTTTTTTAGATCTGCTGTTATTTTGACAAACATGTTAAAATGCTATGTACATTATGTTAACAATATTGCATGTAATTTTCTTCATTTGCTTAGTATTTACCTTATGGAATGCATTTAGCTAAGCAGGCTATTTACTTGATATTGAGATAGAGCCCTAAGAAGCAGATAATTATGCCCACTTTAAAGATAGGGAAATGAATGATGTGAGAGGTCCAGTCATTCTTGCAAAGTTTTAGAGATGGCTAGGAGAGAAACCTGCATACTGAGAATACTTTTACAACAATAAATTAATTTTACCTTAGAAGTTATGAATGAATCCCTAGAAATATACAATGTACCATGATTAAATCATGAGAAAATAGAAAATCTGAACAGATTGAAAACAGTAAGGAGACTGGATTAGAAACGAAACCTGCAGAAAAAAGCAAAACCTAAAATCAGATGATATCACTAGTAAGTCTACCAAATATTTAAGAAAGAATGAAAGCCAATTCTTTTACCCACCCCCAACCCCCCACCACCAACTGGCCCAAAGGAAGAGACAGAAACACTCCAAGCTTAGTTTACAAGGCCAGTATTCACACCAAAGCCAAAGAAGTATGATACAAGAAAAGATCACAAAGTATTTTAAAATAAACATCCTCATTGAAACACTGGACAATTGGATGGGACAGCACATTCAAAGGATCTCCACCATGGTCAAGTGGGATTTTTCCTAGGATGCAAGGCTGGTTCTGCATGAGCAAATCCATAAATGTGAGATATCATCTCAAAATGAGAGATTAAAATGATTACCTCAATTGTTGTAAGGCATTTGACTCAACTTAACATCCTTTCATGATAAAAGTCATCAAAAATAGGGAGGGAAAAGCTGTAACCCACCAGAGGTAAGTCTGCATGTCACCCATGGCTAACATCACACTCCACCAGGAGAAGCTGAGATCATTTCCTCTAAGTCCCAGAGAAGACAGAGGGAGCCTTCTTACTAATTCTATCAGCACCAGGGTACAGGAAGTCCTAGCTGGAAAAACTAGGCAAAATGAAAAGAAAAAGGAAAAGAGAGAAAGGACATCCTAACAAGAAAGGAAGGAGGCGATTCTGTTTGTGGAGGACTTGATTGTGTATATATTTATACACCCTGAGGACGCCACCAAAAAGCTTTTAGAACCAACCAATCAGTTGAGTAAAGCTGCAGGATGAAAAGTCAGCAGCATCAAATAGCAGCTGAAATTAAGAAAACGATTAAATGTACACTAGTTCAGAAAGATGAACATACACGAACGCAGTTAGCGAAGCCACAGATCCATATCCTGAAAACTGGGCTACATTGATGAAAAAAGCTGAGGACACAAATACAAGGAAAATTCCAAAACCTTCTTGAGAAGGAAGAACAAAATTGGGAGTATCACAATTTCCTGATTTCACACTGTATTATAAAAACGACAGCGATCAGAACAGCATGGAATTGGCATGAAATAAACACACTGACAATGAACACAACAGAGAGCCCAGCGAGAAAAGCATGCATATATAAAAAATAACCTTTGACAACAGGGAGGGAGAGTCTCTTCAACGAACAGTGATTGAGGAACTGGATTTCCAAATACAAAGTAACGAAACTAGACCTTTATCTTATGCTATGTATAAAAATTAACTCCAAATTTATTAAAGATTTAAACGAAAGATCTGAAACTGTACAATACCAAAAAGATGACACAGAGGAAAAGCTCTTTGACATTGATCCTGACAATGAGGTATTGATAGGATACTAAACCAGGGCAACCAAAACAAAGCTACATAGCTGGGTCCACATGAACCTAAAACAAACAAACAAACAAACAAAACAAAAACAAAAACCCCCAAAACAAAAACAAACAAAAACCCAAAACAAACAAATAAAAAACTTCTGCAAAATAAGGGAAATAAAACAAAACAAATGGGATGGGAGAAAATATTTTTCCAATCACTTATCTGGTTAGGGTTTAACATCTAAAATATGTAAGAAACCCAATTATAAACACCCACACAGATGCAATATGATTAAAACTGAACAAATGAATTGAATAGACATTTTTTAAAGAAGACATGCAAATGGCCAAGAAGTATATGAAAAAGTGACCATCACTTATTATCTGAGAAATGCAAATTCAAACTATCATATTACACCTATTAGAATGGCAATTATCAAAAAGACAAGAGAAAAATTTTGATCCAGTGTGGGAAAGCTTGGAGCCCTTGTACACTATTGATGGGAATGTAAATTGGCATATTCCTTATGGCTTCTTAAGAATTAAAAGTAGGCTCATCGTGTGACCTAGCAATCATCTACTAGGTAGGTATCCAAAGAAAATGAAATCAGTATCTCAAAGACACATCTCTTCCTGCACATGCATTGCAGCACTGTGTACAATAGCCAATACATGGAGACAACCTAAGGTCCATGAAATGAAGAATGCATAAATAAAAGGGTATAAATTTTCAAGTGTGTGTGTGTGTGTGTGTGCACATACACACAATGAAATATAACCATAAAAAGAAAAGAAATCCTGTCTTTGTAAAAATATACATGAACCTGGAGGAACCTTGCTAAGTAAAACAACCAGACAGAGGACTGCAAACACTGTATGATTCCATTGATAGATGCATCTAAGAAAGCTGAATTCACAGAAGCAGAAAGTAGAATGATGAATGGCAGATTCAGGGAGATGTTTATCAGATGATGCAAATTTTCAGTTACAGCATTAGTAACTTCCAAGAATGTGATGTACAGCTTGAGTGGTAATGGATACATTCATTAACTGAGTGATCATGACAAAATTTATGTATATGTCAAATTATCACATTATATGCCTTGAATATATATGCTCTGTATTTTTCAATAAAATATTTTTAATTATTTTTTATTTAAGTAATTAAATAAAAAGTTAAAGTTGAACAACATAAGCTCAACCTAAGCAGAAACCTGATATCCAGGCTTTTTGAAGCACTTTTGAGTTTAGATTGATAAAACCATCTTTGTTGAAATATATCTCAGCCACATTTTACACTTTAGTTTATATTCCTCACAGTGCTCTCAATCAATGCACAGGATCTTGTTGTATTGCATGAAATAGAAATTATAAATATCCATTGAAGAATTATTTGAAACATATATAATGCTATTGTCTTTGGGGTTTAATTTTGTATATTGTAAGGAGATGAAAATAAAGCCCTAAGGCAGAAACACAATTGCAAGCTTCAATGAATAAATTATATTAGAGAGTATACTTGTGAGATGGTAACAAACTTAAGGCAGGCTGCTTATGTAATAAACTCAAGTCTCCAGTGAAAGTAGCAGACTTTGTAGCTGCAGTAACAATACTATGTCAATAATTTTGCTATTTTCTAAGACACTATTTTTCTACATTTAAAAAAAAAATTAAATCTGGGGTTTCTGTGATCCACCAGCACTAATACCACCAGAAAATTGATGGGTTCAGAGAAAAGAGTGCAGATCTTTAAGTCTGAGAGACTCTTAGTCACAAAAGGGGTGGGAAGAAAGGCACTGGTTAGAAATTAAAATAAAGTCCTTGAGTGTTGGGAAGAATGTGCATGATGATCATGGCAGATCTTTTAGCAGAATCTAAAACCTGAGAAAAAGGACCTAATGAAGAAAAAGCAGACAGGCAGAGGAGAAGAAAACAATGTAGATACAGATGGCGGAGGTGAAGACAAAAGGAGAGAAAGAGGGAATCCTGTGGTCCTGGAGAGAAAGTGAGGAGGTTTCCTAGGTTCCCAGGTTGTGCTGAGTTCAGGTAAACTGGTATCCCTGCTCTTCGTTAGGTGGTCACCGTGGAAAACAGTAATATACCAGGAACGTAAGTTGGCATGTCATCCATGGACACAATTTTGATAATACTTATCAAACACCTGATGTTCCTGGTCTGTGAAGTTGCACATCCAGGTACCCTCAGCCCCCACAAAAAATGTGCAAAGACCTTCCTAAGGAATGTTTATTCCAGAATCACAAAACTCGACAAAATGCAGAGCTCATCTAGATATCTAGCAGTGGGTCCTAACCTAATAACATAAAATCAACTCAAAATGTAACCATATTAGTAAAATACCTAAGACTATGGAATATGACTAAAGCTATAATTAGTTGTGTAAGAAACAGAAAATGTAAACTAAAGTATTATCAATAATTAAAACTATTGTAAGATTATGGTTATTAAGAAATTGAAAACAGTTGTCTCATTTGTAAGTTTATGGGTAAATTTTATTCCTTTTTTTTCCGGTTATTTAATTTTGAAATTTTCCATGGGAAATATGTGATATTTGCATAATTTTATTTTTTTATTTTTTAAAATCGAATTTTATTTATTTACTTTGCATTACAATTCTTAATATACCATTATACCATAATTTATCATATCTCTGATTATATATAAGGTATGTTGACACCAAATTCACATCTTCATACCTGTATGTTGTATAATGATGAGGGTCTCCTTCCACCATCCATGCTATTCCCCTTCTCCCTTCCTTTCCCTCCCACCCCTATTTCATATCTAGAGGTAATCTTCCTCCCCTGCTCTCCCTCCCAACCCCATTTTGAGTCAGCCCCTTATATCAGAGAAGACATTTGGCATTTGTTTTTTTTGGATTGGCTAACTTCACTTAGCATAATCTTCTCTAATGCCATCCATTTCCCTGCAAATGCCATGATCTTGTTATTATTTAGTGCTGAGTAATATTCCATTGTGTATAAATGCCACATTTTTTTTTTTATCCATTCATCCACTGAAGGACATCTAGGTTGGCTCCACAGTTTAGCTATCGTGAATTGTGCTGCCATAAACATTGATGTGGCTGTGTTGCTGCAATATGCTATTTTTAGGTCCTTTGGGTATAGTCTGACAAGAGGAATAGCTGGGTCAAATGGTGGTTCCATTCCCAACTTTCCAAGGAATCTCCATACTGCTTTCCAAATTGGCTGCATCAATTTGCAGGCTCACTAGCAATGTATGAGTGTACCTTTTTCCCTGCATCTTAGGCAGCACTTGTTGTTTGTCTTCATAATAGAAGCCACTCTATTACTAGAGTGAGATGGTATCTTAGAGTAGTTTTAATTTGAATTTTTCTGATTGCTAGAGATTATGAGCATTTTTTCATAAATTTGTTGATTGATTGTATATCCTCCTCTGAGAAGTGTCTGTTCAGGTCCGCATCCCATTTATTGATTGGATTATTTGTTTTTTTCATGCTTATCTTGTTGAGCTCTTTATATACCATAGAGATTAGAGCTCTATCTGATGTGTGAGGGGTAAAATATTTGCATAATTTTAATTGATATAAAATGTTAGCTAACAAAATCCTTTAACATCTATTAAAAACTTGAGATGTTTACATGTTTATTTCTTTAAATTCATTCCTTCATTTAATAAGCATTTCTGTGTTGCCAACCAAGTGCTGGGCATTGTTCTGAATATTATAAAAATATTACCCCAGTTAGTCAGTTTTACCACTCTATGGGATAGGTCCTAGGCTTGTGCCATCTTCACAAATAGAAGTGAAACAGAAAGGGAGAGATAAAATTGTTCAAGATCAAACACAGAGGTGTGGCACATCTGGGATTTGATATCAGGAAGTTTGGCTTGGAATCTGCCTTAAGCATTATTTTCTGCTGCTCTGTTCTGAATGTGCCAGACAAAGCTGTCTATTTAAGGGGCAACAATTTGGAGAATTGACTTTCATTGGCCGGAATGGCATCTGTCAACAAAGATAAAATCAAACCTGAGAATTAAATTCTGCTTCCAGGTTCCTCATTCCACTGTATCCCTAACGAGAGACAGATTAAGATGAAAACAAATTCTGAGTCTACACTTTATCCTGTGAGGGCAGGATGGAGCGTAACTCTCATTGCAAATATAATACTGAAATATTTACCCTCCCCAGCAGTCACGAAGGCTTCTGCCACAGTAGTGACTAGTGTGGAATATGTAATTAGTGTTTTACCTATGGTCATTAAAGCTTTGGACAAGCATGTGTGCAGTCAGAGAGCAAGAAAGAGTGACGAGAAGCCATCTAATTTACATTGGCAAGCAGCGTAATGAGATTGACCTATCTTGTGTCGACAGTGACTGAATTTCTGACTTAGAACCCGAAAGTATGAAATGCACAGCTTTAATAATTCTGGCCAGCTATATTTTTTAACTGACTTTTGTTCTTTATTATTCTCATTCTCAAATACTACAGCTTGGCTAGTCTGCAATAATAATGGAGAACTAATAAAACAGTTCAAATAAAGATATATTTGCCAGCCTTCTACCCAGGTTCACCTTAATTTTCTAGTAAGAGCAGCCTGACTGTCTTTGGAAAACTATTCCTACCCATCATGGTATGGCTGACAGTCACGGAATCTTTGCTCCTGACTCAGGGATCAATATTATGGTAGACACAGAGCATTCAGTGTTGGACATGCCCCAAGCTAGGCCAATAAACATCCATCCCTGGTACCTATCTTCATCCCTCCCCAACCTCAGTATCTCCTCCCTCTTTCCCTCCCTTCCTCCCTTTTTTCCATCTTTATTTCCTTCCATCATTTATTCCATTTTGTTTCCAATAAGCAAATCTCTACTGTTTCCACATTTAACTATTAACTCTCTACAATCTTATACTCTATCCAGGGGTTTTCTAGATTCTTTAAGTCTACAACGGCTGTTTCTCCTCCCCATGCTCCATTAACCTTAGGGTTTAAAATTCAAAGGAGGAGGACTATGGAGACAACCACAGTCTGGCTTGACAGCTCATCAGCCATTTGTTCTTCTCTCTGGTGCTGATAACTGGCTCGTGTATTTCTTATCCTCTCAAGCGAACCTTAAACACTCTGGGTGCTTCTTTTATTCTTCTGAGAGGAACCCAAAGAAAAACCTTCCTACATGATTTCTGTGTTTCCAGTACAACAGAAAGAAAGGTTTGGGCCATTTCCAGTTTACAGATGCAACATAAAAGAGAATCCTAAGTCAAAGAGGATGATGACTCAGAACATGGCCATGGGCCCTATGGCATTTAAAGGACCAAGGAAGGTGTACTGTGGGGACTAGTGTGAAAGGAGATAATGGGTCCAGGACATTGTGGAACTCTAACACTTTAAGAATGCTGTTGACTAGATAAGTGTTAGCGTTTTTGCTTAATTTAACCTCTTCCAAAGTTAGGTATTGTGTAGTTATATGACATATTATGGAGCTCTTTGGTAAGATTTGCATTTCCAAGTGCAGAGAGGGAATTAGTGCAGAATAAGGCTTTTCATGCATGTCATTATTATTATATTTACTTATATCTATTCCCATATAACCAAGGATTGGACATGACTAATATCATATTTTAAATATTTTTGCAACTTGTATATCTTTTGCCTTGCTACTTTTTTCCATTCAAAAAGAAAATATGCATTTCTCTCTCCTTCCTGGCAGATTAGGAAACCCTGGAAGCTAAGGACTGCCATATTCCCAGCACCAGCCACAGAGTCTAGTCAGAAACATCCAATAAATATGTGTGGAATTAAAATTATTTAGGATCTCAGGGACAGATTAACTTTTCCCTTAAAAATGAGTATGATGAATAAACCCTAGAAAATAAATCATTAGCATCTAAGAGTAGGATTAGTAAATTTTTGCTTTCTCTTACTAAAAACATAAGTGATCTTATCACAGCTCTCTGTCTAGTAGAGGAGCAGGCAGCTCCCCACTCTCTCCCCTTGCCTCACTTCCCTCCCCACCACACTTCCCAAAGAGTGCCTGCTCCTATGGGATGGGAATATGCAGTCAGAAGGTGTAGGCTACTTCTGTGGATTTATCTCAGGTAAAGCTGAGCAATGTTCAAGTCCAAAGGTAGAATTTTTATCTGTAAATTGAAAAACCTGTTTCAAACCTTAGCTTAGAAGAATTAAATGTTCTCACCATCTATTTCTCATTCTAGGAATGAAGCACCTTTGAAATCAAAGGGAGCTCTACAAGGAGACAGAGAAACAGGATGAAGAAATTCAAAAGCTTCAAATTGCATCCTGGCCTTATTGGAAATATGCAGCTCACATAAAACTATACTAAGGCTTTCCTTGTAGCATACATTTTAGCACCCGTCTGAATATTGTACTGTGCATGCAGGGACACTATTTCTAAATAATTCACTGCCACTTTTACAATTCTTTTAATATTTCATGATTATATCTTTAAAATTATATTTCCAGGAAGTATAATTTACCATGCACCTTCTCAACAAATGCCTGGTACTAACAGCTCTTCTTGTAGGCTCAGACCACTGCCTGCTATCTGCTTTTCATTTATTTAAATTCAAATTTATTGAGGGCTAATGATGTGCTATAGATTCAAAGGTGAAAATGCTCCATTGCTGTCTTTGATTGGCCTGAGATCCAAGACTAAAAAGTACTAACCAGAGATTATGCACATGCAGGGCCTTTTTCTTCCCTCCTGAGCCCCTTCCCCTTAGTCCACCCAGTGTTCTTTGCACACCACCTGCATTCTTGCCCAACTCACATTCTGTCCCCTGGTGGACTGTAGGGAGGTCTTCCAGCAGGTGGCACCTTTATTACAAGTGTCTGGTGCTGCTTCTATGGATCTCATTTTGCTTGAATCTGAGATGCTGGCTTATTCTTTCTCCCTGGTACAATCTCAGGGCCAGATTTGACCACTAACTCTCATTAATATCTTTTCTTTTTTAAGTGGACGGCATTGGATTTTTGGCAGTCCCTCTCTCTCTCTTCTCAATGTAGGACATGCTATCTTTGCCTCAAATTCAATGACTTGTCACATAAAGGTACATAGCAAATGTTAGTTAAGTGAATAAATGAAGAGCTCTTATTAATTTTGCATTACTGTTAGGTGTTCTCCACATTCACATTCATGTCACTTTGAGTATCATGATCTCCTGAATCATAACAATACCTATCCACCTCCCCCTGTCTATTCTGGGATTTTCATCTATGAATGAAATTTACATGTTCTTGTTAAGACTTGCTTTTCTTTTTACCTGTAGGATCTACGATGTTTTATTTTTCCTCAAGCTAGGTAACCTTCCAATCACTTTTCTTCCTCTCTCTTCTAAGAGTGTGACTCTTACATCCCCATATCCAACCTCAGTGCTTCTCCACAGTCCAGTCTGATGACCCTCTGTTGTCTCCCGATACGATCAGTTGACCTTATAATAGGAAGAATATTCTGGAGGGCCTAATTCCATCCCAGAGGCAGAGAGTTTCCTCCACCCACAAGCAAGAGCAGAAGTCAGAGAGGCTCAAAGCCTGAGAGAGATTTGGAGTGAGGGAGAGTCTGCTGCAAAGAGAACAGGGGCCTACAGCCCCAAGAAACTCATGCAGCCACAATCTGAACCAGCTCAAACCATCACCCCAGACCCACCAAATAACTCAGGACACATTTACTCTCACTTTTTGTGAGAGTACCTGAGGGGGAGAACACAGCCAGTGCACCTGGACCTCTGACCTATAGAATCATGAGCTGGTTTTAAGCCACTAAGTCAGTGGTAATTGATTATGTGGTAAAAGAAAAGTAATCCAATACCTTAGACTCCATCTGTTTTATCTCAGCTAGTTATCTTTCCCCAAGAACATGTTTCCTCTCACCTTCACAGGGGTGTGAGTGGGGCTCAGACCTCCTGGCATGGTCACTGGGATTGGCCTCTCCTGCCCATCTCACATCCACTAGTGGTCAACCACCACATCAGCATCCACTCTGTCCACTCTCTGAATGTTAAGCCCCAGTTCTCTCTGATTTCATTCAACATCCTACCACATTTCTGGACCCACCAACTTTTCAGTCAAATTGAACAGTCCATCCCACCATGAATAGTTTCCGTATATTTTCACATGCATTTCCTTCTTAAATACAAAAATCTTGCATTTCAGAGACACGTCTTCAATGTCTAGACAAAATGTAATATTTCTGTACAACGCAGATTAACTTTATGTTTTATATAACTTTATATTTTTATATTCACTGTGAACAATCCTCAGCAAATGTTTGCTCGATGGCCTAAACATAGCCTCTCCTTATACTTTTGGAAGAAGGGAGTTTCCTATTGTGATTTCAGGATATTCATAATATGTCTCACATACTGCAGATGGCAATGGAATCCCTGTTCTTGATGCCTTGCTTACCTCCCTGTAAAATTCAGGGTGGTAAAATTCAGCCTTATTGTCCTCTGTATCTTCCGATAAATCCTACCTAGTAGTTTAACATTGCAAGCAATGGGAAAGTTTCTTCAATTTCACAACTGACATATCAGCGGCTGGTCACCTCTGTCAATTAAATAAGATTCTGAGAGTTCTTGGGAGTGGTTGATGAGTCTTCCTCTAGGAATGTCTGGGTGCTCCAGGACATTGGTGTGGCCAGGTAGCAACTTTAAACAACCAGCATATTTGCAGACTTTCAGAAGTTCGTTTTCACAGCTTGCTTTGCAGCTAAGGCAGACACATGATGCTAAAATTCTGTGGAGAAGACGAATCAGCTCAGGACTTTCATTCTAAGGGAAGCAGGGTGGGGAGCAGCTGCTGGGCAGGATTGGTTTTTCAGCAAGGGTGATATTGGTATTGGGGCAGCTGGTCAACCCAGGCTTCTGAGGGTGGCCATCATGGGGTGCCAGAGTCCTCTGGTGTCTATGGCCATGAAGGAATAGTACTGCCTCACTGAGGAGCCCTGTGCTGTGGCTGTGGCCTCTGCTGGTAGCATTTCAAATCTGATTGCAGCTCTCCAGAAACTTCTGCAACTCTCTGTCTCCTTTGGCAAATACCCTTCTGTTGAAACAGCTAGTATATCTGCTATTGATTACAATTGGAACCCTGAATGATAGGTGACTAAGAGAGTAAAACATGTATACTTATTAAAAAGAATGTCGTACATGAGTGGGATGATTACAATTGCTTCTTCTCCTATTCAAAATTTGAATTGGTTCCATCTGTATCAAAATGTAGCCTATTACTATCATTAAATATTGTTATTCAATATTAATTTTTAAAAATTTGACACATTTTCTTGGGTCCCATAATCACTCTCATTAGCAATTATAATGTGTCAGCAATGATCCTAAATTGTATATGCATATTAATTCACTCAATCTGGACAATCCGAGTCTTCTCCCCCAAAGATCCCTGTTTTAAAGTGAGGAAACAGAGATCCAGAAACTTGAGTAATTTTCACAAAAGTGCACCACTAGTCAGTGCTAAGAAAAGGCTCTGAATTACATACTTACTCAAAATCCTTCTGCTCTTAACTGCTACAGTTATTGTGCACAACGGACTCAGCTGCATTGAGTGTTATTCTCGCACACTTGACATAAAATATAGCAAGGGTATTTTTGCTCAGTATCTTCTGAAATCTTTGGAAACTGACTAATCTGAATGCTATCCAACTTCTTTGGAAATAGGCTTATAATGTACATGTATTCATGTATAATATGATACAATAATTTGAAAGATACTGAACAAATTTAAGTTTGTATGAGCAAGTCCCACGTGAGATTAAAATATCTATTGCCACTTCTCCTACAGTCTTTTCCAAGGTGTGTGAACACACCTTGTCATGCTTTTCCATGTTCATGATTTTCCTTTGCTAATTTCTCTGATGAAAGTGCCCTTTTCACCTTGGGTCCATCAATGATCCCAAATCAAAACTAATAAGTACTTTCTTATTAATGAAGCAGGCCCACACTTTTTCAGTGTAATCCCAAACTCATGTTTAAGGAAGAGTTTTGTTAATGGGCTCGGCAGTCACTTTGTGCTCTGATCAAAGCCCTTTCGTATTCTGACTCCTGTAAGCCTCAAGTGAACAGGGCAGTCAGCATTGTTAGCTCCATTTAACAGAGGAGAAAATCAAGTTTCAAGGAAATTCATGACCTTTTCCAAAGTTATTCTCCTTTTAAGTGGCCAAGCTATGTTTCTAACATGAGAAGTCAACAACACTTCTTAAATTACAGAACTCTGTTCCAGAAGGTGGATCTCATTCATCTTTATTTCCTGAGCTTCTACAATAACTCCTTGCTCTGATCAATACTCAAGCACTTACTGAGGGAATATATTATAACCGAGTAAACCAGAAGGAACCCACAACTCATTTTCTCTCTCTTAAGCTGGAGAGTAAGTTTTTCATTATAGATTTTTAGTGACTTTTTCAGTAACATAAACAAAAGAAAGCACACGACCAATTTAAGAATGAACCCACCAGCTAATTTAAAAAAGTAGATAATTATCAGCGCCTTTGAAACATCCTGCTTATCTCTCAATACCATCTTCCTCCCTCTGATTTAGGAGTAGCTAATACCCTTCATTTCTTTTCCTTATGATATCACCACATATGTATGCATTCCTACACAAAGAGTGGCTCTATCTGTTCTTGAACATTGTGTAAATGGACCATCCTGTACAGATTCTTGTGTGAATTAGCATCAATCAACACTATAGTTTTTGTATCATACATATTTATTTGTAGTGCATTTCCTTTGAAACTTGAATTGTATTTTATTATCTGTAGTACAGCCTACTTTTTCTTGTTGATGCTATTACTGGATGTTTAAGTCATTTCCATTTTTGGCTATTACACACAATGCTACTACATACATTTTTATACATATCTTCTGATAAAAATATGCAACATTTTCCTGGGGCATTTTTCAATCACTGGGATTACTGGCCCAGAAAGTGTGGGCAATGCAGCTTTATCCAAGGATAGTTGCCACATGTGCTTTTTATGGTCTTCGGATTGTACTTAACCTCCCAGAACCCACCTGACTGAACAAGAGGAGAACCTGGAAATTGGCAAATCAACCAACACCTGGAAGACTGAAGGACTTATGGGAGCTAAGTACTCCTGCTCTGTGAGGTCACTGTCTTCAGAGTTTCCTGGGTAGGAGCTAAGCCAAGGGTACAATCGGTGGAATTGGCCAGAAGGCTGCACCCTGACTTCATGGTAGCTCATTTCTCATCTCCTTGCTAATTTTCCACAAAACATTTTCATTTTCATGTGAATCCTCATCTTCCCAGTAAAATCCCTTGGTCCTTTTAACATGTTGAACCTTAAATGTTGATTTTAATGAGATACGTTATCCTTGCTAAACAATGTAAGAGTGTTCTGTTGGAAACACCAAGTAAACTCAGAACTCAGGTGGAAGCCAGAGAATTAGCTTAGCAGGAGCCCAACATCAACATACAGAACTGCACTGTTTAAAACATCGCTAGCGTGGCTCATATTTGACACCCAATATTTACTACTTATATTCTCATTCCTCACTTTGCTGTGAGAGATAACAGATTGCTCTTTATCATGATGATTGATGTTTTGTTAGCAATGCTCAGATTTTAGGGGAAAAGAGCTCTATTTATATACCAGCATTATGTCTGTAATTAGCATATTTTCTTTAAAAAAATTCACTGAAAATTTAAAGGCAACAGGTGCCCTTGCTTTCTGCTTTCTCTGGCTGTTGTAACTACAGCACATAACATGATAGGTCATATTCAGAAAGGCTGCATTTTAGAGCAGAACTTCATGAACTGATAAGACATTACTCAGTTAATAGAGTAAAAAAAAAATCATATACTCTTAAGGGCTTCAAAATAAATATTTTCAAAGATGAAATTCTTTTTTGCTTTATGTATGTGAAAATAATGTTTGGGATAAATTTTTGCTAATTTGAAATAATTGTTTTCTTTCTAGATGAATAATTGAAATAATACTTGTGGCTTATTTTGCCAGCTTTGGGATACTCCAGGTTGGAGGTAGAATCACATTGTGGTTTTAATCCTGTCTCCAATACACATGACAGATAGGTAAAAAATTATCTAACATCAGTTTCCAACCTTTGCAAAATCATAACTCCCTTATGACTATTAATACTTTAATTTCCACCTAGAGACTTTAAATCACAACTGATGTCATTTAGGGTCATGTTATTTATGACACTGATACTTTTCAATAGTGGAATAATTGAATGATCTTTATTTTTAATGAGATACATTATCCTTGCTAAAGAATGCATTCTCTCATAATTATTAAATGATGT
This sequence comes from Urocitellus parryii, assembly GCF_045843805.1. Taxonomy (NCBI): domain Eukaryota; kingdom Metazoa; phylum Chordata; class Mammalia; order Rodentia; family Sciuridae; genus Urocitellus; species Urocitellus parryii. The sequence goes on from NC_135533.1 coordinate 8,722,969, forward strand.
CTCCTGTCACCTCCTAAGCATCAATCCCTCTAAACTTAATAGAAATTATGCATATGCAATGATTTGGACAAACTTTTCCTCTATGGTTATAAACAAGGTTTTGCATTGTAATGTTCAATATGAGAATATAATATTACCTTTGCATAGTTATAGGGCTTTGGCTGAGTCAGGGTAATTAATCCAGGTCTCTATGGCTGGGGCTCAGTTCAAGAAACAGGACTATCAAATGCATTTAGTCCAATCTTCACTGAGAGAATATCATTCCCTTTAAAACTATGATTCAAACTCATGGCATTTGTTTGAGTTATCCAACACAAAGGATCCTAGCCCCTTCTCTCCAACAGGAGCAGCATAGTCATTCTATCTCTACAGCTCAGGAGGAGAGATTTGGCTGAATATACCCCAATATAATCCCATGAAACACCAGCAGCTTATAGCACGTTCTGGAAAAGAAAGAAAGGCAGATCCCAGGGTTCTATGTTCTACAATGGTAAATAAAACTTTTATCTCAAAATTGTTTCCCTATCAGCATGCTGGTGCTGGGCTCCACCCACTGCTTGTTCTTTGTGGGCTTCAGAACCTATTCCCTCTCATGCTGCTGAAATCCACCCGTGGATCAGAGGCTGGCCTTCGTCACTGGCCCCCACGCTGGCCCCAAGACTGGAGCTAGCACTGGATGTTATGTCTCAGATACCCAAGTTGGCTCCCCAGTCCTTGACTTTTCTAAAGGATTCCCAAAGATAAATAGCAGCTACCTCATGTCTGCCTCTACCATTCTTGCTGATCTGATGAGATGAAGTTGCCCCCATGGATGGAGATCAAGCATTCAGCCTCCTAGTCCTTCAATTACCTTAACTCCATTGTCCCACCATCCAGCTATAATTGAGTTCTGACACTCTCCCAAATCAGTGCCACCACATGTGGTCATATATTGCAAGTCTCCGTGTCACCCTTCACGCGGACCAGGCCTGGCCAATACACAGGACTACTGAGTATTGGCATGTGTCTAGAGAGACTATTACATGTCTGAGAGAGTGAGAAAAAAATGAATAGTTACTTATCTATTTATTTATTTTTCCTTAAATCCCTAAGGTGTTTGAATTTTTATTAGTATACAACATGATTTTTAAATGACAAAATACACTTTGTGATTCTTATCAGAGTACCTATCTTTGTGTACTGTTTTCACTTGTATATTCATCTCTGTGTGTCACTCTCTGTATCATTTTTGGTACCAGAGATTGAACCCAGGAATGCTCAACCACTAAGCACATTCCAGCCCTTTCTATTTTTTATTTTGAGATGAGGCATCAATACATTGCTTAGGGTCTCACTAATTGCTGAGGCTGGCCTTGAATTTCTAATCCTCCTGCCTCAGCTTCCCAAATTGTTGGTATTACAGGTATATGCTACCACATCTGGCTTTTATTTTATTTTAAATGACAAATTTAGATTGAAAAATCAACCATTCCGTTATTGGATAACATTTTAATTATTTTGGAAGCCACTGGAATACATGAATCTAGTTTTTCAATCATAAATGCTATGACATCTCAATACAGATGATTTATCGCTGATGTAAATTTAGCTTCTAAGTTGAGATATGTTATAAGTATAAAATACTCCCAGTTCTTAAAATATTAATACAAAAATTCAAAATATATTCTTGATGCCTTTAATGTTGACTACACATTGAAATGGCAACATTTTGATAAAGCAGTTTAAATAAAATATCATGAAATATATTTCATCTACTTTCTTTTTAATTTTTTTTTAAAAAACACAGACATTGGATACTTCAAAATTACATATTTTGGCTCACCTTATATTTTATAAAGTGGCACTGACATAGACTTTACTATGTTCTGAAAACAGACAGTAAATAAATAAATATAAAATTACTGGTGCTTTCCCAAATAGTTTTCATTGAGTTAGACAAGTTCCCTGTCCTTTTTGATTTCTTCTATTTCTTCTCCAAATTTTGGGCTCCAGACACTCACCAATATCCTTAAGACTATCATAGTGATGAGCCCATTTCAGAGCATCTAAAAATTCTCTTTGCTGGCTTTGTAGATGCTGAAGTCCCTGTAGTAATGTGCTTTCTTGATGCATGTGCTCCACTCAATGTATTTTGATGGAATGAGGCTGCCTCATTTCCTCTTATCTAAACAATGTTTCAAGTTTTACTTTGACACAGTCTTGGCCATTAGTCCTTTCCAGATCTTGGGCTGAACCTTGCATATTAGAACTACTTGAGGGGCCTGTGGCTAAAGGGATCAACATTGTTACCTTAGCTCTTATTCCCCCTCTAACAGAACTGCTGATAACCTATTTGTTGAGATTGCTTCTCTGACAAAACACGGCCAATGTACAAGGTCAACCTTGTGCTTGATTCTGTTGGAGTTATTTTACCTAAAATGTAAAATTTAGATTTACAGGCAGTTTTTCTTTTTAACTTTTCTTCTCCTCCTTTTAGATACAAGATGTCTTAGCCACAGAGAAAAAGCAAGAAAGATTGCTAGTGTTGTCTCCCAGCCTGAATAACTCAGAGCTACAGAAGTGTTTATGAATAATGAATGTCTAATTGAGGTGCCTGAAATATGAATAACTGTACTACTCCATACTGCAGAGAGACGTAGAATTCACATTCAGCAACAGGGTTTTTATTTTCTTGTCTTTGCCTTCTGTCACCCGATGGTCAATTGTGAAGCAGCACAGATAACACTTTGGAGCTTCTAAAGAAATCCATCTCACTTTTTTTCTATTCCAACTAATCCACACCTCTCCCCCCCAAAAAGTGACAAAGTGGGATCCCCATGAGTTGAGAGCAAAGCAACCTTAAATCAAGACTAATCCAATACACAGAAATAAAATCACAGCATTTTAAATTTTTAGTCTCAGTGAGAAATCTATTTGAATTTAAATTGTTGACATTTCAGAAGCTGATGAACATGTTTCAGGCTGTTAACAAAACATCCTGCCTGTTTATCACTCCTCAGCGAATCTTTGCCATATTATTGACAAATTGCTAAGGGGAACTGGGTATTTTCAAATGTATATCATACCAATGGGGAAAAGAAAGTTCCAAAGAACTCAGGATAAATTAACATGAAATGAACAAAACGCCATCTCCTTTCCCCCTGTTTCACCCCACCAACAGCATGCCTTCTCTTCTCTGCATCTTGTTTCCTTGTGCTTCAAAGAGCAGAGAGAGTCCTGGTTGCCATGTCTGGCTCTGTCCACCCACACCTCCTCACGTAGGTCCACAGGGTGCTAGATGAAGATGGAGGTACCCACAGATCTTCAGACATCTCTATAGGAATCACTGACCAAATCATGTTCATAAAGGAGTCTTTTGGCTGAAATTCCATTATTTGGACATCACCAATAAGCATCCGTCAAGCTGTTTCCTTTCAAGTCTGGCCAGCCACTGCTGAGCGCTGGAACTCACAGATGAGGAGAAAGATGGGCCAGGGGCAGGTCACACGGGCTTTGCCTCTTCCTCTTGCCTGATGCCTGGTGACTGCTATTCCAACAAACACCATTGGCTGTTCAAAATATGATCCATTTCAGTTTTTTCCTTTTAATTGTAGAAATTCAAATACACAGTTTGAATAGATAAATCAACGGCAGTTTGTACTTCTTTGACACCTTTAGAAAAATACTTTCTATCCATTAAACTTTAAACTGTATGGAGTAAAATAATAATATTAACTTTGAAAGAATTGGTCAAAGAATTCTTTGCCACACTTTATCCAACACCTGATTGAAGGAAGTCTGGGGAAGGAAACTGAATCAATTCCCCTGGTACCTCTCCCATTTTTCAGACAGTATGCTCCATTCCACTAAACAATAACAAAAGGGAACGTAAAATAAAACCATGCCAATGCTTTCTTTGGAATGGGAGCAAGCATTCCATGATTGATAATGATCACACGGTGGGATATTGTTATTATTAATGCTAGGTTATTCCCTTCTCACACCAAACATAGATCTGGCTTATGGCACATCTAGCAGATCTCAAGACACTTTGTATTTTGTGGTTGAGTTTTATTTCTGTTATTCATTTCCTTTCACTTTGTACTGATTTACTGCTTTTCCTCCATGTGTGTTTTGAATATTAAGACTGTTAGTAACTTAAAAAATATTGCTTCTGTCAGATGCTAGCATATTGCTGCTGCACCTCAGCATTTGTTTTCAACTCTTTTCTGGAAGATGGAATCTTGGGCTCATTGTTTGGCTCCAGTCTTTGCTGTTCTCACATATGTAATATTTCAATGACACTTAGGTTTGTGCCAACAACCTCACATCAGACGGATGCAGAAATAAGAGCGAACAAGTCTGGATTCTGCTACCAGCTCAGAGTGGAGGGAAGAAAAGTTTATCTTCAGAAAGATTGTACGCAAAAATTTAAAAGAATGTCTTTTGATTTTTGTTGATTTAAAACAAGAATTAAAATCATTCATGGAAATCACCATACCATTCTGAATAAAAAATCTGGTCAGTCTATTCTTCCTAGAAATGAAATAGAGAGGCATTCTTTTGGTATACAAGTGGATATATTTAGTTACATTTTATGACCAACTAGAACATCATTCTAATTTTTCCCAAAATAAGAGCTCTTAGGTAGGCAGAGAGCACATATGGAGAACCCAGCAGCCAGTAATCTTGAAGTCAAAAGATTTCATTTCAAATGCTTATGTCTGGTAAAAGTCTTTTAGCCATGGCCTTAGGTGGTAATCTAAATTTTCTTGAATCTGCTTTCTTAGCCATAAAACATTTTTGTTACTTCTAAATTCCTTCCTAAGGATTTTGCGGGGATCAGATGAGAAGATATGTAGATGCAGCACGTATTTCAATTCTGTGAGTTTAACTCAGTTCTCCACACCATCCTACATGCTGGATATGCTGGGACACATGGTTGCCTAGTAAGTTCTGAGGTAGAAAAAGCCTGATGTACCTTGGAACTACCAATGGCTCATCTAGCCATCGGTGGTGGATTTTCAAAAAGGTGACACCTGAAATGTACTACTGAAGAACAAGGACTTTAAAAAAACAGATGCTATGTATAAAGAAAAATTTATCTTAAGAAAAAAAAATCTCAAGAACCAGAGGTGACTGCTTATAATTTAAGACAGCTTGAACAGACAATGTGGGGAGGGATCAGGGACGCAGTCAAGGTGGGGTGGGATCCAGAGCGACTCATGATGGCTCCTGGGACTTTGGTGTAGCTGCCAGCCCTCCATAGTAAGGAGAGGCCATCATTTCTGCTTTGCCTATGTCTTCTCCTTGTTTTCTGAAGTTTAATCATTCTCCTTCTAGGAGCCCTGCATGATCCTGTGGGAATGCATGGCCTTATCAGAATCTAAAAAGAGGAGACTCACTCAGGAAACTAACCACAGAAACTTGCTGACCACAGTAGCATGTGGTTGAATTTCCACTCTCTAGAACCTTCTGGGGAAGAGCAGGGGTGTTGGTCACACTTTTCGTCAGCTTCATAGCAGATCCTATAAAGTTTACCTGATACTCTAAGCAAAGAGTCAGAAGTGAAAACAAAATCAATCAACCAACCAAACAACAACCCCCCTGCCATTCCCCATTATTCATTTAAATACAAATGTGCCCCAAACACTGGCTAGGGAAAATCCACAAAACACTATTAATTATGTTATTAATTATCAATGTGCCTCGGCACCAATCCTTTAAAATATAAAATAATTCAGAATGGTCTTCCTGATTGCAGGAGGTAACATGTATAATTCACAAAGCTCCTCAACTCCAATAAATAGCATATCCATGCTGGCTTTAAAGGGTGAAACAGAAACAAAGAAAAATCTGGAAACTACTAAAAATAAAAACAAAGCAAAATAAAAACAGGAAACGTGAATTCCTTACATTGCTAAGAAAATAAAAAGAGCTAAGAAAAACCAAAATAGAAGTGACCTTTGGGTGAAAATCTGGGGAATAGAACTTTCTGTGTTTTTGTGTTTACATTTTAATGTTAAAAAGGCATACACAATAAAAGTAGATGGTCTTAAATGTCATGGTTTATTGTCAGCAGTATTCCTGTCAAACATAGATCTCACTTTTAAAGCAAGGGATGAGTGAACAATGCTGATTGCTCATTTTCAGTGTACAGGAAAGGGAACTGCAACAAGGCTGGGCTGCTTTGATTTGTTAAGGGGACAATATTTTTAGAATTAGTTCTGGAAGGTGTGAGTTTAAAAGAAAGAGCATTTCTTTCTTTCTATTTTAATTCTTGCTAAAGAAAATTTATAAAAAAGAGATGAATTTGCCGAGTGTTAAGACAAGGTTCCATTCATTCTAATAAGTATGACCCAACCAGCTGCTAATAGGGCAGACTTAGATGAAGTCTTTCCAATTGTCTTGGAGATAATGTAGCTTTTTTCCTTCTCTTGATGAATAAAGAAAAGGAACAAACAGGCACAAAAGTATGAAAGTTTTTCTAATTATAGGAGAGGAAATGCTGAAGACTGGAGAGCTACTCCTTTGAAGAGAGCCACTGTAATTTGGGGTTTAAGTACAGTGAAGAGCATCTCTCCCATGGGTTGCTCAGGCTCTGACAATACTAATGAATGGGCTCTGTTCAGTGCCACTCACCAACCAGTGGACATGAGCTTCCCACATGGACTTGCCCTGCTCACTCCTGGCCTTTGCCTCTTCTTGTGGCCAGGCTACTGCAAGGGAACATGGAACCATTCCTATGGACTGGACATGGTGACAAGAACAGATAGGAGGTTTCTGTCACCCATCAGCATGCTCAAGCCAAAGGCCTCACATGTGGAGTGAATATCCCCATGTAAGAGGGGCTTGTTTTACCCATTCAGCATCACTATCTTGATGGTTCCAGTTCCACTGCAGCAAAAGCATTGGGGGGAAAGGTGGCATCAGGGACATTTTTGGATTGTTCATTCTAGAAAAATGATATTTCATTTTCTTAAAAAAATACATAAACAATGATAATTGTATTTGCTCTTGTTACTCATTTTCCATATAGTCAAGACGCCAACCGGCTGTAACAGAGAATAATTCGTAAGATAATTTTTTACAACAAGCAAATGTTAGTGAACATTCAGTCTAAGAAATCATTCCTACTTGGAAGTGATGGGCATTTTAACTTTGAAATTTGTAGAACAATTATGCAGTAGATATGTAAGAATATTTCTCCATTCAGAAAATGCTCTTTGAAAATCAAGCACGTGCACATCATTGGGTTAAAGTGTTTTGAGATTGTGTAAGTTTTATCTTTAAATTAAATTTCTGATACTGTAAATTCCCCTGTTTAAGATGTGAAAAACATAGTATCCCTCTATGAATACCATTAGAAAACAGTAACAAGGATACCCAAACAATGTCTAAAACATGCCATTGTTATATATTCTGGAATGGTTTAGAATGAAAAATGCAGTTTGTTGAAACTTCAGTTGATGGAGGCTTTCAATTAAGTATCCTGGCTAATTTGGGAGATATGGTCTACCCACTAAGAATCAGCAATGATAGGCAAAGATTCTCATTGCTGAGTGAGGTAATTCAGCAACTGAACAAAGGTGGAAAGTGGCCCAAGTTGACTTCTGGTATAAGAGGGAACTCTAGATACTTACCAAGAAAACTACAAGGTAGATTTATTGTTCACATCTTTCCAAAGGCGATATTTATTTAAATACATTTCTCTGCTCATTCAGAGGTGAAGTTATCTCAACTCATATATCCTAACCGTTTTTAAAGCAAAGCTCCAAAACACACTATCATAATTGATTATTCAAAAGTTCCTTTTTTTAGACAGTTGGCTTTTAACTTTGTGACACAAGCAGAGTTTTAGAAACTTTGTATCCCATAGCCATTAAAATATCATAGCTGTGTAACATAGACTATCACGGATCCTAAGCCAGCTTAGGATGCTCTCAGTGGCAAATACTAAGATATTTAAAATCTGCTACAAATACATGTAAATAGAAGCTTCCTAAGAATAATTAACTAAGACACTCTTCATCTTCAAAGTCCAAAATCTAAAACCTCATTTTTTTCAACTAACTCCTCTTGCCCCAGGCCCCACACAGGCGACAGAAGCTGGGTTCCCCTGTGTGGAGTGGGATGGCTGAGAAATATGGCAAAAAACCCCATGACACAGAAGATAGTTTTAAAGAGCAGGACAGGAGTGCTCTTAAACCTTAAGGGTGGAGCTTCCAGGCTGGAAAGAGAGAGAGAGAGAGCCTCATTTGCTTTATTTATATGGGGGAATTTCAAAGGTTCTCTACAGAATGTTCTTAGCCAATTAAGATATAAGGTGGGCTGCCCAGTTCCCAAAGGGTCACGCCCTACTCCAGAGTTACTAGATCAGTCTTCCTAGCTAGCGAAGACAGAGGTCATGGGTGTACACTGTGCAATCCATTAGGTGGAGGAGCCACAAAATAGCTTGCAATGACAAACCGAAATCTCCTTGGCTCCAAGGCTGAGTGAAGAAGCTCAAATAGCTCAGGGGTGGCTCCCCACACACTTCAGCTTACTGTGCTGAACCCCAAATCATCATATTCATTATCCAACAGTCTTTTCAATCAGAACTTTCAGAAACACAGAAGTGAAATCATGGGACACACCACTATATCTATGCAGAGTAAACATATCTCATTGAAAACTCTTGATTCACAGTATTTAACTAAATTTCATAAAACCAGCTCCAACAGTCAAGTTGTATTCTGCTGGCCTAAAAAATGCTCCAGGAAAAGAGGACCCCTAGTTCTCCAGTGGAGGGGCACAGAATACAATATTCTTCCAGCTGATTTGATTGAGAATATATGTATATAATTGTGTTGATGATACATATGAGCTTTACATGGCTTAGAAAACAGTACTCTATGGGAAATAGTAAAAAACTTAGCCCAAATTTCTATGGGCAGAGCAAAAGCAAAGGTGTTGAAATTCCAACATCATGAAATTTGATCCCTATCGAAGAAACATAGCAATATGATTTGCAAATTCAAACAGCCCCATCCAAACCAACCAAATGAATCATTGCCTCATAAATATGCTTCTAACATTGTATCATTTAATAAGTATTAATGATACAAATGTTTCATGCATTACATGCTTAATTTTATGAGGGTTCTGAGGAAGGTAAAATGCCAATTTATATTTGAGAATTTAAGTCAAAAAGGATAAATCAAAATTTACAATATGAATTAGATGGCAGTTCTTTCAATTTAACAACTGAATATAAGGACTGTGAGATCCTTAGAAGAAATAATTCAAAATATTTTTTATATTCAGATTAATGATGTTAAGGAACAAAAATTTACTTTTCCTTAATGTCAAGAACACTATTTTATTTTTTCTAAGAACCATAAAGTAAAAAAAAAATCTATTGGTATTATAAGATCTATATTTTCTAAAACATTCAAAAGATAATAAGATAATCAGAATAAAACAACACTTGAAAAATTGCTGATATAATCTCATTTAAATTGAGAAGGGTTTGAGGTGAAAAGACTTGGGGCAGATTTAAGTTTAATGTATATCAATTGCCTAATTTTGCAAAAATCATTAACAATTATTTAAAACATTAATTTATCAACTTTTAGAGTAGTTTGATAATAATTTTTATTAAATGATGATGAGAAACACTTACACATTGACCAATACACAATTCTAGTAGTAACTTCTCAGGAAGGTCTTGCTTTTGTAATGATAAGAGTATTCATGCAATCCTTGACTTTATATATGCTTATCTGTTGCTTTTGGGAGCTGGGGGTTACTGTGGGAAGAACACTAATACTTAACTGCAGAACAGTTTGTGTTGCTTATTTTTCTTTAAGCTTTGCAACAGCTCTGATAAACTGTATAATTGATTTTACTCTAAAATATAAGCAAGTGGACCACATCGCTAGGAATATGATGCTCCTCTTGGAGCAATTATAAATTTTACTTTTTCAATTGTCAAAATTCCTGGTTTGGATGATAAATTTCATAGTAGTTGAAGAAATCAAGAAAGTAAAATACAGAAAGGTTACGTAACTGACTAATATCATTCTCATCCATGGTGGATTTGAAGCAGACCAGGTACCCCAACCCAAGAGACCCTTGCCATAATTAAGCTTTACCTCTTGTCAGATCAGCAGGATGTCTGCAGAGGTTATTGTAGTTGGTAGTTTCCTCTTTTTCTGTAAATGCCAAATTTGTACACAAAAAGGTGTGACAAAGTTAGTCTGCATTGTTGTACAAAAAGATATTTCTGTTTTCTTGGTTAAAAAAAAATTGTGAAATCTCTGTCTGGTCTATAGGATGAAACAGAGAGTACTTGTCATGTGAATCTTCAAGCAACCCCCACCCCATTGAGTATAAAGTTCAAAGAATTTCCAAAATCTTGGTTCAGATGTAGAATTCTTAAGCCAGAGCCACCTCTGAACCCTGCAATCAATGAACCTGCTTTCTGAAAATTCCTCTGGTGTCCAGCCTCCACTGTCCTACCTCAGTTCAGAATTGTAACCTCGGCACACAAGGATGCAAGCCTCTGTCTTTGCACTGTTCAGCAGGCGTTTTCCAAAGGGTGATATGAAAATGAAGGAGTATAGTGAGGAAAGATAGGAATGTCAAATATGTTGAAATGCTACACTGGAAAAATCAGTCCTTTGGATTTTTCTGCTACCAAGGATCTGCTCTTAAAAGGCAAGTGCTCCTAGGAGAGGTAGCACTTCAATAATGAATTCATATTTCAGCACAAATTATCACTAAGTGGGGAAAGGAGCAGATTAAAAAAATACTAGATGGTAGAGACTAAAAGAGGGAAAAGAAAAAAATAGTGGAATAGCAGCTTATAAAGTAGAACAGGGACTCACTAATTTGGTTGGAGATAGGTCATGCAGAAGGAACAGAAAAGAGGAAGAGAGGTTACCACCCACCTAACTCTCCAGGGAACTGACCTTAAGTAAACCTGTGGCTAGTTACCATATCATTAGCATCCCAGTTTGCTCCCCCTCTGTGCATTTGGGGGGAAGGGAAAGGAAGGCAAGAAACTTATGTATGCACAGTAGAAAAGAGATTATGACATGCTGAGCTGTGGATCAAGGGGCCCATCAACCCCCAATCCACCCAGGGGAGAAGAGGAGGACCTGGCACAGCCCAATCAGGACGTGCTCCACTGTGTAGATGGTGTCCTGGGCTACTGGACAGCTCCCACTCCACTCTTTTAGGGTGTTATGTTCCCTTTCAATAGACCTTTGCCTTGCCTGCGGACCTCACATCTTGCTCGACTCTTTATTTTAGATGCCAAGAACCTGGTCGCAGGACTCCCTGAGGATCCCTGCCTGCATGCCCCTAATAAGTCTATTTTATAATTTAAGTCTTGATGTTACATCGTGAGTGAAGGACTTCCTGATAAAAGTCAAGAACACAGCCTGATGTGGCATATTCTGACTGCCATGAGTGGGCCACGTGGAGCAGAGGGGCTGGGAGCACCTGGAGGAACACAGCAGGAGGCGCCAGTGCTCCTCAGAGGGAAGCTCTCCTGGGGAAGTGCTGTGGCTGTTTTATCATGTCAGCCACAGCTCTGGATTTCACTCCTTGTGACAGAGCCTTTGAATATACAGAGCTTTCTGAAAGGGGAGAACAAATAGAAAGGAGAGGAGAAGGCGGTCTTTGCAAATGTGACTAAGGGACAAGTGAGTTGAAGTTTGCATAAAGGAGGAGAAAGTGTTTCCTTGAAATAGCACGATCAGTGTTGGTCAACAGCAGGGTTAAGGACACTGTTGGCCCCAGTGGCTCTGGAAGCCAAGACAGGAGGATCACAAGTTCAAAGCCGGCCTCAGCAAATTAGTGAGACCCTGAGTAATTTAGGGAGACTCTATCTCAAAATAAAAAGAGCGAGCGAGGAGGGGTATGGCTCAGTGATTGAAAACCTTTGTGTTCAATTCCTGGTACAAAAAAAAAAAAGAGAGAGAAAGAAAGTTGCTGAGCCACGCTGGAGCCTGCAGGGGTGTCTGGCATGTGTTTCTACAGACACGTGGACCAGAGAAGAGCTGCCAACCTGCTACCTACTAAAGCTCTCCCCTGGCCAACAGGAAGCAGAAACTTGAGGTGACATGAAGGGGCTGTGACATCAAGTCCAGGTGGCAACTGTTAACCTCAGTGGTGTCTCTCAAGGGAAAGTAAAGATTGTGGTTTTCTCTAAGACAAGCATGGTCATCCAGAGCCCCACCCCATCTTCCTTTCCAGATGTCCACCATGTTCGTCCTCCTTTCAGAAGTGAGCGTTAATTTTGTGGCCTGTGAGTACAACCCATCTTCCTTGCTGAAGGAAAGAAGGGGGAAACAACTTGACAACACTACCCACATTCTCTGCCCTTTGGTTTAATAGAGAAAATGATACATTGTTAAAATAGGAGAACATAGGAAGAAAATCTAAAGGAAAACATCTCTGAGGTTAGCAGCAGGCAGTGGGCGATCTACTACTTAAACATGAGAGCACGGGATGGAAAGGAAGAAAACCATTCAGTCTGCACCACCTGGGACACTGAGACACCAGGTTGTGCTTCTCCAGCTACATGACCATAAGTCCAGGTTTACGCAAATCTTCAGCCTCATTTTAACTTCTACCTTTAGTCTAAATCAAATCCTGCAGTGATACCACATCATATGGTGAAGTCAAATACAAAGTTAGTTGGGTTCTAGTTGAATGCATGGATTTGTGTCCTTGTCCTGTAACCCTGGTCCCCAGCTATGCCCCCTCAGAATCTAAATTTTAAATCCTCAGTATATCTTGGGGTTTCCATATTTATCATTTCTAATCTATAAAGTAGGGATAATAATTGTTTCTTCCTCAGGAGTACTTGGGTAACAAGCAAGGAAACGTCTTCAAGATAGCTCTGCAAATGATGGTGGATGTTAGGATCTGGAAAGTGTGTCACAGACTTTAGGCAGAAGCTCAGCAGAGGTCAAGCACACTGGGAGCAGGGCCCTTGGGAAGCCAAGGAAGGAAGACAGGGACTTTCCTCTGCTTCTCCATGCAGACCCCCAGGTCTCCTGCCTTCATATCTTCACCTGCACCTGCTTTCCTCTTCTGCATTTGCCTTATTTACACACCAGATCGTGGTTCCCCCAGAAGTCCCCGCAACTCCCATATTGACATCACACCACACAACAGAGAGATTCGGGTCAGCAGTGGAGACCAGGCTAGGGCAGAGAGGAAAGGACCACATGGCACAAGCCTGTTCCCCTGGAGGTAGAAGAGAATTCTCCATCTGCAAGGCAACAGTGTTGAGGGGTGGGACCTTTAATAGGTGTGTCGATAATGACCACCCTGCCCCCATAAGGACATTCATGCCACCATCATGGGAGTGGTGTGGTTACCCTGGGCATAGGTTAGTTACATCATGGGAGTGGGTTAGTTATCATGGGAGTGGGCAGCTTATAAAAGACTAAGTTTGACCCCTTCCCCTGTGTCTCCCGTGCATGCTTGCCTTTCCATTTTTGCCATGGGGGACATAAGAAGAGGTCCTCACCAGATGCAGAGTGGAGGCTTGTGCTGTGCCATGGACTTCCCAGACTTAGAACCATCAGCCAATTAAATTTCCTTTATATACCACTCAGTTTCCAATGTTCTACAATACAGCAGAAAAAGGCACCTCTGACTTACAGTTTTGTCTAACAAGGTTGCTGTGAAAGTCAAGAGACGCTTAGAACACATACAACAGCATGCTACAATCTGAAAATGCTATTTAAATTTAAGAACAGTGAGACTGTACAAAACTCTCAAGGGTTTAATGTCTTTGTTAACCTAGGAAAGAGGAACAAATTTCACTGGGATGTACTTAACAATCGCACAAGATCTGGAGGGCTTCTTCAGTTAAGAGCAAATCAGAACAAATCAATGAGAAAGGTATGAACAAAAAACTAAGCAAACTCAGAGAATCCCTGTCTCTAAGTAAAATACAAAATAGGGCTGGGGATGTGGCTCAGAGGCCTAATGCCCCCTGAGTTCAATCCTCAGTACCAAAAAAAAAAAAAAAAAAAAAAAAAAAATCTAAAAACAGTGGTTCCAAAGGATGTGGGAGTCTCACCTGGATTCCCACCAAAGATCACATCTTTCCCAGCTTTGTCATGTACCAGCCCCTGATATCAAGGTTATAGCAGATGAATTTGGGTTGCAGGGACTGAAAAAACTAAACTCAAAAAAAAAAGTGCATGACAGACAATCTGTCATCTAAATGTGTATTTGCATTCATATTCTGCTTTTCTATGGATTTATAAACACATAGAGTCTCTCTCTAAAATATATTTGAGGAATATAATTTAAGCAAATAATAAAACTTGAAGTCAATGTTTATCAACACAATGCTGAGCAGAATATGTTCTTTTCTGTATTTGTATAATTACTAAGTTGCAAACTTCTTTCTGTGTTCAAATGTGATCTTTTCACTTTTGGATGCTTGTGCAGTGTAAATGTCAGATGATTCTTGCCACCAGTGAAGTACAAAAACGCAACTCCAAAATTCCTGGCTTCTCTTACATAAATCTGTTTTCTTCTTCGTCTGTTGAGAATTCTCTGCTGCCTTTGTCCCTGGTCATTCAGATATTTACTATCACACTATACTAAAAATAATACTGCATTCTGCATTAGTAAGGGTTATTTGTCATATATATCTTAGCCTGAATTTAACCTAACAAGGCATTTTCCCCAAAGACATTTGCCTATGAACTTTTCTAATGGAGGAGAAAACTTTGTTGTTTATTAAAACAACCACATGTAACTTTCCTTTCTATGTTTCTTTTCTTTTCTTTTTTTTTTTTTTTTTTTGGAGAGGATACACTCCTCCTCCTGAAACCACCTCCTCTGAATCACACCAACATGACCAGTCATCGTTGACCTCACACATGTGAGTCTTTTGTGTAGGAAGGGGCAGAGCAACCTGAAGGCAGGATGGGGGGCATAGCATTTATTACCCCAGAGCCTGCAACACTTAGGTAAATAGCACATATGAATAGACAAACTTGTTATATGTACCAACATAGTATATTACTTTGAAAACCAAAAATAAGTAAAATTCCAGCAGAACAAATGTTGTCACAATGGTCCATACTGAAGTAATAACCTGCTGTATTAGGAGAGGCAGAATTTTCTCCCCCAGTATGATTTCCACCCTGATGCATGCAAATACATTTTATCACTAGTCAAAGAGAGAGGAACTGCAGGTCAGAGAGTCAGAAACTGCATCTTTTCAAATAGTCTTTTGCTTTTGAACAATGTTCCATTTGCAAATGCATTCTATCCATCCATCTTTATTTCTATCTTTAAATATAATATATATATAGATTCTACACATATATATGAATATATATCACATACACATGCAGAATTATATATTATATATATGTAGAATCTATATAGATTCTATAAACTGCAGAGAAAATTACTATAATGAAAGTTAACACATTCTTCAAATCTGACCATCTGGGTCAAAAATATATTAGCAATTTTAAAAGTTTGTTTAAATCTCACACTCTACTTATATGAGTAAATAATAGACAAGTGTCTCTAAGTCATTTAGAATGTCATCTTGTACACTTAAACACCTATAGGTTTTAATATAACTTCCTTAGAATTGAATGAGAACAAAAACAATTGTTCTATAAAATGTTAATTTATAAAAATTAAAAGACAACACATATTCAAAACTAAAGTTTCTGCATGTGGTGCTCCCTGATCTAAAAGCACACATCTATGTAATCCCCACAATCTGGTCCTTTAGCATTCTTGTATCTATATCATTTTTATTTGACATACAACTCTAATTTCTAAATTAGATACAGAGTTATACTGAAAGGATCCCTTGCTCAAGACCAGCTGTTTGGCCAGGGCTTATGTGTTGTTTGTTTTCATTTTCTTATCACTGACTAGATGCTGTCATTCATGTTTCTGAAGTATGTGTGCCTAATACAACCGGAGGCCCCGATGCACTGGGCAAGTCATGGTCTTCAGTCATATTTCCTTCCAAATTTCCAAAAGCAACACTTTCTGACTTGGCTTCCTTGCATTAACATTATTGCTGATTTTTCAGCATCATGACAGGTATTTTAAGGCATGTGCTATCCTCTTGGTGCCTGGACTATGTGTTATTTCCTTTATCTTTTAGATTTTGTTGTAGCTTTCATATTGCTGGGAAAGTCTGGAGCATTAGTATTTGGGGATGGTCAGCTTCTTGTTTCATGTTTTTCTATCAATATTCACTTTTTGTTGTATCCAGTATCTTTTATGGAAGAAGAATAAACTAACATCTCCATTACATCAGCATCTTCAAGCAGAATTTCTGGTAACAAATAGTAAGAGTAACTTGCCAACTATCTCACGCTCATCAAAGATGAGCTAACTAACAATGTCATTAAAGCAGACCTACCATGTTGTTATCTACATCCCTCTGTTTTGCCTGTGTCTCTCTCTCCCCAAGTCTTATTACTGATTAAGGGCTTGTGTTAGTCGGCTATTTTGCTGCTGTGATTTAAAGATCTTATCTGAAAATTCTTAGAGGAGGAAAAATTTATTTAGTTATCAATACATATACAGCAGACTCCATTCTTCAGGGCTCAAAGTGAGGCTGAACATCATGCAGGAAGAATTTGGCAGGGGGAAGCAACTCACATGATAATTAGAAAGCAGAGAGAGAGAGAGAGAGAGAGAGAGAGAGAGAGAGAGAGAGAGAGAGAGAGATCTCCACTTGCCATACACAACTATCTACCCCAAAGGCACACCTCCAATGCCCTCCCTCCTCCAGCCACACCCCTCCTTCCTCAAGTACCCACTCAGTTAATCTCATCACGTGTTAAATCACTGATTGGGTTAAGACTCTCACAACCCAATCATTTCTCCTCTGAACCTTCTTGCATTGTCTCACATGTGAGCTTTGAGGGGACACCTCACATCCAAACCATAACAGGTCTCTTCACACCTCTGTAAATTTCTGTAAATGTTCTTCTGTGTACAGTGGTCTAGCTTTCCATATCTATATTCTGCCCCCCTTCGGTCATACTCAATCATTCCTATCTTCTTTTCTTTTTCTGATGCTATTTTTATTACTTTTCCTCTTCCTCTTAGAAAATTTCCTCCAGATTTTCTCTTTCTCATGTTGTTTGTTAATGGTCCTTTCTCTCCTTCCTCTGTCCCTTCTTCCTACTCTTCTATATTTATTCCCTTTTACTTTATGGATCTTGAATTGGCTATGGTTTAATACTATTTTATTATTTAGTACTTCCTGTTTTTCCAAATCAAATTATGGTAAACCTGACAAAAAATTTGTATATTTATAATCTAAAACATGATGCTTTGCTATATGTGTACATTACAAAATGATTAACCTAAGCTAATTAGTATATCCACCTCACTTAGTGAACATTTTCTGTGGTGAGAACACTTAAGACCTACTCTCCAAGCAGTTTCCACATTAAAAAGAGTTAGAAACCAGGGTCAACATGCTCTTCAACAATCCACAGGGCTTATTCCTTCTGTTTAACTTAAGCATTGTCCCTTATCAATCAACATTTTTTCCCATTTTCCCCACCCCTCCCCAGACCTGGCAACCTCCATTCAAATTTTTTAACTGAATCAAAATGGTGATCAATTACTATTTGATCAATTAGTATTTACCCAAGACCAATTAATATAAATTAGTATTTACCAAAGAAAATATTGCTTATTTATTCTTAAAATTGCCATCTATTGATAGTTCTATCAGTATCCCTTTGAAGTGAATTTTCTTTTTCTGCCTCTCATTGTGTTTCTTTACTCTTTATGAAATGCTGTCAACTTTGAAATTGACAATAGCTAAGGAATACTGTGATTTTAAAGTTCAAGATTCAAGCAAATGTGTAACTATTTTTTATACAGCTTTAATAACAAAGCTGTGCACTGGAGGGAAAATTGTAAAGGTCTCATATTTAGTTATCTATATTTTTATACGAAGCTGTTCACACATTAATGAAAAAGAACAATATCTCGGTATATATAGTACTATTTTTCATACACGGTACACATATTAGGAGTCAATTTTAAAAATATTGTTCTCAATGATTTTCTGATTAAAAAGAATTTTCTTAACTCAGAATGTTTATATTACTTTGACTTTGGTGACACAAGTGACTTCAAAATTCTTACCCTTTGACTTATCATCTCCACTTAAAGCCTAGATTTCCCTCTGTTATTCTCCAATAGTGGCTCTATGAGAAGTTCACTGTGTTTGTGGGTCTTCTAGTAGAAAGGCAAGAAGGACTTGGGTGCCTACTATGTGCTGTTATCCAATGATACACATTTTAAAATGTAGTCATTTTTATTTAACACATTTATTATAAAAGGAATGAAAATGTGCCTTACCCCCTCGCTTGTTGATCTTGGCATAGCCTGGAGAATAGCTGCTGGACATGGAGGAAGAGCTGCTGAAGGCTACGTGGGGAAGCCCAGAGACCAGTGGCTCATCACATTTTTCTGAAAAGAAAAAAGAGATTCAATTAAGCTATTATTATCATCATCATCATCATCATCATCATCATTATTTGCAGTATTGGGAATTGAACTTGAGGAGCTCTAGCACTGAGCTACATCACCAGCCCTTTTAATTTTTTAAAAAAATATTTATTTTTTAGTTTTAATTGGACATAATACCTTTATCTTTTTATTTTTATATGGTGCTAAGGATTGAACCCAGGGCCTTGCACATGTTAGGCGAGGGCTCTACTGCTGAGCCACAACCCAGCCCCATATTTTTTAATTTGTAATGTGTTTTCACTAAGTTGCTAAGGCTGGCCTTGACTTGTGATCCTTCTGCCTTAGCATCCGGAGTTGCAGGGATTGTAGGCATGTGCCAACATGGCTGGCCAATCAAACTCTTTAAATAATGATTGATATGCACTTGCTAAAATAAGTATTGAATAATTTACAAACACTAAAATCCATAAATGATATTTGACAAAGGCTCAGAATTTGGGTGACTTAATTATGATAATTATAAAATGTCACAGAAGCAATTCTATCTTATGATTTTCAGGAGTAGAACTATGGCAAAGTACATTGTTCCTAAGGAGCCAAATTCACACTTGTTATCTTAAAACTGCAAGAAAAATTGAGGATGTCTGCACAACAAAATTTGGTATCTTGTATCTCCAAAGAAAATTAGAAATGGAGGCAAGAATGACAAGGAGGAATTTTATCAAAGCTACAAAAATAACAAATGGGAAGTTGCTAATCAGCATGTATAAAATTCCAGATGAGTAAGTTCACAAGATGAGTAAGTTCTAAAGGTCTGATGTGCGCACACTGTGCATATAGACAATAAAACTGTACCATATTTTTTTAAAAGTCTGTTAAAAGAGTAGATCTCTTGTTAAGTGTTCTTATCCAAATAAATGAATTTTTAAAAAAAGAAATAGATATCACTAAGGTAGGACACAGAATAATCGCTACTTAAAAAGATTCACCATCAGAAAAATCAATCAATCTTCATACTCAACTAATCAAGGGCACTCTAAGCAAGTGATACCTGAATTCTACTGTAACACTTTCTGTACTTGGCTATTAAAGTGTTATTATAATGTCCTCCACCACAACCCCCTTTTAGCTGCTTGGTCTCTGATTCCTTTGATGGGTCTCTCACAGTTTCTTAAAGTCTACATTTTCCTAAAGTAAAGTGGCCAGGGACAGCCTTTGGCTTGCTGCTCAGTCCACCCTTCCATCTCTGGGAGACTGCATTGAGGGCTCTGCTGCTTGTGGAAGATGTTCTCAAATCCTACGTCTCCCCTGACTTCTAAAACAACAGACCTAGTCCAAAGTGATCACAACTGTAAGACTGTCTAGCCTTGCTGCTTGCTCTAGGGGTGATCCTTTAGCACAGGGCAGCAGAACAGTCACTTATGAAAATGGATTTGGAAATGGGACTACAGCTAATCTGAATGGTAAATTTTAACAATTAATATGAAACTTTCACTTTACAGTCAAGGTTGATGAAGTGGCCCTTCCAAAATAAGTTTCATGCATCTTTTCCTTCTTTTACTTTTAACTTACTGTGGAAATAAAATCACATATACATGCCATATTTCCCAGAGACACTTGCTATCTAACTATGAAATATAAGAAATCAAACTATATTCTGTGAGAATGGATTTGTTCATCTGAACTTCAGATTTGTACACATTTGAATGGATGCGATAATGAATAATGGGTCATTTCTCCAGCACCCTGGGACCTAACTCCACTATGTCCAGGTGACCCTGGCTTCTGTTCTCCATCACTTGGAGACAGTCTGAAGCCAAGGCTTGACCTACAGTGGCTGCTCACATTCTTGTCCTTTACTGTCCAGACAAACAGTCCACTCTTGCTGGTGGCTTCACTATTCCTATTCTGAATGAGAGGAGACTCATGCAGCTCTTCTCCAGGTCTCTGTCCAATGCCACTTATCAAGACTGCAAAGATGCTTTGCTAGAAAGGAAGGAAGGAAGGAAGGAAGGAAGGAAGGAAGGAAGGAAAGAAGGAAGGAATAAAAGGAGGGAGGGAGGGAAGAAAAAGGAAGAGACATCCCTAAGGGAGAACATAGAACAATCACCATCTGAAAAGTTACTATCATCAGAAATATTCATGTCTGTGGCTGAAACCGTGCTGCCATAGCATCTACTCTCAATCCACCTCATCTTCCTTCCCAGCACTCAGCACCATCATGTGAGACTCATGTAATTGTTTCTCTGCTCTTCTCTCCCACTAGCTTGTGAGCTCTATGGAAATACAGTATTTGATGATTTGTCAGTACCAACGCTTCGGTGATCTTGGTACTTGGTACAAGCTCTAAATTCACATGTAAAATAAATGAATGAAAAAAAGAAAAAAATGTAAACTTTACAAACCTCTAAGTCTAGAAGTACATTGTCAACGTGCAACATGGCACAAGAGTTAATGTTTAGAAAGGTAATTTTTATTTCCAAAATATGTTCACATATGCTCAGAACTCCATTTCATAAGATAAGGAATTGAACTTGATATTCTAGAATGATTCTTATCTCAGATAAACAGAAACATGTTTATCAATAGAAGGAATAAACTATTTGTTTTAAAAATTCACTTAAGTAGAGTTAAGTCCCCAAAGACACCAGAGAAATGAATTATTATTATTTCACCATTCAAGTATGTACCAATCTGAAGTCAAAATGAACAAATCCATTCTCCTAAAATATTGTTAGATTTCTTATTTTTCATAGACTGCAAGTACCTCTGGGAAAGATGGCAGGTATGTGTCATCATATTCCCCAGAAAGTTCAATGTAAAAGACTGAAAAAATGAGCACAAAATTGTGTTTTTAAAGTAATCAGTCCACAAGTCTATACTACAAAGTGAAAAATTTCATGTTCATTGTTAAAATTTACTATAAAATAGTAGTCAACAATATACATCTTTGCTTTTTTTTCTGTTAACTGATTCTTTCAAGACCAATTTTTATATTGTTGGCTTAAGTTCTCATTTAACCACAGTGATCATTGCTTGTAAGGTTCCCATGGTTGTGCTAATATTCACTCACTTCTCCCTACTCATTCAGGCATGAGTCCAACCTGCTGGAAGGGCAGGAGCACATGAAATCCACATGTTCTGCCCTGTGCAGCCAAAGGTGTAGTGTCAAGAAAGTGACCAAGAACACAAAGGCACATTCATTGTTTGACGTGGGGAGGGGCACTACAAAGGAGCTTGACTGTGAAAGGGGCTGGAGAAGGGGCTGTTGTCCCAGGGGTCTGGTCCTTGTCAAGGAAGCATCAGAGTACATATTGACCTGATGGAAACCAGGAGCTGAGCCAGGTAAGAAATGGACAGGAACACGCTGGGAGCATCTTTTTCTAGTCTGACCTATACCTTGCCTATTTGACTACCTATACTTGCATTAAAAGTAACCAAAATGCAGTTGATAAAGAATTAATTAAATGATTGATTTACTTAAAAATAAAGCATTTTTAAAACCTAAAGGTAGTTCATCCTTATTACATTTAATTAAAATTGACTTATGTAACAAATTCATATTTTAATACCAAATAGTATTTTTTATTAATTTTAAACCTCAGTTAGAAACAAATTTAAAAATCATGTACTTCTGAATTATAAAATTAGAATAAAATTGAGATCAGGAAAAAGCAGAGCTCATTAGAGAATGCTTTTTTGTAACTATCAAATTATCAGAATTTGAACATTGGCAACCTCATAATCTCCTTAATTGAAATATAATATATAACCATAGAATTAAGTAATTAAGTAAATGTTACATTTACACACTTTCTCCTAGAGGATATTACTAGAAATATTTATTGATATCCATTTGCCTTGTACTTTTTAAGTAGTACATATGTATTATATGCAAATATATATGTAACTATACATAAAATGAGATATGTGTGTGAGTGAGTGTGCATGTGTGTGAGTGTGTGTGTGTGTGTGTGTGAGTGTGTGTGTATGTGTCTTCACATTTTCCATAAGGGGCAATAATAGAAGGACCCGCATAAGGTGATACAATATAAAAGGACAAGAGAATAACATCAAATTGTAATTAAATGCTAAATATAATATAATCAAATAGCAAAATAACATATAAATAAAAAAATGCTAGGCCATTGCCACAGGTGAGTTGCTTGTTAGACCTCATTCCATCATAACAGTGTGACCTTGAATATGTCAACTAATCTCTTTCCTACAGAGGACTCCCACATCATAATGAGGAAATTGAGCTCATTTTCTCTCAACCCCTGAAAAACTCTAAGAAATGTCTAGAACAGGAGTCAGCAAACTGCAACCTGCAGGCCAAATCCAGCCCTTGCTACTTCTGTAAGTAAAATTTTACTAGAGCTCAGAAGCACTTCATTTATGCATTTGTCTATACTGCTTTCAAAAATGGCCGGATGCTACAATACAGACCAGATGGCCTGTAAAACTAAACACTGTCTGACCTTTCATGGAAAAATTTTTGCAGACTTTAGCCTTGTTTGACAAATATTCCAGGTATTTGGGAATAAGAATAATTAGCAATTTTTCTATGTACAGGTTATTTGACATTATGTACAGGTTATCTCAGATAATGAGTCAGAAGTGGAGATTAGAGGATCTATAGATTGGTGAGCAGGTGGTAGTTAAAAAGAACATTAGAGGCCACAGTGGGCATACAATCCCAGAGATGTTTGTAGCCCCACTGCATGCGTATGCACGCTGCCATGGTGACTCTTAGGATGAACTCCCCGTTTTTATTTCCAGCTGTAATAACAGTTTTTACACATGACACTTTCTAAATCGCTGGCTGGCTTTTTATTATAGAGCATGTTATCTCAAAATTCTGCAGACATTAAATATTAGAAAATCAGGCAAACCCCTGGAGAAAGTAGAATTTTGATAGAGTAGTAAATAAAGGAGAAGGAGATAGAGACAGACTTGAAATAACTTGGTATGGCATTCTCCCATGCTGGGATGACTTCCACACAGCTATGGCAAATATTTGGTCTCCAGTGCACTTCCCTTCCAGGGAATCTTGGATGAAAACTAGAGGAGCAGATGGGCCTTGGGGTTTATTTTTGTGCAATTTCAGTCAATCAGGAAGGCAGACAAGCTGTTAAGAATGCTTTACTAACTCAAGCTGGGACACAGGAATTGCTGGAAAATAGACTGTGTCTGTAGCCCTTTCCCTGAGAGGTCGAATGTTGGCCATCAGCCAGGGACATGGGCAGGGATGTGCAAGGTCAAGGGGCCTCACCTGTAAGTCATTAGAATATGGCACTCAAACTCCTTTCCCATTATAAGCAATTTAGAAAATCTTCACAAAACACTGCCTCTTAAAATTATAGAACCTTGGTCATGTTTTCTATTGCACAAGTATTGATACAAGCCATGCCAGGAAAGCTAACCAAGAACAACAAAGGACCCAGAACCAAGCAATGCTTTCTGGGTAGAAGTCTTAGCAACTACATGGCATCTGTGTATTAGGGGACAAGCATCTTTGAAGGGCACATTCTCAATGGCTTGGCTCAGTGACCCCCACACATTCAATTCCTAACTTGGGCGGAGGGGACAACTTTACCTCTATCTGCATGTCTACCCTGCCTCAGATTTGGTGACATCCCTCTTCATAGTCAGGAGAAATGGAAGAGGTCTTGGCAAGACCTGCTTAAAAAGGCAAATCCTGCTTCCAATCA
Source organism: Urocitellus parryii (assembly GCF_045843805.1). NCBI lineage: Eukaryota > Metazoa > Chordata > Mammalia > Rodentia > Sciuridae > Urocitellus > Urocitellus parryii. The sequence continues at coordinate 8,747,163 of NC_135533.1, forward strand.
ACAGGCTCCAGCCCTGTTCCTTAAGACAAAAGCTATGTGGAATTAGAAGCTGAAGAGTCACAGTAATTCCCTTTTCTGGTTTTCTGAGAATTAGGGCGGCTCCTTTCAATTTGTGCAATTTCAGTCAATCAGGAAGGCAGACAAGCTGGTCTTCTGTCAGCTTCTTCTGTTCCATTCAGGGTCTGGAGTCCCATCTCAGTTCTCTAGCACCACATCTTGCCTCCTACTCTTCAATTTCTTTGCGCTGTCTGCTCATCCACATGCCTGATGATTGCCTATCATCTTCTCCAACCTGACTGTGCACCAGCCTGTTACCTCTCTCACGTTTCCTCTCTCCAACCTGCTGCTCGCTATGTTACTTTCCTGATAACCATGTTTGCTTGCATTCCCAGAGAGATCATGCCTTTGATTACATGGCTTTAAAGATAGAGGGAAAACAGCTCAAACAAATGAATTGTTATTTTTGCACAGCCTGATAGATATTTCAGGATTGGAATGAAATAACAGATGGAGTCATGACCCAGGTTCTTCCTTGAGTAATCATTGAGATTAATTTAGCCCTTCATGTTTTTATAAAATTATTAGTAGCCTCTTGATGGCCAAGAGAAGATGTAAATAAGATACAGCACTTGTACATTTCAGGGACTTTATTCCCACCATTGTGGGCTTGTTTTTCTCTGAAGAAAGGAAGGAAGGTAGAAAGGAAGGCAGGAATATTTCCCTGGGATGCACTTGGAATAACAGTGCTCTGTCTCATTTTCTCAGTACACATCACTTAAACAGGTGTTATTAATTTACCTGAGGAATTTGCTAACTTTGACCTTCCACCATAACATGAAAAGCAAACACAGGTCACTCCTCACGTCCTCTGTGGAACTCTCATTCCCCCAAGCACTTCTCAGTGGAAAGCCTATAATCACTCCTGAAGGCCAAACCTTGTTTAAATTTAATTTGCAGTTTAGATTAAGTGCTATTCAAGCAGTATATTTTTCTTCAATAACATATGGAAAGTGTAGGGAATAAAGTCTTTTTCTTCTTATAATATCTTTTATAATTTGTTTTCACTTTGAGGCAATTTTATAAATTTATGTCCACTCATTTGTTCAACTTATTGTCTAATTAACATTTTCTTGGACAGTCATAGCTTTCAGAAGTAGCATTAGGTTGATTTCCCCAATATTACCAGTGGTAGATAGATCATGACCCTTAGATTCAAAAGTCTGGATTTTATTTCTAGCAACATAAATTTGGGAAAAAATTATTTAATCCTACAATATGCACAGTCTCCTTAGTCATTTCATTTTTTAAAAAATACTTTCCCAGTTTTGAATCAGTTCCATGATTTTTGAAACCATAGCAATATTAAATAAATGGTTCAAAAACATAGCTAAGGTACAGTGGCACACACCTCTAATCCCAGTGGCTTAGGAGACTGAGCTAAGGGGATTAGTTCAATTCCAGCCTCAGCAACTTAAGGAGGCATTATGTAATTTGGTGAGACAGTGTCTCTAAATAAAATATAAAAAGGGCTGGGGATGTGGCTCAGTGTTAAGCACCCCTGGGTTCAATCCCTGGTACTCAAAGATAGACAGACAGACAGACAGATAGGAAGGTAGATAGGTAGGTAGGTTGGTTTCAGGAGTATACTAGAAAAGTGTTTGTTCCTCCTTAGGGCAAAACCACCATTGAGTCCTATTCCATCTGCTGTTTTTTAGGTCTTCAATGCCGTCATATCATTCTCCCATTTTTAAGGTTTATACATTGTTTTGTATATGCCTTGCTTCAGCTTCCCTTGATTACTCTTTGACACTAGAAATAATATATGTATATATATTTCCCAATTCTGTGAAATTTCATTCAACACAAAGAAAAGAAGGACCCTCAACAGAAAGATCACTCAAAGTTCACACAAGTCATCACTGGTATGATCTTCACAGACTATTAACATATACACTCCTACAGACACTCCTTTTAATATATGCATACAATACTATGTAAGTGAACAAAGTCTCTGAAACATACATGCGCTAGAGTACATATACATGCATTAACTCTAACATTTACATAGGCAATAGAATTTAGAGTCTGGTCTTTAACACATTTTTTTTGGCTCAATGATCTATCGTAGAAGTTTACACATAGATATTGCCACACTTTTATGCATCTCATTTTATATGATGATATATTTTATTATTTATACCAGGTTCTGAATAGCAAAGTGAAGTTTTTTTACACAGAAAATACAACACTGTTATATTACTGGTAAAATAGATCATATAATTGGATTGAGAACTAATTTTTCTCCCTTGTAGTCTATGGGGGGATGGATTTGGGTTATTTCCCTGGACTACCAAAGGAAATATCAGGGAGAGTGGTCACGGAGAGAAGTTCAGTTATGTTGCTTTCAAGTGCTACTTTAGGAAACAGCTGAAGATGGTGGAACTGAAATTGTCAACTGAACAGATGTACCTTATCTGATATGCAGTGAGAATCCCTAAATAAAAGAAAGAAAAAGAAGAAGAAAATCCAGCCTCTTCCTTCCTCTTCCTTCCACTGTCTTTCCTGTTTCCTACCAGATGGAAGTGACTCCATTTATTTTTGGTTCATTTTCTATTCAATGAGACGAAGTCCTCTGTGCTACTCTCTGCCTTGTAGTAGCTGAGAACATGAATGAGGCAGCTTCCCAATTTGTATCCCAGCCCTTTCAAAGTAGACCAGCATGAATGGAATGGGTAGACAGAGGTCATTAAAACAAAATCAGTAAATCAAGGAGAAGTAATAGCAGTCATTATTGAGTATGCATGTGACAGGTAATTTGTTAAATGTGTTGAATGGATTACCTTGCTGAATAAATTATAGTAGCACTTTGAGATAGGATTGTTACCCCCTCCTCCTTTTTTTTTTGTCCCAGGGATTAAACTCAGGGGCACTCAACCACTGAGCCACATCCCTATCCCTATTTTGTATTTTATACAGACAGGGTCTCACTGAGTTGCTCATTTGCAATCCTTTTATCTCAGCCTCCTGCCTATGCTGGGATTATAGGCATATGCCACTACACTGGACTGAATTGTTACCATTTTATAGACAAAGATTAAGACCTTGTAGATTAAGGATACTAGAGTTGGGACAAAAAAAAATTAAAAAATTAAAAATGAATTGTACCTGATTACAAAGCCTATGGTTTTAAGGTCTATATTGTAAGGGCATGTTATTCATGGACTATGTGGATCTGATCATACTGAAATTGTCAGTTTGCTCTCTTGACCTCTTGGGACAATTTACTTGAGGTGATATCCTTTATAATAGTATCGCTGAAACTCTAATATCTTCTTGCTATATCAGTCTTTTATCCTTCACCAGAAAGGAAGAGGTCCCTGCAGTTTTAAATGTGTTCTCAGAGGGACCTATTCATAATTAGTCAACTGATATGTCTAATTGAATATGCTCACCAAAGTATACCAACTTTATCCCATTCATTCACCCATTCCATGCATAGTCACTTACATCCTCCTTTAGTCTTTCTCTCTTTACAATTCATTTTCTTCACAGTGGCCAGGCGAACCTCTTATAAATGAGGATCAGATGATGCCATACCTGGTCATCCTCCCCCTGCTTCATTCAGTCTGAAATCTGAGCTCCACCGGGGCCTGAGAGGGTCTGGCCCTCGTATAACTCTAGTGACAGTTTATTTCCCACCTCCACTGGGTCACTGGGCTCTTGATTCACTCTTCTTTATCTTTTCAGACCCACCAAGACACTTGCTAAAGAGGTTGGCCACACTCTCTGGTTTCTAGCCAGAGTTCCCTCAAGAGGTCTAGAAGAGACAGATGAAGACTTTCTTTCTTCCATCACCCAGTCAAAGGCCACCTTCTGCTTCTGTGATCTGTTCGTCTAAATTAACAGCCCAACTTCTGCCTTCAAATTCTCCAGACAGCCTTGCGATTCTACCCCACTGATTCATAGCACCAATGACAATCTGAAATGATCCTGCATCTTGTTTTGAAATGTGTTACTTTTCTTATTGAGCACACTATAAATAGCATGAGAGTGGGGCACCCATCACACTTATTGACCCTGTATCCCCAGGGCCTAAAAAACTGGTGGTTAGTGTGAACTCTGTAAGAGTTATTGAGTCAATGAATTGCTGACAGTGACAAGCAATAAATCCACTTAACAGTGAGCAAGGCAAGATAGAGCCAATTTGACTAATCAGACATATGCTTTATCTGTGAAGCTTTAATAGACTTTTTGTATTTTCCATTTTAAAATCTGTATTGCAAAAGAGAGTCTGCTCTATGCATTGACAGATACATAGATCTACTGTGTCCCTGATAAGAAAGATCATCCCGCTGATCTTTATCAACTTAAAATGTCATGTAATTTGAAACCCTTGAATTACCTAGAGTGCTTGTCTAACTCATCAATATTTACCTCTAAAAGTTTTCATATATTATGGCTCCAGATAATGAGTTTTGTGAGTGATAAAGACATAGGCAATTCTGAGTTAGCTCTTTCACACCCCACTTTAGTCTTCAAAAGAAGTCTCTGGTGTTTCTCAAATTGTGTTTTAATTCTGTGTCATTGAATTCAGTATCTCAATATTGTCATTTAATCAAAATTGATTTATACATTGATCTTTCTGCCATACGATGATTTCTTCTTGAAGAAAGGAACATCTTTTCATTCTCAATGTGCACATAGTAGGAATTCTTCATATATTTCAAAAAAATACTGAACACAGTCTGTCAATAGTTTATGGCAATAGAGGAGTTCAATATTATTTCCTTAAAATTCGGTTCCAATTTAGTTTCTTTTTTTGTTGTTCAAATAGTTTAGAAAAATCCATGAAAGTAGTATAGCTAAAAATTCAGTCACGTTTGCAAGAATCATGGTTGTAAATCAAATAGGAAATTGTCTGGTCTGCATGTACCAAGGGCAAATTACTTTGAGATGTAGTTCAAATTTTGCTGGACATTAAACAGCTGCAGCATATTTCTGACAGATGGTATAACAGATGAATCAGTTTCAAATTATCTACTAAACTGTTATATACTATAGAAGAAAAAGATTTGTGAGACTTTTTAAAAAATAAGATTTTGTCTCCTCCAAATTGATCTCCTAATTTCATAGAAATAAATCCTACAACATAAAATAATAAAAATCAAATTTATACTTTGTGTAACCTGGAAATGCTTTTGAAATTTTAATTTCCATTACCTCATGCAAAAAAATGAAATAGTTTTTAGGAATAGACTCAATACTCAAAAGCCAGGCAGAGATTTTATCCCTAAAACAATGGTGATAGTAGTCTATTTTTTTCTAAACTCAAATTCTACAATCTAATAAACAGGCAGAATTACCTAGCAATTCTAATAAACAAATAATTTGGAAACTGTCAAGGTCTATTGAAATATGAGTCAATGAACTTGAGTAGTCTTTAAGATTTGATTGACAGTCTTCCTTTGGAAGTGACTCTCTTAGATTATCATTTGTTGGTCTTCTGGTAATTGTCACATTTTGACTCTACTTTCATTAACTGGTTCATTCAAGGACAGTATTTAACAATAAGAAATAATATTCTTATACACAGTCAAGTCTACTTCCTAAACTACTTGCCCTAGTTTAAATAATTGACTAAAGTGCTCCAGAAAAGTCTCCCCCAGTGTCCCTGGCTTAAGTCAATCAAGATTAGTTCATGTATTTGATAGGTACAAAATGAAGACTGGAACACTGTAGAGTTGGTCAGAGCAAGTCTGCAGTAGAATGTTAAATTAATTTAAAATATTTATGATAAGTTTAAAAAATTAGCCTAAAGAATATTTATAATATAATCCTCATTATATAACATATTTATAGATATAAAATTATTTGAAAGAAATGTAAACCAAAATGTTCATCATATTTGTATGCTTATATTATTAGGTTACCTTGGATTTTATTTTTTGCAGTTTGCAATGTTCTTTAATTTACAGAGATTTTTGTTGGATATGAAAAATCCATAATCTTAGGGATAAGTGTCCACTGATGCAGTGATGATATGCTCTCCTTTATTCACCTGACAATTATTTAACGAGTGCCACAGCAGTGGTAGTTCAGTGAACATCACAGTTTTATATTAAATCATAAAACATATAGTTGAGGATGGTGAGTTGTTACAAGCAATAATGCAGCAGGAGGGGAAGATGGGTTTGGGAGGGTAAGGAGTGCTCTTTCAGTTAGATGTCCAGGAAACACTAAGAGACCAGGCACCATTTTTAGTAGAGAAAGAAGAAGCAACCAAAGGTTTGTCCAGGTCCATGCATTGGTAGCTCTAGAACAGGTGAGAAGTCCGGGAACAGGGGCAAGGAGGGCATCTTCAGCACCTCTCTGAGGCCTGCATGAGGGAGCAGAAGAGGACTTGGAGGAAATGGCAAGGAAGAGGTCAGGGAGATGCTGGGGTCAAGGAGGAGGCAGGCTGGGTGGCAGGTGAAGGGCTCTGTGAGGTTGTGAGGAGTTGGGTCTTAGTGCTACTGATGAATGGAAGTCCTCCACAAGAGAAATATGATGTTTTCAAAGTTCACTATAAAGGAAGTAAAAGTTATTGAAACAGTGCTGTTTTCTACCTAGAAATTAGTCTATTTGATTTCTACATACAGGCCACCATTTGGGGTTATAACTGTAACTCAAATTAACTTCTTGTTTCCAATGTTTATGGTAAATAAAAGAAAGTGAAATAATGTGTGTTTCTCTGGGCATAACTTCATCTTTAAAGGTCAGTATTAAAATACCACTAGCTTATTTTAATTTCTGTTAACCTAGCATTCATTCATTTACCTCAATTCTTATTGAACCTGTTAAGATTTTGAGTCAAATATCATCTTTTGAAGTGACAACTAGAAAAATCTCTCTATATCTCTCTCTCAGGAATCTGATTTGATTATTCTTACAAGTACCTTCAATAACACAAGAACCTAGTGTTGGGTAGGACAGGAAGATGCTTTATCTCCTTCTGTGAGGGCTCATCTCCAGTAGAAAGAAGGCACACAGCTCACTCTGGCTAGCACAATAAGAGTTAATAAAAAGACTGAAAGGGAAGCCAGGTGACCTCCATCTGAGAGAATAAGGACAATTTTTAGTTTTAATATTTTAAAACACATGGGACATCAAGTGTGTTACTTTTTGTCACCGTGATCAAAATACCTGATGAACAACCTAGAGGAAAGATTCATTCATTTTGGCTCAGAGCCTCAGGGGTCTCAGTTCCTGTTGGCAGGCTCCAAGGCAGAAAACATCATGGTGAAAAGGCATGCCAGAGCCAACCTGTCAGGACATGGCATCTGGGAAGCAGAAAGAGTGTGTGCTTGAGAGTGAGCGTCACCTAGGCCATGCTCCCATTGACCAACTTCCTCTAGCCATGACCCACCTGCCTACTGTTCACACCAGTAGTCCATTCAAGTCAGTAATCTATCAAATGGATTAATCCATTAATAAGCATAAGGTTATAGCCCTAATATTGGCTGGAAGCCCCACCTTTGAATCTGGTTGCATTGGGGATCATTCTTCAAAGTCTTTGGGGGAGACATTCCAGGTCCAAACAGTAACAATGAAAAAAAATCACTACATAGAATATGGCAGCAAAGAATGTCTCATGCAAAATCAGTATCACAAAAAGGTATAAATATGGGAATGTATGGTATCATCATAAAGGAATGGGACAGATAGAATTGAAAACAGAACAACTCAAAAATAAATGAAACAAAAAGCAAAAAATCAAAATCTGTTTTCTCTAAAGTGCTCTTCTTCAATTTTCTCATGGATAACTGGTTATATCTTAAATCAGAAGTCAGGAGAGAACCTCCCAAATCTACCATCCATTAAACTAAATTCAGTGTATCTCCATCTCTTCCCAGAGAACTCAATTCTCTATTCTTTTGCAAAAATTATAAAAAAATATTAATTCTGTTTTCATGTGTGTATATAATTAAAGTCTGACTGTACCCTGTGTTGGTAAATACATTGGGATAGACCCCAGGATTTTTTTCCTTCCATATATTTAGCACATAGGACAGTAAATGGGTACCCAGAATGAATGATCAGTGGAAGGAAAGAGGCTGCCCACTGAATTCACAGAACAGGATGACGGGGCTAAGTTGTGTAAATCATCTCATTCGTTCCTTTTTACTTTCCATGTTCTCATCTATTTTCTTTATGAATTTTAATTGCATGAGTACTAAGTCTAGAGCCAGTCATCTTTTTACTAAGGCTTCACAAGCTAATAAATATCATGCTGTAGATGTGGATTGCATTCTGTAGGCATTGAGAAGCTAATAAGATGGTGTCTTAATAGGATGAAGGGATAATATGATGATATCTAGTCATAATCCTGGAAGAAGATGAAAAGGATAGTTTGGAAGATGATGAACTTGGTTTTCAACCAAATATGGGGAGAATTTAAGAAGAGAGGCAAAAATGACTGAGATTTCTAATGCCAGTGACTAAGTGGAGTCCTTCATTAAGCAAACATGATAACATATGGTATTGGCCTCATTGACTTTGATCACTTATTTTAATAGGATACATGACTCATTTAAGAACATATGCCAAGATTATTTCTTCACACTCCAATGATTTCCTGTTTTTTGACAAAAAATTACCAGTCACAAGTTCTATAATCCATTTTTGGAAAAAAGAATTTGCTTAACTGGGGAAGAGAAAGCAAAAGCTGTTGGATCTGCAGAAACACCCTGCAGACTTTAAGATGCTCGCTGATCTCCTTTCAGGCAGACCTGTCCAGAGTTTCCCTCTAGCTGCATCACTCAGGGTTGTGCCGACAGGGTTCCATACAGCGATACTTCACGGTCGACTCAGATTCCCACAGACATCCCTCCAATGGTATTCCATTCCCAGGAACATTTTTCCATGTGGGGTACACTGAAAAAGGAAGGTGGCTGTGGAGTGACACCTCCCTGCTTCCGATTTCGGAGGGATCTTTGACTATTTTTCTCTCATCTTTTCATCTGCCCCTTTCTATGCCTCTGTCTTTCAAGACACACTTTTCCTTTATTTTACATAGAAATGCATTTTGTGTCACTGTGAGCCCTTCTATCCAGCATCAAGTCTTTAGATAAGCAGAACTGAACTCAACAGAACTCCGGTCTGAAAGAGAGGTGAGGAGAGGGCAGTCAAGTTCAGAAAGCCTGGGTCAGGAAGGAAGGATCAGTGGAAAGACAGAGGCCAGCAGGCAGGGAGCAGAACCCGGGAGGCCCAAGCCTAGGAGGCCCTCTCCTATGTTACTGGTTCTTCACAGCCAGCTGCACGTGGAAAGAGAAGCTAGATGATCTCTGAACTTTCTCACAGTTCAGAGGAGATCCTAGGCCATCCATGGATAGGGAGAAAGGGAGGAGAGAGGGCACAGGCATGAGATGATCAGAAGCTATGGAAAGTAATTTGATTGATATGCCAAGTGAGTTTGGGGAAGTGGGAAGAAAAAGACTTTGAAAGTAAATAGTGTGCTGAGCCTTGAAAAGCACGTGGAGAATTTGCAATCTCATCTGGAAGGGAATTGGGAACAATTAAGGGTTTCTGAACAGAAGAATTACAGAATAAAAGTGCAAGCAAAGTTATAAGAAATAAACACTCTTTGGCTTTTAAGCTTCCTTAGGGAGGGAGATTCCCAGAGAATGAATTCCAGATGGGGAAAGAAAATGCATCTTGAGAAAACAATGTAATCAGAAATAAATAGGAAATGGAGGCAACCTAATCCACTGAGTTCTGTATTGCCAAAGTTCAGGCAGCTACCTAGAGACGGGGAAGTTGTTGGTTTTACATCCTGAAATAAGAAATAGAACAGCAGTAATGAAAAATAAATGAGACATGTATATTCATGACTATCGTAGTGGAGGGAGGGCAGCAGTCTCATGGAAACCACTCCATTGTATTCCCAACACCTACATTTTACCAGCATTTCTGAGCCTCATTTAGGAACTCAGGTTCTCATTTCTACTCAGACACCAACCCTCTTGACCAAGTGACAAATTCATGTTGAATTTCTGTCTTCCCTTCTGTAAAGTAAGATTCAGAGACACTTTCATGGCTGGCATTATCAGGATCCATAATATCATAAGATGTTCATGAGAGTACAAAATTTAAAAAGCTAGCCTATTCCTTACTGTAAAGCAATTCTTGCTTAATCATCTCTCATATTAAAAAAAATTACACTTTTCTTTATTTTGTGGTCTGTGGATGGAACTCAGGGCTCCACTGCTGAGTTGCACCCCAACATCTCTTATTTCAAGAAAATTACAAAACATACCTCTTTATGCAAGTGTAGATTTATGGCAAAGTACTGAAAGAGAATTCTTCCACTCTCCAGGCTGAGAGAATTTATTGTGATCTAGATGAATCATCAAAGCAATAGATAATGACACAGCCTTCCTTTGTCAATAAAGCACAGGACACGCTGCCATCTCTGCTCATTTGAACACAGCCAGATTTTCAGGAAATTGTCATCCATTATTTCTACCTGCACAGCACAAGTGGTTCATTGTCTGGTTACATCACAACAATTGTTCTTTTTCATGAAAAATAGATATTCCAGAGATATGAATTACTGCCTCACTGATCACAATAAGGAACTTTTTATTACTTAGCCTTGAAAAGAATTTTGCTTTATGATTATTTCATCCCATTTTAAAACACTGAGTACACAAACTGTGGGGTGGAATAGAAATAACCCCAAGACAGTGCCCTATGACCTGTATTTAGGAAGAAGATCAGAAACTGCGTGTTACAAAATGAATTTTTAGCACTTTTAAGAAAAGTATTTCTGCATTTTGTATTACAATGTTTCTTATAGAATAAGACCTATAATTTCATATATGCTAAGAACAGGGAAAGATGGAGGAAATAAATCTTGGAAAAACATGGTGTTCAGAGTGAGTAGACTGTGAATTATACCTGGTCTACCACTTATTATTATGTATTGTGGGGTCATACCAATATCTTAGAATCCCAGTTTTAGCTTTGGGAAAACTGCAATGAAAACAAAGTTAATAAAATCTTACATAGCTCCAATAAGAGAACTTTGTTTAAAGATGAAATTTGCAAAATGGGAGCACGGTAGAGATAATAAATATTTCTTTCTGGATAGAATTTTATTTTATTATTATTTTATACACATTTCTATAGTAGAGTGTGATTTTTCAATACACGTATGTAATGTATAATGGTCAAATAAAAATGATTAAGGATATGGGTAAGATTTCAAAGTTCAAAAAGAGATATAAACGCCAACCATAAGACACCTTCAATAAATATTAAGTGCTGTAATAGCAATAACAAAGTTACAAAAAGTCATATGGGTACCAAAGTATAGGATAACTAATGTTGTCCAAAGGTAACTATCTCTCATATAAAGAAATTACACTTTGTTTTGTGGTCTGTGGATGGAACTCAGGGTTCCACCACTGAGCTGCACCCCAACATTTTCTCTTGATTTAAGAAAATTACAAAACATACCGCTTAATGCAAGTGTAGATTTATGGCAAAGTACTGAAAGAGAGCTCTTTCACTTTCCAGGCTAGGAGAATTTATTGTGATCTAGATGAATGCAACCACTGTGCTAATGAAGACTTCAATAAAAGGAGAAAATAAAATGGCTTTTGCACTGTTAAAGTCATATACCAATATTAATTAGTTTCACTATTATAACAATAAAAATAGTGAACTATTGTATATTCTTAAGAATTCTTATCATGAATTCGCCTTAAAACTCAAGGCAGTATTAGATATCTAAGAACAATTTTTGTAGGTAGTTGAAAATACTTTTGGACTTTTGCATCTTTATGTAAACCAATGTGTAATATTATTTATTTTACCAATTTTTAATTTTTATTTTCATACAAAATACACTTGGATTCTAGAATTTCATTGATATTTAACTTGAAAAAATTATGTATCAACTGGTGAAACCTAGAATATTCTTGCATATAGCTGTCCACTTTATATTCATAGCGATAATCATTTTTTTACTAAGTATATTCTAATGTAGGAGTGCACCAACAAGGCAAATAAGCCTATTATTGAAGCCAATCAGCCTATCATCACTGGAAGACCCCAAAGGACAGGAGTCCCTTCTATAGTAACTGCAGTGAGGTCTGAGTCTCCCGTAAATAGTACTGTATTATTTGAGTGCTTCAATAAATCAGTTTACAGACTCATTCTGCACACTGTTACATTTTCTTGATACAGTTTCTGACTCCCTTGCAAGCTAACTTAAAAAAAAAAAAGATTTGAATCATATGTTTTCTATTCGTTCATCACCTGACATTCCATATTTCTTGTTGTTCAGAACATAAGAATATGCACATTTACACATTTCTCTAAGTTCCACTTATTGGTTAGTGTTATTTGAAACATAATATAAAAATGCACTTGACAAGTTACCCTGGAGGTGACACAGCAGTTTGCAAAGAGAAGTATGAACATCATTTATTCATGGCAGAGCAGCATTCCCTTTTTGATTTGAGTTTTCTAATATCTTCAAATGTCACTGTATACCAATAACAATTTATTTTTTAGTGGCACAATTGGTGAAGTGGAAAATATTTTTCCTGGATTTGAAAGAGCACATACATTCACACATACACTCTTGAGTCCATGCCGGTTCAATATATAATTTCACAGGGCTTGTAGACATTCTCTACTGTGTCTGATTCATCCCTTAGTTTTATGGCCAGCAGACACTGACATCACCAATGCTAGATACATATTTGTTGAATGGTTAAACATCCTGTATTCCTATCTCGTGGAATAAGGGTTTGTGGGTTTATGAACATGAGCTACAATTATATTCTCATCACAAACCCCAGAAATCCTGAGTTCCATTCCATCTCAGGAGAATGCCTCCCCCCAAGACTCCCAAAGATTGAATTCTGGGGCTTATTCCTTCTATCAATTGCACATGTGATTAAAAAAAAATTAACGGGGATAAGAAAGTCTTTGAGAAATTTAAGCTAGATGGGTTTTTTTCCCCCTGAACTTGAAGCAAATTTAACTTGAGTGTCAGCATTTTTTAATTAAGAATGATCTTTTACTTTGAGATGATGAGAGTTAATTTTAAAGGAAAATAGTCTTGAGAAAATGGTATGTGGTTTTCTGAAAATTGCACTTCTTAGAAACAAATCATCTAAAAAGTATTTCTTTCCATCCAAAACTACAGGGGCAGAATAAATAGCCTTTCTTTTCTAACCCCTGCCTATACCTGCTACATTTTTCATCCAAGATTTCTGAAAAGAACTGCAGAGACACTATTTGACTCTATGGCATAGCAATAGAACTATCACAAAGAGAGGTCATGGTTAAGGTCAGTGCTACTACTGTGGCCAGCTAGATTTAGTACAAAAGAAAGGAAGTAACAGCCTGCATTATTTAATTTTCTATCTCATTGGATAAAAGCTATGATATGATGTGTGCAATCCACATAGCAGTCAGCTGCCACACATTGTTGCTGTATATCCATGGTGGGCAAAATTGCTATGAAAAATGACTCAAAAAATATACTTAACTGACAGTGTTTTTTTCCTTGGATGGGAAAATGTTTTACCTTTTGTTCATTCTTTGTGTTTATTACGTGTTTGTATGTGTTAACACTATATGTATCTCAGTTTCTTCCATTTCTCTTACAGATTTAATGCTATAACTGAAATGTCCCTGGTAGGAACACCATTTGAAAATGCCATTAGCTCCTGAGAATGAAGACTTTGAACACAAGCTTTCACAGGTGATTGGCTTGGGAGAAACAAAAGGGGACATTAAAGTAAGAGACATTAAACTTTGGAGAGACTAAAGGTGTCTTGGTTGGAAGTAGGAAAACAAATATCATCATATCAATCCCTGAGCTATCTATTGGCAAAGGACTTTCTACATGTCCACCAAAATAAATAAATGAATTAATGAATGAGTAAAACTAATATAGAGGTAGGTGGTATTTTTCTCACATACCTATAAACTATTAAGCTTGCCTTTTTATATGCTGAGTTTTAATGAGGTAAGATCCCAAATATATTAATATATGCAGAGTCTTACCCTATTTCCTACCCACCCCAGCACAACCTCTCAGTATTACGGATAACTCTAAAAGCAACACTATAAGGGAAACTGGTGGCTGAAAGACAGTGCAAGAGAGAAGGTAAATACACATTCTAAAAGAGGGAAACCTTTGGTGATAAATCTGGGTGAAAGTAGTTTGAGTACTAGACAATGTTTTCCAAGATCAATGAAAAAGAAATCAAATTCTACTTGTATACCCTTTAAGGAATTTCTGTTGCTTTCATAATACGGAGAAAATAAAATTCAAAGCAATTTCAACATACTCTGACTATTGTTGCCTAGTTGTATGTAATTGAGTCTTGAATGTTGAAAGTGAGATCATTCTAATATTTTTGTATAATATTTTTTTCTTACTGACTTAGCATGTTAGTATCTTCTCATGCATCTTTTATACACAAAAGCTTAATTTCTTAATAGGTCAACAAGGAAAGACACAACTGAGTCCAGATAATGATTATTCATATAGTTTTTTTAAAATTATATAAGTTAATAAACTATCTATAATGTTTTTAGCTGAAAGGTAAAAAAAAATAAGTGATATGATCATTTTTATTCCTGAATAATGAGTGGAGTTTAAAAAGACTGTATAAATATTTGCAAGGGAAATCTTTCTAAAATAATGAGATATCATCACAGATTTTCATAGAACATATTTGTTTAAAAAGGAAAAATCTGGCATTGCATAGTTACCTCAAAAAATTTTAGCAAATGACTGTAGCACTTGGATAGATCTACCTAACACAAAGGCACAGGATGAAGCTTTGGTCAGAATTCTTACACAACTTTCCCACATGAAAGGCAGGTTCCACTAGCCCTGCATGGGTCCTGGCTCTGTAGGCGAGTCAGGCAGGCCTGCTGACCTCATGCACTTTGCAAGTGTCCCCTTGATTCAGCCTAATTCTAGAAAGAATCAAAATTTGAGAATGAGTTTCTGGCTGATGGTGAATGTCAAATGAGAGTAATTAAAAAAAAAAAAAGATAAGATTTAAGGTTATAAACAAAAATTTATACCCGTTTTGCATGTGGAGAAAAAATTAGGAAATATTTAATCAGAATTTAATCAAATATTTAATCAGAAATATTTAATCAGCATTGCTATGAGGAAAAAAATCTACAAAAGTCCATGACTGAAAGTCAGTCAGAGTAAGTGTGTGTGTGTTTAACTAACACTCTGATTTAATAGGTAACATTCTAGTTCTTAAAATATGTAGGTACCTTAGAGTACACTCCTTAGAATAAGTAATATATAATTACATGCTTTTCTTGAATAAGGATAAAAGTAGGTTGGCATAAAGGTAAAATTTTTATTAACTTGAATATATTAATATTCAAAGTCTTCCAAATAGTTAATTTTAAATTTACTAATATATTTGGGAAACAGATTAATTTTCTTACATACTAAGATTGAGGTGGTACCACATTAAAAATGTAAAGACAATTTTATTATTATAAAAAAATATTGAATTTACTTCCAAGTTAATACATATAAATATTTAATTATGCTATCTTTTTTTTTCAAAAAACATGTTCTTTTGAATATAAAATTGAATGAATCAGGAAAAACTACCCAGTCATAATGACTGTATATTTCTGTCAGTGCAATTTTTATATCTGGGGAATCTGAACTAAATAATTAGCTTTTTATGGAAAATATAAAGTTTCTGTTACTTAATTTCTCAAGTAATATAATAAGTCATAGAGTTAGGAAATTTTTATAAGGCAATGACAGAGAAAGTACAATAATTATAAATTTCTAACTATGTAACCTCCCTACAGTCAGAAAAATGAATTAGACATCAAGTTCATTGAGACATAACTGGGGTCAGTTTTAAGACGACAGCAAATTATGGCCTTTATAAAACAGAATTCTCAACTAGTGTTCCTTGGAAAGCAAGGCAACCTGGCTCACAAAGCCCTCTGGACGTACCCACATATGGCTGGATCTTAAATGAAGAACTGATCAGTGGCAGAGCAAACTAATTGAAGTCCTGAGGATTTGACCTTAGCACTAAAAAAAAAAAAAAAAAAAAAAAAAAAAAATGAATCAAGCTTATCTGTTTTCACTTGGTTGGGAAAAGCAAATGGAGTAGTCATATAGTTAAATGTAAAAGAAATAATTATGAGTGGTTGAGAATGTTGGAGCCCAGAGGAAAGACTATGGCGACATATGAGATAGTTCAGTCCTTCATTCCAAGGGAGGAAGGAAGGTAAGGTAGGGATAGAAACACGGAGAAGTAGATGTTCCAATTGGAAAATAGGAGAACAAAATGAAATCAAATGGAGACTTCATGGAGATCAAAAAAACTAGGAGCTTATGAACATCAGATTGGTTAGATATTAGTGACTCCGATTGAACTTGGGTTGTCCAGGTCATAACTCAAATGCTAACCTCTTGGCTGAGCCAAACTTTTCCCTGTGCAACTGGATGGATCTTGTGGTGGGCTGATGATGAGGACAATCCCTTTTAAGTTCCAGTTCCTCATAGTCCTGAGAGTATGTGTGAGAAAATGTCTTCAAATGCCAATAAGCATGGCCTTTAATTTTTTTATTTTTATTTGTTGGTGGTGGTGAGGAGGGAACCCAGGGCCTTCTGCAAGCTAGATAAGGGGGCTTGATCATTGAGTTATTATGCTCCAACCTAAACAGTACCTTTCATCACTTCCTGCTAACAAGCTACTGTCTGTCTGATCTACCCCAAAGTTTCTGGGTCAGTGATTAAAGATGACATGTAAACAGTCTCCAAACTAAGTCAGTAATACTAGAAACCCTGTTTGAAATCCATATTCTACCTCTACTAAGCTTGAAGAGTGTTTTTTTTTTCCTCACTGAGCATCCCCCTTTATTATTTAATTCAGATTTTTCTCTGCAGTTTCCTTGATTCATGGTTTCATCACCTCTTTTCTAAAAGAGTTTTAGTTCATCTAACAGGAGACACAAATTTGTAAAACACTAACGGTTGCTTCATGAATATCTTGCTGTCTGGTATAGTTAGCTTTGTTTTAAGTGCTTTGTATTAAATGATATATGAATAGCATTGACTCTGATGAGGGAAAAACAAAGCCTATACACAAGTTTGACTTTTCATTAGATGATGTACTGGTTGAGAGTGAAGGCTTTGGCAACCATCCTATAAAGCTTGAGTCCCAGCTTTACCACTTGACAGTTGTGTTACCTTTGGTAGTTTTTACTTTTTTTTTCCTCTTTTTTTAAAATATAGCTTTCTTTATATTCACGAGTATTGGCAAGAAAGCATTTGATTTATAGGATTGCTATTAGATTTAATAATCATACAACATATATATGTGGTACATGCCTGTATTTACAGTATAAATGTATAAATAAAATGCATGTGCATGTATTTATATATTATATACATGTGATTATTTATGCATATACATGATTAAATGTATGTCCAATATATGCATATATGTTTACATGTAATTATACATAATTGCATTGCATGTAGATGGAAAGGTTGAGGAGAGAGAGAAGGAATGGAAACTTTCATGACACCTGACACATTGTGTGTATTCCCTATACATCAGCTTTAGTAAGAGATGATCATAAAAATTAAAAGAGACCCAATATCTTTGAAGCAATCTACTGGTGACTTGTAGTAAAGTGGGTGAATTATAGATTTGCTGAACATAAAGCCTAAAGCCAAAAAAAAAAAGAAAGAAAAAGACTATAAAACAGAGGGAGATCTATTCAAGAACTAATTCAATTAGAAACTGATTAAATCTGAAAAGTCATCTCATCTACCACCCATTTTGGTTAGAAATCTTTTAGCTTTCTTGTTCAATAGTCATTTAATCTCTTATTGGTCAAAGAGTTGATTTCTTTTAAGAGCTCCTTGTTAAGCAGTTCCATTAAAAATGTTTTTCTTTACATTGAAAAGGTTTTCATTACATTAAATTTAAATCTTCAAAAAATGATGCAGTACAAACTAGTGCTAGAAAATGGTGGTATGGAATTGAAACAAGTGTACATTAATGGACTTTCATCTTTTTCTATCATTATTCTTTAAATTGCCTTTTGGTTTAATGAGAAGAACTTATGTCTAAGGTGGGAAAATTTGGATTTCAGACCCAGTAATGATACCTAAAAGCCATATAGACTTGAAAGCTGTACCATGGGTGTCAATAATCTCATCTTTGCATCTTTGAAATAAGGATGGTTATTTTCTGGCTAAAAAACAAAACAAAACAAAAAAAAATAGGAGGGAAGAAAGAAAACTATGCTTTGTAAATTGTGTTTACCAAGCTTTATAGCAGGCAGTTTCACCCACTGAATAATTTAATGTTTATTCATATTGGAGAGATATTATCAAACACATTTTTATGTTAAAAAATTCCATAAAAGTTCAGTCAATCCCCTATATTTAAAAAGCTAAGAAATAGCTCATACTTTTCTTAAACTGTACCAGGTCATCTGTATGTAGAGTTTCTTGTAGAAAATTTTAGGAATCCATGTTTGTGGGAATCATTGCTGGGCAGAGGTCACATTTGCATTGCTTACATAGCTCACTTAAAAATTTTAATAAGTATTTTCCCAATTAATGTATCTAAGTGACAAACAAATTGAGTCCAAGATGATTGCTTTTGTCTTCAACTCTGTTTTAAAATATAAAAGAAGTCTTTAAAATACATTATTTATTTATTGGAATTAAGCATTTGGAAAAAACTATATAATAATGATTAAGGAATGGATTATAAAACAAATAAAAATATTCCCAATGTTTTCCTCCCAAGGAGTAAAAGCAACTATTCACTAAAAAAAAAAAAGAAAGAAAGAAAGAAAAGAAAAGAAAAAGAAAATCAACTCATTTCAAATCCTTTTTTGCAACAGAGCACACTGTACAGAGACAGGGTGCAATGGAACTATCCTAGTCTAAGTCAGAAGAGTCAATCCCAGCCTATGTTCTTAATCTCTATAAGGCTCTTCATTCTTCTGTAAAGTGTGATCAAAAGTCTGCCTTGTGCATCTTCTAAGTATTTTGCAGGTATCAAATCAGATAGTACACATGAATGTTCATCACAAACAATAAAAATCTATACAAGCATGAGGCTTTTAATTAGCCATGTGGATAAAAGTATCATTTATATATATATATATATTTTTTTTTTTTTTTCTCAAAAGATCTAGGACATTCTAAATGTAAGCAGTGAGCATCAGAGTCTTTCCAAGCTCTTGGGTTCAGAGATGAAGAGACTAAGTTCCCTACAACTTAGGGACTATGGATCAAGAGCTTTAGACACAATCATACCCTTTGACTTGTTAAAATCACTCCTGGGGATTATTTTCTACAGAATTATCCCAAATATGGGAGAAAGGATGAAATGAAACATCATTTTGTTGCCTGATTATTTATAACAGAAAAATTTTTGAAATTAACCAAATGTCCAACATTAAGCACAAAGCTAAACTACATAATTTTATTTTATCATTGAAATATTAGAACCATTCATTTTTTTGACTTTAAATTATATGATTGGAAAGTGTTTTTGATCTAATAATAAGTACAAATAATCAGGAGAGAAGACTCTAATTACAAGTAGGTAAAAGTTCATGAAGAGGAAAAATTTAAAAAGTTATTAATCATTGTCTTGATTGGTTAGCAATATTACATTTAAAAAAACTCAAATGAAGCCTCATTTCTAAGATTTTTGTTAGATCTCTTATTACTTTTCTATACTAATGTAGACAATAATCATATAATAGTAAGAAGTTATATCAGTCACAAATCATATCATGGCTGAATATAGGCAAAACTCAAATATTTCTAATTTCCTTTTGATTTTATTTGTTATTAAAATAGGAAAATGTATGTCAAAATATCCTCAAAATACAATTTAGAATGTATAATTCATACTTTAATTAATGTATCTTTTTTACTAGTGAATGAAAACAAAATGCTTTTCTTATTTCTCCTCATTGTGTTCCCAACATTAATTTAATGTGTCCTTAATTTCTTTTACAAAGTTAATTCTTAGGATCTATGCATTTTGTCAAGATCAAAATCTAAATGCAGGACAAATTAGCCCTGTACAATAATGAATTAACAAGATCTAAGAAAGATACAATGTATCTCCAAATGATTAGAGTAACAAAGTTCCTCTCTGCTCCCTTATGGGGAATGACAGACAGTCTTTCATTGAACCCCATTATCCTAATGAGAAGATGTTCCACACTTGATCATTGCCCAAAGGCTGGAGAATATCTTGTAACGAGTTAGTTTAGTGCCAGTGTTTAATGAAGAGATTTCATAATTATTGAAACCACATCTGTTTGAGTAAGGAGTCTCTTCCCAGATCCATGTGTCCTCTGCTATTGGTGAGTGGCAGAAAGCACAGACCACCAGTGAACTCTGGTTTCTCTCCCCTGTGAAGGGAGCCTTGTGCACCAACGGCAAGAGCTGCTGCTCTCAAGATACTTGTAAGAAGGTGAAGATAGAATATTGTGTGACCTGTGTTTAAATCTTCCTTAGTTGCTTGATGGCTTTGTGATCCTGGACAGCTTGCTGAACTCTCCTTTGCCTCAGTTTCCTGTTCTGTAAAATATATGGATACCAAACTCACGATGTTGTTGTGAGGACTAGGTGAAATAACAATTTAAAAGCTCTTGGATAACACCTGGAGTAAGTCAGGACTAACTCTGGGCACACCAGCACTGGATACATGTGTAAATAAGGTGAAAATTCTTGAATCCGTTTCAACCCTTAGTGTTGTGATCAGGTCTGCAATGTAGTAATACAGTGGTAATACAAAGGGCTGAGTCTGTTAATGTTGCTATGCTCTTCAAATAATCATTCGGTTTCTCTGACCCACAATGATGTAGAGCAAGCAAACTTGAAACTCCAAGTTTGTTCTAATAGAAAAAAAATGGGGTAAAGAATCAAATGTTCACAGCCTGATCATAAAATCATCAATGTTTACATGATGCCAATATGAATGTAAGCTCTCTATTTACAGAGGAGACATTATATTCCATTAAATTTAGGTCTCAAATTTGAAAAAGTAGGAGTAACAAGGCTATAAGTTTTATGTGTTCTTTGGAAGAAATGTCTATGTGCACAATCAGACCAGTAGAGAGGCCACTTGCTCTCCAACCCCACCCCACAGAGTCACAGAGCTATGTTCCCCTGGAAATACTCTCAAGGAACATAAAAAGACTTATGCAAACAAAAACAAGATAAGAACATTTATACTTGTCCTATAAATGGATAGTCAGGTCAATTTTCCCACAGTGTTTCTGTTTGACCCGGTCTTGGGGTACAGGTCTCTTGGTGGCTATTCCCCATGGTTTGATTCGGAACTGTCGGGTCAACTTCATGGGCATTATTCATCAGTGCTACTAATTGAAGGCCATGTATTGTCACTTTACAATTTTATTCATGTCACTATATCCAGAAGCTGTGCCATGCATGCTTATGATTTTCAGGCAAACACTTAAGACCCATATTCAAATAAACTGTCACAGCGTAGGCAGGAGAACAGAGAACAGGGTGGGTTCAACTAGTTTCCCAAATGAGTTTTTAGTTAAATATAAAATATGCATGTATAATTTGATCTAATTATTAGGGTGTAATAAGAAGCATTTAAAAATAAATTCTAGGGATGGCAAATATCCCTGGTAAATCAGCCTACAGTTTTGGCTTCAGAAAAATGGCTTCTACCATATCTGCCCTTTGTTTGCTGGTGGTTGGTTCTGGTGGGGACGAACATGCTATCTTGTTAAGCCCCATCATATAATTTCTCTTTGTATTTCCTCTGGATTCTGTCATGTGTTCCCCATCGTAATAGAAAAGGGGAATTCACAAGCATTGTTCTTCACTTATCAAGTCCACTACATCAGAGTTGATAGCATACTGACTGGTATACCAAATTTAATTGTGGATTTCAGATTTTAAAAAGTGACATGAAATACCAGGGTTTTGATGCAGATGTCTGAAAGAACAAAAGATTCGCTATTTTCAGGCAAATATTTTGCTACAAAAAAAAAAAAAGATCCAATTTCTAATGACTTCTGTATTTTAAAAGAAAGAAGGCTATTCAACTTCTGGAACGTCAGCCTCCATGGTGAAGTTTGAACATTGCACTGTGAGGATACGAAAAATGTCTTGAAGATATTAACACTGAAAATCAATGGCCTAAGGAAACTCACAGTTTCCAGCTAAGTTCCAGTTCTCTCCTAAATATGTATCCATTCCCACCCTGGTAACCTCACCTGCACTTGCCAGTCGTTGGTGAGGCCCTCTCCTACATGTCTTACTTGTGGCTAATCATGTTTTTCTTTTCTCTTCTTCTCTCCTTACTCCTCTCCTTCCACCCCAACCCTTCTCATGCTGCCATCAGCCAGACATCTGGTTCTTCACTTTCCTGATTCTTTTCCTCTCTTCAGGGTGCCCTAAGCCCAACTCACACTTTATCTTCCTAAAATGTTGGCTTAAAATCATCATCTTCTGCTCAAAACTTTATAGTGGCTCATGAGTACACTTTGGACAGCACTGAAAACTCCAAATTGTCTTTTTAATCTTACCACTGCCCATAAGTTATCTATTTGAACTTTATGATCTGATTAATCTTGGCTGTTCCTCCATGAGTCATGAAGATTCGGGAAGAATATGCTGGTGCTGAAGCCAGAATTAGACAGGTAGTCAGTATAGACATGTCAGGTCGGATCAAGGAGGCCAATTTTGAGTGAGTCTGGAAAGTTGGAGCCTGTCTCCTGAGGGATTGAAATGTTAATTCCTTCAGAGCCCTTCCTCCACCCTTATCACAGACCTCTGCCTGCTTCAACCTGTTGCTAAAATAACCTGTCCCAGGAGTTGCCCTTCCCTACATGGAACAATAAAGTTGGTGATTAATGTGTCCTGGGCTGCCCTATCCTGCCCTTCCCCCTTCAGCCACCTTTTGGCCATCCTACAGAGCATCCCTGGGCCTAGTCACTTATGCAGGAGGGAGCAAGATAAGGGGAAGAGAGCAGGAGAACAAGGAAGCCTAGGACATATAAAAAGGGCAGAACTCTTCGCTCCTGAGGATACCAGGATCGCACCTATGGCCCCCTTCTCCCTCCCGGAAGAAGTCTATGTTATCCCTTTTTAAATAAACCCTGCTTTATATGCTTGCCTCGGCATGATTCTCTAATGTTTCAATCTTCAACATGTGGGGAAGCAGGACTCCTCACTGATAACCAGCATTATCAGTGGTTAGTGGTTGGGGGATAGATTATGGGAAAAGTACTTCTAAAAAACTATTTAAGTCAATGGAAAATGACTTTGTACATCTATTCCTATTGTATATGGCTGCTCTGCTAGAGAAATAAATATTATTTATTTAGATTATGGGGAAATAAATGAAAAGAACAAAAGACTTCAAAATAAGCAGTTGATAAACCATGGAAGTAAAGGCAGACAGACAAAAAATTCCTCCAACTGACTCATTGGGAGCACAGCCAAAGCAAGTTTCAATATTTTTTAATGCAATCTAAAAGGAGAAGAGAATGCCAGCTGATAGTTATTATTGTTATTATTATCACTACCACAACGTTCTGTAATGGTTTTTTAGTGGGGAAACTTTATTACATGACTTGAAAAAGAGGCCAATATATCTATCTAAATGAAGCACTTTATGGATGGAACACTGCTGTTGCCTCTTATTGGGCTTCTTCCCTCCAATGTCTTCTACATTCTAACTGCCCTCCAAGTCCACCCTTGGGTCCCCTCCCCATTCCTGAGACTGACCTACTTAGCCTTTCCTCATCCCCTCTCCTTTCCTACCACCTTCTGTATTCCTTTCAACCCCATGTAGCACTCAGTTTCAGCTGATATTAAAGTCCACTTCCTGTGTCCTCCAGATTAACCTTGAACTTTGGGTATACGTATATGATTTCTCTTCTCCCATGCTAATTTCTGTATCAGAGAATTTGCAATTGCCTTTTGATTCTTCACCATGGAGCTAAATCCTTTCTTTACCCCCATAGGAGGAGCTAACATTCTTTGTGCTCTGTCTTTTCTAATTTGTTTGCTTATCTTCTCTGACAATTTTATTGCTACTATATAGTTAATAAGTCAATGAAATGTTTTTTTCCTACTATTTGTTTATAATATGTCAAAATCTTTTCAAGTGAAGTATAAATATACCAGACATCTTTGGAATTCTCCTGTAGCTCTTAATACCCAGCACAGCAATGGACACAGAGTAAGTAATAAAACATGTCTTTTGAGTGATTTTTAAAGCAAGTTGTAGAAATAAAATCTGACTTTATTTTTAAATTTCTTTATGGTTTCTTGTACATTATTCTGTTACTTAAGATTGCTTTACTTTTCATCACACATTACTTGATTGATTTTCTTAATGGAATATAAACTTAATATAAAGCTCCCTCTACTGGTCCTCTTTAACATACCAGAAGAAAAGTTAAAAATATACATATTTTCTAAGTCATCATATATTAAGGAAAAAAACCCCTTAAAGCTCAATAATATTATTAAGCTTATTCTTTTTCTGTGATCACACCTGTATGGTCTCATTCCGAAGAATTTTTTCTACTATAGTTCTTAATTCTTCATTTCTGCAAATGGGACATTTGATTTCTCTTCTATCTCAGATTCTACTGTGGTTAATCCTGTAGATGTCAACCATGCTGATGACTCTCCTATTTGCTGGACAGCAACATAGCACAGTGACTGAGAGCTAGGCTCCCTGAGCCAGACTCCCTCTCTGCCCTTAGTGGCAGCAATTAACAGTCAAGCTGCTTAGTACCTCTTACCCTTGAATCCTCATGAAAGAAATGGGGATAACACTGTTTATTCCCTCACAATACTGTTGTAGGTTTTAAATGGTCAGGTAAAGCAGGCATCACAAAGTTCTCAGACCCTCACAGACCATGTTGATGCCCCCTCAAAATTATTCCTGGCAAGTCTTTTTCCCAGTGTCTGCCTTTTTTTTTCTCCTTTTCTAACTTTCTCAACTTGGCCATAATTCTGCAGCTGATACCCTTGTGTCCATCTGGTTCTTCCCAATGGCTTTTTTTCTGTTGCAGTCCCCCGTATTTTTAAGTGCCTTTCCATTTAATTAATAGATACCATCAAACATGGCTGACTGTGGAAAATGATTGGCCAATTCCTTGAGGGAAACCTTATGTGTGAGTGGGTGCAGATCCTCATCCTAGTCTTGTTCCCTCAGTACCCCCTGTTTTGTTGGAGACGAAGAGTAGGCATTCAGAAAATACTAGTTAATTTAGTGATAGTAGATTTCAGAATCACACCTGCCAACAAAGGCACATTTCCTCCAAATTATATATATGAGTTTAAGAGCATATCTATAGATATGAAATGTATAAGTTATTCACCTTCAGTGTAAGTTACGTGTGTGGACCTGTAGACTGAACCTCTGATCCTATGTTCTGTACTTGGTGAAGTATGTCACCAACCCTGTGCCTCAACTAAACAAATAGATGCTGTGCTTACTTCTGTTTCTCATCTAATGAAAGATTATTTAAATTGCATAATTTAGCCTGATTCCAAATTTTTAATACATACATACATATTTGAAAATATCTTTAAACACATTGAAATGATATATTACACAATGCATATTTAAATACATGTATATTTCAAATGAAGTTTTAAAATCTTTAATATAAGATCATATTGACTTATACTTGCTAGAAATGATATTGCAGGAATTTCTAACTCAATGGTAAAGTTAAAAAGATTAAAAAGAAAGATCAATGCTTCTCATACAATTCCAGATTGTTGAAATCGCTTACAGTGAAGGTCATTTTAATAGCAATTTGTTTTGACCTTCATGATATTTTGGAAACATTTCAACATATTTCCAAAAAGACTGTTTCAAATTTAGATTCCATGGTTAAACATCTGGGTTTCTTTCTCGGTCCATTTAGCTGCATTTAATATATACACCCTCTACTCCTTCAGAAAATAAAAATAGATTCTGTGAAAAAAGAGGTGAAGGGGAACAGCATTAAACAAAATTAAGGGTTTAGGGGAAATTAGTTTGGACACACTCAGCTTTAATTTTGGAAAACACATTGAGAGCCCTATGAGAGGAGACGTTGCATAGTTTAGCATCACTACATAAAGACAGTTTCAGAACTGTGGAATCCAGCTGAAGTTTGTTCATTTTAAGTAACATCAGCAATATTATAACATTCTTTAGTAGCTAATGTTATTATCTTGCATTATGTAACAGACACTGGTCCTCGGTTCTTACCTTCATCCCATACCACATTTTAATCTGTTCTCTTGACAGAGAACATGTTGATTACACAGGATATACAATGTCTAAATTTCATGTAAGTTATAATCAGTTAGCTCTAGAACTTAGTAAGTTAATTTTCTGTGTTCATAAAATTGTTGTCCCTTCTTACTACTAGATTTTTGAACTAGGCTGTTGAACACTTACCTCTTTAAATTTATAATTTTCCCTGTTATTTTTTCATATTCATTAATGTCAAGTTCAGAACTCTGCATTTTCTTTCTCTTGTACTCACAAGCATTAGCTACACTCCTGGTAGGTTTTTGAAAACTCTGGGAGAATGCATTAATATAAAAATATGGAACATTAAAATGCCCCAGGTTACATGAGGGCTTAGCCTCTGGTCAGCACTAGACCTCAGCTGAGGTCACTATTGTTATTATTCGTGCTACTTCTGGATGTATGGATACTCTTGTCTGCTCCCAGCAGAATACATGAGAGATGATGTAAAGGAGGATATCTGGGTGAGGCAGGAGCTCCACAGATGTATGGCTCTACATCCATACATCTCATAAGATAGATTAACATATTTCCTCACTTGCAGTAGAGTCTAAAAGAATCTAAGCTTCTGCCACCCTCATTTTGTCTGATATACTTAGCAGGGACTATAGGTGAAGGTCAGTGTCCACTTCACCCAGAGATCCCAGCATAGGACATATCTGTCATATCTACTGATCCAAAATATTTCTGGCTCATCTTTAGTATTGCAGTATAATGAAAAAATCTTTTTTCTTTCTTTTCTTCTTCTTTTTTTTTTTTTTTGGTCACCAAAAACATGTATACAGACAACTAGCCTCTTTACTCTCTTATTATTATATGCTTAAGCATAGCAATGGTAGACAAAATTGAACTGACTCATTAAGTAACTATAATTATGAAATTGATATACCAATATAGCCAGAAAGTGAAAGAGGAAAAAGAAAAAAAAATGATTTTATACTTGCACATTTAAAACCACCACACCACAAAAGGAACTATGAAAAGCAATCAGCCAAAGACATGATCAAGAAACAGATCTAGAAATAGAAAACTCTCTTCATACTCCCTTCCTCAGACTCAGGGTCCCCTTTTCTCCTTTCCCAAGTCTTATCTGGCTTCTTTCCCTTCTTCCTTCCCTCCCTCCCTCCGCTTTCTTTTTCTTTTCCCATAACTTATCTCTTTCTCAGTCCTGGATATTCCTAAGGACTGCCCATCTTCATCAGTCGACTACAGGACTAGAGATCATCTACTTTGTCAGATGTCAATTGATTCACTTCAGAAAAGGGCAATAAAACTAAGTAAATGCCATTTAATTTTATTTATGGTCTGAAACATCACTAGTTCAAACAGATTAGAAAATAGGTACTTTGATTTATTTCAGAATCTAAAGTTAGAATTTTAAAATATAGTTTGAATTTTAAAATTTTCAATAAAATGAAACGCATAAATTTAACTATTTCTTTTTGGCTTATTGAATATAATAAAGAAATAATATAAATAACAAAGCAACTGAAAATGATAAAAGAAACAAGAACAAAGAACTGAAGAAAGTAACGTTTTCTCTCCTTCATGATTTATTTACTACATAAATGCTCACTTTGATGGACAACAAGTAAACCTGGCATTACTCAAGTTTGTAGCACTCATAAATCCAAATTGCTGAGGGTCAAGAATCCTGAATGTTTGTTAAACTGAATAAATGGCTACTTACAATGTGGGTTTTTGACAGAGTAGCTATTAGGACAATTGGACTGTTCAACCCACCAGAGACTTCTCAGCCACAATAGAATTCCCATTTCTGATCTCAATTAAGATCCTTCCCATTGTCAGTCTATGGTAATTTATTACAACTTTGGAATTTTTTAGATTAGAATATTATTTGAAAATGTGAGTTTCCCAATTACATATCACAAGTATCTCTTTTTGGTATGAAGGTCCAATTTCAAATATTTGGTTCAAAATCTATCATTTGAAAAACATGGGGAAATCTTTACGTTATACATGAACTGAAGATACATTTATTTCTTATAAGAGCCGTAGAGGTTCATATATAACCAAAAACTTCAGAAAGACAATTCCAAGAAGAGAGAATAGTAGGGCTAGGAAAAAAAGCTGACATAGATATTTTATTTGCTAAGCTCATGGTTAGCAGCGGGGAATGCATGATAAATTCTGAGTTTAACTGGAATAGAAGGTAAACTCATAAGTTGAAATAGCCACAACATATGAAGGTGAACAAGTTTTATCATATGTGAAATGCATGTTTTTACATAATGAGCTTTTATATTATCAGTGCTATAGAAAAAATGATACTGGCTTTGCAAGATCAAAAAAAATAACTTTTTACTGCTGGAGGTCTATTGAAACAAATTTGAAGCAAGTACTACAAAACTGTTTTGAAACTTCCATGATACTCAAATGTAATGACAAATTTTCATAAGGAAATGACCCAGGACTTGAGTTTGCTTCATAATACTTTGGGTCACATAATACTTTGAGTTTGGGTCACATAATACTTTGGCCACTGTATTATGTGTGGATCCTTAGACTAATTCTCTAGCATGTGATAGGAGACTCACTGTATGGGGTGAATATCCAGTACTAAATAATCACACTTGTCTAAAATAATTGGCTACACAGTTATATCTAAATGAAATGAAAATTTTAGTCAAATTAGTAAATTTTTTACTAATTGTTATCTAATATTTAATTGTTAATTAGATAATTATTTGTTAAATATTAGATAACAATCAGTAAATAAAAAGTAAGAAATATACATTGTTTTCAACAAATTATTAAATGTGTTCTAGGTTCCAGTCACTGTGCTCTATGACAGATTTCAATAGTAAGCAGAAGGAAATATTTGAACTAAGGAACTTTTGAAAAGGTGTTAAGAGAAATGGAACACCAGGCATAAATGTGAGTTTCTACTTTACTAACCCACTTCAGTCTGTGCTATTTATGTGAGGTTTCTAGAAAGTTCTCAGGGTTTTCAGATATTCCTCAGTTTAAGATATTAATTTTCAGGCTTCCAATCTGATGTGAGTTGTGTCCACAGGCTTCAGAGCTGCTGCATTTATGAAAGATGACTTTGTTATTTTCCCTATAGTACTTAGGTCTTTGAAGCAGGTTGGGCTCTGTATCCTATATGTTCCTTAAGCATTGGAATTAGCACCTTCCTGGAAACTGAAAACAGTGGACCGACACTCCTGCAATTCTGTGTTTCTGGGTGATCTGTTCTTGTGTCTCCCAACTCTGGTGTGATCACCCTGAATCTTTTCCTGACTTTCCATCCAGGTCTGTGAGAAATTGGGGCCTCCGCCTCACCCTCCACTGTGGTTCT
Organism: Urocitellus parryii; assembly: GCF_045843805.1. Lineage (NCBI taxonomy): Eukaryota > Metazoa > Chordata > Mammalia > Rodentia > Sciuridae > Urocitellus > Urocitellus parryii. The sequence continues at coordinate 8,776,857 of NC_135533.1, forward strand.
GTGGCTTAGATACCACCAGGGCTCTTTTATAATCTTTTATAATCAGCAGGGCCCAGTGGACTCTGATTTCAGACTCAGTTGTCACTCACTAGTGATTTGACCTTCAGTAAATCATTTAACCCACCCGACATTCAGTTTTCTCATCTGTAAAATAAAAGTTTGCACCAGGCAGTCTCTTAACTCACTTCACTGGAAAATGTCATGAGTTTATGAGCACAATAAACACGAGGCTCCTGATGCTTTGGCAAAGTGAGGGTTTGATTTTTGTGGATGGAAAGTTTCTTTAAAAGTAAGCTAACATTTAATTCATTGAAGATAAAAAGTGAATTGATTATAACTTGTCAACATGGTGATCATCTGAAACTAAGGTGCCGGTGGCATTAGGAATGGGAAGTGATGTAGACAGAAACAAAGAAGAGCAAAATGCAATTAGCAAAGTCAATGCAAAAGACAGCAGGAATTCTATCCCCTGAGTCATTTAGTCACTCATTCAAGAAACTTCTAAGAGTACCTAAATATTAGACTCTTGGCCCAGAGGACACAACTGTAAATATAACAGAGAAGACTCCAGTCCTCCCATATTTAAATGGCAGTCAGGAAGAATGTTAAGAAATACTAAAAAAAAAAAAAAAAAAATGGGATAGTTTGAGGTGGTAATAGATAGCACTTATGAGTAAGGAATAAACTTGGTGAAAGAGAAACATGGAGCACAAAGAGGCAGGGTACAGTAATTGGCCAGGGTGGCCAGGAAGGCCTCTCTGATAAAGTGACACGAATGTGGAGACCAGCAATGACTGAAGCCCACCCTCCAGACCTCCTCGTGTAGAGCCTTCCAGAGGGGATATAGACCAACAGGAGATTACCAGGATCAAAGCTGGGATCCTGAGTATGTGCTGGAAGAAGCCAAGAACTAGGAAAGCCCATGTTTTATCTTAGATGTGTCTTTGCAAATATGTAACTACTTGTAGCACTGTTCTGAGAGCAGACTGGGCTTCTTCTGTACAGTCTTGGTAGGCCTGGACTTCAACCTGCTTTACTTTCTAATGCAGTGGTTCTAGGCTGGTCAACTTGCTCAGTGCCTTCTCTGAAGACAGCAAACCACAATTTTCAGCCTTCAGTGGTGTGGAGAAACAGGTACCAACAAACTGCTAATCCATGAATCCATGTTTTGTCTGTTTTTCCCCAAGTCAGACTGTGCAAGTGAGGACATTTGGGAGACAAATCTGCTGCCACATTCTATTTGGCTGAGGTAGGTTTTTTTGCCCTGGTGTTTAAGCAAATGATTACAATTCTTGGAAGTAAAATTCCATAGTTTGTTTGCTGCAGATGCTGGTTTTTCATGATTCATCCAGGAACAGAGATGTCCCAGTGAATCCCTTGTATCGTCCCACCATTGATTCAGTGACAGAAACCCAGATTGCAGATATGCAGTGGCTAGGGACTGTAAGGTGTACCTTATGTCCCCAACCCCCCAAGTTACTGGGAGAGAAAATGCCACATCTCAATTCTCTTCAACTAGACTATAAATATTACCGAATACAGATTATATTATGGGGCTGGGAAAATTGCAGAAGATATAAGAGACACAAGGTCTTCAATACCATTGGAGAAAGCAAGGACATTCTGGAACAATTAAATGACAATGAAAGTACAGGTGATCCTGAATGTGCAGCCAAGAGTCTTCACTGAAGTACAGAAAGAGCAAACCGAGTTTGTGACCGACCAGTTCCCAGTGGCCAGTGGACATATTTATTTCATATGTTACACGTGCATATGGTTCAGATGTACAATGACCTGACTTATAATGGTTTAGCTTCACAATGGTGTGAAAGTGACATGCACCCAGAAGAAACCATACTTCAAGTTTTGAATTTTGATCATTTCAATAACTTGGATGAGTTGCTTGACACTTTACAGTATCACAAAATAGGCTGTGTGATGGATGACTCTGCCGAGTGATAGGCTAAACACGTCCTCGAGCACATGGGAGGCAGGCTGAGCTAAGTGTTGACCTCGGGTAGGTCATGGGGTTCAAGTGCATTTTCCACTAACAGTATCTTCAGCTAAAAGGGGTAGTACTAGGATATGGCTCCATCATAAGTCAAGAACACCTTTACTATTTTAATGACCAAATTCATAGAATGTTGCTTTCAATTTTTGACTAGGAATAAGTTGTGAGGAAAATAGCCCACTAATATCACCAGATGTTAAATGAAATGCACTCAATAGCTTTTCGGGGGTAAGAGGTAATAAAGAAATGTCGCTGCCTTATAATTAATTAGGTACTAAGCTAGGGCGAGGCCATTCTTCCCTGACTGGTGATGATTAACTCCCCAGCTATTAATCATCTAATTGTGCAAATTGATTAACTACCAACTTGTTAGCATTTTAAATTAGCTTTACTGTCCCTCACCTTTTATAAACTATGTAGCTGGTCAAAACATATTAGAACTTTGATTAGATCTGCAATAAGCTCTCCATTATTTATTTTCAATGTGAAGATTCTTCCAAAGGGTTTTAGAGAGGTGATCCCTCTCACATTCTGCAGAGAAAATGGATGCAAACAATAAATAGATGAGAAGAACCAAATTAGTACAAAGGACATTCAGACTAAAGGAAGGACTGATAAATAGATGATTCAAAACCTGGCCTGGTTTTTGTTAGGTAGATATAGATGTAGATATTGATATTTAAATATATAACTTATGTTTGATATACAAATATGGTAGAAAGATCTATACACACACAAAGAAATACACATTCAAAAATAGATTTGTGTGTGTATATTTATAATTATTTATCCATGATAGTAATTGTGAAACACAAATAACATTTAGTTTTTGGAGTTTGGTATAACAGTGTAAGTATGCACTTCCCTGAACTAAACTACCTCTTATCTGCAAGGAAATGCAGGCAGAAAATGAGGAACCCATGTTGCTTTGAAGGGAGAGACATTGTGACCCTTTTCACAGACCAGATTCCAGAAGATATGGATAATTCCTCCCAATTATAAAACCTGTAGAAATTATTAAGAATACAATTAGAACAATTAGCATGGGCCAAGATGACAGAGTTGTCATGGCAACAGGAACTTGAAAGTCTGATGTCAATCAAAAGTCAAGAAGTGGACCTGGGTGGGATTCTCAGGAAACTTCCCTGAGACCCTCAATAAAACTGGGATGCAAGAAAGACACATTGTTTCTCTCCTCTTTAAGAGGATTCACTCTCTTCCTTGAGCTTCCCCTTTCATTTTTCCTTATCTCTTCCATAAACTCATTTCTGTTTCTCTGAGCTGACATGTCTGAAACCTTCCTGAATTGATGGTAAGATTTGGGGTTTAATGAAGGGGTCTTCATGATGCCTCACTTTTTTGGAAGGATCCAGCTCTGTAACATTAACACAATCTTTTCCAGAACATCATTTAAGAAAGTAAAGCCCCGTGGACTATACTGAGCATACTTCTGCTAAGTAGCCCTGAGAGGCCATCCTGTCCTGTGGAGAGCTGACCATAGGCCTGTGCAGTCTGATTCTGCTCACATTGGTAACCAAGAATGGCAGATTGAATTTCGTCACATCTGAATAAAAGCCTTCACTTTAAGATCTTGTTAGAGTAGCTAAAAGGATAGAAAGCTGTGAATTTCACTTAATTCGCAGAACAGATTGTGTAACTGCCTTTTGTCCTGCCAGTTAATAAGTGTTTTAACATGAAGCAGAATTAGAAGTGAGACTGTTTTTCTGGAATATTTTGGTTGGTTTGTTTTTGAAATCCACTCCCTCTATCAGTTTTTTTTTTTTTGAGATACAATCAACAAATAAAATATATGTAGTGTCTGCAGAGATCTGTCAATTGTGAAGTGATTCACACAATCAAATTAATTAACATACCTATAGCCATTATCTGCCTAACTATTGGGATATAAAGATACCTAACAGAAAACATAACCACTCACTAATACATGAGAACAACCAGATAGCCTTCCATTGTTGGAGTAGCTAGGGTTCCAGGGTGCACATGTGATAAATAGCAACTCACCTGCAAGCCAGAAAAACTTTCTATGACCTCTCCTCCACCACACCCAAAGCTTCTTACCTTGACCCATCTGGTCAGACTACCACTGTCATTTCTTTTCTCTAGAAACACATTGTTGATCCATGCATTTTCTCTTTCTGTGGAACATCTTACTCCTAAATCCTATTCATCTAGCACTGCTCAGTGCAGGTATGGACTCCCCAGAAGGCCACCTGCCTACAGGTTTCACTGTGACCCTCTCTTCCACATACTCACAGAGGGCCCTCAGGGCAACACTGGCCACAGCATGTTAAAACTACCTGTCCTTCTCTCCACTTCGTAAGCAAACCTAAGAGAAGGAGCTTTGTCTTTTCGTGACACACATAAGACTCAGCAAAATGCTGGATGACACAAATAAAACCTCCCGTGAGTACTTCAATAGTTATTTAGAAATAAACCAATTACTTTGTTGCCCAAATCAGACATGCTGTTCACATGAGCATTTTCTTAAGATGTTGATCTATATACTCACAGAGTAAATAAAAGTCAGCTGCAGAGATTTTTTTCTGCTAACAATTATAATACATTTCCACAAAATTACTTGGTCTTCTGGAGTTAAAGATATTCTTACATAATGCTGGAATTTCCGGTAAAAATGAGCCACTATTTGTCAAAGATTTGCATGTAGTTAGCATGCTAGCAAAATATGGCAGGTAATTGAGAAACATCTACATAAATCACATCTAGCCTATCCAGATAATTTGGTTTTAGAGTGTATGGATAAGTGTGAGTCCTCAATTTCTTCTGTAAAGAATACAGAAATTGTCCATTGTACAGATGTGGCTTGCAAATAGCCTCATCTCTGCATCCTTCCTGTGGTGAAAGGCCTCCATTTGAGCAGCACTCTCTGGTGGTGGTAAGATTTTGACTGTGATTATGCTTTGACAACAAAATTGGCTCTATTCCTATGAGCATTGATATTCCAGATACAGCACCTAGGCTTCAGTGAGTTAGTTGTTACCTGTAAATTACCAAAATGGGTGTACATAATCTGTCTTTGTACCCTCTGCAGTGTGAAGGACATTGTGTGGAAAGTAATTGGTACTACCAGTATCCTGGGTATTTCCCAAATTTATTCTATTGATCACCTGAAAACTGCTGATTGTGGTTAATAGGCCAATGTTTTCTCTAGTAAATGCTCCTTAATGTATGAACTAGAATTAGAAAATAACTCCAAGTTCAGGTATTTATAATTTCATTAAGAAAAAAAAAAGCAAAAGAAAATGACCTCTCCCTTCCCCTATAATCCTCACTTTCAGAAAAAAACAAAGCAACATCAAAGCAATAATATATACCTCATTATGTTTAATTGGCATGTCTGAGTAGTTTATTAAAAAATAAAAAGGGTAAGAAAATAATATTCATTACATGAAAATCTCCATGATAGGCACTTTGTTAATGTGGAATATTTAAATATGACAGTGGCATTATCGTTACTTATTTAATCCTTATTTATGGATGAGGAAATTCAAATATGAGGTCATTCACAATCCAGGAATTTTCTTATTACACAAACTTAATTTTGGAATTATGAGCGTTAAGTTATAATTTTTAAGAATAGCTATTATCTATATGTTGGCATTTACTCAACTGCAGATTTACTGACATTTCTTTGAAAAATGAGAGAAAGTAGACTTTCATGCAAGAATATTAATTTAAAATATTTTAGCATTCAGTTCATCTAATCTCCCACCTAAAAAATTTGCATAATTGCTTAGCAAACACTGGTTATACAATTGAAAATTGAATAGCACTTTAAAAATAATGAAGTAGTTCAAAATACAGAGACAAAGGTTCACAAATAAGGAAAGCTAAAAGAAAAAAAATTCTATTGCTACTTTTTTCCTACCTTATTTCTTCCTTGAGGCACTGGGAATTCCATACTCTGAAAGTTATTTTGTAATCACATCACAGAATGTTTAAATATAGTGTTCATGTACAACTATCTAGATATTGAATCCCTAAATAGTCTCTAAATTCTGCTGTAGATATTTTAAGAAAGATACTATTTTTTAAAGCAAACATTTTCTTTCTCTATACCAATGATAAACTGCACAAGATACCTAAACATTAGAGAAAGGTGCATATTGTTATTACAAAACACAGTTGCTGAGGTTCTCAAAACACTTCTGAAGTGTAGCTACTGGTTGTTGATGTGTACATACACTACAAAATATGGTGACAATCTAGCCATCAGTGGCTATAAATAATGTTTACTTGTTAGTTTGGAAAGAGGATTTGTGCAGATGAGGTCATACTGGATCCAGGTGGGTCCTAAACATATATGAATGGTGTCCTTCTATGTGGAATCAGAAACACACACAGGAAGTGCCAAATGCTTTGAAAGGGTGGAGGCAGAGACTGCCCACCACTATTTAGAAGCTGGGAGAGGCATGAAATGGAGTCTCTGCAGGGCCTCCAAGGGGCCCCAACTCTACCAACATTTAAATTTCAGACCTCACCTTCAGAAAGAAGAGAATGTAGCTCTGCTGTTTTAAGCCATTCTATCTGGGGAAATTTGTTACTGCAGCTCTGAGTAACTAATACTGTGGGAACATAAATGGCCACATTCAATAGCAGGACTTTCTAAGGTTTTAAGGTCAGATGCTTCATCAGGCACTAGCCTGGAATCTTACTGAGTGAAGAGAACAGAACCAAACCCATCCTTTTTCAAGGCTGCAATTTTCAGGATTCACAAATACATTAGATAATGTTGTTAGCAAATTTATGCACATGGGCAATACTGTAATCCTCACTTAATACACAAGAAAATGCGCTACCCAGGCATTACATTAGATTTAAAAATGAAAAAAAAAAATAAAGCAACATTTACTGAGCCCTAGCTATTCAAGAGTAATATTCTGAAACACATAACACCCAATCACATTTAATCACCAAAGCAGTCCTAAGACTTAAATAACTACAGATGTCTTAAAAATTGTTATAGACCCATTGAGAAAGCAAAGTGGTAATGAATAACAGGAAATTTAGGAAGGCAGCCATGTCCAGGCAATGAGTCTCCTGCAGATGATGTTTACTACATCAGTTGCCACAGTTAGCAAATACAGAATGCACAGTGAAATTTGAATTCCAGATAATGATTTTTAGTATATGTCCCATAGATTGCCTGTGATATATTACACTAAAAGCATTTAATACATTTAAATTTAACTGGACCTCTTATATTTTTTTTCTGGCAACTTTACTAATACAAGACCTGAGATTTGGGAATGAAATATATTAGTCTATAAAGAATTCTGAAGTTTCACACAATAATTCTAAAAGAAATTACCTGGTCATAATTATAGAAAGAACCATATTTTATAAGTTACCTCTTATTTAATCTTTGCATCTTTGTTTTCCCTACAGGATCTGGGACATAGTAAATTCAAGAAATGTCATTGAACGAACTGAACTGACCACTTAAATACATTTCTCCAAACATAGAGAACACTCTTCAAGTAACCCTAGTCCCAGGTGTGTTTATTAGTAATCACTTGTAGTTCATTAATTAAATCCAATGGGTGCCTTATAGGATATAATTCTGTCTCCGTTCTTTGGTTCAATTTATGAATATTTTGTGAGAACTATAATTTTAGTACGTTCAAAAGTAACTAACTGCATCATTTTCCTAGGGCTGCTATAAAAAATACACAAACTGGGTAGCCTGAAATAACAAATGTATGGACTCATGGTCCTGGAGGGCAGTGTTCTGAAACCTCCTAAATCTAAGGCAGTGGTAGGCCCTCTTCCAGCCTCTGGTGGCTCCAGCTTCTGCTGGCCTACGGCTGTATCTCTGCCTCCATCTCCATGTGGCCACAGAATCACTGTTGCCTCATGCATTTCCTCGTCTCATAAGGATACCAGTCAAGCACCCATAGCAATTACCCAACCTAATTTGGTGACTTCTGCAAAGGCTCAACCTCAAATAAGGTCACAATCATATGTACTAAGCATTAGGACTTCAACATGTCTTTTTGTGCCAACACAGTTTAATCTATAGCACTAACTTGTAATATAGTTTTGTCAAAGTGCCCATGTTCTCCCAACACTTTCAGTTGCACAATTTATATAACACATATTTCAGATCTTTAATCCCATGGACCAAGGAGTTCCATCTGCATCACCTGATCTCACAGACCAGCACCAGAATGAAAATCTCCAAATGATTAATGCATTGAGAAAGGAGAATGAAAAGAAATGATTGCTGCTGGTTCTAAAACTTTGCATTAGCATCTATGTTATCAATCTAACCAAATAGAGCAATAATTGCCACTAATACTGCATTTTTTGACACATGAGTGCAATTAAGTACTTATCCCTTCTACCCTTTCCCAGGCTATACATACCTGAAAAGCAGAGACCCTTACGTATGCTGGGACCAATGGCCAATGGTCCCTAATACTGGGTTCAGATGCCAGTCTTATCAGCTATTGATCATGCTGAATCATTAAGAAACAGTAAGTGTTCCATAGTTTGACATATTTACCCAGATTGTCTTTTTCTAAATACTTCATTAATAATAATTAACTTTGTTTTCTATATGAAATTGATCCCCTACCCATTCTATAACAGTTGATACCACATGACATGGTAGAAGACTCAAAAAAAAAAAACTAAACCAAAGAAAGAGATAAGATCTACAGAAAAAGAAAGAATATATAATATTATATATATATATATATATTACATACATATATATAATATATAGTGGGCAGAAGTGAAAAAAAGGCACTCAAAAATATCTATCATTTTTATTTTGATTTTAGAGTTTCTTTGAACATTGGTAATCACTGTGAAAATTATTCAGTATTTGCTGTTACCCTAGAAGGACCATTCTTTAATAAAAATGTTGCAGTTTTAACCTTATATCCAGAACTCAATTTGTATTTATAGGCAAGTAAAATTGATTCAGGTCAGCCCCAGCATGAACTAAGGATGTAGGCGCTTCCCGGCATGAGCTGATTTTTGTGTCCCTTAAGCATAATAGATAATTGCCTTCTCTAGGGAGACTACCAGGGTCTTTTGTAATGTGGAAAGCTGCAGCATTAGCAAACTCAGGTATTTTAAAGTGAGCGAGTAAAGAGGTAGCACTCCACAGGATGATAAATGGGGCAGGAGAAACTGTGCTGACAGCATCTTGGAATAGACAATGGGGATACAAACTACTAAAATCAGAAATGTGCAACAAATCAGAGGCACCGACTCTTTGTGGACAAACTCAATGCCTTCTTTCTGGTGAAATATCTAGAAAAAAAAATGTGGCGCATGAGTATAATAAAGCAAGACCCCCAAATCTTTCTTTTCTTTATGAATTAATTAAGGAAATCAATCTTTGAAACCAGATAAAGGCTGATCTGACTTTTCTTTTGGCGGGGGTGGGGAGCACTCACTCTTTCTGAATGGTACAGCATGGTCAATAGCTGGTAACACTGGCATCTGAACCCAGAATTGTAGTGAGTCCAATAGATGTTTCTATCAGCATTTTGACATTTGGGTCACCTCAGGCTTTTAAGCTACAGTAGAAGCCAGCACTCCTGGAGATGTTTAACTGGGACTTATGCTATGGAGATATTTTTGGATAATAGTTTGTTGCTTTTAGTCCCTGTTTTATAGTTGAAAAAAAATATTTTTCTTTTAAGAGCCAAACAAAACTAAACAGCTTACCTTGCTTTAGGAACAGTACTGGTGGTGGGGTCGCATGGGAAGCGCATGAGAGCAGGAACAGGCTTTACACAATCAGATGTCTTTGAGAATTGGAATCAAAGACAAATGAGTTCTATCTTTTCAATTTAAAAGAATATATTGGGATAGGAAAGCCAGCAGAATAAATTTAACACAATTTTCCTATTCATACATATGAAAATACCTAAGTAAACTCCACCATTGTGCACACCCACAAGAACAGGGTCTTAGTTTGAGTAAGATATATTCTAGGCTTGTATAATTTTATCAAAATGGATTCTATCATGTATAATTAAGAAGGACCAAGAAAATAAAATTTAATATATATGTATAAAGACAGCAAACATCTAAGGCTAGGGAATGAATGATATTATGGCAAAAATTGCAGATGTATGGTCTGCATATGAGGTGTCCCCCAAAAGTTTCTGTTAATGCAGAGGTGAAATGATTGGACTGTGAGTGCTGTACCCCAATCAGTCCATCCTAGTTTGAAAGGACTGATTGGGTGGGGACTGCAGGCAGGTTGGTGTGGCTGGTGGAGGTGGGCCGCTGGGGTGTGCCCAGCAAAGCTGCACTCCCTGTTCTCTCTCTCTACTTCCTAGTTCTCATGTCCTGAGCAGCTTTCCTCTTCCAAGTCCTTCCACCATGACATGTTGCCTCATCCCAGACCCAGAGCAGGCCAACCGTGGTCTGAGGCCTCGGAAACTGTGAGCCCCAGATACACTTTTCCTACCCTACATTGTTCTGGTGAGGTATTTTGGTCCCAGCCAGGAAAAGCTGACTAACACAGATGTTCTCAAAGACCCTAGGGCAAGCAGAGGTATTGGCCAAAGTGGTTTTCTTTTGATTTGTTTTAAAATCTGGGAATGTGCTGGTGAAATGAAATGATTTCAAACATGATTTCAATTCAATCATTTGAAATTTAGAAAAAAGGCAAGATTTTTGTTTCCTATTCTTTTATGTTTCTCTCACTTTATTCCTATATAAGGCTGCTCAGGACATAGATGAGAACTGCTAAAATTGTCTTCTCTCTGATCAGCGCCCTTCCTGATGTTTCCAGCACAGCTTTCCTCATGCATGTCATGGTGTATTGTGTTTCTTCACAACCTCAGCAGATGTGACTGTGGGGCTGAGCTTCCAAATAAAGCAGAAGCTGAAACCCAGGAGGATGGCAAATAGAGGGGCAAAGGAGGGTGCTGGAAACCAGAGATCAGATGCAAGCCCCCTTGCTCATTACAAAGAGCACGAAGAGGCCAAACTCTTGGAATCGGAGAGCTGTGAAAAAGATAAAGTACTACTTTGGGCTTCGGCATTGATTAGGGAGCAAACTAGATTCAATTTAACATGAAATAGAGTGGTTTAATTTTAGTGAGAAAAATCTTCCCGAATTCAGAAGCATGTCTGAAGTCAGACACTCCCTGGTACCAATCATCTTGTGAAGATAAAAACTCCACAGAAAGACATATTCGGCTTCAATTAGTAAACCGAACCCAAGTGCCAAAGAAGGACACACTATTTTCAGGTAGTAAATGTGAAGACACAAATTGCACCCCTAACCTTGGCACATCAGGAACTAGAAGAGGAGCCCATGAGTAAGTATCTGTCATGGAAAGCCAATAATGAGGCAAAAGCAAACTTCTGGGGAAGAGGCTGTTATTTTCCTCTTTTATGACTTGGTGGTGGAGAGAGAGGGAATTGTGTTGGCTGGTAATGAACTATCCAACCACACAACGAGTACTGAGAACTCTTCTCTTCTTAGCCAAGCTGTGACAATTTCAGTATTAAGCCGAATGATAACCAACGGTGTCAGCCAGGGACTCAGGGTTATTTATTGCTCCTTAGTTGTAAAATTAAAACTTGCTGTTTTTCATCATTCCGTTGCTATTTAAATGAGCACAAAATCTGGCATCCTTCAATCTAATTAAACAGAAATGGGTACAGGAATAGATGTTGTTTCCAGTCCCTGAATACCAACCATCATCTCCCTGACTTATCAGCCTCCAAACACTCCTCAGCACCCCTATGCACAGCTACCCAACAAGACACAAGTCTCCCCAGCAGTAAGGCCACAAACATGCCTTACAAGCTCCCAGTCTTTATGTTCAATAACCTTCTCTCTGAAATTAGCCTAAGCTTATCAAGAGAAAAGCAGAAATTCAATTTATGTCATTGGTTTGTAGACAACTCATATGGTAGAATTGGAAGAAAGCACTGAGATTTTTTTTAATATGTGACAGTCTAAATATTTAGTCCAATCAACATGTGCCGTGATGGTTTACTGCTCTGCAGATGGTAAACAAAATGGACGAGCATATGGAATATTAAAAGAACACCTGAAGCTGGAGGCTTCTGAATCAAATTAGGACTGTAGCTGTTATTATATAGAGGCTTATTGGCTGTGGTCTAAAATGTGTTTTCTAACTATCATCAATTTGTTCAACATGCAGAATAAGCATCAGAAAGGAATTTCAAGTGAGTTATATAATCATCAGAAGGTATACTTTTCCCATTTTGTTAATGCCATTGATCATCCGTGTAACTGAGCAAACTACTCACATCATTGAGCCTCAGTTTAATTAACTGGAAAATGGGGATAAAGCTTTACTGAACTTCTAGAATCACTGGGGTAATTAAAAAAAAATGTCAAGGGCTTTAAAGGGTACCTGGCACAAAATGTACTCAAAAAATTAGTTTATATTATGTCCCTGTTCCTCTCCCCATTATCATCACTACTCCATGAATAAAATGAAAGTGAGCTAAATAAAACAACATTTTATAGTGAAATATTTTGTGGCAAACTAATTCATATCTCTCTGCATCTTTGGGTGGATCTCTTCCTGTCAATTTAAAATGAACTGCACTGATCTTAAATAATATGCAGAGCAGACAAAATTATTCTAGCTGCATCACCCCCCTCTAGGAGGTACACACAGTTGTATGACTGTGAGGGATAAAGGGAGGAGATTTCACAACCAGTCCAGGACAACCAGTCTTAGGGTTTTTCCTCTTGATGTAAACTCCTCTCCTGAATATCCATCTTCTTGAATATCTTTCCAGATGTCACTGGGGCCCCTATTTATTTTCATACTTTCTTATTAAATCTTCTAACTGCATAATAGAGGTGTGACTATCTGTCTGTTATAGTCCAAACTCCCAATCCAGCTTCACTTTCCTCCCCAATGAACCTTTTTTTCATGCTTAAAGATTGCAAAGTGTGCTCACATAGCCACCTCCTTTAATCCTAATAAGCACCACTGTTGATAGGCAGGTATTAGAATTACCACTCTTACAGTCAAGACAGGAAAGCTGGGACTTGCAGACATGAAGTGACTCATCCCAAGAAGCCCAGGTAGCTCAGAGATAATAAATTTCTAACATGAGAACCTGGTTACCTGGTCAAGGGATGCCAAACCTAAATGATTGCAAACAGCAAGCACAACCTAAGTGCACTCATCAAACCTGCTATTACGCATCCAAAATAGAGGAGTTTGGATGGCTGCTCAGCACAACTGCCTGGGTACCATGCTTTTTAGAAACACCCTGGGAGAATTTTCAAGTATTAAACAACAAAACCCTTCAAGGCTAAACATTGTTGAAGGTTTGTGAGTTTTTGATCTCTGATCACTATGAACCCTTTTGACTTTTTCCTACCCAAGAGGGTAAATGACATGGACAAGTTCACACAACTAACAGTACACATCATGAGGATTTCGTCTTTCACAGTATAGCCAGGGTCCCAAACCAAAGTTGTTTTTTTTTTTTTTTTTTTTTATGTAGACCACTTACTTGCTGGACAAACTGCTACACAGTGCTGCAGGCAGGGAAGTCAGGCCAAAGATTCAGGCCATGGTTTAGTGGAAGGTTCTGTCTGTTGGAATTTGTTCCTCGGTGCCCAAACCCATGCATGTTCTTCCCATCAGGTTCTATCTCAATTTAGTGGGCAAGTGGGTGAGTAAATGAGGCAGAGAGCAGGCTATGATCTCTTGTGGCTGTTATTCCTCTTTTGGGGTGGCATAGGTAAGCCAGCAGCACTTGAGCCCAACACTGTGATTGTGATGTCATTAGGAGCAGTTGAACATTAGCTGAATATTCAAATCTGGAAGCCAAAATTGGAAATAAGGAGAGGAACCCGACATAGCAATAAAGCTCTTACCACCCCAGAAGTCACAAGCCTGCTAAGCTGAGAACTGCTTCATCAAGTTCTCTAGATAGACAATTAATTAATCTTCAGTAGGCTAAAATATCAAAATTTAAAGGGATCTGTATTGTAACTTAGTTTTCACCACTAGTTGAATCCTAAATGATAGCTTTATGATTCTGGAAAAAAGAATTATGTTAGTCATTTATCAAAAGCAACACTTTTCTGCTCTTTGATTTGGGTGTGACGATTTTCTTTCTTTCTTTTTTTCTTTCCAGTGTCAAATGGACATGGTTCTAGTGTGTGATCTTTGGGGAGTTTGCTGCTGAGACTATATATAAATCCTTACAAGGGCCATTAAATTGTGGGAGGCCCATCTAGATTAATGCAAGAAAGATATCAGGGGAATGGATGAGGCCTAAATCAAGAGCCTTGCTTTCTACATGGAGACCTCCAAGGCTCAGGGACTGCTGGGTTTCACAATATCTGCTGTTAAATCGAGTTTTAGAATACAAAAGAGCCTTGTATTGGCTTTGTCTCATTTTCTTCCAATAGACACCATTCGGGTCGGTAAGAGAACATTGTAATTTCTACTTTACAGATGAAAATACTGGCAGGTGAAGAGGTTAACTGACTTGCCTCTGATAACACAAATAACAGGGCTGGACCCAGGGCCCAAAAGGTTATGAATCTAGTAACAAATGTGTATCACAGTGATTCTTTTTTGTCACCAGTTTTGAAGGAATAGTGTCCAAATTCAGTAATGTGCCAGCAAGTGTTTGAATAAATATGTATTTGTTTTTCTTAAATACATAAACCTCCAGAGATAACCATTTCCTATTTAATTTATAGGTCTGCATAACTGTCAGTTATTTTAATGTAACTTTAAAACCTTATGTGATTCAATGTTCTATGACTATGGCTAGTTCTATTTCTTATAGGCACATATTTCAAGAAAAATTTATAGTGAGTAATGCATTCTTAACACAATATTCATAAAAATCTGTTAACCATAAAATTATCAGCAGAAATTTCATCTGAGGTTTGGATTTGAATATTTTTATTGTCAATGTCACAATGATTCCAGTACAAAATGGTTCCATCTTAGCATCTTAATTACACTTTGGAAATGAGTTATTTTGAGTACTGTAAGGTATTTCAGGGTCTATCTACTTAAAAGCAAATAGATTTGTTCAATATGTTCCCAGGGGAATGGTAGTAGTGGAAACCTAAGAGATGAACAAAGATATTCTAGCAAAAGTGATTTTCAGCTGGATGCAGTGGATTATGCCTATAGTCCTAGTGGCTCTGGAGGCTGAGGCAGGAGGATCACAAGTTCAAAGCCAGCAATTTAGCAAGGTGCTAAGCAACTCAGTGAGATCCCATCTCTAAATAAAATACAAAATAGGGCTGAGGATGTGGTTCAGTGTCGAGTGCCCCTGAGTTCAATCCCCAGTATCCCCCCTCCAAAAAAGTGATTTTTAAAATGTAATAAAGCAATTGTATGTACAGGATAGTTAAATACAGTATAAGGAAAGTCACATTGACATATTCATAAGGCACTGTATAGAATAGAGAAGTGAATAATTACATTTCCATGTCAGGGAAGACTTTTATATGGGTAGTGTATACAAGGCAGTTCTTAAAATATAAATGAGGTAGAAAAGTATATTCCAGTAGATAAAAGAACTCATAAAAAACTCATAAAAAGGAATAATAATAGTAATAATAACAATATCAATGTGGCCTTGGTTTGTGACTCAGTGGTAAAGTGATTGCCTAGCATGTGTGAGGGGCCCTAGGTTCATTGCCAGGACTGAAATAACAATTTAACAGTAATGAGTCAAAGTTGTTCACCATTTGTGCCGTTCACTCACCAAACATTATTTAAATGCCACCCAACCCCATGTAACCAGTTAACTCTCTATAAATACATCTGAGTTCATTTTATTCTTACACTAACCTCTTGAGCTAGGTATTAGCTCTGAGAATAGGAATCAGGGGTCTAGAGAGGAGAATTCATCTGCCAATGCCACACAGTAGGCGGCACACAGTGCCAAGAACCAGCAGGACTCTCTCTACTCACTAAAAATCAGTTCTAATAAAGCTTGCCTGAATAATATGTTGTCACTGGTACACAGGATGAGCAGGAACAAGAAAGGGAGAGGATGAGTTGGAAAATGTAGCCTGGAATCTTACTGGAAAGGAATTTGTCATACTTAAAGGTAACATAAAATTAACTATTCAAGCATCTTATGCACAGAGAATCAAAAAAGATAGCAACAATTTGCACAATAGATGGCAAGTGAGTTGGTACAGCAGGACAGAGCTCAAGTCTGGGAACAAAGTCCTGCACTCGGTCCTGAGGCAGCACAGCTTGTGGACTGTCAGCCAGGCCAGGAGATCTGAGCAGAATGACACAGGGGAGGACGAGCTGAATCATCCCCATTAAGAAGCAAGCTACAGAGCAAATGGCCTGCCAGAGAAGAAAAAGTATCGATCGGCCATTTAGTGCAAATGATGGGATGCTAATTAATAACTGCAGCTGTCAGGAAGCAAAGATTGTTGGCTTCCATATAGATTTCTTGCCCTCACTTTCATTTGCTTTAATGTTCAAAGCTTTGTTTGATGTGAATTTAATGCTTCCTTTTCTCATTCTGTTAATTCTTTGGGTATTTTATACTGTATCCTTTTGTGCATGTCTGTCTTTGTATGTTTTTCCTTTTCCTTCTTGCATTACTAATGATATTTAAGGTCCTGACAGTCTGAGATTTCTTACAAGTTTTGGTTTGCAAAACAAAAATGAAGTACTTCAGAGAGGCCAGTGAGTCTCACAGTGAGGCCATCAAGGGCATTTCATCTCTGGCAATGACTTTAAAGTGAGGGGCATAGGTCAGCTTGTAGAATTCCCTTGATGTCCGCATATATATGTGTGTGTGTGTGTGTGTGTGTGTGTGTATACATGCAAGATTAATATATGTGCATATATACATGTACACATGCATATATAAATGCATATGTATGCATATACAAATACATACACACACACACACACACAAAATGAACCAATGGGATTTTGAAAACAGGTGAAAAACTATCCCAATAAAAATACCCAATAAGACCATCTGAAATGCATGATTAGGAAGTTCAGGGAAGATTTTAAGTGAAAGAAAGAAATAGAACATGAAAAATAGATTCTAAGAATCAAGTAAGGTATAATATGAAAAAAAATTCTATCATTTATGATGAAATTCAGTCCATGTATCATGGGCATTACAGCCTTTGTTTTACCTTAAATTGAAAAAGTCAATAAACAAAAGTTGACCAGAATTCTAGTGGTGTGTATGGGGTGGTGGTAAAATAAATAGGCACAACTATGATACAGGAGGCTGCCAAGTATTAAAATCATTTCAAGGTCAAGTGTTTTCAAGACTCTTTTTGGGGACAAGTTACTATTCTTCAAAGTCTAATTAAAATATGTCAAAATTATTCTTTTCCTCTTCTCTAGTCTGGCACCAAGCATTGTTTTTTTCTATTTTCCATTTTCTGCAAATACATGTATTTGCAGATATATATATATATAATATATATATATATATATATATATATACACATAAGATTTATTTAAGAGATTAATGCTTGCAGAGCAGATTTTGTGTCTTTCCAACCTCTGTGTCCTCCCCAGCACCTGAGTCTTGAATAAGTGGGGAAGTTAAAGGATGAGGGAAGGATCAATGAGTATTGGAACCCAGGGATCCATGTGGGAACCTCGACCTTGGGTTTGGGTGCCTTGCTTTGAACTGGCTTACAGGAGAGCTTCTGTGTGTGTGTGTGTGTGTGTGTGTGTGTGTGTGTGTGTGTGTTTGGTGCTGGGGATCAAACCCAGGGCATTGTGCATGTGAGGCAAGCATGCTACCAACTGAGCTGTATCCCCCCAATCCCTAACAGGAGATATTCTAACTTGGCTAGTGATCCCAGTGCCAAAAACAGACAGATGCAGGTGAGGAAGGTAAATTAGAGCACCAGATGCTAATCCTGAAATGTCCTGTAGTCTTATGATAGTTATGATGTCTTCAAATGCTGATTCCAAATTAGTGGCCCCTCTAATGAGGCTAAGTAGCATTTGCAATGGTCATCATCTCTACAAGGCATAACCTGTAAAATGTGAATTATATATAAAAGGCAAATACATTATGAAAGTAGAGAAGAGAGAAATAAAACCAGAAGTACTTTGGTTCAAAGGAAGGTTTGCTTCTCAATAATGCTTCAGGGTGCCCCTCTAAGTAGGAACTTTGTTGTAAGCTGCATATCCCTTCCCTGTGATTTAAATAAAGAGGAAGCAAAGACAAAACTGTAAGAAAGAGCAGTTGATCTTACTGGGTATGTCCTCTTCCTTAGAAAGGTAGGGTTCTAGAAGTCAGAGTCAAAGCTCTGTTGGGATAAGACAAAGAAGCCAGGCAGATCCCAGCTGAATACTTTTTCAGATACATCTCAGGTACCTCATTTACGGGATCATTGACTCTGTAAGCAGACTTCCCATTCTTTTGAGCCTGAATTGTGTTGCCCACGACCACATTTCTTTTTGTATCTCAGAACTGTCCATTCTCAGTTTCTGCCTCTGTGTCCTGGTCCTCTCCTTGCTGGCTTCCAGACCAATTCCACAGTCCTCCCTCCTGCCCTGGCCCTCCTCCAGTGCTGCCTTCAGAGTGTGAACCACCCTTTAGCCATGGTCTCTGGCCAGCTTCTTCCTGGCTTTGCTACTAGCCCCAGGTCAGACCTTCCCTTTGAGATCCTAGCGGGTCACTTCAAGGTCCTGCCACCCTGACTGCTCAAAATTTCTGATTGAATGCAAAGACACTGAACCTCTTGCTCCTGTGAAGTGTTGAACTTTTCATTTTTCTGAAGTTTGGTACCCACCTTATGTCTTCCACAGCGGAAAAACGTAAACTCCTGGGTCCTGAATAGTGGTTAGGCATTTCCTTCTGGCTCCCCTTTATATGCTCACTGGTTCTCAAAATATACCACACACCTCAAGTTCGTAGTTCCACCAGACCCCGACTCCTCAGCCTCCTTTATCTTCCCACAACCCATTTTTCTCTTTTTAGTAAGCAGAGGCTGAGGCCGAAGCCTGGAGATGTCAAGATGGAGAGAATCAGTCTTTATTCATGGCTGGATTCCAGGCTACCCTTTTTGCTCACGCAGTTGTGTGAGGTGGCTAAGTGCCTTTCTGGACGATTCCATCCATGGTGTTGCTGCCCACTGGACTAATTAGACAGGCATGACTGAGAGTCTGAACCGGTATGTATCCATGTGTAAGGCCCTCAAAACTTCTTTCTGGCCTGCGCTTGTCAATTTGGACACAAACATCGATCACTCTTGTGTACGCTGTCCCTTTGCCTATAGGCTTCTCGCTTACCAACAGGAGCTGTCACTGAGGGACTGTAGCCCTACAACTGCATCTTGGTTTGGACCATGTTCTAGGGTACTGGGAATAATTCCAGGAACAAACTAGCCTGCCCCCAGGTCCTTAAGGACTTTACCCAAGTCCTCATGAACTCTGAATCTCAGTCTCCTCGTCTCTTAAAAACCAGGTTTGTGGACTAAAGTCCTCTCCAGCACTGATTCTAGAATGTTTGAAAAAAAGGCATTCCATCCACCTAACCCAAACTTATCTGTCTTTACAGATGAAATCACAGTTATATTACTCATATAAATGACGTCTACAGCAGTAGTTGACTTTACCTGTTAATACACAGAATATAATCCCCTTAAAATCTCTCACAGGATTACATTTAATTCCCATGGTGATTTCAAAGCTTTATATTTCTGAAATCTAATTTACATCTCAAACATCTGTAAATCAACCAAGGCATCTTAATATAAGAAGCAGGTTTTTTCTTCTTAAATAAAGAGAGTAGAGAGCACAAAAATGGCCATTTTAATACACAGTCATGTAATTTTTGGAGATAGCTCTTTACTATTTCAGGCTAAGATGCTCATTTATATGTACTAATTAGCATGGTTATTTAAAAATTATTTTCAAAGCATTTAACCTTCAGCAAGAGAGTTTCCACACACACACACACACACACACACACACACACACACACACCCAAAGAGATTATAAAAAAGAAACTACTAACAGGTGGTTACCTTCTTGACTCTGTTGACAGTTATAGAGACTAAATGCTGAACATGCTCTCGTTGAAGACCTCCCCGGGAAGGTCATGCCATCACTATGAAGACTGCCCCAGGAGCAAGGAGAGACCAGTACTCTATAGCTTTGTCAGGGAAGAACAGGTGGAAATTAAATAACTCAAGGTAGAAACTAATAAAGTCTTACCTAAGGAAACTGCTTGCGTTTGTTGTGTTTATTTCTTGGTATTTTTACAGATATTCGTTTTCCCCAGTTGTTTTATTAAACTGTTACATCTCAGGCCTCAGGTGTGAATACAGTAGCTTTATTTTTGGTTTACAAAACCATCACTCATGTAACAGATATATACAGGTGCCATAAATCATGGTTGCTGCTGCATACATAATCAAAAATGTCACTTTGTGTTCCCTGTTCCCCGCAAGAAATGGCAAAAAAAAAAAAGGAGTGGGTGCTGTGTCTACCCCTCCTTCTCCACTTCAATTACCAATACTCCAGGTATTCTGTAGGCTGAGCCTAGAGTTAACCACGAAGGATTGAGTACATGTTATTATTCTGATAATGAAAAAAATTGTATGATACATGAAACTCTCTTTATGTAGAGTTTCCATGGATTGAACATGGACCCTGCAACAGACTTGACAGGAAATAATAAACAGGAACTGAACAAAGGAAAGCCTGGCCATTTCAAACTCATGATGAGGGGCTGGGGCTGTAGCTCAGTGGTAGAGCGCTTGCTTCGCACATGTGGGGCCCTGGGTTCCATCCTCAGCACCACATAAAAATAAATAAATAAAGATATTGTATTCTTCTACAACTAAAAAAAAATATTAAGAAAACAAATACAAGAAACCTGATGTTGAACTGAGACATCAAGATGCAGGGACTTTGCTGAGATGGGAGATAGTGTAAGAGCGTCCCAGTCTCTGCCTGGCCGTGGCAGCAGAGTGCAGCTCTGCCCCCAGAGCACCCGGCTGGAGAGGACAGGGGCAGGCCTCTGAGGTGCCATGCAGAGGGCAGAAGCATGCTATGACAGGCAACTTGCCAATATTCCCCAAGAGCCTGGCAGACCCCCAAGGAAAGAACTGTTCTCTAAGGAAAGCTGCAGGGAAAGGTAGCTTCTGGGGCTGATTCTCCTCCTCTTTCACAGTCCTTTAGCTTCCCTGGCTCCCACTCACATTGCAGACACAGTCAATGGAAGATTTCAAGCTATGGTTCAAGGTTCAAGGTTCAAGGGTGTTTCTCTCTCAACACCCTGATACATAACTAGGCTTGATTTTTTTTTGAAGTTATCAGAACATCAGGATTTATTTATTTTTTTTGATTCTTTTTTTATTATTAGTTGTTCAAAACATTCAAAGCTCTTGACATATTTCATACATTTGATTCAAGCAGATTATGAACTCCCATTTTTACCCCATATACATGTTGCAGATTCACATTGGTTCCACATCCACTTTTTTACATACTGCCATACTAGTGTCTGTTGTATTCTGCTGCCCTTCCTATCCTCTACTATCCCCCCTCCCCTCCCCTCCCCTCTCCTCCCATCTTCTCTCTCTACCCCATCTACTGTAATTCATTTCTCTCTCTCAATTTTTCCCCTTTCCCCTCACTTCCTCTTATATGTAATTTTGTATAACAATGAGGGTCTCCTTCCATTTCCATGTAATTTTCCTTCTCTCTCTCTTTCCCTCCCCCATCTCTACCCTGTTTAATGGTCATCTTCTTCTCATGCTCTTCCTCCCTATTCCGTTCTTAGTTGCTCTCCTTATATCAAAGATGACATTTGGCATTTGTTTTTTAGGGATTGGCTTGATTTTTACACTGGAAATTACTAAAGGTTCCAATGTCCCCCCTCCCCCTTTTTTAAAAGTCAAACTGATGTCATGGGACTTGACGCTTGTTCGAATATTCACACTAACTGACTTTATATTAGGCTGACGTTTTCTAACCTATTTGGAAAATGTAGAATAAAATATTATGCTTATGTCCATATTGTTTCTAAGAGTCGGATGGAACTATGGGCATAGGATCTGAAGCCTAAATAATGACACAACTTTGCTGTTAACTCTTCTGACTCAGAGCAAGTCACTTAGTCCGTTGCCATATCAGCTTTATCTGGCATAATTTCTTCCGCGTCATTTTTTAAATTCCCTATATTACTGATATTTTATAGCACTCCATAATACATTAGTATCTGCATTTATTTGATTTTGATCCCAGGTTATACTTTCTATAGCTGACTTTTATTTCCTTTTCCCATATCAATAAAGTTTCCAAGATCAGGCAGTGAGGCTCAGCTTATAATGCACATAGTGCACTGGAGAGAGCAGCATAATTAAGCAATCTCTACAATGATTGGAAATGAAATACTTTAAAATTGACCGTGTGTGTCAACGCAAAAATATTATCTACATGATTGCAATGTATAAAATGCATTTACTCTTTGACATTTCATTTCTTTCTCTTTAGAGCTGTAAATTTTTATATCAATTAATTTATTAAAAGCCAATTTTAAAATATGATTCATCTAACAATCAACACTGAATGAGCATATGGCCTATAAAAAGACTCTCATTTAAAATATTTAAAGAGAAAATAACAGAAAGCATTGATGGAAGTTTATCAGAGAGGAAAATAGAATAAAGACTTGGAGCAAATGAAAGGCAAATGGAATAAAATGCATGTAATAAAAAAGCTCAGGGTCTGAATGCTTGTGCCTATATAATGCATATATTGAAACCAAGTCCCCAGAGCACTGTCATTTAGAGGGGAGGCCTCTGGGAGGTGATGGGATAATGGATATAGCACTTTCAGGAGTAGAAATGGTCTCTCTGCGAAAGAGGAGGCCTGGGGGAACTCATTTACTTCTTCCACCATGTAAGAACACAGTTTCCTTAAGGAACAATCCCTCACCAGTCACTGAATCTGCCTGGACCTTGATCTTGGATTTTCCAGACTCCAGAAGCATAAGAAATTATGCTTGTTTTTTATAAGTCCCCCAGCTTAAGGGATAAGGGTATTTTGCTATAGCAGCCTGAGAGACTAAGACAAAGAATAAAGGGGAGGAAAAAGCTAAAAGAAAGATGAGGTGCAAGCCTAGTTAAAACCACAGATGTTTGTTTTTTTTTTTTTTTGTGGGATCTTAAGGAGGATAGAATTGCTAGCTCTAAAAATCATGTTCCTGGTTTGATATCCACATTCTTTGCAGACATTACTAAATACAGCAGTCCTATCACAAGGTCACTGCTTGACAAACCCTCGTGGAGACCCCCCCTCTTGATAAATGGCTTCTGCCTTTATTTCACCATGTGCAGACCATGAGGTTTATTTCAGCTTAGGATATCGACTTGTCAGTAGAGCTGAAAATAACCGTGTTTTCAATGCTTCTGTTAACTGACTAAATGTTAGTGCACCCTGGAACCAAAAGATCTCACAAGCAGAGATACCTCTGCTGACTTTGCTTCCTCTCCTGTAACTATAATGAGTTCAGAATTTATAGAAAGGACAAATTGCTTTGTGAGGAGAAGAAAAAAAATTCTGTTTTAAAGATACTTGAGGATTTATTTCAATGAAAAAAAATTTTAAAAAACCCCTATCATTATGCATGTATGATCAGCCACAAAGCTTTCCTGACAAATGCTAGCACTATTGTCAATGCATCTATTATTCAAATGGAAATAAATTTGTCTCAAATTTGTAGTTTTCCATATTGCATAGATATGATGCTTAGCATGTTAAAAGTTGCTAAAAAGACCATCTGAAAATCAACAAGGAAAACACATAAAATTAAGGTTTCATAAAAATATAAACTCTTCCTGAGTTTCCAGATAACTGAAGTTTAACATTAAAAAAATACAGCAGCACTGTGCAATGAATTACACAAGGTTTATGTACTAAAAAAGCAAAATCTTCAAAAGACTCATCCCAGTGGGCTCATCCCTCTTCCTCCCCCTTATTCAAACTTGCTTGTGTTTTAATAAGAAATTCAATGTAAATTTTACTTTTCCAGGGGGATCATAGGTTTACCCATATTTTGTCCCAGAAAGAATATTTTGGGGAAGGCTCATTTCAAAACCTAAAAATTTCTCTTCTCAGAATCCAATATGTTGATGATGCCAGCGTATATGACATATGAACAATTATTCTTCAAGCACATTTCTACATGCTTTGTAATGTTTTAAAAACTCACACTGAATGATGTACTGTATATTTAAGTGACTTCAGGACTGAAATTCTTTGTGATGTATTCTATGTAAACAATTAAACCCATACATCGAAGAAATAATTTTAAAAGGCAAAGAAATATTTTAAAATTGCAATCAGACATCATAGTCTGCTTCTTTCATCATTTAAAGGAGGCTATTTCAAATATTTAACAACATTTACAGCATGGGCACTGACCCAGCATAACAAACATGAGAGTTTTAGTATTTTAATATTAATATTCAACAAGATGGTTTGGTATTTTAGTAGTTTAATAATGAGTTGAATCATTCAGTTGAAGTACAGCAACTGAGTACCACTATCTTGCTAAAGAATAACGTCCCTGATATCACATAAGCACCTGGTCATATTTATTTTCTTCCACTAAAAACAAGAGTGATAAAAAATAGTCTTTCTTTGATATTTTCTTCCATTTTAAGAGGACTGAATCCACATTATTTCCTGTAAATAATATGAAGTAGAACTAAACACAGTCTTTTGCTCTTCTCTTTTAGGTTCTGAGTAACTTTCCAATTCTTTTATATGGATGACATGATTTTTCATTTTTAAAAATTTTACTAAGAAGATGTTGGGACCCTTATCCTGTGTTGGCTGCAGTATTTGGTGGATTGTGCCTTAGCGTTGCATGGTGCTAAAGGAAACTCCCCATGGACTACAGACTTGGATTTCTTGGCACACATTTATGGTGACCTGCCTGCATGCAAAACTAACAGCAAATTTGGAAATAACTTACAACATATATTCCTATTTTTTTTCCTCTAATCTAGGAACACAAAGCTAACAAAATGTGTTAAAATGATCACATGTTTAAATATCTCCTTCATTTTTTTTTTCTACAAAACCCTCATTTGAAAGCCCACATAATGTATCTTCACTGTCTCGAGGTTACTTCTTCATTGTCATGGGTAGTTTTTATAAACATATGGTTGTTATATCTTTGGGTATAAATGAATTTCTGGAAAGTCAGACTTTCAGATAACAGAAGTGCTAAATTTCCCAGCTAATACCGACTTAATGTTTTCCTTAAAAAAGAAGATCTGTCTGGTTGGACATGTAAAGATGATGGAAGAGGCTGGGGTTGTAGCTCAGTGGCAGATCACTTGCCTTGCATGCATGAGGCCCTGGGTTCGATCTGCAGCACCACATAAAAATAAATAAAAATAAAGATATTGTGTCCATCTACAACTAAAAAAAAAAATTAAAAACTTATGAAGGAAGAGAGAGCTTTCCAAAGCTGGGAAGACCTTTGGTCTTCATGATAAAAAAAGATGACTTCACTGAGCACCAGAGATTCTCAGCTACATCAGGTGACAGGGCAAGCTGCTAACCCTAAACCAGATATACAGGTGGAGACAGAGCATCACAGTGCACCTGGAGCAGGCAGCACTGCTGCAGCCAGAAACCAGAGAAAATCTGAAAGGTAGCTGACTTGGCACTGCCCAGGGAGCACCGACAAATTTCAGAGAGAAAAACTCCCAGGCTGCTAGATTTCAAAGGAACCCATTCTTGGATAAGTTTTACTTTTAGCTGACCCACCAGGTTCCCTGGGGGAAAAATGGGACAAAAATCCACTTGTTCTTCCATCCAGGAAGGGGGAAAGGAAGGAGTTTGAAATATGCCCAGAACTTTCTGTCCTACTTAACACAGTCCACCCTCAGGAACACTAATATACTGGAGCCTAATGGATGGGGTTTGAACCAGACCCTACCCAGTTCTCTTTAGCCTTTGTGTATGTATGTGTGTGTGTGTGTGTGTGTGTGTGTGTGTGTGTTGGGGTGGGGATCTAAGGGATAGGAATAGCCAACTATAACCTCTCTGTCTTTCCTTTATCACATAAATCTTGTGAAGATAAAACCCTAAGACCTCATCCCAGGACCAGAGCCAGTTTTTTCCTCTTACCTCATCAACACATGATCGGGACTTCTGCATGGTTATAGGGGATACAAATGAGAGGACTGCATGTTTCTAATGTGACTGAAGATAAATCCTCCATGGACATAGGATGATAATGGGGATATGAAAGTAAAAACACTGGAATAAATTCGAATCTGACACAAGCTCTACAATAAACAGTAAACCCAGCCTCACTCCTAGAACAATGAGCATAAAGCTGCAGTCAAAAGCACTATTTAAGTCACTTTACCTGAAACATCATTTCTGGTTGCAACCAACATTTATAAGACCTGCTACAAGGAAAAGAACCCAGTCTGAGGAATCAGAGCAAAACTCAGAACTGAATTAATCTACAACAGAGAATATAAAATGACTACACAGGTAATTGAAAATAACTATGATTAATGTATTGAGAGCTCAAATGATAAGAGTAGATAGGCAATGGAGACAGGGGCAGAAACTCAAAGAATATAGGAAAATGCAAGAAATAATGAGTTTTTTAAAAATATGGGAATGAATACCACTTTTATGGACTTGTTAGTAGGCATTACATCATTGAGGAAATAATTGGTGACCTTGAAGACATACCAATAGGAACTTTCTAAACTGAAATGCTGCCGCAGTCCGGCTGCAGCAAAATAACCAGGGGGTGACGAGCAACTTGTGTAGATTGATACAGCAGGAGCGGGAGCTGTTTATTGTAGGACAGGAGGGGTATATATACATTCCACACAGCTTATCTTAATTAACGTAAACTAGATACAGCAGTCAACCAATAAGGAATCTCCACACTTAATGGCTCCCTGGTGCCACCGCACAAACCACTCCCTCTGGCAAAATGCCAGGCGCCATCCCGACATGTTTACAGACCCTAACAAAATGCAAAGTCTAGTTTGGTATGGGTGAAAAAAATAGACAAAATAAATAGAGATTCCAGAAACAGACCTATGCAAATAGAGTCAATTGTTCTCAGTTTGCAAACTGAGCAAAGGAAAGTCGGTGGTCTCCAAGCAGGGCACTGGAGAGAGTGGACACCCACATGCAGAAGAGCCAGTCCAGATACTGACCTCACCCTGGCCACAAGATGAAGTTGTTGTCTGTACATCCTCAAGTTCCCTTCACCAAATAAGCCCTTTCTCTCTTCTCTACACAGCGGTGCTCTTCTCCAGGCCTGCAGCTGCAGAGTTTTAATTGTATCTCTGGTTTCCTTCAATTCTTCACTTACCTTTCTTATTTACTAATTAAATTGGTAAGCTGTAATTTTCTGCTCAACACAAACATCATTTTCAATTTTGTAAAAAATAGGATGCAAATATCCATACTCAGTGTCTAATGATTTCTTCATTCTGGCATTCTTTGATAATTACACTGCTTTTCAAGATGAATTGGTGATTCAATTTGTTCAGGGTTTCTTTTGATACTAATAAAAGGAGTAATATCACCATTTAGTAGATGAGGAAACAGAAGTGAGAAAAGGGAGGTAGCTTTTCTAAAGTAATATAGTGCCAAGCCTGGCGGTGCATGCCAGGAATCCCAGAGATTCTGGAGGCTGGGGCAGGAGGATCACAAGTTCCAGCCCAGCCTTAGCAACTTAGCTAGAGCCTTTCTCAAAATATATAAACCAAAGATTTCCGAGGATATAGTTCATTGGCAAATTGTCCCTGGGTTTAATCCCTGGCATCAAAATAACTAAATAGATAAGTAAATCAAGGAAGTCAATATAGTGATAGACTAGGAAACATACCCACGTTGTACAAAGTCCTCCCTGCACTAAGGGTGCTGAAACCTAGCTTAGTTTAGTGATAATTCATGAATCAACAATTCTCAACAAAAAGGAGACATTTGTGTTGAGGAAATTAAAAGAGAAAACTAAAAACATATAGAGAATAAGAGGAAATAAAACTAATGGAGTTATAAAAAATTTGATTGAATAAATTATCTGCTCTGCTTCAGATTTTTTCCCAAGCAATGCCAAAAAATAAGACAGCAGAATGATAGCATCGATCTAAGATAGAAAAAAATATAGGAGGAAAAATTTAGTTTCTACAAGTTTCCAGAGGAACTTACTATAAGCAAAGTCACTTTATTAACCTTTAATAGTGTTATTATGTGTCTATGTCTAATTAGTCAAGCACAATGCTTTCTTTCATATTGTCTCTCAGTGATCTCTCAAAGTAAGCCTCTACTGTGTAGCTGAAATGCCTGTTTCAGAGATGTTAAATGGCATACTCAAGTTCAGGCCATGAATAAATGGCACAACGAACATTAAAACTCATCTCCTCTTTTGCTCCTGTGAGAACTCAACTTACAGAATGCTGGTAAGTGTAATGGATGGTGTGCCTAATGCCAGCTTAAAAGATCATGGTTAGTTAACTGGAGGAAAGAGAAAGGTGTACATTTTAATTACTTTTAGGGGAGGGTGACCCTCATTATTAATACAATATCCCCTTCTTATCCATAGAGAATATGTTCCAAGAAACCCAGTGGATGCCTGAAACCACACATAGCACCAAGCCCTACATATACTATGTTTTATCCTATACACACATATACATGTTAAATTTTAATTTATAAATTAGGCCCAATAAGACTTTATGGCATTTACTGGTAAATGGATGGAACTGGAGACTATCATTCTAAGTGAAATAAGCCAGTCCCAGAAAGTCAAAGTTCAAATGTTTTCTCTGATATATGAAAGCTAATCCAAAATGAGGGAGCAGGAGATTAAAAATAAAGGAAGAAAGATCAGAGGAGTAGAAAAAGGGGAATGGAGGGAAGGAGGATTGATGAGATGGGGAAAGCCAGTGGAATGAATCTGACCTAACTTTCCCATGTACATATATGAATATACCACAGTGAATCTCACCATCATGTACATCCACAAGACACTGATTAAAAAAAAAACAACTATAAGTTAATAGCTGAAAGATCAGTAGAATAGAGGGAAAGGAACAAGGTGAGGGCGAGGAGAGAAAAGGGGAAGTACTGGGGACTGAAATAAAACAAATTATATTTCATCTTTTATAATTATGCCAAAGTGAATCCTACCGTTGTATAAAACTAAAAAGAACCAATAAAGAGATTAGCAATAAATTATAGAATAGAACAATTATAATAATATACAGTAATAATTCTCTAACATGTGTTATTGTACTGTACTTATCCTTATTTTGTTGTGAGATGGTTCAGTGCCCATGTAATAAGATGAAGTGAGGTGACTGATGCTGACACTGTAACCTCATATTAGGCTACTAAATAAGGCTTACTTGAACACAAGCCTGCAGCAGTGCCATCAGTTGTCAAGGTGATAACTGAAAGAGGTACTAATGGAAGGGTGGCATATATGGTGTGGATACACTGAACAAAGTGATAACTTGTGTCAGAACAGGATAGGGAGAAACTAATCCCACTACTCAGAATAGTGCACCACCTAAATTTATGAATTGTTTATTTCTGTAACTTTAAAATATTTCCAGATTGCAGTTGATTGCAGGTAACTGAAACCATGAAAAGCAAAATTGTACATAGTGGGTACTGCTGCATTCATAATTAAAATCATATCTGTCATCGTGTTCTGAGTGGTTAACACATGACTTATACTGCTTTAGGTTCTTTTGAGCTTGCACTTCAGTACTCCACAGCACTGTGCCATGAAAGTGCCATAATCCATTTCCACATGAGGAAACTGATGCTCACACGGACAAGGTGACATGTCTAAGGTGAAACAACTAAATATTTGAACTATGTTTATCTCTTACAGATTCAAACTCTTGTTGATACATTTTAATTCTTCTTTAACCACAGTCAAAATGGTCATTTTCATTCTTTCTGTTTTCCCTCTTGAAAATAGGTTAAGATTGCATATGCAATTAAACATTTGTTCAGTTTTTGAATTTTGTGTCCAACTGCATGTTCTGGCTGAAAGCAACTACA
Organism: Urocitellus parryii; assembly: GCF_045843805.1. NCBI lineage: Eukaryota > Metazoa > Chordata > Mammalia > Rodentia > Sciuridae > Urocitellus > Urocitellus parryii. The sequence continues at coordinate 8,806,959 of NC_135533.1, forward strand.
ATTAGCAAGCACTGATTAGATGCTTATGCTATTTCCCAAAGGTTAGCTTTTAGTGGGCACAAAAAGAGGCCATAAGAACTCCAAGAATTGGCCTTTACTAGTATTAAGTTTTGAAGGTTTTTTTTTTTCCTTAGGAAAAAATAGCAATTCAAATGCAACATGAAGCTGCATTTTCTAAATGCATTTTAAATGCTTGCAACTGTGACAAGTCTCTATGTAAATGTTTATCATATGAAAGCATAAACTTTGACAGAAAAGCATTTCTACAAGACAACAGGGATTGTAGGAGACTAGATAAGCCTGCACAGATGATTGTAACTAGAGATGAAAAACATAAATGTGCCCATTATCTCCAGGAACCAGAAAAACACATTCTTTATTTGCTAGTTATCCTGTCATCTCTGACTAGCTTTAGACATGTTAAAGTCAGCAAATTTAGAAGGATCCCCATGTATGATTAGATGTCTCAGCAGATTAGTAATGGGTTTTAGGACCTTAAACTTCTAGGTCATTGGTTTGAATCCAAGTCAATGCCATTTAAAGGACAAAGTTCCTTTACTCAGAATAGTCACCAAAAAAATAATCTGCTCATTTCTTATATTTCTGATACTGAATACTGTTAAATGAACAAATTAGACTTTTTCACTCATGCCAATTTGACCATTGCATAACACAGAGATTTGATATGAAAGTAACTCAGAGGGAGAAGCTATCTTTTTTTTTTTCAGAGAGAGAGAGAGAGAGAGAGAGAGAGAGAAAGAGAGAGAGAGAGAATTTTTTAATATTTATTTTTTAGTTTTCAGCAGACACAACATCTTTGTTTGAATGTGGTGCTGAGGATCAAATTCGGGCCTCACACATGCCAGGTGAGCGTGCTACCGCTTTAGCCACATCCCCAGCCCCAGGAGAGGATATCTTGACTTCCCTGAACTGACTTCAATATGTCTACACTCAAGAAAGAAACAGTAGATGTACACAAAGCACCCTCTACTATCTTTTACTTAAAATGGAAACCATTTTTTTTCACTAAAAATATTGCTTACAGATTAAAAAAAGACAAATTACCATTTTTAAATTTGTCATTTCTCAGAATTTTCTTAAAGAAGCTGATTATGCAATGGAAATATTAAAAAGTGGAGAAACTTGTTTAATTAAAGTGACTATAATTTGCATGCAATTGAGAAGCTATAGGCATACATATGGATATGCATCATATATTATGTAGGTATTAATTTGGAAAGATTCCAAGACATATTAAAATGAGGAATGAATCTATTGTGCATTATCCAAAATCACAGCATAACCACAGGTTAGTTAATTTGTGGCAATCATTCATTTGGGAAATTGTTCCAGATGATAGTTTTTAAGATTTCTTAAAAATCATTCTCTTTTAAGCGAGGAAAACTAACAACATGAAGTACTTGCTCCAAAAACTAAACTTAATTTTCTTTTTTACATCCAAAATGAACCAAGAAATTAAAAAATCTTTCAAAAATCATCTGCCATGATGTTTTCCCCTTTCCTGATACATATTTATAAGAATATAAAAAATATTAATTTGCTTTCATAGAATTCTCTCCTATAACTTCATAATTTCAAGCAAATTCTACCATACCTTCTCCTGGTTAAGAGCAAATTCCAGTATAGGCTTTAATAAATTTGCAAATAAGTGTATATAAAGCACAGAAATTTGTCATTTATACAAAATACTTATTTCAATCTCTGGTAATTTTGTTTCCCAAACTCTATATCACAAAACTTGTTCATAATCCTGTTTCTTAAAAACTTATGAAGCAATACACTAACAAAGATTAGCAAAAGGACATTCTGGGAGCTTCAGTGGGCCAGAAGAGCGAGACACAGGACCCTGTCCCGACACAGGCTGAGTTCCATATGCAGGAGGGACCAGTCAGTGGGGAATGTGAGTGATTGTTTACTGACACCAAGGCACATATACTATTTCTCTAGCGATTTGTAGACTGAAGGGCTGGCAACAGAGTTTATACTTCATACAATTACAGTTAATATGCCATGAACTGTCATTGGGAGACTGATATTTATTTGACATATTGTTATAAATAACATTTTTATAGAAAGGAATTATATGAAAAGAGGACCACCTCTAATTATGTGAAATGGAACACTCAAGAAATTTTGTAGAATTTTGTTTGTGGCTATTTGGAAAAAATATTTCCTAAAGACAGACAGACAGACAGACAGACAGACAGACACACACACACACACACTTCTGATTGAAACACTGTTTCTATTTCTATAGGCATCCTACTGTATTTGAACACTGGATACTTTAATAAAAGCAGATTGAGATATTCCACTCATTCTCCTGGTAGACAGAAAAAAAAAGATACCCAACATTTCTGCATGATAAACTGTAGCATATTCACATAAAAGACTCTAGAAAATAATTCAAAATGTGAAATGCTTTTGATTCCCTGAAGAAACCAAATACATTCTTCATTGTACCACACAACTGCAGCATTTTATCAGATTTTTAAAATAATGGCACTACTGTTCAATTTGTTATATTTCATCAGGCATGCATGGCAGTTAGTACAAAGGACAAGTTAGACTTTAAAATGCACAGTTCAAACCTTCAGATAATAAAAAGAGTGGCAGATATAATTATAAGGTAGCAACAGATAAATGAAAGATTCTCAAGGACGTTGGTGGCCTACACTTTAGAGTTAATGGAACAGAAGCTCCTGAGAAAAATCCTTTGTTTTCTTCCATTCCTCCATTCTTCTCTTTTCTTTCTTTCTTTTTTTTAAATTTGCAGAGTGTTCCTATCCTGAATGATTTCACGATCAATAAGGATGACATACACACAAACACAAACTTATAATAACAGCACAAATGTGATAATAAAAAGATGCACAAGGAATTTCATGGCAATTTGCTGCTTTATGATGCCCATCTCATTTGGCTTTCAGAAGCCAGGATGGGCATTTGGATCACTCTTCATGGAGAAGAAACTAAGATCAGTAAAATGAGGTGACTTGCTCAAGGTCACCTGCACTTCAGAGGACAAGTCAAAAAACCTAAGAGTAACTTGTTATTACAACTATATTTGCAGTATAAAACTGTGCCTCTTAAATTCTGAGTATAAGGGTATTTTCAAGTAAATTTTTGTAAAGTTGCATTAGAAAGTGCCAACATTTATTATTGATTTTTGTGAAACATCATGTAAGCTGTACATAAGAGATGAGCACAGAAAGTTTTAATAGCTAAATGTCTTAGTTTTGCACATTACAATTTGCTTACCAGACAGTTTTATACATGCATGCACTAATCAGCTAATAAGAGTGGTAACTAACTGTTGAAGAGCTTTGATTTCCTTCCTAGTGTAATTAGGTTAGTAATTAATAGTCTCTTCCTTCTTCATTTTTATGTCATCTCATGGCAATATTTTTCAATTGGTTTGCAATAATATAATGAACAATAATTGTTATAAGATTCAAAGTAGAATTTGTAGAAGAATAGTTCTTATGACTATTGCTGTATTAGTATTTAAGTTTGTTCTGATTAATATCCTTAAAGTAAATAGCACCAAAATTAGCAATGATTGGAGTATTATTTCAAATTAGTGTCTTCCTTCCATTTGAATCCCTTCACTTAAGGCTTGTTTCCAACAAATCCTGTCTTGTGCTCCAGGATTCCTTCTCCAACTTGGATTGATAATAAAATAGGAAACCAGCAGTGTCTGTTTAGTGAACTCTATACCAAAAGATATTTTTGACCGAAGAAATTAAGTTCCTCTCCATGGTCAAATATAATCCTTTGTCAATTGCCATAGGAAAATATGTGTTCATACAGGTATAACATAAAAACTCAAAAACATACCCCATGTACATACACAGTCCCCCATGGAGAGCACCACCACGGAACTGCAAGGCAACAAAATATATTTGGCTCTTCCCACAAACAACAGATCTTGAAAAAGCTCATTCCTGATTCTGTTTCCCACTTTAACCCTCATCTTTGCATTATTTTGTGTCAGTTTTTCTGTAAGCTACGGAAGTATATTTCCTAAAATTTCAAATTTTTAATGCTAATTTCCATTTAATTATTTAAAAAAAAATCTCGGGTGTTATGTGACCACTTGATTCTAAAGGACAAACCCTAATTGTCTCAGCAAACAGAGGTAACTAAAATTATCAGGAGCTCATCCATGTGGCATAAGTTCATCTCTTGCACATTCACATATATGAGAACTGTTGAATGACTCGAAGCTCTGGTGTCCCCTCACTGCTGTGTGACACATAAACAGCGGCAAAGGCTGCTACAGAGCCTGTGATGACTGACGTGCGTTGTGCTTCCTCTGACAAGACACGCTTAGGTATCATCTCACACAAACTGCACAATGACCCCATGAGGTTGGGAGAACCTTGCCATGGTTCTCTGCATTCGAGTATTGAAACTCAGAGAATCTGTCACCTTGCTTAAGGTCACATGTGTAGTAAATGTCTGAGGTGAGATTTCATCCCAGGCAGTTTACAGAGCCAGGGCTTTTAAATTGCACTCAATACTTACACATCTCAAGGATTTTTTTTTTTTTTTTGAGAGCTTGTGGCTTTAAAGAGCTACCCATGAAACAAACTGAGTTCTAGAGACATTCAACTCTTGAGAAGTTTCCCCCTTGAAAGTTCTATGATTGAATGGCACCATTAACAATAGTAATCTCTCAGGTAACTTATGTACCTCTCAGGAAAGAATGCTAGAGAGAACTATGAACTGATCCACGCTATTCGAAGAAAATTGGTCCTATATACAAAATCTGCGTTAGTACCATTAGCACCTAAAAGCATTGGGGGCAAGGCAACTTCCAGCATTTGTCCCTACTTTATGACAAACACTGGCCAATTCACTCCAAAGACTTAGTGGACATTACATTAGCTCCATATTAAGGGAGTATCTAAAAATTGTGTATGCCATAAACCCTGTAGATAAGTCAAGTGATATTTCTTATTCCATATCTTCTAAGCATCATATGAGAAGCCAGTAGTTTTTTCTAATCAATCATCTCAGAAGAAATCCTATGGGAAGTCATAAAGCAAATGAAGGGAAATTAGACTTCCTCTAAACTTATTATGTTTTAATTTGCTTTTTACTAAGGGTTATGGACGGAGTAATTATGTCCCCACCAAATTCATTGGTCCCTATCTCTGATATGCTGGGAGTAAGAGCTGGGGTCTTTGGGGGACATCGTGTCAGGGGAGCAGAGCTCTTGTGAATGAAATAAAATCCCTTGAAAAACAGTCCTGAGCCCTCGATCGTGCTTCCTCCTCCACAAGAGGAACCAAGGAATAAGAGGCAGTCTGCCCCCACTCCAGAGGAGGGCCTCACCAGATCCAACCTCACTGGCACCCTGATCTCAACCCTCCAGACTCCAGAGCTCTGAAGATTAATTCCTGTTATTGATAAGCCATTCACTTTATGGTACTTTCTTACAGCCTCCCAAGCAGCTTGAGGCACTGAGTTGGTGAACTGGGATGGTCCTCTGGCCACAGGAATAGAAAGTCTTCTAAAGTTAGCCAGGCAAGGTGGTGCATGCTTCGATTTCTGTGGCTCAGGAGGCTGAAGCAGGAGGATCCAGAGTTCAAAGCCAGCTTCAGCAAAAGCAAGGTGCCAAGCAACTCAGTGAGACCCTGTCTCTAAATAAAATACAAAATAGGGCTAGGGATGTGGCTTAGGGGTCAAGTGCCCCTGAATTCAATCCCTGCTGTCCCCCCTCCCCACAAAAACAAGTTTTCCAAAATTAATTGAAGTTAATTGATGATATCTTCAGAAATTGATAATATCTTTAGTGTGGCTAGTTTTAATCCTTAAAGGAAGATGATAAACACTGGTCCCATAAATGGCAAATGCTGTCTCTTGAATATTAGATTCACATTCTTTTGGCATTATAGAGAAGGGAATTATCTTCAAACAATATGATTTTTCATAAAGCTGAAATTTCTCATTAGGCGAACTATCAATATCTATTTTATTTTAATGGCAATATTTAGCACCAATGCTAAGAGTCATTAAAATGCGTCTGGATATAGGAAGATACATTTACAAAGTAATCACAATGATGATGTGATTCCAACACCCAGAAGTAAGGACTCTTTGTGCCCCTGCCTCATGGAAAGTGGAGCAGACCCCACGAAAGGAGAACATAAGTCTGTGCTGAGACTTCAGTGCCTGGCCTGTCTTGACTGCCCATTGAGTATTTGTGGATTCCCGAAGAAGGGAAAGCAGGAGAGCCCAACTGAAATTTCAGAACCCATGGAAATGTGTCACACTCTTCCTGTGACTCACAAATGCTAAATATAACTATACACTACTCTATTCTTACTTTTAAAATGATTTGGGAGTTGTTTTCAAGTATACAAATCAAAGGGTCAAAATTACTTTGTGCTATTAAATATTATGTAATACTCAAAACAGAGAGAAGAAATAATCAAATACATTTTAAAGACCAACACTATCATTGGGCATATGATTTTACAGATTTAAAACAAATTTTCTTTCTAACCTTCATTTTAACATAATTAAATTACAAACAATTCTCTTTAATTTACACATAACTATTTTGAAGTATAATAGGAAATATACCAGCAAGTGCTATGTACATACACATTGGTTAGATATCAAAACTATTTCTTAATATATCTAGAAAGTTTTTTTTTTTTAAATAGTCTTTACTTCATGGAAGAATAATTACTCCTTGGCATACTGTTTTACTATCTAGATCTGGTTTTTCATTCGGTGACTGTATCCAGTGCCCACTATATGTAAACCTTCGTTCTGTATGATAACAGATCAGTAGTGATCAATAGATCAGGCGGATCATTTCCTTGGGGTATTAACAGGTGAGTCCCAGAGGAGCAGGTATTTTCTAGGGTCTCCATCATCTTACCACAACATGTGGTCTATTCCAGTGCTGTGAACAGATCTCCTGCTGCTCTAGGGAGAGGGAGAGATGATAAGTGGTTCTTTCTCCATCCAGTGTTATGAAACCAATAAAAATTTTTAAAAATCTGAACATCAGTTGCAAAGACTTTATTCAATGGCCAGAGAATAGAGAAAGAATCCTTGCTCACAAATCAACTTCTAAGCTCATTCAGGGATGAGAGGTCATAGATATAAATTATCAGAAATTAAGGAAGGGGACAGGCCACCTAGGGGAGGAATGTTCATGTTTCTTCTGAAATTGGCAGATACTTCTCAGGACCTGTCATCTTTTTCTTCTTCCTCTTCTAGAGTTTTGGGCCATGGTGGTCACATGGCTATGACAATTAACATGGAAATTAGCTTATAATGAAGTTGGAGGTTGTTTAATGTTGCTCTGGCACTCCTCCTAAACCCAACCATTTTGGGCTAGGGTGTTAGTAAGGATTTTGTGACCAAAATACCTGACATGAATAACTTAGAGAAGGAAAAGTTTATTTGGGCTCATGATTTCAGAGGTCTTAAGACTCTATTGGTGAGTCAGAGCATTGTGGCAGAAGGGCCTGGCAAAGGAAAGATGCTCAGCTCATGGAAGCCATGAAGCAGAGTGTGAGAGAGGAGCCAGGGACAAAATAAAATCCCCAAGTCACATGTCCAGTGACCTACTTCCTGCAGCCATGCCCCACCTACCTATAGTAACATTGTTACCAGATGGAGAACCATCAAGTGCATTAATCCATGGATTAGGTGATAGCTCCCTTAATCCAATCATTTCACTTCCAAACATTCCTGTATTGCCACATGAGCTTCTTGGGGAACATCTCATATGCAAACCATAACCTTCAGAGGAACTTCTGGCCTTTAGAATGCCTGTCCTCAAAGATAAATAGGAAGAAGGTTAGGCAGAAACCTAGTATGCCATGTAAATAGTACACTGCGTAAGTCCAGCCAGAGCTGAAAGATCAACCAAATCTCTCATAGAACATAAAGGTCATACAGTGTGATTCTGTGCTCTATTCAATAATCAGAGATGAGATTCTTATTCATTGTGAAAACTTAGATGTGATGGAAGAGATAACATCAATTTTATTTAAACCTGTTCGTAGTTTTACGTATTCTTCATTGTGTACAAGAAATGAACTGACAAGGATACCATACTATCCTTTGAAACTGGTGTGACAGTGGGAGTAACTTAGTGTTTGTAAATGGAGTTGCTGTTGTATTACGGCCTGTCTGGTTTTGAGATCTTACTTTGCCACTGTCACGCTATGTACTTCAATTTCTTCATGTTTAGAAAGACTGTGGAATATCGATAACTCTCCATTCCTTTTATATTTTCAGGAGGATTAAATTGTTCATTATTATTTGGCATTGTCTTGAAGATCTTGATTTTTAGTAACCTTTTCATTAATATTTATGTAAATGCTTTAAAGTTTACAAAACTCATTAGCTTGCTCTATCTATAGTATACTGTTCAAAAACCAAAACCACTGCTCACAGCTGTGAGATCACACATTATCCTGGCAATGGGTACCATTCACATAGACCACAGTATGCACCGCACCTCCAAGAGCTGGGTGGCATATTCTTTAGAAACAACCTGAGGGACAATTGTATACTTATTTGTGAATTGAAGTCATGTGACTTGCAAATGTCCAATAGGTCATGTTATCTGTAGGAGGTCCCATAGTCAGTGACTAGCAGATCCAGGGAATATTTCAGATTGTGATGACTCTTTTATTTAAAGCTATTTGGGGGTAATCTAATTTTGTCATAGTGATCTTGCCATGGTATAAATATCCGAAAGTCATAATTTATTAGGCCTAGAAATGTTACCTTTAATTAGCCTACAAAGGTTGTATTATTGTATGGCATGGGATTTGCAGTGATTTAAAAGAATCAAATAAGATTTTTCAAATTATTATTTTAGTCATACAAATTTATGGGGCATAAATGAAGATTTGATACTAGCACAGAATGTATTTAGCACTTCTGTCTGTAAACTCTTTCTTAACATGTAATAATTGTACTTATTTCTGGGTTACAGTGTGATATTTCAATACGTGTATACAAGGTGTACAGGTCAAATTGGGATAGTTCATGTTTCTATCTCCTTATCATTCTCTTGTGTTTGGAGGCTTGAAGTGCCTCTGCTCTAGTTATTCAAACAATATGTAATGGTTTATTGTGAATTATAATCTCCCCCACGGTTCCATAGAATATCAGAATCTCTTTTAAATTCAAAGATGTCTAATTTTGGAGGATACTAATCTTGACTTTTGACCTTCATTTTGTTTTCTACAAATACATGTGTATGAAATGTTGACTGTGTAGCTCTCTCTACAAGTAAATGGAAGGCATTATTGTTTCATGATGTTCAGCTCATTGACAACAGCAGTTGTTAAGGCTGCCCTTGCCTCAGATTGTTCTGTGTGAGGTTTCGCCCTGGTTTGTGAATGGGTCTTACATATTGCTGTATTCTATGGTGGCCAGCATCTTCATTCTGGGGAAAAAAAATCATCAGGCGAGAGATCTACTGTAAGTCCTTGGAAATTAGGGCCAGCTTACAATAGGTAAATGAATGGAGGCTGCTAGAAAGGTCAGGATCCTGACTAGTTATCCTCTGGATGTCATGACAGACAGAGCCAGCAAAACAAGAGTCGGGATGCCCAACGGAAAGCAAGATGTTTGAAAAGGCAGGAAAAGGAGTTCGGGGCATTTCCCTGAGGCTGGTAAAAAGGGTCGCTGCTCTGACTGTAGGATGCCAGTGGGTCTCAAGAATAGAGGGGAATCATTAGAAGCCTCTGTCCTGAAAAAACAAAGACAATGTGCATTCATGCATCAGAGGACCATGTGTCTAACATGAGCATACAACTTGCAAAACATACCGTGCCTGGTATGACACACTTCAGAATTTCTTTTTATGTGTGTGTCTGTATGTGTTTAAAGAGATTTTAATTTTAACCTATTGCCATATTGACTCTTCTATTTTTAAAGTTTAGTTTGTTGTATATGACAACAGAATGCATTACAATTCATATTACATATATAGAACACTATTTTTCATATCTCTGGTTGTATACAAAGTAGAGTCATACCCTTTGCGTCTTCACACATGTACTTAGGGTAATGATGACCATCACATTCCACCATCTTTCCTACTCCTATTCCCCCTCCCTCATATCTTCACCTTTGCCCTATCTAGAGTTCATTTAATCCTCCTACCTACCTACCCTGCAGCGTATTATGAATCTGCATCCTTAAATCAGATAAATCTCTCAGCATTTTTGCTTTTTGGGATTAGCTAATTTCACTTAGCATTATATTTGCCAGCTCCATCCATTTACTTGCAAATGCCATGATTTTATTCTCTTTTAATGCTGAATAATATTCCATTGTGTATATATGCCACATTTTCTTTATCCATTCATCTACTAAAGGGCATCTAGGCTGGCTCCACAGTTTAACTATTCTGAAATTGTGCTGCTATAATCATTGATGTGGCTGTGTCCCTGAAGTATGCTGTTTTTAAGTCCTTTGGGTATAGACCGAGGAATAGGATAGCTGGGTCCAATGGTGGTTCCATTCCCAGTTTTCCAAGGAATCTCCATACTGCTTTCCATATTGGCTACACCAATTTGCAGTCCCCTCAGCAATGTATGAGTGTGACTTTTTCCCCACATCTTCATCAACACTTATCGTTGTCTGTATTCTTAATAGCTGCCATTCTGACTGGAGAGAGATGAAATCTTAGAGTAGTTTTGATTTGCATTTCTCTAATTGCTAGAGATGTTGAACTTTTTTCATGTATTTGTTGATTGATTATATATCACCTTCTGAGAAGTGTCTGTTCAGTTCTTTGGCCCATTTATTGATTGGGTTATTTGGTTTTTTGGTATAAAGATTTTTGAGTTCTTTATGTATTCTAGAGATTAGTGCTCTATCTGATATATGTGAGGTAAAAATTTGTTCACAATTAGTAGGCTCTGTAATCACCTCACTGATTGATTCTTTTGCTGATAAGAAGCTTTTTAGTTTGAATCCATCCCATTTATTGATTCTTGATATTACTTTTTGCATTATATGAGTCTTATTAAGGAAGTTGGGGTCTAATCTGGCATGATGGAGATTTGGACCTACTTTTTCTTATAATAGACACAGTATTTCTGGTTTAATTCCTAGGTCCTTGATCTACTTTGAGTTTTGTGCATGGTGAGAGATAGGGGTTTAATTTCATTTTGTTGCATATGAATTTCCAGTTTTCCCAGCACTATTTGTTGAAGAGGCTATCTTTTCTCCAATGTATGTTTTTGGCACCTTTGTCAACTATAAGATAACTGTAATTATGTGGGTAAGTCTCTGTGTACTCTATTTTGGTACCAATAAAATAGAAAATATTGAAGCCATCAACAAATTTCTAGAGTCTAATGATTTGCCCAAATTTAATCAAGATGATATACACAATTTAAAAAGATCAATTTCAAACAATGAAATAGAAGACACCATCAGAAGCTAGCCTAACAACCAAGAAAATCCCAGGACCAGATGTATCCACAGCCAAGTTCTACAAGATCTTTAAAGAATAACTAATACCAATATTCTTCAATTTATTTCAGGAAATAGAAAAAGAGGGAATACTTCAAAACTCATTTTATGAGACCAATATCACCCTGATTCCAAAACCAGACAAAGACACATCAAAAAAAGAAAACTTCAGACCAATATGTTTAATAAACATAGATGCAAAAATTTTCAATAAAATTCTGGCAAATCAAATACAAAAACATATCAAAAAAGATAGTGCACCATGATCAAATGGGGTTCATTCCAGGGATGCAAGGTTGGTTCAACATACGGAAATCAATAAATGTAATTTATCACATCAATAGGCTTAAAGATAAGAACTCTATGATCATCTCAATAGATGCAGAAAAAAACACTGACAAAATACAGCACCCCTTCATGTTCAAAATACTAGAAAAACTAGGGATAACAGGAACATATCTCAACATCATAAAGGCTATCTATGCTAAGCCCCAGGCCAACATTATTCTAATTGGAGAAAAATTGAAGGCATTCCCTCTAAACACTGGAATAAGACAGGGATGCCCTCTTTCACCACTTCTATATAACATAGTTCTTGAAACACTGGTCAGAGCAATTAGACAGATGAAAGAAATTAAAGGGATAAAGAAGAATTCAAATTAGCACTATTTTCTAATGATATGATTCTACACCTAGAAGTCCCAAAACATTCCATCAGAAAACTTCTAGAACTAGTAGATGAATTCAGCAAAGTAACAGAATACAAAATCAACATCCATAAATGAAAAGCATTTCTGTATATCAGTGACAAATCCTCTGAAAGGGAAACGAGGAAAACTACCCCATTTACAATAGCCTCAAAAAATAAAATACTTGGGAACCAACTTAACAAAATAGGTGAAAGACCCCTACAACAAAAACTACATAATACTAAGGAAAGAAACTAAATAGGACCTTAGAAGATGGAAAGATCTCACTTGTTCTTGGATAGGCAGAATTAATATTGTCAAAATGTCCATACTACCAGAAGCATTATACAGATTTAATGGAATTCCAATCAAAATCCCAATGACATTCCTCATAGGAATAGAAAAACCAGTCATGAAATTCATCTGAAAAAATAAGAGACCCAGAATAGCTAAAGCAATCCTTAGCAAGAAGAGTGAAGCAGGTGGTACCACAGTACCAGATCTTACACTATACTAAAGAGCAATAGTAACAAAGACACAGTTCAGACTTTCTAATGTGTGCTTGAATGAACAGTTTGAGTATTCCATGCTTTCTGAGGAAAGAAGACCAAATATACCAAATATCTAACCATCTTTTACTTTTATTGAGCAAATATTAAGCTACCAGGATAACCAAGAAAAAAATATAGATACTGTTATATGTGTGTGCACACACAGATGTATACCCACTCACAAATTACCAAGAGAGTGAGTGCATAGCAACTTATCCCTTTTAGCAAAATAATCTCACCAAGACAGAACATCTTTATGTTAGCTGAGATGATAAGGTCTTCGTATAAAACATTAACAAGATTCAGCAGTCTAGTGTGTGAACACATCTGGTGCAAAAGAAGGTCCTTAGATAGTGGGTCTTTTCCCCCTTTTACTTATAATCTAAAATGCGCATGCATGATGTATATTTGCTTCACAGTACAAAAATCTGTGCTCTGAAATATCAATTGATCAAAAATAGTTACTCCCCCCCCCCCAGTTTTATTTTGGTTTATAGCAAAATTGCCATAATTTTTTATAGCCCTTTTAACAAGAGAGTGAGATTTAAATATTCTGCTTAATGTTTTTCTGTGGTTTTCATTGCTTGAAAAATAGATCACTCTTTTTGTCTGGTTGATGTAATTTGCTATTTTCTCACTGTGTTATGCTTGAAACACAGAAATGAAGGCAACTCACCTTAATAGCTGAAAAAAGTATTAAGTATTAGATCCAGGGACTAATAAGAAGTTCAGAATCACCTTCTGATTGCCACCTATTTTGCACTAGCCTTAGTATAAATGCTACCAAAGCTCAGATCTACTGAAAATGGCTGGAAGACACATCCTGTAAGTTACTCAGTGCATATGCTGGGTTGAGCACTCTGTAAATGAAGATTTTCTGGACGAAAGAACATATGCTGATTATATCAGAGTATGTGCTATCTCTCTCTCTCTCTCTCTCTCTCTCTCTCACACACACACACACACACACACACACACACACCTTGTATCCTTGAACAGTGAGGAAATTAGGTTACTCCTAATTATTAAAATTTTAATACAAATAATTTAGGAGATGATTATAAAAGTGAAATATACCCTTCAACAAAGCATCACTTTTACTGTCTCACTCTCCAATGAGCAATGGCTCTGTGACTTTAAGGGATCCTGCAAGATGATTTGAGATTATATTTCTGTGCTTCCCATCAGAGAGTACTTTCCATGGTTTTATCTGGAAACATGAGAAATAATAATCCATACAGACTGAAATACTAAGAGGACTATTTGATACAGACAATGAACTGGAACACCAGCAATAATACAGAAGTGGGGCAGGACGCCCTGAAACCCTTCGGGTTGTGAACATAACATGTTAGCATACGTCTCTGTAACTTTAAGCAAGGCATTGCATCTGTTTAAGTCTTTATATTCTCATAGATGAAGTAGGAAGAATAACCATTGTTCTGCCACTCTAACATCTGAGTTAGGGGTCAAATAAACACTAGATATGAAAACAATTTGTTACTGTTCTTTGATATTCTCAGTCATTACACATCTGATACAGTGCGGAATCCGAGTGGCTACAAAAATATCTAAGACATCGTTAGAACACATTCTCAGCAAAATTTGGGATAATAACTATAAACCTGAAAGAAGCCTTGAGAGAAATCAGCAAGTGAAGGATGATGACAATGTTCAGAGGGTGATGAAAAAGGACAGGCCATCTGTAAAGGTAGAGAGAGAGGCAGGAAAAACACCCACCACACTGGTTATGTGGGTGGACCCATGTGACACTGCCTCATAGGAATTTAAAACCTCACTTGCTCTGTCATTCCAACAACCTGTGAGTTAAAAAAAAAAGAAAAAAAAACCACATGGAAATCTATAAAGAAAATAGACTATAAAATGTAAGACAGTGCTTGTGCATGGGGAAATCATGAACATTATGAGGTTTTGCCCATTTTATGCAATTTTCTGCCTCAATAGACACCAAAGGATCTTATAAGCTCAGATTACATATATTTTACCTGGATATTTAACTCTTTACAAATGCTATTTTATATATTACTAGTATAATCAGTGACCATGAGAAGTTAATGATATAAATTTTTCTTTCTTGATTTTAAAGAATTCCTACCAGGAGTTCAAATTAGTTACAAAAACTAAAGTTCTGTAAGAAAAGTGAAAACTGTCAATTCTGCATACAGAAAAAAATTGTTTGAACTTAAACTAATATGAACTTACATATGCAGACAAATGACAAAGAGTAGCATACCTAAATTTGCTGATCTGAATAAGCAATAATCACATTGAAAATGTTTACATTAAAAAGATAAAAATTTCTGAAAAATTAGGAACAAAGATCATTAAGAAACATTTGAAATTTGAAATTAATGCTTTTCAGTCTTTACAGGTAATATTTGTCTTATTTAAGATTTGGATACACAGTAAATGAGTTGTTTCTTAAAACCTGATAGAAATCTACTGAGAAAATGGAACCTACTGATAACCTAGCTGGGATCCATTTTTTTTTTCATTTTAACTGATATCTTTTTCTGTATATGCAGAGAGGAAAATAAGAGTCACTCATTAGTCCAAAATTTTTTAAGAAGTTGAAAGAAATAAGAATGATCATTGATTCTCTCCCTGATGCATGAAAAAATCATATTTTACAATCATGGTTGGTCAATAATGGAACCAGAAGCGCCAAGTATCTGAAATACATGTTTTATATCTGAAGAAAATATGAAAAATGTGTCTCTGGAGACAAGTCAGATTGACTCCCTGGGAGACTGACACTGTATACATACACACACACACACACACACACACACACACACACACACACGTAAAGAAAGGGAGACCACTTGTGTTTGATAACATTGCAAGAACTGACAGAAAAACACCTTTTCATTGAACAATATTACACCTTGCAAAGAAAGTTAGACTGGGAGGGGAGAAGCGAGGAGGGAGGTAACTAACACGTCCAGAGGCCTTGATATTTTTCTGGATAATGATAAGTGTTTTTAGGTCTGTAATCTTGCACTAGACAGAACAAGGAGTACAGATTCTTAATGAGACGTTTTCAGGATCCACAGGAAGAACTGTGGGCATAACTGAGCCAGTCTCACCTGTCACTCTTCTGTAGCACTATATGTTCTGTAAAATCATACATAAAATCAGCCTGGAGGGCGTAATGTACCATAATCTACCTGTGTGATTGTGACAACTAGTTTTTTTTAAACAATGTTCCATGTAGAAAATGAAAGTGTGGACCAATACAAGATGTAGAATTGGAGGTGGGGGAAGGTGAATGGTCCCTCAAAACCCATGAGACAAGAGACTTTTAAGAGAGAAGATCCTAAATTCCTAGAAAGGATCCTTAGACATAAAAAAAAAAGAATCCATCACATTTCATTTTCATTCTATATACATGTAATGAAAATAGATTTTATATATGCATGCTATACAGATGATAAAGGTTTAAATATGAATTTAAAAAGCAGTGGCAATATTTCTAAATATTCAAAATTAACTGCATTATATATATATAACAAATATTATATTGGACACTGTTGATTTCTTTTTTACTTTCAACCTCCCCCAACCCTCTTCTCTTCAAAAAGGCAGTTTGAACCCACAGAAAGTTCAAAAATCTTCTGACTGTGCCATGACTTTTGTACTTGTCTCCCTTCTCTCCAAAACTAGGTCACTTTTTCTGTGAAGGCATTCTGTGGCTCCCAAGTCCCAGTTAATTATCCCCTTCTCTAATACCTTGGCACTCTGTGGACACCACCCGTGGGATTATTGAAGGGGGGTTAAAGGTCATAGAGTTCTGAAATTCCTAGCTCTTCTAAAGGGCCTGTGTCCTGATGCTCACCTGGCAGTTTTAGAATGTGATCCCACCATAATCCGAATCAGGCAGGAGTGCCCACAGAGGGTAATCCTCACACGGGTGCCTCATCAGTGCGACTATAAAGCTATAACTTTGCCACACGTTGAATTATCACCATCTGTGCACTGCGAAAGAGCAAACAGATGTTCTAATAGTCATCATCTTAGGAACACACACTTCCAGAAAGTCTCACTCATGCAGTGGACTCACAAGCTCTGTGATAAGACAGGGGGATCATGGGTTACTTTGTAACATTCAGGAGACAATAGAGGAACAAACGTTAAGAATGACTTCTGAGGACACGGAATAAGGGGAGAGATAAAAGAAACCATGTTCTCCCTTTCTCTCTCTTTTCTGGAGAGTTCTTCAGTTGCTGCAGTCACTGTTCTAAATGTTTCCCATTCAGTTACAATACCGCTTCCATTCATACGCTAAGAAAAGAAGCATAAAAACTGACGGTCCACATTTTTACATAGACTGAGAACAGGATTTAAGGGGCACTGTTTGCTTTTTTTGTTGTCTGAGGGTTTTGCTTTTATTTTCTTCTGAATACTTAATATACAGTTATTCAGTTCACACAGGCCAGGGTTGAATCCTGATTGTATTACTTGTACACTGCCTGCCTTTGGAAAAATTACTTAATCTCTTTCTGTGCCTTATTCTTTTTTTATCTATAAAACAGTTGTAACAATGATACTTAACATAGATATTAGCTATACCTATTTAATGAGTTGATAATGACAGTTAAGTAAGTAAACATGCATAATTGATTCTAGAATTACATATGCCATGATAGGGACTATATATTTGCATTAAATTAAAAATATAATAAATATAGAATGATATTCTTGTTCTCTACGACTAAAATGGTACATTTTTTATATTATTGCTTGTTTGCATTTCAAGGCAAACAACACTTTACAGTGTGTTAAAATTAATCTGTGATATGAATAAGTATAAAGATTGAAACAGGAAAATCTTATCAACTTATGTGAAGTAGTACTACCACCTGAACTGAACCTACAGGGTCAGAGCAAGAATGAAGGAAGAGAGAGAGGGACCAAGGATGGGGAAGGGAAGATGGCTGGGGAGTGACAGCGGAGGAGGAGGAAGGAAAAAGAGAGAGAGAAAGGAAGAAAGACCTTCCAACTGGAGAATCAGACAAGATGAATCAAAATGCCAATTTTTAAGATATGTTAGAAAAGACTTCATAGATATCTAATTTACATCCTAAAAACAAACTGCTTATGGTATCGGGATGAAACTTCACATTTTTCACCAATGTTACCTGTCCACTGAATTTTCATATTAATTAGTCTATTTTAAAACATTTCATATTAATTTATCTAGTTAAAAGGAGGAAAAATTATTGAGAGTGGGATGATGTTTTCATAGTGTCTGGATAAAATTAATTAGATAATTTGAGAAACCCACTATGTGAAGTTTGGTTTCTCTGGAAACAGGTAAACTTTTAGAAAGTGCATAAAGCATTAATTGTGACTTTCTAAAATAAATTATTCTAAGTGAACCTAACACAGCCTATCGATTATTGTGTAATTATTTCTTACAACATTAAATATGTGATTTTTAAAAGTGTAAATCAAGCTATTTCTCAACTGCTTTAAAAATAAAAGTATTTTTATTTGTTTCCCCTTTTGATTGGAATACTTTTGGTTTTGCTTTAATATGACATTTGAAAATTATAAACATGACAAGATCATAAACATGCCATACATTTACATTTATAAACATCTATTGTAGTCAAATACCTAAATGCCCAATATCAGAAATACTAGGTTCAACTTGCTATATTTTCTACTGCTTCTGTCAGTGGATGGTTTTTAAAATCATGCTTACATTATTTAATTATGGGAAAGACATAGCATGATTCTAAGATGCTTTATGGCATGCATTTCTTACTTAGGAAGAATAATTATATTTTTCACAAAAATATGGTAGAATATTATATGACATAGTATCACAAATACCAAGAGCAGATTTATGCCCAAAAGAGGCCATATATTACAGATAATTTTACCAACATAATGTGGCCAAATACCTTAAGCACTGAGTTTCACTTTGAGCTTCCTGGCATCCAAAAGAAATGAAAAGCAGGATAGCTATGCAATGTCACTGACTTATACAAAGAAACCAGTATGTTGATATAGAAAGCAAACATATTTAGTGACTAAATCCATAACAATGAATACAATTAAGGCTATTATCTGGGCTGGGGTTGTTTCTCAGTGATAGAACACTTGTGGAAGATGTACAAGCCCCTGATCTCAATCCCAGTACCCGCCCCCTGCACACACAAAAGGACATCAAATTTAATCATCTTTCATAAATTACTTTGAATAAACAATGCTATAATAAATTATACCTAGTGAAACACTGTGGAGAGTTGCACTTATATAAGAATGGTTAATTTATTGAGCTCTTACTGAGTAGGAATTCTTCGCACATTAAAATTAATCAACCTATTTAAACCCCCCCAAGCAACCAAAAAATAGGTGCTAGATGGCATTCATTTATTCAACCAAATGCTTTGAGTATGTATTAGGCTCTGTGTACTTGAGGATCCATGTGTAAATAAAACAACAAAAAGCCTCACCTGGAGTTTAAGATAAGGCACTGAGACCTAAGAGGTCTGAGCTCTAAAGCTACTCGGCAAATCTCCAGGTTTCACCAAGGCTCCAACCCAGGCCCTGTGCTTAGCCTTCAGTCCTAAGCAGTAAGCCAGAAGTGCTTTGCAAAATATAAACACAGATTAGTATTTGTAGATTCATTCCCAGCGAGCAATGATCTGAATTTTTTCTGAACAAATGGGAAGGTATGTTATCCACAGGAAAAAAAAGAGAGAGAGAAAGGGGTGGGGGTGGGGAACTGCCAATTTGGAATGAAAATAATTAATTTCCTAGAAGTTAAAAATATGAATTACTTTCTTAATTTATGTTTTTCTTGAACATCTACTGAGAACTCTGTGACATGTACTGCAATAAACCCTAGAAAAAGGTTGATGAATAAGATATAACATATGCCTTTCAAGAGTCAGCTGGCCCATTCCTTTAATCCAAGCAACCTGGGAGGTTTAGGCACGAGAATCACAAGTTCAAGGCCAGCCTTAGCAACTTAGAGAGGCCCTAAGCAACTTAGTGAGATTTTTGTCTCAAATTGAAAACATAAAAAATGGGTAGGGATGTAGCTCAGTAGTAGAGTGCTCCTGGGTTCAATCCCTAGTACCAAAAAACAAAACAACATCTACAACAAAAATGATTCATGCTCTTGCCAGCTTAAGTGAAGTTAGAATATGCACCGTCAAAATGTTCAACTTCTACACAAGAAATATTTTGAGCTAAAAACAACCATAAAACAACAAACATGGGAGTTTTCTGCTGCTCCTCCCAACTTCTGCCTAAATTTACCTTTCGCAAAGGAAATTTCCATCTGTCAAAGTGCTCTATTCTCCAATACCAGGAAGAAGAGATCAACTTCTGCCCTTGGTGATAACTTGAAAACTGCATAACAAACCTACTAAACAGCCCTCATGTATCCTAAGCCTCCCAGTTACTGACTCCTCTCTCCCTTGGCTTCCTTGGCCTAATCTCCTTTCCAGGCTTTATCGCCCTTTGTTAACCTGGTATACATGTTCTCTTTCTTTGCAGTTTCCCCTTATTTTATGTGGACTGCCCCCTCTCTCCCCTGCTCCACATTCACATTCACATGAAATGAACTCTTCCTCTTGTTAATTTTCTTTAACAGCAAAACTCACAGGTCCAGGCCACAGAACTTAAGACATCAGAGGAAAGTTGTTGGTTGGTTTGTTTTCCCTTCCCTGAAGTTAGTGAGGATGTGAGAATAGATAATGGCAATTCAGTGAAAATACAATGCTATCCAAATGCTCTTGACATGGAGGCAAGGAGAGGAGGTATCTATCCAGACTGTGGAGACAGTCCTGAAAATATCAGAGTCAGTAGTGTACACACACACACACACCCATGCACCCTTACAGTGCTAAGTGAGTCAGCTTTACATCAATGTGACCAAAATCCCTGACAAGAAAAACTTAGAGAAGGAAAGATTCACTTTGGCTGACTGATTTAAGAGATTCAGTCCATGGTGAGTTCACTCCCAGGCAGAAACATCATGGCCAGAAGACAAGGCAGAGGAAAACCGCTCAGATCAGGACAGCCAGAAAGGGATGGGAGACGATGAGCCCTTCTGAGGCATGCTCCCAGTGACCTCCTTTGTCCAACTAGTTCCCACCTCCCAGTAATTCATTTAGCTGTGAATGGATTAATCCACTTAATGGATTATT
Organism: Urocitellus parryii; assembly: GCF_045843805.1. Lineage (NCBI taxonomy): Eukaryota > Metazoa > Chordata > Mammalia > Rodentia > Sciuridae > Urocitellus > Urocitellus parryii. The sequence continues at coordinate 8,827,890 of NC_135533.1, forward strand.
TCACAGATAAGGTCAGGGCCCTCATGATCCAATCATTAACTAAAAGCTCCACCTCTCAACCATTCTTCCAACACACTAACTTTTGGGGAACACACCAAACCCAAACTATACCAAGTATATCCATTAAGATAAATTGAGATTAAGGGAACTATTTTTAGTGAGTAAAAGTAAAAAACAAGCAATCAATCTTATAAATTTGTCACAGAGAGCAAGAGACAAGCAGATGACAGAACAAAGGCGAGAAAAGAGAGAAGTGCACTCAAGTGCACGTGTAAGTGTCTGTGGAATGTGACAGGGACAGGGAAGAGTGGGACCAGGGGGAAAGCACCATGATCCGATCAGCAGGACTGGAGTCCCTCAGAACTGGATTAATACTGGTTTTAAGAACTACCAGTTTGAAACATTAACTCACTAACCTCTACTGCTCACCGGTTTTCTTATTTTGAAACTAGATAAATAATATCTACTTTAAAATATCAAGTGTAACTAAGATACTATCAATAAAATGTCTGATACACAATGGCTCAATAAATAGGCCTTCCTCTTGACTTCCATCTACTCCCTCAGGTAGCTGGGAGGTATCCAAAAAGCTCTAACACTCCCCCTTTGGAAGATTCTAGAAATATTCTTGAGTCTTAGGTATGTTAGCTTTGTGGCTGTAGCTGATACTTGATTCATTATCAGTCAGACTCTCATTCAGAACCTGCTTATTGAACAGCCACCATTTGGTGTCATCACACTGGAGGGTGGCAATTGGTGATTCATCAGGGCATCAGTTAGAAGCTTCTGTCTGGGAGGAATGCAAAGTACTCCTAAAAGTCATGACACTAGTGTGCTGGTAGGGACATGAACAAGGCACAGGTAGAACGCACATAGCTGGTGACAGATTCAATCAGTCCTTGTTTTATTGCTCATTTGTTTTAGAAATTGAGACTCCTTCCTTCTGCAGACAGGAAAGCAACTTTTGTCAACAGCAACCACTGCCTGACCTAAAATGCCTTTTCCTAAGTGGAATCCGGGTTGTGGTTGTTATAGCTCAATTGTACCAAAGGTAACAAATAATTGGCAGGAAAAATTGTACATGGCCATAGGTTAAAATGCATTTTATAAGGGTTGGTTTGCTCCCAAGTAAACTTAAAGTGGCTCAATTTGTGCGATTTTGTGAAGATGGAAAAATGAGATGGTGTGAATGTGTTTGTGTGTGTGTGTATATATGTGTATAGAAAAAGTCTTATTACCATGAACAATTTAATTTGAAGTCTTATAATGACAAGTTGTGGTGCTAACAATATTTTTGACACTTCTGCCTCACCTACATGTATTTCAGTTAATTCTTTAAACCTCAAACATGGGCTTTGGAAAACATTTAGACATTGTACAATTCTGCTATATGGTGATTGTTCAAACATTTTTGAATGCTAAGAAATGGGAAGGAATTAAATTGACCAAATTGCAAATAAAAATGTATCACAATGAACCCTACTATTATGCACAATTATAATGCAACAATAAAAACTTTTTAAAGATCTGTTTCAGGTGCTAAATCACACTCGTGAAGAGATGTCAATATTATTGATTTATAATTTATACAGCACTTCTGATTATAATAAACTCTTCACATAAACATAAAAATTAATAAAGTAGAAAGTTAAGAGTATTTCTTGCTCTGCATATTTGTGAGGAAACACTGTGTGTGTGTGTGTGTGTGTGTGTGTGTGTGTGTGTGTGTGAGAGAGAGAGAGAGAGAGAGAGAGAGAGAGAGAGAGAGCAGGGTTCTGATTGTATAGTAGGAACTTTGAATATTACGTATAGATTAGTAAGATTATATTGATGAAAACATATTTCCTTTCCATAGCTTCTTTCTACTTTAAACATATACACTTGAAATGCTATGATTTGCTGCTCTTTCCCCCTGACATGTAAGTTCCTTGCAAACCTGTAATTTTAATAACTTTCCATTTGTCATCAAGTCCTCTTTTCATGCTATAATGTAATTCTGCTTCAGTTTCTACAAAGAAACACCCAGTTATGCTGAACTAACCTGGTAGTTCCATACATGGTCATGCACTTCTTCTTTTGACTGTTCCATTGCCCACAAAAGTTGCAATTTCCTTGAAACTCTCTCTCAAGTATTTTTATCTTACATGTCATTTAGCATGACTGGGATATTTGTGGCTTCTGATTTTAGGCTCGTTAGCACCTCATATACTCAGTGTCTTTAAGCTTAAGCATCTTAAGGAATTCCTCCATTCTGTTAGTTCTGCTACTATTGCTAAATGAACAGCTGAATGCTTCCTTCCCACCTACTCTTTTTAACCTAAATCTTAGGCCTTTGAAGAGGGACTATATCAAAGGCCTAAAAGCATCCCCACTTGCTCTTTCCCCACCCAAGGTCACTTCCTCCTGAAAGGGCATCCTCTACTTCAGTCTTGCTGACTCTCCCTTTGTCCCTAGACATTCTGCCTTCCTTCCCATTCCAGAATCCTACAACAGTTTCTGTCACAATCTTCTTCTTTTTCACTCTTGTGTTTCTGCCTGAAAACTTCATCCACAGTTTTTGTACATTCCTCCCAGATTGCTATGATTTATACATAATTCTCCTTACATTATCTCTCTAGAGAAAATAGAATTTTAATGACTTAACAAGATTAAAGCCAAGACTCGTGAGTCTGGAGTTTCAGGCTCTCCTTACCTTAACTTTTCACATGTGTAGCTCTTGGTAATTGCCATAGATTATTGAGCAACTAACACAAATCATAATTCACACATAATTTGCAAGTATATTAATTTGTCATAAAAACATAGGAGATGTTCATCATATCTATTTTTTAGAAAATTGACATGCAGCTTTGGCAAAAGAAGATGCTTAAAGTCATGGTCAATTAACAAGTGATGGAGAAAGGACTCCTAGGTAGGTCTATGTAGGCCAGATCCTGTAGCTGATCTGTGGCCTCCCTAAAGCAATATCTTCTTATCTACTAATACCCCAAGGTAATTTCGACTCTAGTCAGCTCAGCATCTTTTTATCGACCTTTCGTTGATTTTGAATTTTTTTTATTATTCCTTTTTTTAAATTCAATCATTTGCTTTGTGTCAAAATAACTCCCTCCTAGTTTTCTGAAATAGTCTATTCTATGTTCCTACAAAGCCTAAATTCGTTTTACCTTCTTGAGAAGTCTGAAAAGTTCTGCCTCACATACAATTTTTATTTTTATAGTTGGGACTACACAAATGTACCCTTTTCTATCCTGCCTTGCAATATTTAATAATACCATTGGTACACCATCTAGCTGTCTGGTTTTGTTTAAATTTAATGGAGGCAGAAACCCAATTGCAAATGAAGTCTGGAGTTTGCTTAATAGAAATATATCACTGAAGCAGTCTGTGTAGGGAAAGGGCAATTGAGCTGAGGCATCAGTGGCTCTCTTTTGGATACCCTGCAGTGTCTGCCTTGGTTGCAAAGCATAATTGATACATACTGTAACCCTTGTTGTATTAAAAATTACTTTTATTATTTGACAAAAGAAACAGGAAGTTTCTATCTCATTTTTGGTATAACTATTATATATGAAATGGAAATGCTTCTATTTTAGCTTCTAAACTTACCATTATGTGTGATGTATTATGATTGAACTTTAGTTAAAACTGAAATGAGCATTGTAATGAGAAAAATTTACAGACAAGTGATTCTGAAAACAGAATGGATAACTAACAAATTACTGAAACTAACATAAACCAGAAGAATTCAATGAAAGATATTATAAGATTCTAAAATGAAGGTTATAAAAGTATCAAAAGCAATGAGGGCTATTTGAATATCAAAGAGATTATGCATGAATCTGTGATTCTGAACTAATATAAGGAGAGAAAAGTACTTTCCTAAAATTTACATCATTTAATGGGAAAAAATTAAAAAGTAAATCAACCAGGAAAAATTCTGATATGAAGAAAAATTGCTGAGCAATAGGCAGTAACCAAAATCATAATGATATCCTTAAGTGGAAAATCACATTTATTGCCTTAATACATTCAGATTACAAAATAAAATAAGATCCTATTAAGAATATTGGTCCTATCAGTACAGGAACAGGAAGATTAAAAAAAATGATTCTAATACAAATACAGGGTGGTGATTGTACATGCTAAAAACAAATATGGGATTAACCTTTGAGCATAGTGTTGTGGACAGAGTGGCTGTTTTATGACTTCATCGTGTGAATGTCTCTGACATTATGGAACTTTGCATCTACTTAAAAGAGCTAAAGCCATGACTCTTACTCTTAGGGAACTTGCTATCAATTAGGGCACAAGGACAAGAGTGGCAGATTCAGGGATGCAGTTGTTGCACAAGGAGAGCAGCGGATGCTCCCATATCCATGGCTTCCACTCCACACACATCATAAACCACTCTCTTCTGTGCATTCCTTTAGCAAGAAAATGTAGATGAGATGCTGAAAAATCTTCAGGTTGGAGACTTAGGAATTCCTACAGCCTCCATTTTCCCTCTCGGCACTGTCCCTTGTTCATAGGTGACATGATCTGTGTGGCAGTGCAGGAGGGAAGCTATGACCACAGTGAGGAGAACCATCTCACTCAGTTGTGCTCTTGGCTGGGAAGAATAGACTGCCTGTTCTGACTCAGGAGGCTGCAAGTCCTGGGCTTCTTGCATAATTGGGAGCAGAGGGCTGAGATGGACACCTCGAACATCCTGCTAATAAGTTATGACAGGATAATTTATGTAGAACTTTGAAAAATAAATAAATCAACAGAATCCTCCTGGAACTGATAAAAAATGGACGAACTTCTGATATGCTTGTGAGAATAAAGGATAGAGAAAAGCCAGGAGCACTGCTTCAATGAAAAGAGGTTTGCAGAAGACATCATGCATGATCGCTGGGGTTTGGAATGGTGATAGGTGCCTGGGACGGGGAGGGAGACTATATGGTGGAGATCACCAATGGAAATGAGGATGCAAACAATCGTGGAAAGGTAAGCTTACTTTTACTAAAGCAGAGGAATACATACAGGGCATAATTATGGCTAGTTGTATTTTTACTCTGATTCAAGCATTTCCCTAAAGGTTATATAGGGTTTATTTTACTTATTCATCCCCAAATTCTTTGAGTTCTCAATATTTGTATGTCTTCTGTATAGGGAGGAACACCAAAGTTTAGAAAGTTGGATACTTACAGAAATCATTCTCTTTGTAATTAGCTGAATCCCCAAATGATAGTAGAGATTTTTAGTTTGTTTTACAGGGTGGATTCTGCATGAGTGTGTGTGTACCAGAAGGAAAGAGGGGGTGAAGTGGGGGAGGTAGCACAGAGAGGGATAGTGTAAAGGGATAAAGGAATGATGTGACAGCCAAGACAGAGACTAAAAGCAGCCTGACTCTTTTTTTCATTCTTCTCCTAAATCTAGGTACAGGCACCATCACGTAACTGAGGGGACTTGGAGAGCCCCCATGTCACTAGCAGTGACCTACAGTGCAAAGGTAGACCCATAACCTCACTGTCTAGAGAAAAGGGAGAATAATCAGTTGTTGGGTGTCTCTAAGGTTTAAGAAGAAGAGCTACTCAATCCAGAAGCAGACTTGGGTGGAGAGGAGGCCTGGGGGTTCTGTATCTCCTGGAGAGTGAGTTCTGGTCAGCATTCAAGGAGCCACAGACATCATGGAAGTTGGTGGTGTTTATAAACTGGGAGTGCTGAGTCCTAAGAGTTATCACTAGTGGAATGCAGGGTTGGACAAGAGCCAAGGAACTGGGATATTGAGGGAGTGGGGTGGCACCTCCTAAGACTCCATAGTGGGAATGGAGGCATCTGGTCCAGCAGCCTGGGCAGAACAGGAGCGAAGCCAAGACCACACTGAGGAGAACCATCTTTCTCAGTCCTGCCCTTAACTAGGATGGATGAACTACTGGCTTGGGACTCTAGTCCTGGCTTCTTAGATAATTGAGAGTGGTGGACTGACATGGACTCCAGAACCTCCTATCAACAAGTTAAGATCATGTGAGATTGTACACGGATAAGAGGGAGACATTTTTAATATTATGTTTTTATACTTGTATTCACTTCCTAAGTTTGTGAAGAAGGATTAGTCTGTTTCAGAAAGAAATAGAGCCATGAAAACATATTTCTTCATCACCACATGTCTGTGAGCCTGTCAATGTGTCTATAAGCCCATAAGTAGGGCAGGATTTTTTAACATTTCCTTTGCTAGACTTCACACATCTAGAAGTGAGAGCGTTGCTTTGTCCCCTGGGTTTTGGTTCTAGGAATATCTCTGGCTGTGTTTTTCACAGACACAGAAATATTGCCCATAACATAAGCTGGTAGAAGTTTCAGGCAAAACTGTCAAAATGGTCCCTTCTGTTGACACATGCATCCTCTGCAGGTGACTGTTTCCAGAAGCAATGCTCAAAATGGGGTTCTCCAAGAGTCAGGTGAGAGAAGATGGAAAACGCTAAAGTAGCCCCATGTCCTGAGCACCCCTGGCCCAGAGCAAAGGAAAGGCCAGGATCTCAGGTTACTTAGAAGGACTTTGGTCGGCCTGCTAGTATCTGTCCTTCTGAAAATAATAGAAATGCTTATTTGAAAAAGACAAAACGATACTGAATGAGTATCACACTACAGAATCCTTGTGTCGGTACCTTTCAAAGGCCAGTTGCAGACTGAACTGTCTCTGAAGAGAAAATGAATGCATACCCTTTCAAAGATTACAAAATTTGATTGCCACACAGAGGGTTTGAAAGGAAAGACCTTCTCCAAAGCTATGCTCCTTCTTTATTGTCCTCAGCATCATCAAAGAAAAAAAATATGAAAATGTAATTAAATAAAAATAAAATGCAAAGTTGCTTTGAAAAAATGTTGCAATTCTGTTATTGAAGTTTAAAGGAAAAGTCTGAGATACAGTACTAGATTTTCTTAACCTCTTTTAAATTCATGTATCTAAGTTGGAGGAAAATGACATGACCTTTACATTACTCCCTGAGGATGACACTTTTCAAGGATGATCCATAAACCGTTTCTGCTCTGGGAGGGTTCTTTAGGTATCTACTAAAAACTAACATCATCAAAAGGTGGATATATTTTTGAAGGATATTTTCTATAAAGATGTTACTATACCCTTAAAAAACACAAAATGACATCCTAAGCAAACAGAGATTTCTGAGTTTGTTTTTGGCATGGGATCGATTACCCGCTATTCCTATTCAGTTATGTTTGAATACATATGCCTCTTAGCATCTTGCCTTTCCTAAAAGTGGCTTAATCCCTTATTCTGTATAAATGGAGATGTTTCAAGATTGGGTTAAGAAGTCTGAAATTCAATAGGCTTCCTTTTAGGTTGGTGTCAAACAAATATTGCAAAGTCTCCGTCACTGGGGTTGGAACCTTCTGATGGAAGACGTGGGCTACTGGGCACACAGCTGCCTTTCTAGTAGGCCTCCACACTGCTGAGGGGCTCAAGTTCTCGAAGCTGTCAGGGTGGTTGGGCCAAAAGCTTCCTTGTACTTTCTGAATGTGTGTTTGTACTATAGGCATCATTAACCATTATACTTTTTATACATAACTGCATCTGTCAAAATATATTCTTAAGATAGATAGTATCATCATATCAGCTTGCTTGATATTTGTAGAATACCCAGCAACAGCAAAATTCTCTTTCAGATACAGAAGGAGCAGTCACAAAGCTAGACTCTGAGACATAGATCACATTTTAACCAAGTTAAAAGAACTGGAATTAATAAATGTGGATTCTAACAAGTGGTAGAGTGCTTGCCTAACATGTGTGAGGCACTGGGTTCAATCTTCAGCACCACATAAAGATAAAAAATAATAAAAAGATATTGTGCCAACCTACAACTAGAAAATTTTTTTTAAAAAACTAAACCAGAAAAAAATATATGTGTACACATATATACATATATAAAAATATATCTGAATATATATGTATGCCCAAACACATATTCTGAATATGTTGGGAAATTTAAAAAGAAAAGATTTCTAAATAACCCACAGATCACAGAAAAGATGTGGTCATGGGTAAATTATAATTTGTAACCCCAAAAATTGAAAAAAAGTTTAAAAATAAAGACAAGAAAGAAAACTAAAAGCTGGTTGCTTGTGACAAACAATAACAATGATCAACCTTTAGCCAGAATAATGAGAGGAAGACAAAGGAAGACAGAGCCAAATTATCAGTGTCAGCGTCAAAAGGACAGACATCATGAAGATTCTGCTACTATTGTAAAAAGGATGACAAAAGAATATTATTAAAAATGCATGCCAAAGCTTTCAGCAATTTAGATGAAATGGACACATGCATAGCTATAAATTAGCAATGTTTACTTTAGAAGAAATACACAAGAAATAATTGACAAGAGATAGCTTGAGTAGACCTATCTCTATTAAGGAAATTGAATTATTAAAATCTTTAAAAAATAAACTTTAGGCTCAAATGGTTTTATTCATGGATTATTCTATCCATTGAAAGAAATAAATAATACTACTTTTATATAAATTCTTCTTGAAAATAAAGCAACGGACAACATCTTATTTTGTAGAGCAATGTTACCCGATGAAAAAACTTATGGGGAAATTTAAAGGAACTATAAATCAATATACTTCATGAACATGAACACAAAAATACTTAAAAATATTAGATCATTTCCAGGAATATATGAAAAGATGATTGTATCATACCAAGTGGAGTTCGCTCCAGGAATGCAGATGATTAAGATTTGATTATTATTAAATAATGAATCAATACATTTCATCATATCAAGCAGGATCGTCTCTATGTAATGGAAAAATCATTTGACAAAACTCAACCTTCTTTCATAATGAAAACTCCCAGTAAGATTTAGAGGAAAGGGAGCAAAGCAGGGGACAAGTGGAAGTACTGGGGACTGAGTTGGAGCAAATTATATTTCCTGCTTGTGTAATTATGTCAAAATGAACCCCAACACTATGCATATTCACTAATAAAAATTGAAAAAGAAGTCCTTGTCATAGAAAGGAACTTCCTCAGCTTGAAAAACAGTTTGTACAAAACCCTGAGCTGACATCCCACTTACTGGAGAAAGAATGATGCTCTCCCTAAGAGGAGGGTCAAACTCACTCTCGCTGCTCTCTCCTGTGCTCCTACTCAACGAGGCAAGTAAAGCATTAAGTAAGGCACACAGATGGAGAAGGAACAATAACATTTTTTTTAATTCACAGTACACATAGTGGCCTAAGTAAAAACACCATATAATTCATAAATAGGTTACTGAAACTAGCAAAGTGAATATAGCAAGGTCACAGAGTTCAAAGTCATTGTATACTTTTTTTTAACACTAGAAATTAGCAATTTGGGATTGGATTAAAGAAAAAATACAACCATTTAAAATAGCAACAGAAAATTCAATAAAACCAATGGAGTATATACAAAAGATTTATATTTTAAAAATGCAAAACATTAAAGAGAAAAATGACTAATTAAGTGTAACTATATAACATATTAACTAATTAGAAAATCACATATTGAGAGAATGACATTTTTTTTCTCCAAACTGAATTACAGATTCAATACCCTCTCTTACATAATCCAGCATTGTTTTTGAGAGAATTTGACAGAACGATTATAAACTTTATGTGGAAAAGCAAAAGATTTCTAATGGATAAAATAACTTTGAGTAAGACACGATGAAGAAAGATTCTCGCTCTCTGACTTCTTTTTGTCAAGTTAAGAAAAATAATTTTGTTTGAGAAAGATATGGATACAGATCAATGAAGATTCTGGACACAGATGTACAGACATATGGTGAATTGATATCTCCTTTTAAGCAAGCTGCCAAGAAAATTCAAATGAAATAAAGGTGATATTTTTAACCAAATGATGTGTAACAATTGGGTATTCATATGCCCCCAAAAAAAGAAGAAGAAGGAAAAACAAATAAAAAATTCTCAACCAACTTAAAATGGATGAAAGATGTAAATTTAAAACAAACAGCTGTAGAACTTCTCAAAGAAAACTATAGGAGAAATTCTTTGTGCCATAGTTTAAGCAAAGCTTTCTTATATAGAACCAGAAGAATATGAACTGTTGAAGAAAAACTTTAATAGATTTTTAAAAAAATTTCTTCTTAAAACCATTGACTGGGAAAATATATACAAAAATACATATATAAAGATTGGTATTAAGAATATGGATAATGAATTCTCATAACTCAATTATATGTAAACAAAGAACACAATATAAAAACAGACGTAAAAGCTGAACACTTGATCAAAAAAGACATGGGATGGCAAATACAAATAAAAACTCAACATCGTTAACTATGAGGGAATTTCAGATCAAAACCACAGTGAAAATCAATTACACTTTTAAAGTGGCTACATTTTAAAAAGAGAGGAAGAAAAACAATATCAAGTGCTGACAAGGATTCAAAGCAATTACAATTCATGATTCTGCTGGAAATACAAAAAGGTATCACTATTACTTGTTATTTTCTTACAAAGGTAAGCATACAAAAAATGCCCTACTGACCAGTAATCATAATCCTGGTTGTCACCCAGCATCAAAGAGGATATATAAATGCACAATTATCTATACCTGAAAACTTAGAGCAGCTTTACTCAAAATTGACAAAACCAAGGAAAGTCGAAATGCCTGCCGCCTCATGAATGGATGGATAAATTGTGAATAAATAAATTATAGCACCATGGTATAATTCACAGGAAGAAAGATGGAGATGGGGCAAAACTAATGATGTATGTTATAGGACCATGAATTTCAAAAGCCTTATGCTAAATATAAGAGGTGATAACCGATACATTACAAACTGTATGATTACATTCATATGACCTTCCAGAAAAGGGAAAAAACATAGTGCCAGGAAACAAATCAGTTACCATGGCTGAGCCCTGGGGAGTGTATTCACTTCAACAATGAAGGAAGATCAGGAGAATAGAGGAAGGAGAATGGGGAGAGGGAGGAGGAGAAGGTAAGAGGGAGTACTGGGAACTGAACTGGAGTACACTGTATTCCATCCATGGATGATTAGATCAAGATGAACCCCACTGTTACATTTAACTAGAATGCAGTTATAAATTTTTTTTAAAGAATGGCATTAAAAAACTGTTTTGGGATAGTGGAACCTAAATCTGATTTTGGCATTGGTTACTTGACTATCTACCTTTGCAAAAATTCATAGGATTATAGATCTGAAAAAGGTGAATTTTGATGCACTAAAGTATAGCTTAATGAGTCTGATTTTTAAAACAAAAATTAAAAATAAATAAATAATGCATTTGAGTATACATGGTTAAAATCAGCCAGAGTATGCTTTCACCTAGGAGTGTCTGTTGACATGTGAACTAAAATAGTGGAGAAGTAAATGTACAATTTTCATACAGGAAAGAAAAAAAAAAGCAAAGTGTATTTTCAGAAGAAACCTCTCTGGGAATCCTCAACCCACCGTGAGCAGAATGACAGCTTTGTGCCCTTGGAAGGAGGCCAACCGCAGCACTGTGTGAGTATCAGCAAGCAGATCAGAGCCACTGAATCTCTGTCCAAAAATTCAAAACTGGGGCTGCTCCAAGACTTTTTACCCTCCATTTACCATGGTTATCTCCATGTTTCAACCACGTAGTCACAATCATTGCACGTTTGCAGCCTTAACTTCTCAGGACAGTGAGGTGGCTAAGAGTCATGAAATACAATAAAATGCTGGGAGAATGGGTCTATTTAGATCGCTAAAGGAATAAGGAGAAAAGTTACAGTTCTGAAGCTTCTAGTATGGAAAAGATGATCAGCTAAAGATGAAATAATTATGTTAATTAATGAGGATTAGTGGGCTCCAGTTATAGAGAAACAGAAGTTAGATTTGTATAAAGAAAATGTCTCCATTAAAAGTATCCAATAATAGAATAATAGCTTCCACACTTATTAAAATAGTACATATTATCTATTTTAATGTTATAATGACAGTTTGAGATTACATGGAAGGTAAGCCCATTGGAATTTAGCTAGATGGTATGAAATACTTCAGATCCTACAGCTAATGCCCAACATAGGAAGATAGGAACCTGAGTCCCTGTGGCTTAGCTCTGCCCCCTGTCTTCCAGTGGAATGCCTAGGGGTATCCTGCACTTTTTCCATCACTGACTGTACTCAATCCCACTGGACACACTCAACAGGAATGTTGTTTTATAAGGGTTTCAATAGTGGACGAGCTGGATACCATCTACTTGCTACTTAGGAATCATGGAATCATGAGCTATTGGGAAATTCTTTGCCAGTGTATTTTGTTTGCTTAATAAATGAATATGTCCTATCTTCTTTTATTTTTTCAACTATTACTCTCCAAGATTTTATTCCTTATATAGAAAAATTGTATAGGCACTTCATCACTGTACATTACTAGATTGATGTACAGGTGAGAGAAAAGGCTTCTGGTCACTGGAGCTTAATGACAGCCCTGCCAGTAAGAGGAGCCACCCCTGGGATAATCCACTCTCCCACACAGATGCTGCTCTGGTCCTCATGTAGGCAGCTGGGAAGTTGGTAGCTGCACTTCAGTACTGAGCCTCGGTATACCAGGAAGAAGCTACCTTTCCCACCCAGATCCCCAAGAGCTCATCTGGAATATTGATGAATACTCATGAGAAAAATTGATGAGACTGGAAGGAGCTTGTAGGACTTAATGTTTGTTTCCTCCTCATATGTTCATTTTCTTTCAAGTTATTGAAACATGTTGACTATATTTAATTCCTTTTCTTTGTAACCTTTTATGTTTTGTATGTTAAATCTACTTATTCTTTTTTTCTGATTTTATTTTTAGATGAGTAGTGTGAGAGTCATGAAATTGCCAAATATTAAGGAACTTCAGGTGTCAACCAATCTCATTGCCCCTGTTATGAGAAGCCCTTCTAGAGCATCCCTGAAAAGAATTACCATTAAATCAGGCACTCTACCACAGTGGAAAAGCAGAGTGTTCTGCTGAGAGCTCTAGTTAGGAGGGAGCTGCTTTTCCTAAATTCCAACTCCTCATAGCTTCTGCATTTCACTGCTCTTCGGGAGAACACAATGCACCACTCTTCCCTTCCAAGCACTCTCAAATGTTTGTGGTCCTAAACCTTCTAAACCTTGGCTATCTCCATACCTCCTTCCTGGGCCTTTGTTCCTGCAGGGACCTTTATCCCTCCGTGTGCTAGCTAGTGACACTCACCTTTCCAACCCTCTTATAATGTTCCTGCATGTTTGTCCTCAAGTACTGGATTCAGAAAACTAACATTCCTAACATTCTATTGCCAACTGCGGTTTGGAGGCAAATTTGAAGATAGAGGAGGAATTATTCTCTGGCAACAGTTATCTCAAGTGCCACAAGTCACAAATGGGGGCTCATAGGCTGGGTGTGTGACTTAGTGGTAGAGCACTTTGCTGGCATGTGCAAATCCCTGGGTTCCATTTCCAGTACCATGAACACACGCAAAAGAAAAAAAGAAAATAGGGCACTAGGTGCAGGACAAGTGGCTCTGCTGAAATATGTGTGTGTGTGTGTGTGTGTGTGTGTGTGTGTAGGGGTGTCCTCTGCTCCAGCTCTAGCACTGCAATAGCTTCCTGTTCTGAGTCATACACCCTTCTTTATTTTTCTGCATCACGCCTCTTTCTGCCTGTAATCTCTAGAGGGCTTGGTTTTCCTGGCTGCACATGGTGGGTCGAATGGTTATAACCCTTTCCGGATTCTGCTATGTGGCCAAGTTGTCCGCATCCACAGCTCACCTCATTACTAGACCAGTCATGAGAACCCCTGGGTTCTGGTATCTGACCCATGAGTGTTAGGTATGCTCATTTCGTTAAATCTGTGTCATGTCTCCCCTTAGTCTTCTTCAGACCACACTCTCATAGGCATCAGTTTCAAATATCTCAACTTTCTAATCTTCTTATATCATTCCCCCCATATTTCAGTAGCTCTTCAGATGTCACAGGCAGAAGCACAGAACATTCAAGACATGGTCTAATAGTAACACAATTTGAGATTAAAAAATAAAAACTAAAATTTCTTTTATCTGAACACTCTCCTTCCATTAATGCAAACTTTGATTGTGTTTGAATTTTGCAGAAATCACATTAACATGCAAAACTCATGTAAAAATTCTATTCAAGCCCCAATACCATAAATTAGCTCAGAATTCCAAATTTCAGTTATTTGTTTATCATTCGTAAATTAAACAAGCTGCCCTTCTGTTCCTTCATTCAAGAAATTGATGGAACATTGAATAAAAACTTCTCAATTTGCTTTTTGAAGTTAGTAATCAAAGAAGATATTACAAGAATATTTTGCCAAGTTGACATATTTGAATCATCGATTCACAGAAGAGATCTGATGGGTAGGTCTTGGCAGAATCTACCCAAACCCCTAGGTAGCAGCTGCTTCTGTGTCTGCCTCACACTGGCACACCTGTCAAGCCCCTGCCGCCCCAGCTGCGCAGGAAACCAAGATTTAGGCAGCCTGTATAAGTCTCACCCTTATGCTTAAAAGTGACCATTTAGTAAATGTGAAAGTAAATTGCTTCAGTTTTGTTTTCTGAATTTGACATGGACCAGTGGTGGTTTCTCACAGCGAGCAGTTTCAGAGAGTCAAGTATATTGTTTCAAGCTTTTATTTTTAATATTGATGGTTACTTTTCTTATTGGTTATTTCTAATTTTCAGGATTCATTGATCTTAAGGATCAAGTGGACAGGAATGATGATGGAAGACAGCTTTGCTTATCTCTTTTGCCAGGTAGAACCATTTGGAATGCAAACCTGCAGGCAGTGATCTTCCCATACAGAGGGAAGGGCAAGAAGAGATGAACTTGGGCCTTCAGCCAAAAACCATAACAGGACAAACATGCAGAACCAGGCAGGATGATTGAAGGTTGTTTTGGTGTTTAATGGGGTTGTGGTTTTACTCTGTGTCTTGTCTTTGGTGCAGGATTGTAAATTACAGATATTCTAACTCTGCCTATTTGCCATCTGTTTTTGAGAAATTATGTCTGATAATAGACAATACAAAATCATGACCTTGCTAAGCTTCAATGGAAAGCACCCAAACAAAATCTATCACATTTTTTCCCCTATTTTTAGAGAGATAACTCAGAGAAGAAATGGGAAATTACACAATCAAACCATCCTCACATTAAATATTATTCATCAAGAGGAAGATCATGGAATATTGGTTTTATGAGAACTCTATTTTGTAATTAGCTAAAATTTCATAGGAGACTGTGTCCAGAAATATCTTTAGAAGAACTTAATAAATAAAACAAAATCAACCAGAATATATTTGTCAAGGCCTGTCAGAAACACCAGTTGCATTAGGATTATTATTTGTTTTGATTAAAAATGTAATATTCAGAATGATCATAAGCTTTGATTATAACTGGCATTTATGTTTCTGAAAATCAAGTATACCTTAGAACAGAAAAACATTCTGACTAGGGAAAATTTGCAAAAGAATCTATCTGTATGCCAAAAAATAAATAAATAATTTTTTTTAAAAAAAATCAAGGCATGATTGTAGGCAATTACAGCAACATTAAAATAACAATGCCTTTTTAAAACTTCAAAATTTAAGGAGAATTGCATTTCTTTAAAGTAATTTCAAGAAAAAATTAGTGATAAATTGCATTTTAGACTTGAAACTTTGGTATGCTTAGAAAACACAGGTCTTGTAAATTTATAATCATATGTTAATATGCTATGTTGACAGATATGATGATTTTTTAATAAATTTGTTACATAAAATATATAATTGTATAAGAGATATCCACTTAGTATCCTGATTAAAATATCCACAAATATAATTTGGATTTTCATCTAATAGTCATATAATTTCATAAGTATACCCTTTAGAACTCAAAAAAACGACTTGTAATTGAAACTCTTAAATAAAAAAAATAAATAAATGCACACACAAAACTTGCAAACTTCTATTTCAAGCCAAACCATTATTTCTTGTAACATCATACCACAATCATTTCATTCAAGAAAATGGTACATCAAAAGCCACAACATAAATATTAAATTATGTAATGAAATCAATGTGAGACTAAATTCAATAAATATTTGGTTACAAATTTACACAAATCTAAACATTTAATTTTAACTAATTCTATATATTCATAATACAAATATGATTATTCTTAATCCTTAAAATTTATAAGTCATTTCATTTAGTTGTAAAATGCTTTCATGGGTATCCTATCCCTTATTTCTGGGAAACTAAGATATTAGGCTACTTGTCTCTCAATAAAAAGCTACCCTCCGGGGTGAGTTACAAAAACCCACACAACTCCATATAATGATGCGAACAAGGGAAACCACACACATTCATCAGTGTAAACACAGGTGACCCAAGCGTGCCAGGCTATCTATCTGCTTTCAGCTGCCATCCTGCTGAGACGGGCCCAGCTCCCTGACAGTAAATCTTTACACCATTATTTTATCCCCTGTGCTGACAAGACATCTCACACTGTGAGTAGCCAAATGTTTATGTGCAAGGACACCGTGCCCATCATTGTCATTAGAGTCTGTCCCCATGCATAAGCAAGACACATTAAAGGCCAAAGGGTGGGAAAGAGAGCTGCCCTGGGCCTCAGCCTCACACATGGAGCCTGGTTTCCACAAAACACGTGAAGGGATTGATTTTTAAAATATGCACATGGCCGTCCTGAGACTGCACTTTCATATCAAGCCGTCAGTGGAAGTGATGAACTCAAGACCGCAGTCATGGAAAAGCAGTGGACGGAGATGTGATTTCTATTCCTGCCACTGCCAGTCACAGGAGCCTGAGCCAATCCCTGGTTTAAAGAGATGTTTCCTTTCATCCAAAAGTGTATTTAAGTCACAATGGCCCGCCCATCGCTCTCCATACAAACGCTTTCCAGATTGCCAATGTCTCCTGCCACAACGTGCCCAGCTCCCTGATGGAAAGGTACTCACGGACATTCTTACTTGTTTTGACTTGTTGTTTTCTCCCTAGTCAACTTCATTAACAATTAACTATTGACTAATACAGTCTAATTTTAAAATGTCATACTGCTTTTCCAAAAGATGCTTTGGTATTTAATTAGCTTTTCACATATCTGCTTATCAGTGCTGGAAATGTTAATACAAATGCTCTATTTCTAATAAGCAAATGCATACTCTGTATGTTCAATATTTATACAAAATCCTGTGTGAGAAGCTCCAGGAAGGCAGTGACTGTGCCTGTCTTGTTCACTCTTACCTTTTTAGGTGTCTAAAGTGTATCTGACACACAGCAAGTGCCCAGGAAATACTGAAAATGGACCCTGGGGTGAATCCATCACAATCCCCAGTCAAGTAAACAGCAAGAAGCAAGGTCAGAACTCTGCAGATCTGATCTTGAATCAGGAGCTAGTGACCTCAGAAGAATACCCACTTGCCCAGTCACTTGGGGAGTTGAGCATGGACTCCAAACCAAGCTGACAACCTGGTAACTAACGGAAGCACGTGAACTGGCCAGCTTTCCAATATTAATCTTGTCACCTGTCGTCCCTCCCTCCATGTTTCTAGCTTTATAAGTCTTCATTTCCCTTGCAGGAAAGCAAGTTGGGATCGAGACACCCCCTAAGGGTTGATGAAGAAGTGCTCATGTCTGGAGACCATAGCTGGAAAGTGACCACATGGGTAGGGGCTGCTGTCTGTCACAGTTGCCTTCCTCTCTGCCTCTGCCTCCAAAGTTACCGTGTCCAACAGAAACGGACTACTCTAGTCCGATTCCTTTTCTTTATTGTAATTCTCCACTTTGACTCATGTCTTGATCTATTTGGCTAAGAAATTTCCATATGTTCAAGCACTTTTTTTAATTACTTCCTTAAGTACAGGTTATTTTAAATGACTGGACTTAACAGGAAAGACATCTATAACAGCCTCCTACTTCCCTTTTATGAATGGATCAGTCATTCACACTCACCCAAACAGTATGTGCACCTCCAGGAGTAAAAATAATTCTAAAGGGTTCTTTTAGCAAAACATTTCAGTTAAGTTAGAAGTCTTGAATCCCCACTCAACATGGAAACTTGTCAGAAATCTTTTGTTTAAAGATCCCAGAGGAATTCACATATTAATTCATCCTGACAGCTGCCTGGTAATATTCCCACCTCACAAATAAAGAGTAGAAAAGGAAGTAGCCCATGTGGGATACACAGAACAGCCAGGGTCTTGGGTCAGTTTCCCAATGACCCAGATCCACATTGCTGCTCTGCCCTCCATCCTTGAGAGAAGTTTCCTCTGTAGGAATACATTTGCCTAAACAAAATTAACACAAATTCAAGTGGCTTTAAAATCAGGTTCATCCTTTGTAACTTAGTTGAAATCATTTTCTTTCTGGTCCTTGTTTTAGTAGCATTTTAGGGATTGCCTTGTCATTGTCCAACTTATCCTCATTTTATTTTCATTCTCATCTTCCTCTTGAAGCTTCCTCCTTCCATACTTTATCTTTCACAAGCCACCTGCCCTCATTTCTGATTTTCTAACAGCTTGTTAGGACAACCAACTGTCACAACATGTGTCCTTCCGCTCTGCACACATCCCCCTCAATCTGAGTGGTCTCAACAGGCACTGGCTTATTTTGTGAGGCTGAAAGATACCTTACTCCAGCAGTCAATCCATTCAGTTAAGGCACAAATAAACACTCCACCTATGCAAACTAGCATTTCTGACACACCAACTCATCATTGCGAATCATGTGCCATGAATTTACTTGTTGATTTCTGTAGCTGCTTTATAACAGAGAGGAGCAGCAGTAAGAGGGGATCAGTGTCCTTCCACCTAGGAACCACTTTGTGCTTTACCTTGCAATGCTAGGTAAGCATCATTGTCAATGTCACAGCATGCACAGTACGGGGAAGCACTTCACAGAGCATGAAATTTCTGGCTTGTAGGTCAATGTTCAGCTTCATAAGACAACACAAAGTTGTTTTCAAAGTGACCATCTCAGCAGAGCATAAAGGTTCCTTTAACTCCACGTCATCACAAACCCTTGCCAGCCCTCTCATGTGAAGTGGTGCCTTGTGAGGTATACAGTTAGTAAGGAGGCTGAATGGCATTTGTTTGTAGGTGAAGCATCCCTAAAGAACAGGAGGAGAGTTAAATGCCATGTCCCTAAATGCCCCTTTCTAGTTATCAAACCCCAGGCAAGTTACAAGAACAATGAGAGTAAGTCTCTTAGGAAGCTTTTCATCCTCATGACCAAAGAACTTGACAAGAGCAACCTAAAGGAAGAGTTTGGCAGTTCCAGAGGTTCCATGGTGGCTGACTCCATCGTTCTGGGTCTAAAGAGAGTCAGAACACATGACAAAGGGGCACAACAGAGCAAAGCTGCCCAGCTCAGGGCAGCCAGAAAGGGGGGTAGAGAGAGAGAGAAATTGTGTGTGTGTGTGTGTGTGTGCACACGCACGCAAGGAACCAGAACAAGGCAAAGTCCCCAAGGGCTTACCTATAGTGACCCATTTCCTCCAGCCATGCCCCACCAGTCTACTACCTAGCAATCCATTCAAATTATTAATCCATCAAATGTATTCATTAACCAATGAGAATACAGCCCTCATAATCTAATCATTACACCTCTGAACTTTCCTGCATTGCCAACAAGTTTACTGAGGAACACTTCATATCAACAAGTCTAGATTTTAACATCCAGATGCATATCATCTTGAAGAACACTAGCTTTCTCATGCACAGTGGGAACTGTGGAAATCAGTGTTATCTGAGCACTCTTTTCTTGCATGGACACCAGCACAATTGGCTGCCAGTCATAGAGGCTAAGCATGCTAGTGCTGAGGAGGTCACTGTTTCTGCAGCCTAATGTATAAAAACCCTAAGTGAGGACAGATACAGAACTGAGGGTAATGGGGAAAGGACACTGTCACTGGACAGAACACCATGAAGGAGAGGAAGCACTGCTTAGAGGAGTGACAGACAAGGGTGCTCTCAGTTCTAACTGCTACCACTGAACTCTTCTTGAAGCAGTCAGTGACCTCCTGCAAGCTTTCCCCAATTAGCCATGTGTCTCACACATGGTCCAGATGCTTTGGTCTTTCAGCAACCTATCCTGCCATCTTGGTACATTTGGGCTATGGATGTGACCTTCTTGTTTTCTGTCGTCAGTCAGGCCTCTTAAGCTTTTGTTTATGAGTCTCTATGGTTTTCCTACTTGAGTCAAAGTAGTTATTATAAGTTCTGGATAATAGTACATTCATTCTTCATGCTTTCTAACTTTTATTTTTTATTTTAAAAATATTTCCTTCCAAAAGTTTTCCCTCAAAAGGGCTCAAAATTTCCATTTCTTCTTACACAATACCTACACTGTCTGGGAATCCGAGAATAGGATAAGAGAGCTTGGTGTTCTTCCTAAATTCCTGTAATTTTAGTCATGTGTCATCTAAACAAGAGTGGGATCATCTGTCTTAAAAAAAAAAAAGATCCAGTTATATTGTAAAGAGTCCTCAGAATAACTAATGTGTTATATTGTCTAATGCAATAGTTATGCACCTCTGCTTATTACTCTGTTGATTTGTCCCCTTCAAGACCACTGCAAACCTCACCATGTACTCTTGCAACCACATTGTTATGAGTTATAAATTCAATGTTTTTTATGTATTTTTAAATAAAAAAAATAAAAATATATTTTTAAATTCAAGACTGTGATTTGCAGAATAACCAGGATAAGAAGAAGAAAAAGGGAAGAGGAATGTCCTCTTATGATATTACTATCACAGTTTACAAGAAATGTCATGGGACTTTAGCTGAAAAAACATTAAGGGTGGATGTAAGTGAGCAGAATTAAATAAAATAATCTTTCCTATCAGGAAAAATTAAACTTTAGAAATAGTCTATTTCACAAGAATGGTCATTCATACTAAAAAATGTTCAATATTGAGAATGAGTTCCACTTTCTTCTGTTTATTTTAGAATTGCCATTTTAAAAACATCACATTTTTATAAGAATAATGAAAAACTCATGTATTTTCGTTGAAGATTTAAATTATAGCAACAGATAGCTACATGAAATTAAAACTCCAATATAGATCATGTTAATACACAGATATACCACCAGTTCTACTATATGATACCCTTATCAAACTCAGTATAGAAGAATCACATGTCCAGTTTACTGAAGACATTGGTCATTACTATTGGGTAGGGGCTCTCATTGATCAATAAACTGGGTTCTGACACTGCTTCAAGTTTATAGCTAAACATGGCTAAAAGAGAGAAGCAACAGAGTTTCCTGAAAATAGTAGTCATTCAATATATGTTTACTAGCTTAAATGCAGATTGTTTTCAAGGTACAATCAGTCCTCTAAAACTATAGAACAGTCATTGAACAGCTTTTTATTTTACAATACAAAAGAGGCAGTGTTTCCTTAAGACAATCATTTTGATTTCCATGGTTTATTTACTCTTATTTATGCTACCAACCATCTGAATTTCCTTTTTTTCTTTCTATTCCTCTGTTACAAAGCAAGAATATTTCCCTTCATCTGTCTGCTAACAATTAGATTTAATCTGATTAAGTTGGGAATTATCCTGTGAAGTACAGTCATCAGGCACTTTCCCCCCTCTGTTGATTTGAATCATTCCTTTTCTTCTATTTCCATTTTAATAATTATTTTATCATTTTACATTAATTTGCTTCCAATAAATTAAATTAAATGCATCAAAGAGCCTCAAAGCAAATTAGCTTTTTTTCGATGTCAGGTCTTAAAGATCCAAAATGCTATTTTGTCTTTTGCTCTGTAGGTTATAAATATGCATTGCACATTGGAAAAAAAAAAAAGCAATTTCAAATTGATTTTCCATTCCTTCCCAACTATCTGAGAATTCCTTCCAGGCTAAAAAAAAAAAGTTTCATCTCAAATCTATTATTTCTTCTAGACTTAAACTCTTCATGAAATAAGTTCATCTTATAAAATATTTATTTAATTGAAAAAAAATTGTAAAATTAAAAATGTCACTTGAATTTAGAATCTGGTTTTATCTTCTTCTATTTCTAGATTTGAAAATTTCCAATTTAAAAAAAATGTCCCCTAGCTATGGCTTTTGTTATTTTATTGGAAACATATTAAAAAGTGAAAATTTACTGCCTTAGAAAGTAAAAAAAAAAAAACAAACAAACAGTTCAATTCTTTCTCTATTACCCTATATCTGGAGATAGACCTTGATTCAAAGGATCATTGGAGATAATTTATTTAGAACTCAAAATCTACCTTTGAAAAGAGACAAAGCACTGTGGGAAGTCCCCACACTAGCCTGCATAATACCTCATGTGGGGAGATGAAACAGTGTTTTATCCAGCCTGTGACCTCAAGGTTGCAGTGTCCTGTGTCTTGTCCAAGCTCTGGGCTCCAGGTGACCTGTGGAGGCATCTGGGGTTGAGGTACAGGCCCTAGGAGATTAGGACTGGGAGGATGAGGGGTAAGTGGGACAGGCCGGCAGCTGAGAAGTGACAGGGACCAAGTTGCTCTAAAACGTTTTATGAATCCATGAAGAGTGCCACAGGCCCTCTGCTCTGTGCCTGTGTTTGGAATACGACAGATTTTCTTTTTACATGAGAATCATCCTCAGGATGGATATTGGTTCGTACAGCACAATATTAAAAGGAACTTCTAACAAAAGCAATAGGTAAAGAGACAAGACAGTTTACAGAGAAAATGATGCCATCTAACTGTTGGGACCAAAAAACTAGAGTTGAAGCCCTGGGTTTCCATGCCATGTTGTTCCCCAGGGTCATCTTTAATTCTTCTGGTCACAATCACCACAATCAATCACTCCCTCCATATTTGTTGCTCCGTGCCTCTTTCTCTTCCTGGGGCTCATGAGAGAATAAGGAGGATGTTTTCAATCTTTTTGTCCAAAGATTAAGCAATTTATGTGCTATAAGTTTCTTTTAATGGAATGGTAACAACTCAGAAACAGACAAGTGAAAAGTGTTTCAATATTATGTTCTATGTTTTTAATTATTTATATTTTTTAACCTAATCCCTCAGACAAGTTTCTTACAGGGATATTGATTTTTTTTCCTTTTCATGTGCACCAAAGAACAAGATGAGATTCTTCTTCTCTTTTTTTGAAACAGAAGCTTACCTTCCTCAGGTTTTCTGGGCCTTTTTATTTCCATTTTTTTTTTCCAGGCCTAAGTAAGGAAGGGAGCCCAGGATAAAGTTCTGAATGTGGTCTTCCAAGGGCTGAGAAGTGGCAGTGACATAGGGTTCTGGTGGCAGCGATGATTGCTGGGGTTTTCCTGCCTCATGCTGTGTCCCTTTCCTCATTGACACTGCAGAATCTGCCCTGAGCCAGACCTCTGATAAGACAGGGACATATGTCAGGGTCCCTGTCCTCCTGCGGCCACTGATAGGTATCCTGCCTCAGAACCTCTTTGGCTGAAGAATAATTGCACATCATTTATCTACAGTGAGCTCGAGAATGAGCTTTTAGATTTGTCCTGAGGAATACTAGCCTGCATCCTATTTTATCCTTGTTCTGCTTCCCCGGTCCCAGCACTTATCTATGAGCAGTCTCACATCTTGACCCTTCTTGCTGGTGCACTTGGCTGCAGGTCACAGACCAGCTCTTCCTGCACAGGCCTGTCATGGCCGGGTTGTGTATCTTTGCGTAACCTGTGACTCAAGACTCCACATGAAATTAGAAACTGGCCAGACAGGTCTATTAAAAGTGGATAACAAGAGTGGCTTACATGGGGAGCCATAGTAGTACGTATGCAAGAAAATTCAAAGAGAAATAGGATAAAACTTTAACAGAAGTACTTAGAAATGAAGTAGTTTTTCATATTTTCATAGTAGCATGCATTCTATTATTATGGTTTGTTTTACATATTTTATGCGCAATGTATAATTCACATTAACTGCTATATAGTTTATGTTATATGAATGAAACACATGTGTATATGCACATGCAATACCTTGCACACACGCATACTGCCTACGGTGGTAGCATCTAAACACAAGAACAATGAGTATGTTTGCACTTCCTTCTGGAACATGTCAGTGAACTACATTATGTTATCTTCTGAAATGAGAATTTCTCCTGGACTTACTTGGTCAGGGTTTTAGACAGCTCTATTTCTACTTTTATAATATTGGGGGGGGGTGGATGCCACATGGCATTGGCAGGACATTTTAAGTTGTGAATAAATAGCTGTAAATCATTCATGTGAATTCATCATTGGAAATCTTTTTACTGAAGGTTTTACATTGCAATTTACTTGTCACCTCTAACACGGACATATATGACTTTCCCCATTACTTCAATATGAAATTTCAGGCAGGAGTTTCAGATAAATTAGAGTAAACTTATAAGGCTCTTTCCAACACATGAAAAGAGACAGACCTGGAAGTCCTGGGTGTCCTTTTGTCCCACTCCACTGCAAGTTCTTGCACATACAACACGTGTACATGCACACACAAACACACAGGTAGATTAGCTAAGAGGTGACTTGACACACAACTCTTTGAATACTATAAAAGCCATTGAATTCTCCACTTTAAATTGGTCCATTTTATAATAGATGAATAAGTATATCTCAGTTTAAAAAAAATCAGTCATGCACTCATTACGCCCATGTGTGCCTCCACCTCCAACAGGACACACCTACCAGTCAAAGAGCTTCTTCCACTATTTTGTAGGCACAGAGATATTCCCTGCCCTCATCCCTAAAAATATGCACAGCATTACCAGGGTAGAGACCTTTATCTGCCAGGACTGTGTCCCTGGTGATGCAGACCTTCTAAGCCTGGCAAAGAATGAGAGATGAGGGTCAAGGGCCTTGCTGCACTCCACTACTTCCTGGATTTTATGGTCCCTCCACCAGCCCATGTGATGAGTGTGTGCTTCAGCTGACTACCCACCACCAGTGCTGTATATCTGCACACTTCTGAACGGCCATCGTTTTCCCTGTAATACACATCTTCATGCATTCACTAAAGTGCAAGTGTAGAGAGAGGACAGTGAAGAAAACAGATGCTCTTCCTGCTCTTGGGAACCCACATTATCAGAATTCTCAACCCCTTTGTACTTTAATCACTATTTTCAGAAAAACATGGCTGTCTCATTAATTAATTTTAAAAGTGTTTACCTTTTAAATAAGCTATGGTATGCTTTTTCGCTTTAAAATAATAGTACACATAGTTACATATATGTATACTTATATCAACTTAAAATTTCTCTTAGATTATGCATGCTTCATTTCGACTGTTACTCATATTTTGTCACATGAATCTCATTTCTCAAATATTCTCAATTTCAAAGCAAGGCTGGTTTACACAATTTGTAACACTCTCATAGAGCCTGAAGAATAATTCTGTCTACAGGGTCACTGTGCTTGTTTATAAACAATAAACACAAAGGCACACATGGATTTTCATATGCTCACTATCTGTTAGGTAGATATTCATCTGTTGTGAATCTCTACTCTCT
The DNA here is from genome assembly GCF_045843805.1 of Urocitellus parryii. Taxonomy (NCBI): domain Eukaryota; kingdom Metazoa; phylum Chordata; class Mammalia; order Rodentia; family Sciuridae; genus Urocitellus; species Urocitellus parryii. Next base: position 8,853,380 of record NC_135533.1, read on the forward strand.
TTGTTAAATTATGTTTCTTTCTGCAATGCCAAAAGTGTCAGGAAAAACATCATTTTTTTTTTTTTGCTCTTTCCTCCCAAACACCTGCACAGAACTCTTGAGCAGAGATCAAAGAGAATGTAATCTATTAGAGTGTGATAAGCAATGGGCCATGTCACCCCAGCACCTGCCTTCCATTACCCCACAGATCCACAAATTGAAGAGCAGAAAGAGCTAGAGATTGAAACTAGGAGAAATAATCATAGAAATAGAAAACAAAATAAATGAGAAGTGAGGAGAAATAACCCAAACAGAGCTCATTGTCCTGTTATTCCTTATAAAATGTGGCATGGGTAATAATCAACAGACAACATGATCTCCCTCATAAATGACCATTAGAGACCTACCCTGGCATTTGGTTGTGTTTTAGAAGATGCTTCTTTTTTCCCTTCTCAGATGCTAAACTACTGGAGTCCTGGCTTCATTTTATTTCCTGTTGGGTTTCCACTTGTACATGTTAGGCATTTTCCCCTCGCACAAGCATTAATAGACGGGACCTATTCACCAGATGTCATCTTCCTTATGCTTGCTTATTATTCTTTCCACATTACCTCAAACCAGGAGATTTATTCCCTTTTCCTTTCTCTAAGCCTATCTATTATTTTCCTTTGCAGAAAATCAACATCAATTCATCCTTCAAACACTAGAGCTTAAAATTCTTGCAGTTAAGATGCTTTATATTAAAGGAGAGAAAAATCCACGAAACAAGAGCAGATTGGAGCAACGGCAGGGACACTAGCTTCTTTTCAGGAGGCAATTACGATAGAGGCTATGGACAACCTCAGCTGAGAAAGAAGCTACTTGGAGAAGCCCTCTTCTAATCAAGTGAAATTCTCTAAGTGTTTAGACACAATGGTCCTCATGAAACCAATTTGCTGAATGTACCCCTCACACACTTCACCA